>NC_085841.1:190244037-191504169 GCF_035594765.1 Anolis carolinensis | reverse complement strand
ATCCTTTGAAAACACCACAGAGTTTTCATCTATATTGATTAAAGATGCAACTCGTCTTAACAGTGGAAACTATGAACTGAAACTAAAGAATGCCATGGGTTCTGCATCTGCCTCTATTAGAGTTCAGATACTTGGTATGTTGCTTTGGGAAAAACAGTGTGCAAATTTGTTAAACTCTCCTAACTGTATCCATTATATTTATTTAAAAAATCTAACTTTCTCTCATATCAACAGATAAACCAGGGCCCCCAGGTGGACCTGTACAGTTCAGAACAGTCACTGCTGAAAAAATTACCCTTATGTGGGAACCACCAACAGATGATGGAGGTGCTAATGTGACACATTATATTGTTGAAAAACGTGAGACAAGCCGTGTGGTTTGGTCTGTAGTTTCAGAAAAACTAGAAGAATGCATTGTTACTACCACAAAAATCATCAAAGGAAACGAATATATTTTCCGTATACGAGCTGTGAACAAATTTGGTGTTGGTGATCCACTGGAATCTGATAGTGTCATAGCCAAGAATGCTTTTGGTAAGTTAATCACTGTTCTTTCATACATTATTAAGCATTTCTATAAAATAACATTTCTATTTGATTGCACTGACCCGATGTGATTTTTATTTTACTACGAAAAACAGTGACACCTGGACAACCTGGTATGCCAGAAGTTTCAATGATAACTAAACAATCGATGACTGTAATGTGGAGCAGACCTACTGTAGATGGTGGAAGCGAAATAAATGGATATTATCTTGAGAAACGTGATAAGAAAAGTCTAAGCTGGTTCAAGGTCACTAAAGAAACCATCCGGGATACCAGACAGAAAGTGACAGGACTAACAGAAAATAGTGAATACCAGTTCAGAGTTTCTGCTGTGAATGCAGCTGGACAAGGTCCCTTCTCTGATGCATCTGAGTTCTTCAAAGCAGCAGATCCTATTGGTGAGAAACCATGTGTGCAGATATCTACAAATATAACCAATGAATATAACCAAATGAATATAACAAACAAAAAAACCAATGAATAGGCATTATTTAGCTTAAGGAAGGTATATTCTACTGATTGCTATTAGTAGTCATTGCTGTGGAGCAGGGGTCCCCAAACTAAGGCCCGGGGGCCACATGCGGCCCATCAAAGCCATTTATCCGGCCCCCCTCCTCCACATGCCTTTCCCACCTCTTCCCTCGCCTGATACATGCCTAACAAAACTTTGCTTGTTTATAATGGTATTTTAATTATTATTTAATTAATTATTAATTATTAAGGGGTGCTTTGCTTGTGCTTTTGGTGCACAAAGGCAGAAGGTGGTTGGACTAAATGGCCCAAGGAGTCTCTTCCAACCCTCTTTATTATTATTATTATTATTATTATTATTATTATTGACAGAAGGACACAGTATAACATAGCAAATGAGATGTATATGCTGGATTTCCTATCACAAAATCACAAGTTGAACACTTCCCAAGCATTTAGGACTGTGTGATTTATTATTATTATTATTATTATTGACACAACAACATAGTCTGACACAGCAAACAAGATAGATATGCTGAATTTCGTATCACAAAATCACAAGTCGAACACTTCCCAAGTGTCTAGAACTGTGTGATGTATTTTTGGTGATAAACACTTGGGAAGTTATTATTATTATTATTATTATTATTATTATTATTATTATTATTATTATTAACAACATTGAGGCTAGGTGGCCATCTGTCAGGGGTGCTTTGCTTGTGCTTTTGGTGCACAAAGGTAGAAGGGGGTTGGACTAAATGGCCCAAGGGGTCTCTTCCAACTTTCTTTATTATTTTTATTATGATTGTTATTAACATTGAGACTGTATTTGTTCCCATTTTGTTTTTTTACTTTAAAATAAGATATGTGCAGTGTGCATGGGAATTTGTTCATAGTTTTTTTTAAAAAACGATAGTCCAGCCCTCCAACGGTCTGAGGGACCGTGAACTGGCCCTCTGTTTAAAAAGTTTGGGGACCCCTGCTGTGGAGTCTTATTTTTATTATTTGAATTTCACAGATAAACCTGGACCACCTGTTAAGCTAAAGGTTGTGGATACTACAAAGACATCTATCACGCTTAGCTGGACTAAACCTGCCTATGATGGAGGAAGTGCAATTACCAGCTATGCTATTGAAAAGAGAGAAGGGGATGAAGAAGAATGGGCTGTGGTCAGTGCAAGAGGAGAAGTGAGAACCACAGAGTATGTTGTTTCTCATCTTCAACCAGGAATCAACTACTACTTCCGTGTAGCTGCTATAAATTATGCTGGACAAGGTGAACCTATTGAAATGACAGAACCTGTACAAGCTAAGGATATACTTGGTATGTAAATGATTCTCTCAGTTTTCAGTGTTTTGTATTAGTAGCTTTCCACAAATACCATATTAATAATTTCTCATGGTTATTTCAATGTTTATTTTGCAGAGGAGCCAGAGATTGATTTGGATGTGGCTCTGAGAACTTCAATTGTAGCTAAAGCAGGTGAAGATGTACAAATAATGATTCCATTTAAAGGAAGACCTCCTCCCACTGTCACATGGAGAAAGGGTGAAAAGAACCTTGGTACTGATGAAAGATACAACATTCACAACACGGAATCATCCACACTACTTAGTATTCCTCAAGTCACTCGCAATGATACAGGAAAATATATCCTCACAATTGAGAATGGAGTTGGAAAACCAAAAACTTCATTTGTCAATGTTAAAGTACTTGACACTCCATCTGCATGCCAGAGACTAACTCTGAAAAATGTTTCTCGAGGAACTGTAACATTAGTATGGGAACCCCCGCTCATCAATGGTGGCTCTGAAGTAACCAATTATGTGGTTGAAAAAAGAGATGCTACAAAGAGAGCTTGGTCATCTGTTACATCAAAGTGCTCCAATACAACATTTAAGATAACCGATCTGTCAGAGAAAACTCCATACTTCTTCCGTGTTTTTGCAGAAAATGAAAATGGATTGGGTGAACCCTGTGAAACCTCAGAACCAGTAAAAGCGGCGGAAGTTCCTGGACCTGTTCGGGATCTGACCATGAAAGATTCAACAAAGACTTCTGTCACTTTGCAATGGAACAAACCTGAATTTGATGGAGGTAGCCTCATATCAGACTATGTAATTGAAAAGAGACTGAAGGATGAAACAGAATGGTCCTTTGCTGGGACATGTAAAGGATGTGAATTTGTAGCTGATAAGCTGAAGGAGCTTTCTGTTCAGGAATTCAGAGTGTTTGCTAAGAATGAAAAAGGAAAAAGTGATGGTGTAACATCTGGGCCAATCACAGTGAAAGACTATGTCATAACACCTGATGCAGACCTTTCTGATATACCTGGGGGACAGGTAACTGTGAGAATAGGCTATAACGTACATGTTGAATTGCCCTATAAGGGAAAGCCAAAACCAACTATGAGCTGGCTGAAAGACAACATGCCTCTTAAAGAAAGTGAACACATTCGCTTCAAGAAAACAGAAAACAAAATAACTTTAAGCATTAAGAATGTGAAAAAAGAAAATGGTGGCAAATATACCTTAATTCTTGACAATGGTGTTCACAGAAAGTCATTCCCAATTACAGTTATAACACTGGGGGCCCCATCAAAGCCAAAGGGACCTATCAAACTAGATGAAATCAAAGCAGACAGCATGGTTCTTTCATGGGGGGTTCCTGATGATGATGGAGGAGCAGAAATTACTGGTTACAGTGTTGAGAAGCGGGAAACTTCACAAACCAATTGGAAAATGGTATGTTCCAGTGCAGAAAAGACCACTTTCAAAGTTCCCAACCTAGTCAAAGATACAGAGTATCAATTCAGAATCCGTGCAGAAAACAGATACGGCGTTAGTCCACCACTGAATTCCATAGAGGTCATTGCAAGACACCAGTTTAAACCACCAGGTTCACCAGGAAAGCCTGTGGTATACAATATAACAGCTGATGGAATGACCATATCTTGGGATGCTCCAGTTTATGATGGAGGTGCAGAAATTATTGGATACCATGTAGAAAAGAAAGAAAGAAACAGCATCCTGTGGCAGAAAGTAAATGTTTCACACATATCTAATAGAGAATACAGAATAACTGGATTAATGGAAGGCTTGGACTATCAGTTCCGTGTATTTGCAGAAAACTCTGCAGGATTGAGCTCTGCCAGTGATCCAAGCAAATTTACCTTGGCTGTCTCTCCAGTTGGTAAGTGACTTCGCACTCAGATGTTGAACACTTAACTTGTCTTCGCATTACTGTATGCACTTATGTTGATATGCATTACTATGCATCCCTCTGCCTTCCCTTTAGATCCACCTGGTACACCTGATTACATTGATGTGACTAGGGAAACTATCACTCTGAAGTGGACTGCACCTCTTCGTGATGGAGGTAGCAAGATTGTAGGCTACAGTATTGAGAAACGGCAAGGAAGTGGCGATCGCTGGGTCCGATGCAATTTTATTGATGTCAGCGAGTGCCAATATACAGTTACTGGACTTAGCCCTGGTGATCGATATGAATTCAGAATACTGGCAAGAAATGCTGTTGGAACTATTAGCCCTCCTTCTCAGTCGTCAGGCTATATCATGACCAGAGATGAAGCTGGTAAGTGTCCTTTACTACTAGTGCACGTTCTGTCAGTTTCTGGGGCACACTATATATTATTTATAGTTTAAGTGGATGACTATGGATTTCTAGTGACCACTGGCATTGCTAGGGGTTTGCAGGGAGTATGGACTGCACCAGACACAAAAATGACTGTCTCATCCCAATGCCTTTCTCTGCTCTAGGTGGTAAGACCAGGCAGTGGGTGCAGTCTCCCTATCTTTCCCTCTTCCCAGCAGGCCAACCCTAAGGTGGTGAGCTGGGTTGATTCTCCAAAGTCTAGGGTTGTCTCCTTTCCCCATACGGGGTGACCTTAGTGATGCCACTGTTAGTGACTAGATTACTATTTGCCCAACAATTTACTATTCCTTCTTAATATTTTAAACCATCATAAAAATTCATTCATTTGTTTATTCATTCATTAAGAAGCTGGCATTATGCAAAAGGATGGCCCCAAACATAAATACTTCTACTTTTGCATTGAATACTGAAAGGAATTCTGAAATAACGAACATGCTTCTTTGTATTATTTGTTGGAAAGCTATGTTAGTGAGCTCTAATGAGAATTATTTCTGAACATCACATTTCTTTTTTATTCTCCAGTTCCACCAAATATTGAATTTGGTGCTGAGCATTTTGAAGGTCTTACAGTTAAAGCTGGAGAAAGCATAAGACTTAAAGCTCTCATCACAGGCCGACCAGTTCCTCAGGTGACATGGTTTAAAGATGGACAAGAAATTGATAAGAGATTGAATGTAGAAATAACCACTGCCCTTGGCTTTAGCACCATCTTTGTAAGAGATGCTTCTCGGGACCACCGTGGAACATATAGAGTAGAAGCCAAGAATTCATCAGGAACCAAACATGAAGATCTAACCATAAGAGTACAAGGTAACGTTGCATTATTTTTTAAAAACTTACATCAAATTAAGAGTGGTCTGATTTAAATCAAGACCATTTAAATCACCTGGCATTTAAGTTATTTACTTAATTACTGTATTTACTTATTAATTATAATTTAAATAATTTCTACCAATACTTTTTCACACATTTTTTCAATCAGTGGTACAGATTTGATAATTAAACAAGCTAATTTACAAGTCAGTAGAGCTGTTTACAACATTTGGAAAATATTTTGTATAAAGTAATAAAATAGTCTAATTATTGTCTGTGGATATGGATGCTGGATATCCCTCTGGATATGGATGCTGGATCAGTACATTGGGAGTGATAAGAAATCAGTCGTGTAAGTGGAAAAGTTTGTTCGTTATTGTTGTTATGTGCCTTCAAGTCATTTCTGACTTTTGGTGACCCTAAGGAGAACCTGTCACAGGGTTTTCTTGAAAAAAATTGTTCAGGAGAGATGCCATTGCCTTCCTCTGAAGCTGAATATGATTTGCACACAGTCACCCAGTGGGTTTCCATGGTCAAAGGAGCCTGATCTCTAGAGTTATAGTCCAATGCTCAAACCACTTCATCACGTTGATTCTTACAACTAAATCTAAATGTTTGTCCCAGCTAGAGGAGACATATCGAATCAGCAGTTATGTAAGACTGGGTGATTCATTTGGGTCTGTTCTAGTTGTTACAACTTGAAAGCTACCCTTTAAACAATCACTTTTATTTAGCATTTACTGACACATTTCAAGGCATCTAGATTCTTTGTATAGTTATTATACTTGGGACAGTCCCCAATGAGACAGAAGACAGAGAAGGTAGTTGTGAGCCATATAAATACAAATAGTATTGCGTCTTGAACCAGGCTCTCAAAGGCAGAGCTTAGATCACTTGGTCATCACATCATTCTCCTTGCTTAAAAAAAGATTATAGACATCTTTCATTTCTTCTCTCAATAGTAAATAAATAAACACCATCCTTAAGACGACTTCTAGTAGATCTTATCTTTTGTGCTCCCGCTATAATTTTATTTACATATTTGAAAACAATTTTTTTTGTTTGATTGTACGTAATTCAGTGTATGTAACAAAGCCATGAATTCATTTGAATGAGGTTCCAACTATAGGCACTCCCCAAGTTATGAACAAGATAGGTTCTGTAGGCTTGTTCTTAAGCTGAATTTGTATGTAAGCATAGGGAAAGGTTACCACCCCTCTGGAGTTTGTTTTGCTCTTCTGTGCCACTGTTCAGAAGATTTCACTTCGCTTTCTGTCCCTGTGATAATTTTAAAAAATTTGGCTTGCTACGAAAACCAGGATTAGTGATAAAACTTCAGTGTAGACAACTTTTCCTCATTATAACTCTTACAGAAGTGAATTTCCCTTCCAAGGGGTAGATTTCTTTCACTTCCTGTTTTCTCATCCCCATTCTTAACTATGAGTCATTTGTAACTCAGATTTTTGTAACTCGGGACTGCCTGTATAAATTTAGCTAACGTTTTATGGTTAGATTGCTATTTATAAAGAGGGAGTCAGCAAGTATTTTGGTGTTTTGTCTATGATTTTTAAAACTATATTCTATCAGAAAATGTCAATGTGGGGGGAGTTAAATCTATTTTTATCTTCCTCGCAACTACTGTACCATGATATATTCATTCTATATTATATTGGAACAATACATATAATCCACAATTTAATGTTACAGATACTCCAGGAAAAGTTGGTGGACCAATACGGTTTACCAATATTACCGAAGAGAAGGCCACGTTGTGGTGGGAACCTCCAGCTAACGATGGTTGTGCCACCATTACTCATTACGTGATTGAAAAGCGTGAAACCAGCAGGGTGTCCTGGGCACTCATTGAAGACCACTGTGAAGCCTGCAGTTACACTGCTGTCAAATTAATCAAAGGCAATGAATACCAGTTCCGTGTTTCTGCAGCCAACAAGTTTGGTGTTGGCAGGCCCCTGGAATCTGATCCATTTGTAGCACAACCACATTATAGTAAGTTTACTTTAAATTGAAACAGTTGCTTCAATATACATTTGCCAGCCTGATTGAGAATGTTCTCTGATGTGTGTTATTACTATTATTTCATAGCTGTTCCAGATGCTCCTGGCACCCCAGAACCCAGCAATGTAACAGGAAACAGTATTACCCTTACATGGGAAAGGCCTAAATCAGATGGTGGAAGTGATATTGATCAATACATCTTGGAGAGAAGAGAAAAGAAGAGCATTCTTTGGGTCAAAGTATCCAGCAAGAGGCCTATTACGGAAACAAGATTCAGAGTCACTGGCCTAACTGAAGGCAATGAATACGAGTTCCAGGTTTTGGCAGAAAATAAGGCTGGAGTGGGACCACCCAGTGGTGTCTCAAGACTGATTAAATGCAGGGAGCCAGTTCATCCACCAAGTGCTCCTACAGTTGTCAAAGTGACAGATACTTCAAAGACAAGTGTCAGCTTAGAATGGACCAGGCCAGTTTTTGATGGAGGGTTAGAAATAATGGGCTACATCATTGAAATGTGCAAAGCCGACTTGGAAGAATGGCATAAGGTCAATGCTGAGACTTGCCTTGCTACCAAGTATACTGTGACTGACCTAGAACCCAATGAGCACTACAAATTCAGAGTCAGTGCCGTAAACGGTGCGGGCAAAGGAGAAAGCTGTGTAGTTTCTGCTTCCGTGCAAACCATAGACAGACTCTCTTCACCTGAACTTGATATTGATGCTAACTTCAAGCAGACTCATATTGTCAGAGCAGGTGCAACTATCCGTTTATTTATTGCCTATAAGGGCAGACCTGTTCCTACTGCTATATGGTCCAAAGCAGATTCCAATCTGACCTTGCGGGCTGACATTCATACAACAGATTCATTCAGTACATTAACTGTGGAGAACTGCAATAGAACAGATGCTGGCAAGTATGTTTTTACTGTAGAAAACAACAGTGGTAAGAAGGCTATTGCTTTCACTGTTAAAGTGCTAGATACTCCTGGGCCACCAGGACCTATTACATTTAAGGATGTGACTAGAGACTCTATCACTTTAATGTGGGATGCTCCAATCTTGGATGGAGGTGCCCGTATTCACCATTATATTGTGGAGAAACGAGAAGCAAGTCGCCGCAGTTGGCAAATTGTCAATGAAAAATGTACCCGACAGATTGCTAAGGTCTCTGATCTTGCAGAAGGCTTGCCCTACTTTTACCGTGTATCAGCAGAAAATGAATATGGCGTAGGTGAACCCTGTGAATTAACAGAGCCAGTTGTAGCCACTGAAGAGCCTGCTCCACCTAAGAGATTAGATATTGTAGATACCACTAGGTCATCTGTGGAACTCGCTTGGCTTAAACCAGATCATGACGGTGGTAGTCGTATTACTGGATACCTCCTGGAGATGAAACAAAAGGGATCTGATGTCTGGGTCGAAGCTGGTCAAACAAAACAGTTGACTTTTACAGTTGAAGGTCTCACAGAGAACACTGAATATGAATTCCGGGTTAAAGCAAAGAATAATGCTGGTTATAGTCAGCCAAGAGATGCCTTTGCTTCTGTCATTATTAAAGAACCACAAATCGAGCCAACTGCAGATCTCAGTGGAATAACTAACCAAACTGTAACCTGCAAAGCTGGAAGCACCTTCACTATTGATATACCAATTAGTGGGCGCCCTATTCCAAAGGTAACATGGAAACTTGAAGAAATGAGACTCAAAGAAACAGACAGGGTGACTATTAAGACAACAAAGGATAGAACTACTTTAACTGCAAAGGACAGCATGAGAGGTGACTCTGGTAAATATTATTTAACACTTGAGAACACAGCTGGCGTGAAAACATTCACTGTGACTGTCATTGTTATCGGAAGACCAGGTCCAGTTACACGACCCATTGAAGTATCATCTATAACAGCAGAATCATGTGTATTGTCATGGAAAGAACCTGAAGATGATGGTGGCAGTGACATCACCAACTACATTGTTGAAAAACGTGAATCTGGCACAACAGCATGGCAACTGGTAAATTCCAGTGTCAAACGTACACAGATCAAAGTCATGCATCTCACTAAATATATGGAATACAGTTTCCGTGTCAGCTCAGAAAACAGATTTGGTGTCAGCAAGCCAGTGGAATCAGTACCAATAGTAGCTGAGCATCCATTTGGTAAGGATCTTCTTTTTTTACAGAATATGCAAAATTGTTTTCCAGTTTTGTTTTGTTTTAAAGTATCTAACGCTTTACTTATTTTTTCTTAATTAGTCCCACCAAGCCCACCCACCAGACCTGAGGTCTATTTTGTTTCTGCTAACGCTATGTCCATTCGATGGGAGGAACCATATCATGATGGTGGTAGCAAAATTGTTGGATACTGGATTGAAAGGAAAGAACGCAACACAATCCTTTGGGTGAAGGAAAATAAAACTCCATGTTTTGAGTGCAACTACAAAGTAACAGGGCTTGTGGAAGGTCTGGAGTATCAGTTCAGAACATACGCATTAAATGCTGCTGGCATCAGCAAACCTAGTGAAGCTTCCAGGCCAGTACTGGCCCAAAACCCAGTTGGTAAGTATGACCAACATAGAAAATGATTTTTTCTTAGTAAAAAGGTGACAATAAAATAACGATTGCCAATATGTTATTCCTTTCTAGATCCACCAGGCAGACCAGAGGTAACAGATGTCACAAGATCTTCAGTGTCTTTAAGCTGGTCTGCTCCACTTTACGATGGTGGAAGCAAAGTTGTTGGCTATATTGTAGAACGCAAGCCATTCAGCGTGTCTGGAGATGGACGTTGGCTGAAATGCAACTACACCATTGTCTCAGAAAATTTCTTTACTGTAACAGCTCTCAGTGAAGGAGAGGAATATGAATTCCGTGTGTTGGCAAAGAATGCTGCTGGTGTCATTAGCAAAGGATCTGAATCCACTGGTGCTGTTGCCTGTAGAGATGAATATTGTAAGAGACGTTCTGATAGTTTTCCATATTATATAAATCATGCTAGTGTTTTAAAATATCAGAATTTAAATGTATTTTGTTTACTTTCCATAGCGCCACCTAAAGCTGAACTGGATGCCAAACTGCAAGGAGATATTGTAACAGTTAGAGCTGGATCTGATCTTGTTCTTGAAGCATCCATTGGTGGAAAACCAGAACCAAAGGTCTTTTGGTCCAAGGGTGACAAGGAGCTGGATCCAAGTGAAAAGATCTCTTTACAATTCACAAGCAAGCATGCTGTTGCAATCATCAAGTTCTGTGACAGAACCGATTCTGGAAAATACACCTTAACGGTTAAAAATGCTAGTGGAACAAAACAAGTTGCTGTCCTCGTCAAAGTGCTTGGTAAATGTTTTATGGTTGTTCATTTTCTGTGATACAACTTCTTTTCTTCAAAGTCTTTCTTAAGATAAAAGCATTTTGTTCATTGCCCTATTTGCCGATTGCTCCTTATTTGTAGATTCTCCTGGTCCTTGTGCTGGCAAAATCACTATCAGCAGAGTCACAGAAGAGAAGTGTACCTTGGCCTGGAATGCTCCTCAAGAAGATGGAGGGGCAGAAATTACCCATTACATTGTAGAGAGGCGTGAGACCAGTAGGCTGAACTGGGTTATTGTTGAAGCTGAATGTCAAACACTATCATGTGTGGTAACAAGACTGATTAAGAACAACGAATACATATTCCGTGTAAGAGCTGTCAACAAGTATGGGCCAGGTGTTCCACTGGAATCAGAATCCATTATTGCTAGAAATTCATTCAGTAAGTATCTTCCTAGTTCATATAAGAATTTATGATTGGATGCGAGCAAAGGAGGGCATTGCAACACATATAAAAACTATGTAATAAACTATTCTCTCTTTATTCTTCTCTCTCTCTCTCTCCTGAAAATATTTATAGCTATTCCATCACCTCCTGGTGTACCTGAATCTGTGGGAGTTGGCAAAGAACATATCATTATTCAGTGGCAAAAACCAGAGTCTGATGGGGGTAACGAAATCAGCACCTATCTTGTAGACAAACGGGAAAAGAAAAGTCTACGCTGGACACGGGTTAACAGAGACTACACCATTTATGATACAAGGCTAAAAGTTACAAATTTAATGGAAGGCAGCGAATATCAATTCCGTGTCACTGCTGTAAATGCTGCTGGTAACAGTGAGCCTAGTGATGCCTCCCACTACATTTTGTGCAAAGAACCATCATGTAAGTTCATGAAATTAATAATTTATTACACAATAAACAGTCTTGGAAGGTTTGGAACAATTACATTTATTGTTTAGACCAGGGATGTCAAACTCGTTTTCATCAAGGGACACATTACTCTTACAGTTGCCTTCAAAGGGCCATTGAATCCATAGACAGAGAATCCATGGATACAGGAGGCGAACTATATTTTTTAACATAGTGGTCAATGCGTTTAGTTTTTATCCAGTTTGGGTCCCCAGATGTTATTGAATTTCAACTCCAATCAGTTTTGATTATCCACCATGAGAACTAGGGATACTGGGAATTGCAAACCAACACCACCTGTGGCTCAGTGTGGCTCAGTTGTGGCTCACCACCACCTCAGTTTGGGAGAGAAAAAGGGACATTTTAAAGTCAGATCAGACAACATATCCACAAGTCTTGTATCTCAATTCAAACCTCACTATCCTGATTAAACAGACCAAAGTGCAGTCTTCCATATGTTATTGTGTCACAACTTTCATCAGCTGTAGTCATCATGTCTAATGATGAGGAATACAGGACTTGTAGTCCAGCATCTGGAGGGCCACATAAAGTTAAATGGCGGGCTCGACTCAGCCCGCAGACTTTAGAGCCTGACACATGTGCTTTAGAGGATTCACCAGAGCTACAAATAGTGTATATTAATATATATATATTTCAAGGATTTATGCACTTATGCACTGGATTTATGGATCCTGCAACCAAGTTATCAGTCTGACTTCAGCATTTGCATCTCACTCAGTTGTGTATTATATGGATTCTGGATCATAGAAATTGACACCTGTATCAGATTCAGAAATTCTTAAGTATTGTGCTAACAATATAAACATATGAAAGAGCACTTTCTTTATTCCCGGGCTCTAACTGGCAGCTACTGGATCAGAATTTTGCCTTCTTTTCAAAATACTCTGCTAAAGGATTGCCTTTGCTTTAGGATAGTTTTCCTCAACCTGAATCCCTCCACATGTTTTGGACTACAGTTATTATTATGCCCAGATGGCTTTGGGCAATTGAAGTAGTAAACACAATGCATATGGACAGTTCCCATGAAGGGAAGGTCCTTTTCTATCAGAGACTACAACAACACAGATATAATGAAACAAGGAAAGGGAAATCTACAAAATGTTTCTGCTTCAGACTCATAACTAGCATTCCAAACAATTTCTCACTGAATTAAATAAAATAGTGACCTTGGTGTTATATTGTGTAGAGGGCATTTTTTCTGTAGCACAGTGTCATGTGATCTACAGATTTTTCCCTGCTTTTTTCAGAGCCACAGTAGACAGGATTATATAAGTTAAATGATAAAAGAGGAAATGCAGATTTAAAAAAATGTAATGCTTCTCTTTTGGGACAGAGAAATCCACATTATAACTATCTGACCCTCTCAGGCCCAATAATTCTAATATTATTTTCCTTTTATACCAAAGGTTAAAGAAACCATAACTTAATTTCCATTGAGTCAAAATATTTATACTGAAACATTCTATACTTAACAGACCAGTTTTAACTGAACTATATTTCAACTCAAGGACATACTTATTGTGGGAAGCTGAAAGTGATTATTTTTTTCAAGTGTCAACTTGTAATTTGTTCACTGTAATAATATGAGACATGTTTTTTTTTTCCAAAGACACCCCAGCAGCACCTTCAGCACCAAGAATTGTGGACACTACTAAGACCAGCATAAGCTTGGCATGGACAAAACCCATGTATGACGGCGGAGTTGACATATTAGGCTATGTTCTTGAAATGAAAGAAGAAGGTACTGAACAATGGTATAGGGCCCATACTACTGCCACCTTAAGGAACCCTGAATTCACTGTGACTGGTCTTAAAATAAGCCAGAAATACCGCTTTAGAGTGGCTGCCACCAACATCAATGGCATGAGTGAATACAGTGAGTCATCTGCTGAAATAGAACCTGTAGAAAGACTAGGTAATGTCAAACTTCATTATTTATAATAATTGACAATTTATAATTTAGAAATCTATATGGATGTATTCAAACAATATTTTATATTTCTTCTCCATCACAGAAATACCAGATCTTGAACTTGCTGAGGATCTAAAGAAGACTGTTGTTGTTAGAGCTGGTGGTTCTTTACGTCTAATGGTATCAGTAACTGGCAGACCTCCACCAATAATTACATGGAACAAGAAGGGTGTTGATTTGGCAAGCCGCGGAATTATTGACACCACAGATAGTTATACACTTTTAGTAGTGGATAAAGTCAACCGGTACGATGCTGGAAAATATGTCATTGAAGCCGAAAATCAATCAGGAAAGAAATCTGCAACAATTATTGTAAAAGTCTATGGTAGGTACACATTTGGGGTTTTATTGTTACAGAAAGAAGCTTGCCTATTACTTTGCCTATATTTCTAAGTAGCACTTCATCAGATATGAAAAAAATGTTACAAAAACTTATTTAAATAGTAGTGGTTGTCATTGTCGCCACAATAGTTATTAATGAAATTAAAAGATTTTGCAAAACAGATTTGTAATGTGAAAAGATCAGGCAACAGTTAAGCAATATGAGAGCTAAGTGAACAGTAGAAAAAGAGAAGGAGGGAGAGAGAAAGTAAGAGGAAAGCAACATAATAGCATAGCAACTGGTTCCAGGAGCAATAAAAGTCTGTGAGATTTGAGTAGTACAGGAAAAGAAATGCATATACAAAAAATGGCAATGTTTTGCTTTTCTCCACTGCAGATACACCTGGCCCACCAGCAGCAGTGAGAGTCAAAGAGGTCTCAAAAGAGTCTGTGACAATTACTTGGGATATTCCTGCTATTGATGGTGGTGCTCCCGTCAACAACTACATCATAGAAAAACGTGAAGCTGCTATGAGAGCTTACAAGACAGTAACTACTAAATGCAGCAAAACCTTTTATCGAATTTCTGGACTCATTGAAGGTGCTAGATACTATTTCCGAGTGCTTCCAGAAAACATCTATGGTATTGGTGAACCCTGTGAGACCTCAGATGCTGTACTGGTGTCAGAGGTTCCAAGTGTGCCCCAGAAACTGGAGGTGGTTGATACTACAAAATCTACTGTATCACTTGCATGGGAAAAACCACAGCATGACGGTGGCAGCAGATTAACTGGCTATGTAATTGAGGCTAGTAAAGCTGGAACTGAAAGATGGATGAAGGTTGTAACACTGAAACCCACAGTCTTAGAACACACAATAATATCATTAAATGAAGGTGAACAATACTTGTTTAGAGTGAGAGCACAAAACCAGAAGGGCGTGTCTGAACCAAGAGAAGTAGTCACAGCAGTGACAGTACAAGAACAAAAAGGTAAGAGTCATAATGATAAAGAAAGCCAAAACATTATTGAAATTGTTGATAAGTAGCTCACAAGGATTGGTATCATATTGAGTTTCCTTTCTTCTTCCTAGTTTTACCTGCAATTGATCTTGCTGGAATACCTCAAAAGACTGTTCATGTACCAGCTGGCAGGCCTATAGAACTAAATATTCCAATTTCTGGAAGACCACCTCCAGCAGTGTCTTGGTTCTTTGCTGGCTCTAAACTAAGAGAATCCGAACGCGTCAAGGTTGAAACAGTTGCTAAGACAGCTAAACTAACCATACGTGAAACCACAATACATGATACTGGGGAGTACACACTTGAACTGAAGAATACAACTGGAACTGCTCTTGAAAAAATAAAAGTCATTATTCTTGGTAAGAATTTGTTTTGGAGATATAATTATCCAATATTTTTCTTGCACTGTTTCCCCCTAAATTCAGATATGCTGACTATGCTCTTACTATTATTTACTTACATCTCTTCTTCTCTTTTTAACAGACAAACCTGGACCACCAACTGGGCCTATTAAAGTTGTTGATATTGACTCAACTTTTGTAACTATTTCCTGGGAACCACCAGAGATGGATGGTGGTGCTACATTAAGTGGCTATGTAGTTGAACAACGGGATGCTCACCGTCCAGGATGGCTACCAGTGTCTGAATCTGTAACTCGAACAACCTTTAAGTTTACTAAACTCACTGAGGGTACTGAATATGTGTTCCGTGTGGCTGCTACCAACCGCTTTGGAATTGGTTCATACCTACAGTCTGAAATCGTAGAATGCAAAAGCAGAATCAGTAAGTAAATTTGTTCCTAGTCCTCTACACTAGTTTATATTGACACACATTTCTTTCAAAATAGTCATGATATTCTGATATTCATTTGTTTAAAAAGATTGAATCCTGACAACCAATAATGTATTTGTAAAACAATGCAGCACCTGAGTATTATTACTGAAGCATGATTGTACATTCTCCCTCCCATACTTTTTGAAATGTAGGTCTTCCTGATCTTCCTGGTACCCCAGAAGTGTTTGATATCTCCCGTGATGGAATGACACTTACTTGGTATCCACCAGAAGAAGATGGTGGTTCACCAATCACTGGTTATATCGTGGAACGCAAAGAAGTCAGATCAGATAGATGGGTCCGTGTCAATAAAATTCCGGTCACTATGACGCGCTACCGATCTACCGGATTGGTTGAAGGACTAGAGTATGAACACCGTGTAACAGCGATCAATGCTAGGGGCACTGGCAAGCCAAGCAGAGCTTCCAAACCTGCAGTTGCTATGGATCCAATTGGTAAGTAATGTCCTGTATTCATACTGTACACTAGATGGAGAGATTTATTTCTTGTTTAATCATATATCAAGAAAATACTTGAGAAATGGTCGACAATGTTATTTTATTAATTTCAGACAGCAAAACGATTCAAATATATTTAATTAGTGTATTTCAATATGTTATGACTCTGCTCTGATCCCATGTTCCAGCTCCCCCAGGCAAACCTCAAAATCCAAGAGTTACAGATACAACAAGAACATCTATTTCCCTGGCTTGGAGTCCACCAGAAGATGAAGGCGGGTCCAAAGTGACTGGCTATTTGATTGAAATGCAAAAAGTTGATCAGTTTGAATGGACCAAATGCAACACAACTCCAACCAAGATCCGTGAATACACACTGACACATCTTCCACAAGGGGCAGAATATAGGTTCCGTGTCATGGCTTGTAATGCTGGTGGTCCCGGTGAACCTGCTGAAGTCCCAGGAGTAGCTAAAGTGACTGAAATGCTTGGTAAGACACTTTAATTATGAATTCTTCATGAAGAAAATGAATGAAGAATGCTACTTAACCTTTCATGTATTCAACGTGTAACATTTTTCTTCTTTACAGAATTTCCTGATTATGAACTTAGTGAAAAATATCTGGAAGGTGTATTTGTAAGACAAGGTGGGGTAATTAAGCTTACAGTGCCAATTAAAGGTAAACCACTCCCAATTTGCAAATGGACTAAAGAAGGCCATGACGTCATCAAGAGAGCCATGATTGCCACTTCTGAATCACATACTGAACTTGTGATAAAAGATGCAGAAAGAGAAGATTCTGGTACCTATGATTTGACGCTTGAAAACAAATGTGGCAAGAAGGTTGTTTACATCAAGGTCAGAGTGATTGGCACTCCAAATCCACCAGAAGGGCCACTAGAGTATGATGACATCCAAGCACGCTCTGTAAGAGTCAGCTGGAAATCGCCAACTGATGATGGTGGCGCCGATCTACTAGGTTACATTGTTGAGAGGCGAGAAGTACCAAAGACTGCCTGGTACACTGTTGATTCCAGAGTAAAGGGTACATCATTAGTAGTGAAAGGACTAAAAGAAAATGTGGAATATCACTTCCGTGTTTGCGCTGAAAACCAGTTTGGTGTAAGCAAGTCTCTCAAATCTGAAGAACCAGTTGTGCCAAAGACACCTTTGCGTACGTACACATTTCAGCTTTCTTTATTTGCATACAGAAGGGGAAAAGGACGACTAAGATCTATTATGGGGCATGTAACTATGATGATGTAGCTATAGTTTGCCTTCTGATTCAACCCATATTAGCCAGGCAGTTGTACCACTCGAAGGACTAATAAGTTACTGGCAAACAGGGCACTGGAGAATGACATATCCAGTCAACCCCTGTCAATGAGCCATGGTGCAATAGTATAATAATGACTGCAAATGTGAAATGCAAAATTTACAAGTTGTAAGTTTAGTTTAAAACATCATAAATCCTGAACAGGATGCCAACTCATATCTTTATTTTAGTCATCCTCCAAAAATGTCAGAGTTATTCACCTTTTGCTTACAACAAACCTGTGCCTCAAGTAAGGTAAAGACATAATCACTTAACTTATTGAGCTTTATAGCTAAAGGGAAAGTTATGCCTGGATTTCTTGCACTTCAAACCACACTGGTTTGGTTAATATCTATACACTAATATTTAATTGTATTTTAATTTTGATATTTATTTTATATTGTCTAAGATTGTGTGTTTGTTAGCCAACATCACTCCTCACGGACAGAAAGGCAAGGTAAAAATAAAGTTGATGATGATGATGATGATGATAATAATAATAATAATAATAATAATAATAATAATAATAATTTTTTTCAACAGATCCTCCAGAGCCTCCAAGTTACCCACCAGAAATACTTGATGTCACAAAGAGCTCCATTAGCTTGTCTTGGTCCAGACCAAGAGATGATGGCGGTTCTCGTGTCACTGGCTACTATATAGAACGCAGAGAAACATCTACTGAGAAATGGGTCAGGCACAACAAAACTCACATCACAACCACCATGTATACTGTCACAGGACTGGTTCCAGATGCCGAATACCAGTTCCGAATTGTAGCCCAAAATGATATTGGTGAGGGTGAGCCTAGCCCTGCTTCTGAACCTGTTGTGTGCAAGGATCCATTTGGTAAGTACATGTAATTCTGTAGAGCATATCAAAATGAAATTGGATGAAAAGCTGAGCTTCAACTATTTACAAAAATAATACATTTTGAAATTTTGCAGACAAACCAAGCCAGCCTGGAGAAATTGAGATCACATCAATATCTAAGGATAGCATTACTTTAGAATGGGAGCGCCCTGAATGTGATGGTGGCAAAGATATCATTGGATATTGGATTGAATATCGCCAGTCTGGAGAGACTGCCTGGAAAAAGTGCAATAAAGAACGCAACAAAGACCGGCAGTTCATAATGGGAGGCTTACTGGAAGCGACAGAATACGAATTTAGAGTATTTGCAGAAAATGAAACTGGAATTGGCAGGCCTCGTAGAACAGCAATGACTGTTAAGACAAAATTAACATGTAAGTTGAAATATTAATCCGTAAGCATTGTGTTTTACCTTGTCTTTGAAACCATCCACATGTTGTAATAAATGAGTAGCATAGTATATAAATAAACGTTTGGTTGTCTTTGTAGAGCTCAAGTAGTTTTTCAATTTCAAGATAATATTCTATACATATTTGCCCAGATTTGTAGAACCTCTTCAAAGTCCCTCCTTTGGGTGCTTCTGCAGGGGTTGGTCAACTGTAGCACCACTTTTATGGAATGTCCTTCTCAATAATATCCACCGAATACTCCAAATGTTATCTTTTTGATCCCTAACAAAGACGTGTCTCTTCTTCCATGAAATTTAGAATATTACTGTTCTGAATTTTACAAGGCTTTTAAAATTTATGTTGCAATATTATTATTATTTATTCATTTCTATCCCCGGAGCCTCCAGTGGCCTAGGGGATAAAAGCCTTGTGACTTGAAGGTTGGGTTGCTGACCTGAAGGCTGCCAGGTTCGAATCCCACCCGGGAAGAGTGTGGATGAGCTCCCTCTATCAGCTCCAGCACCAAGCAGGGACATGAGAGAAGCCTCCCACAAAAATGGTAAAACATAAAAAAAAAACAACATCCGGCCGTCCCCTGGGCAACGTCCTTGCAGACGGCCAATTCTCTCACTCCAGAAGCAACTCCGGTTGTTCCTAACACGAAAAAAAAAAAATTCTATCCCGCTTTTCTTCCATAGGTGGAATTCAAAGCGGCATACAACATATAAAATTCATACAAATACATTAGACAGCAATACATAATCAATTAAAGCATCATATCCCGATATAAAAACCCAATTAAGAGATCAAATAAAACAATTAAAAAACTTACAACAAGCATTAAAATGTTGTTTTAGCATCCTTTACTGTGCAAACTAACTTGAGCACATTTTGTTAAAGATGGCAAAACATATGATAAATATGATGCTTTACTTTAGTGTATTTACTCTAGTCAATAAGACACAATGAAAAAAATATGTTCTTTCACCTTCCAGTGCTAACAAAACTAAATATGGCATTATTCAATTAAAACAATGTGGGAAGATTTCACTTATATTTCGCCCTTCCCTCTTTTTATAAACACAGCTGGTGAAGCACCTGGAATAAGACAAGAAATGAAGGATGTCACTACCAATCTGGGTGAACCAGCTCAGTTATCATGCCAGATTGTTGGGAGACCTCTTCCTGATATAAAATGGTACCGTTTTGGCAAGGAACTGGTACAGAGCAGAAAATACAAAACGTCATCAGATGGACGCACCCATACACTTACTGTTCTTACAGAGGAGCAAGACGATGAAGGACTTTACACTTGCAAGGCTGTCAATGATGTTGGAGAGATTGAAACGAGCGGCAAGCTCTTATTGCAAGCTCCTCCACAATTCCATCCAGGTTTCCCATTGAAAGAGAAATACTGTGCAGGTGTAGGTTCCACTCTCCGCATTCATATTGTATACATTGGTCGTCCAGTACCTGCCATCACTTGGTTCCATGGCAAGAAACCTTTGAAGAGTGGAGAAAATATTACTATTGAGAACACAGAGCATTATACCCACCTTGTCATTAAAAATGTACAACATAAAGCCCACTCAGGAAAGTACAAAGTCCAACTTAGTAACATATTTGGAACAGTTGACACCACACTCAATGTGGAAATACAAGGTAAGTATTGTTTTTCCATTATTCAAAAATCATAGGGTTCAATATATGTTTTGGCACATAAGTTAAAATATTGTCTTTCCTATTTCACAGATAAGCCAGATAAACCAACAGAGCCAATTGTTATTGAAGCATTGCTGAAGAACTCTGTAGTCATCAGTTGGAAGCCACCTGGAGATGACGGAGGTGCCTTAATAACAAACTATATTGTAGAGAAAAGAGAAGCAAAAGAAGGCACAGAGTGGCAGCTAGTATCTTCAAGCATTTCTGGCACAACCTGTAGAATTGTTAACCTAATTGAAAATGCAGGCTACTATTTCCGTGTCTTTGCTCAGAACACTTTTGGCATCAGTGAGGCATTAGAGGTTTCATCTGTTGTTGTTATCAAGACTCCATTTGGTAAGTACACTGCACAATCCATGTTTCTGTTTAACGTCAGTTCAACAAAGCAGAGAAATGTCACATCCTTGTACATATTCTTCTTTACAGAAAAACCAGGCCAGCCAACACGGCCAGTTGCATCTGCAGTGACTGCAGATTCTTGTGTGGTATCTTGGAAGCCACCTGCTAGTGATGGAGGCTCAAAGATTAGAAATTACTACCTGGAGAAACGTGAGAAGAAGCAAAACAAATGGATTGCCGTAACAACAGAAGAAATCCGTGAAACTGTCTATTCCGCCACAGGTCTTATTGAAGGCCTTGAATATGAGTTCCGTGTAAAATGTGAAAATCTAGGTGGTGAAAGCGAATGGAGTGACATTTCAGAACCAATCACGCCTAGATCTGATGTACCAATTCAGGCACCACATTTCAAGGAAGAAATCAGAAACCTGAATGTGAGATTCCGGGGTCATGCTACTTTTGTTTGCAAAGTCACCGGTCATCCTAAGCCCATTGTAAAATGGTTTAGGCAAGGCAAGGAGATTATGCCTGATGGGGAGAAAGTGAAGATACAAGAATTTAAGGGTGGATATCACCAACTGGTCATTACAGATGTAACAGATGATGATGCCACTGTATATCAAGTGAGAGCAACCAACCAAGGAGGGTCAGTGTCTGGTACTGCCTCCTTGGATGTTGAAGGTAAGCACAATGCTTTGCTATACCAACATTAATAATTATTTAACTTTTCATACAGCGTAGGTATATGAACTAAAAAAGCCTCCCTATGCTGAGAATATTTTCTTAATTTTTTCAAAATATCTGATGATGACAAGCCTTGAAGCCTTGACGAAAGCAATGATACTAGGATATATAGATTCTCAATCTATGAAAACGTAATAATTGCAAAAAGTGTATGTATTCATGTAGGCACTTTCGGTTACATTTTAACATCAAGACTCACAAGATAGCTTCCAACATGTAATAACAGAAAAATGCAGAAATCCTAGGTTACATAAATATGTCTGTATGTCTGCCACATTGATAGAAGATTTTGTTGCAGCTTTTGTCAGAAAAAAAATAGTAAAAGCCATACTCAATGAATAATTATACTATTAGTATGATTTTAATTATTCCAAAAATTTGTCATATAAATGTTTTCTGCTCAATTTACTGTACAGCTGTAGACAGAGCTTATGCCAAGTAATCAGTCTCAAACATTAGTCTAGTGCATGACAAATGCTCAAACCAGTCTAAATCGTGTTTTTCCTATTTAAAACAATGTTTAATGCTTTTGAAGAAGTTGTTTTTGCTCATTTTAATTCTTCCTTTATGTCATTGTGTGTTTCTGTTCTGCAGTTCCTGCTAAGATCCACCTGCCTAAAAATCTTGAAGGAATGGGAGCTGTTCATGCTCTCCGTGGTGAAGTTGTCAGCATCAAAATACCATTCAGTGGCAAGCCCGATCCAGTGATCACATGGCAGAAAGGCCAAGATCTCATTGATACCAACGGACACTATCAAGTTATTGTCACACGATCATTCACATCTCTTGTCTTCCCTAATGGTGTAGACAGACAAGATGCAGGCTTCTACATTGTCTGTGCCAAAAACAGATTTGGAATTGACCAGAAAACAGTGGAGCTGGATGTAGCTGATGTACCTGACCCGCCAAGGGGACTGAAAGCAAGCGAGATTTCAAGAGACTCTGTCAATCTAACATGGAATGCTCCGGCTAGCGATGGCGGAAGCAAAGTTACCCACTACACAGTTGAGAAACGTGCTACCACAGCTGAGAGATGGATCCGTGTGGGTCAAGCTCGTGACACACGGTACCCTGTGGTAAACCTATTTGGCAAGACAAGCTATGTATTCAGAGTTATAGCAGAAAACAAATTTGGCCAGAGCCAGGCTTCTGAACCTACAGATCCTGTCATAACAAAGGAAGATAAGACCAGATCAGTCAATTATGATGAAGAAGTTGATGAATCCAGAGAAGTCACTGCAGCAAAAGCATCTCACTCTTCTACAAAGGAACTCTATGACAGATATATGATTGCTGAAGAACTTGGACGTGGGCAGTTTGGAATTGCCCACCGGTGTGTAGAGACAGCTACAAAGAAGACTTACTTGGCCAAGTTTGTCAAAGTAAAGGGTGCTGATCAAGTGCTAGTAAAGAAAGAAATCTCCATCTTAAACATCGCTAGGCATAGAAATGTTCTATACCTCCATGAATCATTTGAAAGCCTAGAAGAATTGATCATGATCTCCGAGTTCATTTCTGGAGTTGACATCTTTGAAAGACTTAATACCCCTGCCTTTGAACTTAATGAAAGGGAAATTGTCAGCTATGTACGTCAACTCTGTGAAGCAGTTGAATTCCTACACAGTCACAGCATTGGACACTTTGACATCAGGCCAGAGAACATTATTTATTTCACAAGAAGGAGCTCTATAATAAAAATAATTGAATTTGGTCAGGCAAGACAGTTAAAACCTGGTGATAGTTTCAGACTCCAGTTTACTTCTCCTGAATATTATGGACCCGAAGTCCATCAGCACGACCTGGTCAGCACAGCCACTGATATGTGGTCAATTGGAACTCTAGTTTATGTACTTTTAAGTGGTCTTAATCCTTTCATTGCAGAAACAAACCAACAGACAATTGAAAATATCATCAGCGCTGAATACAACTTTGATGATGAAGCCTTCAAAGATATTAGTATTGAGGCCTTAGACTTTATTGACCGTCTGCTAGTAAAAGAAAGGAAATCTCGTATGACTGCTACAGAAGCCCTTGAACACACTTGGTTGAAACAGAGGACAGAGAAGACCAGCACTAAAGTAATCAAAACACTGAGACACAGGCGTTATTACCAAACATTGGTGAAGAAGGAATGGAATACGGTTGTGTCAGTAGCCCGTGTTTCATGGGGTGGTGCAATCAGATCTCAGAAAGGTGTTACTGTGGCTAAAGTTAAAGTGGCATCAATTGAAATTGGACCCATTACTGGGCAGATAATGCATGCTGTTGCTGAAGAAGGTGGACATGCCAAATATGTCTGCAAAATTGAAAATTATGACTCATCCACAGAAGTAACCTGGTATTTTGGAGTTCGGCAGTTGGAGAGCAGTGAAAAATATGAAATCACCTACCATGAAGGAGTGGCCACCATGTATGTTAAAGATATTGCTAAATCAGATGATGGTACTTACAGGTGCAAAGTTGTAAATGACTATGGAGAGGCTAGTTCCTATGCAGAACTATTTGTCAAAGGTGTGAGAGAAGTATCTGACTACTACAGATGCAGAACTGTCAAAAAGGTCAAGCGCCGAGTGGATACTATGAGACTTTTGGAAAGGCCACCAGAATTTACTCTTCCTCTTTACAACCGGACAGCCTACACTGGTGAAAATGTTAGATTTGGAGTAACTATAACAGTTCACCCAGAACCTCGTGTAACATGGTTCAAATCAGGTCAGAAGATCAAGCCAGGAGATGATGACAGAAAATACACCTTTGAAACTGATAAAGGTCTTTATCAGCTTCTCATCCATAATGTTACTGAAGATGATGATGCAGAATATACTGTGTTGGCACGCAACAAATATGGTGAGGACAGCTGCAAAGCTAAGCTAACTGTTGTTCAGCATGCTCCTCCAGAAGCATCCACCCTGAGACCCATGTTCAAGAGGCTTCTGGCAAACGCAGAATGCCAAGAAGGCCAAAGCATCTGCTTTGAGATAAGAGTATCTGGTACCCCAAAACCAACACTAAAATGGGAAAAAGATGGTCAGCCTCTATCAGCTAGCCCCAACATTGAAATTGTGCATGAAGGATTGGATTACTATGCTTTGCACATCAGGGACACTTTACCAGAAGACAGTGGTTATTACAGAGTTACTGCTACAAATGATGCTGGATCCACAAGCTGCCAGGCCTACTTGAAAGTAGAGCGTGTGAAATATGTCAAGCGTGCATATGAGACAGAAGAGGAGAGGCAAATGCATGTGCAGAAGAGAATTGACAAGACAGTGAGGATGGCAGAAATCCTTTCTAGGACAGAATCTGTTCCCCTGACACAAGTTGCCCAAGAAGCTCTAAGGCAAGCTGCCATCATGTATAAACCAGCTGTAAGCACAAAGACTGTCAAAGGTGAATATGAAATCAAAAGGGAAGAAGTTAAAGAAGAAAAGAGACTCCGAATGCCTTATGAGATCCCAGAGCCTCGCAGACATGCTGCTCTTGAAGAAGATCAGAATATCAAATTGTTTGTGCCTATGTCAGACATGAAGTGGTACAAAAAACTGAGAGATCAGTATGAAATGCCAGGTAAAATTGACAGAATTGTCCAGAAGAGACCGAAGCGCATTCGCCTTTCCAGATGGGAACAATTTTATGTGACACCGCTGCCACGCTTTACTGATCAATATAAACCTAAATGGCGCATACCTAAATTGTCCCAAGATGATCTTGAGATAGTGAGACCAGCACGCCGGCGTACACCATCTCCTGACTATGAGTTTTATTATAGACCAAGAAGGCGATCACTTAGTGACCTGTCAGAAGAAGAATTACTTCTTCCTGTTGATGATTACTTAGCCATGAAAAGAACTGAGGAAGAAAGATTGAAACTTGAAGAAGAACTAGAGTTAGGCTTTTCAGCTTCACCTCCAAGCAGAAGCCCTCCACGCTTTGAATTATCTTCTCTCCATTACTCTGCAGCCGGTGCACAAGTCGCTGCTGAAGAATCTACAAGAAGAGATCTGAGATATGCAACCTATCATATACCATCTAAAGAAGAAACTAGTGCAAGTTATGCAGAGCTCCGACAACGCCATGACAGAGCAGTTTATAGACCACCAAAACAAAAACTGAGAATAATGTCAGAGAAAGAAGATGAAGAGTTGCTACGACCAGTTACCACAAGCCAGAGGCTCTCAGAGTACAAGAGTGAGCTTGAGTATATGTCACAAGAAGAAAAGAGCCGAAGGAGAAGAAGGAGGGAACACGAAATAACTGAAGTGTCCTCAAAAGAAGAGGAGGAAGAAATAGAAATGGTGAGACATGTTCACAGGGAATTTTCACCTCCCTCAAGGTTACTAGGAAGGAGACGCTCTCTTTCTCCAACTTACATTGAGCTAATGCGCCCTGTGTCTGAATTAATTAAACCCCGTTCACGCCCTGTAGAAGAACATGAGAGAAGATCTCCAACTCCAGAGAGAACTCGTCCACGCTCACCAAGTCCCGTGTCCAGTGACAGATCGCTCTCTCGGTTTGAAAGAACAGCAAGATTTGATATATTTTCCAGATATGAATCCATGAAAGCTGCTCTGAAAACTCAAAAAACAATGGAAAGGAAATATGAAGTTCTGACTCAAGAACCTTTCACTTTGGACCATGCCCCACGCATCACTTTGAGAATGCGCTCGCACCGTGTACCATGTGGCACCAACACCAGATTTATTTTGAATGTGCAGTCCAAACCTACTGCTGAAGTTAAATGGTATCATAATGGGGTTGAACTCCAAGAAAGCCATAAAATACATTTCACTAATACTAGTGGAGTGTTAACCTTGGAGATCCTTGACTGCCACATTGATGACAGTGGTACATATCGTGTTATGTGCACAAACTATAAAGGGGAATGTTCTGACTATGCAACATTAGATGTTACAGGAGGAGATTATACTACTTATACTTCCCACCGCTGGGATGATGAAGTCCCGAGATCAGTTATTCCTGATTTGACAAGGACTGAAGCATATGGGATTTCCTCATTTAAGAAAGTTTCTGCGACAGAAGCAAGTTCTTCAGTAAGAGAAGTCAAGTCAGAGCTGACAGAAACAAGAGCATCATTATCATCATATGAACATCATGCTTCGGCTGAAACTAAAGTCAGCGCCTCCGCAGAAAAATCACTAGAAGAAAGAGCCGTGCACCGAAAGTTTAAAACCACTCTGCCTGCAACAATATTAACAAAACCAAGGTCAATCACTGTTTCTGAAGGAGAAACTGCAAGGTTTTCTTGTGACATCGATGGTGAACCAACACCAACGGTGACGTGGATACGTGCAGGTCAAGCTATTATTTCTTCTGGGCGCTACCAAGTCACACGTACACAATATAGATCTACTTTTGAAATTTCAATGGTCCAGAGCTCAGATGAAGGAAGCTACACTGTTCTGGTAGAAAATTCGGAAGGAAGGCAAGAAGCTCACTTTACTTTGACTGTACAAAAGAAAAGAGGTCCAGAAAAAGCAGTTACATCACCTACAAGGGTTAAATCGCCTGAGCGTCATGTAAAGTCTCCAGACAAAGTAAAATCTCCCAAGAGAGTCAAGTCCCCTGAGCCATCATCTGCCCCCTCCAAGGCCAAATCAACTGCTACAGGAAAAACACCACAAGGAGAGAAAGTAGACTTGCCAGTTTCAGCTCCTCCTAAGATAAAACAGCAGCTAAAGTTGGAATCTACTGCTGATAAAGTAAAACTGTTCTGTTCAGTTGAAAGCAGTCTTTTAAGTGTCCAAGAAGTAGCCTGGTACAAAGATGGCAAGAAATTGAAAGAAGATGGTCATTTCAAGTTTCATTATGCAGCTGATGGAACATATGAACTTAAGATCCATAACCTCAAAGAATCTGACCAAGGAGAATATACATGTGAGATTATTGCAGAAGGTGGTACCTCCAAAACCAGCTTCCAATTTGTAGGCCAGGTGTTTAAAAGTGCTTTTTCTCAGATATCAAGCTTAGCCAAAGCTCAAAAAAGCGAAACAGCTGAAGTATCTACCCAGAAGACATCTACAGTAACTTCCCAAGAAAAGGCAGTGGTCCAAGAAGAGTTTGTTAAGAAGTCTCTGGTGTCTGAAGATGTTAAAACATCTGTCGCAGAAGTGAAATCTACTACCACTAAGATGTCTGTGTCTGAAGGCCAAAAAGCTATGCTTAAAGCCAGTATTGCTGGTGCTTCTGATGTGAAATGGTTTCTGAATGGAATACAGCTAAGTAACTCTGAAGATTATAGATATGGTGTGTCAGGAAGTGACCATACTCTCACCATCAAAAAACCTAGCCAGAAAGATGAAGGAATGCTAACCTGTGAAGGAAAAACTGACCAGGGCATTGTCAAATGTCACTTTGAAATGAGTGTTTCAAAAGATACCTCAAATGTTCCTGTCTTCGTCATACAACCTAAATCTCAAAATGTAAATGAAGGACAAGATGTGTTGCTTACCTGTGAAGTCTCTGGAGATCCTTCTCCTGAAATCAGCTGGTTTAAGGATAACCAGCCAGTAAGTAAATATTTGTTAACCTTAAATATCTCATTTGCAAATCTTTGGTATACTTGTGTTAATGAAGCCCCTTTTCCCTGTTACCAGATCGTTCTCTCATCCAACGTACGAGTAAATCGTACCAAGAATGTTTATTCGCTTTCAATCCAAAATGCTGCCGTGAGCGATAGTGGAAAATACACGGTCAAAGCAAAAAACTTCCATGGGCAATGCTCTGCCACAGCATCGTTAACTGTCCTTTGTGAGTTTATTTTTCTTTAAATCTTTTTTCAAAAATGGGTGGATTTAGAGGGTGTGATGAAAACAATTCAGTTGTCCCAATAGTTTGTCAACATAAAATACATTGCGATTATGATTGCAAAATATTGGATTCCAAATCAAATATGAATGCAAGAAAATGTTTCTTGCTATTGCCACAAGATGGTTGTGAATATCCTAACGGAATATCTTGCTATTAACCCATTGGTTGTAGTAATTATTGATTCATAAACTTGCCAAATAATTAACTTCCTAAGGGAATATTCTGGATTTGTTAAAATATTGTGTTAAACATCTGAGACAAAACTAGTAGCATATGGATTCCTGGAATCAATGGGTTCCTCTGCATTTTGCCATTTATGTACTGTATGTATGAGTTTGTGTTTAAGGAAAGCTGTGGTCATTCTTGATGGTGGTGCAAAGCAAACTGCTTATAATCTATAGATATTCAGGATAACAAAGAACGATTCAAAGGCATGCATTTTAATTCATTTCAGGAAACGTCTTTAAACTGTCAACTAATAATAATAATAATAATAATAATAATAATAATAATAATAATAATAATAATAATCTCAGCTGGCATTTGGAAACAATAGACATTGACAAAATTACGATCTACCAACTACAAAAGGCCACCCTACTGGGATCTGCATGCATCATCCGAAAATACATCACACAGTCCTAGACACTTGGGAAGTGTTCGACTTGTGATTTTGTGATACGAAATCCAGCATATCTATCTTGTTTGCTGTGTCATAATAAAATAATAATAATAACAACTTTATTTTTGTATCCTGCCTCCATCTCCCCAAGGGGACTTGGAGTGGGCAACATCATAGAATATAATCACATTAAAATACATACTTAGTAATGTCAGCTCACATTTTTCGTCTTGTTTGACTAAAAATGCAAATTGAAAATGCACCCATATCTCAAAATGAGAGGGAATGACTGGGAAAATATTATAACCACATTCAGTTTTCCTTAAACAGCAAAGTTGTTTTCTCTTTCCATGAAGTCAATGTGATGTCATTGTTTTGTTTTGTTTTTTCATCTGTGTTTGCTATGCTCCACAGCTCTAATTGAAGAACCTCCAAAAGAGGTAGTGTTGAGGAGAAGTGGAGATACAAGCATGCAGGAAAGTTTCTCTTCGCAATCATTTCAAATGTCCGCTTCTAAGCAAGAAGCTTCGTTCAGCAGTAGCAGCAGCATGAGCGAAATGAAATTTGCAAGCATGTCTGCCCAAAGCATGTCCTCCATGAAAGAATCCTTTGTAGAGATGAGCTCCAGCAGTATAATGGGGAAATCTAGTCTGACCCAACTGGAGAGTTCAACTAGTAGTAAATCTGGTTTGAGAGGTGAGCAATACAATTATACGTAGAGGTAGAGAACCCTCTCCACTATGTCGTAGATATGTAGAGAACTCGTGTCATAGTGGAACTGAAATTTCCATTAACAACTAACTTTAAATGTCTTTTCCTATTTTGCAAAGGTATACCGCCCAAAATCGAAGCTCTTCCTAATGACATCTCAATTGAGGAAGGAAAGGTTCTTACCATATCCTGTGCCTTCTCTGGTGAACCTGCTCCGGACATATCATGGTCTTGCAGAGGGGAAAACATTTCGAGTCAGGGCGGTCGATTCCATGTGGAAACCAGTGAAGACTTGACCACTCTTATCATCATGGATGTGCAAAAGAATGATGGGGGACTTTATACGCTGAATTTAGACAATGAATTTGGTACCGACTCTGCCACTGTGAATATTAACATTAGATCAATTTAAAAGGCCTGGCCTGTTTTATTTACACTTGACTTTTGGCAAGTGATTCATATGGACTGAAATGTAACGGATTTGTAAATATATATTTTGAAAACTATTTTTATACCTACCTGAACCAGACAAAGTCCAAGGATTTACACTATGACTTATAGTCATTATTGTCAGACTTTAAAACCTATTTTCCTCTTGACATGTACATACTGTATATAGCCGAAGATAACGGTTATGACGTTTTGTACCATTTATTTTATGACGTTTTTAAAAATGTAACTTGTGGAACAGTTGGTAGGAGAAAGTTTCTTCGGGAATGAATACCCTGCTCAACAATGAACTAATCTTTGTGCCTCAACAAACGTTGATGTCTAAGAATGCCTCAACAGGTAGAGAGGCTCCCTGTTGAAGACTTATTTACCGACACCTAAGAGAGAATGCTGTGCATGGTTTTCCTTGAACCTGCACGAATTTATTTTGAATCAGCAACATAAGGCATTGGTGGGATTTGCATTTACCCTCCTGTAAGTCTCACTGTAATGTCTTATGTTCAGCCTGATCAATGGCAAACTATCTTTTGTTCATGACTCACGATACTTTGAACAAAGTGCAAGCGGCCAGCATTTTGTTCACCACCTGTTAATGTACTGTTTCTGGCACATTGACTGCCCAAATGGCTTTTAAATAAAGTAACATCACCTGGCCATCCCTTTGATATACAAAGCTTATTTGGGCACTCAGGTGCAGAAACAGCACCAACTCTGGGAGGTTCTTAGGATGCAGTGAGTGTGTGATAGCATTAGTTCAACTCCGGGCAACTAAAGTTTGAGCCACAGTTTCAGAAAAAAATAAAACTGTTGTTGTAACATCACATGGTGCCCTGAACTTAAATTTGAATTAGTATAATTTATGTAGTAGTATTGTTAGTTGTTTTGTTGAACCTCCTTGAGATAGTAATGTTCATTTTAAATAAAGCATGCTACCTGCAACTTCACCATGTCTGTTGTTACTCTTTTTTATATATACTTGCATCTCCTGCATTTAAGTTCTATCTTTCTGCAGTTAATTTTTCCACCATCTACAATTTTACCATTTACTTTTTCATTCAAACAAAAACAAACAAACAAAAACACATTCAACAATACATCATCATCATCATCATCATCATTATTATTATTGTGTTGTCAAAGGCTTTCATGGCTGGAATCACTGGGTTACTGTAGCCACGTTCCAGAAGCAGTCTCTCCTGACGTTTCACTCACATCTAAGGCAGGCATCCTCAAAAGGTTGTGAAACTAGGCAAGTGAGGTTTGTGGAATGTTCAGGGTGGGAGAAAGAACTTTTCCCTGTTGGAGGCAAGTGAGAATGTTGTAACTGGCCAGCTTGATTATCATTAAACAGCCTTGCAGCCTAAAAGCCTGGCTGCTTCCTGCCTGGGGGAATCCTTTGTTGAGAGGTGTTAGCTGGTCCTGATTATTTCATACCTAGAATTCCCGTTCTATGAGAGTCGTTCTTTATTTACTGTCCTGATTCTAGAGTTTTGTTAATACTGGTAGCTAGATTTTGTTCATTTTCATGGTTTCCTCCTTTCTGTTGAAATTGTTCACATGCTTGCGGATTTCAATGGCTTCTCTGTTTAGTCTGACATATACAGATATATAAACCCCACTTGCCTAGTTTCCAACAGACCTCAAAACCTCTGAGGATGCCTGCCATAGATGTGGGCAAAACGTCAGGAGAGAATGCTTATGGAACGTGGCCATAGAACCTGGAAAACTCACAGCAACCTATTATTATTATTATTATTATTATTATTATTATTATTATTATTATTATTATTATTATTAATTGCATTAGCATACAGTGTAAAATTTACAAATATGCAAACATAAAAACAAATATAAATGGTATTTAAAAATTCACAGTTAAAAGCTCTTGAAACATATTCATTTCTGGCATATTTATTCAACAAAAATAAACCACCAGAAATTACTTAAATCAGAGATTTACTAAACCAATTCTAAGGCTGGCTTTACACTGCAGAATCCATGCACTTGATACTACTTTAAGTTTGACTCAGTGAACCCAACAATGCAGATGCACCCTGAGACATGTCATTCCCCTTGAGCCATGGCAGTTAAAGTGGTGTCAAACTGCATGAATCCTACAAACTGTAGTGATAACGAGACTTAGATTAGAGCAGAAAAGAGAGTGCAAAATGACAGTATTTATTTCTTTTCAATATATGAAAGGATCTTAATGGGTGAAGAAAATTAACAAAACATTTAGGCCTCATTTTTGGGTCTATTTCCATTCTACCCATTCAGAAACAGAGGGCCGAAGTGTAGCTTCAACAAGTGCAGCAGATCAAGAGCTGTATAAATTCTAAAGCTGGCACATAAAGATCTTTAATGTTTAGCATGAGAGCACTTTGTGACATAATGAAAAATCAAAATGAATCATCCACACACTGCTTTGCCAGAGAAAGAAGTTATGTGCCACACAGGACAACAACAGAGAATAAATGATTTATTCTTCTTAAACCCAGAACAACATATGTACAATGTGCTTAGTTGCACCAACTCCTATAATGTCCTTTTTTTTGAGAGATTTAAAATAGTCTTTCCTTTGTCCATGTGGATAAATTCCTTCTAGCAGCTCATGAAGCAAGAGCACACTTCAAACTCTGGGCCCTTCCACACCGTCCTATATCCCAGAATATCAAGGCAGAAAATCTCACAATATCTGCTTTGAACTGGGTTATCTGAGTCTACACTCGGATATTGTGTGATTTTCTGCCTTGATATTTTGGGATATAGGACTGTGTGGAAGGGCCCTCTGTATCTCTCTCTCTCTCTCTCTCTCTCTCTCTCTCTCTCTCTCTCTCTCTGCTTCATTCTTCCAACTGTCTCTCTGCACCTGCTTAGCTCAAGCCTGAACAAAATTGCAACAGTATCAAAAACTCCCAGGCTTAACAGGTCTCCCAGACATGGCTCAACCAATCAGCTTAATGCATCTTATTTTGCAGTTGACACACACACACACATTAACTGATTTATTACATATCGTAACACACTTTAGGATTTCTAGGTGTGAAATATTTGAGCTTAGGTTATAAAGTGAAGCGTAACAGGGTAGTAGGGCATAGTCAGATGGGCTGATTCCTTCAAGCAATTGCTTTAAGAGTACAGTAGAGTCTCACTTATCCAAGTTAAACCGACCGGCAGAACCTTGGATAAGCAAATATCTTGGACAATAAGAAGGGATTAAGGAAAAGCCTATTAAACATCAAATTAGGTTATGATTTTACAAATTAAGCACCAAAACCTGCCTGAGGAGAAGAAGTGCCATATCAGCATTGCATTGTCCTCCCATAGGAAGGAGCACAGGTGGGGGCAGACACTTCAGCAGCCTGTCAAAGGAAGTGTGACAACGTTCAACCAAGTGGGTGGCTCCATTCATCTCACCTGTAGTTTTACCACCATGTTGTATAATTTTATGTGATTTGTGGCGCCACCCAACTATCGTCCCCCTGGAGAGATCACCCACCTCCAAGTCAGCCCGGCATATAGTCCCAGAGACAGCTTGTCTCATGCTGCCGCATTGTTGTGCTGCTCTGAGATTGCTTAGCAATTTTACAATGTCATCTACAATTTTATGTGAGTTGTGGCACCACCCACCAATCGTCCTCCTGGAGAGATCACCCACCGCCAAGATAGCCAGGCGTGTAGTCCCAGAGACACCTCGTGTCAGGTTGCCGCTGTGCCCTCCTCTCAGCTTATTAGTTTCACCACCGTATTGTACAATTTCATGAGATTTTTGGCAGGGTTTGTGAATCCTCGCCTATTTTATCTCATTACAAATAAAGGAAAAAGTCAAAGGAGGGGGATAAGATCGGGGATGCCTTCTGGTGGGCGTCATTTTAACATTCCTACAAGATTGTAATTCTGTTAGAAGGCAAAAGGAATTCAAGAAAAGGAGGGTTATCTTGCTGCTTTTGCAGACATGGATCCAGTATTTCTCATTCATTTCATTTGTGTTGCATGGGTACCATGGCTTTGTTTGAAAGTTGCACGGTTACCATTGAAATGGCAGACAAAGGCTTGAGGCAATGAGACAAAGAGAGTTCTGGAGGTTGTAGAAAAAATGACGTCTTTATTCTCAATGGCCAGTGAGAATACAGCAATAAAGAAAAAGACCTTCTCCTGTAATCAGGAAAGCGAAGGTACCATAACTGAGGATCACAAGTTCTTATATACCCTTTTTCCTCCATCTTCTGCATCACACAGGTATTATCAATCACCAATTAGTGTCAAAAAAAAGTCTTACTGGGCACTTAACTAAAAAGCTCATTTTGGCATTTTCCTAAAATATAGACTACTTTCAAGACCTCTACCCCTCCATTAGGGCGTTATCTTTGGAATCTTCGCCTTATCCATTAGGGATTCTCATTAATTAAGGAGAATCCCAGTTATCTCAGCTGTCAGAGACCTATTAGCACTGGACCTTATCCATTAGGGTTCTCATTAATTAAGGAGAATTCCAGTTATCTTAGCTGTCAGAGACTTAATGGCAATCTCCTCATGGCGCCAGGTCTTATCTTGACATCCCCAAAAGCCTTAATTTGTCTTTTGTCCATTAGCTTATCTATTCTGGTTGATACTTAACATATGTCTCAGTGAACTTTGGTCTTGCTATGGTTAGACAGTTATTTTGCTGAGCAGAGTATTTCTAAGGCTAGCACACATCTGCTGGTGATTACATTTCTCTATATCTATTTCTTTAACATGATTACATTCAATATATATTTTCCAATACAAGTATTATATTTTCCCAATACACCTTCATAACCATGGCTTTCTTTGGTCTACGGGCCATCTGGCTTTCCTGTTTCCCCTTCTGTTATGTTTCATTCCTTTTTTTCATCAGTGGTCACCTCAACCCTCTCAGGAAATTCTCCTATACGTACTGGGCCCTAGGAAGGTCCACCTGGAAGCTACAAGGCGTAGAGTCTTTTCGACCTATGCTCCAATTCTGTGGAACTCATTGCCTCCACATGTTAGAGCAATGTCGGGGTTACAATCTTTTGTCAAAGCGCTCAAGACTTGCCTGTTTGGCTGTGCATTTAAGTAAATCAGATCTAATTTGCCAAATAGTCACTGTTGAATGTTTTTATGTTGAATGTTTTTATATTGTGGGATGAAGAGAGAAGTAGGTTGCAGGATACGTTATGGGCGGGCCATTCCATGGCACAGGCTGGTGCCATGCAGCTGTTTATGCAGCTCAAAGAAATTAAGATTGAAAACTGCTTCTCCAAAGGGAGAGAGTTTATCACAGAGTGCGATTTGAGATAGTTTTGTCTGAGTTCAGGGAAGTAGATCAGAGAGTGTTGGGTTCGGGTAGGTATAGGAGTGTGCCTTTGTGACTCTGTGGAACACAGGCATAGATAGTGTGGCCCGGCAGCTATTTGCTAGGATAGCAGGGGAGTATTGGGGGGGAGGGGAGGAAAACTGGGAAATATGTAAAGTTACAAGTATTTATTTTGTAAGAAAAACACAAAGTACAGCAGTGCTGATATTAAAATGTTACATATCTTAGATTATAACAGGTGTAGGTGTTTTAGTTTGGCTTGCAGTAAAAGCCAGTAATATTTATCTGTAAGAATCTGCCCTGATTCCGAAAGGGGAAGTAAAGCGAGATCAAAAAAATAAAAATCTTCAGTGTTCTTCTGTGCGACAGCAAGCATCGAGCCAGCCTGCCACACTGCAGACTCATTCCAGATTTGTGAAACCCAGCAGCGGGAGATTGACTTTGAGGAACAACAGTTTCTCAAGTGTTTTAGAGTTCAGCTGGCTGCGTAGTGCAGTCACTACATCTCCAGGCATGCTGAACAGCCTCTCGCTTGCTGTGCTGGTAGGTGGGCAGCTGCGGTACTTCCTAGCCACAATGGCCATATCCGGCAACCTCTGGTCGTGGGACGCCCAGTAGGACAATGGGTTGCAAGACAAATCTTCCAAAGGCTTCTCAAAGTACTGCTTTACAGAAGCAGCTAGCTCTGTCCTTTGCTGGCTGGTTCTCCTGGCCACGGGCCCAAACTTCCTGGCAACTACCCGAGCATAGAAGCCCACCTTTGCTGTTCCACTGATGCTGGCCTCCCCAGCTGCAACATTGGTGCTCGGAATCAGAGATGGAAAAAGGGATTTGCTGCCCGAGATGTTTCCGGCACAAGCTGGAGATTGCGCTACGCCCCTCCCTCCTCTCTTCCGGTCCGCAGTCGGTGAGCCTCCTTCACGATCAACAAGAGTTTGGCCTTCCATTCCTCTACATTGATAAAGCAGCAGAATCCCGATTTCAGTTGCAGATTGCACATGGCAGCCAACATGTGCTCCATATTTGACAGGAAAGGTTCAAGGCACTTGGCCACAGAATCATAGAAGCAATTCACCACCTCCCAGACCTGTGAGATCAGGTGTTGGCCACCGGCAGGTACGGCAGCTCTCTGCTGCTGGCTTTCAGGACTGCTGCAGCACCCCACAGCCCTTCCAGTTGTTTCTTTAGTCCCACCACCAGAGGAACCACCAGGCTCAGCAGGGAAGCCTCCAGGAAGGGATGGAGCACCGAGAGAAGCTGGGCCATGATGTTCCACTGTGTCTTCGACATGTCATGGTGGACACTGTCAGGCGAAAAGGCATGGATAACTTTCTTTTGCTCCACCAATCGTTGCAGCATGAGAAAGATGGAGTTCCAATGGGTGCTGACACCCTGAAGGAGTTTGTGTTTTGGGACTCCCAGCTTGGTCTGCTTCTTCCTCAGGAGTCTTCCACCGTTGACACTGTGGTGGAAGTACCCCGATATTCTCTGGCACTACTCAACTAGCTGCCTAATTTGCACAGTGTTGCTAGACAGCCTGGGAAGCTCCTTTCTGCCCGGCAACAGGCATAGCCAGTCATGCACCATGAGATGAAATCTGTGCACCAGGCATTACACATCTGCAAACCCCATTTCTCTGACCCCTGCACCACATTTGCCCCGGAATCAGACACACACAAAACCAGGCCTGAGCCATTTCTGTCGTATCTCGGGGAGACAGGTCACAACCATGTGCTCGATGGCACCTGCAATCTCCACAGAAGTGTATGCCTTGTCAAAGACTTTGACGTGGAGCATGGCCCAGCAATGGCCAGTCTCAAGGTTTTCTTCTCTCTCCCACCAATGTCCTGTTAAGGAGAGGTAGGCATGGGCTGCCCCGGTGCAAGTCCACAAGTTGGTGAAGTGAATGGAGGTTTGGGGGCTGGCAGCATCCAGTCTGTGTGCAAGCAGGTCCCTACAGCTATGGTACATGGAAGGAATGACTGTGCGGGAGAATGTGGTGCAGGAGGGCATTTTGTATTGGGGAGCCACACAGCCTCCTCTCCCTAACAGTCACAATGGAGGGGGAACTGGTAGTACTGCTGCTGCTGCCAGCGCCATACTGAGTAGGATGTTGCCTCGTGACATGGTATATCATGCCATGGGTAGAGAGATGCCTGATGTACCTACCACGGCCAGCACACTGCCACTTTTGAATCTTCTGGATCAGTTTCAAAGTGATCCCAAACAGAGGAACGACACATTGGAGATGGTTTGGGGGCAACTGCAAAATAAGATGCATGAAGCTGATTGGTTGAGCCATGTCTGGAGACCTGGTTAAGCCTGGGAATTTTTGATACTGTTGCAATTTTGTTCAGGCTTGAGCTAAGCAGATGCAGAAGCAGAGAGAGAGACACAGAGTTTGAAATGTGCTCTTCTTTCACGAGATGCTCAAAGCAATTGATCCACATGGATAAAGGAAAGATGATCCACATAAAAGGACATTGTGTGAATTGGTGCAACTGAGCACATTATACATATGTTGTTATGGGTTTAAAGAGAATAAACCATTTGTTCTTTTTATCTGGCAAAGCAGTGCATGGACTACACATTTGGATTTTTCATTATGCCACAACCTTTTCCTTGGCCTCTGATTGGCCAAAAATCTCCTCCTCCTCTGACGCATGTGGAAGCAATGTCTTGGTAAGCCATGTGGCACGAAAACGAAAGCAAGCCACAATGATCCTGCAGCTTTCTCTTTCGTGTTGCATTTTGATCCACATGAAATGGGGTCTTTTATCTTAATGGACGATACTAAACAAATACACAAATGGAACAAATACTGTGCACACCACTAGGTGGCATTAATACAGCACAAAAGCTGTATACACTTTCTCTAGTGACTACCTTCTTAAACTCATGATCTCATAGATGGTCTAATTTCAGTGCCTTTAAGGCCCCTTATACACTGCCATATAAAATTCAGATTATCAGATTTAAACCAAAATATATGGTAGTGTAGATTCAGATAATCCAATTCAACACAGATAATGTGGATTATGCGCTTTGATAATCTGGATTATATGGCAGTGTAGAAGGGGTCTAAGAAATGCTATAGCACCCAGGGAAGAAGATTCTTTAAATACTCTAATGCAGTGTTTCTCACCCTGGGGGTCGGGACCCCTGAGGTGGTTGCGAGGGGGTGTCAGAGAAGTCGCCAAAGACAATGAGAGAACATATTTCTGGTGGTTTTAGGAACCCCTTTGGCAGAGAAGGCTGAAAATATCTCTGCCTGTCCATGGTTTCTGGATGCAAGGAGAACTACAATTACAGTAGAGTCTTGCTTATCCAACCTTCGCTTATCCAATGTTCTGGATTATCCAACGCAGTCTGCCTTTTTGTAGTCAATGTTTTTGTAGTCAATGTTTTCAATACATTGCAATGTTTTGGTGTTAAATTCATAAATACAGTAATTACTACATAACGCTACCGTGTATTGAACTGCTTTTTCTGTCCATTTGTTGTAAAACATGATGTTTTGGTGCTTAATTTGTAAAAATCATAAACTTGATGTTTAATAGGCTTTTCCATAATCTCTCATTATCCAACATTTTCACTTATCCAACGTTCTGCCAGCCTGTTTATGTTGGATAAACGAGACTCTACTGTACCATCATGTTGAGTCAGTCCCAGTCCCCCCAAACCCCACCAGTATTCAAAGTTGGTCATATAGGGTATTTGTGCCAAGTATGGTCCAGATCCATTAATTGGGTGCACATTGCTCTGTCAATATGAGTGAACTATAGCTCCCAACCTCTGAGGTCAGTCCCCTCAAAACTCCACCAGTATTCAAAGTTTGATATGTTGGGTATGTGTGGCAAAGTTACTAGTTCAATCACCAGTTTGGTACAGAGTGCTCTCTGAGCGTTGGTGAACTACAACTCCCAAAATTCAAAAACAGCCCTCCCAACCCCACCAATATTCAATGTTAGCCATGTAGGTAGTGTGCCACGTTTGGTGCAAATCCACTGTGGGCTGGGTCAAGAGACAAACAGAACCACTCAAGTGTTACCACAGTTTTGATTTTGGAAGCAAGGGGGGTGTCTAGCATCATCCCTTTTCCAACCGTGCCTTCCTAAGATGGACAAAATGCTTCTGAAGAAAAGTTCCTATGCACTTCCTATAATCACTTCCTGGATAATCAGAGATCTTGCTTAGGTAGAAAACCTCAATTCAAACAAGCACCTCTCCTCTTTCGCTACTTCACTATCTACTTGAGAAAGACAATGTTAAAACAAGAAGGGCTGGATTCACATGGGGAAAGAGAAAGCAGGATGCAGCTGTTTCTGCCTCCCCTGTTCCTGGAACTGACTCCTTGCAGAACTGAGGCCCTGGCCCTATGACTGGGTGACTCTGCGATGCAAAGCCCAGCAAGAACACCTGCCTCCCTCCAGAGGCTGGGGTACAAAAGGACCACGTCAAAGAGATAAGCAAACACTATAAAGGTTCAAAACTTTAAAAAGCATCATGCAAAGGCCACAGAAATAGTCAGGCCTCTCAGAGTACAGAGCTATCTTCTTTCTATGTCAAAAAGATAAGCAAATACTATAAAGGTTCAAAACATAAAATGCAATATGTAATTTAGAGCATTATGTACACACAATATTCACCTGAGAGTTAACAACAATAATGAAAATAATAAGTACAGTCAACTGTTGTAATACACAGTAGTATCTTCCAGACTGTAATGTTTAAAGGAAACTGTAATCATCAAGGCTTAAATGTGGACTAGAGTCAAAACAGATCAAGTAGTCTCCACTATTTAAACAGTTTCTGAAGACTCTAATTGGATTTGGCAACCAACATAGTATAAACACATTCAACCTTTGCAAAATAATATTTGTTAATATATCTTTAAAGACTTCACAGGTGTTAAAAGGCTTATTCTAGAAGAAAAACCTTGACCAAAAGTTCTTTTGATTCTTTGAGATCCTGTGTTGATGCCATCAAGTGTATACAATATCTCTTGAAATTACAGTCTATTGGAAATAACTTCAGTTTATCAAGAGTAAGATCCCAAATCTGGGGAACAAACTATACATGGATGTTGATTCTGAGTAGCTGTAGGTCAAAATGAGCCGTATATAGCTCCCCAGCTAGGAGAACAGAATGCTGTTTCTAAGTAGCTGGCTGTAGATTGAAATAGTCCGTTTACTACTGGTTCCCGGGTTTACTCGTTTCAGCTGTCCTTCTTCTGGTAAGCGGCAATTGATAAGCAGCAAATAGTTTTCAATTTGTATATTGTTGGCTCTGCTCAATTTGTATATTGTTGGCTCTGCTTCAGTATATCTTTAAGAGATAAAAAGAAATGGTCTAGTATTGTGCTCTTTATAAGATACAAGATATAATTTATATAGACCAAGTGAAAATAGACATATCAAAGCATGCTATATTAAGAATTACAACACAAAGATTTTTCCATACCCAGGCATAGTAGTTACTACTTACAGATTCGCAGATAAGTATGCTGAAATGTGGTTTCTATGGCGTGAGCAATCATTCATGGTTTTCTAAAGGTTTAAATATATGATTACAGGCAACAGCTGAGGTCTAGTCTATCGTTAAACCATAAGGGTGGTTGTTCTCAGTTTGTGAATCCAAAAAGTTTCTCTTCTGAGGAGACCAGTTCTAATGTCTTTGTAAGCAGTAATATGTAACTTCTCTAGAGCAAAAAATTTAAAGCTGTTATATGGGTGAGATTTATCATGAAAATGTGTGTATTAAGTGGAATCTAGACTTTCTCTTCTAATTTTTGAACGATGTTCTTGAATTCTGATTCTCAGTGGTCTAGTGGTCATCCCAATGTACAGCAAGTCACAAGGACACTGAATTACATAGATTACATTTTCCGTTGAGCATGTAATAAAGTCTTTCAAATTGATTTTGATGTGTAATAATGGATGGGAAAACTGCTTAATGTCAAATGTGAGGCAACAAACATCACAATGACTGCACTTAAAACTCCCTGTTGTAATACTTGTGGATTCTACAATGGATTTTTTAAAGTCAGAATGAATAAGAATGTCTTTTAAATTTTGAGATCTTTTGTGGGCTATGATAGGTGTATCTTTGCATCCTGGGATCTCCCGTATAAGGTGCCAATGTTTGTTAATGATCCTGCGGATATGTGGGGTTTGTGTGGTAAGTGTTAGTGGACAAATTATCCTGTTCTGTTGTTGTTTGGGTTTGTATGTCAATAATGTACTTCTATCAATTTGTAGGGACTTCTGAAAAGCCTGTTGTAGTACTTTAGCTGGATAGCCTCTAGCTTTAAGTTTACTGTTGAGGGAATGGGCTGCTGAGAGATAATGATCTGGCTTGCTATTGTTCCTTTGGATTCTGAGAAATTGAGAGTAAGGCACATTGGCTTTAAGTGAATAATGATGATAACTATTGAAATGCAAAATTGAGTTTTTGTCAGTTGGTTTCGAGTAATTACTTACATACAGGCCCCTCTCATCTTGGTGTATAGAAACATCTAAGAAATTTATGTCTGTTGATTTAATGGTTTTGGAAAATTTAATGTTGGGGTGAATGGTGTTGATCCAGGAACTATATTGTTCAGCTATCTGGTAACTAGAAAAAATCGTGAATATATCATCTATATATCTCCCATAATAAATCATATATTTTAAAAAGGGATTCCTTTCTTGGTTATAAATGTAATCGATTTCTAGCTGTGCAACAAACAAATTGGCTAAAGAGGGGGCCATTGGACTTCCCATGGCTATCCCCCAGATCTGCAAATAAAACTGCGCATCAAATCTAAAATTATTATTTTCCAAAACTATATCGAGGAGATCCATAAGGAAATGTGTAGGTGGTGTTTGTGATGTTCTAGACTCAAAAATATCTTTTACGATAGTTCTAGCCTCATTTAAAGGGATATTGGTATATAATGTCCAGGGTCATGAGAGGAGAGTGTTTCGGAATGTGTAAAGATTCAATAATATTGATGAAGTGAGTGGTGTCTTTGAAGTAGGCTTGAGTTTTGGAGACAAAAGGCTGAAGAAAAAAATCTAAATATTTTGCCAGTGGTTCTAAAATTGAAGATGTGCCTGATACATTAGGTCTGCCTGGAGGGGGTATGACACCTTTATCTATTTTAGGTAAGATATAGAAGACAGGAATTCTGGGCTATGGGTTTTTTAGATTTACATGGGGAAAGAGAAAGCAGGATGCAGCTATTTCTGCCTCCCCTGTTCCTGGAACGCCTATGTGGGCCTCAGCCATAGAGGATCATCAAGGGAGTGAAGGTACATCACCAGGGGCTTGAGGAAAGAGGTGTTGTGGAGTAATAATATACAAAATAAATCCTTTGGGGAGGCTTAAAAAAGGAATGGTTTATTTTAAGGAAAACCAACTGGAACTGACTCTAGCGTGGATTGCTCCAAAAGGCACTAGAGTAGGACGAAGAGCTGTCCTCCTTTATTTATACATTTTCAGGATACTGACAAAGAACTTACTTCTACATACGTATCATCATCACTATGTCACTTTACATGTCATAAAAAGCTCATTTTACCTTTTCTACATGCATGGGACATATATATGCATGTCTCAGCCTTTTCCTATCTAAGGCACTCTGAAAGCGGCTTGCAGCAAGTTAGAAATAACTAGAGTTCAGCTAGAGATCAATCAGGGGGCGTAATGTTGACCTGTCAGGGAGAGAAGTCCACTCCCTCCATTAGCTGTACCAGGCAACATATTGTTGGGGTTTGTAAAAAGACACCATGATGTAATGGGTTAACTGGAAGAGTATGTGTAAGTAGCTGATTGGCTGAGCTTGTGAAGAGCTGAGTATCTGATTGGCCACTTTCTCTGCCATACTCCTGAGGGAACCGGTTTGTGCATCTTTTACCTCAGTGAGGGAAAGAGATTGCTGTATAAAGATAAGATGGCTGCTGACTCTCTAAAGCCTTGTTATTTCTAAGACATTGAGGCATATTTAAGGATTATTTGAAAGAATTGTTCATTCCCTCTATTCTCTTTAAGCAATCAGAGAGACTGTTGTATATGTTATTGCTCTGTTTGATCTCTTGAAGTTAAGTAAAGTTCCTGTTACTTCTTTCACAAACCTGAGTGGCATGTTATTAAAAAAACTGCAGGGTGACTTTTGGTTCAGAAGCAGACATAAAACTTCCATTTATTACCATCTACAATACGCAACACATATTGCACTGGGATGTATAGGTAACAGCCCCCCTTCTCCTCCCTGTCCCTGTCATTTACAAATATTTTTGGAAGTTGTTTCATAGAATCATAGTAGAATAATAGAGTTGGAAGAGACCTCATGAGCCATCCAGTCCAACCCTCTGCCAAGAAGCAGGAAAATCACATTCAAAGCACCCCTGACAGATGACCATCCAGCCTCTGTATATTTTCAAATTGAGCTCCCAGTCCTGCACCAGGACATTACTACAGCGCCATCGCTAAATCTTCACTTTGTAAACAGTACAACCATCTGCCAAATATGACCAAGGAAATCAGCAAGGACACATCTAGCTATTCCAGTGCAGCAGGACACATAGTTTCAAGCCTACAGGGAGCAAGATATCCACACACAAATTAAGCCTGGTTAGATAAGCTGGAAAGGTTTTCAGTTATGTTAATCTGTTTTTTTCTTGAGGTGCAGCAGTAGCACAGTCTGCAAGAATTAACCAGATGATTTTTATAAGCACTTTGATCTCAATTGCTGACTTGGGATGATATTTTCTGCTGATGGTCTATCTACTTCTTTCATTTTGTTTTACTGTTGTGGCATTTGGATGATTGTTGTTTATATTGTTCTGAATTAATATCTTACTTTACTTAGGCGATCCCTTGTTGTCCGCGGATGACTGTCTTCGAGGTGTAGTGTTCTGGCGGTGGGTACGTAGGTGGCTGTGGAACCCTATTCTTGACCCACATGTTCTTCCACAATGAAGACATGGGTTTCCAGACAGAAAGCGGTGCTGGTCAGACTTGGCTTGATGCACCTTCCTCTCTGCACATTTCTCCCTTTTGCCCTCTATTCAAATTCCACAGCTCTGCTGTTCACAGCTGACCTTCAGTTAGAGCACTCAAGGGTCAGGGCTTCCCAGTTCTCGATGTCTATGCCACAGTTTTTAAGGTTGGCTTTAAGCCCATCTTTCAATCTCTTTTCCTGTTCACCAACATTCAGTTTCCTGTTCTTGAGTTGGGAGTCTAGTAACTGCTTTGGGAGACGGTGATCAGGCATTTGTACAATGTGGCCAGTCCAGCAGAGTTGATGGCATAACAGCATCGCTTCAATGCTGGTGGTCTTTGCTTCTTCCAGCACGCTGGCATTTGTCCGCCTGTCTGCCCAAGAGATTGGCAGGATTCTCCTGAGGCAACGCTGATGGAATCATTCCAGGAGTTGAGTGTGACATCTGTAGACAGTCCACGTTTTGCAAGCGTATAACAGAATTGGGAGGACAGTAGCTTTATAAACAAGCACCTTGGTCTCCCTATGGATGTCCTGATCCTCAAACACTCTCTGCTTCATTGTGAAAAATGCTGCATGCACAGAGATCACACAGTGTTGTATTTTCAATGTCAATGTTGAATTTTGTGGAGAGGTGGCTGCCAAGGTAGCAGAAATGGTCTACATTTTCTAGTGTTATACCATTAAGCTGTATTTCTGGTTAGCAGAGGGGTTGGCTGGTGCCTGCTGGAAGAGCCCTTTGGTTTTTTCGATGTTCAATGAGAGGCTGAGCTTCTCGTATACTTCTGCAAAGGTGTTTAGAGTGGTTTGTAGGTCTTCTTCTGAATGCGTACAGACTACGTTATCAGTTCTAAAACGGTTGTTGTTGTGACCTTGGTTTTGGCTTTCAGTCTGCTGAGGTTAAATAACTTGCCATCAGTCCGATAGATTATTTCCATTCCGGTGAGAAGCTTCCCATCAACAAGATGAAGTATCATAGCGATAAAGATGGAGAATAAGGTTGGGGCAATAACACATCCCTGTTTGACACCTGATTCCACCTTAAATGGGTCACTTTGGGAGCCATTGCTGTCTAAGACTGTTGCCATCATGTCATCACGGAGGAGCCACAGGATGCTCACAAATTTGTCAGGGAATGCGATTTTTTGGAGGATGGTCCAGAGAGCACTGCCATTCACTGTGTTTGGCATGTAATAGGATGGACCTTCTGTATCCAACCATCCACAACTTGAATATCTACATCTCTTAAACCTTGACTTTTCCATCCATTTTATATAAAGGACATCATTTTACTAAATCTTTGAATATCATGGGATTTGGTATCCACTGTGGGTCTTGAAATCAAACTCTAGCAGATACTTAGTGCCACTGTATCTTACCTAAGCAGTTTGATTTGTATGTACTTGGAAGTTAGGCATGCCCTAATTCTTATTGCTGTGGTACAATATCCATGGATTTAACCATCTGATAGTCAAAAAAAAGTTTCATTTGTATAGCTATTTATATACTCCATGGTCACAAAACTTTGTCCAGATGTTTAGTCGCTTTGAGTCTCTTTTCAGAGAGGAAAGCGGGATATAAATAAATATGAAAATAATACAGTCATGTTTTCCCCTTCACTTTCCATCAATACCACCCAATATGATTAAATAGCAGTGGACCCTAAAGCATATGGAGGGTCAAACATTATCTGTTCCTCGATTATGTTTTGTAAACTAAAACTACAGTGTCTATGTATACCCTAAAGTGAAAGATATGACCAAAAACAAAGAATTCTGCATGATTCCGTGTAAAAACTGGATTTATTTACCAAACACTTAAGTAACCTCTTTTGTAAAAGAAAAGGTTGTTTATTTTATTTTATTTTTTAAAAAGTGCTTCATGGTCAAGACATATACCAAATATATCCCAAAGTTTATACAAAAACAAACAAACAAACAAAAATACATTTCGAAACACTAAGAACTTTGGGCACAATCTGTCTGAAAACATCTGTGCAAACCTTGCTCATAGCTGAGCTGCCTATGTTATCTTTGCTCTTGCAACAAAAAAGCTTCAGAAAATAAAGAAACCCCACAAAATAAATAGAGCCTGCATGGAAAAGATTTCTGCTGAATGAGGCCCATAAAGAACAAGAAGAGGTGGCAAGATTAAATGGTTCATTCTCTAGTCACAGCTCAGTTCTCAGCTCTGTTAGAGACACATTCAGATTTGACACTGGATTTGCAAGAAGAATGTTGCTGTATATGAAGGGTATTTTCCAAGTTACAGGATTCACAACGATAAAAACCACTGCCCTCCTTTGGTATAAATATGTCATAAATAAATATGCAGCAGCAAATATGAATACATTACAATCTCAGCTTAAGAGCAGATCTTAGAAACCAGTGTTAAATTAATAAATTGGCAAAAAAACAAAAAAACAAGCATAGGGTTGCTGTGAGTTTTCTGGGTTGTATGGCCATGTTTCAGAAGCATTTTTTCCTGACGTTTCGCCCACATCTATGACAGGCAGCCTCAGAGGTTGTGAGGTCTGTTGAAAATATATCTATGGAATGTCCAAGGTGGGAGAAAGAACTCTTGTCTGTTGGAGGCAATTCCAGATATGAAACAATCAGGGCCAGCTAACACCTCCCAACAAAGGATTCCCCCAGGCAGGAAGCAGCCAGGCTTTGAAGCTGCAAGGCCATTCAATGTTAATCAAGGTGGCCAATTGCAACATTCACACTTGCAGACAACAGTTCCTTCTCCCTCCCTGGACCTTCCACAGATATATAAACCCCACTTGCCTAGTTTCCAACAGACCTCACCATCTCTGAGGATGCTTGTAATAGATGGGGGCAAAACATCAGGAGATAATGCTTCTGGAACGTTGCCGTGCAGCCTGGAAAATTCACAGCAGACCAGTGATTCCGGTCACGAAAGCTTTCGACAACACAAAAAACAAGCATAGTTTAACTAAAAGAGCAGAATCCAGCCAAAGATAGGTGCTCCTTAGTCTCATTGTGTGAACAGGAGAAGATACACCTATACTTTAATCTTCCAGTAAAACCCACTAGATTATGAAATGCTTCGCTTTGGTTGAATGATTCCCAGAAGTCTTAAACAAAACAAACATTGATAGGAGTGTATTTGTTTATGAAAACCTACTCCAACAAGAACTAAGCCTGTCTCCACATATCTGCTCCACATCCCAACAAATGACTAGTATGCAAAAAGAATACATTTTAAAATGTAAAAATATCTTTACACACGTGTTGTAGAATGCTTTGTGATCACATAATTTATATTCTTTCTTTTTAAAAAATACTGCACATTTTATCCATTATTTTTGATTGACTTGGTTCTGAGTGCAATTTGGAAAAATACAGGAGTTGAAAGAAAAATTCGAGAATTCAAGCATTTAAGGGCAAGATTTACATACAGCTAAACAAATTTCCACTTACTTCACTGTATAAAAAAATGATCTCATTAAATCCAACTGATGTAAAAGGTGCTTGTTTTTGGTTGAACTGTACCCTTAGCCTACACTTGTCCCATGGAAATGAAAAAAAAATTAAGGTGCACTGAAATTCCAGATAGCGAACTTTTGTACACTGCTGCTTTTAAAAAGAGAGAAACAATAATCACCAACAAGCCATAACTTTAGAAATACAGTCTCAATTTCAATGCATGGGAAAGTACCACCAAAATACAATGTGTCATAAAAAAAGAAAATAGTAGCATTGCCACTGAGTTCAGTGAGACATGGATTTGTACCAAAAATTTTAAAAAATAATATAACTGACAGAACTATTACTATGTCATCATATCATCAGCCCTAACTATGGCACAAGCTGCCCCTGATCCAAATCTGAAACCTTTATATCAAGGTTTAGACTATCCCACTTTGTAAAAAGAAGAGCGACGTTTACAAAGGTACATACCTATCTAGTAAAAACGCACAAACTGATTTTTTTGTTTGTTTTAGGAAAATACTCTTGCGAATAAACTATATAAAGATAAAATACACTTCAAAGGTTTTTTTTGTTTCATTTTACATGACTCTATAAAGTGCAGAGAAATCCTTCTCACAAGAACCACTCCCCCACAGCCACATAATCCCAGCAGTGTTTGCATAGCGGTACATAGAGAAAGTTGTTCCCTTCGTGTCTTCAGAAAGTAGGCGGAAGAGTCTCTTCAAGCTCTGGTTCTTTTTTAGAATCGCATAATGGTAAGGAGGTTTCAGGAAGGACTGCTGGAGGTGCCAGGTCTCCGTTTAGAGTATCTCTGGAACAGGATGCTGGTCCTAAGAAGAGATGGGTCAAAGCACATCTTGTTAATGGTATCCCCGGAAAAGGCCCCATTCAGTCATCTGTACTTGACTACATCTTGCACCCATTTACAGTGATACCTTGACTTAAGAGTTTGATTCTTTCCACGACCAAGCTCTTAATTCAAAATATTCTTATCTCAAAATGATTTTTCCCACTGGAATGCCATTAATCCATTTTGGCCCCTCAGCCCTCCTTTTTTTGTTATGTTAGAAAATGTATTATTTATTTATTTATTTATTTATTTATTTACAACATTTATACCTTGCCCTTCTCACCCGAGGGGACTTAGGGCGGCTTACAAAAATTGGCAAAATTTAATGCCCAAAATACAATCATAAAAACAAAACAATATAAACAGATCCATTAATAACATTGTTAAAACACATTATAAAAACCTTAAAAACATATATATTATTAATTCCATTCGTCCGAGATGTACTTTATAAATAACTACTACTACTACTATTACTACTACTACTACTACTAATAATAATAATAATAATAATAACAATAACAAACATGAAAATGTAAAAACTGTGATCAACAAAGAATATAGTCAAAGGGTCAGAAAAATTCTCTAAAGCAAGCTCAATGGAGGCAATACCATCAAGGCCATAAACACCTGGGCCATACCTGTCATAAGATATACTGCTGGCATCATAAACTGGATGCAGGTGGAACTGGACAATTTGGACAGAAAAACAAGAAAACTCATGACCATTCATCATTCACTGCATCCTCACAGTGATGTTGACCGGCTATATCTGCCTAGAAGGTCTGGTGACAGAGAACTTTTACAAGTAAATCAAGCAGTCGAAAAAGAAAAACATGCACTGGCAAAATATGTAAAGGAAAGTGAAGAACCTGCTTTGATTGAAGTCAATAATTGGAAACTTCTCAAAGCACAGCAGACAAAGAATCAGTACAAGAAAACTGCACTACAAACTAGAGCTGACAGCTGGCACAACAAAACATTGCATGGACAGTTTCTTGACAAAACTGAAGGAAAAGTTGATAAGGAGAAGACCTGGTTATGGCTCACCAATGGAACACTGAAGAAGGAGACAGAAGGCCTGATTATTGCAGCTCAGGAGCAAGCCATCAGAACAAATGCAATTAAGGCTAAGATAAAAGAAATCAGATAATGACTCAAAGTGCAGACTGTGCAAGGAAGCTGATGAAACCATTGATCATATCCTCAGCTGCTGTAAGAAAATTGCACAGACAGACAACAAACAGGCACAACTATGTGGCCCAAATGATTCATTGGAACTTATGCCACAAGTACCATCTGCCAGTAGTAAAGAACTGGTGGGATCACAAACCTGCAAAGGTGTGGAAAATGAACACACAAAATACTGTGGGACTGACAAAGTTTTGAAACACAATACACCAAACCTCACGGAAAAGAAAAAAGTTGGGATTATTGATGCCGCCATACCTGGTGACAGTCGAATTGATGAAAAACAACAAGAAAACCTCAACTGTTATCAGAACCTCAAAATCCAACTGCAAAGGCTCTAGCATAAACCAGTATAGGCGGTCCCAGTGGTAGTTGGCGCACTGGGTGCTGCGCCAAAAGATCTCAGCCGTCATTTGGAAATAATAGACAAAATTACGATCTGTCAACTGCAGAAGGCCACCTTACTGGGATCTGTGCGCATCATCCGAAAATACATCACACAGTCCTAGATGCTTGGGAAATGTTCAACTTGTGACTCTGTGATACGAAATCCAGCATATATATCTCTTTGCTGTGTCATACTCTGTCTTTGGGTTAATAATAATAATAATAATAATAATAATAATAATAATAATAATAAAACTTTATTTCTAGACGACCCTCTCTCCCAGAAGGGACTCAGAAGGGACTACATACCAAAAAAAAGGCAAACATTCCATGCCCAAAATAATACAAACACATCAAAAACCAAAGTAATACACAACAGTACACTTGTAGCAAAAGAATTAAAACAACATAAAATAATCCAAAAGTCATGATAACGCTAATAACATGTTTTAACATTAAAACATATACCCTGTAAGACAATTAAAATACATTAGAAATGGCTATAATAGGTGTTCACTTAAAATATGTCATAGCTGCCATGAGGTGAAGTTAGCCAGCAATCTGATGGAATTAATTTAAAGTGTCAAATAATGTATAAATGCACATTCACATGGAACAATAAAAAAGGAAAAATCAACGTTAAAAGGTAGAAGCACAAAGTTGTGACAAGGGAGCACAAAGTGAAGAGGCAGGAGCATCATTTTCTTCATTCTGGACTCATTCCAGCCTCCCTACATCTCTTGCTCTCTCTCCCTCTCTCTCTTCATAAAGCCAAACAAACCAGGAATAAAAATCACACAAAATCAACTAAGCCAAAGTTCCTCAAAGCAGACAAGATCAAAGCGGACAGTAATCTCCCAAAGTGGAAAAGAGCACGAGGCATGGAAGCTACTCTCTTGAAGTCCCAAAGGCCTGTACTCGTGCCAGCGCTCCCTCTGGCACTAGAGCTTAACTCAAAATGTTACTCTTATGTCAAAGCTAAACCTGGGCTGAACAGCTCTTAATGCAAAATGTTCTTAAGTTGGGACACTCTTAAGCAGAGTTTCTGGTGTAGTGGGATCCATCCTGTCTAACGTAGAGGCTGGGGTAGGGATAGGAAAAGGGTCTCATTATGGCTCTTTTATCCTTCAAATAAATAACAACACCAGGTATCAAATTCTAAAGAACCCTTGAAGCAACTATATGATACATTAAGACTCCTGTAACCATGGAACCCACATCTGCAATTTCACATATTCACATTTGAGTGAAAATGGTATTTCTAAAAATTTGCTGTGTCTACTGTATGCTTTCCACAGAAGTTACAAAGAATTGTGTGGGAGGACCTAACACAGGGGTCCCCAAACTTTTTAAGCAGAGGGCCGGTCCACAATCTTTCAGACTGTTGAGGGGCCGAATTATCATTTGGAAAAAAAAAACAAATTCCTATGCATATACTGCACATGTCTTATTTGTAGTGGAACAACAACAACAACAAAAGAACAATACAATATTTAAAAATGAAAACAATTTTAACCAACATAAACCTATTAGGATTTCAATGAAAAGTGTGGGCCTGCTACTGGCCAATGAGATAGTCAAGTTAATTAGGATTCTTGTTGTTGTTGTGTGCCTTCAAGTCATGTCAGACTTTGGCCGAGCCTAAGTCTAAAATTAATTATTTATTTACTGCATTTATCTACTACATTTATATCCCACCCTTCTCACCCCGAAGGGGACTCAGAGCAGCTGTATGTACATACAATATATTATATTATTAGCATAACACAATATTAGCATTATATATTACTATATTGAACAATACCACTATAGTATTATATAATATGTAATATATAACATATAATTAATATTATTATATGGTATTACTATTAGTATTATATTGCATAACATAAGATTATTATCAATATTATATGTATATACAATATATTATATTATTAAAACTATATAAACTATTATATTATAAAACTGAGGGCGGGGGCCAGGTAAATTACCTTGGAGGGCCGCATCCGGCCCCCGGGCCTTAGTTTGGGGACCCCTGACCTAACACATTCATAGAGAGGATACCTTTCTAAGAATCTCTGCCTCCTCCAAAGCAGTGTATCTCAACCTGTGCACCCCCAGGTGTTTTGGCCTAAAACTCCCAGAAACCTCAGCCAGTTTACCAGCTGTTAGGATTTCTGGCAGTTGTAGCCTGGGGTGGTCCAACCGCGAGGCGATTTAGGCACTTGCCTGTGGCCCCATCGTCCCGGGGGCGCAGTGAGGCCCCTGGGAGGATGGCGCCGCCACCCCCCCCCCCCACCCCGCCTCCTTCTCCTCCGGGCCTTCCTTCAGCCTGTGCCTGCCTGGGCTTTCTGGCGGCCACACTAGGCCTTCCAGCAGCAACGCTGGGCCTTCCGGTGCCTGCACTGGGCCTTCTGGCACCCATGCTGGGCCTTCCGGCGCCCGCACTGGGCCTTCTGGCACCCGTGTTGGGCCTTCCAGCCGGCGCAGACCCACCTGGACCTTCTGGATGGCACAGGCCCACCTTCAAGGCTTTCAGAGGTTGTGAGGTCTGTTGGAACTTGGAAGCTAGGTAAGTGGGGTTTATATATCTGTGGAAAGTATAGGGTGGGAGAAAGAGCTGTCTGTTTGAGACTAGTGTGAATGTTGCAATTGGGCAGCTTGATTAGCATGTAATGGCCTTGCAGATTCAAAGCCTGGCTGCTTCCTCCCTGGAGGCATCCTTGGTTGGGAGGTGTTAGCTGGCCCTGATTGTTTACTGTCTGCATTTCCCTTGTTTTCAGAGTGTTGTTCTTTATTTATTGTCCTGATTTTAGAGTTTTTTAATACCGGGGCCAGATTCCCTTTCTGTGGCCTTTTAATTATCTGCCTTGATCTTCTGGGTTATATGGCTGTGTGGAAGGTCCCTCAGAGCTCTTCCACACAGCCATATAATCCAGAATATCAAGGCAGAATAACCCACAATATCTGCTTTGAACTGGGTTATCGAAGTCCACACTGCCCTATATCCCTGTTCAATGTTTGGTGCTAAATTCGCAAATATAGTTATTCCTACATAACATTACCATGTATTGAACTGCTTTTTCTGTTGATTTGTTGTAAAACTTGATGTTTTGGTGCTTAATGTGTAAAATCTTAATGTAATTTGATGTTTAATAGGCTTTTCCTTAAACCCTCATTATCCAACCTTTTCGCTTATCTAACGCTTTTATTTTTCAGTGATTGGTTTGGAGGGGGGAAAATTCTGCTCACCTACACTTGAAAATTACCTAGGGCTGGCCCTGGTTGTAGGCCAAAATATCTGGGGACCCATAGCTTGAGAACCACTGCTCCAAAGCAACTCTATGAGATGCTGGGACTGGAAGTCAGGTAATTTAATGGTAATCGGTCATATCCACAGTTTCCAGTAACCACGTTTTGGCCGGAAACATATCCCCCATGGATATAAGGGTCTTACTTCTAATAGTATTCATCCCTCACTAGAAGAAGCCAAAAGAACGTTGTGATACTATGACAAACAAATATGCATTTGCTAAGGTAACAAATTTGTAGATGATAAATCAATAGAAAGAAAGAAGTTACATTTAAATATTTTTGTGAGTGAGGATATTTTTAAGGGGGGGGGTGTATTTCTCCCCATAATAATTTTATTCTTAGGCTTACTTCTAGTCTGATGAAAAAGAGAGAGGCATGAGAAGGAAAGGGAAATTAGAGGGTGAGAGGTGTCAAGGATTCCCTTCAAATAGCTGACTCTCCTCTGCATTTATCTCACCTGATTCTCCACATTAGTAAAACAAATCGTTCTTCCAAGAAAGCATGAAGTAGCCCCCTACTAACTAGATAAAGGTAAACGTTTCCCCCTGACATTAAGTCTAGTTGTGTCTGACTCTGGGGCTTGGTGCTCATCTCCATTTCTAAGCCGAAGAGCCACCGTTGTCCGTAGACACCTCCAAGGTCATGTGGCTGGCATGACTGTATGGAGTGCCATTACCTTCTCGCCGGAGCGGTACCTATCGATCTACTCACATTTGCATGTTTTTGAACTGCTACGTTGGCAGAAGCTGAGGCTAACACCGGGAGCTTACCCCACTCCCCAGATTCGAACCGCCGACCTTTCAGTCAGCAAGTTCAGCAGCTCAGCAGATTAACCCGCTGCGCCACTGGGGCTCCTCCCTACTAACTACTACTAACAAACAATACACAAAGACTTACACTTCGGCATGAAAAATTTCTGAATACAGTAAAGCACAGGCCCTGTTCCATCAATATTGTGTTTTTTATTTCACCACAACAAATACAGAATCAAAAGCTTCATTATTCCTGCACTGACCACAGAGAACTTCGTTTTGTAACACAGTTCCTGTGGATATCCTTTCTCATTAAATCACTACCATTTCTTGTGCAAGTCTTTGGAAAGTAACATTTGAATCCACTCTGAAATGCTTCAAAGGGCAAAATGCCAGGCCATTAGCACCCTATTTCATCAGTACAATGCAAGAAGCTGTGGCTACAATTATACATCTAACAGAAAGAGTGTACATCTACCACAACCTTGTGCTGAGGTCATCCTCCAAGATCTTAAGTGACTAAACTTTCTTTTCCCATGCAGTCATAAGTAGTTGCAGCTATGGAACTTCTCTGCCCATGGCTACTATACAATCTTGGCCGCCCAGGTACTTACAAGCTATCTGTAGGGAGTGGGTGGATAGTTTGCAAGGAGGTAATGAATAATGCCTTCTGCACTATCCACCAAAGAATGTGCATGCCTAACCTCAGGTTGCACATACCTATGTCACCAAAAACATTTTGCCCTTTCTGTAATCTCTGTATTCACTGTTACTCTAGCAAAGATCATGACCCTGCTCCAAGTGGGCTTCTACTTCAAGAACAGGGAACACATAATACATCTATATCTATATATCTATATCTATCTATATCTATCTATCTATATATAATAAAAGTGAATGTTTGTATGTATGTGGGTATGCGGCAGTGTATGTGGCAACTTTCTGATTGGCTACCCCTTCCACAGGCCACTGTGACCGCCACGAATGACGGACCTGGCCCAAACTTGGCACACATAACCCCCATGACCCATTCTGTCCTGGTGCCGTTTGGAGGAGGATGGACCACGGATGATGGGATTTGCAGTACTTTCAATTGCTTGGCTCCCACAGACCATGCAGCGCCCACTATTGACGGAACTGCACCAAACTTGGCAGACAGAACCCCCGTGACCCCCTTTACATTCTGGTGCAGTTTGGGGAATGCCATACCAAGGATAGTGGGACTTGCAGTAACTTCACTCACTTCCTGAGATCACTACAACTGCCACAAATGACTGATCAAGACCAAACTTGGCACACAGACCACCCATGACCCACTCTATAACCTGGTGCGGTTTGGAGAATGATGGACCATGAATGATGGGAATTACAATACCTTCACTCACTTCCAGAGACCACTGCGACCCCCACCAGTGAATGATCAAGACCAAACATGGCATACAGAGCCACAACAACCCACTCTACACCCTCGTGCAGTTTGGAGGTGGATGGACCATGGACAATGGGGCCTGCAATACCTTCACTCACTTTCTGAAAGCACTGCGACTCCCACCAACAACCAGTCAGTACCAAACTTGGCACACAGCCCCGATTACCCACTCTACATCCTGGTCCAGTTTGGAATAGTTTGGACTATGGATGATGGGACTTCCAGGAGTGTTTGTATGTGGGCATGTGGCAGCTTTCTGACTTGCTGCCACTTCCACAGGCCACTATGACCACCAAAAATGACGGACCTGGCCCAAACTTGGCACACTTAACTCCCATGATGCACTTTATGGCCTGGTTCCATTTGTGGTAGGATGGGCCACGGATGATGGGATTTGCAGTACGGACCCTGGAAGTAGTAGGAAAATTATAGCAACTGTGTTTATAGTTTTTTTTGGGGGGGGGTTGTTTTTTGTTGTTTTTTTTATTAACCATTCTTTTTCTCTCTCCCTTTTTTTTCTCCTCCTGCTCCTTCCCCTCCCCTCGTATTCCCCGCCGGACCCCCCCCCTCCTCCCCTTTCCCTAATCATCCTTAGCAGTCAATTTGGTTTTTATTGTATCAAGAAAAAGATATATATATGTTAAAGAAAATGTAACACTGTTGCTTACAAATCTTGCAATAAAAATTATTTTTTTAAAAAGATACAGGCAATCACCAATTCCTAGGTGACTTGTAAAGGGACATTAAAGCCGCTTTGGAGCCTGGTAGGGGATAGGGGTAAAGTGGACACTTACACCTAATCTGTGGCGGAAAGCAGCCATAGGTTTACATTTGGTGTACACCTAAGGCACCCCTTTGTGGGGTGAGCCAGGAACGGAAACCCTCACCTGTGTTTACGCAACCAGGGTGAGGGCAAACGGAAATGACCTTGAAACGCGGAGAGCTCTGGCTCTGTAAAATCCTTTGGACATGGGGCAGAATTCTTGGTATGTTTTCCTGACTGGTCGCCCTGGAGATGTTAAAGGTGTCTATATCCGGGGACCTGGGTGTTTTGCCCAACTTAGCTGAGGGGTATGGCCAACATACGGTATCTCATGAAAGCCTTTTTAAAAAAACATGATTTGTAAGATATCAACATACTTTCCTAAACTGTTTGTCATTTACAAATAGCAATATGTAAATATGTGAAATAATTTTCTCTCTCTCTCTCTCTCTCTCTCTCTCTCTCTCTCTCTCTCTCTTGGGCTGCTCCCACTTCTTATAAAGATCAGGAAACCTTTGTGACCCTCATAGAATTTCTCCGTGCCTGATGTTCTCATATTGAAGCTTCTCTAACAAGTACTTCTGGATGACTATCATACAGCAAGGATGGTTTTTGGAGGCTGTTCTTATATGCTTCTTTTGGGAACTGCAAAATGTTCTCAGTTATGGAAAACCAGCCTAGGCAACAACTGGCTTTGATTTGCCATCACAGGAACAAGAGCAACTGTTGAAAAGAGAGCCATCTAATGTCTGTGGTGTTTTTGGCTTAGACATTTCAGAAAAGACCCTAGAGAAGTTGTTTATTCGTGGTGCAGTGCTACTCGTCGCAGTTGTTGGTATATCTATACTCTACATTTCAGCGAAACACATGAAAAACGTTAAGGTAAGATTTATATGTATACATTATACAATGAATGGCCTGGTCCACCCATTTGAGTGTCTCACATATTTTATTTTATTTGCATATTTCTAATGAAAACGTATTTGCATTGTTCTCTACGCCTGCAAGAAGAACCTTACAAAAAGGTTACAGAACTTTTTACAGGTCTCCTCCCTGTATTGAACAGCAGACTGACACTTTGAGAAAATGTCACTTTAGTTTGTGCTTTCTATGCTTACTATCTACACATCAAGCTTCTGTTAACAGACACAAAGATAGGGAGAGGAAAACAAAATGGTCATTTTGATAAACTTCTATTTCTTTTTTCCCTTAAGCTGATACAATGATTTTGTTTTGTCATTTTTCCCAGCCCAGTCAAGCCATGACCAAGACACCATCTGCTGCAGAAGTGAAAAATGAATGGACTCAGAATAATACAAAACTGCTTGAACAGTTGGTAAAAAAAAAACACCCACAAGATCAACAAATACATGAAGTATGTCCTACGCCATGAGAGGAAAGTACTGAAATCTGAATTAAAAACAAGAAGAAAGATCTATGAAACTGATAGCGAGGAATCAATCCCAGTGTGTTTCTGCTCCGATTCTGGTCAAGAAGAAGGAAGAAGGGGAGGAAGGGGAAAGGGAAGAGCAAATAAGGGGAGAGGAGGAGGGAAAAATGAAAAAGGGATTTAGGAAAGAGAGTGAAGAAATCTACCTTGATTTCTTCACTCTCTTTCCTAAATCCCTTTTTCAATTTTTTCAACGGGAATGGGAAAAAATGGGGGGGGGGGGGTTAGTATTTGGGGAAGTAAGGGATGGGAAAGGACTGAAAAGAAAGGGGGTTGGTAAGTTTATTTTACAGTCTGATAAACTTCTATTTCTTTTTTCCCTTAAGCTGATACAATGATTTTGTTTTGTCATTTTTCCCAGCCCAGTCAGGCCATGACCAAGACACCAGCTGCTGCAGAAGTGAAAAACGAATGGACCCAGAATAATACAAAACGGCTTGAACAGTTGGTAAAAAAACACCCACAAGATCAACAAATAAGTATGTCCTACGCCATGAGAGGAAAGTACTGAAATCTGAATTAAGAACAAGAAGAAAGATCTATGAAACTGAGAGCGAAGATTCAATCCCAGTGTGTTTCTGCTCCGATTCTGGTCAAGAAGAAGGAAGAAGGGGAGAAAGGGGAAAGGGAAGGGAAAAGGGGGGGGGGGGGGAGAGGAGGAGGGAAAAATGAAAGAGAGAGAGAAGAAATCAAGGTAAACGGGGATGGGAAAGGGGAGTGGAGGGATGGTGGGGGGGAGTATTTGGGGAAGTATGGGATGGGAAAGGAGTGAAGAAAAAGGGGGTAGGTAAGTTTATTTTGCAGTCTGTTTATAAAGATCCTGGTCGTTTTAGATTTACTATAATTAGAGTCCTTATCTTTTCTTTGGTCAATAATCTATATCTATATTATCTATCTATATAATAAAATAAAAGATAATAAAAGTCAATGTTTGTATGTGGGTATGTTTGTATATTTCTGTGTATGTGGCAGCTTTCTGATTGTCCGCCACTTCCGCAGGTCACTGTGACTGCCAGGAATGATGGACCTGGCCCAAACTTAGCACACATAACCCCCATGATGCACTTTACCGCCTGGTGTCATCTGGGGTAGGATGGACCACAGATGATGGGATTTGCAGTACTTTCAATTGCTTCAAATTCCACAGACCACTGTGCTGCCCACCAGTGATGGAATTGGACCAAATTTGGCAGGCAGAACCCCCGTGACCCCCTTTATGTCCTCCTGCGGGGGACAATGGACCAAGGATGATAGGATTTACAGTACCTTCATTCGCTTCCTGAGACCACTGAAACCCCCACCAATGACTGATCAAGACCAAACTTTACACATAGAGCCACCATGACTCACTCTACATCCTGGTGCTGTTTGGAGGGGGACGGTCCATCGACGATGGGACTTGCATATGGGAGTTGTAGTTCACCCCCACTCACTGAACCCAGCTGACATTTGATCTAGACTACACTTGGAACACAGGCAAACAATGCCTTTCTCAAATGACCTGGGCACCACCAGGTCCCCAAACTAGTATATAAATATAACTTACTGTCTGTATCTTCAAGGGGAATATCTATAGATGGTCCTGCATCAGACACGGCTCTTCTACATTTTTGTGACAATCGATGGGAAGATGAAATTGGTTCTTTCGTGAAATGACCACTCCTAAAAAAAATGCAACAGTCACACATTTTACTAAAGGCTTTAAAGACTTGTTATTCTCTTGTTAATTAAGCTCATTCTACTATTGCATATCATTTATTTGATACATAACAGAATGTTTCTCAAATATACTGCAGAAAAAATTGATGAGACAGAGGAAGAATGCCTATAGTCATTTTGCTGAGGGCCTAATAGTTACTGCATTCAATTACTGGATAGAAACATCTTAGGATTCAAGATTATTTGATACTAGATGGGGCAGGAGGCGATTTCTAAAGAGATCCTTTCCTCCCCGGTTACAATTTGGACAAAACATACATTACAGTTTGTCTTGGTGAAGTAAATATCGCACTGGCATGAACACCTTTTTCTCCAAACTGCAATATTAGAATAAAGAATGATATTTTCATTGCAGCTGGGGATATTAGAAAAAAAGCCTTCCTAAAAAGCTGTAGTCCCACTGAATCTGCCTAGCCCAGCCACCCAAACAAACACACAAAGTACTGAAAACATTTTTAAATTCCCATGTACACATATTTGCCTTGAGTCCCTTTCAGGGTAGAGAAAGGTGTGGTAGAAATGTCATAAATAAATAAATAAATAAGCGACAGCTCTAACATGATCCATAGATTAAGTTGCCAGCCCTACATAAAAGGGCTGATAGTGGAGTGGAGTATGTAGGTATATGGAGAAACCTTGTCCTAAGCATTACTCTGCTCAACCAAACTGCCTTGAGGGATAACTGGATGACTCACTGCCAATCACACAGTTCTGTGATGAAAAACTTTTTTCAATATTATAGATGTTTTTTAATGTGCGAGTATTTTTGGTTACAGAATTCAAAAAGCACAAAAACAATGCCATACCCTCCACAGTTCTCTACCGAATTGTTGAACTTCCAATCATTCTCTCTCAGGACTGACAATTCAGTTGTTAACTTAGTTTTGATTACACTATGTAACAAAATTTGAAACATTTTCTGTTCCTGGTTTGAAAGTGTTATTTCCTATGTAATTGTGCAGTACTTTGAAAGTAATTGTTATACTTCAGAAACATCGTTTTTGTGGCTGAGGGTAGTACTATTATTTCCTTCAGTCTAGGCACTTCATTTGTAATTTTCCCTAATGAAAATAAGGAAACCTTTGTGCAGTTTAATAAACTTTTTCCATGTTTTATGATAAAACCAATTAGGAAATGACAGGAACAAAAATCATGTTACACAGTTATCTATGTTATCTTTTAGTGCTTTTGAACTGATTTTTTGTGTTTCATATCAAGGAATTAAAGTGTATTGAAAGTCTATTAGAAGATTTCAGCTTTTTTACTGTTTATTCCAAAAAGGCATCTTAGCCACACATTAGAAAATAAAAATATCAAAGCAAGTTCTAAAAAAAGATCACATCTAAGATCATTTTTCAATCTAGAATTTCAAATTCCTAAAAAAAAACCCCACCAGCATGTTGTTTTAATGGTCCTTGATTTTGCAGGCCTCTGGATCAACGCATAAGGGAATGTTGAATGATTACATGTAATTACTACTCTTCTAATTCCCAGGTATTAAAACAGCAATATTTTCAGGTGGATTTGTAAGGGGAATATGAATACTCACATATTAACTTTTCATTATATTGCATATAATTAGGTAAACAAAAATACATTTTCCCATCACAAAACACACTGCAGTGGGACTACATGTGGGCAACATACTGTGAATCACTTTTGGCAGAGATAAAATGTCGATAATGTGAGGGACATTACAAAACATTTCTTATACCATTTCTTTGGTTCTCACACTTTGGAAATATGCATATTCTCTCTCTCTCTCTCTCTCTCTCTCTCTCTCTCTCTCTCTCTCTTTGGCTTACCTTTCAGGATAACAAGTACCTGGGTGGCTAACAGAACGTTTCATCTAAAGAATAATTTAAGAAATAAAACAAGTTATTATACAGTCCCTGAATGTTTACATGACAGTTTGTAGTTTTTGAAGAATGTAATTGAATACTATTATACAGACATGCATGTACACAAATTACATTTTATTTCCTCCAAATTCTGAACATAGCTGAACAGCAGCTACACTGATCTTTGATGCTGCTCTCAATATTCTGTTTAACAGTTACAAGGAGTCCCTTAAAAAGCATATGCTATGAGGACAAAACAATATTTTGGATAATCAAAGCAGGGATTAGCAACTTTGAGATTTTATTGCATTGCAACATCTATCTGCTTTGGTGAGCGTAGCTAATAGTGACAAGAGAGAAGCACAAGTTGCCTATCGTCAGAGTGTGTCTACACTGTACAATTAATGCACTTTGACACCACTTTAACTGCCATGGCTCAATGCTATGGAATCTTGGAAGCTGTAGTACCAGGACTCTTTGGAAGGGAAGGCTAAAAACTTTGCAAAACTGTAACTCCCATGAATCCACAGCATTGAGCCATGGCTGTCAAACTGCATTCATTAATTCTACAACATAGATGCACTCTATGTTAGTGCCTTTGGATTGGATCCAGTATTTGCTGTCATTGAAGAATGGCTTTTCCATCCATGGAAGGCTTTTGAAACCAGCAGAAGAGAAAAAGGAGACAATTTTGGCTGGCTCCCCTTTCAGATCTCAGAGTACCACAAGGAACAGCAGTGAGACTAGAGAAGTGATCATGTCTCCTCTCATGCAATTTCATCAACAGGAGCATCCCGGCTGCAACTCTGCTCAATGGATGCTTCTTTGGCAGAAGCAAAGACTTAATTCAAGCCAGTGGTCTCCACTGCAATATGAGCCAAAGAAGGAAAAGCTCTGTGAAGATTTGTTTCTTGCAGAGTTCATTCATGCTTTTCTAGTGCTTCCCTGTAGACATGCTGTTAAAGGCTTTAACACATGGCTGGTGCACACTATTTTCCACTGACTATTCAGCCCCATTCCCAAATGACTTTAATTTGATTTTACAAAACAATCCTAAACCAATATGTTAGGATATCTAATGGTTAGGATATTTGGAGTTGAGGAAATTCAAGTTCGAGTTCCTACTCAAGACACAAAACTTTCTGTGAGACTTTCACCTATCAGCCTAACACATCTCGTGATGTTTTTGGAATGCTAAAACTACAAAGGGATCCTAGATGCTGGTCTGGCCTTATTTAAGAAAGGGTAGGATAAAAATATGTAATAAATAATAAGCATGCTTTGTTCACAGATGCATTTGAGTTTATTGGCCACTAATGGGTTTATTATCAAGTACGTGAAAAAGTGCAAGTTTCCCATCAGATGTTGATGGCACCAGATATTTCCAAACACATACATTTAAAATGTAGTGCGTGAAACCAATCTTACTTCCCAGTAAATACTACAGCTTGTTGTTATTCTTAGAAAAAGATCAATTCCTTGACTTTAGTTGGCTACGTTGTGCTGGTAGAACCTAGGCATCTGACTTTAGCCCACCATTCCCTCCCAAACCTCCTCAAGCCCCCAGGAAAATATGATGCAAAAGAATGTCCAACCATCTGTACAGGTGAAGGTGACACAGGAGAAACTAAGGGGTCAGGATGAGGCAGCTGAAACATCTCTGGCTTAAACTTGGCATTTGCTATTTTCACACATTCTTCAAGTGTCGTGATAAATGTGTCACAAGTGGCACTGAGCAAGGAAGAAGCTTCATTCATATTCTGAAAGCAAAAGGAAGACAAACACACATCAGTAACGGCCTTAAATAACCATGAAATAATCTTAGGCTCGTTGCCTGATAAAGCTTTCTGGCTAAAGCAAAAGCTGTTTAATCCTCAATTCAACTGATCAAGGAATCAGTCTTTAAAAAACTGCCAGTCTGTGTAATATTCCCCATGCTTGGAAATTTAGGATGACTTTGATAGATAGTAAAGGTAAAGGTTTTCCCTTGGCATTAAGTCCAGTTGTGTCCGACTCCTGGGGTTGGTGCTCATCTCCATTTCTAAGCTGAAGAGCCGGCATTGTCCACAGACACCTCCAAGGTCATGTGGCTGGCATGACTGCATGGAGCGCCCTTACCTTCCCGCCGGAGCGGTGCCTATCGATCTACTCACATTTGCATGTTTTTGAACTGCTACGGTGGCAGAAGATGGGGCTAAAAGCAGGCGCTCACTCCGCTCCCCGGATTCGAACCTGCAACCTTTCGGTCCACAAGTTCAGAAGCTCATTGCTTTAATGTGCTGAACTACCGGAGGCCCTAATAGATATGGAAGTATTTTTAGGAGCTCTTGTAGAATCTTTGAGAGAAAAAGAAGTGAGTAGCATAAGCTTTGATAGATTTAAGTCTACTTCATAGATGGAGTAAAGTGCCTAGGAGCAGACCTTTTTAAGCAGGCCACATGTGCAAATAGACATAAAAAGGCAAAACTTGTGTTCTGTTTTAATGATAGTCATTGGGGGGAAAAAAGCAAGAAGAAAGATGCTGCCTAAAGCCTAAGTGTAGCTAACTATATAAATAGTGGAAGGAGTTATTAAAATGATGTGATGCTGACTGGGAACCAAAATGGAGATGTGATAAATTGGCCAGAACTTATTTATTTATTTACAGTATTTATATTCCACCCATCTCACTCCGAAGGGGACTCAGGACAGATTACAATGAACATATATATGGCAAACATTCAATGCCATCAGACAAACAACATACAGCATAGACACACACAGAGGCAATTTTAACATTTCCAGCTTCATGAGAGTATGCTCGATTCCGGCCACAGGGGGAGCTGTTGCTTCATCATCCACAAGTGACACTGAGTGCTGTACTTCCTCATTCCTTTCCACATGCTGCTGTCAGTTTTATGGTGTTGTAAATTAGTTAAATTAGCCTCCCGCATAAAGCATACCTAAATGTCCTAGTTGACAGATGCAACTGTCTTTCGGGCTGCTTAGGTAAACAGCAAGCCCGGCTATTTAATGGTCGGGGGCTTAACCCGACCCAGGCTTCAAACTCATGACCTTTCGGTCAGTAGTTATTTATTGCAGCTGGTTACTAGCCAGCTGTGCCACAGCCAGGCCCTTATGAGATTATAATGTTAATTAATGTTACCATTCACACATGCAGCCTGCTCATAAAGGTCTGTTCCTAGGGACGTCACTGCAGGCATCTGATGATGAAATCTACAAAGCTTATACTAACAACTTCTTCCACTCAGGCCCTTTCTACACTGTCGTATATTCCAGGATCCGATCCCAGATGATCTACTTTGAACTGGATTATATGAGTCTCTGCTGCCAGATAATCTGGGATAAGCAGATAATCTGGGATCAGATCCTGGGATATAGGGCAATGTAGAAGGGGCCTCAAGTCTCAAAGGTGCTGCAAGATATCTCTGTATACTGCCCCATACTAACACAAGTATGTCTTTGAATCGAGTATTTCTATACACAGGGATTGCCCACAGTACCTGAGATGTTTCGTCAGGCTATTATTTTACAATGGAAAAGAATCAACTCTGAAGTTATGATTTCATAGTTACAATTTGTCTCCTGATCCAACCCCCGAAAATCCACCTAAAAATTAGGCATACCCATCAATTCACATCCGTAGGATGGCCACTCATATCATTGAGTCACAGAGCAACTAACTGTAACTAACAAGCTGAAGGGGGCTGGATGCATCACCCTTCAGTACCCTGCTCACCAGTACTGTAGAATTCTTGCCGTTAGTGCAGCTGCCTGGCTTTTATAGTCGGTTTTAAGGGGGTATGTGCCATCAAAGCAATTGTGCCACAATCATAAATGTGACCAGAAACATTTGCAAGGTCATAAATCTAGATGACATATTGTAAATACTGAAAAGCATATCCGGTCACTCACTTTTTTAAAAAAATAATTAAAACATTTTAATAAGTTACAGGCCAAGGAGCTGAAATTTGCACTACAACATGTGCCCCAGTCTTTCACTCTTGTAGTTTCATTTGTTTTTTACTCTTTCATTTTTCACTGAATGCATTGTTTTATTCTTAAGCAACCAGCAAAAAATCAAAGAAATAACTATTTAAATGTTTTAAATCCTGTTTTTATAATACAGTAAAATGGTTACGGAGCCCCCTGTAGTGCAGTGGGTTCAACCACTGAGTTGCTGAACTTTCTGACCAAAAGGCTGGTGGGTTGAATCCAGGGAGCGGAGTGAGCTGTTAGCCCCAGCTTCTGCCAACCTAGCAGTTTGAAAACATGCAAATGTGAGTAGATCAATAGGTACCACTCCAATGGGAAGGTAACGGTGTTCTATGCAGTCATGCGTCTATGGACAACGCCGGCTCTTTGGCTTAGAAATAGAGATGAGCAGCAACCCCCAGAGTTGGACACAACTAGACGTAATGTCAGGGGAAAACCTTTACCTTTGCCTTTACCTTTACTAGAATGGTTACATGAAGTTAGGTTTGTCTTTATTTAACTTAATTTGCTTTTAATTATTGTATTTTAATACTAATATCAAGTCAATACAAAGTTTATGGAATGCTATAGTATGGGATAAAGTATGAGTTAGGCCTAGTTTTAATCACAACTCTCAAGCAACCAGAAATTACCAGAACCTCAATGCTGGTTTACATAGCTGATACGTAGTTAAGGGCAAAAGAAAGCTTCACCACCACTCCCAAGAAGTTTGCCCTCACACATATGACATTTTCCTTCCATCCACATGTCTTTAGCAATACAATAACTTAAAACTTCAATTGGGCATTTGTAAATTCAGTTTAGACAGCAAAAGAAAAAGTAAAAAGTTACCAAGGAAATGTAAAAACAGCAAATGTAACAATTCATAGTGGTCAGTGTTGCCCTATTTGCAATGGTAGAAACCTGGAGATTGCAGGAAAATTACACTGGGGAGCATAATTTTTATTGAGAGCGATTACGCCCTCATTTTCTCCTGCCACTTAGCGACATCTCTCATCGATTTGCATATAGGAGGCTTCCACAGACTTAGGCGATTCCTAAAATTAGCAGAAGGAAATCCTAGAAAAACTGTGTTGCTGTACTTGACAATCTCATCGGTATATCATGACATTGAAGCAGATTCCCCAAAGCAAGAAAGGGAGCATCATTTGCTTTGTTCAATGGGAAATAAAAGCTTCTCAAGAGAAAATAAATAGGCTGATACCTCCACAGTAGGTGACGAACTATTCTTATCGTGGTGAACATATTCTTGTATTGTATGGACCTGCTGCATTAGAAGGTCACAGTAGAGACGAAGTTCGGACATTTTGGTTTTCAGAGATTCACTGGTTTCGTTTGTTTCTGCAAGAGTAGCATAGCAAAGTTTTCCATTCAAGTGTAGGAGTTTCTCTCACGTTGCAAATATTTACTTTCTTTAAAACAAAAAAGACTCAGTCCTGAACTTTCTACAAGGTGAGAAGCATCAATTTTTCTCCGTCAGTTTCCAACCTTAGCTCTTGTTTTACCAAATATCTGCACATCCCACCAAGAGATTGGTGGTGATTTCTACTCATTAGCTCTACCATCCTGATCCCACAACAGGTAAATTGTTTTTGAATGTTTTAAAAGTATATCAAGGGGAAGTATGTGAGGGGAAGTCATAGGGAGGAGGGAGCAAGCTTGTTTTCTGCTACCCTGGAGACTAGGATGCAGAACAACGGCTTCAAACTACAGGAAAGGAGATTCCGCCTGAACATCAGGAAGAACTTCCTCACTGTGAGAGCTGTTCAGCAGTGGAACTCTCTGTCCCAAAGTGTGGTGAAGGCTCCTTTTTTGGAGGCTTTTAAGCAGAGGCAGGATGGCCATCTGTCAGAGGTGCTTTGCATGCAATTTTCCTGCTTCTTACAAGGGGGTTGGACTGGATGGCCCACGAGGTCTCTTCCAACTCTATGATTCTATGATTCTAAGGGGTTTCAGGATCACATCACTATTTACCCAATGTGCACATTCAATACCAATGCAAGGTGCCCAATGAATTTTAAATCATATCCATATACAATATGGAACCGGTACCCATGGTTTAACTTTCCATATCCAACAAAATATACCCTCTCTAGGAATTTTCTACATCCTTCAGGTGATTCAATGGTATACTTCCACCAAAATTACCAGAGTCTTATTGGAGGACCTAAAAATTCTAGAGGATTTTTCTAGGTGCTCCCTCAAGATTCTGTGATAACTCCCAGCAGAAGTTGTTTTTTATAGGAAGATTCTCTATTATCTACAGTTTCCTAGAATCAAAGAGTTGGAAGAGACCTCATGGGCCATCCAGTACAACCCCCTGCCAAGGAGCAGGAAAATCGCATTCAAAGCACCACGAACAGATGGCCACCCAGCCCCAGTGGTAGTGTTTCTAACAGCAAATAAATAAATGAACAAATAAATAAATAAAGTTAGTATTTCACATGGTAGCAATATTGACTAATAACTACCCAGACTGGGTTAATTTAGAAAATGTGAGCAAATACCTTTTTCCTTTTTTGTTTTGGTGTCTGTCAAGCAGGCTTTTGAGCTCCCCAACGCTACTAGCCACCTCTGTCGTTCAGCTGCATTAACAGCTTTCATGTAAAAGTGCTGCTCTCCTGGGATGATTAACTCCATCCTTGTGCTATCTGTTGGGTGCACTTTGGCAAGACAAGAAAAAATAAAGTAGAAGAACAAAATTTTGAAACGTGGTCAAAAAAAACATAGCTAGTTTGCCCAGTCACAATTGGATTACTTCAAGCTATTTATTATATTCATTGTTTTGCTTTAACTGACATGGACATTCCCATTTGCCTGGGATCCTTAGATGGGAATAAACTATCCCCAAGAGTTCTCTAGGAATTGCATCTCAAGGTATCTGATGTGGAGGACTGGTATTTTCCCGATGCATCCCAGGATTGGCACTGCATTTATGCTCACGACTGAGCAGCACTGCTCTAGAACTTTATTAGTAGTTACCAAATAATGCCTGGTCCTTAGGAAACCCCTTGCTGCTCTACAGAAAACCTTGCAGCTGAAAACAGACACCTACAAGTCCAGCACTGCATTTGAATCTCTACGTTTCAAATCAAAATGACTATAGATCTATGGATGAATAGCATTTTCCTTTTTTATCTACTTAATTATTGCTGAGATGTCAACCATACTGAAAAGATAAGTAACTGTAGTTTCTTTTGTCCCACTCATGTACATTACAGAATGTATCAAGTAGGTTTATCAACAGCTAAAATGATGCTGATACTAAAATTTTCCATTTTTTCAAGACCTCCCTATCAGGTTCTGAAGTGCCAAAAGGCACTGAGTCCATATACACAAGTGATAATTGAACAAGTGAAAATTCTTGCAACAAAAAAGAAAAGTCGGGCTTCTGAACAGTAACTTGTCCAAAGTAACTTTATCCCCACAATCTGCATCAATCAAAAGTCCCCTGGATTAAAAAAAAAAAACCAACTGCAATTTCTATGATATTTCAAGGCTCCAAACACTTCTATTTCTGCCAAAGAGATTCTCAGTGCTGGGGGTGGGAGAGGGAATGAAAATCTGCTCCCAACATCTTGGAGAAAATTGCAGAAATCATGTCCCCCACTACCATCACCCTCCACTTTTTAATCATCCTTTGTCGCCATTGGGGAGTCAGAGTAGTGATCTATTTACCTAAAGTGTATCCAAAGTTGGGTAGTGAACTAGGCATTGGACTATAACTCTGGAAACCAAGATTCAACTCCATGCTCAACCATGGAAACCCACTGGGTGACTTCAGTGAGTCCCACACTCTCACCCCAGGAAACCTTGTGATAGGTTCACCTTAAGGCTACCATAAATTGGAAATGACTTGAAAGCAAACAACAACAACAACAACTTAACAATAGTATATCTACACTTGAAGCCAAAATGCACACTTAACCCAAAGACTTATTGTGAGTCTTACCTTTGATTTCACACACGGCCATCTTTATGCTTCCTTTGCTACCTTTACAAACATCATCCTGTGAATCGTAGTAAGACAATATCCCATTATCTAGAACAAACCAACGAGGCTGCCAACCTAAAGCAAAAAGAGAACACAGCATAAGTTTCTTGTTATAAGTGTAATATCACACAAACAATAGCACTGTACACACGTAAATCGGAGAGGTTAACTGCAGCATATTTGGTGGACAATTTAGATGCAAAAGAACCTACTGTGAGCTGGAATAACCAAAGCCTCACTTCTAGTTGAATGCATAAAATCAAAAAAATGTACAGTTAGGAATTGTGGGAGTTGAAGTCCAAAACACCTCTATGGCCAATGTCTGCCCATGTGAGATCTATACTTGTAGACATGCTGTGAAAGAATTAATTCATTCATCAGTCAGAAAGGCAAGTGATTTGACTAGTGCAATACATTTACTCTAGTTCATATCAATTAAATAGTTTATTGTACAACCCCAAGGCCATGACAAATCGCTACAGGTACAGATAACTGCCCTGAGTCCCCTCGGGGAGACAGGGTGGATTATAAATAAAGTAATATTATTATTTACTCTAGTTGAAAATAACAATAGGTTTTAGAGCAATATGTAATTTCTTAAATGTCGATCAATTAGACAACGCCAGCAATATACTGAGTACTATATCCAATGTGATAGCTATTCACAGTATAGCAAAATTCAGAATGATTGCAGGAAATGTGCCATTCTCAGACTCCTGAGAATGCCAATACTGTTCCAAATTTTGCTATAAAAACCCTCAGATATTATTTTCAAGATACTTCTAGAGCTGCAGGAGGAAAAGAAGAAAAGGCCACTATAAAATACCAGTAATAAAATGCACAACTACTGTTAGGAAACCAAATTCGATTAAGGTTGGAAGGCTTCAATACTAATTTACTCAAGAAGCTACAAATAGCAAATGTTTTGTGTGGCATTTTATTCCACAGTCTACTATTAAATAAAAAAATCATTAATAGAACATCAAATTATATACACAAGAACTGCCCTCACTGCAGATAAATGTTTAGTCTTCTATCTGTTTTTGTTTTGTATTTCTTTGTTTTTCATTATCATAATCTCATCCACACTAAATCCAGGTAATTTGAAATCACAGAAAGGGCATATCTAAGGAAAAGATGTAATGTTGGTAAATTCCAATATCCAAAATACTCCAAAATGTGAAATTGTCCATATGGATGTTTGAGATTCTGACACCTTTGGTTCCTAAAGGTTCATTGTAAACCATTTTTGTTTCATGCACAAAATCAGTGACAAGTATTGTGTATGAAATTATCCTTCAGGCTCTGTGTATAAGGTATGTATGAAACACAAATGAATTTTGTGTTTAAATTTGGATCCCATCTCCAAAATATCTCATTATGTGCAAATACAGGTATTCTAAAATCCATATATATAAAAAATCCAAAACACTTCTGAGCCCAAGAATGTCTGAAAAGCGAATCAGCCTGAACTATCGTGTTTGTTTTTTTGTTTTTTTGCCACTGACAAGGCTGAACTGGTCTACATTTCAAAGGATGACTTATGAAGTATATATTATATTGGTAAAAGAAGATTGCAAGACAAACCAATATTCAAGTTCAAACACAAATGTTGTTGTTTACTGAGCTCAGACAGAATCCACACAAAAATAATACAGCTCTGCTGCAATTGCAAGGACCACACAATATTAGGGAATTGTATCATTCGCTGTTTCACAGTTTTTCAATAAATAAAAGAATATTATAAATCATAAAAAATTATAATTTACAGCCTAAGGAAGGGAGGAAGAAGAAGCTGAAGGGAGAGAAAAGGAGCCCAAGAGGCAACGGGAGGAGAAGGAGGCGATTTATCAACACACGATTGGTTGCTAAAGACTTAAAATAGTGTACAACTACTAAAATAATGTATAAATATTACAATAAATATAGCGTCCCTACTCCGTGGATTTTCACTTATTGCGTGTGGTCCTAGAACGCAAGCCCCACGATAAGTGAGGGAACACTGTATTTCCTCCACAACAGACATCCCAGTGTTTCTGACTCTCAGTGTGAAATTTGCATGACTTGCTCACTGCTTCTCCCTTTCTTTTCTATGGCATACAGCAAACAGAGGGGTTGATGATCAGCAACTGAACATATTAGAGAGGTTTGTGGAGATTTATAAGAGTTGTAGATACTGGGATGTATAATTCACCTGCAATCTAAGAGCACTCTGAACTCCACCAACGATGGACCTGGAACAAACTTGGCACACAGAACCCCATGACCAACAAAAACTACTGGAGGTCTTTAGAGGGATTGATAGGAGTTGTAGTTCACCTACATCCAGAGTGCATTATGAACTCAAATAATGATGGATCTGGACCACACTTGGCATGCATACCCATTATGCCCAAATTGGAATACTGGTGGATCTTGAGGGGAATTGGCCTGGACATTTTGGAGTTGTAGGTACTGGGATTAATAATTCACCTACAATCAATGAGCACTCTGAACTCCACCAAAGATGGAATTGGACTAAACTTGGCACACAGAGCCCCCATGACAAGCAAAATATACAGGAGGTCTTTGTAGGAAATTCACCTTGATTTGTGGAAGTTGTAGTTCACCTACATCCAGAGAGCACTGTGAACTCAAACACCGATGATCTGGACCAAATTTGGAACACGTACCTGGTATGCCGAAAATTGATTACTGGAGGGGTATGGGGGGAACTGACCTTCCTTTCTGGGAGTTGTAATTCACCCACAACCAGGGAAACTGGGAACTCCACCAATAATGGACCTGGACCAAACTTGGCACACAGAACTCCCATGGCTAACTCAACGTACTGGAGGGGTTTGAAGGGACTGACTCACTATAGTGGGAGTTGTAGTTTACCCTACAGCCAGAGAGCACACTGACCCCCCCCCCCCCACCCCAAATGGTGCATCTAGAGCAAACTTGCCCAACATAACAAACTTTAAGTACTGATGGAGCTTCTTGGGGTTAACTTGGCATGATGTCAGTTGTAGTTCACCCACAACCTTATGCATTTTGTACAATTTAAAAAATTACTTTTTCAAATAACCTGGGCAATGCCGGGTACCCAAGCTAGTTTAAAATATTACGTACAAAATTACCTTCAGAAAATATGTATAGTGAAACATAAATGAATTTCATAAATGGATCTCACAACCAAGAAGTCATCTATAGACAAGTATTCCCAAAATCCAAAAAAATGAAATATAGAACTCTTCTGGTCCCAAGCCCTTTACAGGAGAAATACCCAACCTGTATTCACATATTAGAAAATCCTTAATACTCAGTTTACGCTTGCTTTCTTGAAACGGCCAGGAGTTATCTTTGGATAGCAAGAGAAACAAGAGAAAGTTTGAATATAAATCAATAAAATAAAGTACAGTAGATTGTTTTCTACCCTAAATATTTACAATTTAAAAACTATATTAGCATTAAATTAGCATTGTGCCACATGTGGCAAAAAGCTATCCCTAGTGAATCTGGTAAGTCCATATGGCAAATAATTTTCTTTCAGTTCATTTTTTAAAAAGAATTTACCAATATTCAGAAGTGTCACCATGTTCAGAACAAATTGGATATGTGAGAAAGCAAAATTGAAAAATTCTCCCATTCTAGAAAGAATATGTGGTGAGAACTGGATTTTTATTTAAAAGACTGCTGTTTAAAAGGTTTCACAGAAAAGTTCTATATCTTGTAGACAGAAAAATCTAAATCTGTATAATACAGTCATATTAAGTGCCTGCTTCTGCAAAGATATCCATGTATAATGTATGTCATGTCATGCTAATGTGCTGAAAATTAAATTCTTCTCCATCACAGATGTCACTGTATTGGAAACTGGATAAAATGAAGGATAACAGTCCCTTAGGAAACCCTTTAAAATGAAATGGAACCGTTTAACCATTCTCCAAATACTGTATATCAATTTTCTTCCTTTTGCAATGTGATGCAACTTCAAGTCCTCTCTCTCTCTCTCTCTCTCTCTCTCTCTCTCTCTCTCTCTCTCTCTCTCTCTCTTTCTCTCTCTTATAAACTTCCCAGAAGTGGTATCTGCCACTATCTTTATGTACAGACTTGTTTACTTCACCGAGCTATCTGATGTTAAAGGCAAAGGAGCCATATTTAAAGCACATGCAAACAAAATACAGGTTTAAATATGCCTTTCGGGGACCATATATATTGAGTAAAAGCTCTCTTGTGAAATACAGCTAATGAGAGATAATAAAAAGAGATGAGGTGATCTCTAGGTAGGTGGTTGTTACGTCTAAAAGAAAGCCTTCCACTGTGTTTATTCCAAGGGAGGTTAGGCTGAGTCCTTCCCTGTTCTTCCGCTAGTAGACAAGAATACTCTAACCAAGAAGCCTGGCTTCCTGCACCCATCGGGAGTGCTTAGATTGTGTGGCAGAATGGGGTTGGGCTGGATGGTCATTGGGGTCTCTTCCAACTTTATGATTCTATTATTCTAATCCAATCAGGTACAAACTTTCTTTTCAAATGTTTTGATGACCAGTAGTACTTAGTTTGGATTACTTTATTTTATGTTGTTAACTCTGTAGTACTATACTTGGTTTGAATTACGGTACATTATAGTTGTTAACTTGTTTTACTAATTTTATCACTAATCCACTGGGTCCCACTGGTGCCAAAAGGTGGAGCATAAATCTAGCAAACAGATGTCTAAAAAAGACAGACTTTAGACAATAAAGTCCTCATGTGGTGCAGTGGCTTCAGCATTGAAGCAGGTGGACATAGCACTAAACGAAACATGCAGAATAATCACAGGATGCCTTAAACCTACACCTGTTGATAAACTCTACAAGTTAGCTGGCATTGCCCCTCCTGACGTGCGACGGGAAGTTGCTGCTAACGGTGAGAGAAATAAGGTTGAACACTGTGAAAGCCACCCTCTGCATGACTATCAGCCTCCTCCCACCAGACTCAAATCAAGGAAGGGCTTCATGAGAACCACCACTCCTCTTGATGTTCCTCCAGCAACAGCAAGGGTGTCCCTCTGGGCAGCTAAACCTGGCAATTCTAACTGGATGGCCCCCCAAGAGGGTCTTCCTCCAGGGGCAAACCAAGAATGGGCAACTTGGAAGTCCCTGAACAGACTCAGAAGTGGAGTGGGCAGATCTAAAGACAACTTGGCAAGGTGGCACTACCTGGAGGAATCCTCCACCTTGTGTGACTGTGGAGCAGAACAAACAACTCCGCATATGTATGCTTGCCCACAATGTCCTGCCTCATGCACGGAGGAAGAGTTGTTTAAAGCTACGGACAATGCGGTTGCTGTTGCCCGTTTTTGGTCTAAAACTATTTAGTTGCTTGTGATTTCCTTTTTTTATCATTTTAAAATGTATTTGTTATGCAATGCTTTTGACACGAAATAAAGCATTGGACTTGGGAACCAGCAGATTAGGGTTCAAACTCCTATCCAGGCATCAAAGCCCACTAGGACCCCTTCTACACTGCCATATAATCCAGATTATCAAAGCAGATAATAATAATAATAATAATAATAATAATAATAATAATAATAATAATAAAACTTTATTTATACCCCGCCACCATCTCCCCAACGGGGACTCGGGGCGGCTATATACATTATCTGCTTTGAACTGGAGTATATAAATCTACACTGCCATATAATCCAGTTCAAAGCATATAACTTGGATTTTATATGGCAGTGTAGAAGGGGCCTGCGTGATCTTGAGCAAATCACACTCTTTCAGCGGCATATGAAAGAAAACCCCATAATAGGGTTGACATACATTGGAAATACAGTAGAGTCTCGTTTATCCAACGTAAACGGGCCAGCAGAACGTTGGATAAGCGAATATGTTGGATAATAAGGAGAGATTAAGGAAAAGCCTATTAAACATCATGTTATACAACAAATTTGACAGAAAAAGTAGTTCAATATGCAGTAATGCTATGTAGTAATTACTATATTTACAAATTTAGCACCAAAATATCACGATGTATTGAAAACATTGACTACAAAAATGCATTGGATAATCCAGAACATTGGATAAGCGAGTGTTGGATAAGTGAGACTCTACTGTACATTGAAAGTACAAAACAGCAAAGATGTCCACCAAGTTCAACCCTTAAAGCGCATGTGCTTTTTCCCACTCAAGTCCTATTTAACTTCATCATGTACCATTTTCCTCTCCTACCTGATTTCTGACTCCGGAGGCAAGACAAGATTAGGGGAGGATGTGAAGGGCACCAATGAAGCATCATAAGATAAGTTGGTATTGTAAAGACATTTCAATTTTGAACAGGATGTACATTTTATCTGGAAAACATACATACACATCTACCCACTCACTGTTTTACAAACAATTAAGGCATAGGCCTGAATTATGATGTCTATTCCAACAGACTGAGTTTCACTTGACTTCCATATCAAATAGCAGCTTTTTTCTTTCATTTTAACTTCTCTGCTTTTTGACCAAACACAGTTTATCTTGGAGGAGACAACCCACAATTGTGATTTTGTACTCTTCCTACACAGCTATCAAATTCATAGAAGGCTAAAAGGAATAAATTTAAGAGGAGAGAGATAAAAAGAGGATAAACACAGAAATGGAAACTATAAAATAACAACAGTGTCAGCCCATGGATCAGTGTGAACACGGGTTACCAGGAATGCCAGCAAAAAATCAGATCCTGAGGTTAAAGTTGGGAAGCTAATCCTAAAGACTTGAAGTGCTGTGCTAGAAAGGAACGGCAGTGCAGCAGCAATTTCCTGTTCCAAATAGTTCTCAGCATTACATTATTATAGGCTCATTTACCTACTACTATGAGAAAATAGTATTTCTTAGAGAAATCAGACTAGGGTATGACTCTGTGAGGCTGAACTGTTTTAACTACTGTACTTGCAACAAACTTCCCCAAAGAAAAGCAAGATATGCATGTGCCGTGTAATAAACATTTCCTTAAGACACTGATAAGATGCTCAATGGACCCTGCCTAATATTTTCAGTCTGAGATTTGGATAAGGACCAAAAAATTTGCTGCCTGACATAATAAAGAAGATGCCCTCTCCCTCATTTCATTCCATGGAAAAAAGCCAAATGGCAGCTGGATGAGGGAGCATCTTGAAAACAGCAGTCTGAATTAGATGGTACGGGACAAGCCACGTGGCACAAAGCTCTCTCTCTCTCTCTCTCTCTCACACACACACACACACACACAAACACATAACCACTTCCTGCCACTTCTTAGCATCTACCATCTGAAGTGATCAACTCTCTGTCCTAACAAAGTTTAATTTTACAGTGCTACTTTATTATTAACAGCCATTCTACCTACAGTAGAGTCTCACTTATCCAAGCTAAACCGGCCGGCAAAACCTTGGATAAGCAAATATCTTGGCTAATAAGGAGAGATTAAGGAAAAGTCTATTAAACATCAAATTAGGTTATGATTTTACAAATTAAGCACCCAAACAACATGACTGCAAAAATGGCTTGGATAATCCAGAAACTTGAATAAGCGAGGCTTGGATAAGTGAGACTCTACTGTATTATGTTTTTGGGGGTGGATGTTGTGGGAATTGCAATAATACTCTGTATTTTTCTTTAGCATCACCAAGCCTCTTCTTTGATCATCACAGATTTCTGGGCATGTGCTCAATAATGCAAAATTGTTCTCTTACATTCTCAGCAGATATTGTAGCCGTGTTACATAGTGCTATCAAAGTAAATTTGGAACGGCTCCTTAATGTACTGAAATGTATGCAATACAGGGCTGGCCCTGTAAATTAAGCAAAATAATTCGGCAGCCTCAGGTAATAGGTACTGAGGGGAAGAAGTAATGTCAAAGCATTGGAAAGACAGACCTATATGTGTTTCATACCCTGCCTTGTGCTCTCTAATCCACAAGTGGGATAGAAATCATACTCTTGTGAACAGTGTTGAAATACTCTATATACTCCTGTATAAGTCTACAAAGTTAATTCAAAAAGCCAATCGCCAAAATCTAGGTCAAATTATCCACAAGTCAGTGTGAGTACTGTACTCACATTAAAACTCTTATTTTTAACTCTTATCAAAAATTTTAATAAGGAATCATTAAAAATCATCGCCTTCTCTGGGAAGAGTGGCAAAAGGTAAGAGCTTAGTCTGTCCCAAGAAAATCTAAAATGAATACTAAGCCCTCTCTTCTCCCCACTCTGGGGCTGTTTCTGGCCTTTTTAAATGCCTCAGTGAGGAATGGAGATGAGGTCCAGTAGTGGTGTTGTTCCCTCTCTATGAAACGACCCTCAATTTATCCATGGGTCACAGCAAAATCCATAATTTTGGCCCCCAAATCTGCCTTTGACTTATACATGAGTATATATCAGGAATTGGCAAAGTCAGGCCCAGGGGCCTGATGCAGCCCCCTGGGCGCTTACCTGAGGCCCTCATTTTCCCTGTCATCTCAGCATAAGGGCACAGTGGCCCATTGCTTCCTTATGCAGAAAGGACAGGAGAGGAAGGCACGCAGCAGCTGAGAGCCCTCTGGAGTGCTCTCAGCCACTGCATGTCTCGCCCTCCTCCCAGAATAAGGACGGTACGAGCAGCCCTGTCCTTATGCCGAGAAAACAGCCTGAGGAAGGCATGCAGCAGCCGAGAGCCCTCCGAAGCTCTCTCGGACATCACCTATCTCCAGGGCCGGCCCTAGGTAATTTTCAAATGTAAACGAACAGAATTTTGGCGCCCCTCCCCTCCCCCAAATCAATCACTGAAAAATAAAAGCGTTGGATAAGCAAAAATGTTGGATAATAAGGAGGGATTAAGGAAAAGCCTATTAAACATCAAATTACAATATGATTTTTCAAATTAAGCACCAAAGCATCATGTTTTATAACAAATCAACAGAAAAAGCAGTTCAATACATGGTAATGTTATGTAGGAATTATTATATTTGCGAATTTAGCACTAAACAATGAACTGGGATATAGGGCAGTGTGGACTCAGATAACCCAGTTCAAAGCAGATATTGTGGGTTATTCTGCCTTGATATTCTGGGTTATATGGCTGTGTGGAAGAGCCCTGAGGGTCCTTCCACACAGCTATATAACTCAGAATATCAAGGCAGATAATCCACATTATCTGCTTTGAAGTGGATTATATGGCAGTGTGGACTCAGATAACCCAGTTCAAAGCAGATTTTGTGGGTTATTCTGCCTTGATATTCTGGGTTATATGGCTGTGTGGAAGAGCCCTGAGGGTCCTTCCACACAGCTATATAACTCAGAATATCAAGGCAGATAGTCCACATTATCTGCTTTGAAGTGGATTATATAGAATGTGGACTCAGATAATCCAGATCAAGACAGATACCGATGGGAGGCAGCTGCTTCACCTGACTGGAGGCAACCCGCCTGCCCACGCGGCCCTTCTCCCCCGGCTCAGTTAAAGGGGCAAGTGCAAAGCCCATAGTTAATGGGGCAAGCACAAAAAGGGCGGGGGAGCCAGGGAGGAAGGGAGGCAGGCGCTGTACCCTTCCAGCCTCCGTTGGCTCTTCCTGCCAAGGCACCCCCTCAGGCACAAGTTGGCGCCCATTAGAGGATTGTGCCTTCACCACCCGCATGGTTTGCGTATAGCTGGAGCTGCCCCTGCCTATCTTACCCTCCTCCCGGCATAATGCCGTGAGGACAGCCTGAAGATCGGGCTAGAAGACGATTGGGGAGGAGGATAAGGCAGTATCTGCATGTCTTGTTTTCCTCCTGGCCTAAGGATGCAGCAAGCATCCCTGTCCTTATGTCAGGAGGACAATCTGGCCCTGTCCTGCCCTCTCCCAGCCCCACCCTCTCACAGGATCTGTCCCTCCTGGGCCTGTTCCCCCCCCCCCCCCAAACGAGTGCCCGGCTGCTCTTCTTCCTAGCCCGGCCCTCTCGGTCAGCCCACAATGCGGCACCAAGGCAAAAAAGTTTTCCCATGTCTGGTGTGGTAGGAGTCAACCTCAGTACAATCAAAATTTACTTGAGGGCTATTGAGAACAACAACAACAGCAACAAGAATCCCTCTACTTTTCCAACCATCATTTTATTTATGCCAAACCAGCAACCAGGGGTACACCGACACTGTAGAATGAATGCAGTGTCGATGCTGTGGAATTACTGAAGTTGTAGTTTAGTGAGGCACCAGCAGCACTCTTGGGCAGAGAAGGCACAAGACCTTGTAAAAACAGGACAGCTCCCTGGATTCCATAGCATTGAGCCTTGGCAGTCCAAGGGCCCTTCCACACAGCCATATAATCCAGAATATCAAGGCAGAAAATCCCACAATATCTGCTTTGAACAGTGGCCCCTTCAGCAGAGCTGAATAAAATCCCACATTTTCTGCTTTGAACTGGAATATATGGCAGTGTGGACTTGGATAACAAAGGCTTCTTCCACAGAGCTAAATAAAACCCCACATTTTCTGCTATTTACTGGAATATATGGCAATGTGGACTCAGATAACACAGTTCAAAGCAGATATTGTGAGATTTTCTGCCTTGATATTCTGGGTTTTATGGCTGTGTGGTAAGGCCATGGGTTATCTGAGTCCACACTGCCATATATTCCAGTTCAAAAAAAATGTGGTTGTGTATACAGTGCTGGATTTAGGACAGATGAGTCCCTATTTGAGTTAAGTTATGAGGCTCCTTACTTGGGCCCTTAAGGACGTAGACCCGGTAAGCCTACCCTGCTTGCTTTGTGGCACATTCCTGTACACTCCCAGTTCATATATTCCACCTCAAAGCAGAAAATGTGGGATTTTCATAGAATCATAGAATAGTAGAGTTGGAAGAGACCTCATGGGCCATCCAGTCCAACCCCCTGCCAAGTAGCAGGAAATCGCGTTCAAAGCACCTCGGACAGATGGCCATCCAGCCTCTGCTTAAAAACCTCCAAAGAAGGAGCCACATTTTATTCAGCTGTGTGAAAGGGGCCCAAGGGCTCTTGCACACAGCCATATATCCCAGAATTTCAAGACAGAAAATCCCACAATATCTGCTTTGAACTGGTTTATCTGAGTCCACACCATCATATACAGTAGAGTCTCACTTATCCAACATAAACGGGCCGGCAGAATGTTGGATAAGCGAATATGTTGGATAATAAGGAGGGAATAAGGCAAAGCCTATTAAACATCAAATTAAGTTATGATTTTACAAATTATGCACCAAAACATCATGTTATACAACCAATTTGACAGAAAAAGTAGTTCAATACGCAGTAATGCTATGTAGTAATTACTGTATTTATGAATTTAGCACCAAAATATCATGATGTATTGAAAACATTGACTACAAAAATGTGTTGGCTAATCCAGAACGTTGGATAAGCGAGTGTTGGATAAGTGAGACTCTACTGTATTCCAATTAAAAGCAGAAAATATGGGATTTTATTCAGCTGTATGGAAGGGGCCTAAGGGCCCTTCTTGCACACAGCCATATATCCCAGAATTTCAAGACAGAAAATCCCACAATATCTGCTTTGAACTGGTTTATCAGAGTCCACACCATCATATACAGTAGAGTCTCACTTATCCAACATAAACGGGCCGGCAGAATGTTGGATAAGCGAATATGTTGGATAATAAGGAGGGAATAAGGCAAAGCCTATTAAACATCAAATTAAGTTATGATTTTACAAATTATGCACCAAAACATCATGTTATACAACCAATTTGACAGAAAAAGTAGTTCAATACGCAGTAGTGCTATGTAGTAATTACTGTATTTATGAATTTAGCACCAAAATATCATGATGTATTGAAAACATTGACTACAAAAATGTGTTGGCTAATCCAGAACGTTGGATAAGCGAGTGTTGGATAAGTGAGACTCTACTGTATTCCAATTAAAAGCAGAAAATATGGGATTTTATTCAGCTGTATGGAAGGGGCCTAAGGGCCCTTCTTGCACACAGCCATATATCCCAGAATTTCAAGACAGAAAATCCCACAATATCTGCTTTGAACTGGTTTATCAGAGTCCACACCATCATATACAGTAGAGTCTCACTTATCCAACATAAACGGGCCGGCAGAATGTTGGATAAGCGAATATGTTGGATAATAAGGAGGGAATAAGGCAAAGCCTATTAAACATCAAATTAAGTTATGATTTTACAAATTATGCACCAAAACATCATGTTATACAACCAATTTGACAGAAAAAGTAGTTCAATACGCAGTAGTGCTATGTAGTAATTACTGTATTTATGAATTTAGCACCAAAATATCATGATGTATTGAAAACATTGACTACAAAAATGTGTTGGCTAATCCAGAACGTTGGATAAGCGAGTGTTGGATAAGTGAGACTCTACTGTATTCCAATTAAAAGCAGAAAATGTGGGATTTTATTCAGCTGTGTGGAAGGGGCCTAAGGGCCCTTCTTGCACACAGCCATATATCCCAGAATTTCAAGACAGAAAATCCCACAATATCTGCTTTGAACTGGGTTATCTGAGTCCACACCACCAATATATTCCAATGTGGGATTTCCTGCCTTGATATTCTGGGATATAGGGCTGTGTGGAAGGACCCCAAAGAAGGAAGGGATCAGAGCCTTTCTACTCTTCTCAGAAGAGGGGGAAATGCACACGTGTCTTAGTGCGCCTGCGTTCAGACGTTCAGAAGGAGTCCCCCCCCCCCGCCCCAAGTACCTGTGATATAATTGGTCCACTTGTACAAGACTCCCTCCATCCTTCAAAGCGGCGGCTGGCGCAGCATCCTGCTTCCTCCTTCCTTCCTTCCTTGGCCTTGGTCAGAGCAGCAAGGAGGGCTCCTCTCCTCTTGAGGAAACGCAAGGGCATGGAGGGCTGGGCGGGCAGCTCTTTGGGCTCTCTTGCTGGCTTTTAAGGAGGATGCCCTGAAGCCAGGAGGAGGAGGAAGAAGAGAGGCAGCATCAAGAGCGGAGCCAGTCCTCGCCTGGGCTCAGGGCAGCCAGCCGCTGGGGAAAACAAAGCGAGCAGGGACGCAAGGCTTGGATCTGCCTTTTCCTCCTGGCCGGCCCCTCGCTCCCCTCTCCCTCTCCCCTTTCTCCTTCCCCCTTCCCTCCCTCCCTCCCTCCCTCCACCTCTTGCCTGGGCTGCCATTGACCCTGACGTCTCATTTACTTCCTGGATGAAGAGGGCTGCGGGTTTAAAGGAAAACGTAGCAGCAAAAGGGGAGGAAACAGGCGCCTGCACTAGTTGAAAACCCCAAGAGGCGAAGGCAGGGATGTGCCAAGTACATATGGCACATCCCCTTCCCAATGTTTCTTCTCATCATAGCCCTCCCCTTCCCAATGTTTCTTCTCTTCCCCCAAACTAAGGGCCCATCCACACAGGCCTATATCCCAGAATATCAAGGCAGAAAATCCCACAATACAGTAGAGTCTCGCTTATCCAACGTTCTGGATTATCCAACACATTTTTATAGTCAATGTTTTCAATACATCGTGATATTTTGGTGCTAAATTCGTAAATACAGTACAGTAGAGTCTCACTTATCCAACATAAACGGGCCCGGCAGAATGTTGGATAAGCGAATATGTTGGATAATAAGGAGGCATTAAGGAAAAGCCTATTAAACATCAAATTAGGTTATGATTTTACAAATGATGCACCAAAACATGTTAGGCAACAAATTTGGCAGAAAAAGTAGTTCAATACGCAGTAATGCTATGTAGTAATTACTGTATTTATGAATTTAGCACCAAAATATCACGATATATTGAAACATTGACTACAAAAATGCGTTGGATAATCCAGAACGTTGGATAAGCGAGTGTTGGATAAGTGAGACTCTACTGTAATTACTACATAGCATTACTGTGTATTGAACTACTTTTTCTGTCAAATTTGTTGTACAACATGATGTTTTGGTGCTTAATTTGTAAAATCATAACCTAATTTGATATTTATTAGGCTTTTCCATAATCTCTCCTTATTATCCAACATATTCACTTATCCAACGTTCTGCTGGCCCGTTTATGTTAGATAAGCAAGACTCTACTGTATCTGCTTTGAACTCGCACAGACAGACTACAAACAGAGGCACAACTATGTGGCCCAAATGATTCATTGGAACTTATGCCTCAAGTACCACCTCCCAGCAGCAAAGAACTGGTGGGATCACAAACCTGCAAAAGTATTGGAAAATGAGCATGCAAAGATACTGTGGGACTTCCGAATCCAGACTGACAAAGTTCTGGAACACAACACACCAGACATCACAGTTGTGGAAAAGAACAAGGTTTGGATCATTGATGTTGCCATCCCAGGTGACAGTCGCATTGACGAAAAACAACAGGAAAAACTCAGCCGCTATCAGGACCTCAAGATTGAACTTCAAAGACTCTGGCAGAAACCAGTACAGGGGGTCCCGGTGGTGATGGGCACACTGGGTGCTGTGCCAAAAGATCTCAGCCGGCATTTGGAAACAATAGACATTGACAAAATCACCATCTGCCAACTGCAAAAGGCCACCCTACTGGGATCTGCACACATCATCAGAAAATACATCACACAGTCCTAGACACTTGGGAAGTGTTCGACTTGTGGTTTTGCGAAACGAAATCCAGCATATCTATCTTGTTTGCTGTGCCATACAACGTCGTTGTGTTGATAATAATAATAATAATAATAATAATAATAATAATAATAAACTTTATTTTTATATCCCGCCCCATCTCCCCGAAGGGACTCGGGGTGGCTAACATGGGGCCATGCCCAAAGCAATACAATATAATAAAATATAAAACAGCATATCATAACATAATTAAAAGTAATACAATAGATAATAATAGACATCACATCAAGAAATCAAGAAACAGTAAAACAAGAGCAGGCCGCATGAACACAAAGATAAAACCCGGAGTGAGAGGGACAGAGGGGTACTCCAATGTGGACAGGGACATATGAGAGTGGGGCAGTTTAGAGGATAGATGTTCGGGGGGGAGTAACACAGAAATATATAACAGAAGTTACTCACCGAAAGCACAGCGGAAGAGCCATGTCTTCAGGTCTTTCCTAAAAGCTAACAAAGTGGGAGCTTGCCTGATTTCAGTAGGCAGTGAGTTCCAACTAAGGGCCCATCCACACAGCCCTATATCCCAGAATATCAAGGCAGAAAATCCCACAATACAGTAGAGTCTCACTTATCCAACACTTGCTTATCCAACATTCTGGATTATCCAACACATTTTTATAGTCAATGTTTTCAATACATCGTGATATTTTGGTGCTAAATTCGTAAATACAGTAATTACTACATAGCATTACTGTGTATTGAACTACTTTTTCTGTCAAATTTGTTGTACAGCATGATGTTTTGGTGCTTAATTTGTAAAATCATAATTTGATGTTTATTAGGCTTTTCCGTAATCTCTCCTTATTATCCAACATATTCACTTATCCAACGTTCTGCTGGCCCGTTTATGTTGGATAAGCGAGACTCTACTGTATCTTCTTTGAACTGGATTATCTGATGGGAACCAATAATAATAATAATAATAAACTTTATTTTTATATCCCGCCCCATCTCCCCGAAGGGACTCGGGGCGGCTCACAACAGGGACAAGCCCGAACAACAACAACATATTTAACATAACTTAAAACATTCCAACAATACACAAAATAAAATAATAGACAAATACATTAAAATCCAAGCAGATAAAATCAGAGTAATTAAAAGCAACCCAGTGGGGACAGGTTTCATAAAGTGCTGTATCATAGAAATAAGTAGCAATGATAAAGTGCCATATGTTTTCAAAACAGAAAGTATTCTAATAACAGCTCTTTTGGGCCTGTTCATTTAAACCAACACTCTGAGGGCAGAGGAGCCCCAAGGACAGCTAATGACTGAACAAAGGATGCCCCCCAGGCAAGAGACAAAACCTTTCCAAGGCTAATTAGGGTGATTAACTGAAACATTAATGCTGGCTTCCCAGTGACAAAGGACTCTTGCCACACCCTGGACTCTCCACAGATATATATTTTTTCCTTGCCTTGCCTAGTTTATCCATGCCTCACAGCCTCTGAGGGTGCCTGCCATAGATGTGGGTGAAACGTCAGGAGAGAATACTTCTGGAACATGGCCACACAGCCCGAAAGATATACAACAGGCTGTGGCACAGGCTGTTGAGCAATCAGCTGCAACAAATCACTCTGACCAAGAGGTCATGAGTTCGAGGCCAGCTCGGAGCCCCGTGTTTGTCTTGTCTTTGTTCTATGTTAAGGAATTGAATGTTTGCCTTATATGTGTAATGTGATCTGCCCTGAGTCCTCTTCGGGGTTAGAAGGGCGGAATATAAATACTGTAAATAAATAATAAATAACAACCCTGTGATCCTGGCCATGAAAGCCTTCGACAACACATGGATTATCTGAGTACACACTGCCATATATCCCAGGTCCCTTCCACATAGCCATATAACCCTGAATATCAAGGCAGAAAATCCCACAATATCTGCTCCAGACTGTGTTGTCTGAGTCCACACTGCCATAGATTCCAGTCCAAAACAGAAAATGTGGGGTTTTATTCAGCTGTGTGGATGGGAACGAAGTCTTTGAACTGGATTATATGCCAGTGTAGACTCATGTAATCTGGTTTAATGCAGAAAATTTGGATTAACAACTTTGAAAATCTGAATTATGTGGCAGTGTAGAGGGGGCCTAAGAGCCCTTCCACACAGCCATATAATCCAGAAAATCCACAACATCTGCTTTGAACTGAGTTATTTGAGTCTACACTGCCGTATAATCCAGTTCAAATCTGGATATTATATGGCAGTGTAGAAAGGGCCTACATCTCCCAAGATCAACTTGCTTGCCTATCCTGTCTTGTGTCTCCTTCATGCCACCATGAAATCTTTTCAGTAAGAGCATTTGGACAAGTTGCTGGCTGCATCTACACTATGGAAATAACACAGTTTTAAACCGCTTTAGCTGCCCTGCCTTGGTGCTGTGGAATCTTGGAAATGTGCATTCTTTGGCAGAGAAAGCAAAAGACCATGTAAAGCTACCACTCCACAGCATTTTATCTACACTGCCAGATTATCGAGGTTATCTGTTTTGGATTGGATTATATGGCAGTGTAAACTCATAAAATCCAGTTCAAAGCAGATCATGTGAATTACCTGATTTGATAATCTGGATTACATGGCAGTGTAGAAGGGGCCAGAGTGAGTGACTGGTCACACCACTTTCACTGCCCTGGCTGAGTGCTATGGAATCCTGTGATCGTTGTCTAAACTACCTTGTTAAACTACAACTCCCGGAAAAGGCTAAAATGCTTTTGTCAAAACTGCAACTTTCAGGATCTCATCACATTGAGCCAATGGCAATTTGATCCCACTTCCATGAGGCCCAGGCTATGGTATCCTGGGAGGTATAGTTTGGGCAAAGGCCTTGACAAACTACAACTCCCAGGATCCCATAGCATTGAGCCGGAGAAATTGAAAAGTGCATGGATTCTACAATATAGTAGATGCACTCCAAGGAATGCAAAGCAGCCCTTGGATTTCCTCCCTCTGGGTAAGGAATATTAATTATTGTGTTGTCGAAGGCTTTCATGGCCAGAATCACTGGGTTGCTGTGAGTTTTCTGGGCTGTTTGGCCATATTCCAGAAGCATTCTCTCTTGACGTTTCGCCCACATCTATGGCAGGCCTCCTCTGAGGTTGCCTTATTTCCTTGCCACCTGAGCCTCTGTTTATCTTCAACAACAACAATAATAATAATGGGTTGCTGTGAGTTTTCCAGGTTGTATGGCCATGTTTCAGAAGCATTCTTGCCTGACATTTTGCCCACTTCTATGGCCGGCATCCTCAGCGGTTGCCTTATTTCCTTGCCACCTGAGCCTCTGTTTATCTTCAACAACAACAACAACAATGGGTTGCTGTGAGTTTTCCGGGCTGTATGGCCATGTTCCAGAAGCATTCTCTCCTGACATTTTGCCCACTTCTATGGCCAGCATCCTCAGCGGTTGCCTTATTTCCTTGCCACCTGAGCCTCTGTTTATCTTCAACAACAACAACAATAATAATGGGTTGCTGTGAGTTTTCCGGGCTGTATGGTCATGTTCCAGAAGCATTCCCTCCTGATATTTTGCCCACATCTATGGCAGGCATCCTCAGAAGTTGCCTTATTTCCTTGCCACCTTGCCAACCCGTTGTTGTTGTTGTTGTTGTTGCTGTGAGTTTTCTGGACTGTATGGCCATGTTCCAGAAGCATTCGCTCCTGACATTTTGCCCACATCTCTGGCAGGCATCCTCAGAGTTGGTGAGGTCTGTTGGAAATAAGGTCAGTGAGGTTTATATATCTGTGGAATAATGTCCAGGGTGGGAGAAAAAACTCTTGTCTGTTGGAGGCAAGTGTGAATGTTGCAATTGGCCATCTTGATTAGCACTGAATGGCCTTGCAGCTTCCAGGCAGGAATCAGCCAGGCTTTGATGCTGCAAGGCTTTTCAATGCTAACAAGGTGATTAATTGCAACATTTACAGTTGCCTCCAACAGACAAGAGTTCTTTCTCCCACCCTGGATATATAAACTCCAATTTCCTAGTTTCCAACAGACCTCACAACCTCAGAGGATGCCTGCCATTGATGTGGGAGAAACGTCAGGAGAGAATGATTCTGGAACATGGCCATACAGGCCGGAAAACTCACAGCAACCCATTATTATTGTTGTTGTTGTTATTGGAGATCATCCGAGGCTCAGGCGGCAAGAAAATAAGGGTCGGCTTTAGTGCTGTCCTCCCACCCGGAATTTCAATCCCACTTCGGAGACCTTCGTCTGTAGATTGAGATGAAGGCAGCTCCGCTTCGCGCATGCCTGCCCTACAAAGGAGGAAGCGGGAGGGGAGGAAGAGAGGCCAATCCCACGCCTCCGTCTCTAGCTCCTCCCCGCGTGACGTAGGACAATGCCAGTGCCACGCAGACCCGGGAGGAAAGCGCAGTGAGAGGAGCAAAAGAGTTGGTCAGGCCGTTTCTGAGTTGAGGAGCTTCATAGGCAGCCATGCATCTGGGTGGGTGTTTCCTCCTCCAAGCCCTGGCGCTGCTTTCTCTCCAAAGCGGAGCGCAAAAGGTCGAAGCGCCCTCGGATCAGGTCCAGGTGGAAGTCGTGCACCTCCCCGAAGAGTGCCATCAGAAGAGCAAGAAAGGGGACCTCCTCAACGCCCACTACGATGGATACCTGGCAAGTGATCGCTCCAAGTTTTATTGCAGGTACGCTATTTTTATTTGATATTTAATAATTATTATTATAATTTTAATATTTTTGCCAAGCGGTGTCAAACTGCATTCATTTCAGTCTGGATCTACACTGACATATACAAATCCAGATTATCTGCTTTGAACTGGACTATATGGTAGTGTAGATTCGTATAATCCACTTCAAATGACCAGCAGTGTCCAGAAGGCACGGAGAGATTCCTCTGTGCTGATGATCGCGCCATCACCGCCCAAGCAGGGAGCTTTGGAATGGTTGAACAGAAGCTCTCTGAAGCTTTAGGTGCTCTTACTGATTAATACAGGGAAAACCAGCTGGTCCCTAATCCATCTAAAACACAGACGTGTGCTTTTCACCTAAAGAACAGACAAGCATCTCAAGCTCTGAGGATTACCTGGAGCATTGCAGCACACCAAAATATGTGAAAGGTCCAGGGTGAACCTTCCACAGATATATAAACCTTCCTTGCTTAGTTTTTCCAATATATCTCACAATAATAATATTATAATAATAATTTATTTCTTATATGCCGCCTCCATCTCCCTGAGGGGACTCGGGCAGCTCACATGGGGACAAAGCCCTAAAGGAGGATGCCTGCCACAGATGTGGGGTTTTTTGTTTTGTTTTGTTTTCTTGACAGAAGCGACTTGAGAAACTGCAGGTTGCTTCTGGAGTGAGAGAATTGGCCATCTGCAAGGACGTTGCCCAGGGGACGACTTGATGTTTTGATGTTTTACCATCCTTGTGGGAGGTTTCTCTCATGTCCCCGCATGGAGCTGGAGCTGATACAGGGAGCTCATCCGCACTCTCCCCGGGTGGCATTCGAACCTGGCAGCTTGCAGATCAGCAACCCAACCTTCAAGTCATAAGGCTTTAGCCCACTACTCCACCGGGGGTTCCAGATGTGGGTGAAACATCAGGAGAGAATACTTCTGGAACATGGCCATACAGCCTGGAAAACACACAATAACTCTGTGATTCTGGCCACGAAAGCCTTTGACAACACTTGGGAGTTACCCTGGACTGTGCTCTGACTTACAATAAGCACTGCTTGACTATCAAGCAAAAAGTGGGCTCTAGAAATAACATCATACGAAAGCTGGCTGGCACAACCTGGGGGTCACAAACAGACACAGTGAAGGCATCTGCCCTTGCGCTTTGCTACTCTGCTGCTGAATACACATGCCCAGTGTGGAATACTTCTTACCACATTAAAACAGTGGATGTGGCTCTTAATGAGACATGCTGCATTATCACAGGATGTCTATGCCCTACACCACTGGAGAAATGATACTATTTCGCAGGGATTTCACCAGCAATGAAAGGACCAAGGTATTGACGTCTCCAGCCTCTCTCCTGAATCGGGTATCAGCCAGCACGCTTTAAATCAAGAAATAGTTTTCTAAGATCTATAGAGATTCTCACAGGAACACCTCAGCAAACGAGAGTCCAAAAGTGGCAGGCTAAAACGCGAAATCTCAATCAGTGGCTGATGCTGGATGAGAGACTCCCTCCTGGACACGTAGAAGACTGGCCGACATGGAAGGCAAGCATGGACGACATGGGACAGACTGCACTCTGGAACCACAGGATGCAGAGCCAATCTTAAGAAATGGGGCCACAAAGTGGAGTCCACGAAATGCAAGTGTGGAGAAGAGCAAACCACAGACCACTTACTACAATGCAGTCTGAGCCCTGCTACATGCACTATGGAGGACTTCCTCACAGCGACACCAGAGGCACTCCAAGTGGCCAGCTACTGGTTAAAGGACATTTACTATAATGCCAAGTTTTTTTTTAATTTTGTGTTTTCAAATACATTACAACTTGTACCCTCAATTCGCTTCTGTCATGATAAATAAATAAATCTAGTTCCAAGTAAATACTGTGGATTATCTGTTTTGGTAATCTGGATGATATGGCAGTGTAGATCCATCCTTAGAGTGTGGTTGATGAACAAATGCAGATTGACACCATCCAAACTCCCACAACTCAATGCTGTAGAAACATAGACAAAACTTATAGTCAAAAAGCCCAAGATTGATAGGGTGGTGGCAGTAGTGAAAAGCTTATGTCACTCTACTGATTTCAGACTTTGTGTGCTTCTGCACTGTAAAAGGAATGCAGTTTGGTCCCACTTTAACCGCCATGTCTTACTGCTGTAGAATCATGGGAGTTGTCTTTAGTGTTCTCTGCCAAATAGTATGCATACGTTGTTGTGTTGTATCTTAGGCCCCTTTCAAACAGCTGAATAAAATGCCACATTTTCTGCTTTGAACTGGAATATATGGGAGTGTCGATTCAGATAACCCAGTTCAAAGCAGATATTGTGGAACTTTCTGCCTTGATAATCTGGGTTATATGGCTGTTTGGAAGGGCCCATATATGTCATGGTACCATTGTGTGTTATCTTGTAAGTTACCCCAAGTCCCTACAGGAGATGGAGGCGGAATATAAATTAAAAGTATTATTATTACCTCACCAAACTACAACTCCTATGATCCCATAGCATTGAGCCATGGTAGTTAAAGTGATGTCAAACTGCATTCATTCTACAATGTAGATGCATCCCTCGAAGGTCTAGGAACCAAACCTCAAAGGCTCACTGTGGTTACAGCAAACCCCAATCTGACAATTCTTCCTTTGAGGGGCTGGGAGTTTTCTAATGTTAATATTGATTTCACAGTGTGATCGTGGTCACACTTGTTCTCTCATGTCCCCACATGGGAAGCTGGGGCTGACAGATGGGAGCTCACCCTATCTCGCAGATTTGAACTGCCAACCTTAAGGCCAGCAGTTCAACCAGCACAAGGGTTTAACCCCATTGCGCCACTGTGGCTAACAAAATCTGTTGGAATGGGCTTCCGCAAAAAAGCCACCTCTATCAAGAAGTCCAAAACTTTGAACTTAACTGGGTATATACTCATAAACTCGAAATCGATTTGACAGCAATTAATAGGAATGACAATGTAAACTCACTGGTTGAATGAATTGATTTGTCATTAGTCATTCCCATACAAAAGATGAAAAGAACTGTGAGTGTAGAAGTAAAATATTAAAATTAATGACAGGCAGTACCAGTAACTCTTCACCAATGTTTATGCTATGCTGACATGTTGAGAAATTAAAAGGGGAGGAGAAAATCTGGTGCTGAATTAAATGAAGATTAATCGCTGTTTTCATGCTTATATGTCAGATAGTTTCTTAATACTGTGCAGTATATTTTAAATGTCTCTTCTTGCTTTTTTTTTCTTCTTCATAGTCGAACACAGAATGATGGTCACCCAAAATGGTTTGTCCTCGGTGTTGGACAAGTAATTAAAGGCTTAGATATTGCAATGCTGAATATGTGCCCTGGAGAGAAACGGAAGGTGATCATTCCTCCTTCGCTTGCCTATGGAAAACATGGATATGGTAAAACATATGACTGTTGTTGTTGCTGCTGCTGTTATTGTTAATATTCTGCTTTTTCCCAAAATGAGCACTTAAAGTGGCTCACAATATTCCCTTTATAGCAGTTCAGCTAAGCTACAGCAAAAGGAGTATTCAGTCTCATAGGTTGCAAGCGTATTTCTCATTTCTTGTTAAGAGTGCTTAGCAACATACATGGCATTTAATAGAAGAGGAAACACTTCTGCCCTGAGGAATTTACAGACATAGTATATTATTAGCAACAGGCGAGAGTGAGAGGTAGGATACTTATGGTGACTTCATTTACCTTTCTTATGCATAGTTACAACAGAGTGTACACACAAACTGAAAGCCACAAACTGTGTCTGAAAACAATCTAAACAAATGTAAGCTCTCTTTGATACCTGAAAAGTCTGTTTTTTTCATCAATAGCTCCAAATGGTGCATTTTGTGATTTACCTCCAAATCATGGTTTCAAAACACTGTTTGAAATGTTGTGAACCAGTTTGAAAAACAACAGAATCCAAAAACTGGGGGATAAGTTGAGGGGTGAAGCCCCACAGAGCTGCTACTAGTCACCAAGTAATGGCATTTGATTTGAAGTGAGCCTATGTTTAAGATCTGTAAACAATGTAGCCTTGATTTCTTTTGCTTCCAGGTTTACTGACTTAGTTAAGAAGATATTAAGTTAGCCAAAAGAGTGTTATGTATATTGATATTCTATATGTCTCTTATCTGAAATGCTCAGGACCAACAGTTTTTCAGATTTTGGATTGGGTGGCTGTTGGAATACCTCTATTTGCATGTACCTAGTGAATGAAGGATTGGTGAGAAAGAGGGCTAATTACATGTCTGGTGCCCACTGAGGTTTTCAAGAAGTGTCATTTCCACCCTGATTTAATCACTAGTTCGGGTTCAGGCCCTGCCTATCTTAGCGATCGCATTCGCGCACGCCCCCCTGTACCCCCCCCCACCCTATCCTCCTTTCAGAGGGAATTGAAGACTTGAATGTTTAGACAAGCCTTTGAGAATGTCTAGCCCAATGGTCTACATTCCCTTGTTCCTTACCTACAACTTGCACTATCCCTTTCCTTTCTTCTTGTTTACAATTGGCCATGTTTTTACGACAGGTGACACTATAGGTTATTGGGCGCTGTTCTGAGTTCAAATTGTTTTTATATACTCATGGTTTTATTTTGTATTGTATTGTGTGCTTATTTTATGTGTTGTTTTAGGAACCTTGTGCCATATGTAAGCCACCCTGAGTCCCTTGGGGAGATGGTGGCGGGGTACTAAAAATAAAGTTATTATAGTTTCAGCAGAGTTTAGATTATGGACATAATCTAAATTCTGCTGAAACTAGTGAGTAATGAAGCGATAGTTCCATTAAATTAGTGCACCTTGATTTGTCACCAGCTCTTCCAAAAGAAGAAAGCATTGCACATCTGCCGGACACTAACAATGACTGTTTGTTTTAGGCTGCAACTGAAGAAGGATTTTTCTTTCCTCCTGCAACACTCTGTACTTTGTCAGAATAGTCCTGCATGTTGAGCAAGATGGCACTAGTTCTGAATATCAAGGATGCATGTCGCTTTCTAGCTCTTTTCACAGCTTTCCTATGGTAGGTATTGTTCTCTGAATCCGGCTTCTGGATCTTTCTCCTCCATTTCCCTTTTCTCTAGGCTACTAAATCTAGAAACAGAGCAATCAGAAATATGCCTCTTTGCTAATGCGGTTGTTATTGCATGGGTCTAGACTCTTACATAAGTTGTGAGGAAAAAAAAACTACCCCAGACACTTAATGAACTATAAAAGGTTGTGCATCTGTGGTTTAGTTTAGGCTATCTTAGGCTCTACATTAGTAGTGGAATACAGGGCTGGATTAAGACTTTTACAAGTCCTAAGCACTTTAAATGTTTTGGTACCCCATATATGTCATTTAAAATATAAACGGTAATAAACCATAAAATTATATTTTTCAAAATGAAACAAAACTGACAGTATTATGGAAAATAATGTTTCCACCATTTTCAGTTTTGCACAATATGGTCCATGGTAAATCTAGCAATGGAAACATTTTGTTTCTCCCCCGTTCCCTTTCCTTCTCTTGATCCCCTAAGTGTATTGGTGTATTTTTGTTTCGTTTTGTTTTTGCTTAATAGTTAATCTACTTCTGTTGGGACATCTTTGTCTCTCCAAATATTTTGGCCAACAACTCCCAGAATCCTTAATTGTCGGTCAGGTGGGTTGGGCCTGATTGAAGCTACAGACCAAAACATCTGGAAAACTTGGACTCATGCTTTATACAGAAAGGGTTTTTAAAATTCATAAATATTTTCTTTTTGTACATTAATAAGGTTGTTTTGTTTCTAGTTATCAATGCCATGTCACAGAAGCTCACGAATGAACTCACAAATGAATAGAAAGCCACCTCATCCCAAATCATACCAGGTCATCCCATCATTGCAGAATGAAATCCCTCTACTTCTACCCTGTTTCAGATCATAGTCCATCACTAGTTTCTCCCGACTGGGGATTGAAACTGACATCCTTTGTATACAGTCGTAATTCCTACCTGACAGAATTTTTGATTAAGACATTTGAGATAACCATAAATAGTACGTATCAACAGCATGTGCATGCCTTGCCAAATGTTTCCTTTGGATTGACTTTGCAAACACCCTCCTTTAATACTTGTACATACCTATCCTTTGTGGTAGTCATCATTTCCCAAAGCCTACTAACTGTACAATATTAATACAAAAGCATACTTGGACTTACTGGTACTAAACACGGATCTTCTTTTAAGCTAATTTTGTTCTTTTGTCATTACTCTCTGGGCCCCACTTCACTTTGAACTCCTTGAAGGCCTATTTCAAATTCTGTTTCTTTGTTTTAATGGCTGTTCAGGCACAACAGACTACTGATTTGGTGTCTCTCAGGGAGCTTTCTCCCTGAGAACAAAACAAATGGCCTCAAACAAATCCAGTGACAGTCTTGACCTTATTGTCTCAGAGGAGCAAAATTCTCCTTCCGTTGTGTCTGAGTCCCTGTCCACCAAGGGACAACAGGCATTGCAGGCAGGCCAAGATTGCCATGGCATTGCCAGGTCATTGAGGATGTTGCTGTCTATGCCAGGTGACTTGCCCTTCTGGAAAACACAGGGACCTCTCTTAGGCGGGATCTACACTGCTCTTTATTCTAGGATATGATCCCAGATTATCTGCTTTGAACTGGATTATATCAGTCTACACTGCCAGATTGTCTGGGATTAAAATGATTTGCTCTTAAAATATTCTTGTTTAATTACTAGATGCAGCAAAAATCCCACCGAATGCAACTTTGATCTTTGAGATTGAATTGTATGCCATAACAAAAGGACCACGCAGCGTTGAAGCGTTTTCTGATATCGACATGGATAAAGACAAACAACTTTCAAGAGATGAGGTAATAATTCCGAAGCAGTAGCTTCCCGTTTCATCTACCCTTCCTTGTTTATAAGTAATCTATAGCGTTTTATGTAATAACATCAAAAATGAATGGGAGGCTCTCTTTTTACAGTCCCTTCATATATTAAAATGTAGAAGTCTTTTGAGAGAGCAAGGGAGAGCACTATCTACACTTCAGCAAATACCCATGTTTCTGAACCCCAAATAGTCATTCTTGACCTGTACTCTTTCCTTGTTCAGCTGTGCTTGGAAAGGTAGACATCCACATGTGAGTGTCCGATTATCTTATCAGAGTCTCTTTTGTCTTTTTCTCTTTTATCAGTATGGAGGTTCCTAATTTTAGCAGTGATTCTCCTTAGGTTTCTTTGTGCTAAATGGCAAAAAACAATAAAATGTTTCTCCCAAATTCTGTGTTGCACTAGTGCAGTGGTTCCTACCCTTTGGTCCTTCAAGTGCTTTTGGACTTCAACTCCCAGAAGCCCCAGCCAACTGTCAGGAATTCTTGGGGCAGATGTCTAAAATGCCTAGAGAACCAAAGATTGTGAACCACTCAACTAGTAGATTTCCACTAGATTGACAAGAATTGTTTTCACGCACATACCCTGCCCTCTTGTGCCACCAAAAAAAAAAACAGCTCTCGAGGGTTTCATAGTTTTCTGGAGCATGCTGTCTGCAGAACAATACCATTGGGTTGAATCCTTTGACTACAAATTGTTTTTGTATCAAGGGTTTGATATTCAACCCTGTTTCTCTGTCAATGGGACAGGCACCTCTTATCAAAGGCTCCCAAATCAACTCCAGAAATTGGCTATGTGGCTTTGCAATGTAAATATAGCAAAAGTTGACGTGATTCTGTTGTTGTTTTATTTGTTTATTTAGATAGACCTTTATTTGAAGAAGGAATTTGAAAGAGATGGCAAGAAGCGTGACCCATTACATCACGAGAATGTTTTGGTTGATATATTTAAAAAGAACGACCGTGACGGAGATGGCTTCATATCTGCCAAGGAATACAATGTCTACCAGCATGATGAACTATAACAGATCGTGGCTGAAGGTCTACCTGTTTCTTACCTGTGTAGCCATTCTTCCCATATGCACATGGAGCTTCTACAAGGGATTCCCCACTCGTTCTTTCAGTAGCATGGCTGTGCCTGTTGCATAATGCCACCATGCTGAAGTTAATATGAAATCCAGGCTGCAGGGGAAGCCCTGAACACATGTCTGAAATGAAGACGGAGCTGTGGATCTGGTGCTAGATTTCCAACCTGTACATCTTTTGGTTCACCTCAGCCCCATTGACCTCCTTGGAACTTTTGCATTACATCGAGCCTAATTTGATATATTATAAAACAGAAGGCCTTTTTGAGGCACATAATCTTTTTGTATACCTTTGTTGCGATAATTTTTATACCTTTTTGTCAAAATTAAAATTAGTAAGTAAGTTAGATGAAATGTTCAGAAGAAATAAAACGTGAGAAGGTGGAATAGCAAGCGTGTTCCATAATCTCTGTAGAATGGTGGGGGTGAGAGGGGAGAAACACACGGTGCTACCTGGTTTTCTTCTTAAAAATCATGCCGTAACAATGGTGTAAATACAGTAGAGTCTCACTTATCCAACAAACGGGCCAGCAGAACGTTGGATAATGAGAGATTAAGGAAAAGCCTCTTACACATCAAATTAGGTTATGATTTTACAAATTAAGCACCAAAACATCATGTTTAACAACAAATTTGACAAAGTAGTTCAATACACAGTAATGCTATGTAGTAATTACTGTATTTACGAATTTAGCACCAAAATATCATGATGTATTGAAAACATTGACTACAAAAATGTGTTGGATAATCCAGAACGTTGGATAAGCGAGTGTTGGATAAGTGAGACTTTACTGTACTGGTGTTTTCCCTCTACCCTCAATCCCAACCATCCACAAAACCCTCAATCATCTACAGAAACCTGTTTCTTCAGCCCTAAATAACAACACTAGATGATAGAACAATAAGATGATGATACAGAGATTGCCTAAGTAGTGCAGCAGGTTAAACTGCTGAGCTGCTGAACTTGCTGACCGAAAGGTTGGTTTGAATCCGGGGAGCAGAGTGAGCTCCCGCTTTTAGCACCAACCTAGCAGTTCAAAAACATGTAAATGGGAGTAGATTAATAAGTACTGCTCTGGCAGGAAGGTAACGGTACTCTATGCAGTCATGCCGGCCACATTACATTTTGTTTTTAAAATCCATATATTCTAAATTCTCCAGCCTTCTCCCATTCTGTCCTGCATTCTGAACCATCACACAAGCAAGTGCAATCCCTGCCCACTCCACACTACTTTATTTTTAAATTGATTCTTTTATTTTTATGCATTTTAAAAATGTATATATGTGTTTTTTATTTATTGTATCAGAAGCGAATTGAGAATACAATTATAATGTACTGTATAGAAAACCACAAACAAAGTTAAAAACTTGGCATTATACTAAATTTCCTTTCTCCAGAAGCTGGCCACTTGGAGTGCCTCAGATGTCGCTATGAGAAAGTCCTCCATTATGCATGTGGCAGGGCTCAGGCTGCATTGTAGTAAGTATTCTGTGGTTTGCTCTTCTCCACATTCGTATGTCCTGGACTCCACTTTGTAGCCCCATTTCTTAAGGTTAGCTCAGCATCTCATGGTGCCAGAGCGTAGTCTGCTCAGCTCCTTCCAAGTCTCCCAGTCTTCAGTGTGACCAGGAGGGAGTTTTCTCATCCGGTATCAGCCATGGGTTGAGGTTCCAGGTTTTAACCTGTCAATTTTGGACTCTCGCTTGCTGAGGTGTTTTTGTGAGTATCTCTGTAGATCTTAGGAAGCAATAAATACAGTGCACATCTCTAGTAGACATCCTTTGATAATGCTGCATGTCTCGTTTAGAGCCACATCCACTGTTCTAATGTGAGATGCATTCCATACTGGACATGTATATTCAGCAGTAGAGTAGCAAAGCTGTGATGAGATGCATATTTTTATATTTTGCACATCACCCTTAAAGCCATGTGTTGCAGGGTAACCAAATAAATAAAATATAGCCCTTCTATTTTTACAAATGTCCTGGCAGATAAATATTTAGCAGGAATTCTAGAAGCTCTCAGCAGTGCCAATTTTAGCATGCAATTTTAAACACAGCAGCAGATAGTGCCACCTAATGGCTAGATATTTGATGTTAATCAATACAAAGTATATCAGATACACAATTAAGCAAGAGGAATCATGCTTTCCGACCAAAAGATATGCCTTTATTATTTTTTAAAAATATATATTTTCAAATCCATCAAGAGGAACTAAGAGTAGGAAGTCACATAATTTTTTAAACAAACTTAACCTGTGCAATAATAATGACAAATATATAGAATAAATGGGAAATATAAGCAGGGGCACTGGCAAATTTAAATTTAAACATTTATGGTGTACTAATGTCTAGCTTTTATGTCTCTGTATTTTTAACCAGAGCAAACACAAGCATGTTCTTAATCTGATACTTCAATTAATTATTTATACTAGCAATAAATAATTCACACATTTTCTTCCCATATTACTGCGGTGTTGTTAAAATAAAACACATTCCTTTCTTTAGATGCAAGCAAATGTTTGCACATAATTCCCTTTCAAAATACTTACATTCTTTCTATACATCAATTTAAACATGTTTACATTTCTTAAAATGCTAACTCAAAAGAGGAATCGTAGAATAATAGAGTTGGAAGAGACCTCAGATCCAGTCCAACCCCCTGCCAAGAAGCAGGAAATTGTATTCGAAGCACCCCCGACAGATGACCATCCAGCCTCCAAAGAAGGAGCCTCCACCACACTCTGAGGCAGAGAATTCCACTGCCGAACAGAGCAGCAGAAATAAAAAAACTTGCTCCCTCCTCCCTATGACTTCTCACATGTTTTTTCTCAGCCTTCTCTTCTGGAGGCTAAACATGCCCAGCTCTTTAAGCCACTCCTCATAGGGCTTGTTCTCCAGACCCTTGATTATTTTAGTTGCCCTCCTCTGGACACATTCCAGCTTGTCAACATCTCCCTTCAATTGTGGTGCCCAGAATTGGACACAGTATTCCAGGTGTGGTCTGACCAAGACTGAATAGAGGGGGAGCATGACTTTCCGGGATCTAGACACTAGACTCCTATTTATGCAGGCCAAAATCCCATTGGCTTTTTTAGCCGCCGCATCACATTGTTGGCTCATGTTTAACTTGTTGTCCACGAGAACTCCAAGATTTTTTTCACACGTACTGCTGTCAAACCAGGCGTCCCCTATTCTGTATCTTTGTATTTCATTTTTTCTGCCGAAGTGGAGTATCTTGTATTTGTCCCTGCTGAACTTCATTTTGTTAGTTTCGGCCCATCTGTTTAGTCTGTTAAGATCGTTTTGAATGCTGCTCCTGTCTTCTGGAGTATTAGCTATTCCTCCCAGTTTGGTGTCATCTGCAAACTTGGTGATCGTGCCTTCTAATCCTTCATCTAAGTTGTTAATAAAGATGTTGAACAGAACCATGCTAAGAACCCTGTGGCACTCCACTTGTCACTTCTTTCCAGGAAGGAGACAACGCGTTGGTGAGCACCCTTTGTCGTTCCGTTAGCCAATTACAGATCCACCTAACCGTAGTTTTGTCTAGCCCACATTTTACTAGTTTGTTTGCCAGAAGGTCATGGGGGACCTTGATGAAGGCCTTACTAAAATCCTGGTACGCTACATCCATGGCGTTCCCCGCATCTACCCAGCTTGTAACTCTATCAAAAAAAGAGATCAGATTAGTCTGGCATGACTTGTTTTTGATAAATCCATGGTGACTATTAGCAATGACCGCATGTGTTTCTAAGTGTTTGCAGACCACTTCCTCAAAGATCTTTTCCAGAATCTTGCCTGATATTGACGTGAGGCTGACAGGATGGTAATTGTTTGGGTTATCCTTTTTTCCCTTCTTGAAGATCGGGACCACATTCGCCCCCCTCCAATCTGCTGGGACTTCTTCTGTTCTCCAAGAACTCTCAAATATGATTGCCAGTGGTTCTGAAATAACTTCCGCTAGTTCCTTCAATATTCGTGGGTGTAGTTGATCCAGCCCTGGGGACCTGAATTCATTTAGAGTGGCCAGGTATTGCTGAATGACTTCTTTCCCTATTTGGGGTTGGATTTCCCCTAATCCTTCGTCCACTCCATGTTGCTAAGGTTGAGGCTGGCTTTCTTTTTGTGAGAAGACTGAGGCAAAGAAGGCATTAAGTAGTTCTGCCTTTTCCCTGTCCCTCGTCACCATCACCCCATCTTCTCCTCACAGAGGACATGTTAACCATTCTTCTTTATGCAATCAGAAAAATATTGTTCAATAACATCTTTCAAAAACAAATTAAGATAGGCATAATTTTACGTTTAAGAATAAAATATTGCTTGAAAACATGAAACTAAATCAATCATATCTGGTTTCATTTTTATGAATTGATGCATTTGCAATTATAACTCACAAAATTCCTATGGCACAAACATGGCTAAATGTTCATAAAAGATTGGACCCAAGCTGAAGTTGGTTGTGTTTAAGGACCATGAAAACCAGTTACCTGTGATTTACAGCAAGTCCCATGGTGTTCAGGGCAAATAGCCACCTGGATCCATCTCCAATGTCTTTATTTAAAGCCTTACTTCAACCTCTTATGCCATAGGTCAAAGCAAGGCACAGCATGTAGTCTTACAAATGTCTGTCCATTGAAAGAACACTCCAGGCACCCATAAACGGTTTCCCTTTTGGAGCTGCCCATCCCGCACAAGGAACAAGGGCCCTTGGGGATGTTGTTATTGAGTAAATTCACACGTATGTGAGCTCCTTCTCGGAAATAGCTTGCAGAGATGTCCGTCAAGCTGGCGGCCTTTTCATAGTAGTCCGCAAAAAGGTCATCTAAGTAATTATCTGGGTGAGCGATGATATCCATTACCCTCTTGTCTGCATATGAAGAGATATAAAGAAAATGAGTTATGCCGATTAACCACAAAAAGAAAAAGGAACAGTTCAATCAGCCTAGAATCTACAGCAGAGCTTTCCAAACTGTGTGTTGCGACACACTATTGTGTTGCCTGCAGTCCACAGGTGTGCCGCATAAAAATGCTTCTTGATTATACAGATTATATGAAACTTATATATACTATACATCATATAATATACATATGATATACTATCTATTTCATAACATATATATTATATGAAACTCTTATAAGGTTTGATTTAATCTCTAGTTTGCTATTAAAACTGAATTGCTGTGTCATGAAAGGATGCATGTCCTAAAAGAATGGAAAGTTTGGAAAACTCTGATCAACAGTAATAGTAAGGATCTATTATCTAAAAAAGTCTGTAAACCACATTAAAACAAACTGAAAAATGGCCTCGGAGGAAGCCAATGGCAAACGTTTTTGCAATATATCTCACTAGAAACCCCTGTGATAGGGTTGTCATAGGTTGAAAATGCCTTGAAGACACACTACAACAAATGATGGGAACAATTTTGGACCTCAATGCTTGAGGAAGCTCTTTTCCCTATATATACCTGTCCAAGGATTAAGATTTTCTGGTTCTGTGGCCCATCTTGGCACACAGTTATGGGATGCCTTTCCTTTGGAGACTTAGTTGGTACCAATGCTTCTTTCATTTAGTCACCAAATAAAAATGTGCTATCAATTAAAATATTTTAGGACTTTCTGGTTTAATTCAAATGCTATTCTAGCTATGTGTATTGGAACATTGTCTTAATATTTTAAACCTGTTAATTGTTTAATATGTTTTCATATTATAAAACTAGAAAAGCTCAACCACATTTCAAAAAAGCCCTGGTGACAGAATAAGCTTTTCCATATAACTATAGGAGGATTTTACTGAATCAAACTTTATCAAAAATTCAATATCAAAATCATTGAGAGATGGAATTATTTTGCAGTAGAAAACCAACTACTCGAATAAGGTGATCTATATAAGACAGGGCCAAGTGCATCACCAATAAATGAAAATGCCCACTGTAAGTTGTTCGGGCTCGGGCTGTGGCGCAGGCTGGAGAGCAGCTGCAATGAATCACTGCAATGAATCACTCTGACCAGGAGGTCATGAGTTCGAGGCCCGCTCGGAGCCTATGTTTCTCTTGTCTTTGTTCTATGTTAAAAGGCATTGAATGTTTGCCTATATGTGTAATGTGATCCGCCCTGAGTCCCCTTCAGGGTGAGAAGGGCGGGATATAAATGCTGTAAATAAATAAGTTGTTGCCTGTTCCAATTTTTGTACAAATATCCCTACCTGTGTAAGGCAATACCTAAGCAAATAAATGTACAGTCCCCATTAGAAAGCAGTATCTATGTCAAACGGCTCAAACATCTGTCTTTCAGGAATGAGGGAATGTAGGTAATCCAGAAAAAAGCTACCCACCTCTCTCAAAACAGTTAAACAGCACAATTGCAAATGTTCTGATTGGGAGTGTTCACACATTTGCATGCACAGCTCCACACCCAGATAGTGGTACAAAGATCCTTTCACAGAGATTAGCTCAGCTCCCAAAATGGGTTATGCCATAGCTTTAATCTTATAGAACAAGCATGGGCAAACTTCAGCCCTACAGGTGTTTTGGACTTCAACCCCCACAATTCCTAACAGCCAGTAAAATGGCTGGGATTTTGGGGAGTTTAAGTCCAAAACACCTGGAGAGCCAAAGTTTGTCCATGTCTGGTACAGAAAATAAGGATTGGAGTAGGTTACTTTAAAATACTGTATTATGGTCACATTACAAGAGAAACATAATACAATAGTCTCACTTATCCAAGCTAAACGAGCCGGCAGAAGCTTGGAAAGGGAATATCTTGGATAATAAGGAGGGATTAAGGAAAAGCCTTTTAAACATCAAAATAGGTTATGATTTTACAAATTAAGCACCAAAACATCATGTTATACAATAAATTTGACAGAAAAAGCAGTTCAATATGCAGTAATGTTATGTTGTAATTACTGTATTTACAAATTTAGCACCAAAATATCATGATAGCTTGAAAATACTGACTACAAAAATGGCTTGGATAATCCAGAAACTTGGATAAACGAGGCTTGGATAAGTGAGACTCTACTGTACTGCATTCCTTCAATTCTAAGACTCACTTTTCCCCAATATAAACATCTCTAAAAATGGCATGCATCCTAGAATCGCAGGTGTATTTTACGTATTTTTGGTGGTGCTGGCACAGTCGTACTGAAATAAGGGCACATCTTACAGTTGATGCCATCTTGCAATTGATGAAATACAGAGCCTTCCAATCCTACTAAATATAACTTTCCTTAACAATTCAGATAAATTACAGTATGGTGCATTCTCATTTTTAAGGGAAAAATACTATTATAATCATCCGAATTAGAAATGTACGCATCCTGTGGATTTTGAAATTTCTGCCATTAGTCTAATTAGATCTCATGACAATTGTACTGCTATTACTCTGGCACACAGAATGTAATGTAATTGTTCTATACCAGTCTTATCATTTTGAGACCACCCCTAGTAAAGGTAGAGGTAAAGGTTTCCCCTGACATTAAGTCCAGTTGTAATCGACTCTGGGGGTTGGTGCTCATCTCCATTTCTAAGCCGAAGAGCCGCCGTTGTCCATAGATATCTCCAGGTCATGTGGCCGGCATGACTGCATGGAGCGCCGTTACCTTTCCGCTGGAGCGGTACCTATTGATCTACTCACATTTGCATGTTTTCGAACTGCTAGGTTGGCAGTAGCTGGGGCTAACAGTGGGTGCTCATTCCGCTCTCAGGATTTGAACCTGGGACCTTTTGACCACCCCTATGGATGACATTAAATCAGTATGAGGTCAAAATGACCAAAGGATCCAAAACCCTGCTTTGGCAGAATGGGAGGGAGGAATCGTGCTCACCACTCTTCTTCTGTGGTTAGATCCTTCTTATTTTCCTCTTACTGTGAAAAGTGGAAAAATTTCAAATCTCTACCAGCCCCCTGATCACACCCAATTAAGGGGGGAGGGATTTAGGTTGGAATCTGTTAGTCAAAGCCCAGTCTCATATTTCTTATGGATTATGGGACCCCCCTCTCAGGAACCATAAGTTCCTGTCCAATTAGTAATGCAATGCATACAAATATGAATATTAAATATCTTACTTCGATGAAACAGAGTATTCCTTAATCTGATAAATGAAAATGATCTTGATGGTTCTTTTTCAAACCCTCCTCTGGATTCTGGAGCAACACATAGCTCTGGGGTGGGGGGGGGAGGCATAACACAGAGAATATTTTAACAATTAATACTGAGAAGTAGTACAACTTCATATCATAGTTAATGAAAACCATTGCTTTATTATTTCAACCCAAAACAACCATGGTTCTCAAACTTTGATCTTCCAGATGTTTTGAACTTTGCTTCTCAGAATCTGTGACCATTGGCCATGATAGTTGGGGCTTTTAGGAGTTGAAGTCCAAAATACATGGAAGACCATATTTTGGGAATAACTGCAATATATCACAGTTTGAAGAAGATATTACACAGAATAAAATTTGCTGATTCTACAAGGAAGAGTTTGGACTTGGAGGCAAACTTCCAAGTCTTGACTCTTTTTTTCTGGTTTGGAAACCCAAATGACCATCTTCACAGTGATGTTAATTTGGATACAAATAGAATTAAGTCACCATTAGCTTTCACAGTATGCAAAAGGATACACAGAATTCCTATATGTCTTATACACATATTCCTTCCCTATAGAAGAGGTGTAACACATGTTCCTACTTCTTTCCTTGGTCTACAGCAGTGGTTCTCAACCTGTGGGTTTCCAGATGTTTTGACCTTCAACTCCCAGAAATCCTAACAGCTGGTAAACTGGCCGGGATTTCTGATGTTGTAGGCCAAGACCCCTGTGGACCCACAGGTGGAGAACCACTGGTCTACACATTGTATGCAACATAAAAGTTGCGTATTACAGCTTTGGCACTTCATTAAAAATGTGGCTGTCAAAAACATGTGTTGGAAACAACATGTGTTGGCTCGGACTGTGGCGCAGGCTGGAGAGCAGCTGCAATGAATCACTGCAATGAATCACTCTGACCAGGAGGTCATGAGTTCGAGGCCCGCTCGGAGCCATGTTTGTCTTGTCTTTGTTCTATGTTAAAAGGCATTGAATGTTTGCCTATATGTGTAATGTGATCCGCCCTGAGTCCCCTTCGGGGTAAGAAGGGCGGAATATAAATGCTGTAAATAAATAAATACGTCATGTATGTTTATTATACATAATCTGGTGGATCTAAACTGAGGTGTGTTGAGCTGGTTAGGTAGATAGGGATTTCACTGCCTCCGTCACCCAGGTTTGTTTGTTTTTTAAAACCCTGTACGAGAGAAGGAAAAGTCCCTGAAAATGGGGAGGGAGTGCATTTTCTGGGACTCAAGCTCTCCGCCTAGCAGAAGGCAACTCCTCAGTTCAACTCAATTATTTTAAGTAGCATATCATTATCTAGCCACAACACAGGAAAAAAAAATAGGAACACTCAAATGGATTCCTTTCTGCCAGCAGATTGCAACCTCCATATCCAGAGAAGATTGTTTGGGAAACACTCTACATTGGTAACTACCTGTGTTAAAACATGTACAGAATTTTACAAAATTGTTGATTGTGCATCCCAATATTTTAAAACAAAAGATAAATATCATAACAATAGAGAAATTATTATAACTGTGGGCACAATCAGGCTACTTACCAAAATTACCATCCAACTGGATATACAGTTCAAACACACTAAATGCAATTGTTGTGTGTGCAGGAAATACTATTGCTCTGTCGCGTCCCTTGTAATTATGGTCATCAATAATATGAAACTATTTTGGAAGGAAGGAGAAAGCATTAACATCTGATAATTTAAGCTTTTCAAATAAAAATGTACATTACATAACACTAAGTAATTCTAAGGAAACATAGAAGGCAGTATGACTCTTTTTGTGTTTTCCGGGCTGTATGGCCATGTTACAGAAGCATTCTCTCCTGACATTTTGCCAACATCTATGGTAGGAAGGTTTATATATATGTGGAAGATCCAGGGTAGGAGAAGGAACTCTTGTCTATTGGAGACCAGTGTGAATGTTTTAATTAATCACCTTGATTAGCATTAATGGCCTTGCCAGATTCATGTCCTGGCTTCTTCCTGTCTGGAGGACACTTTTGTTCAGAGGTGTTAGCTGCCCCTGATTGATTCATGTCTGGAATTCCTCTGTTGTCAGAGTGTTGTTCCTTTTAGAGGTTTTTTTCCCCCTAATACTGGTAGTCAGATTTAGTTCATTTTCATGGTTTCCCCCTTTCTGTTGAAATTGTCCACAGAACAATTGAGCTGGATGCCTTTAAATTGATGAAGTTGTACTAGTCAGACAGTAAACAAACCTTTTGAGTTGCCTAGAATATGGTCAGGTAGTAAGTTAAAGGTAAAGGTTTTCCCCTGACATTAAGTCTAGTTATGTCCAACTCTGGAATTTGGTGCTCATTTCCATTAATAAGTCAAAGAGCCGGCGTTGTCCGTAGACATCTCCAAGTTCATGACTGCATGGAGCGTTGTTACCTTCCTGCTGGAGTGGTACCTATTGATCTACTCACATTTGCATGTTTTCGAACTGCTAGGTCAGCAGAAGCTGGTGCTAACAGCGGGAGCTCACCCTGCGTCCCAGATTTGAACCGCCAACCTTTCAATCAGCAAGTTCAGCAGCTCAGCAGTTTAATCCGCTGTGCCACCAGGGGCTCCTCTGGTGAGGTAGACAAAATTAATATATGGTACAAAAAACCCATAAAATTGTGCACACAGTGCACACATGATAGGATTTGTTTCCAGGACCCATCTGGAAATAACAAAATCTGCAGATGCTCAGGTCCCAGTATATACAATAGTGTACTGATAGAATATTACTTATATAAAATGCCAAAATCAAGATTTGATTTTTGGAATGGATGATTGAATCCATTGATACGGAGGGCTGGCTGCACTCTGTTACTATTTCAGATATGTGCATTGGACTAAGAAAAGATTCTGCACTTTTGATCCTACAGCAACTAAATGAGAGTTACTTTTGTATGGCAGTAACTTATATTTTTGAAAATTACTTCCCCTTCTAAGTCCCCAGTCATTTACCAGAAGATAGTTTGTTTATATCAGCTCCCTGCAACTCAGCATCCTACCATCACCACAAATCACCCGGCTGGTTATTTCTGCCTAAGCAGACAGATAGACAATTTATTATGTCTACGGAGTGTTATTAAGCATGCTCACTCACCCGCATTGTGTCCCCTCTCATGCCCGCATGCACAGACAGTGAGCACTGCCGTGTTGTTCTAATGCTCTCCATGACCACACAAAGGACAGTCCTCTTACTTTCTCGCGACTGGCGGACAAGGCAATGCTCAAAATTCATTTTTCTACAATAAAGTGGGAAACAGCTTGTGTAGTCTTTCATTGTTCCCGTACAGGTAACTTTAAAACCAAATTAAACATTTTATTTTCAAAATATTCATATACTAGTGTGTAAATCCAGTGTTGTCTGGGGCTCCTCCCTCCCAACTTTAATCCCCAATTTCTCCCTTCCTTCCTTCCATACATACATACCTTTCCCCCTTTCCTTTCTCTTCCTCTCTTCCCTCCTTTTTCTTTCTTTCCCCCTCCCTCCCTTCCTTCTCCTTTCATCTCTTTCCCTTCTTTTTCTTTTTTTTCTTTTTTCCTTTCTCTTATACACACGTCACTTTTCTTTCACAGTGACATAATAGAGGGCCACTTCACCTCACAACAGCCAATCTGTCACCTAGCAATAGCCAATCTAGTGACATCTTAGAGGGGCACTTCACCTAGCAACAGCCTGTGTAGTACACAAATGGACATACATACATACATACATACTGGCAGTCCCCAAGTTAAAGGAAGGTAGGTTCTGTAGATTTGTTTTTAGGCTGAATTTGTATATAAGTCAGAACAGAAGATTTCACCGCATTTTCTATCCCTGTGATAATTGGATTTGAAAAATTTGGTTTATTATGGAAACAACATATTTTCCCCATAATTACTCTTTCAGGAGTGAATTTCCTTTCTAAAGGTTATATTTCTCTCACTTCCTGTTGTCTCACCCTGGTTCTTAATTATGAGTTGTTTGTAAGTCGAATGTTTGTAATTTGAGAACTGCCTGTACATACATACTTTGAGTTTTATATAGAGAGATGACGTATTTATTTATTTATTTATTTACATCACTTTTACCCCGCCTTTCTCTCCGAGGAGACTCAAAGCGGCTTACAGTAAATAGGCAAAAATTCAATGCTAAAAACAATGTAAAAACAACAATTCATATAAAACAATCTACAAAACAACAGTTCATATAAAACAGATACCATTACAAAATAAAGTCACATTATATAAAATTTTAAGAATGTGCAAGATTAAAATCCACTCATCCAGAATCCTCAAGTCTTCGTACAGGTCATGTAAAGTCCATGACTTCATTTGTATAGCATGCACCTGTAGTAGTAAGTAAGCAAGCAACAGTACAATAATTAAATCTGTCACACTAACCGATTAGCCATTTCTCTGAGTAACGTTGGTACCTCAACCTCATGTTTAGTGACAATGCCAAATGAAGCTTTCACTGCGAGGGAATCCGATCCTGCAATATTGACCCCAGCCGAGCTCATGATGTGATTTCCTCGTCTACCGTTCAGCGCTACATCTGATTTGTCTTCATAGTTCAGTAACTGGTAGGATGAAATACCTAAAAGAAAAGGGATTGCTTAGTAAAACAGAAAAAGATCTAATGTTCACACAAGTATGGTCTAAGGTGTACGTCCCTTCCACGCAGCTGAATAAAATCCCACATTATCTGCTTTGAACTGGGATATATGGCAATGTGGACTCAGATATTCCAGTTCAAAGCGGATATTGTGGGTTATATTGCCTTGATATTTTGAGTTATATGGCTGTGTGGAAGAGCACATAGAAAAAAAACAAGGCGGCCTTCTCCACTCCTTCACACCGTTAAGAAGCTACTTTAAGAACTTGTTGGATTTCAGTTCAGCACTGGTAACACAAAAGTGTGTTCTACCACACTTGAAGGCAATGTGTCCCACACGTCCCAAATGGTTTTTATGGTCATCGAATTTCCATTGAGCTCCTCAAAGCTCACACACCTTATTTAAAAATTTGGATGAAAAATAATCTTTCGTATGCCCTAAACACTGCATTAAGCAGTTTTAGGAATATGTCCCAACCCAAAATGTATTTGCAAGACTGAAAATCAGCCAAGAGGAGGAAGAAAACCAGATCCGCAAACCAATGGTACAAATTCACAAATTTTTGTATCTACAGATTCAATCATCCATGGCTTTGAAATATATATATATATATATATATATATATATATATATATATTCAAATTCCAAAAAGCCAACACTGATATTGCCATTTTATAAAAGGGACACTATTTGACTGCAACATTGTATATAATGGGACTCAGTGAGATCAAACTGCATCTTGAGGTGCATGTAAAATTAATGCGGTTTGACACTACTTTAATTGCTGTGGCTCCATCCTATGGAATCCTGAGATTTGTAATTTGTTGTAACACCAGAGCTCTCTGATAGAGAAGGGTAGAGATCTCACAAAACTACAAATCCCAAAATTGCATAGCATTGAGCCATGGTAGTTAATGTGGTGTCAAACTGCTATAACTCTGTAATTTAGAAACAGAGTTGATGGTCTTGATTATTGTCTGATCCAGTTAGCGAGAATTTGAGCCACTACGTCTTGTCCTCTGTCTGTGGGATCCATGCTCCAAATTGCTTTTGTATATAAACAGGGAAATAAATGGTAAAGCTTTATTTTTTGCCTCTTATACATGACTGTATATATTGAGGAAGTCTGTACTAAGGAGGGAGTCCTCTAGCTGTTGTTCAACTACCATTTCCATCAGGGAGTCCCCTTGGGGAGATAGGGCGGTATATAAATAAAGTGTTGTTGTTGTTATTGTTGTTGTCGTCGTCAGACCCTGACAGCCTGACCAATAGTGGGAAATGCTGAGATCTGCAATCTATTAACATCTGGCAGATTACAGGTGTTTCTCCATTTATGGCTGATTCCAACATTGTGGCCAGCAGAGTATTTTATTGCTCTATAAAGCCTGTAAAGCATATTCACTTTCAGGCAGATCCCTATCACTGCAACAATGTGAATATTGCATTTAAGGAGAACCTTTACAATTTTGATGAGATTTTATTTACAGTGAATTGAAATAATAATCCTGAGCAGCTACATGTCTCACGTGAAATGAGAGATACAGAAATGTAGCTGTGATGGAGTGCTCTCACTTCTCTTTGTGACAATGAATAAAATAAAAATGACATGCATACTAAAGCTGTAAGCCTAAGTATAATATATTTTATTAGGATCAGTCTTATTCAATTCGCTAGGATTCACTTACAAATAAAGATATCTGAATCACCCTGCAAGTGACTTGTTATATAATAAAGGCTAAAGACATGGATATGGAACCAAGCATTCGATTAGTAACACATCAATACAATAAGAGAATATGGATAGTGCAATGACACTTCGGGATGGCAGTGCACTATAATATTGGATTGCATGATTTTAAATAAGTGGTTTTAAGGTTTGATATGTTTTTAATGACCGCTTTAATGTATATGTTTATTTTGCTATTTATGTTTGTATGGCATCGAAGCCGCCTTGAGTTCCCTAAGGAGTAAGAAAGGCAGGGTATAAATATGGTTAATTAATTAATTAATAATATAATATATTTATTCTTTGCAGTGAGGAAATTACACAAAATATTGTACTGGAACATATTCAACAACCCTTAAAAAGCATTCCTAAGTTTTCAATATTTTATCAAACATAAAATAATTAACACTTATTAATAACACACTATTTGGAGAGTTTGTTTCCAAAAGGTACCAAATCCAAAAAATGAGTTATCGGTAGCAGCACATTGTTCGCTAGGAGCAGACTATCTTGCACAGATCAAAACTATCAAAATGCATGAAATCACTTTGGTACGAGGCTTGGAAAATTTCATTTTTAGCAAAAGAATGCATAACCTCAGCATGTTTTTTCCCAGTTCCTGTAAAATTTGCTTAGTTGGATTTGGTACCTTTTGGAAACAAACACATTTGTTTTCTCCTTTGTTTTCTACCTGCTCGTATTATAAAATACAAGCAGGCATCATTCTCTTTTGCAGGAACTCTGTTCAGTTGTATCTCTGAAAAATTAGAAAAGAATCTTTGTTTAAGCTTCTAAGAACTTTTAAAATAAAACACCTTACCCGCTGAAATTTCTTTTTCTCCCTGAAGAATGTCTTTCAGGCTGAACGGTGTTGAAATAAATCTTGATCGTCTGGAAAAAATGCAGCTTTTCTTCTTGATGACAAGACTGAGAGGCTGGTATTTGTCTGCTTCGCTCAGGCTCCGGACAGGAATTAATCGACCTCCATCACCAACTTGCTTAACAAAACTTTTGGTAGCAGCAGCAAACATATTATGCATACAAAAGTTGTTTTGGAAAAAACCTTCTTCTCAGTTGAAGTGCACAAACTGTACAGCCATATTTTCAAAATACATTTTCTTACCTTTTCCAAAATGACGAATACGCAACAAAAACCATTTGTGTACCAAAGCTTGTTTCATTTAAACGGAAGGAAAGTATTGGCATTGTTATCATCCAGCTTCTCTGGTATATTATTCAAGAACGCCTTTTCATTGTTCAGTCACATTGAAAATAATTAATAATACATTATCAACGTAAAGTGATAGGGCAGTGATCACTTGTAACACTGTAGTAGGCTATATTTCAGGGGAAGGAACTGGAAAAACTACCTCTGAGTATTCCTTGCCTAAGAAAACTCTGTGAAATGTATGGGGTCAACAGGCGACGTGAAGGAATATAAATAAGCACACGAAGTGGCATCATAGGCTGGATTTACACTGCCATATAATCTGCTTTGACCTGAATTATATGAGTCTACACTGCCATACAATCCAGTTCAAATCAGACAATCTGGATTCAGAAACTGGATTCTATGGCAGTGCAGCTTCTACATCACTTCTGCGTGGTATTGAAAATCTCATGTCTCTAGTCAAGTTGCCAATTCTTACAGTGGCATTGAAATAACTGACGGGATTAGTTTACACATTGTAAACCAGTGGTTATTTTAAAAAAATACTCTCGAATTTATTTAGCCTCAATTTATATTGGCAGCATATCTGCATAATTCCAAGCCATCACAACATTATAATTTAGATGAAATTCTAAGAGATAGACAAAACCAACTATCAAAATGATCTATGAGTCAGGCAGAATCTGATTTAATTCACTGGAATGTTTTAATAAATCTTTCCAACCCACAAAAGGAAGGTTCTTTGATGTGCCAATTCTCAACACAATAGACCCCAGCATAGCATCTCAAGTCTTTGTTGTATCATTGGGGAAAATATTGTGGAATATAGTTTACTAGATTTTAGAAACACTCACATTTCAAACAGATATGAATGCAATACAAAATCTCTCATACCTAAACCTAGCTGCCAGTCTCAGCAAGAGCAGACTTGTGGAATCAACTGTGAAAAGGTAAGACAATAGTTAACTACAGTAGAGTCTCACTTATCCAACATAAACGGGCCGGCAGAATGTTGGATAAGCGAATATGTTGGATAATAAGGAGACATTAAGTAAAAGCCTATTAAACATCAAATTAGGTTATGATTTTACAAATTAAGCACCAAAACATCATGTTATACAACAAATTTGACAGAAACAGTAGTTCAATACGCAGTAATGCTATGTAGTAATTACTGTATTTACGAATTTAGCACCAAAATATCACGATATATTGAAAACATTCACTACAAAAATGTGTAGGATAATCCAGAACGTTGGATAAGCGAGTGTTGGATAAGTGGGACTCTACTGTAATTCCATTGATTTAATAGGTTTACTCTTGATGATGCTGCCAACTAAATTTAGGATTCAATAAGGTGGCCAGGATCTTGTCTGATCTTGGAAACTAAACAGAGCCACCTCTGGTTAGTACTTGGATGGGAGACTGCCAATGAATACCAGATGCTATAAGCTATAGTTCAGAGAAAGAAACTGGCAAAGCTACCTGAGTATTTTCCTTGCCTGAGAAAACCTGACCGGGTTGTGGCGCAGCTGGTTAATAACCAGCAGCAATATATCACTGCTGACCAAAAGTTAATTAGATCAAAGCCTACAGTCAGATTGAGCTCCCGACTGTTTAATAGCCTAGCTTACTGTCCACCTAAGCAGTTTGAAAACAGCTGCAACTGTAAGTAGAGAAATTAGGGACCGTTTAATGCGGGAAGGTTAATTCAATTTAATTTACGCGACCATAAAACTGTGGCGAGCCGAAGAGCAAGGAGGAAATACTATGATCACAAATACTAGGCGTCATAGTGGATGAAGCGCCAGTTAAATCAGATTCTGCCTGACTCATAGATCATTTTGATAGTTGGTTTTGTCTATCTCTTAGAATTTCATCTAAATTATAATGTTGTGATGGCTTGGAATTATGCAGATATGCTGCCAATATAAATTGAGGCTAAATAAATTCGAGAGTATTTTTTTAAAATAACCACTGGTTTACAATGTGTAAACTAATCCCGTCAGTTATTTCAATGCCACTGTAAGAATTGGCAACTTGACTAGAGACATGAGATTTTCAGTACCGTGGATTTAATATATATTTTTATTTACAGTATTTATATTCTGCCCTTCTCACCCCGTGGCCGAAATCGAGCATAACCTCCTAAAGCCAGAAGTTGGAAAAATATTGTATCACCTCTACTATCTGTATGTATGTGTTGCATGTCTAATAATGGTATTGAATGTTTGCCATGTATATGTGCATTGTGATCCGCCCTGAGTCCCCTTCGGGGTGAGAAGGGCAGAATATAAATACTGTAAATAAAAATATATATTAAATCCACGGGGTTACTATAAACTGACAAGCAACTTGATAGCACATCCACAACTAGTTTAGGATCTGTATTATGTGGACTGAATAATCCCATGCAATGTTTCATAAAATGTGAATTTGTTTGGATGTTAACCTTTACAGCATAACAGAGAGTGGATCTAACTGGGGAGAAGTTGTGATCACATAATTAGGTGGGACAGGAATAGCACAGTTTCTGTAGACTTCTGCATTCTCTTCTTTATTAAGTGAAGGTGAGAAGTGCCGTCCTTAAAAAGGCAATATACAACACGGCCATAGAAAATAATGAAGAAATCTAAGATTTTCCACTGAGGGCCAGAATACCAGCACAGGATGATCAAAGATAGGGTTCATACCATTTTTATTCAAAGCACATGTGCTGAGTGATTTTGGTTCTGACAAAATTGTGGGTTCGGGTCCCGGAGTGTCAAGCTCCCAAAGGACCAAATAAGATGCAGGTAGGTTGAAGGCAAAACAGGAGGCATTTATTCACCTTGGCCAACATGCATGTCAGAAGAATCTGCTCTCCAAAGACCGACACACTGCAATTGGGAATATACAGATTAATTTATAACCCTTTTGACAGCTACTCAAAACAAAGGCACATTGCCATGCCAGCTTCTGCTTTGTCCAGAGTGGTACCAGGTAGGATCCGTCTCCATTCTTCTTCTTCGCTGGTTGGCTCTGGTCATGGTGAGAAATTCAATAAACTGTCATTGGATTGATTTGAAGGCTTTTTGATCAGCCCTTCAGAAGCTCCCTGTCAGCCACGGCCACCCCCAGCTCCTTCAAGGTCAAGCCAGTCACTTCAAGGATACCATCCATCTTGCTCTTGGTCGGCCTCTCTTCCTTTTTCCTTCCATTTTCCCCAGCATCATGATCTTTCCTAAGCTTTCCTGTCTTCTCATTATGTGGCCAAAGTACTTCATATTTGCCTCTAATATCCTTCCCTCCAGCGAGCAGTCGGGCATTATTTCCTGGATGATGGACTGGTTGGATCTTCTTGCGGTCCAAGGCACTCACAGGATTTTCCTCCAACACCACAGTTCAAAAGCGTCTATCGTCCTTCGCTCAGCCTTCCTTATGGTCCAGCTCTCACATCCATAGGTTACTATGGGGAATACCATTGCTTTAACTATGCAGACCTTTGTTGCCAGTGTGATGTCTCTATTCTTCACTATTTTATCGAGATTGATCATTGCTCTCCTCCCAAGAATTAAACGTCTTCTGATTTCTTGGCTGCAGTCTGCAGCCTGCAGTAATCTTCACACCTAGAAATACAAAGTCTGTCACTGCCTCCACGTTTTCTCCCTCTATTTGCCAGTCATCAATCAGTCTGGTTGTCGTAATCTTGGGTTTTCTTGATGTTTACTTGCAACCCAGCTTTTGCACTTTCTTCTTTCACCTTGGTGATAAGGCTCCTCAGCTCCTCCTCGCTTTCAGCCATCAGAGTGGTATTATCTGTATATCTAAGGTTGTTAATGGTTCTTCCAGAAATTTTAACTCCAGCCTTGGATTCGTCAAGCCCTGCATGTCGCATGATGTGTTCTACATACAAGTTGAAAAGATAGAGTGAGAGTATACAGCCCTGCCGCACTCCTTTCCCAATCTTGAACCAGTCTCTTGCTCCGTAGTCTGTTCTTACTGTTGCTATTTGGTTGTTATACAGTTTCCTCAGGAGACAGACAAGATGACTTTGTATCCCCATACCACCAAGAACTTGCCACAATTTATTATGATCCACACAGTCAAAGGCTTTAGAATAGTCAATAAAACAGAAATAGATGTTTTTCTGAAACACCCTGCCTTCCTCCACTATCCAGCAGATATTGGATAGCAGAGGCTAGATGACCAATTGTTGGAAGTACAGTAGAGTCTCACTTATCCAACGTTCTGGATTATCCAATGCATTTTTGTAGTCAATGTTTTCAATATATCATGATATTTTGGTGCTAAATTCGTAAATACAGTAATTACTACATAGCATTAATGTGTAATGAACTAATTTTTCTGTCAAATTTGTTGTATAACATGATGCTTTGGCGCTTAATTTGTAAAAGCATAACCTATTTTGATGTTTAATAGGCTTTTTCGTAATCTCTCCTTATTATCCAACATATTCACTTATCCAACATTCTGCTGGCCAGTTTATGTTGGATAAGTGAGACTCTACTGTACTTGGATTGTTTTGGACTGGATCTCTTCCAACTTTACAATTCTATGAATATATGACTGGCTGTGAATTTACTGGCCAGTGTAGCCTCATCCTAAAACCACCAAAAATCATTAACAGAGGTGAAAAACTGACCTTTATTCATTATATACCTGAAAAAGACTTGCACATATTTGACTGGTCAAACTAACAATAAAAGATTTTGATTTTTTATGCACTGGCAAATCTCTGCTTTCCTAACAGATCAGAGATGACAGATTATTCAGTCTAACAACTGAAACCATTGTATAGTCAAAGGCTTTCATGGCCGGATTCCCTGGGTTGCTGTGAGTCTTTCGGGCTGTATGGCCATATTCCAGAGGCTTTCTGTCCTGACGTTTCGCCCACATCTGTGGCAGACCTCAGAGTTGCACGGTATGTTGGAGACTAGTCAAGGGAGGCTTATATATCTGTGGAAGGTCCAGGGTGTGTAGTCTGACATGGAAACATCCACACCTGCCTCCAACAGACAAGAGTTCTTTCTCCCACCCTGGACTTTCCACAGATTTATCAACCCCTCTTGCCTAGTTTCCAACATACCTCACAACCTCTGAGGATGCCTGCCATAGATGTGGGAGAAACGTCAGGAGAGAAAGCTTCTGGAACATGGCCATACAGGCCGGAAAACTCACAGCAACCCAACTGAAACCACTGCTGACTTGCATATAATTATACAGTAGAGTCTCACTTATGCAAGTTTCTGGCTTATCCAAGCCATTTTAGTAGTCAATGTTTTCAATATATCGTGATATTTTGGTGCTAAATTCATAAATACAGTAATTACAACATAACATTACTGCATATTGAACTGCTTTTCTGTCAAATTTGTTGTAAAACAAGATGTTTTGGTGCTTAATTTGCAAAATCATAACCTAATTTGAGGTTTAATAGGCTTTTCCTTGGGTAAGGTAAAAGTTTCCCCTGACGTTAAGTCCAGCCGTGACTGACTCTGGGGGTTGGTGCTCATCTCCATTTTTAAGCTGAAAAGTCAGCATTGTCCGTAGACACCTCCAAGGTCATGTGGCTGGCATGACTGCATGGAGTGCTGTTACCTTCCCGCCAGAGCGGTACCTATTGATCTACTCACATTTGCATGTTTTCAAACTGCTAGGTTGGCAGAAGCTGGGGCTAACAGCGGGTGCTCATTCCGCTCCCGGGATTTGAACCTGGCACCTTTTGGTCCGCAAGTTCAGCAGCTCAGCGCTTTAACATACTGTGCCACCAGGGGCCCCTGGCTTTTCCTTAATCCCTCCTTATTATCCAAGATATATTCTGCCGGCCCGTTTAGCTTGGATAAGTGAGACTCATGAATTTTAACTGGTTAACCAAATCCCCATGCTAAGTCTATGAGACGTAAAACATTAAGAGTCCCTCCAGGCACTATCTCAAGCAGATATTGACAGGTCTGAACCCGGGGGCGGGTGGGTCAGGGATTCTCCCCCCCCCCCCAAATTTTCAAAACCCCTCCCGAAATTTTTTTCTGGCTACGGCCCTGTAACCTGATGTTTTTGTGTGTAATTTATAAAATCATAACCTAATTTGAAGTTTAATAGGCTTTTCCTTAATCCTCCCTTATTATCCAAGATATTCGCTTATCCAAGCTTCTGCCGGCCCGTATAGCTTGGACAAGTGAGACTCTGCTGCATCTGGCTTTTTTTTCGTGTCAGGAGCAACTTGATAAACTGCAAAATGCTTCTGGTGTGAGAGAATTGGACATCTGCAAGAATGTTGTCCAGGAGACGGCCGGATGTTTTGACCATCCTTGTGGGAGGCTTCTCTCATGTCCCCGCATGGAGCTGGAGCTGCTAGAGGGAGCTCATCCGCGCTTTCCCCAGGTTGGATTCGAACCTGGCAGCCTTCAGGTCAGCACATCCCAACCTTCAAGTTTTTTTGTGTGTGTCAGGAGCAACCGGAGTTGCTTCTGGAGTGAGAGAATTGGCCGTCTGCAAGGACGTTATCCAGGAGACGGCCGGATGTTTTGATGTTTTGACTATCCTTGTGGAAGGCTTCTCTCATGTCCCCGTATGGAGCTGGAGCTAATAGAGGGAGCTCACCCGCACTCTCCACGGGTTGGATTCGAACCTGGCAGCCTTCAGGTCAGCACAACCCAACCTTCAAGTTTTTTTTGTGTGTGTCAGGAGCAACCGGAGTTGCTTCTGGAGTGAGAGAATTGGCCGTCTGCAAGGACGTTGTCCAGGAGACGGCTGGATGTTTTGACCATCCTTGTGGAAGGCTTCTCTCATGTCCCTGTATGGAGCTGGAGCTAATAGAGGGAGCTCACCCGCACTCTCCACGGGTTGGATTCGAACCTGGCAGCCTTCAGGTCAGCACAACCCAACCTTCAAGTTTTTTTTGTGTGTGTCAGGAGCAACCGGAGTTGCTTCTGGAGTGAGAGAATTGGCCGTCTGCAAGGACGTTGTCCAGGAGACGGCTGGATGTTTTGACCATCCTTGTGGAAGGCTTCTCTCATGTCCCTGTATGGAGCTGGAGCTAATAGAGGGAGCTCACCCGCACTCTCCACGGGTTGGATTCGAACCTGGCAGCCTTCAGGTCAGCACAACCCAACCTTCAAGTTTTTTTTGTGTGTGTCAGGAGCAACCGGAGTTGCTTCTGGAGTGAGAGAATTGGCCGTCTGCAAGGACGTTGTCCAGGAGACGGCTGGATGTTTTGACCATCCTTGTGGAAGGCTTCTCTCATGTCCCTGTATGGAGCTGGAGCTAATAGAGGGAGCTCACCCGCACTCTCCACGGGTTGGATTCGAACCTGGCAGCCTTCAGGTCAGCACAACCCAACCTTCAAGTTTTTTTTGTGTGTGTCAGGAGCAACCGGAGTTGCTTCTGGAGTGAGAGAATTGGCCGTCTGCAAGGACGTTGTCCAGGAGACGGCCAGATGTTTTGACCATCCTTGTGGAAGGCTTCTCTCATGTCCCCGTATGGAGCTGGAGCTAATAGAGGGAGCTCACCCGCACTCTCCACGGGTTTAATTCGAACCTGGCAGCCTTCAGGTCAGCAACCTAACCTTCAAGTCACAAGGCTTTTAACCCACTGCGCCACCGGTGGCTCCATTATATCTGGCTGTATACAATAAGACTCTACTCTCAAGGGTTTTTGTCTCTTCTCTGAAAGGGCATGCTTTTCTTTACAAAGTTATGACCTTTTGGAGATCATTTTGGAGTAGAATCTTCGAATGATGAGTAGAAGAATAATACCAGACTTCTAAGGAGTGGCTGCACTGACAGGGCGGGCGCTTGCGGCCTTTCCTGGGCGTGCCCGGCTGGTCCTCTCGGCTTGGCTCCGCCTGGCTGCTCTGGCCCCGGAAACACACGTGATGCCAGGCAGGGAGGGAAAGGAGGCAGGCTTTCCCGGCCAGGAAGAAGAAGAAGGAGAAGAAGAGATGGAGGCGGAAAAGGAGAAGGCGGAGGAAGAAGAGGAAGAAGAAGAGGAGGCAGGGAGCGGCGTGGCTCAGGCTCAGCCCCAGGAGGGCGGCTTGGGCGCCGAGCCCTCAGTCGAGGCAGAGGCGGAGAAGCAGGAGGCGCAGGCGCAGTCGCAGTCGCCGCCGGTTCCCACCAGGTCTGAGCCAAGGGCGGCGCCCTGAAAGCGTGCAGGCAGGCAGGCAGGGAGGGAGGCTGCTCTAGCTGCTGCAATGCATTTCACACCCACTTCCCGCCCCCAAATCCCCAATCTGGTGCTGCAATCTAAGCATCGCCCGCCCTGGTTAGGACTTGGGTGGGAGACTGCCCACCCACCAATGTAGCATCAATGCGATTTCACCCCTCCTCACGTTTTAAGGCAGTGGTTCTCAACCTGTGGGTCCCCAGGTGTTTTGGCCTACAACTCCCAGAAATAATGGGATTGGATTAAGGCTCTTGCACAAGGTCTGATGGATGACTGGCATATATATTCGGTGTTGCACTGTGTTAAATCTTTTATATATTGTATTTTACTATGTCATTTAACTATTTTAATTGTTTTATTATTTTATTGTATTACTAGCTGTGCCCGGCCACGCGTTGCTGTGGCATTGTCTGGTGGTGGTGGTGAGAAATTGGTGAGGTAGTGGTGGTATTGAATGTCTGTTGTATGGTTGTCTTTATGTTTAGTATGCACACTGAAGTGGATTATATGGCAGTGTGGAGTCAAGATAATCCAGTTCAAAGCAGATAATATAAGATTCTAAATGGGTTATATAGCTGTGTGGAAGGGCCTTGAGTCTACACTGCCATATAATCCAGTTCAAATCTGATAATCTGTGGAAGAGGCCTAAGTGAGCCTAACTGTGCCTGTCCCCTGGGCTGAGTAGGTTGCTAGGAGACCAAGTGGATGGAGCTTAGCCTTCAAACTGGCAGCAATTGGATAAAAACTATTATTCCTCTCCCTGTAATTAGGACTTTATTTTTCTTTTCTTTTTGTTGTATCAACCTAGAGCCATAAATGATGGGTTGTGTTGTCAAATTTCGAGGTTGGGGGGGCCTGTAGTTTTGTTGTTTTGTCCGCTGCCCTGATGCCATCACTCTTTTATATATATAGATGATATACTGGTAGTGATCCTGCCAGTTGTGTAAGCCGCCCTGAGTCCCCTCGGGGAGAAGGGTGGGGTAGAAATATCAGAAATAAATAAATAAATAATTTTATTTTTATATCCGGCCTCCGTCTCCCCGAAGGGACTCGGGCGACATACACGAGGACCAGAACGATCCAACAAAGATCAAAACCAAACCTAGATTCAAACATATCTCAATAGAATCAACAACATTACAACAAGGCAATAACATAAAAACAGTATAATCAACAACTAATAGTCTGAGCAGTAAAGGTAAAGGTTTCCCCCTGACGCCAGTCGAATCCGACTCTGGGGCTTGGTGCTCATTTCCATTTCTAAGCCAAGGAGCCAGTGTTGTCTGTAGACACCTCCTAGGTCATGTGGCTGGCATGACTGCATGGAGAACTGTTACCTTCCCGCTGGAGTGGTGCCTATTGATCTCACATTTGCATGTTTTCGAACTGCTAGGTTGGCAGAAGCTGCGGCTAACAGCGGAAGCTCACCCCGCTCAGCAGTTTAATCCGCCACGCCAACGGGACTCCCAGTCTAAGCAATAGTGGGTACTGAAATCCCAGCCAGTTTACCAGCTGTTAGGATTTCTGGGAGTTGAAGCCCAAAACACCTGGGGAACCACAGGTTGAGAACCACTGCTTTGAGATGTTAAAATCACAGATCTCCTGAACCTTTTCAGATATTTGAGTTTGTATTTCTTAGAACACACGTGTCAAACTCAAGGCCCATGGGCTGAATCCGACCCACCATTTTATGTGACCCTCCAGATTTTTTTTTCGTGTCAGGAGTGATTTGAGAAACTGCAAGTAGCTTCTGATGTGAGAGAATTGGCTGTCTGCAAGGATGTTGTCCAGGGGACGCCCGAATGTTTGGTTGTTTTTACCTTCCTTATGGGAGGCTTTTCTCATGTCCCTGCATGGAGCTAAAGGTGATAGAGGGAGCTCATCGGTGCTCTCCCCAGGTTGAATTCGAACTGGCAACCTTCAGGTCAGCAATCCATCCTTCAAGTCATCAGTCCTGCTGGCACAAGGGTTTAACCCACTGCGCCATCAGGGAATCATAGAATCATAGAATAGTAGAGTTGGAAGAGACCACATGGGCCATCTAGCCCAACCCCCTGCTAAGAAGCAGGAAATCGCATTCAAAGCACCCCCGACAGATGGCCATCCAGCCTCTGCTTAAAAGCCTCCAAAGAAGGAGCCTCCACCACGGCCCCGGGGAGAGAGTTCCACTGTCGAACAGCTCTCACAGTGAGGAAGTTCTTCCTGATGTTCAGGTGGAATCTCCTTTCCTGTAGTTTGAAGCCATTGTTCCGTGTCCTAGTCTGCAGGGCAGCAGAAAACAAGCTTGCTCCCTCCTCCCTATGACTTCCCTTCACGTATTTGTACATGACTATCATGTCTCCTCTCAGCCTTCTCTTCTGCAGGCTAAACATGCCCAGCTCTTTAAGCCGCTCCTCATAGGGCTTGTTCTCCAGACCCTTAATCATTTTAGTCGCCCTCCTCTGGACACTTTCCAGCTTGTCAACATCTCCCTTCAACTGTGGTGCCCAAAATTGGACACAGTATTCCAGGTGTGGTCTGACCAGGGCAGAATAGAGGGGGAGCATGACTTCCCTGGATCTAGACGCTATTCCCCTATTGATGCAGGCCAGAATCCCATTGGCTTTTTTAGCAGCCGCATCACATTGTTGGCTCATGTTTAACTTGTTGTTCACAAGGACTCCAAGGTCTTTTTCGCACACACTGCTGTCAAGCCAGGCGTCCCCCATTCTGTATCTTTGATTTCCATTTTTTCTGCCGAAGTGAAGTATCTTGCATTTGTCCCTGTTGAACTTCATTTTGTTAGTTTCGGCCCATATCTCTAGTCTGTCAAGATCGTTTTGAATTCTGCTCCTGTCTTCTGGAGTGTTAGCTATCCCTCCCAGTTTGGTGTCGTCTGCAAACTTGATGATCGTACCTTCTAATCCTTCATCTAAGTTGTTAATAAAGATGTTGAACAGAACCATGCTAAGAACCCTGTGGCACTCCACTTGTCACTTCTTTCCAGGAAGGAGACAACGCGTTGGTGAGCACCCTTTGTCGTTCCGTTAGCCAATTACAGATCCACCTAACCGTAGTTTTGTCTAGCCCACATTTTACTAGTTTGTTTGCCAGAAGGTCATGGGGGACCTTGATGAAGGCCTTACTAAAATCCTGGTACGCTACATCCATGGCGTTCCCCGCATCTACCCAGCTTGTAACTCTATCAAAAAAAGAGATCAGATTAGTCTGGCATGACTTGTTTTTGATAAATCCATGGTGACTATTAGCAATGACCGCATGTGTTTCTAAGTGTTTGCAGACCACTTCCTCAAAGATCTTTTCCAGAATCTTGCCTGATATTGACGTGAGGCTGACAGGATGGTAATTGTTTGGGTTATCCTTTTTTCCCTTCTTGAAGATCGGGACCACATTCGCCCCCCTCCAATCTGCTGGGACTTCTCCCGTTCTCCAAGAACTCTCGAAGATAATTGCCAGTGGTTCTGAAATAACTTCCGCTAGTTCCTTCATTACTCTTGGGTGTAGCTGATCTGGCCCTGGGGACTTGAATTCGTTTAGAGTGGCCAGGTGTTCCTGGACAACTTGTTTCCCTATTTGGGGTTGGATTTCCCCCAATCCTTCGTCCATTCCATGTTGCTGAGGTTGAAGATGGCTTTCTTTTTCTGAGAAGACCGAGGCAAAGAAGGCATTAAGTAGTTCTGCCTTTTCCCTGTCCCCTGTCGCCATCACCCCATCTTCTCCTTGCAATGGCCCTATCGCCTCCTTTTTCTTCCTTTTTCTACCAACGTAAGCAAAAAAGCCTTTTTTGTTGTTTTTTATGTCCCTGGCAAGCCTGAGCTCATTTTGCGCTTTAGCCTTGCGAACCTTTTCCCTACAGGTGTTGGCTATACGTTTGAATTCTTCTTTGGTGATTTCTCCCCTTTTCCACTTCTTGTGCATGTCACTTTTGAGCTTTAGCTCAGTTAGAAGTTCTTTGGACATCCATTCTGGCTTCTTTGCACATGTCTTATTTTTCTTCTTTGTTGGCACTGTTTGCATTTGCGCCTTGAGTATTTCACTTTTGAAAAACTCCCATCCATCCTTAACTCCCTTGTTTTTTAATATCGGCGTCCATGGAATGCCACTCAGTAATTCCTTCATTTTTTGGAAGTCAGCTCTCTTAAAGTCCAGAATGCGTGTTTGACTTGTCTTAGTTTCAGCATTCCTTTGTATTGCAAACTGCAGGAGCACATGGTCACTTGCCCCTAAGGATCCAACCACTTCAACTGTATTGATCAGGTCTTCCACATTTGTTAAGATTAGATCAAGAGTTGCTGATCCCCTTGTTGCCTCTTCTACCTTCTGGACCATAAAATTATCTGCAAGGCAAGTGAGGAATTTGTTGGACTTTGTACTCTTGGCTGAGTTTGTTTTCCAGCAGATATCGGGATAATTGAAATCGCCCATGACTACTATATCTCTTCTTTGTGCCTGTTTGGTCAGCTGTTGACAGAAGGCTTCATCAAGTCCTTCATCCTGACTCGGAGGTCTGTAGTAGACACCCACGACAAGATCTTTTTGAGTCCCGGTTCCCTTGATTCTTATCCAGATGCTTTCAAGCTGGTTTCCCGGATTACAGTCTTGCATTTCTTCTGCAACATAACTGTTTTTGACATATAAAGCTACTCCCCCTCCTCTCCCCTTTGTTCTATTTCTGTGAAAGAGGTTATAGCCCTCAATGGTTAAATTCCAGTGATGGGAGTCATCCCACCAGGTTTCAGTGATGCCTATGACATCGTATGTGTGGTGCTGTGCTAGGAGTTGGAGTTCGTCTTGCTTATTTCCCATGCTCTGAGCATTAGTGTAAAGACATGTAAGCCCCTGTGACCTCCCCTCGAACTGTTTATTTGGGATTATTGTGCTCTCTGTACTTGGTCCTTGCTGTGTTTGTGCAGCCCTCCGTTTAGCCTTTTGGCGGTTCCCTGTGGTCGTGGGTAATATAGTGTTCACCAGGCTGTTGTTCCCCTCCCCCAGTGGATCTAGTTTAAAGTGCGCCTGATGAGGTTTGTGAGTCTGTGTGCAAAAAGATGTTTTCCTACTTGTGTGAGATGCACCCCATCGCTTGCCAGTAGTCCATCCTCTTGGAAGAGTAGACCATGGTCAAGGAAGCCAAAATGCTCCTCTTGACACCATTTTCTGAGCCGGTTATTGACCTGTACTATTTTTCCGGCCCTTGTAGAGCCGTGTCCTACAACGGGGAGGAGGGATGAAAAGATCACATGTACATTATACAGTTTTAGCTTTGTTCCCAGAGCTCGAAAATCATTTGTGATCTTTTGAAAAGTATGCCTAGCGGTGTCATTGGTACCTACATGAATCAACATAAGGTGGGGAGGGTGATGGGGCTTTAGGAGCCTGCTGAGCCTCTGAGTGATATGGTGTATTTTTGCCCCCGGGAGGCAGCATGTTTCTCGAGCCATCCCATCCGGTCTGGAAATGATGGCTTCCGTTCCTCTAAGGAGGGAGTCACCTACTACCAAGACCGGATTGACAGGGTCCCTTTTGTGCAAGACAGTGTGTATGAGTCCTCCAATTAGCTCATATAATGGGAAATATTTCCAACCAACGTTGGCGTAAGTATGGGGGGAGAGGTTTATTCTTCCACATTTGGTGGGATTGTAGAAAAATTCTGTTTGACTCCTTGGCCATTGGCCTGTGAGGTCCCTCAGGGCTCTGTGCTGTCCCCCATAGTAAAGTTAAGGTTTCCCCAACGTTAAGTCCAGTCATGACCGACTCTGGGGGTTGGTGCTCATCTCCATTTCTAGGTCGAAGAGCCGGCGTTGTCCATGGACACTTCCAAGGTCATGTGGCTGGCATGACTGCATGGAGCGCTTTTACCTTCCCGCCAGAGCGGTACCTATTGATCTACTCACATTTGCATGTTTTCAAACTGCTAGGTTGGCGGGAGCTTGGGCTAACAGCAGGCGCTCATTCCGCTCCTAGCACCTAGCACGGGCCGTATTTGAACCTAGCACCTTTTGGTCTGCAAGTTCAGCAGCTCAGCTCTTTAACACACTGTGCCACTTGCTGTCCTTCATGCTGTTCAACATATACATGAAACTGATGGGAGAGGTCATCTGGAGTTTTGGAGTGCAGTGCCATCTATATGCAGATGACAACTCTTATCATTCCTTTTCACTAGCTATTCCCATGCTAAACCGATTCCTGGCAGCTGTAATGGGCTCGATGAAGGCAAACAAATTGAACCGTAATCCAGACAAGACAGAGGTGCACCTAGTCAGTTGTAAAACAGATCTGGGAATATGGACTCCGCCTTTGTTAGATGGGGTTATACTCCCCCTGAAAGCACAGGTTCGCAGTTTAAGAGTACAGTACTCCTGGATTCGGATCTGAACCTGGAGGCCTAGGTATCAGCAGTGACCAGGAGTGCTTTTGCACAGTTAAAGCTAGTGAGCCAACTGTGCCCATTCCTGGAGAAGTCAGATCTGGCCACTGTGGTCCATGCCTTGGTTTTTTGTTTTGTTTTTCGTGTCAGGAGCAACCGGAGTTGCTTCTGGAGTGAGAGAATTGGCTGTCTGCAAGGACGTTACCCAGGGGACACCCGGATGTTTTGATGTTTTACCATCCTTGTGGGAGGCTTCTGTCATGTCCCCGCATGGAGCTGGAGCTGATAGAGGGAGCATCCCGGTTAGACTACTGTAATGTAGGATTTGTAATGCACTCTACACGGGCCGTATTTGAAAAGTGCTCGGAAACTTCAGTTGGTCCAAAGAGCAGCAGCCAGACTGTGAACTGGGTCTGGCTACAGGGAGCATACAACTCCTCTTTTGCGACAACTGCACTGGCTGCCAACACGTTTCCAAGCACAATTCAAAGTGCTGGTTTTGACGTACAGAGCCCTGTATGGATGCAGTCCAGGTTATCAGAAGGACCGTATCTCTTTCTATGAACCTGGAAGACATCTACGATCTATTGGGGAGGGCCTTCTCTCGGTCCCACCATCCCACACTTAGTGGGAACACGAGAAAGGGCCTTTTTTGGTGGCTGCTCCCAGGCTGTGGAACTCCCTCCCAAGAGAGACCAGGATGGCCCCATCCTGGCTGGCTTTTTTTCCGCAAACCTTCTGCCAACAGGTTTTTGGAGAAGGGTAAGGGGCAGGTTCTGGGGAAAATTGGGAGGGAGGATATGAGGTTTAAATGCCATTTTAATGTATTTACTGTATTTTAATTTTGTTTTTTCCACACTATTACTATTTAATTGTAATTAAATAATTGTAATTGTAATTAATTGTAATTAAATAGTAATAAAAAACTTTTGTATTGCTCTTTCTAAATTGTTTAATGTGGATAGATATTGAGTCCCCATAGGAAGAAAGGTGGGGTATAAATCATGATAATACTGGAGTACAATTTTGGGCACCGCAGTTGAAGGGAGATGTTGACAAGCTGGAAAGCGTCCAGAGGAGGGTGACTAAAACGATTAAGGGTCTGGAGAACAAGCCCTATGAGGAACGGCCTAAAGAGCTGGGCATGTTTAGCTTGCAGAAGAGAAGGCTGAGAGGAGACATGATAGCCATGTACAAATATGTGAGGGGAAGTCATAGGGAGGAGGGAGCAAGCTTGTTTTCTGCTGCCCTGCAGACTAGGACACGGAACAATGGCTTCAAACTACAGGAAAGGAGATTCCACCTAAACATCAGGAAGAACTTCCTCACTGTGTGAGAGAGCTGTTCAGCAGTGGAACTCTCTGCCCCGGACTGTGGTGGAGGCTTCTTCTTTGGAGGCTTTTAAGCAGAAGCTGGATGGCCATCTGTCGGGGGTGCTTTGAATGAGATTTTCCTGCTTCTTGGCAGGGGGTTGGACTGGATGGCCCATGAGGTCTCTTCCAACTCTACTATTCTATGATACTAATAACGATAATAATAATTTAGTGTCTTAAGCTTGGTACTGACACAGAAAAGCCAAGCTAAAATGCCAGTATCTCTTGTAGATGAGTTTCCCTCCCTTAACACTGTCAGGAAAAAGAAAGCAAGACGTACCATGTTAGAAATGTCACATTGGTTTTTAAAGGCCAAATTACTAATTTCAGTGGTTTTAAAAATTATTTTTCTAAACATTTCAATCAGGAGTTCCCAATCTGTGGTCCGTGGACCACTAGTGGTCCGCAAGAATTAAAATACGGTCCATGGCCTCACTGTTGCTACTATGGATAATAATATAGTCCAACCAAAAAAATGTTTTCTTGGTGTCTTCATTTTTAGACCTGTTTTTGAGGTGCTGATTCAGAAAATTGCATTGGATAGACCACATCAGATTATTAAATGCTGTTTTCTGTGGGCAAGCAGATGGCGACTACTGGATGGCATATGTTTTGTATCAAAAACTAGAGCTGGTGTGGTCTATCCAATGCGATTTTCTGAATCAGCACCCCAATGACCATGCCGAATCTAAAGCTGATAAAAAACTGATTTGTGATCCTTTTGGGACTAATGTTGGAGAGCGGTCCCTGGTCAAAGAAAGGTTGGGAACCACTGATTTAAATCAATCTGGTTTGGGTAACCAGAGTGGTTCAGCAGGCAAGGGACATGTTGTCTGATGGGGCCTGTAATAACCAGTTGGAGGATTTAAAAGGAGGCGGGTGGAGATGAAACTTTGCCATTGGCCAGGAGTTTCCTTAGCAACAGTGGAATGTGTCACCTTGTGTGCTGTTGCCACATCGTTACATCCCTTATATATCATCTATATTTTTCGCCGAACTCCAAAAATCCTTTGGCAGGCTGCAGTCGGACTAAGAGCCTCATGTGGTGCAGGTCTGGTTTATAGGGACACTGGCACATATACTGGTTTGGGCTTTATTTGTGGCTGTTTCTTTCTTTCCTTCCTCCCTTTCCCTCATACACCTTGTCGCTCGCTCTCTCCTCCCTTTCCTTTCTCCCTCATATACCTTCCCTTCTCTTCTTTCTTTCTTGGTACAAACAAACAGACATACTTTGACTAAGAAGTATCTTTGTGTCTTAAAGCCTTGGCCATCCTTTGGGGTTGTTTCCAGGAACATTCGCCCCCCCCTCCCTCCCAATGGATATCAAAATCCATGGATACATCCGCAAATCCCATTATAAACAGTTGTGTAGTAAAATGGTGTCCTTTAATTAAAATGGCAAAATCGAGGATTGCTGCTTGGATTATTTTATTTTATTTTGGAGAGGGGAAGTATTTCCAAGCAGTGGATGCTCCAATCCACGGATACAGAATATGTGGATAAAGAGGGACAACTGTGTCTTGTCTTTCTTTTAGAACTGCTTAGAAAAGTTATTGAAAAATACTGTAAAATTAAAGAACTGTTGAAAGCATGTAAAATGAAGATGCATGTGTTTAGACACTTGGAATCGGTTTAGATAGGATGTGTTGTCTTTTAGCCTCAAGTGTGAGCTTCTGTTTCTTGAGTTCTCTTTCTTTTTTTCAAACCTTCTTGTATTTTTTTAGTCAGTTTCCTACTATAATATTTTAAAACCTTTTGAATCTCAACTGCAAAATGTGATTTGCATAGTCTGAGTGTGGTCTTTGCGGTTTTTATATCTCTGCACTCTATGCATCAGCATTGTACCTGACCTGCTTCCTTAAGTTTTTATCCTTGGTTAATTTTGTTTTTATTCAGTTTTTATTCTGTTTTGATGTAATTTGTTTATATGTCTTCTCCTTGTTGGCATTGAATATTTACAATATATGTTGGAAACCACCCTGAGTCCCTTTGGGGAAATAGGGCAGTCTACAAATAAAATGATATTATTATTATTATTATTATTATTATTATTATTATTATTATTATTATTATTGTATGACACAGCAAACAAGATAGATATGCTGGATTTCATTTCACAAAATCACAAGTCAAACACTTCCCAAGCGTTTAGGACTGTGTGATGTATTTTCGGATGATGCGCACAGATCCCAATAGGGTGGCCTTTTGCAGTTGGCAGATCGTAATTTTGTCAATGTCTATTGTTTCCAAATGCCGGCTGAGATCTTTTGGCACGGCACCTAATGTGCCGATCACCACCGGGACCACCTGTACTGGTTTCTGCCAGAGTCTTTGAAGTTCAATCTTGAGGTCCTGATAGCGGCTGAGTTTTTCCTGTTGTTTTTCGTCAATGTGACTGTCACCTGGGATGGCGACATCAATGATCCAAACCTTTTTCTTTTCCACAACTGTGATGTCTGGTGTGTTGTGTTCCAGAACTTTGTCAGACTGGATTCGGAAGTCCCACAGTATCTTTGCGTGCTCATTTTCCAATATTTTTGCAGGTTTGTGATCCCACCAGTTCTTTGCTGCTGGGAGGTGGTACTTGCGGCATCATCATCATCATCATCATCATTACCCAACTCATTTTTTCAGTTTTAGTTTTCCCCTATGCAGTTTTCAATACCCTTTTCCCCCAGATCTTTCCTTTTTGTCTTTTCCCAGCTTTGACTAAAATCCTTAACAACATGAAGGTTTTTATTTTCTGCTTACCCTCATTCTTTGCCTTTGTGCTGATGGTATGTAGTAGCATTTCCTTTCAAAAAAAGACATTCCTTATAGCCTCTGCACTACTTACAAATTCATCATAACTTCTGTTTATAGCATGTGGCGGAGGGCAGGGAATAAAAGCAGGATCAGAACAAATCAGGCACCAGAAATCTGCAATCTCATCTGTCTCTGTGTATTTATTAAGCGCAGCCATAGGAAAGGGATTAGAATTGGGAAATCAGATGCTGGGAATGAATGAGGATTCAGACTGTAGAATTAATGTAGTTTGATTCCACTTTCACTGCCATGATTCCATGTTATGGAATCATGGAAGCTGTAATTTGGTGACTCATCAGCTTGATTGAATTGGTTGAGGCTCGATGAGATATTCATTGAAAAACTATAGCAAAATGTGCTGAAGGAGGTCCCACAAAACAAAGTTTTTACAGTTTAATAAACTTTTCCCATGTTTTTATGATAGAACCAATTAGGAAATTATGTTTATAACCCAATAACAAAAATTGTGTTACATAGCGTAATTAGATTGGCGGTTGGGTTTAAAATTCCCTTTAACTGTCCAGCCATAAAAATTCCCTTTAACCTTCTTTGGAGTCTTTATCATGAATAGCAAACATAGCACAATTGCTTCCAAATTAGAAATGTAACCCTAGCAGATGGAGAGTAATTCTGTTTTTTTCTCCGAAATTCATGTATTTATTATTCAACTTTATGGACAGGTTGGAGGAAATTGTTGCATCCAAACCAGGGAAAACACCGATTCAGCTGTTACACGAATATGGCACAAAGGCAAACCTCAATCCAATATATGAATGTGAAAATGCTGCGGGAGAAGTACATATGCCAATCTTCACCTATAAAGTCACCTTAGGCAATGTAACTGGAACAGGTTTGTAACAGCTTTGCATTTGGATAAGTGTTGTGTCTTTTCTTCCTTTACCGTATGCTGTTTGTGCTTTAATAGTTCAAAGGAATAAATATTTACTCTCCACTCCCTCTTTTCACAAAGTCTGAACTTAAAAATAAATTATTTATGATTTTAGAAAGTTAAAATAAAAATGGGAGAACAATGTGGTTGATAGTAAAGTAGGAAATATAGCCTCTTAAACAAAAAAGAAAAAAGGAAGAAAAAAAAGTCTGTACTTTTGAGTTTGTGCTGGTCATGAAAATGATCAGAGGGAAACGGCGTAATTGAGTCCCTGCTAATAGAGATGATCCCCATAACATGTACAGAAAATTATGGTTTTTTAATTAGGGGAAAAATATTAATACAGCCATGATAAAATGCTGTGTTGAGAAAATCCCATTTTTCTTCTGCAGTATTGGTTGTCACTTACAAAACATGCTAAGATGAGTAATTTCACCTTCTTAGAAAGGTGTCCAGGAAAGATGGAAATAGTGCTTTCATTTTTTTATTTGGAAAGGAGGCTCAGAAGTCATTGCTTAAATTGCTGAAGTTGAAAACCCCCAAAAACTCCATTATTTTGAAATTGAAAAGTAGTATTTGTTTGTGTTTTTTATTATTAATTCAGGAGAAGGGCCCAGCAAGAAAATTGCCAAGCATAGAGCTGCCGAAGCTGCGCTGAATATTATGAAAGGCAACTCAGTTGTTTGGTGAGTTTGGTTTTAGTATATTGTGACAAAGGCTGTGATGGCAATGGATATAATATATCTTCCACTAGAATTAATGGGAAATGGAGCCATAACACATAACATAGTATCCAGATGCTATAGTAGTCTTGGTGCTGTTATATTTGTAGCACTACCATCCCTTGGAGAGAATTTTTTTCTGTTTGTTTTGTTTTGTTTTTTTTTTTGCAGTCATCCCTTACATCTGACTGAAATCTGCCCTGTTGTTATTGTGTGCTTTCAGGCCAATTCAGACTTATGACAATTCAGACTAAGTTGATCTTATCGTGGGGGATTTCTTGGCAGAATTTACCTTGCCTTCCTCTGAGGCTGAGAGAGTGTGACCTGCCCAAGGTCAACCACTAGATTTCCATGGCTGAGTGAGGATTCAAACTCTAGACTCTTAGGATGCATCTACATTGTAAAGTCAATACAGTTTGACACTTCACTGCCATGGCTCGATGCTGTGGCATCATGGGATTTGTAGTTTGGTAAGGCAGAGAAAGCTATGAGCCATGGCTGTTAAAATGTTAAAACGCATTAATTCTACAAGGTAGATGCATCCTCAGTGTCCCAGTCCAATTCTCAAACTTCAACTCCAGCTGTCTAATCCACCTTGGCTAATACAAATGTTAACAATAAACAGTTTTTTAAAATAATTTTTCTTATCACAGACATGCAGCTCTTCAGAAATCCCTGAGTTTCATAAGCAATACAAAAAAGTTAAAAATGAGGAAGGGAGAGCCGTATATAGATAGTCACATTGACATAGAAAAGCACAAAATTCGAATTGAAATTTAAAGTGAGCATCTTGGTTGGTAGCCAAAACGAGAAATGGCAAAGACCCATGTGGTGCTATAAAGAGCAAAACACTAAATATAAAATAGGTCTTTGTAGTTACAGTCTGTTTCATCAGCTGCAGTTCCAGTCTCTTTCTAGGAGCTTGAAATAGAATGAAGGCTTTAGAAATAAATCATAACTATGACTTTCCTAGAGCCAGGAGTACTCCCAGTAGTCTCTACATTTAATTTCTTTCTACTTCCTTGTCTAATGCTACACACACACATTGGATATGTTGGTCTGAATCCTTTTGTTAGTCCTGCCTACAGTAGCCTCATTTGAGTTTACTTTGGTTAGCTGACTATTCAACATTTGATTCATCCTATTCTAGTTTAAACTAACTTCTAGTTAATCATTCTAGCCATTCCATTTTTATATTCTGTCTATTCAATTCTATGTAACATTTTATGCATCTAAGAAAGTGAGCCAAAATAACTTTTATTAGTCTATAGCAAATGTACAGACTCTTTGTTGGCTCACTCTGGAGTTTTGTGTCAAAGTGTGATAAGTACTTTGGGTTGAATCTCAATTAATTTGTGAAGTGAAGCTTAAAATAATATCTAAATCATCATCTTCAGTTTCCTGTGTCCTTTTTAGTATTGCTGTGCCAGATCACTTAATCCCTGGAGCAGTCAATCAAGCACAGAATAAGACTAATCCTGTAGGATCTCTCCAGGTATGTTACAACAGGATTTGGAGCATGCTGTGCTTCTCAGCTTATCAATGGGGGATTTTCTCCATTGAACCTTTTCTTTTGGTTGTTAGCGTTGTCACCCACTTTCAAGTATAACTATTTTTAGGTCAGAGATTTGCAATGCAAATGATTATTACATTTAAAATAATTAGGTTTAAGAAATACGTTCTAAATCAGGTTTCTCAAATCAGAGGAGTTTTCCTAGCCATTGACTCTGCTGGTGGACTGAATGGAAATTGTATTGCAAAATAACTGAAGGCAGGGAGGAGAAGACCAGTTTGCTTTAAGATTGGACTAAATACCTATTTTGTCCGTCTGCTTTTTTTAAATCCAGGAGCTGGCTATTCAGAAAGGTTGGAAACTTCCAGAGTATTCAATGGCACAGGAGACAGGCCCGCCTCATAAGAGAGAGTTTACAGTGACTTGCAGAATAGAAGCCTTTGTGGAAACAGGTGCCAAATTCTTACTTTTCCTCATCTCCCCAGTACAAAATATAGCATGGGATTAATAATCCGTATGAATCAAGTTTCTATTTATGATTAATATTGCTTCAGTTTTATGTAATTTTATCCTACAATGCCTTGGGATTTGAACTAAATTACACTACAGTAGAGTCTCACTTATCCAACATAAACGGGCCGGCAGAAGCTTGGATAAGCGAATATCTTGGATAATAAGGAGGGATTAAGCAAAAGCCTATTAAACATCAAAATAAGTTATGATTTTACAAATTAAGCACCAAAACATCATGTTATACAACAAATTTGACAGAAAAAGTAGTTGATTACACATTAATGCTTTGTAGTAATTACTGTATTTACGAATTTAGCACCAAAATATCACAATGCATTGAAAACATTGACTACAAAAATGCGTTGGATAATCCAGAACATTGCATAAGTGAGACTCTACTATATATAACAAAATTTGAAAACATTTCTGATTTGAAAGTGTCATTTCCTGTTTAATTGTGTGGTATTTATTTTGAAAGTACAGTTATATATTCCAGAAGCTTTGTTTTTGTGCCTGCCACAAGCAATGTTGAATTGGCTGAGATCATCATTGAAAAACTATATCAAAATGTGCTCAGGATGTCCTGCAAAAACAAAGTTTTTGCAGTTTAATAAAACATTTCCATGTTCTTATGATAGAACCAATTAGGAAATGACATTTATAACCTGGGAACAAAAATCATGTTATGTAGTGTTATCATATAGGTCAAAACTGCATTTAAAACACACACATACAATATTTTTATTGAATTGTGTATCTGGAATCCTAGATTGACTTTTTAGTTGTATATGTATAATTAAGTAATGTATCCTGCTCTGAACTCTTGCTCAGCCCACTTTAAAGAGCCAGCCAATGCACCAGACAAAGGAGGTCAGCTTATTATGCAACAAGGATGTGCAATATGGATTCTGCTTCTGATTGTAGCAGGCTTGCTTGCTGGTAGGAGAGGGAGGGAAATGCAAGTCTTGCTTGTGCCTTGATAAGAAGCTGAACGGCCGCCTCTGCCCAATCCAGCCACTGGATCTAAAGGTGCACAAAGGGAGCATTTATATAGTCTTTCTCTAATCCTATGAAAATGGTTCCCCAGTATACTACTGGATTGAGTAAAGGAATGCGATTTCCTGCTTCTTGGCAGGGGGTTGGACTGGATGGCCCATGAGGTCTCTTCCAATTCTACTATTCTATGATTCTATGATTCTAAGTCCATTCAGCTTCTCACTTAGTACAGATTAAATCTCTTATGGATCTATATTGAATACCAGCTGTACATTTTAGCCAGTGGATGAAATGGGACCAATCAGAAGATCACAGAAGATGTAGAGCTAACCCAAGCGAATGGATTGCAGAGATGGATAGAAACGCTTCTACTGCCTAGCACTGCAGGAGTCAATAAAGCCTCTTTCTCCCTTTCTTGGCACATGGTCACAACAGCAAGCAGTTGTGAGGAATCGAGAGATTTGTCTGCCTCCAGTCTTCATCCCTCCCTCCCTTGGTACTTGGTAGGGGCGTTGCCTCCTATTAATCTATTTCAGGCCCTTTCCATTGATTCTAGCTTTGAAAAATTGGTTTCTTAGAAAAAAAAGAGAGCTTGGTGAGATTGCTTTTCATATCCTCGCTGAGCAAAATGTGGGAGATACTGAAGCTGCAAAGTTATTTCTTTTCAAAAACTGGAGGATGTCATGAGGAATGTGGTGAGCATAAAGCCTGCAGTTTGTTGACCTAGCTAACATGCAAGGAGGGAGTTGGCATGCTGTTTAGACTGATATTATGATATTCACTACTTTACTCAAGAACTTCATTGCTTAGGAAAAGTTTATCCTATTCTGACTTCTCTGTTTTAATTTTTGTTGTGTGTGGGGTTTTTTTGTACAGGGATGGGGACATCCAAAAAACTAGCTAAGCGAAATGCAGCTGAGAAATTACTTCGCAAATTCCAGAATTTTTCTGGAGATAACATCTCTCTTAATTTAGTAAGTAATGCATCGCATTTCATGGAAACTGCTTAATTTTTCAAATGTTAAAATTGTATTTGTTTTCTTTACATGAAAGCCATACTTCATTCCTAAGGGACAAATATCACCACCCAGTGAGAAGGTGGACCTCTTGCCTTGAGCATCCCAACGATTTCCTATCACCCCTGCATACTTTATTTAACTTTAATAGTTGTCTAAGGTTTCTCTTCCTTTTGCTTAAAAAGCATGCCATTGAATTTGTAACTAAATTTAGTCCCCAGCGAGCTAAAACTGAATTAGGCTATGTATGTAGCTGTTTCTGAAACGCACAGGTTTTCAAATACACAAAAACCATACTCGGTTGCTGTGTGTTTTCTGGGTGTATGGCCATGTTCCAGAAGCATTGTCTCCTGATGTTTCACCCACATCTATGACAGGCATCTTCAGAGGTTGTGAGGTCTGTCGGAAACTAGGCAAGTGAGGTTTATATATCTGTGGAAGGTCCAGGGTGGGAGAAGGAACTCTTCTCTGCTTGAGGCAAGTGTGAATGTTGTAATTGGCCACCTTGATTAGCAATGAATGGCCTTTCAGCTTCAAAGTCTGGCTGCTTTCTGCCTGGTGGAATCCTTTGTTAGGAGATGTTAGCTGGCCTTGATTGTTTCATGCCTGGAATTCTCCTGTTTTCTGAGTGTTGTTCTTTATTTACTGTCCTGATTTTAGGGGTTTTTTTATACTTGTTCATTTCCATGGTTTCTTCCTTTCTGTTGAAATGGTCCACATGCTTGTGGATTTCAATGGTTTCTCTGTATAGTCTGATATGGTGGTTGTGAGAGTGGTCCAGAATTTCTGTGTTCTCAAATAATGTCAAGTGCTCTGCTATGGCTGACTTCTCTGGTTTAGTCTGCAGTGCCTTTTATATTCCTTGATTCGTGTTTGGGACCTGCATTTGGTGGCCTCTATATAGACTTTTCCACAGCTGAATGGTATACTTCTTACCATTTGCCATACCAGTTTTGGTGTTCTCTCTGAAACACAGAAGAAACTTAGAGGCTATGAAGGAGTTAGTGACAATGATGAGTTACAACTCATCTAAGAAATTCCACTTCCCCAACTTGGCATCAGTAGGTATGAACTTTACATATAGGACGGCCTTGACATACAGGATGACCAGGGCCTCCTGCACCTTTTATAGCTCTGTAGCAAAAGGAAAATCAGTTGTTTCATTGCTGGAATTCCTTCTTGTATACCACTATTAAAGGTTCAGGGAGCCAGTCTGTTTTTGTATATGGTCACTCTATTTAAAGGCGATTTAGAAAGTTTGCAGTATGCCCTTCTGCTTTCCAGGGGCATCCGCTTTAAAGGCCCTTTCCCATGTTCTCATCAACTATATTTGTGATGGTGGTGGGACAGAGACGGGCCTTTTCTGAGGCTCCCAATGCCAAATGGCCTGGACCTGAGTTGTGTAGGGCTTTATAGGTCATAATCAAATAAAAAAATGACATCAGATCTGCTCTGTTGCATACAGTTTTTTCCCCAACTTGCTTTGAAAGAGAATTTTCCATCTAAATCTTCTTAATTTGCCTTGGACCAATAAACAGAGTCGCAATTTGGGGTGTACCTGGGATACCTTAAGGAATTCCTCCAGAGAAAAAATCACTCTGCTGAAGATGAGCCCGCTGAGTATTCCAAACACAGATTACGTTCATCTCCTTAGAGAAATTGCGCAAGAACAAGGCTTTCATGCGACGTATTTGGACATAGGTAAGGACGATCACTGCAGGTGAGACACATCATTTTCCTCAGTATCTTTCTTCTCTGGCCAGACAGAACTAATAGTTTTTGGATGAAGTATACCAAAATTTGGGAAGGTGTCCACTTTTCCAGTTTTGGTATGAACTTAGTGAGTGGGATCCTGAGCAACATGTGGATATGTAAGTGTGAGCAACATATGATTATAAATGTAGCTTATATATGTGTATGATGATTATGTTATTTTTCAAGGGGGCATAGATACTCTTCTATAGTCCTTAGCCCTCTGTTCAAAAGTTGCCTTCTGTCAAACCCTGCAAAGGATGGCCACAACTGTTGTTTATTCGTGGGGAGCGGACAAAATGAGGAAACATTTGGGTGTCAAATGTGTCACTGGTGTGGGTTCTTGTTTACAAATTCTTACTGCACTTTATCACTGCTCCTCGCCTTATAGGATTTTGGTGTTTTAATCGAGAACGTTCTTCCGCCCTTTCCCTGATCGCCCCTATTCTATCCATGAACCTTACTCAGCGTTTTGTACAAGTCACCCTCTGTATAAGTAGCATTTTATGTCCAGGTTTTAAAGTAACTTTTGTGTTTATATTGTTTTATATTTGTATTGTTATATTGTTTTAATTCATGGATTGTATTTTAACCTATGTTGTTGCTGGGCTCATCCCTATGTGAACCGACCCGAGTCCTTTAGGGGAGATGGAGGCGGGGTACAATAAAATTATTATTATTATTATTATTATTATTATTATTATTATTATTATTATTATGGGAAGGAAAAGGAGGTTGTTTGTCATTTGTGAGTTCCCCCTTATATCTTTCGCCTTCCTGGATGTGTCTTAAATTGCTTTTCCCCTTTGTACCCTTAGCCAGTGGTCAACAGCAGGAATAATAGCAACCCCTCGTGGAGTTTAAGAGCTAACAGAGCAGGTAGAGGACATGGAATTGTGTAGAGGGAGTTCAAATGCTCGACCTACTTGATCTATAATCTTGGCCAGGACCCCCAGACACATAATGCTAGTAGCAACAAAGAAACAATTTTTGCAGATTTGGTCTAGAATTTTTGTGAACACAATTCAATGAATAGCTTTTGGACCATTAAATGGGTTAAAAGGTGTAGTATTTGTAGAATTATACACTACTCAGTTTACAGAAAGGTGGCACATTGGCTTGCTGTTCTACTGAAGTCTTTTGACAAAGTAGTTCCTAAACAAGAATTTAGACATAAGCAATGGTTAACTCTGCACTGAAAATAATAATAATAATGAGGAGGAGGAGGAGGAGGAGAAGAAATCAGAAATTTGGATTTCCCCGTAGAGCTAGAAAATATATACAGAACCTGACGTATGTAGCTCCACTCAGAATTAAAGCCGATTGATTTTATCCTAGTGCGTGTATATAGGATTACAACCTCTGAATGTTGCAGCTAGGTCCCATTTTAATCACATTAGTCATGACTGAAACTACTTTGGTTTCAAAAGAAACAAAGTACAACTGGATTGGGATAGCCTCCCAAATGGATTGATGGCCTAGAACAGGGGTCCCCAAACCTTTTAAACAGGGGGCCAGTTCACGGTCCCTCAGACCATTGGAGGGCCGGACTATAGTTGAAAAAAGAACTATAAACAAATTCCTATGCACACTCCACATCTCTTATTTTGAAGTTAAAAAAACAAACAAACAGGAACAAATACAGCCTCAATGATAATCATAATCATAATAGAAATAATAAAGAGGGTTGCAAGAGACCCCTTGGGCCATTTAGTCCAACCCCCTTCTGCCTTTGTGCACCAAAAGCACTACCAAAGCACCCCTTAATAATTAATTATTAATTAAATAATAATTAAAATACCATTATAAACAAGCAAAGCCTTGGAAGACACACACCAGGTGAGGGAGGAGGCGGGAAAGGCATGCCTTGGTGGAGGAGGGAGCCACCACCACCGTGGGGGCCGGATAAATGGCTTCGATGGGCCTCATGTGGCCCCCGGGCCTTAGTTTGGGGACCCCTGGCCTAGAATCATAGAATTGTAGAGTTATACTAAGGGCCATGTACCCAGTAGCTGCCAGTGCAAAAATCCCCCTCAAAATTATCTCTGACAGATGACCATGCCCTTTATGTTTAGAAAGACAGTCCTAGTTACAGTATCTGGAAAAGAGTATTTGCATAATTATTGCTCTAAAAACATTATCTAATTCTCTACTAATGAACATTTTGTTTGCAATTTCAGAGGAACTGAGTGTGAATGGACAATTCCAATGTCTTGCAGAACTGTCAACCCATCCAATCACAGTTTGCCACGGGACTGGGATCTCCTGGGGCAATGCTCACAACGATGCTGCTCATAATGCACTACAATATTTAAAAATCATGGCTGGGAGGAAATAAGCTTCAAGCAAAAGGAAATATTTAGAAACAGATATCATTTAAAAGGACCTATCTATTTAAGCTGAACAGTTTCCAAACTCTTGGGGCTGTTTTTTTAAAGTCACATCACAAAATCCACATATATATTTATGCGTTAGAATGAAATAATGATTTACATCAATTAATTGTGGGGTTTTCATTTTGGATAGCTAGACTCAGGAAGCACAGATACCAGCACAGCTGCAGTCATGGAGAAAGGGTTTGGCTGGCATCTTGTAACTGGTGAACTACGATAGCATGAGTTGGACTTCCCCCATTGCAACTCTTTTTTCTTGGTCACTGCAGAGGCTGGAATTCTCTAACAACTGAGCAATGACCAATCTGTTCCTTCAGGTTCAACCCAGAGCTGGGTGCCAACACATTGGCTTCCCCCACAGAGACCTTGGGAAGACCTCTGAACAGCTGACCAGACAAAGGTAGTTGGGCATTCATCATCTTCCTGTGCTCTCCACTGACCAGAAATGAGTGGGTTTGGGGGTTGGGCTGCAGCTGAAAAAGGGTGGGTTTTAGTGGGGAAGGGGTAGAACTAGTTGTGTCTCATAGCTACATCTCTTAAATGCAAGATTTTAGTTTTCTTGGGTTTGTTGGATTAGAATTCTCAGGACCAAGGTAGGAATTTCTTCAAATCAGAAGTGTGAAGTAGATCTTTCTACTCAGAGATTTCCAGGGAAGCAGTTTTACAGTAGATCAGCAAGGGGTTTTGATTCTTGTTTTAACAACGGTGGTGATAAAAAAATCTCCTTTTTTCTCCTTAAACTGAGTCGCTTAAGTCAAGATAGGGAGAAAACAGGAAATACTGGTGTGCAGTTCTAATACTGAAAATGAATTTCTGCACTTGATCGGCAATTCTGTGCTTGTCTTCACTTACTGTATTGCACCTGGCTCTAGTTGGTGGACCTCAGGTTTCTAAGGAAAATCAAATCAGATCCCGCAACCCTTTTCCGATCTACTGGCCCTGTCCGAGGAGACTGGCTGTTTCCATGTCAGGTGGTGAAAGCACACTTGGTTTCAGTCTGCTCTTTCCTTCCAGGAGTTGTCCAAGGTGTCTCCAAAATACTTTCAGCACCTTGGAAAGCTCCTTTTAGGTTCTGGCTAAATCGTGAAGCAAATTTACTGGTCCTGCTCTAACCAAGGAGTTGCCCTTGCTACACTCCAATCACACTTTGGGCTCAACACAATGAGAATGTTGTGGCATCATAACAAGGTATTAGCAGGGAAGAGGTCTGGCTCCAATTTAACCATGCAGTTAGACAACTAAATTAACAATATATTTAGAATAGTGCCTTTTGTGGTACTCAGCATAGTTCTCAATAGCCAGGAGGAGGATTTCAGACCCCTACCTACTCTGGTCCCTACATGCCGACTTTATATAGGGGTAAGAATGATGCCCTACAAGTATATTGGACTACAACTCCCAGCATTCCTCGCTATATTTATGGGTTGCAGGATCATTTCTTAGCCGGTTTGATCATTGCTGTCCTTACTTTGACAATACATGTCTTTCTACCTCTTGTATTTAATGACAGAATTAAAGCTTAGGAAGAAAAGGAAGTTTTGGAATTTGATCAAACTGTAGAGGAAAATATGTAACAGAAATGGAACATCTTTGTGATTGATAGAGATTTGGGATTGACACAGATTGCAAAAACTTCTGTTTTTTCTAGTATCTGAATTGGGGCAACATTTAGCACAGATTTATAGAATTGTCGTGAATTGTCTAGTATCACCAAGTAGCTATGAGCCCTTGCACCACACATGCTAGTTTACCAGCTACTTCATGAAAACCTCCATATATGGGATCTTGAAACCAAAGTTGCTAGTATCTGATTCTCCCCAAGAAAAATACTGTTTTGAAAAGCTTTATGTGATGGCCATGACATGAATTTTCCTGTATTTGGATTTCTCTCATTGTGTGCATTGTGGCCCTTTTTTAATTTATGGTTTGAAGAGTGTGTTTTTCTAGAAACAATATCTTTATTAACATCACTGCCGTTTTTCATAAGATAACTATGTCATTAGAAATTCTTTAATAAATTGTTTTAAAGAATAATTGCAGTAATTCATTTTCAAGTTGCGTTTTGTATATACATTGATCATTTCATAAATTCATGTTACAGCAAAACAATGCAAGTAGGGCCATCTTTTTTGGGAGAAATGTCATTGCTCCATAGCACTGTGGTGCACATATACATATGCAGACTGAGATTCTGAATCACTTAAGTGCAGTGTAAATATTCCCCATTAAGCAGCCTCTGTGCCAAATACCAATGTAGGGTAGTATATGTGGGTTAATGCGCATGGCTGACAAACTTTGGGCAGTTGTAGTGCACAAAGGCAACATGGAATCACATACTACTGTGCACACTTATGTATTAAAAGTACATGTATGACTCCACTTTCATCATTAGCTGGTTGCGACCAGTGCACATTTTCCAAAAACATCTCTTCACATGTAGGACTCAACTTTAACCTATGTATGCTATGAACACAATGCCAGTGCATGTTTCCCATTCTGCAGTGTTGTGTGGGAAGCCTACATCCAAGTTCTTGGGAAAGCACCACGGGAATGTTCATAATTCATTGTGGTAATCACAAGATAACATTTATATATATTTGTTAGGCTTGGCAAATGTCATGTTGCAATTTTGGCGTTAAACCATTGAGCTGAAGTGGTCATAGAAGTCTAGGCAGCTTTCTACAGTAATTTGGCATAGTCCTCTTTTCCTGCGGACGAATGAGCCGCTCAGATCGACTCTAGTTTCCAAGTCCAAGTCAATGGGAAATGTGGTGGGCCTAATGTACCCCAATGGATTTGCAGCAGCTTGGAAGTCCCAAATGTGTCAAATTCCAGATCCATGTGCAGAAACACCCAAGGAATCTGAAATCAATGCAAAAAACCATAGCTCCATCCCTCCCCGTGTGACATGTTGCAATGATCACTTATGTTGACCACTGTATGAGCAATCACTTACACAGATAAATCCAATAGTAATAACATCAGGACCAGTTTTTTTGTGAGAGGGAAGAATTCCCATCATTGGATACTAGCATTTTTCTCCAACTCATTGTCATGAGCATCTGTATGGGAGTATTGAAAGTCTGGATCCAAGCCAGTATTGCTATTTTAAGCAGCTCACTGCTCTGTGTATCTATCTACATGCTGACTAGAAAGCTTTGGGATCAAATCACATCTGACCTGACGCAGCAGAAAATACACATCACACAGAACAATGTGTTTGGAATGAAGAGATCAGGATAGAAATCTCTCCATGGCTATTGTCACTGTCCTTTCTCATTTGTCTTTTTTAGGACTGAAAGAGGGCACTGTGATATCCTTTCAAGGCAGGCTAGGACAGGAAATACAATCAAGAAAACCAGTAAAGTGAATCAAAACACTTCCCGCAAAAAATCAACGTGACTTTACAAAGTAATTGCTGTGAATTTATTGAGGCCCATTTTCTTACAAGTGGAACATTCCTCTGTACAACATTCATTTGAAGAGGCACAGTTTTCCTGCTTTTTTTGGTAGCACAACGTACCAGACAATCCAAATAAGTGATACACGCATATTGAACAGAACCATGTGTTACCAAAGCAGCGGATTTATTTGCTGCTAGAACAGCTCCCACTGACAAAGAGGGGAAAGCGGGACACTTTTGCAAGTGAGCAATGGCTTGTTTCTTTGGCAGTGGAACCAGTGGAAATGATGTTTCAGATTCACACACAATCTCTTTGGCTCTGAAAATCACCTTTTTTTCAATTGCTGCCATAGGATACAATCCAGGAAGCTGTGGTTAGATTTTACAGGGCTTGCTAAACATAGGGAACTGAACGTTTACTGAATTCTGTCTAGGGTTTGATGAGATTGTAAAGACAATTCAGTTTCAATATGGTTCTTTCAGCACACGTTTTCCGAAATGAGTAAAACAGGACACTGCAAAATACAGTGTATCATTTGACAATGATGGTTTTCCTCTTAGATCAAACAGAATTTCAAACCAAGCTCAGCTGTTATCTTTAAGGCATAATATGTATACCTTTCTTCACATTAATTTACTGGCAAACAAACAAATCAACAAAAGGTTGTTTTGCATTAAAGCAATTGGGTGGTTAATTTGTGTAGGAAATGGGAACTGCTAAACAAAGGACAGGATACACATAAGGAAACAGACAAACATAATTTCTTTTTAATAACAGTTGGTTTTGCTCAGACTCCCACAGATAACTGAATTGTTCCAGTTTCCAAACTGGCACCATTTTGAGAAACACCCTAATGGCAGAAAGGAAATCGATTAACCCAAACATGTGGATTGGTAGCCAGAGTCTGGTCTTCATTCACCCAGTACATATATGCAACAGCAAGGAAACTTTTTTGCATCCACAACCACAAATCTGCAATTACTTAACCTCAAATATTTGGGGGCCACACAGGATTCAGATGTTTTATTTTGGACTGGATAATTGTTGCAGATCTTTAGAAAAAGTATTTGTGGAAATAATATTTTGCTTCAGCACACCAGGCCAAAACTATGGTTACGACTGCAAGCCAAGCATGTAGAAGTACGAGAGACTTGGAGGCTTTCTGCATGCTGTAAAGCCCAGTTTTAGAGATCCTGTCAATTTCGACAAATATTGTAACCTTTTCCAAGGCTGAACTCCTGCCTCTCCTCAATTCTGCAGAGAATAACTGTTTCCCAAATCTGCCAATGAATTTTACTGGACTTGAAGAAGAGAGGGACGAAATCTACTTCAAAAAAAGTAAATGTGTATATAACTGAGGTCAGTAAAAGGGACCTGATTGGAGCATTGTTAGATACAGCGCCTTTCAGCGAATAAGCAGCATTATAACAAAGAAGCAAATCATACAAACTAGGTCTTCTTGAGCTTTTGCTGAAACTTGAAGGAGAGGGAACAGGCTCAGAGCAGAGAAGAGTGCAATTTTCCAATCTGGAAATTTAATAAAGAAAAGTCTCCATCATATGAGATCAGTCATTTGCAGAAATACACGGTAGTTGGATTTCTGCCTGATAGGATGCATATTGTTCCCTTAAAGTGAATTCTGTCGATTTCAGTTTTAAATGTAATTTTACCAGAAATATTTTGGTAACTGATGTATATTCTGCTTCTATTTATTTCTGTTTTAAAAAACATTCATTTTGAAGGGTATATCTGAAAACCTTTAGAAATTAAAAAACAGAAATAAAAGAAATATCTGATTGGGAGGCCAAATTTACATGTCACCTCTGCAGATGCTACAAACGTACAGTCCCAGAGCTTGCTACCATCTTGCAATGGTAAAATATAAAAGCATATAAAAAATCCCTTGTTAGTGCTCAGGTTGCAGCATCAGCATTCCCAGTGCGGATGGGGCATTGCTGTGAGAAACACGCAAACACTTCGGCATCCGGTGCTTCTCAAAAGGCATCCAATGCAAAAAAAGGATACATTTTATTGGCAGCAGCCACGCTAATGACACCATGAGTTCATTCACACTATACAAGTGGAGTGCTAAGGGACCAACTAAACTGCCATTGTTCTATCCAATTGAAACTTGGGAATTTATGTTTAGAGAAGTGTATTTAGAATCCTCTGCCAATGAGCTCACCAAATTACAAAACCCGGAATTCCATGGGATGTTGCCGTGGCAGTTAAAGTGGAATCATACCATTATAGTTGAGTCGTTTCAAAGCAAGTTCAGGGATCTAGATTTTGGATGGCGCGCTTAGCCACAGAGCTCCATTGTGGAATCATAGTGCTATAAATGCATAGTGTGAAAGATCCACTTGTGTAAACTGATCCAGATAAAATCCACAGCAAATGATGTGCAACTACCTTGCCCCATTGAAATCCATAAGCCCCCAGCATGGTTAATTCGTTCCTCTTGCATAAATATTATATACATTGTCTAGGCTTAATTTAGCATGTTAAAAAGCAGAAGATTCAGCGACATGCTGTAGTGAACAAAAACAACTCAGAGAAGCTAAGGCAGAGCTTTCCAAACTCTGTGTTGTGACATGTTAGTGTGTCAGCTGCAGTGTGCAGATGTGTCACACGAACATAACAAAAGACTTCTGGGTCTATGTGAAATAAGCAATAAATCTTTAGTAAAGGTAAAGGTTTCCCCTGATGTTAAGTCCAGTCATGTCCGACTTGGGGTTGGTGCTCATCTGCATTTCTAAGCCGAAGAGCCGGTGTTGTCTGTAGACAACTCCAAGGTCATGTGGCCGGCATGTCTGCATGGAACAGCGTTACCTTCCCGCCGAAGCGGTACCTATTGATCTACTCACATTTGCATATTTTCGAACTGCTAGGTTGGCAGAAGCTGGAGTTAACAGCGGGAGCTCACTCTGCTCCCCGGATTTGAACCTGGGACCTTTTGGTCTGCAAGTTCAGCAGCTCAGCGCTTTAACACACTAAGCCACTGGAGGCTCCAACAAATCTTTAAAAACATATAAATGAAAGGTGCTCATGAGATACATTGTTTCCTCATATATATTATTACAATTTCTGCATGTGTCTGTATCTCTTATAAGATGTCAGTTGATAGTAAAACTGAATTACTGTGTTGCAAAATGATGCATGTCCAAAAATTTTGTCACCAACATGAAATGTTTGGAAAGCTCTGAGCGAAGGATTAGCAGCTTTTTGTCGGAGCAGCAGCCCAGTCTCTGGTATCTCCTAGCAAACTACTTTTTTGAAATTGAGAGGTATTGCAGAAACCATCTATGATGGAGTTATTCATAAGACCCCAAGTGTCCCAAGTACAGAGGAGGGAAATAGCCTAGCCTAGCTCATGCTTGTTGCATGAACCTCAAGCACCTTTTTACAGCCCACCCATAAACCATAGTGTATCTGCCAGAAATGGCTGGAAAATCCCAGTGAAGCAGAGTTAGATGTTAATACAGAAAGTAAATAAATGATCACTTCTGAGGTTAAGGGGAAAGATCCAGAAAGGGGGTAGGTGTAAATAATTTCAAGACTGATTCTAAATTGAAAACTAAATGGTAGTTCTCCTGTCCCAGTTCTATCAAGACTAACTGACTGGATGTATTTGCAAGTGATGATCACAGCAATATAATTCCAGGATCAACCACATGCACATCCGCAATATAAGTATCCTGTATGTATGCAAACACACTCATTGCACTTCTGCTCAGCCTGGGTACACAAATGTATTACCTTTGCACAGAAATCATCTATTCAGTTGGAGTCATGAAGCACATACAACTAAAGATGACATCTCCTTCCTGCCCTATTATTATTATTATTATTATTATTATTATTATTATTATTATTATTATTATTATTATTATTATTATTGCCACACTTTATCTCTCCTGAAGGAGACTTAAAGCAGAATTTTCTGTATAGGATTCCCATCTTTGAGCATGCATTCCTTTGGGAGCTGCCTTTTCTCTACACTGCAGATGATATTAAAAAGCATGTTCAATAAGAATGAACTCTCTCAGAAAGAAATAATGATATGGGGATGACCTGTGCTATAACAGGTGTGAAGACGATGAACACTGTACACGTGTGTGTGTGTCACCCTTGCATAGAGGCCATGGTAATCTTTTCTCTGTCCTTCCAATTTTAGTCTACAGCAGTGGTTCCAAACCTTTTTTTTGACCGGGAACCACTTTGACCAGGGACCACTATCCAACATTAGTACCAAAAGGGTTACGAATCAGTTTTTGGTCAACTTTAGATTCAGTTTGGTTATTTGGGGTGCTGATTCAGAAAATTGCATTGGATAGATCACATCAGCTCTAGTTTCTGTTACAAAACATATGCCATCCAGTAATCGCCATATGCTCGCCCACAGAAAACCATATTTAATCATCTAGAGCTGATGTGATCTATCCAATGCAATGGTCAGCTCTGCAGAAAGGAGTGGAAAGAAAATAAAATAAAGAGAAGGAGGTTTGCAGACCGGATTTTCGTTCTCATGGCCCGCTGCTGGGCTGCAGCCCACAGGTTAAGAACCACTGGTATACAGGCTGTCAAAAGGAGATGTATAAAAATATTTAAAGAATCGCAATATCACATTTAGAAAAAGTGAAACTCCTTGATACATGCCACATTATATGTGATGCTTCACATATTTTTAGATTCTTGAACAGAATGCCAATCACGGATGGGCCAAAATGCAGTCCATAACACCCAATAGCCTATGAAACTGGGCTTAAATAATCGGGCCCAGTATTCTCTCTTATAGAGAAGTGGGCAACTAGAGAAGGTTGGAGACTACACTAGCTCACCGGGAAACCTTGGAGGGATGTACTCCCGACCACTTATTCCTATTAAAAGATTGCTCCTAAATGCCCTCTTCTATTACCCAATAATTTAGTGAACATCAACCAATTAGTGTCCTTTTCACAACAGTCATTTTCTGTTGCAAGTTTGCAGAACTGTTCCTCCACCATCCACCATGCCCCAAGATTTCCCCAAGAAGAAAAAGTCATTTCTGCTTCCAAAGCAGATAACTGATCTGGGAACATTTGTTTCTGCCCTCCGGTTTGCTTTATCTGTTGACATTTCATTCTCTTTAGACAAGCAAACCTACTATTTTTATATTGCATTGTTTATAGTGTTGTTAACCGCCTTAGGTATTTTTTTTTTAGAGAGAGATAAAGTGGGACATTAATAAAAATAATAGACATCTTGAATGTATTCGGATAATAGAAAGGGAGGACTGAAATCAGCAAATGCACAAAACATGAAATACTGCAACTTTAGATATTGGAGATACTGATAGAGCTAAAGAGTTGAATTAGTCCCATGCTATGCCCCTAAAAATTTTTTTTTACATTCACACCTTTAGCCCCAACAATTTGAAAATCTCTCTTTAGGAAATGAAAAGTTGAAATGTTAGTGGATTTTTTGCTAAAATGGATTTGGAAAGCTGATATTCTTCAATGCTCTTTGAGTGCTTTAAGGTGAGAAGGTGCTTCCTGGTGCCATCATTCAAAAGGTACTGCAAAATCTTTGTATTTCTTCCACACTATGGTTAAAAGGGGGTCAGAAACAATATTTTGTGGGGGGAAATACAAACAAGAGACTAGGTTGCATGGAGGCCCCATAAAATGTGTGAAAGGTAGAATAACAGCTTTGTCTGGAAGCATCCTCAGATACCTTCAAACCTCAGTCAAACCCCTAAGATCCTGAGCAACAAAAGGAAGCTCAGAGAAATTGTGGCTCCGTTGTGTAATGCCACTATATCCCATGAGGCAGGAATAATGTAAGGGAAGAACCATAGTTCTTAAATGGCCTGTTCCTTAAGAAATACAAAACAGAAAAGGATGGGTTAGTGGGAGGGGAAAGTACCAAATAGCATATATAAGTAATTTACTTTTGGGAAACATAGTACAAACTAGCCATCTCTATGTGTCTATGGAAGCCCACCAATAATTTCTTCTTAGGAAGTACTATATAAAGGGTAAAATAAAGTATGTATAGACTTATGTGCCATGTACATATATAAATATTAATTATGAAATATATACAAGGACATCTTTTCTGTCATCAGTGCCCAAGAAATGGAATTAGAACCCAGTTAATAAACTGGGCATGAATTAAAGACAAGATTACATTAAAAAGCATTCAGATTTTTTCAAAAAATCTAATAATATTGACTAATAAAGCATACCAACTTCACTTTGAGAGAGGAGTCACCCAGCTCTTTCCACTTACGCATCAAAAATGTGCCACTCAGCAGCCATTTAGGTTTTGCTTCTTCATCCAAAAATATAATTGCTTTATGGAAACCGGTAAAATATAATTTTGCATAAAAACGTATCAGCAAGGTGTGACCAAGAACCTACTATGTGAGCCACACTGCCTTTCCCAGACTTGCAACTGAAGTATATCATGCTTATAACACAACATGAATGAACACACACACACTCAAATAATCCTAAGTCATCAGGACAATCCTTCACTTCCAAGTGAGAAGCCAGACACTTTTCTGACATCTTTTTTTGTGCTTGACCCTCATGCAATCTTCAAGGAATTCCAACTGTATTAAGACGTATGAGAGAATGAAACAAAGTGTGAAACCATGAGAAGTGATGGTAAGAGACGGGGTATTTTTCACAGCATTAGGCATTGAGAATGTGACCTCGGATTCATTTGTTACAAAATTAGCCAGCTTTTTTTTCCAGCATGACCAAGTCCCACGATGTTCAAACATATACCAATACATCACTTTTCTTCACCATCCGTTTAGGGTTTGCTCTCTTTCAGATAATACTTTTCCTTCAATATTTATAATATGAACCAAACCCTAGTGCTTTAAAAATTCTGACTGTTTAAGAATACATATGTTAAAATGACCATGTACAACTTCACATTGTGTTTTTTTAAGGCATGAAACATGGCATATGAATGGGAAGAGCTTCCAGAAAAAGCATGTCTTTTTCAACATGGCCAGTCCAAGCACATCACATGAGGAAACTAACCTGAAGCTGGAAATGAATAAGGAGTGTGATTCAAGATTCAGTAACTGCAGGTGTAGACATTCTAGACAAGTTTGTTAGAACAGAACTTGCTTTGTTTTGGAATTCCATGTCTATTTTAAGCACCAGATACTCTTCAAAGCATCTTTGGCTAACTCAGTACACGCTTCTCTTGTGCTGCTTTTTCCGTGTCTGAATCTTTAAGGGGTGTTTAATTTAATGACTGCTGCAGAAATGTTTAGGGTGTGGGATAATGCACTTTTGGAGGTCCATTATAAAGATGAATATAAAAGCAAATGAAAGGTTTCCTGCAGACCCACAAACCACCCTTAGCTATAAGAAACATGTGCATAGTTTTTCTTTTCTTTTAAAGAGTGATATGTTACTAGATCTACATTCTCAGTTTACCAGAGTTTGAGGGTTTCTATTTTACTAAAGCCAGGATCCTTTCGGAGTTCCCAATACGTGTCATTAGAAACCCAGGCTTCTCTTTGATTGGCATCGATAACTTTTCTGTAAACGTAAAAGAGAACAATTAGTATGAGGCAAAATACATGCAGAAATGCCTTTAAAAGGAATCAAACTATAACCCTGCTAAAATATTGGCTGGAAAACATTTTTTTTTCAAAAACAAAAAGGTCTTACTTATCACTTAGGGCCCTTCTACACTGCCATATAATCCAGAATATCAAGGCAGGTAATCCAGATTTCTGCTTTGAGATGGATTATATGAATCTACACTGCCATATAGTCCAGTTCAAAGCAGATAATCTGGATTGATACAGTTGTGTAGAAGGGGCCTTAGTGGTAAGGAAAAAAGGACTAGAGACTAGACCAGTGGTTCTCAACCTTCCTAATGTTGCAACCTCTTGATACAGTTCCTCATGTTGTGGTGACCCCCAACCATAACATTATTTTCGTTGCTACTTCATAACTGTAATTTTACTACTGTTATGGATCATAATGTAAATATCTGATATGCAGGATGTATTTTCATTCACTGGATCACATTTGGCACAAATACCTGATACACCCAAATTTGAATACTGGTGGGGTTGTGGGAGTGGGTGAGATTGATTTTATCATTTGGGAGTTATAATTGCAGGGATTCATAGTTAACCTACAATCAAAGAGCATTCTGAACTTCACCAATGATGGAATTGAACCAGACTTGGCACACAGAACTCCCGTGACCAACCTTCCTAATGTTGCAACCTCTTGATACAGTTCCTCATGTTGTGGTGACCCCCAACCATAACATTATTTTCGTTGCTACTTCATAACTGTAATTTTACTACTGTTATGGATCATAATGTAAATATCTGATATGCAGGATGTATTTTCATTCACTGGATCACATTTGGCACAAATACCTGATACACCCAAATTTGAATACTGGTGGGGTTGTGGGAGTGGGTGAGATTGATTTTATCATTTGGGAGTTATAATTGCAGGGATTCATAGTTAACCTACAATCAAAGAGCATTCTGAACTTCACCAATGATGGAATTGAACCAGACTTGGCACACAGAACTCCCGTGACCAACAGAAAATACTGGAAGGATTTGGTGGGCATTGATCTTGAGTTTGTGAGTTGTAGTTCACCTACATCCAGAGAGCACTGTGTACTCAAACAATGATGGATCTGGACCAAACTTAGTATGAATACTCAATATGCCCAATTGTGAACACTGGTGGAATTTGGGGGAAATAAACTTTGATATTTGGGAGTTTTCTGATGGTCCTTGGTGACCCCTCTGACACCCCTCTCACAATACCCCCCCCCTCAGGGATCCCGACCCCTAGGTTGAGAAACACTGAACTAGAATATTTTAGAGACTAGATTGAGGCTGTACAATATAAAACAACATTTTTGTTTTGTGGCGTAAACACAACCTCCCCAGCCTCGGCTTCTAGATCGATAAGATAAAGTTATCTTGATCTTTGTCATCACAATCAACATCATCATCATGCCTCTTTTCCAGTTTGGTACTCAAGGCATATTACAAGTGAATACTTATTTGTGAAGTTATTTCTTACGAACAGCAATACAATTGTGCAAGGCAGCTTTTGAATGCCCAAGGCACCAAACTGGATCCAAGTGTTCACGCTCTTTGTCTGAAGTTTTTTTTACATAGTATCACAACAAATTAAACATAAGCATAACTGATTCTAAGCATATGCATCATAATAACCCTTGGTCCAAAATGTTCTGAGGGACACCTCCCTTACCAAATACAGTAGAGTCTCACTTATCCAACACTTGCTTATCCAACGTTCTGGATTATCCAATGTATTTTTGTAGTCAATGTTTTCAATACATCATGATATTTTGGTGCTAAATTCGTAAATATAGTAACTACTGCATAGCATTACTGCGTGTTGAACTACTTTTTCTGTCAAATTTGTTGTATAACATGATGTTTTGGTGCTTAATTTGTAAAATCATAACATAATTTGATGTTAATCCCTCTTTATTATCCAACATATTTGCTTATCCAATGTTCTGCCAGCCTGTTTATGTTGGATAAGTGAGACTCTACTGTAAAATATTTATTTTGTATCTTCGTCTGTAATATTGTTTCCTTTCTGCAAAGCTCTCACTTTATGCAGTGAGATGTAATACATTTCATAATATCAGTAACTCTAAATGCTCATGTATAAGTCTAGAAACTTTAGTTAAAAAAAATCAGCCTATGTAACATAGGTTGACTTATCAACAGGTCAGTGTAAATACGGTACCTCAAAAGTATATTAATCTTTGGGAGAGAAAAGAGGCATACATCCATGCCTGAAAACATACTTCACTCCATCTAATGGCAATGAAAATATTACGGACCATATATGGAAGTGTACCTCATTATTGATTTTACTGCCATCTATGTTTATCTTTTTTTAATCATGAGAATATGATAACTAAAAAGTAGTAAGAGCAGCTTGGAAGTGCAGCGCTTTTCTTCGCATCCAGATGGTCCTGCTGTGTTCTACACTAGACATGGCATCTGTCATGAGAAACTAATTTCTGAAATTCCTAAATATAGGACTACTACTAGTACTGAGGATGCCCAAAACAAAGCCCTGTGGGAGCAACAGTCACAATGCTAACCCCTCCATTGGGAAAACAGCTTAGAAAGAAGACTAGTATTTACATAGAAATTAATCTTTAAAAAACCTGTGAGGGTAAGGAAATGACATTATAAGTGGGCAAGAGGGACTAAAAGAAGGATTTTTGCTGGAGTGGCTGGAGCGAATGACCAATAGGATTGTTAAAAATCCATGCAGCTGCCTTCCTTCTAAAGGATATGGCAGAGGAAGAAAAATAACATCACAGATGGGAATTTCTGGTAAGTTTTAAGTGTTTTTGTGTAACATAAATTTAAACACAGTTTTGAAATTAATCTACTTGTAAAAAATATTTCCCTTCTTATGTAAACATAATTACAAAGAAGTATTTCAACAACTTTGAGGTCAATGGGGAGAGCCTTTGTACACTCAGTATATTATTATTATTATTATTATTATTATTATTATTATTATTATTATTATTATTATTATTACTACTACTATTATTACTATTATTATTGTTGTATCTCGCCACCATCTCTCCGAAGGGACTCGGGGCGGCTTACATACTTAGTCAATCTGATGCAGAATTGCATAGCTGTATCTTCAACAAGCAAATTGCCATTCACTGAGTAATAGCTGCCCTTTTAATCCCTTTTTTCCTTCCGAAAAAAAGGGTGTATGACCATTATGTGAAGAAAAAATATGTGCAGAACTGGCTAGGTCTGGGGCTTTCCCACTCTTACTTCCAAGGAGGTAGGAGGGAGAAGGGAAAGTCGCAGACCCAGCCTCCTGAGTTATAAAGTTTTAAAAGGAAATGCAAATGGATGAAAAACACAGAGGCTATGCCCCATGCAATTAGGTCAAAACCTAAACTTTTAGGTCAAAACCTAAACTTTCAATGTTATCTAGCTGTAAAAAACAGATGGTCTTCTTTATAAATATTAGGTCTTCTCCTTCCTCCCTCCTCAGAAGTAGGACATAGCCAGCTTTAATGCAAGGATTAAGAGAGGAAAAGCAAGAAACCAGTTTCAGGACCCCAAAACTATTATGCGGTGGCGACTATTGCACAGTGAAATGTGCTATATTTTACATTGATCAATTTTATTAACTTAGATTAAATGAATGTTTTATTTCTTTCCCAATAACTTTCCTATTTCTACTACTAAGTGTAAGTAATCTGCTTAAATTTTTCTACTCTATTACTCAACTGTAGATTTATTTGTAGCAGGAATTTACATACTTAAAAAATCTTGGTACATGTTCCATATGGTTTTCTTCTAAGTAGCGCCTCCGGCTTCTTTGGAGTTCCTCTATTCTTTGTTTTTCTGTGGCCGCTGCTTCTAAATGCCCCTCTTCCAAAAATCTACAATGAAAGAATGTTATCATTTTTGTTGATGCCTACATTCATGCAGCAAAAGAACAAAAAATGCTAAAGAGATGCTAAATAGTCTTTAAAATTGCATATTCCTGACAATTCTGTGAGCAAGACTGACACCAAGCTAAAGCCATCTTAATTGATTAATACATGATTAGTTCATTATGGAGCCCCTGGTGGCACAGCGGGTTAAACAGCTGAGCTGCTGAGACTAAAAAGGTCGGTGGTTTGAATCCAGGAAGCAGGGTCAGCTCCCACTATTAGACCCAGTTTCTGCCAATTTAGCAGTTCGAAAACATGCAAATGTGAGTAGATCAATAGGTGGGAAGGTAAGAGCGCTCCATGCAGTCATGCACATGAGAGGTGTCTATGGACAACACCGACTATTCGGCTTAGAAATGGAGATAAGCACCAACCCCCAGAGTCGGACACAACTCGACTTAATGTCAGGGGAAAACCTTTACCTTTACTAGTTCCTTATTTGTAAATTAAGTCATCAACCAAATCAGAACAAGTGCATATGAGGAAACTCAACAATTCTGAAAAGAACTAGCATGATTTGATTGCTTTTGAAATAAGCAGCAACAGGTAAATACGAGAACCATTTTAAAAGACACATTCCATCATTTATGTGTGATAAATAAAGGTACCTGTTCTAAGATACCACCTGCTTTCTGCAGTGTTAGCAATTTAAAAAAATAATATTAAACTAGCTCTGCCTTTTGAATTTATCAAGACCCTTTTAGGAAATTCGTGCAATGAATCAATGCATCAAATGTGGCATCACTGAACATTAATACTCCTTTATAATCTCTCCTCTAAAGCAGCCACAGTCATTAGACAAGCAGTATGACTCTTGCCTTTGATCGGGCCGGAATCGTGCATCTGTTCTTGGAAGGAGGTCTTTCAATGCAGGATCTAACTCATTCAGCTCAATGGCAAACCTTGTAAAGCCATAGTAACGCTCATAGTTGGTTGGCATCGAGCCTACATTAATAGGTGAGATAAAGTTAGTAGTTAATCTTTGGGAGAGAAAAGGGAAATTCTGCATGCAAAAGAAAGTGCCAAATGGAAAATAACCACGTGTAGCTTGTCATAACATCTCTGGCAACTTGTGAGAGTGACACATATATTCATCGAACACCATGCAGGCACTGTCCAAGGAAGACCAACACTATTGTCTGTCATGGATCTAAAACAGCAGATGGAGAAAGATCTGATCTATTATATATCCTTGAGTAGCCACTGGAAATGATAAAGCAGCCACGTCATAGGAGATTGTAGATGTTATAGGCTAAAAAGCAATTTTTCCAAATTCTTCTTTACAAGTGGGTGAAAGGTGTAATCAATGCCTCCTTAGAACAAGGCAGAATTCCAGCTTGCCTAAAGGAGACAAGTGTGAGGCCAGTACAGGGATTCAGCCTGTGCTGGGTGGGGTTACAATCCCCTTGAAGACACAAATCCACAGTTCCTGGATTCTGTGTTAAATCTGTGTTAAAGATTCCTGTATTCTGTGTTAAATCTGGAGGCCCAGGTTTCTGCAGTGGCCATGAGTGCCTTTTCAAATTTGAAACTTGTGCACCAACTACAACTGTTCCTTGAGATGTCAGATCTGGCCACAGTGGTACATGCCTTAGTTACATCCTGTTTGGGTTACTATAAGGAGCTCTACATGGGGATACCTTTGAAGATTGTTTGAAAACTTCAACTGGTCCAAAAAGCTATGGCTACAAACCTCCAATACTATCTGTTCTGACTAGGAATTATTCTTCAGGATCTCTTTTCTGTCATAGCTACAATTTTCACCCTACATAATACTGAAAGCCTGTAGAATTCCCCACACTTTTTTTCAGGGATTGCTTAGTACAAGAAAATGCATAACTCTTCTACCAAATTCCCTCTACCACAGCCTGAGAAGATTACACCTGCTTCCTTAGATATGTACCATATGTCAATGTGTACCATTTTGTATGTTCCTATGTCCTGAAGATAACTATTTTTACAATGAGGCACTGTAGTCTGGAGAATGGAAGCCATCTAGTCTGATGTGAAGGAAGCATCTGAAAGGATAGATGTATGCACCCACTTTGCCAAGGAAAGCAGTGATAACATGACCACAAAATTTAGTGAGGCACCTCTTTCAATTCTATCCATAGTCTGATCATTGACAGAGAAGATTAGCTCAAGGGCATTGTCTCTGTTCTAAATATAGCCAAACCTATATAGAAAACAGAGCAGGTGAGGAAATAGGCCAATGTATAGACTCTAAATCAGGGGTCCTCAAACTTTGTAAGCAGAGGGCCAGTTTATGGTCCCTCAGACAGTTTGGAGGTGGGGGATATAATTTGAAAAAAAAATGAACTAATTCCTATGCACACTGTATACAGTGTTCCCTCACTTATCGCAGGGGTTAGGTTCCAGGTCCACCCGCAATAAGTGAAAATCCACAAAGTAGGGGCACTATATTTATTTTAATATTTATACATTATTTTAATAGTTATACGCTATTTTAAGTTTTTATCAAACAATCGTGTGTTGATAAATTGCCTCTTCCTCTCGTTGCCACTTGGGCTCCTTTTCTCTCCCTTTGCCTTCTCCTTCCTCCCTTCCTTAGGCTGTAAATTGTATTTTTTTAATGAATTATAATAGTCTTTTAGAGTTTATTGAAAAACCGCAAAACAGTGAATCCGCGAAAAGTGAACCACGAAGTAGTGAGGTAACACTGTATATCTTATTTAAAGTGTAAAGAACCTGAAAGAACAATACAATATTTAAAATGAAGACCAATTTTAACCAACATATCAGTATTTCAATGGGAAGTGTGGGCCTGCTTTTGGCTGATGAGATATTCAAGTTAATTAAGATTGTTGTTGTGTGGCTTCAAGTTGTTTCAGACCTAGGGTAACCCTAAGTCTAAAGTTTAGGGCAGGGGCTGGGTAAATGACCTTGGAGAGTTGCATCCAGCCTGTAGGCCTTGGGAACCTCTGCCCTAAACACATCCAAATTATGTCATGCCTCCGATGCCAAACTGATAATGCAAAAAAAAAAAAAAGACTATTGAGTATGAAGCAACTGAGAAAAGTCCCTCAAGAATGTCTAGAACCTCTCCAGTTTTGATACAGTGATAACACAAATTAAATCAAATCTAGTTATCTCCAGTAAACCTAGTCACTCAAACAATATATTGTTTTTACCTGGCCTCCATATACATTTTGCCGAAGGCCCAACGCCACAATATAGTCCTTCATGCCACTTTCCAAAGAGGCGATGCACCACCTTTCCTTCTTGATCCATGATGACACCATGAACTTCATTTACATTCGAATTCCAGTAATTTACCTGGAAACATATCAAAATACAAATTTCTAGGTCTCAATTATTGTCAGTGTTTCACTCTCCGCAAAGCTAGAGATTAGGAAACTGGGGGAATGTTTCATGGACGTGTGTGTAACATTCTTATTTTAGATCAATGTCTTCCCTTGCATAGCTACTTCACTGATATCAACCAATGCAGCCCTACTGAATTGCAAATTTATATCACGATCTTAAAGTTGTACAGCACTAATCAGCTGCTAGAAGGAGAAGAAAGTGGTAAACTGGGCCACAAATAAATAGTGCCACTCTTTTCATAGGCAGTCCCAAAAGAATTATAATTTAGTTCATTAAGCTGTATGTAATTGGGCTGCTGAGTCTAGTCTGAGTTGGCAATAGGAACCATAAATGCCCAGCTCTGAGCTATACTATCTTTGACAAAACAGAAAATCTGTGTATTGTGTTGTCGAAGGCTTTCATGGCCAGAATCACAGGGTTGTTGTGTGTTTTCCGGGCTGTATGGCCATGTTCCAGAAGTATTCTCTCCTGACGTTTTGCCGACATCAGGAGAGAATACTTCTGGAACATGGCCATACAGTCTGGAAAACACACAACAACCCTGATCTGTGTATTAATATCTTTTCCTGCATGCCTTCTAGATAAGAGCAGAATAATTATTTTACTCTTCTTTGTAAATTAAAGAGTTTGACGACATAGATTCAAATCTGTCCAAATGTTTGCTTTGGGTTGTATTGAGGGATGGGGAGGGACAGACAAGTTACATCTACTCTCCCTAAGTGTCTTCTTTTATTTTCTGCAGTCATGGATCACTATCAAGTGACATAAAAATCTTTAAATACATTTTGATCTCTGATCATAACTCCTGCCTGATTAAAGGAATTGGTTGGTTAAATGCATGACTTTCAGTCACTTAACTAATAAATCTTCAAGAAACAATAGCCATAGCTATCAAAAAGAGAAATAACAAACATTTAGAAAAGGAGGAAGAGTGAAGAAGTTTTGAAGACCCAAGACTGAAAGTGAAATTGTTCCAGCGGCCAGTCTTAAGATTATTTGACAGAACCTTCTTAATGGTTCATATTGCCGGCAGCCTCCACGGAGACTACATTTTTGAGTCAGCTGATACCCAAATAAATCTCTTTAAAAACAGCAAAGCTTAAAAGATCTCTTTGTTTTCTGTTCTTAAACAGGCTCTATCAGTAGTCATTTCAAAATTGTGGAATTGTTAGTGATCTATTTGTTCAATTTTTTTTCAAAGCAAGCAATGAATAATTTTAGCCATTTTCCTTTTGCTGAGAGAAGTTCTTTGAGAACCACTAATTCACAATTTGAAACTAATTCACAATTCAGGACTCCTGTGCAAAATCCACAAATTCATTGATTGTGCAGAAAACTTTTTTTCTTGAGCTAGAACCAGGTGGGTTTTTTTGGTATGGAAAGTCTTTTTTTTTTCATCGAAAAAAGAAAAGTTTTCTGCAGAGAAAATGCCAGTTCCTGTGCAAATCAGTTGCATATCAAACTTTGCACAGAATAATCTTTCAATTACATAGCTTTTCTCAAACAGAAAATATTTTTTGTGTATAAATATTTTTTTCTACATCGAAATATTATTTCCTTCACAGAAAATGCTATCCCCTGGGTAAAACAACCAAATGTGCATTTTATGAAGCATAAGTGCCAAACCGGATTGTCATTCATCCCAAATTCTTCTCTTAAGGGTCTATTAACTTTAGAAAAGCATCTTTTTCAATTATTTCTCAAATATTTTCAAATATTCTTACCATTCCTAAGAACTGCATGGGAGGCTTGCATATTTATGGCCTACGTAGGATTACATAGAAATATCAACCATATGATTATACTGTTTGCACCAGAAGCTAATGAACAGGGAAAAGATTGATTTCTCACATTAAAGCACTTGTTTTTACTATGAGAAAATCCATCAATCTCAGCCGGTTAATTAATTTGCTAGATATCTTATGTGCTCCAGAAGGGGCTGCATTTGAGCTCCCCATCGGATAAATAGCTATGTCACTAATCACAATGAGGATCATAAAAAAGCTACCTTCATAAAAGTGAGTTTACATATACAGACACCGCTCTTTGTGTTCCTGATGGTTATTTCCCCATAATGCTCTATCCATCTCCTTCCACTGAGGATGTTGTGTATACAAGTAGTGACTTTGTTCCATACATAGCAATCACCATACCTGGAAGGAATATTAAGTGGAACAGTTACGCTTCAACTGCAAATTAAACTACCTTTTCCATCCTGAAATTCAAGAACAAAAGAATACGATGGTCCCTGTGATTACTGTTTATTTATAACCCATGTTTCCACCACTGTTTCAGCCTGCAAAAATGACTTACAACGTTACCACAAATAGTATGATAAAACAACGCAGAGAGAAGAGCTGAATGCAACAGTAAGAACCGTAAACATTATCCCATTGGTTTCAAGAATCTGGAATGAATAAAAGGTTTAAACATAGATATGTGAATGGCTGGCATACATATGGGGGCATTCCATACTTTGGGTGCTAATGTTAAAAAGTCCCAACATCTGGTTTCCATTTATACTCTATATTTCTGAAGACAAGAAGCAGTTGCAGGTGGTCTAGCACAGAAATAAACTGCTTGAACAGTCCTTTAGATAACTTGGACCTCAATGATTTCGGGCCAGTTCCTACACACCCTAATTGGTATTTGATATGGATAAAATTTATTCCACTGAGGAAATGTAAAAAACCATGAAGCTCTTCAGAATATCCAGTTTGGATTGTAAACAACTGTGCTAAAGCTACCTTTTAACTGGACACCAGACAAGTTTTCCTGCTTTCATATATTCCATGATAACAAGTCTCACAATCCTATGAGGTTGGAAGAAACAGTGAATTGTCCAAAGTGACTTCCAAACAATGACTTTTAGACCAGAGCTTTGAACCTTTTTCATAGCTCATAATTTTATTAATAATAATAATAATAATAATAATAATAATAATAATAATACTTTATTTTTATATCGCACTCCCATCTCCCCCAGGGGGACTCGGGGCAGCTCACATGGGGACATGCCCAATATCAACATATATTAAAAACAATCATAAATTAAAACCAAGATAAACAATAAAAACATATGAACAGCAAAAACAGCATAAAACAGCATAAAGCATAAACCATAACTTTGGTCCTGGATGAATTAAGCTGAATGGCATAAACTCCAGAATCAGGTGATTAACCACAAAGGACCCACCTACACAGGCATCTAAATCCAGGGCTGGTCTGAACATTGCTGCTTCAGACTGACCCCAAATTTTGTGGAGTGTTTACATGCTTCACTCCTGAACCGTGGCAGCAGCAAGAGCAAAGCCCTGGCCATCCAGTAAGATGGCCCCACTGGACGGTCACCCTTATCTTTTCTGTTGTTTATCACTGTAGCAGCAGCAGGCATGGTGCTCTTGAGGGCTCTGGGCCATCACTTGACATCAAAACTGGCTCGTGAAAAGGAGAGTGATCCCCATCTTTTCCACAGATCATGCTGGCACCTTTGTTTACAGCATGACCCAATTTACAGCCTGTGTAGATATGCCCAAAGAACACCATACAGAATGGTGAGATGGAAAAAGTTTTGCTAGTATCCCTTTCCTAACACAAGGGCCAGCCACATTCCTGACACTTTTGAGAATTCATGTCAATGTAAAACCTTACACTGAATAAGATGCTTCTTATCCTTACCCTCCTATGAGAAACATTTTGATGAAATGCTGACTTTTGTACTGAAGAACATTCTCCAAATTGTCCCAAAATGGGTATTCACAGGCTGTCACAAAAAAGAGGGATCAGGGTTGTTTTCTGCTGCCCTGGAAACAGCAATGGGTTCAAACTACAGGAAAGGAGAATCCACCTGAACATTAGGAAGAACTTCAACAGTAGAACTCTTTGCCTTGGAATGTAGTGGAAGCTCCTTCTTTCGAGGCTGGATGGCCATCTGTTAGGGGTGCTTTTCCTGCATGTAAACCTAAAACCTGTTGGAAATGATAACCTTCTTCACGTCTTCTCTAGCAATGTTTATCTATGACCCTGTTCCTTACTATTTACTCTATGTATGTTCTGGTATGCAGCTTCCTTTACTCTATGGTTCCTGAGAAATTACAAAAGGAGCTGCAGACCACATGCTCTTTCTCTCTCTCTCCTTTTGATTATGTGACCTGTTGATAGTTGTTTTGTTACAAGAGAGATGTTTTAGCCAAATGGCACAGAGAATTATCTCAAACATATCTGAAACTAGACTGATAAGCTTTGTACCTGTGTATGCTGAACACATGAAGGTTGTGAGTAAATCAAATATGTTATTTGTATCAAAGTCTACTTCATTTTTGTCTCTTGAGTGCATGATATAAATAAGTTGTTTTATGGGAGAGTATATATATTTTGGACACTTTTTTTTCGTGTCAGGAGCAACTTGAGTTGCTTCTGGAGTGAGAGAATTGGCCGTCTGCAAGGACGTTGCCCAGGGGACGCCCGGATGTTTTGATGTTTTTACCATCCTTGTGGGAGGCTTCTCTCATGTCCCCGCATGGAGCTGGAGCTGATAGAGGGAGCTCATCCGCACTCTCCCCAGGTGGGATTCGAACCTGGCAGCTTTCAGGTCAGCAACCCAACCTTCAAGTCACTTAGTCCACTATGCCATCTGGGGGCTCCACATTTTGGACCCTGAAAAATATTTCTAAAGCTCTGTTATTTTTTCATGCACTGACAAATTTCTGTTTTCCTAACAGACCAGAGACAACAGGTTATTCAGTCTAACAGCTGAAACCATTGCCTTGCATAATTACATCTAGTTGTATACTACAAGAGAAGATTGTACTCTAAAGGGTTTTTGGCTCTTCTCTGAAAGGTCATGCTTTTCTAAAAAATTATATTCTTCAAATGGTGTTTTCCAAAAGGTTATGAATGCCATTTTCCGAAAAACCCAGACGTGCCCGACTTTCCAGAACAAAATAGAGAATACAAATTAAAGAACAAAGGAACCACTTACTTGGGAAGTGTTACATTCAGGGTTCCAATTGGCAGTATTTCCATCGATTTGCCCCAGAATTTGTTTTTCCACCTGATATCTGAAGAGCAGAACAGAGATTTAGAAATCTGCTCTACATATTACTGTAGCTTTCTACAAATGAAGTTATTTATGTCTCATAGTATAACAAATGATCTAACTCAACCCTGCTTTGAAAAAATAACACTATTCTAAAGACAGAAAACTGTAAGCTCACTTTTTCTGTTTTTAAAGCATGCAAGACCAAAATACAGTAGATCTGATAGTTATCTATAGGTAACTGTTTTACAAAATCCAACACACTAAACTATAATATAAGGCTTTGTTTCTCTTTAATTAAATTTGATCTGTAGGCGTGTGAATTAAAATGTATACCTTGCCAAAACACAAAATTCTTTGATTCACAGTGACAGGCAGAAATAGGTGGGTGGTGGCTAACCTGTAAAAACAAAATATGGTGGTGAGGAATTGTACAAAAAGATGCAGAAGACTTTCAGAATCTTTACATAAGAAAACATATACGCAACTATGTAAACTATTTGAATAAAAACTTGATTAAGCTTTGGAATCTTAAATTTTATCGAATCTATAAAATATTTTAATCCATGCTTTAACAAGTAAATACTTATATTCATATCAGCAAACATTCATAAATCAATATGCAATACCTTAACTAAAAAAGAAGAAATCACATTTTTATTTAAAGGCTAATTTTGGGACTGATTTTACCTGCTCCGAGAAAAAACGAAATCCCTTGTCTTCCCTAATAGACTCATAAGTCTCACCAAGGACAGGGTTAAAAGGCTTGCTTCCAGCTCTGTAATAAGTGGAGGCATATCCTGATGTTGCAAAAGCAGCAATTAGGACCTAAATAAAACAGCAGTAATAGTAAAGGAAAGAGCTGAAAAACTACCCTCTGAACTTGATTGAGAAAAGTAAGGATTATACATACAAATACATCAGTTTTCCCCCTAGGTAATGGGAGTCCCTCTGTCCTTAGTAGTTATTATTGTGGTTGTTGTTATATTTATTTTGAATCCTGCCTTTTCTCCCAATTCAGGACTCAAAGTGACTTACGAAAATGAAAAATGCATTGCTACAAATTCACAACAAAAAAATAAAACGATTTAAGCAATCCAAAAATTAAAACTAAATTTTAGTATACACCATTACATATGCACACAGGCCCCTTCTATTCTGCCATAAAATCCAGTTCAAAGCAGACAAATTAGATTTTATATGGCAGTGTAGAAGGGGCCAGTCTACACAACCAGTGTCCTTGCTGCAAGGGAGGCATAACCAAAAGTTTTTCTATTGTTCAGAAAACTAGGAATGCCAATAATACCACAGGAGATATGCCCAACCCTATTATGCTGACTGAGGAAAAATCTCTCTCATCCTCTCCTGTGGGATGAGGTGCCCTCCTATACCAATGGCTTCCTTTGGATATAGTGCAGTAGCAATGACTGCATATTAGATTAGGGCCCGAATCCTGTTTCATCTGTACAACCCCACAGGATCAAAAGAAACAGGGAAACAAAAGGCAGAGGGGAACGATAGCTGTTTGGTTGGCTGATTTTTGGTGCTTGGCTGCAGGTCCTGGCTCGCAGGGCCTTCAGCCAAGCTCCTGCTTGCTGGGCCAACGAGCATCGAGTGCTTAATGATCGTAGGTCCTGGCTGCCGGGCGTACCATCGAATGCTCAACGGTTGACTATCGAGTGCTCGATGGCTCGTAGGCTTGGCTCACAGGGCCTGGCACTTTGGCACCCAATGCCTGGAGTTTTTTTGTTTTTTTCGGACCTTGGACAGAAAAGCCCATTCATATAGGCGCCTGTTTCCATAAGTGGCAGACGGAAACGGAAATGGGGCCATACGAATGGAACAAACAGAAACTGTATGTAATTCAATACAAATGCACAAGCCTACTGCATATCAGGAGAAACTGACATTTGCAAACTGCAGTATTTTTTCTCCCTGTCGTTTTGGGAGAAGATAATGACAGCTTTTCTTTTGGATCTGAACTAACATTGCCAGCAAGAAGGGACTGTCAAAATGCATGGCATCTAGGATTAACGATCAAGAAGTTTGCGTTCAGCCTAAATACCAAATGAAATTATTGGTTTTAGCTAATCTGGACATGTGTTCTATAAAATATATTGTTCACATTCATAAATTACATTTCTGTTGTTATGAAGGGCCCACACATCAAGAAACTTTAGGACATCTTGTTCGGCATATATAAACGAAAGTGCCGCCCAATCAGGAAATAGAGAGCATCTCTTATAAACTGAGACACCTGCCAGCCCTATAACAGACAGTTTCTTCTGATTTTTGTCTGAAGATCATACCTACCTGAGAAGGCATATAACAAGGAGACAATCTGGAAGTTCTGTGATGGGGAAAGATATATATTTCTCTACAGCAAGAGTTCAAATAAAGTGACTGTCCAGATACCCCAACAACTAGAATGTTTAAGTATTGGCTCTGCTGGCCAGGGCTGATGGGAGCTTCAGTCCAACATCTCAAAGGTTGCATGATTCCCACCCCTGGCCTACAGGGAGCTAGCACTTCCTAAATGCACTGTCCTTAACTTGCCCATACCTCAAATGGAAGTCTGAGAACTGTTGTTTTCATTTTATTAGGCATCTTCTGAGATGCTAATAAAAGAATAAAAACAGCTGAAGTGCAACAACAACAAAATTGATGGATGTGTTCTGCACAGTTAGAGGTAGAGAAGAGCATCTCTCCAGAGATTTATGTTCTTTACAAGCCCTTTGAGATTAATCGCAGACTGTGTTTCTCTATATTTACCAACTCCAGTTCCTAGAACTCTGCTCTTATACAAATAAAATGGAGGCAGACCATCAGGGATTTCTCCTGAGTAAACCACCTGCAGATGAACGCAGGTGGCATTGCAAAGTAGGCTTGCAAAGTGGGATTCCCTGGTGATTCGCTTCTTGTCAAAAGGCAGTGAGCCATGCAGCTGGTTGATGCAAAGGAGGACCAAAACAGCTTTTACTACAGTCTAGGGGTTTTCAAATATGCAAAGTTTTTAACTGCATGCAGACGCGCCTTCATATCTTAAATACTTGTGTTCCTTTGCTGTGCAGACTGCTCAAAACATATCTGACACCTACTTCTGACATCATATTCCCCTTTCAGCATTACTAAGGAAGGTGAGAGACACAAGCAAATGGCTCTTTCCTACTGGCTTCCATTCTGGCTGTAAGTTTTCTCATCCCAAAAGTAACTTTTCAAGCTTCTGGGAAAAACCCAATTTTGTAGCTTAAACATTCCCCCCTTGAGGGCCAGTATGACAGCCAGGAAACCTGCAGATTCAGTGTCAGAAAATTATAACATTGAGAGAACTCATATTACCAGCTCCTCCAACATATTCCTGGGATTTTGACACAACCACTAGGTTTAGTGAAGGGATAAACTAAAGTCGTGTCAATGGTCAAAGGGCATGTAAATATTTGCTCTAAGTGTGGCTTAATACCAGTGTTTAATTTATGAAATGGAATTCCTATATGAATAGATGAAACACTTGCAGTCTGAAAGTCCCTTCCTCTAAGGTTATAGCTCTCCTTAAAGAACCAGTTTGAAGCAAAGGTATTATAATCAGAATCATTATTGAAGTCACATACATATTTTCATCACTTCAGGACTTATCCATCACAAATACAAGGAAAATGGATGACTGCAATGCATCTAGGAGCTCAAAGAAAGAAAAGGGGCCTTATGGGACATGGACCGAGTGTTGTGTCTCACCATACGTTCGTAGGGGTCATCAGATTCAGCAGCCTTATCCAAGAGTTCACTATATTCTAGTTCCTCACAAAGGTGCTGCAAGGTATTCAGAGGCTCATTGAGCTCTACTGGCATGGATACTTTGGAGAGATCCTTTCCAATATTATTTCTCAAAATGTTCCACAAATTGATATTACTAGTATCAGGACAGGGGCTTGGGAGACACGTCCTTCGTCCATTTCTGAAAGCACCTCCTGATAGTTCACCATTAAGTACTGCAAGAGAAACAAGACCAAATGAAAGTAAAAATCTTCCACTGACTTTATATGTTCACATAATAATACATGTATAAGAAATCTGCACACATATGCCTACATATACACTACGGATAAGTTATATAACAATGGTTATTTTAACTATTTTAATTGTTTTTAAACTGATTAGTTTTGTTACTTTGTAGGTTTAATAGATTTATATGTTTTATTTAATTACTTAAACTTTGTGAGTAGTTATAATTTGTTATAGATGTTTTTATCAATGGGGCTATTTGTTCATTTTGTATTGTTTTATGGCATTGAATTTTTGCCATTCTTTGTTGGAAACCGCCCTGACTCCCCTCAGGGAGATGGGGCAGGTTGTAAATAAAGTTGTTATTGTTGGTGTTGGTGTTGTTGTTGTTGTTATTGTATGACACAGCAAACAAAATAGATATGCTGGATTATTATTATTTTTATTATTATTATTATTATTATTATTATTATTATTATTGCTACATCAGGTGCAGGGAACCTGTGACCTTCTACATGTTGCTGAACTGCAGTTATTATAATGCTGGTCAACACACATTTTGGTGCCTCAAAAGTTAGTCCTGTTTCTGGATAGATTTGACCTGCTGATTCCAAAAATGTCACCCGTTTCCTCCTATCCACTCTAGTTTTTGAGACACAGAACATATGACATCTACCAGTCACTATCTGCTCACCCACAGAAAATCATGACAACCATATCATAGAATCATAGAATAGTAGAGTTGGAAGAGACCTCATGGACCATCTAGTCCAACCCCCTGCCAAGAAGCAGGAAATCGCATTCAACGCACCCCCGACAGATGGCCATCCAGCCTCTGCTTAAAAGCCTCCAAGGAAGGAGCCTCCATATGTTAGCAACCAGAGCTCATGCCATCTATCCAATGCAATTTTCAGAAACAGTGTCCCAAATAACTCCAGAAAGACACCAAACAAAAACATTTTTGTTGGTCTGTCCAATCCTTGACTATTGGCCATATTGGTTGGAGCTGATGCCAATTATATTCCAGGCTCATCAAGAAGATTGCAGATTCTCTACACTTGAATTAGACCACTCTTCCATCAGTGTGACACAAGCTCATAAGGAAAGGGACAGTCCATAGTGGTCTTAGTAGGAATGCCTTAAACCCATTACAATATGGCAGAAATGGCAGGGACTCATGCCACTTTTTCCAGCCTGGATCAATTACCTATGCCATACACCACACACATATAAGACTACCACAAAACTTGAGCATAAAATGTCAAGGGATTCCAATTTTTATAAACTATAAAACCAGAGATGAGGGGGGAAAGCATTTTGAAAGGTGATTGGGAGCAACAACAAAAAGTAGCAGTATGTGCTCACACTTTTAACTCCAAATGATTCCTCAGCAGCTTTCCCTACTAATGAAGTTCCAAATGTAGATTTTGTGGATCTCCCATCATGGTGGATCTCCGCTCCCTATAACTTCTTTTCAAATCATATTTTCCTCACTTAACAAACTGGAAAAACATCTGGGTTCTACCATGTACACTTCCAAGTGATCGCTACTTATGTTCTAGATGTGTTACTTACTGGAAAAGTGGAAGCCTTGTGTGTTGTGGCCACTGAATTCAGTGAAGTGGAAACATATGAGGGTGTGAAAAAACAGCAAAAAGAAGTAAAGAGTAAGATGGAGAAAAAGGAATAGAAAAGAACATGGTCAGCTGGCATGCGAGAATAAACCCAGTGATAGTGGATCACTCCTTCATGCCACCCTGAGAATGAGAATGGTGGAGAAAAAGAAGGAAATGTTTGCTGAACTGAGAGAGTTGATGCCTAACAGAATGAGAAGAAAAAGTGCACTAAAATCTGAAAAATGGGAATGAAAAAGAGTAATAAAAGAGGAAAAGCTATGATGGTATTGATGCTGTCATGGGGTGCGAATCAAAAAATATAAAAAGATGAGAAAAATGATCAATCATTGTATAAATGGGAAAAATAAATTAAAAGAGAGAACCCCTTTTCTGCAAGTAAAAAGTGATACAATCTGAATTTGCAAAAATAGCCCTGGGAGGGATTCATGTTGTACTCAAGTGAAGTGACTTCTTACAATTTATATCTATAGCCACTGACATACGTATAAATTGAAACACGGTTATATTGATCAGTTGTATTGGAATATTAACATACACACCAAATATCCCCTACATACTTTGCCGAGAAATATTGTCTGCGACACTGGTGTTGTCTTCAGATATGTTGTCACTGACATCACTGATGTATGATTCATCATCGGAAGCCTAAAAAAGAAAGGGAAGACACTAAATAAAACTAATGCTAGCAGCAGCCAATGTGTCCATAAATCCAAGTCCCTTACGATACATGTTTCCAATTCATCTCCAGCCTCAACCCCTTCTCAAATCTCTTGCAAGCATTGTATCTTCTCAGTTAATATACTTCAAAGTGTGCTTCAATCTGTGCCTTCACAGCATGCCAGGCAATTCAGCTCTGGGAAACTCTAGCTGACCCATATTAATGGGACCACCTAAAGAAACAGATACTTGATGGTCCTATCTAATTATCTATCTTATCTATCTGGACACCTTAAGAACATATATTTCCTCCACAACCCAATATACATAAGGTACAAATTATATTAAAATTGCCTGTAGAACAATGATAGAGAAAATGTGGTCTACAGGCCAGATGTGGCCCAGAACTTTCCTTTAATAGGTCCCAAGTCTATTCTCAACCTGATAACTTCCTCTACTTTCTCTAAACAGAGAATGCCACAACATTCAAATCATTAAATGATTGTTAATGCTGAATCCAAACTACCCTTCATTCACACATACCTCAAATTAGGGTTTGGTTGTCATAGCCAACCAGATTACAGAAAGATAGTAGGTAGAGGAGAAAAGCCTTGTAATGTGTGAAGAGAAAAATGCTTTCATCTATAACTCTCTAAAACCTGCTCCCAGTCTCCCACAAAATTGTATCCTCTAGATCAGTGGTTCTCAACCTGGGGTCCCCAGATGTTTTTGGCCTACTCCTTCCAGAAACCCCAGTCAGTTTACCAGTTGTTAGGATTTCTGGGAGTTGAAAACCAAAAATATCTGGGGACCCCAGGCTGAGAACCACTGCTCTAGATTGTTGTCCTACAATTCCTGTTTCTCCTGATCACTTGCCAAGGACTGATGGGAGCTTTGGTCCAAGAGGTAAGACTGGAAAAAGTTATTCTGGACCATGGTTTGGATAATCAATCTAATCCAGTGTGGAAACCTGTAATGTTTATATCTAAGCCCAGAACTGCTTTTAAAATGTAATATATTACAGTGAAAGGTCCAGGTCCATAACCACCAGTGATTCATTGCCACTATAGTTACACATTTTTGAATGTTAACTCAGCTTTCCCACTTCCTAAAAGTAGCTTACTGTTCACATACAAGGGATACCTTCCAAGACCATGGGCACCTGAAGCCACAGATTATAGCGAACTTGAAAACCTACACTTTGATTATACTTAAGCCAGAAGTATACCGAAGAACAGACCTGGAGGACCTAGAGAAGCCCACAGATACTTCCAAGAGGATTTTTTTTGAGGGGGAGCATGCATAAGTGAAATCATGAATATCGAATCCAGGGATAAGTAGCTTGAACAGTATTTCTTTCTAAAATAGTCAGACTACATCAAGCCACTGAGATCACCCAATGCCTCACTGATTCTGGGCCCATGTCCGTAGCTTTTGCTCTTTCCTTTAAAAAAAAGATACATGAATAGTGCTGTCTCTCAACATGATTTAAAGAAAATGTAAATTGTTCTTTGATTCTGGACTAACCCCCTTCAAATTGGCAGCACTATTATATAGCACTCAGTTATCAATTCTCCATCTTCAAACTGCTTCACATGACTTCAGTAATTCTTACAGAAACTTTATATAATAAATAAGAATAATCACATCCAGTCTTGTGCAAGAGATGGAGAGTATGTCGTGCCTGAGGGCAAAGATGAGAAATTTTTATCTTTTTGGACTACAGTCCCAAGAAGCCTTCACACACTGCCAGTGCCTATGCTGGCTGGAGGTGGAACTGAACCAAAGATTATGTCCTAAGATTTAGTCCTTTAATTACCCATGTTATAGGTATTGTAATAACCAGTAGACCCACAGAATAAAGACTAACCTCATTTTCTGATGAGCTTGCAGACAGAAGCACTTCTTGTGCATCAAAGAATTCAGAGACCGATTCAGACATGGAGAGGCGGCTCTCATGAGAAACTTGCTGGGAGAGTGGGAGGCTGACATGGATCTGTTCACCGGACTGTAACATAAAGCACACAAGCACATGCATGAAGTCAAATCAATGTACACATGGCACCAGGCAAGGATGGCCAGTGGATATGTACCATTCCTCTCAATGCCATTCCTCTCAAGCATCACTGGAGCCTCCATTCAACTAAAAGCAGAAAGGGAAGAATGGAGGTAAAGTCCCGAGTAGATCCACTGCCCCCTCAGCAGCACCAAATCCACCAGCCATTCGATGCCAGAGACAACTCAAGATCTTGCCCAGTCAAAATAGTTTTGTGTGCAGATGACTTTGCTTCATCTCTATCTGATCTCTCTTTTTCCCCCTTCATTCAAGATTCAGAAAGGAAACTGAAAGTCTCCTATGAACTTGGAAAACATGAAATTTAGGACAGAGGGAAGCCATTTTGCAAGAATATACTAAGGGCTAAGGGTATACTAAGGGTATACTAATATACATGGACAAATCATTCCATGTTTCGCAGGTTTGTCACTATTAATACACATACATGCAGCATCTCAATGTAATGTTGCAGGACATATTTACTCCTACAAGGAGTATTATTTTATTTTATTTTATTGGTCAACCTTTCCTGCCAAGCAAGACTTCACACTTGTCCCAACAAATCTCACACTGCATTCAACTTTTGAAAAAATTTCCCTACAATGATTTGACAATACCTTATTTTGGTTTGTTTTTTAAAAAATAAACAAATAAATATAGCCATTCTAAAATATATATCTAGCTTCAACTGAGCATGCTAATCCCTCCTGAATGATCTTGTTTTGATTGCAATCCTGTGAGCAATCACTATATGAAATTGCTATTAGAAGGAGTGATGTTTATCTTTTATTTACTTTAAGCCATTTTAACCCAACCTTTCAGCTCAAAATATTCCCATGTGCACTTCCCTGCTGCACCACATGAACACAACCCTAGTGCAGTATTTGAAATCTTTGATTTTTTAAAAAACCTGTCTAGTTTTTTCTTTTCAGTTCGGAGTATACGTAAAGGTAAAGTTTTCCCCTGACCTCAAGTACAGTCATGTTCGACTCTGGGGGTTGGTGTTCATCTCCATTTCTAAGCCGAAGAGCCGGCATTGACTGCAGACGGCTCCAAGGTCTTGTGGCTGGCATGACTGCATGGAGCACCGTTACCTTCCCGCCAAGGCAGTGCCTATTGATCTACTCACATTTGCATGTTTTTGAACTGATAGGTTGGCAGAAGCTGGGGCTAACAGCGGGAGCTCACCCCGCTCCCCGGATTTGAACCACCGATCTTTCGGTCAGAAAGTTCAGCAGCTCAGTGATTTAACCCGCTGCCCCATTGGGGGCTCCTTAGCTCCGAGTATATGCATTCTTTAAATATTTTAAAGAGCTAAAGTAAATAGTTTACCTGTGCAGAAATATTTATTTCCCTGTGGCAAAATTCATCCTGCTCATGATATGTAGTTTAAAAAAACCCACCGCACTAAAGGCAGACATAGCTTAATATAACAACACGGAGGCACTTGTGTCAATTATTCCAAAGAAAAGAATGTGTCATAGAAGCCTTTATACAATGGTCTAGGTCACCCTGGCTCTGCGGCGCTGAAGGAGTAACTTTTATACAGATGTCTTACACTGGGCAAAATGTCTTCTCCTTCCTCTGAATTCTATTCATCCAGCTTCTATTCAAAGAGGATAAAATAAATTTCTTTTGTGATCAAGTCAAAAGGCTAAAATCAGCAAGGACATGATCATGCCTTCTAAGAGTCTTATAAGCTTATGTGATATTTCCTTGTTCTAACTTGAAAATTGACTCTCTTGAATAAAGATGGAAGGGGAAAAAAGTATTACTACAATTTACAGATTAGTTTTACAGGACATTGGCACTGCCTAAAGTATGCTAGGAAGAAAACATAATTATATCCCAATACATGCATTAACATATTTCTTTTCCAACTTTCAGGACAGTAGACATGGGATCTTGTAACTAGTTAAAGACCAACAGTAGAGAGCTGAATAAATAAGTGAAGGGATCTAAGAAGTGGGATCGCTTGAGGAGTTGTACTGGAAAGACCTGATACCTTAAAACTTGTTTTTCACAGAGCAAGGAATGAGCAGTGAGACATCCATATTTGAGAACGAGAACAAATTATTCAGAATGGATGAACTCCAAAAGGATGAGTAAGAATTGAAAAGGTAAATTTAATTTTGGCAAACAACCCTAACTTCACATATACACCGACAGCATCCAAAATGCTAGCTATGACTAATGAGGAAAGATCAAGGGGTCACAGTGAGAATGAAAATGCTGAGCCAGCCTATGGCTGCTGTGAAAACAACAAACACCATGCTATGGATTAAGAGGAATAGTACTGAAAATAATCTCTCATAATGTATTTATACAGTGAAGCTGCATGAGAAATACTGCCTCTGATGTGATTGCCATCATTCAAGCAAGATCTTCCAGGAAAGTGAAGAAAAGGATGGCCCAAGCTATTAGAGAGCTGCTGCAATTGCTTTTTTGAGAAAAAGATAAAAGTTTGAACTGGTTCTGATAAGGGCATGAATGGAAGGCATGATAGACATTTGCAAAATTAGCTATAGCACTGGGAAAGTGGGTAGACATTTTTTTCAGCTCATAGCACTAAAATCTAAGATCCATCCAATGAGTCTGAGTGGCAAGAGATTCAAGACAAACAAATGGGAGATCTTTTGCCGAGTATTTGGATGATGCAGGGAATTAGCTGCCATGAGAGGTAGACAACTGTGGGTGGTTCAGATGGGTTAAAAATGGGAGCTAAGCAAATTGCTTTCAATTAGCTGGTATGAGAGCAGGGCCGGCCCTAGGTAATTTTCAAGTGTAAGTGAACAGAATATTGGTCCCCCCCCCAAACTAATCACTGAAAAATAAAAGCGTTGGATAAGTGAAAATGTTGGATAATAAGGAGGGATTAAGGAAAAGCCTATTAAACATCAAATTACATTATTAATTACAAATTACAAATTACATTACAAATTAAGCACCAAAACATCATGTTTTACAACAAATCAACAGAAAAAGCAGTTCAATATATGGCAATGTTATGTAGGAATTACTATATTTGCAAATTTAGCACCAAACATTGAACTGGGATATAGGGCAGTGTGGACTCAGATAACCCAGTTCAAAGCAAATATTGTGGGTTATTCTGCTTTGATATTCTGGGTTATATGGCTGTGTGGAAGAGCCCTGAGGGTTCTTCCACACAGCTATATAACCCAGAATATCAAGGCTGATAATCCATAAGTATGTTTCAGTGTACTTGGAATACACGAAGCGTGTTTAAGAACCAGTCCAAGAGTCCAGAAGATCCTTGTCTCCCCATATTACCATCATCCCACTTTCTTTGCTAGTTAACCTGAACCCAGTATGCTTTATTATGCCAATTGTTTGCTTTAGATCAGGCATGAGGCAAACTTTGGCCCTCTGGGTGTTTTGGACTCCAACTCTCACAATTCCTAACAGCCTACCGGCTGTTAGGAATTGTGGGAGTTGAAGTCCAAACACCCGGAGGGCCGAAGTTTGCCCCATGCTTGCCATAGATAGTTGAGCAAATAGTTTTCATGGTTGCCCCTTGCTGTTAGGAATTGTGGGAGTTGAAGTCCAAAACAACCGGAGGGCAGAAGTTTGTCTATCCCTGCTGTAAAGTAAACAAATGCAACTTGGCAGCACTTTTAACTGCCATGACTCAATGCTATAAAATCTTGGTAGTTTCAGAAAGTCTTCGGACCAGTGACTCCCTCCCTCAAGCCCAGGTGTCTGAAGTAACCAATCAAGAGGCCGCACTTCAGCCCTTCCTGGGAGCGCTCGGAGAGCTCCTTCAACCCCCTCCCAAACCCCCCGAATCCCGTCTTATGGCGCTGAGGAGTCGGGCGAGGACTTGGGGCTGCTGCAGGAAGTGCCACAGGTCGAAGGGACTGCCCGCCTTGGCCATTCCATAAACACCCCCATCACCCTGGCCCCCGCTTTCCATGCCTCTGCCCTCCATTCCTCACCAGCGCTGGGAGCAAGCTGTGGCCGCCATGCCTGAATTTGAGTGGCCTCCTCCTCAGGCCACACCCCCAGGGAGGAGACTTCAATTCCCAACAGCCTCACTGCTTTGGCTGATGCTCTGTGATGTCTCATGGGCCTTGTAGTCCCGTTCCTAGTACTATTGTGGCAGATGAGGAGGAAAACATGGGATTTCCACCGGTTCAGCCAGAATCGGAGCCCCTGCACCTGGAAGATGTTTGCCCTCAAGAAGTCAGCCAAACAAACCTTGGGCAGAATTCTCCCCCGTTTTCTCGAAAGGACAATTATAATAGAGATAGAGGCGCTAGGGAGGCGAATCGCCGGAGCGCCACAATCGCAGCCAAACAATTAGCTGATTAGGTCTGCTTCCCTTGGGAAATTCTAAGGAGTCATGCATCTGGACAGAGTTGGGTTTCACTTCTAGTTCTCCAGGGAAAGTGTTCTTCTGGCGGGAAACGAGACCCTATTTAGGTGTTTTGCCGCGAAGGAAACCTTGCGGAGTCAACTCGTCAGCTTGAGGAGTGAGATCGTGTGTGGACTTCGTAATCCCCAGTTCCTTGTTTCCCAGACCAAGTTCCAAGCCTGCCTTGTTCCCTGTTTGACCGCGGACCTCGCCACGGACCTTATTCTTGCTTCTTGTTGCCTCGTATCAAGTCTTGTCTAGCCAAGTATCAAGTTTGTTTTCCAGCCTTGTTGTCAAGCTTCAATGGACTAAAAGACCTTGTCATCTCCCCACACTTTGCTTGGCAAAGTGTGTGTTTCGGTTATTGGATTATAACTTTGGACTCTAATATCACATATTGGACATTGTTTTCCTGGACTATATTTGACCTTTCCTGAAAGGTCTACTTCTGAACTATATTCTTCACTTGTTTTTATTGACTTTATATATTTCTATAATAAAGATATTAGATAGAATCCGGCCTCTGCGCATGGTTATTGGTGTTCTGTAGCCTGGGTCTTGACATGCTCGAGGTTGGTGGAAACTGAAGTCCAAAACACCTGGGTCACCACCGAAGCTTGGGACACACTTGAAGGAAGTGACTCTGTGCCTCTGCTTTAAAGTGAAGGCACCTCGGTGCCACGTTTAACTGCCCTGGTGGCCCGGCTGCTGCGGAGGCCAGGCCAGGCTGCGGCTGCAGAGTCAGGAAGGCCACGCCTGGGCAGAGGTGCCTCAACGGGGGCCCCTAGGCACTCACTAGAGGATGGTGCCTTCAGCAACCGCATACTTCGCCTAATGGTTGAACCGCCCCTGTATGAGAGGCAGACAATTATGGGTAGTTCAGATAGGTTTAAAAGGGGAGTTAAGCAAATTGCCTACAATATAAGGCTAGAAGTGGTTACATATTAACTCCAGAATCAGGCACAGTGTTCCTCTTGGAAGGAGGTATCTCATTGGCCATGAATCCCAGGATATGGGATTAGATAGCCCTTGGGTTTGGCCAAATTTAAGTCCTCATGTAAAACCTTCCACTTCCCAACAGACTTTCCCAAAGGATATTTAACATGAACCATAGCTAAATACATTTATGAACACGGCTAGAACACTCTTGAAAATGAGCTCATCCCACTGCTCGCAAGGTTTATCAAACAGAACAATTTAGTCATTAGTAGCAATTAGCAGGATCTGACTACAGTAAAGTCCATTAGATCAATGCCAAAGTCTTACCTCATCAGGGCTAGGGATAATATTTACACTGACAACCTGATCACAAAGAACAGAGTCTGAATGTATTCTGTTCAAGCGACTCCTTAGTTCAGCATTCTGGTTGAGAGCCTTAAAATAACAAGAATTGAATATTTACATTCAAATTCACAAAATAGCAAAAATAAATAAATAATCAGAGTGAAGTCACTAGTGGTCCTATACTCTGGCCAGAAGCACAATGAAAGACATTTTCCAGAATAGATTGTTTCCTTGCTTTACCATTAGTGGGTATGATTCCATAAAAGCTTATATCAGTTTAACTGTGGCGACAAGGAACAGTTTCACAAAACAGCTGAGCACTGTCTCTAACATATACCTCTGCTCTGTTTAAATAACGTTAAGGACTAAGACAAGATGAAATACAACCATGACAGCCTTTGAATCTGATTGGAGCAGTGATAAAAGGAAGAGAGTGCTTAGTCCTTTCATGTTAAATATATTTTTCCAGTCAAAATTGCTTCTCTAGATGTTTTTTCATCAGTGAAAGAAAAGATATGGGGCTAGGACTTATTTTTTGTCTTTTAAAAAAATCATTGGCAAAATGGATTAAACACTCTTCCTTGCTGCTCCAATCAAATCTGAACCCTCGCCACATTTGCATTTCATTTTTTAAAATGTTGAGAAGCTTTTCCCATTCCTCATTGCATTTTGCCTTAAGACTGCAATCCTGTACATTATTCTTTGGGAATTAAGTAATCCATTGAGACTTGGTTCTGGATCAGCATGCATGGATTGGACTGCAGTATGAATTGGTAATGGAAATGCACCCTCAGCCTTTCCTTGGTTCTTTGATTGATGTGAGACAATGGAAGAAGAAACCAGGGAACGTCTATTGTAGGAGAACCTGTTTAATTTTGCACATATGCTCCATTTACATAGTGATGTGCATAGAATAATAGAATTGGAAGAGACCTCGAGGGCCATCCAGTCCAACCCTTTTCTGCCAAGAAGCAGTAAAATCGCATTCAAAGCACCCCCGATTGATGGCCATCCAGCCATCTATCCAAAGAAGGAGCCTCCGCCACACTCCGAGGCAGAGAGTTCCACTGCTGAACAGCTCTCACAGTGAGGAAGTTCTTCCTAATGTTCAGGTAGACTCTCCTTTTCTGCAGTTTAAAGCTGTTGTCCCGCGTCCTAGTCTCCAGGGCAGCAGAAAACAAGCTTGCTCCCTCCTCCCTAAGACTTCCCCTCACATATTTATACATGCATGAAAATATATGGGGAAAGGACATTTTTTTGCCTTAAAAAAAAAAACACTCTTCCTTGCTGCTCCTTCCTTGCATGTATATTTGAAACTATATGTTATTTTGTATCAGGATCCAATAAGTTACATGTGATTCAACCTTTATGTTTAGATTTGTATTTTTATTATGGATTAAACCAAACTTTTTGCACTTCACCCAATAGTAGCCAGCTCTTTTGCAATGAGGCAGGAAGAAACAATTACTGAACCACTTTAATTTTCTGCAAGGCACATGCAAAGACCAATTTCACAGATTTACTACAAGTGAGATAAAATGTGAAAAAATGTATGTTGTTTAATGAATCCGTTAAATAGGTTAGACACTCAAGTCAGTTTCCATAGAAGAGGTACCTGCATTACCATCTATATTATAAGCGATATTGCAAAAAAGTAGTGCAACGGCAGTGAGAAAGCAGGAATGAGACTGATGAGATTTTGGTAGACAGTTTTGAAGTTGCAGAAATGAAGCAAGAGAAAGACAAAACACGAGTAAGAAGTGAAACACTCATTTGGTATGTAATTGGAAACTTCTTTTGCCACTCCTCTTTAGCATCAGGGACGACAGAAAGAGATCCCTTATAAGAAATTCTCAAAGACAATAGACAGGTACAAAATGGAAACAAAACCTCATGCCTTGCACTATGACTTATGGTTATAGATAGCAGTAAAATCATTGGCAGAAAAAAACTGCCTGGGGAATCTCAAGATTTTTCTTTGGCTTCTGCTAAGAAAAGCTTACAAATATATAGAACGATCCTCAAAAACAACTGTGATGGCAGTCATCCTCTTTGAAGGAAGTGACACATATATGAAACCCTCAACTATCTTTAAAAATTCTGTTTTCCCTACTTCTTATCTGTCTATTCCTTCCCCCCTCCAACCACTATCATTCAAGGAAGATTTATACTTGAAAAAGCCAAATACTAATGCATAGCATTAGGTTACAAAGAAATACACAGCAGATGAAGCAGAACAAAGGTCAAATAAAAAAGAAAGACTGCAGGCCAGACAATTATGGAATGTAAACATAGGCAAAAGTGTCACTTGCGCAGATCTTACTGTAAGGAAGAATAAAAAGTTGTGAAAAAAGGAAGTTGGGCTGTATCCACATACTCATCAATCACATTAAAATGCAATTGAAGAAGGTAACACAAGCCCAGGAAAGTTAGTCATACAAGATCCCACTGTTCCAGGCAGTAATGTATCTCATTTTGCTTAAATGTGAAAACAGAAAGGAGGCTGCTCAACAGCACACATATAGAGAGAGAAAAAGCAAGAGCAATATATTGGGTGGTTTGCCACACATGCAAGAAACCACCTGAAACTAAACTAACAGCAGCAGGGGAAATCTTATACAGTAGAGTCTCACTTATCCAACATAAGTGGGCCAGCAGAATGTTGGATAAGCAAAAATGTTGGATAATAAGGAGGGAATAAGGAAAAGCCTATTAAACATCAAATTACGCTATGATTCTACAAATTAAGCACCAAAACATCATGTTTTACAACAAACTGACAGAAAAAGCAGCTCAATGCACAGTAACGTTATGTAGTAATTACTGTATTTACGAATTCAGCACCAAAACATCGCAATGTATTGAAAACATTGACTACAAAAACATGAACTACTAAAAGGCAAACTGCGTTGGATAATATAGAATGTTGGATAAGTGAAGGCTGGATAAGCGAGACTCTACTGTACTACTCTTTTGATTTGATTGATTTTTTTTTTTTGCAACAAAAGCAATATCTAGACACAAAGTTGACGCATTTTGTACTTTTATACATACATCTTTCTATTTGCACATTTTTTAAAACTCTTAGCAACATGTGAAACAATGGGCCAGAATTCTAACTACAGTAGATCCACCAACTGGGTCGGTCTTTCCTCCAGATATAGGAAAATCTCAGTAATTTGATAGGTCTAACTCAGGTGTGGGCAAACTTCGGTCCTTTAGGTGTTTTGGAATACAACTCCCACAATTCCTAACATCCAGTAGGAATTAAAGTCCAAAATATCTGGAGGGCCGAAGTTTGCCCATGTGTAGTCTAACTTCATCTTGGACTAACAGTAGAATTTAGATGATAAATAGACTGGGATAAAAATACATTTGTGTTATATCGTATTATTTATTTTGTGAAAGCTAGGTGGTGCCTAATGTGTGTGCCAACACTGATGCCAATTATAGACATTTCAAAGCCATCTGCAAATATGGCAAGCACCCATAAAAGAACTTACCTGAGAAAGAGATTGTCGGAGACGTGTTATCTGTGTGCTATGTCCTGTGAAATCATGTTCTGAAACCATCTGTTTAAGCTTTTCCTTCTCTATTGCAATGCTATTGAAGGCAGACTTCAGAAGAGAATGTACTGGAGAGAAACAAGAAAGTCATTAGTGTACATAGTAAAAGTAAAGGTTTTCCCCTAACATTAAGTCCAGTCATGTCTGACTCTGGGGGTTGGTGCTCATTTCCATTTCTAAGTCGAAGAGCCGGCGTTGTCCATAGACACCTCCAAGGTCATGTGGCTGGCATGACTGCATGGAGTGCCGTAACCTTCCTGCTGGAGCGGTACCTATTGATCTATTCACATTTGCATGTTTACTAACTGCTAAGTTGGCAGAAGCTGGGGCTAACAGCAGGAGCTCACCACCGCTCCCCGGATTTGAAATTCCGACCATTCGATCAGCAAGTTCAGCAGCTCAGTGATTTAACCCACTATGCCACTGAGGGCAGATATTTGTATTAGTGTACATACCCTGTTTCCCTGAAAATAAGACATCCCCAAAAAATAAGACCTAGTAGAAGTTTTGCTGAATTGCTTAATATAAGGCCTCCCCCGAAAGTAAGACCTAGCAATGTTTTTGTTTGGAAGCATGCCTGGCGCCTGCCAAACAAAACACCATAGCATGCAGGATTGGTAAATGTACATAATAATAATAATAATAATAATAATAATAATAATAATAATAATAATAACAATAAAATTATTTTATTTCCCAGAGGGACTCGGGGCGGCTTACTTACCAGTTGTATATGGAAATAATGGTAGTAACAAGAAATTATTGACAGGAGTCACAGTTTGTCTGGTTTAGTTATGTTGGTTTGTGATGACAACTACTGTACAGTATAGAATATTTTTTTGTTCAACAATGAATATGAATTCTTCTTCATGGAAAAATAAGACATCCCCTGAAAGTAAGACCTAACGCATCTTTGGGAGTAAAAAATAATATAAAACACTGTCTTATTTTCGGGGGAACACGGTAGCAGTACTTTAAACCGGCAGAGTTTTGATAGTTGATTTCTAGAATTCGATCCTACAGCAGAAATAAGTAGTATTTGCGGGTTTTGCAAACATCACCTACAGGGCCGTAGCCAGAAAAAAATTTCCAGGGGGGTTTTGAAAATTTCGGGGGGGGGGGGGGGTTTAACCCCTAGCACACACCCCTCTCCGCTACAAACCTGTCGATATCTGCTTGAGATAGTGCCTGAAGGGACTCTTAATGTTTAGTGTCTCATAGACTTAGCATGGGGATTTGGTTAACCAGTTAAAATTCATGAGTAAACCAGGTTTTTTTATAACCTGAAAAATTTCGGGGGGGGGGGGTTGAACCCCTAAAACCACCCCCTCGCTACAGGCCTGATCACCTACAATGTTTGGGTTTCCAATGTAGGATTACCATGGAAACATGAAAAATGGTCAGTGGGTATGTGATGATATTTATACTGGAATGTAGTGCTTTCCTGTTAAATTCTCTCTTCCAAAGCAGGTAGTGAGTATTATCAGCTCTTCATGATTTAAAACTGAATTACTAAACACGGTGATTTTGAAAATGAATCCCTGCCTTTGACAAGATAAGATTCTAAAAGCAAATGTTTCCAGTTGTACATTTTTGCAAAACATTTTCTAAAATAGAGCTGGATTATGTAAGTTTTGTGAAACTGCTTTTAGCCCATGTTGCTTTGACTTATAATTACTACACAAAGTTTGATATTATAAATCTGTAATTTGAAAAACCCTTACAAAAATGTTGGTACAGTATATGCAATATTTATAGAAAAAATGTGTTCCTCAGAAAATGTTTGCAAAAATGACAAAAGATGCCAATACAAGCATCCCTCTTTCCCATCTATTAATACACTTAATTAAGCACTGTTTAATATCTAGCAGTCATCAATCTAGGCAGAACATATGTCCCATTTTTGCCATCAAAGATATAAACCAGGGGTCCCCAAACTAAGGCCCGGGGGCCGGATGCGGCCCTCCAAGGTCCTTTACCTGGCCCCCCACCCTCAGTTTTATAATATATTTTTATATCAGTTTTAATAATATAATATATTGTATATACATATAATATTGATAAAAATATTATAATGTTATACATTATAATACTAATAATAATACCATATAATCATATTAATTATATGTTATATATTACATATAGTATTACAGTATAGTGCTATAGTTCAATATAGTAATGTATAATGCTAATATTGTGCTATGCTAATAATATAATATATTGTATGTACATACAGCTGCTTTGAGTCCCCTTCATGGTGAGAAGCGTGGGATATAAATGTAGTAAATAAATAAATAAATAGTTTTAGATTTAGGCTTGCCCAAAGTCTGAAATGACTTGAAGGCACACAATAACAACAACAACAACAACAACAATCCTAATTAACTTGACTATCTCATTGGCCAGCAGCAGGCCCACACTTTCCGTTGAAATCCTGATAGGTTTATGTTGGTTAAGATTGTTTTCATTTTTAAATATTGTATTGTTCTTTCATTGTTGTTGTTGTTGTTGTTGTTTTGCACTACAAATAAGACATGTGCAGTGTGCAAAGGGATTTGTTCGTATTTCTTTTTCAAATGATAATTCGGCCCCTCAACAGTCTGAAGGATTGTAGACCGGCCCTTTGCTTTAAAAGTTTGAGGACCCCTGATATAAACCTTTGATGGAACTATCCAAACCTTTGGACTCAACTCCAAAATATTTAAAGCTCATTTAAAGTATGGATGAAAATCTGGAATGGGTAACACTATCCCAATGTCATGGAAGCCACCACCACTATTGTACCCAGATTTCACTTTACATAAAAGAAAACTAACCCTATCATTTGATCAAGCAGCTCAAAGCATACATGTGCACCCCAATTCAAATATTACAACAATCAAGCTTTGGGGGTTTTTTTTGGGTTTTTTTTTTTAAGTTTGGGTAAGTGGTGGCATAGTGTGTATGTGGGGGGGGGGGCAGGGAAACCAATTTGGTGGAAACTTTGGCAGATGATACTTTTTAACTGAGTGAATCTGGTTTAAAGTCCTCTAACCTGCAAAGTCATATAACTTAATCAGTGCATATTCTATATATAGTGTGTTAAAATGATTGCCTTGCAAGATGATACAACCTTTTAAAATTATAATGTCAAATGCCTGGGAGACAATGTTATTAGACAACAAGTAACCATGAATAATAAAAATAAATAAAAGAGCAATATTAAAATCTGTGGAGAGCAGGGTTGCTAGAAAAGGTTCAGGCTATTTCTTTCCAAATGTTTTGACCGTATGCCCAACCTCTGAAATATAGAGCTTAGAAATGTTACTGTCCTGGGAGTAGAGTTTCCATGATCCCCAGTCAATAATGTAAAAGCTATTGCAAACTGGATGGGTAGGTTGGAGAAAAGTTAAAAGGCATTTTAAAGTCAAACATCATATCCAAAATCTTTGTATCTTTAGATACAAATTTATTCAAAGCCCATTCTCCTAACAAAACACAACAAAGTGAAGCCTTCCAGATGTTAATGTAATGACGAGGAATATAGGAGTCTTAGTCCAGCATCGGAGCTCCTGGTGGAGCAGTGGGTTAAACCCTTGTGCCGGCAGGACTGATGACTTGAAGGTTGGGTTGCTGACCTGAAGGTTGCCCATTTGAATCCAACCTGGGGAGAGTGTGGATGAGCTCCCTCCAGCTCCATGCAGGGACATGAGAGAAGCCTCCCACAAGGATGGTAAAAACATCAAAACATCTGGGCGTACCCTGAGCAACATCCTTGCAGACAGCCAATTCTCTCACACCAGAAGCGACTTGCAGTTTCTCAAATCACTCCTAACACGAAAAAAAATCTGGAGGGTCCCATAAAATGGTGGGTCGGATTAAGCCCATGGGCCTTGAGTTTGACACGTGTGTTCTAAGAGATACAAACTCAAATATCTGAAAAGGTTCAGGAGATCTGTGATTTTAACATCTCCTATCAAGAGGGTTGCTGAATAGAGAAAAAATTAAAAGCAATTCACTCACATGCATCCACTGTGGATATACATAACATGATGGGGGAAGTAGCTTCTATGCAACTGCAGGTGGGTTTGAAAAGGGCTGGAGAGTGCAAATGAAATCTATAAAATGAAGCAATGATTTTCCTGAAGACTAAGAGGAGGAAATGGAAACCCTCAGCAATTGCCCATGCAATGTTTTCATTTCTTTTCCCAAAGGTGCCAGAAGCAAACACACACTGGACAAAGCTGCCTAGTTACATCAATTGCACAGTAATTTTCCAATGAGTTTCCTCTAGTACATGTGTCCTTACCTTTCTGTGCCATGAGACAAAATTCTTCCTGGAGTTTGATGTAGTCCGTGGAAGTTTCCAGGGGGTCAGCTACGTGACTTGGTGGCATCTGAAATTCGATGTCCGCACAGAGGTTAGGATTGGATGAATGGAGGCGAACAGGAGACATGGTGGAACTGAAAGGGACCTACATTGAAAAGCAACAGATACACAACACTGTTTTGCCAATTTTCATAATGCTTAATATTCACAAATATTTGGACACTTTTGTTGAGAGGTATCTTCATAGCAGGAGTATTTTGAGACAGATGGATCCTAGTGCTGATATGACACTGCTCTTAAACTGAAATTGCAAAGTGGGATTATAACTAACTTCCCACATGTTTCTGGAAAGGGGAAGTACATTTTCACTTTGTTCTTTTCATGGGCAGTCCGGTTAATAGTACTATTCTCTTTAAAAGTAGTCTGATTTTGAGATCAGTAGTGATTTACTGGGCAGCTGAACCTACGTAACACATCCTCAATATCTAGGCACCATTTTTGTCTTCATCTAAAATTGAGTGGGATGTATGTGTACATAATATGAAATGAAAATTCAACTTCCCATCATTGCCATTTCATCTCAATAGTGCCTGAAAATGTATTATTATTATTATTATTTTATTATGACACAGCAAACAAGATAGATATCCTGGATTTCATATCACAAAATCACAAGTCGAACACTTCCCAAGTGTCTAGGACTGTGTGATGTATTTTTGGATGATGCATGCATTATTATTATTATTATTATTATTATTATTATTATTATTATTATTATTATTATTATTAAAATAAAGACCACAGTTCTGTTGGGCAGCTACAAATGTGCAGCTACCATATTTATTAAACTAAAATTCTAAAAATGCAACTATAATAGTTACTAAACTAGGATCATGAACGCATAGCTCTAAGTTACCCATCTGTAATTTCCTCATGGGATTCTGGCCAGCATAATAGGAACGTAACACCTAACGTTACTAATATTTTTAAATAATATTTTTAAAGACCATTCTGGTGACTATCATAAACTGCTTTGTTCAAACGTTAGTGACCAGAAAAGACCTTTATTGTTTATATATCCCATGAGAGTAGAGGTATAATGCTATTATATTATCCTTCAAAGGGTAGACACATACACATATAATGCTTTAGTGTGGTTTAAAATAAACTAATAATAAATAAACAGGTGACAAAAATGATGGTGCCAATTGCAGACATTATCCTCCATGTGTTATATGATAGGTTCATCTGTTGACCTCAAAGCTTCTCGTCGCAAAAACAAACAAACAAATAAAGCACTAAGGTTTAGTGCCTTTTTACCTGTGAACAACTCTTCCCAACCACAAATAAGTATTTTGAAAACTCAGAAAATTACAAATGGATGACAATGTAGTGTGGGATTTTCAAAAAATGTCATTGTTTCTACAACAATTATTCTACAGCAATAAGCTGCCTAGGAGAACATCTTATTTTGTTCACAGTTATGAAATCAGTTTCTTTTTCTCAAACCAATTGGGATATACTCTGGACACTCATTCATATTTTCTGTATGTTGGAAACCTTACATTCATTTCTATCTTATAATTTAAAGAAGCAAGAAAATCTTCACTCTTCTACGTAGAGCAATGCAATAATGTGTGTATGTGTGCATGCGTGATACTGGCAGGGGGGATTAAATAATGATATAAATGACATAAAATACTTCCTAGAAATAGAGTGGAAAACAGAAAAGTAAACAGCGCCATTTCAGGTGAAAATTTACTTAATTTGTAGTCTGGTCTTTCAGCCTGACATGAAAAATGTGTTAATGCCAAACATATCTCCATATAAAATTATAGCTAACATATAGCTAAAAAAAATATGAACGGATTTATGAAACCACTGGATATTGATATTACATTGAACCAGTACATCTATAAATCATATACTGTGAAACTACAGAGATTCTTTTGATGCCATCTTTCAATTTAGAAAGACAGTTTAAGGTAGTGTACAAAACTAGGCTATTTCTTGAATAGTGCCTCCAAAAAACACAAATTCACTGTGCCGTCTCCATTTTTCATTCCCTTCTAAAGTGAGTTTCCATATACATATGTGCTTATGTATGCAAATTCTATATGCAGTGAATATGTGCAACTTTAAGAAGTAGACATGACAGAGGTTGAGCATCCAATATCCGGAATTCCAAAATCCAAAATGGTCCACATTTGTGGCTGAGAAACCTTTGTTTTCTGCAGGTTTGATATTCACAAACTTTCTTTTCTGCCCCAAAATATGAAAAACACTGTATATAAAATTACCTTGTATAAGGTCTATATGAGACATAAATAATTTTTGTGTTTAGGCTTAGGGCCTATCTCCAAGAGAGCTCATTACATAAATAATGGGTATTAAAAATGAAAAAGAACCCTGAATTATAGAACACTTTTGGCCTTAGGAATTTCTAATAAGGGATACTCAACCCCCCCCCCCCCCCACACACACACACACATTTCTACAGTTCTTGTGTTATTAAACTATCACTATTATATGATATAAAGACATGCAAGGCAAAATGCACACAACCTTGGGTGAGATCTGCAGCCCAATATTCAAGCATTCCTTAATATAACCATAACTTAATTCAGCATTGTACCACCAAATGAAATGCTAAATTGTTTTGTTATCTAAATAACATACATAGCTCAAAACTATCACAAAATATATTCCATGCTTTTGAAATATTCTGAGCAGCATCAGCATAAAAAGTCATATTACTTTGCATTGAAACAATTTATGGAGTTATTTTTTTATAACCAGTGACTAAATGTCTTACTAGATAAGTTTTCTCCACTGTTGTCAAGGACTAGACTCCCACAGTATACAACTAAAACAAATCTTATTCCACAGTATTTTCTCTTATATGACTCTCTAGATGTCTCAACTGTCACTTACATTTCATACATTTATTTCTATTCAGAGGCTGACAGCATGTCTGCATCCAAACTACACTTGAACTACAAAAGGAGTGTATTTTCCTTGTTTAAAGAATGAAACCAGAGAATCTCTCCAAAGGGGACTTCTAGTATTATCCCTAAATGCACATAGTGGGCAGTGGATACTTCATGTTGTAGAAGCAGAGGTCCACTTGTGAAACAAACATTCCTCTTTTCCCAACTCCAGTCACTACCCTTACATGGCCCAAAGCTGCTCTGGAGACAAGCCATCTATGTAGGCAAGGAGAGGTTGTTGCTTCGAAGACCGGATCTTGGTTAAGCTCCCGATCATTAATAGCCTAGACTGCTGCCAACCTAAGCAGCTCGAAAACAGCAGTGTCTGTAAGTAGAGAATTCTAGGTACCGCTTAATGCGGAGAGGCTAATTTAACTTAATTTAATTACACCAAAAAACTGCCAGTGGTGTGCGAAGAACATGAGGAAGTACTACCATCAAAAAGGACTCAGCGTCACAGTGGATGATGAAGTGGCAGCTCCCCCTGTGGCCGGAATCGAGCATACCTTCATGAAGCCGGAAGCTGGATAATATTAAATATAGCCTCTACTGTCTGTCTATATTTGTGGTATGTCTGATAATGGCATTGAATCCTGTTCTGTCCTGTCCTGTCTGTCCAAACGGCATTGAATGTTTGTCGTGTATGTGTATCCTGAGTCCCCGTGGGGAGATAGGGCGGAGAATAAATAAAGTGTTGTTGTTATTGTTATTATTATTATCATTTGTTTTTTACTTTTTGATATTTGGGTTTTTCTTACTTTTAAAAAGTTAAACATTAAATAATTAAGATTTTCTTAAAGTCTTAAAAGTAGACTAATATGCAGATTACATATAGATTCTTTGTCTCCGAATGTTTCGCATATTTCTACATACAATCTCATTACCAATTATAGATTTTAATACAGAAGGAACATGTCAACAGGAAAGTATTCACTCAATCATTTCCCGGTGGAAATGTCAAGACTTGTCGATTTCTAATGATAAGAGGCTAGACAAGACAAAATATCTGTATAGCATCTAGAAATTTGACCAAATATCTGGACTGAAGGTACAGCTAAGTTAAAAGGGATCTTCAGCAATCTAAATTATTTATAGCAACTGTGTATCAAAATAGAAGCCATTTATTAAAAAAATATATAAACCAATTTTGCGAAGAACTGGGTGAAAAGTATATAGGAACAAGGTACATGGAAAGTATATAGTATTGTATGTTCAGATGAGGGGATAAAGCCCTAACACTCAATGGGACTTTCAGTTACACTGAGTGTAACTGAAATATACCAGTATGGGATATCCACTAATGCATTTGCATTAGTGGAATAGGGAGGGTAATGATCTCTCTTCCCAAATACAGGCCTCTTGGACCCCCCACAATCTGTTTGAGATGGCAGAGAACGTATTTTCAGGTTATGCTGGGGGCTGAAAAGGGGAAGGAGAAAAAATATGATTATTTGCATTGATAGTCCAGCACTAAGGCAATACTGTGTTGAAGCCAGAATATTTATGATAGGATGCATTCAGGCACAAATGTTTTGTAAATCATGCTTACAATTTGAAGCATCTGCTTTCTGGGTTCCACTATAGGTTTGGATTAAGAATCTGGGGATCAGGGTTCGATTCCCCACTTGGTCAAGGAAACCCACTTTGGCAAGTCTCATACACAGCCACAAAAAACCCTGCCTTAGGGTCAAGTCAGAAATGACTTGAAGGCATACAACAACAATAACATTTTTATGAAATATTAAATCGTAAAAGTGTATCATAAATAAATAAAATCAATCCCTTCCTATTAATGTTAATCACCAACTATCAATACACAGATTCGCTTGAGTAGCCTATTTATTACGTCAGTGAAACATCAGAAAACCTCCTTCCTTCCAAGTTTCAGGTATTCTCATTTCCTAAACATTCACATTTACTATATCACACTTTGGAAGTCTTTTCAGCACAAGCCTACATAAGTAAGTTTTCTTTTACTGGAAGCATTTTGCTATTCATGCAAACTGTCATTCCCTGCTACTCAATACAACAAATACACACTTCTATTTAATGACAAGTTCCTGGGGGGGGGGGGAATTAAAATAAAATGTATCTGTAGTGTCAGTAATATGACTTTTTGAGACTATGGGGAAAATTATGCAATAGTATAATATAACACGATGGAATTCCATGGCGGACCTGACAACTAACTATTTCGCTTCAGCTTTCTCAAATTAGCACAGTTGCTTCATGGAATATCAGTGCAATCATTAGCATCTTTATTCAGCAATAAGGCCTTCTAAGTTCAAAAGGACTTACTTCAAAGTGAGCATTAGCACTTTGAACACATAACTACTTTCTGAGTATTTATATCACATGGTATACAAAAATATGTCGACACATGAAATTTTGATTATTTGTGGTTTGTTGTTTTCTATTTGCAATGGACCACTTTGAATATCTCCATTTTGAAAGGGGCAAGAGTTATACATTCCATCAAAATTAATAGATCATAAGAGGCTAAGGTGAATCTCTGGAATCATATATTTGGCTTTGTATGTCTGCTTTCTCCATCAAAATTCCTTTAAAAGAATATGTTTGGTTCCTCCCATGACAGATATTTTATTTCGCTTGATTATTTTCACCTCACCTTCTGCTCTGGAAGATTTTCCACAGTGGCTTTATTATACCGTAATGCTAACACAAGATTGTGTTACCTTCAGATGGTGATCAGAAGTTTCCTTCTCTTCTCAAACTTCTTCCTAGTTATCATGGCTGCTCCCATCCCCTTCCCCATTTTGAAGGTTGGAAATAGAAAGGTCAATTGCCCAGGCAGTTACATGATTGTTAGTTTTTTTAAAAATCATGGTCTAGGATAAGTAGTGAAGAATCATATAGCTGTGCCTCAAGTGAAATAATGTAGGATGGCAGCTGAATGAAGGACTATATGACTATTACAGAGGACAATGTCCAAAGAGACTAACTGAAGTTATTGTGGAATTTGAGGAGTTCCTGGAGAAAGAATTCCCCAAAGACCACATTGGGAAAAATAGTGGCAAGACCATTTTCTACTAAGATAACAAACATACTTCCATATATAACTATTATGTTTACTAATCTTAGGAGTACCACCGATACAGAAACACAGAATTTGTCTCAGAAAGTATACACAAAGCCACTCACAGGAGAAATAATTCTAAACACATACACACGTGCATGCAGTGTCCATTCCAGCTAAAACGAAGCACTTTAAGCTTAATTTGTCACAGCTTTAATCCATCCCAGCCTAGCAGTATGACTGGAAAGAGACTAAATTTGGCTAAGCTTTGCACTTCATGCTCCATCTCACATTGGCTGACCTGTACACCAATACAGGTTAGAACATTTGTGAGCACACAGTATTTTTCATTGCGTGGCTAGAGCAGGCCTTGAAACCCAATCCTTCCATGCTTCCCAAGTGTCATACAAGCACCTGCCATGCCGTTGATGTGCTTAGTATGACTAGTACAATCCACCGAATGCAATTTCCCCATCTTTAATGCTGTAGGTGCCTTAACTGTTAAGTCCACTCACTGTTGTAGCCACTGCTGCCGCCAGTCTCTGTCGGCGCCGTGCAGAACTGAACTGGCTTTTCAGCGTTGTCCCTTCCTGACAGTGAACCGGAAAAAGAGCAGGGAGGCAAAAGGAGGGGGGAAAATGGTGGGATGCAGGAAGATGAGACAGTCAGAGAAGGGTAGGGTTGTCATGTGTCCCTCAATATAGGTGATGTCCCTTATCTGACGATTGCTAAGCTTATTCATTATTATAAAGACCATCCCTTATCTGAGGGTAAGAAAACTTTTTCGTTTGCACACTGTTGGCCTTCCACATTTGTGGGTTTGATTAAAAAAAATTCTTTAGGAATCTCGACATCTTCTAATACAATTATATGGTCAGTTCCCAGCACAGGTTGATTATGGAGTCAGACTAGAGCAGTGGTTCTCAACTTGTGGGTTCCCAGGTGTTTTGGTCTACAACTCCCAGAAATCCCAGCCAGTTTACCAGCTGCTAGGTTTTCTGGGAGTTGAAGGCCAAAACATTTGGGGACCCACAGGTTGAGAACTACTGGACTAGATCTAGACATTCCTAGAAAGATGTTTCTTCTGGTTTAAAAGAAAGCAGTTTTTAAATTCACATTTTTTCACTTTCATGGGGGTCCTGCACCCAAACCTCAGCAAATGTAGAGAGGTAACGGAACAAAAAATAAACAAATCATATGATTTTTAGTGTGGATTCCTCGTAAAGACAGAAACATTTCCATCATGTAATTCATGAACGAGGACAGTATATTAATTCTAGAGAAAAAAAACACACGGCCAATTTAACTGAAATCAATTATTTCATCTGGTATGTAGGTAGAGCATAAACTTGATAATAGCTACAGTACTTCCTCATTGTCATCTCTGCAAGTCAGGAATTTTGACTTTTATTGCTATTTTGAAAACCTTGCAATGCTAGAAAAGGGGGGATAGATTCCTAACATAATTTTACTTCCACAAAAAAGGCAATTTCCATAATACATGTGAATTGACTCGAAGTGTGATGCAACAAACATGAGTGATCTGAATTATTTGATCGCTCCTCAGTGTGCTCTCATCCTAGCTTGACAATTCTTTTTGATTTCAGTTTTTCCATGTCCAAAGAATCTGGCAGTAGTCCTAATTCTCAGGATTAAATAGCCTTCAAGGATGAGATAATGTTCTCATTCAGTATGTTAAAAATATTTGCTATAGGATTTTCTCAATGGTATCCAAATAAGAGGTGCTGTCGGTTATATTTAGAGGAAGGAACTGGCAAATGTGGGATTCCTTGCCTAAGACAATCATACAAAATTCATGGAATCATTGTAAGTTGACTGATGACTTGAAGGTATACTCATACACACACACATCTAAATGTAAAGGACAACTGTATGATATTCATCATGCCAAGGGAAACAAAGGCTATGGGATGAAAAGACAAATAAAATCCAGATGTTGGAAATAACTTGTTTACCTCATTCATTGTTGTAGAATTTACCTAGAATGTGGCTCTCAGTTATGGCTTTAAGCCAGTTATAGGAACTATGTGCAGGTATAGTTTGATAGTGCTTATTTCTCTGTATAAAGCTGTATAAAGCTTTATGTGATACCAAATTATATTCTAGTTTATAAAGGCACAAATTTAATATACATAGATTACCTACTTATTACATTCAAGTATTTACATATTTATGGTCTTGTTCAATTCCCCCATTATTTTCCATTCAAATATATTATGTATCACTTCCAACACAACAAAAACTGCAGACAAACTCTTAACATATAGTGTCCAAAAAGAGTAGCTGATGACAGCCCTTCATTGTACAATGTAAAATCTAGAATACCACTCAAAAGGAACCAGGAAAGGACTCACAAAATTGCAGTCAATATATTCCTTCATTTTCTTGAGAACAATCACACAACCACAGACCATTGGTAAGGAGAGGCAAAGCATGCACTTCTGCCATTGGGCACTGAAACCTTTGAGCTGAGTCAGACATCCTTCACAGTCCAGGAAAAGGGAATCTTATATTTGACTCCTATATTTGAGGAGATGATGGTTTGAATCCCTAGTCAGCCATTGAAACTCACTTAGACAAGGCTCCCTCTCTCTGTCTCAAAGGAAAGCAACAGCAAAACAACTCTCAATAAATTTTGCCACAAAAGCTGTAAGGATCACCATAAGTTAGATTTCATTATAAGTCAGACAAGATCAAAAGAGACCCTCCAGACACACTCCTGCTTCTTATACCAGACTGAGAAAATCAACTAGGTCCTCAGTTGAAAACAAGAACTCTTTGTGAACAACAGACAAATAGAAATCTGTTTTTTGCATGTGCCAAAACTACTAAAATGACGAAGTATGCACAATGCATTCTACAGGATGCACAATGTGGTATAGTATTTCAAACTGTTCTCTGAAATGAATTTCCATCAACAAACAAATTCTTTCCACCTTTAGTAAGGCAAATATTTTCCCCTGACATTAAGTCTAGTCATGTCCAACTGTGGCGGTTGGTTGTCATCTAAGCTAAAGAGCCAGAGTTGTCTGTAGACGCCTCCAAGGTCATGTGGCCGGCATGACTGCATGGAGTGCTGTTACCTTCCCACTGGAGTGGTGCCTATTGATCTACTCACATTTGCATGTTTTCAAACTGCTAGGTTGGCAGAAGCTGGGGCTAACAACAGGAGCTCACCCAGTTTCCCAGATTCGAACTGCCAGTCTTTCGATAAGCAAGTTCAGCAGCTCAGCGGTTTAATCTGCTGTGCTACCAAGGGGCTCCATATCTTTCTACCTTTAATTCAGATTAAAAAATATGCATACTTTGACATACCAGCATAGGTATTTTTGTAGAGACAGTAAAGTCAACAGTGGAGAGCAGAGTCTGAGTGTAAATCTAAATTGGCCAAGATATGTAAGACCAGCAGAAGTGATGATGAATTCAAATCCTTTGCAGCCTAAGAGGGCTGGAAATGACTTGGGACAACTGTCAACTTGGTGTTAATTTCTAATAAACAGTGCTATTGTGTCCTAGAGAATCATAGAATCATAGAATAGTAGAGTTGGAAGAGACCTCATGGGCCATCCAGTCCAACCCCCTGCCAAGAAGCAGGAAATCGCATTCAAAGCACCCCCGACAGATGGCCATCCAGCCTCTGCTTAAAAGCCTCCAAGGAAGGAGCCTCCACCACAGTCCGGGGGAGAGAGTTCCACTGTCGAACAGCCCTCACAGTGAGGAAGTTCTTCCTGATGTTCAGGTGGAATCTCCTTTCCTGTAGTTTGAAGCCATTGTTCCGTGTCCTAGTCTGCAGGGCAGCAGAAAACAAGCTTGCTCCCTCCTCCCTATGACTTCCCTTCACGTATTTGTACATGGCTATCATGTCTCCTCTCAGCCTTCTCTTCTGCAGGCTAAACATGCCAAGCTCTTTAAGCCGCTCCTCATAGGGCTTGTTCTCCAGACCCTTAATCATTTTAGTCGCCCTCCTCTGGACGCTTTCCAGCTTGTCAACATCTCCCTTCAACTGTGGTGCCCAAAATTGGACACAGTATTCCAGTTGTGGTCTGACCAAGGCAGAATAGAGGGGGAGCAGGACTTCCCTGGATCTAGACGCTATTCCCCTATTGATGCAGGCCAGAATCCCGTTGTCTTTTTTAGCTGCTGCATCACATTGTTGGAAAGATTGGATCTGATATAACATCACTCCATCTTCAACCTATCACATCTCTACCCCACTTCCATATATTTTTCAGTTCTTCTGCTGGCATGTCTTAGTCAGCTTCAGTGACAGACTCCTACACTGGGTGTTCAGGCTATTCACTTCCACCTTCTCCTATGACATGTATTTCATCTGCCAGCTACTAGAACAATAGAGTGAAAGAAGAGAAGAAGACGAGAAACAGCCTGCATCCTGTCTTCTCAGAAAACAGATATTAATAGTGATGTGACAGAACAAATTTTCATGTGTACACATATAAGACATAGCAAAAAACAAGCACAAAGATTGCTTGAAGGTGCCACTCACTCTTGAATTTGAAAAAAATATTTGAAAATATAATTTTCTTTAAAACACTATTTTTAATTTTGAAAGCTTATACATACATATACATATTATTATTATTTCTCACAACCCTACCAACATTTATCTTCTTTTGTTTCTTTTGTTCACCTTGCCACTAATAGTTCTGTCTTGTGAATTATCAGAAGATCAAAGCTGATCTGTTCCAAATGAGCATGTATGCACCAACCAATCCCACCTCCAAACTCTTTAGGAAGCTGCCAGGAAATTGAGTTGTCATTAAGCTTGGGAATGAGAAAGGAACATCAACTGGCAACACAGAGCACAGCTTTCCATTCTTTTTCTGTCTCTACCAGAGAGACAGTAAAACCTCTTATTCTCACTAGAGGAAAGAGACAAAGGCTGAGAGAAAGACAAGCCACAAAGGGCTCCATTGTATTCATCCAACTGGGGGAAATCCTGTCTATATACATAAAAAAGGACATAGGAAGGACAGAAAGAAAGACAGCAATTAGTGTAGAGTCCCGCTTATCCGACTTCCGTTCATCCGACACACCGTATTATCCGACGCCTGGGGCTGCCCTCCCTCGCTTGCTCACTTCCCCGCCCTCCCGAGCTGGGTCCTGGTTCTGCACGAGTGAGGGAGGGCGGGTGACAAAGGCAGCAGCAGTGGCAGAAGCAGGCCATTTTCCCTTGCTCGCTCGCTCACTCACCAGGCCGGGTCCTGGTTCTGCCGCCAATACCGCTATCGCTGCCAGAACCCATCCCAGTGAGTGAGCAAGGGAGGGAGGGCCTTTGCCACTCTCCCTCGCTCACCTGCCCTTGTTTGCTCGCTCACTCACTCATTCACCGGGCTGGGTCCTGGTTCTGGCGTTGCTGCCAGGACCTGGCTGGTGAGTGAGCCAGAGAGCGAGCGAGTGAGGGCGGGTGGCAAAGGCATAGTGGCAGCAGAATCTTCCTCCTCCTCTTCGTCAATGGCCAGCCTGCCAAGGAGGAGGAGGACCGCTAGCAACAGCAGCATGGGCAGCATGCAAGTATCGCTTGGGGGCTGCATTGCCCCCGCTGCTTGTCCTCTTCTTCCTCCTCCTCTTCCTTAATGCCAGCCTGCCAAGGAGGAGGAGGAGGAGGATCACCAGCAACAGCGGAAGAGATTCCTTCTTCTGCCACCCTCCCTATTATCCCACAGTTTCGCTTATCTGACATTCTGACCGCCCGTTTAGATCGGATAACCGAGACTCTACTGTATTTGTACCTGGTAGAAATAGTCTATTGTAATTCCTGTCTTGAGAAAGAAGAAAGAGAGACGTGGAAGAGGGAGAGAAAGAGAGAGAGAACAGGACCTTTTTGGATCATAAACCTTCCTTTCAAATCTTATGAACCATGGCCTCCATCCATGATATAAATTTCCCTATTTGTTAAATGGGGGACATTCCTACAAGCAATTCTGGGAATATTTCTTTCCCCCTCTATGAGATTCAGGGAGGAAATCAGTGTCAGGTGAGAAGGCAGGCAGTGAATATCAGGAAAGAGGAAAAAAGAAAAACTGTCCGACACATTTCTTCCAAAATTAACACAAATCTTATAGCATTGCCTCACATAAGAGCTAGCCCTAGAGGGAGTTTTTGCTTGCCCTAAATGTCCAGACAAGTAGCTATTTTCAACCCTGCAATATTTTCTATCCATGGGGAACCCATTTGAAAGTGGTATCACATTCTGGAACCCACAAGATTAAGGCCCCTTCTACACTGCCATATAATCCAGATTACCAAATCAGATAATCCAGATTATCAAAGCAGATAATTCAGATTATATGTCTTGAACTGGATTATATGAGTCTACACTGCCATATGCTCCAGTTTAAAGCAGATAATCTGGATTTTATATGGAAGTGGAGAAGAGGCCTCAGATCTCTGATGAGAAGTTTGGATATGGCTCCTCCAAACATGTTCATATAGCAAAACAGAAACATATGCTGATCAAACATTATATGGTACACAGAATAAAATCAGGACATCTTTGTTAATGATAACATAATATCTGGGATTCAATAACTCTGTAACTAAACATGTAACTAAAAGTGATTTTTAAAAACTTTTCATTTCTTTACCTTCTCCCATTCCACTGCATATTATCTGGCAAACCATTATAAAGCTGAGAAAACTTTTAAAAGCAGATTGTAGGATGTTGTGAAGGTGGAAAAAATCAAACATCAGACTGAACAAGGAGAGTTCAGAAACTGTAGCTGATTGGATCCCGTCTAGTAACTTGCTTTATGTTTTAACAAATGTTTTCTGTCTTTCTTCTCTAAATTTTCATATTAAGAGAACAAAGAAAAAGACTAAAGAACCCTGATCTTCCAATTTTTAAAAAGCTTTCAAGAACAAAAGAGAAAGACCTGAACATTATTATTTTTTTCTGTTCTTGCTTTTATGTAACAGGGGGAAAGAATGTTTACCTAAAATTGTGATGAAAGAAAAAAATAACATGAACTCAATACCTGGAGCTGTATTTTAGCATCTTTGCTGACACTTTTTGTTCTCCATCTTCTCGTGACACGCTTGTCTTTCTTATCTACACAGTTAGCCTACATAATAAAATAGTTAGAAGGCAACAAAAGCACTACATTAAAGCTCACAAAGTGGACACAGACAATATTGCAAAAAAAATTAGTAGGTCAGAGTGTTAGAATAAGTTCTCTGCAAACAGAAACATGATAAGAATGTTAAATCTAGGCTCTACAAGCAAAACAAACAACAAGCTGACTGAAGAGCAATAAAAGAACAAAAACTCTGAAAACAATTGTAAAGCCAGTTATCTTTGATGCAGGTTTTATGTTAATCTAAAATTCACTGCAAAAAGATATTTGTCCTTACTTCTATGTGACATTCCAACTCCCTAGCAAAACAACAACAAAGAACAATTGAATATTAAATGGATGGAATAAAGGATTCCATAATCACACAATCTATATTTCTACAAATTAGGCAAGTGTTTCTAAATTTGTATTGGATGGGATTATTTATAGTTTTCCTGGAGCCTGCATGTGAGAGCATCACATTAAGCATTTATGACAAGCAGGAGTGGCTCAGCAAGCTGCATTTCACTGGAAACAGTGCAGTCATCATTAGACTTGTGCAATATGGGTAAACTGCAATCCGTTTCGGTGTCCTGGATTTCGGTGGGGATTCTGATCCATTTTCGGAAGACTCCCGGATTCAAGAGGAGAGAAATTCGTTTTTGATCAGGGGAGCTGAAAGATTTGTTTTCTATCTGGCCCACTATGGGGGGGGGGGACACTTCCCAGGCTCCCCTTCCCATCGTTTTAGACATTGTTTGTCCTTATATCCTTCATTAAGACATGGATTAAAAGCATCAGAGTTAAGATACCACACTTTCTGTGATCCTTTCCCTTCTGTCTGTAAAAGAGACCAGGTTTAATGCTTAGCTAAAGCTGTTTCTACTCTAGAGGAGATAGCCACTTATGGCACTCTCTCTCCCTCCCTTCAGAGCACACAGCTTTCCAAGGCATTTTAAGGAGGCTTGAATCCCCACTTCCTATGGCAGGGAAGGAAGAGCGATCAGTGTGGAGCTATCCTATGCTGGGCTTCCTTCAGTTTCCGATTTCCACTGTTCTGCTGTGGCCAAAAAAACATAGAGGCTGAGCCCTTGCCGTTACAACCAACCGAACAAATCAGATTAGCCGAAAGGAATTGGTCCCTCCGAATCCATGCACAAGCCTAGTCATAATGACTCGGCTCCCAGCTCTCTGGAGTACCTCTCATCTGAACAAGTCAGAACCACAAGGCACAGTCTATATCTTTGAGGAGAGACATCTAGTTACACTAGTAACTATTAGGTACTTTTCAGCCGCATGCTTAATTCACAATAAACCAAGTTTCCCTAAAACCCTAGCTTTTCCTGATATATAAACTAGATCATTAAATTATTCACCTTGTTGGGTCTCCTTTTAGTGACCTGAGAATTTCTAAAGTTGACAGGGCTATAGTGCATAGTGGCGTTTCATATCCATTGATAAATACATCAGATGTTTCGAATTTAAATAATATTATTTCATTTTAACAAAATATGTTTACCTGCATATCAGTGAAGTTTGGAGCTGACTGAGTTCTCTGAAGTATTTCTAAGTTTTGAAGGATTTTACTGAGTTCCACAAGGTTTGACTGGCAGTGTGCAAGATCTGGATTTCCAAAAGAGAAAAAACGGGGAGGGGGAAGAGAGGAATATATTTTTATCTTGCTCAAGATTGTGGTCCCATCTCACACTGCTATATTATGAAGTTTCATAATGCAGTTTAACTGCATGATATGATGCTACACTGCCGTATAATGCAATTCAATGCAGTCAAACTGCATAATGAAACTGTATTTCATGGCAGTGTAGATGTGGCCTTGGATGGGGTCACATCACCAGTACAGCAGCACTATCATACTGATTCATAAAGCAAATGTAAAATATTATAGTAACACTTGTTAGAAGCATAAAGAACCTTTCCCATCTTTGCTTCCTTAATGAATTTTCTGTGTTAAGAATATAAAGGAGCAAACCAGTGGGAAAACATAGCAGAATAACAAATGGAAGCCATTGATATTGCATTAAATGAGATTGATTGATTTCAGAACAAAAGTATTCTCTGGAATCACCTAGATCAGTGGTTCTCAACCTGTGGGTCCCCCGATGTTTTGGCCTTCAACTCCCAGAAATCCTAACAGCTGGTAAACTGGCTAGGATTTCTGGGAGGTGTAGGCCAAAACACCTTGGGACTCACAGGTGGAGAACAACTGTCCTAAATGGAGCTTCTATTCTTCTGCTCTCTTTAATCAATAACAAATTAAAAAATGAAGGGCCGCTTCCTTTGGTGTGTTTGGAAGATTTGTTGTTTTAATTACATACACCAATGGTTCCCAACCTTTTTTTGACCAGGGACCACCACTTTGATTTTTTTGTTGTTAGCAGGGACCACAAAGTTCAAAAATAATAAACTGTGTAAATCTAAAAATAAACTTTAAGCAAAACTTTTAACATATTCGTTAAACTTAATAGTAACATGAATTAAGAGTACTATTATAATATAAAAAAGAACATTTTTAATAGAAAATTAAATTCAGCTTGCATCGATGTGATTTTTGAGCTCGCATCTTTTTTACAAGTTGGATAACCCTGGGGCTAATATTATTGCTCAAAGTTATCTGCATGTCATCACTTACTTTCAATCGATTCCTGGACTTGTTTTTAATTACAGTAGAGTCTCACTTATCCAACACTCGCTTATCCAACGTTCTGGATTATCCAACACATTTTTGTAGTCAATGTTTTCAATACATCGTGATATTTTGGTGCTAAATTCGTAAATACAGTAATTACTACATAGCATTACTGCATTTTGAACTACTTTTTCTGTCAAATTTGTTGTATAACATGATGTTTTGGTGCTTAATTTGAAAATCATAACCTAATCTGATGTTTAATAGGCTTTTCCTTAATCCCTCCTTATTATCCAACATATTCGCTTATCCAACGTTCTGCCGGCCCGTTTATGTTGGATAAGTGAGACTCTACTGTACCAGCAAAGGAGAAAACCCTTGTTCGCATAAATAAGTTGTGGAGAAGAGTATAAGATAAGGCAATTCCTCAAATTTTAGTATTAAAATTATTTTTTACACCAAAACTCCTCAAGAGAATCAGATTCAAATGCATCCTTGCAGATTATATCATTTTGAAATTCAATGAGCTCTTCCTGGATTTCTTCTGCAACCTTTCCATTTTCAATCATCATTTAAAAAGTCAAAAATTAATATGAATATTGAGGACTCACAGTCAGTAAAACTACTAGAGCCGCTGAGTCGCTAAACAGCAAAACAGAATCACTGACACGGCTGAGCAAGACAAAAAAAATGTGCGCAATTGACTGATGCTGGGTAGCGTGTGTGCGTGAACTTTATCATTTGCCCTCCCCCCCCAGCCTCCCGCATTCGCCGACGTCCTACTCGCCAGCACCACCCGCGTAGCAATGGATTCATTAAAATTTAAATTTCAAATTTAAGTTTCAAATTTAAAATGTTTTGCAGACCATATTTTAGTTCTTGCAGACCACTGGTGATACGCGGAACCCACTGATATACACAGTACATACACAGTCCTAACATCTATATGTCTGAAGATTTAATCTTAAAGAGTGCAAAAAAGCAACAAAATCAAATTCTCTATAAACGGGGAAAGCTCATAAAGGTATTACCCTGGAATATGATTTTTCAAAAAATATATGTAGGTTGAGCCTAGAATTGTGGACAGGGAAAATAACTAACACATAGGAAACTGTTTAAGAATGAAGAAGTCAGTGAAAAGAAGAAATACATTTCTCCTAAGAAAGAGGTTTGAATAGTCATTGGAAATCTATCAAGGGGTAGCCATAACACAAAATCCAGAATCCACAAACCAGCAATGAATTTATCGGACTAACTAAAGATGTACAAAATACATTAGACAACTTTTGAAGCTCCACGTGTTTTTACGATAAAACCAATTAGGAAATGATATTTATAACCCAGGAACAAAAATCGTGTTATTACACTCTATGAATGCCTCTATCATTAACCATAACCATTCATTAGCAAAGTCCCTGATAATGAATTAAAGAGAAGGCTGACACTGACCTTCTGAACATCTATCCATCTCTTCTGAGTCTTGCAACCAAGCAACTACTTTACTTTGGCCAGTGGTACATGTTGCAGGTAATGGAGACAGGCTGTTACTGCAAGGGATAGGTGGCTGCCATGGGAAGTTATTCTGTGATACCTACGGGGGGGGAAAGCAATACAGAAAATTGCAACACTGAATGATAAATACAAAAAACTATAATACCGAATACTAAATATTAATAACACAGTCAGTGACAAAAACTAAACAAGGGATACATTTTACCCCTTAATGATATTAAAAGCATATAGAAATTTGGCACTTTAGCATAGTAAAGGTAAAGGTTTTCCTCTGACATTAAGACATCCGACTCTGGGGGGTTGTGCGCATCTCCATTTCTAGGCCGAAGAGCCGGCGTGGTCTGTAGATACCTCCAAGGTCATGTGGCCGGCATGACTGCATGGAGCACCATTACCTTCCCGCCGAAGCGGTACCTATGGATCTACTCACATTTGCATGCTTTCAAACTGTTAAATTGGTAGAAGCTGGGGCTAACAGTGGGAGCTCACTACACTCCCCAGATTCAAACTTTAGCATAAATGATTTTAAAAACCTCCAAACCTACAAAACCAGATAATTCAATAGTACAGGTTTTCATGAATGCCTTGTCCTCTTCTCTGACTTAGGCCACTTCTGCACTGCCATATAAAATCCAGATTATCTGCTTTGAACTGGATTATATGACAGTGTAGACTCATATAATCCAGTTCAAATAAGATAATGTGGATTATCTGCTTTGATCATCTGGATTGTATGGCAGTGTAGAAGAGGCCTTAATATGGCCTATAGGTAAAGGTAAAGGTTTCCCCTGACGTTAAGTCCAGTAGTGACCAACTCTGTGGGTTGGTGAAAATCTCCATTTCTAAGCCAAAGAGCTGGCATTGTCCATAGACATCTCCAGGTCATGTGGCCAGTATGACTACATGGAGCGCCGTTAACATCACCTAAATCCTGAGAAAAAAAAACCCAGACAGGAAATGTGGTACAATAACCAAATATGAACTCCAAAATGGAGTTCTTCCAGATCAAAGTGACCCTATACCTTAGCTTCTAGCATGGCAACATTAGCAGCTGGTGAAGACTCGGTGGTTGAAGTTGAAGGGAATATGTGGAAGCTGGCATCTCGTGGTGATCGTACAATCTCATTCTGACGGTATAATCGGTGGTGGCGCAGCCTTGATACCCAAGCATCAAATGAATCCTGGGATTTCACCTGGTAAAAGGAAGGATGGGAGTAGAAGTTGAGTCATGGAATATTGCTCCCATCGGGTTAATGTGATTCTGCACGTGTGAAAAATAACACTGGCCAACACACATTTTGATGGGTCAAATGTTAGACCTGTTTCTGAGTATATTCGACCTGCTGATTCCAAAAATGGCACCAGTTTCCTTCTATCTGCTCTAGTTTTTGAGACACAGAACATATGCCATGCACCACTCACCATCTGCTTGCCCAAAGAAAACAATAACTATTATCTAAGAAACTAGAGATGATATAATCTATTCAATGCCAGTTTCTGAATCAGTCCTCCAAAGAATTCCAGGAACATGTCTAAAAACCAAAACACCAGGGATTTGTTTTTTTCTTGGTTTGGCTGTGGAATTAATGGCAAAACTCACTTTCAAGTGGTAGATGTGCTCTTCAGTGTCAAGATCTATCCTACGAGCTTTCTTTTTAATTGACATAACTGATAAACCAACGTCGATGCTTCCATGGACCTTCCCTTTCTGAGTCTGAAAGAGCAAGGGAAAACATTATCAACCACATTGAAAAGAAAAAGATTAACTAGTATGCTATTCAGTAGTTAAAGGTAAAGGTTTCCCCTGATATTAAGTCTAGTCGCGTCTGACTCTGGGGTTGGTGCTCATCACTATTTCTAAGCCTAAGAGCCGGCGTTGTCCGTAGACACCACCAAGGTCATGTGACCGCTATGACTGCATTGAGCACCGTTACCTTCCCGCCGGAGCAGTACCTATTGATCTAATCATATCTGCATGATTTCGAAAAGCTAGGTTGGCAGAAGCTGGGGCTGACAGCTAGTCTCCCCACCCATGAAGATGATAGAAATTGTGCCTGGTTGCCAGTTGATATTATTAACCATTGCTATAATATCCCTGTTTTATACTGTATTGCTGTTTTTATCAATTTTTATACTGTGAATTGTGTATTATGTATTTTTTGTTTATTCTATTTTAATTGTGTTGTCGGGCTTCGCCCCATGTAAGCCGCCCCAAGTCCCTGCGGGGAGATGGTGGCAGGATATAAAAATAAACTTATTATTATTATTATTATTATTATTATTTACCTTTACTATGGGTAATTTTCATGGTTTTTTAACATTTGAGGTAGTGGACATCAAAGAAAGTGATAGTTTTTATGTACCTTTCATATTTTCCATCTCTTTTTCTTTCACCTGAATCCAGAGGGATTTTGTGAACAGAAGAACAGGCTCTCAGGGCAGTATGTTACCAACTCTTGATTTAAAGTGAATGCAAAAGGCGTTTCCCAAATTTAAAAATAGCTTTACTCACATCAATCGGTGATTTTGAGTACTTCAACATTCCATTATCCAGGACAAAAAAGCGCTGCAGGGAAAAATGTTGACGTGACTAAATAAAACCAGGAATAAGCAAAACAATATAACAGATGGAACAAATACATATTCCCTGTCGTTTTCTAATAACCAACATCGGGAGGAAAAAAAATTAATAAACACTTTACTTTCATTTGTGACAGCAGTAATTAATTACAGTGTTAACACTTATACTATTTATAAAAGACCTTGCCAGTATTCAAAGCACTTCTCACAAGCATTATCTCAATTAATCTAACCAGGTAATCCATTATTATGACAACATTGTAAACAGAAATTGAAACTAAATGGCAGTAGTCTAGTGAACTTATGCCTGTGAAATTCAGATGAGAGATCTCCAACATCTATTCATGTATTGCTGCTCATCATTAATTAAGGTGGCCTATCTCCCTCTTTAAAAGCCCTTAGGAACCCATGAATGTATAGACATAACTATTGACCTGTCTGTTTGGATCAAAATATCTCCCCTTTTTCAACTGGAGAAGCTATCACTGGAGAATCAATTTTGAACCTTAAACGAAAACAAAAAAAGAAAGTGAAATCTATCTTCTTTTTCTTCACTACTAACATTTATTTAAATCTAGCTTGGGTACCCGGGTTATTTGAAGACGTCAAATTTTTAATTGTACAATGCATAAGGTTGTGGGTGAACTACAACTCACATCATGCCAGATTAACCCCAAGAAACTCCATCAGGACTTAAAGTTTGTTATGTTGTGAAAGTTTGCTCTAGTCCAGATGCATCATTGGTGGGGTTCAGCGTGCTCTCTGGCTGTAGGGTAAACTACAATTCCCACTAGGGTGAGTCTGTCCCCTCAAAACCCTCCCGTGAGTTGAGTTAGTCATGAGGGTTCTGTGTGCCAAGTGAAGCACTGGTCCATCATTGGTGGAGGTCACAGTTTCTCTGGTTGTGGGTGAACTACAACTCCCAAAATGCAAGATCAATCCCTCCCAAATTTTGGCAGTAATCAAATTTTAGCGCATCCTTTGTTGGGAAGTGTTAGTCGGCCCTGATTGTTTAATGCCGGAAATTCCCCTGTCTTCTGAGTGTTGTTCTTTATTTACTGTCCTGATTTGACAATTTTTTAATACCAGTAGCCATAACACTTCCTTTTTGTTTGAGGCAATGGTCACTCAGCTGCTTTATGGACATTTTACCTTGTGCCAGCCTTTTAAAGGCCATTTCCGTTTCTTCAGCATGAATCCTTCATGTTTGTCTGGCTTCTGAACATTAGTCTGACCAATTTTCAGACCTTCTATAATTTCCCAGTTGTCTGGCTCCTGATAGAAAAGAGAATAAAGAAAATCCCCAAATAAACACATTATTTCACTGTCTATAATGGCTCGTGACTAATGAGTCATATTTTTCAACTGTGAAGGTGGGAACTCAATATGCCTGGAAGACTTACCGTATATACTCGAGTATAAGCCGACCCGAATATAAGCCGAGGCACCTAATTTTATCACAAAACTGGGAAAACCTATTGACTCGAGTATAAGACGAGGGTGGGAAATGCAGCAGCTACTGGCAAATTTCAAAAATAAAAATAGATATAGATACTAATAAAATTACATTATTTGAGGCATCAATAGGTTAAATGTTTTTGAATGTTTACATAAAATTTATTATTATTATTATTATTATTATTATTATTATTATTATTATTATTATCATCAGACTTCAATAAGATAAGACTAAGTCTGATTACCTATATACTTGAGTATAAGCCAACCCAAACATAAGCCAGCCAAGAGTATAAGCCGAGGGGAGCTTTTTCAGCCCTAAAAAAAGGGCTGAAAAACTGAGCTTATACTCGAGTATATACAGTACTTCTTCTTAACCATGGGGTATAAACATCCATGTTTGGACAAATAAAGGGAACTTTTACGTCTAACTACTTTTTTGACATTATACTAACTACCCAGGGTTTCTTTGATCACATGTACATTGAGCACTTAACTCAGTGTAGATCAGTGGTTCCCAATATGTGGTCCGTGGACCACTAGTGGTCCACAAGGACTAAAACATGGTCTGCAGCCTCACCATTACTACTACACAGCCCAACCAAAAAACATTTTTTCTGGATGTCTTTGTTTTGAGGCCTGTTCCTGGGGGTTATTTGGGGTGCTGATTCAGAAATTTGCATTTCATAGACCACATCAGTTCTAGATTATTAAATACATTTTTCTGTGGGTGAACAGATGGTGACTACTGAGTGACATATGTTCTGTATCAGAAACAAGAGCTGATGTGATCTATCCAGTGCAATTTTATGAATCAGCACCTCAAATAACCAAACTGAATCTAAAGTTGACCAAAAACTGATTCACAACCCTGTTGGTACTAATGTTGGAGAGTGGTCCCTTGTCAAAGTGGTCCCTAGTCAAAAAAAAAAAAGGCTGGGAACCACTCATGTAAATGAAGATCAGCCCTGTAGCAGCCAAACACCACAAAGGGCTAATTCCTAATGCATGACAAGCTTCCCTTAATCTTAACTTAAACAATGTAAACAGTAAGAAAACAATCAGATGGTTAAAAATATATTAACAATTTAAGAAGTTAAAAGGAATTTAAACCAGTAGAAGCAGACCATGGGAATGGCAGGGTATGTTTTTTTTTGGCAAAAACATCAATCTGTGCCTAACCAGTGCTTCACTAAAAGGTTTTCCATTACTCTATTTTATGAGCTGAAGCTTCTGTATGCAAAATGTTCCTCAAAACCATGCATATGGCTACGAGTCAAAACGAATTACCAACAAAATTAAAAATTTAAAAGTTAATTCATATAAAACTGTAATTAGTAGGCTTATGTCTTTTGATGTAATAAATCCACAGGACATATCCACCTTACTCTGGATGAAAGACATGAGGAAAAGCTTGAACAAATTCAACTGGTATACTCAAGATTTTTAACTCTCTCTTGTCAAACAGCAATATGTAATCCACTTTGGCTAAGGGTATATCTTTACTGGCATCTTAATCCGGGAACGCCAAGGCAAAATCATTGTCCACACACAGAGGTGGTCCAACCGCCAGGCAATCTAGGCATTTGCCTGTGATGGCGTGGCCAGGCTGCGTGGGACGGGAGGCATGGCCAGGCCGTGCAGGAGGCGTGGCCATGCCTCCCGCGTGGCCTGGCTATGCCTCCCACGCCATGCGGCCCGGCCACGCCTCCCACACAGCCTGGACCTTGCCACTGCTACCTGGACCTGGCCACTGCAGCCTGGCCGCCTTGACCTGGTCACCATGCAGCCAGGCCGCACAGGAGGCATGGGCATGGCCAGGCCGCATGGGCCAGGAGACGTGCCCAGGCTGCGCAGGAGGCATGGCAACGCCTCTCTCGCCGTGCAGCTTGGCCACGCCTCCCACGCAGCCTGGCCCTTGCCACCACGGCCTGGCCCTTTCCGCTGTGGCCTGGCCTCCTGGGGCTTCCTGCCATGCGCCAGCCCACACGTGCCAGGAGGCATGGCCACGCCTCCCATGCCACGCGGCCTGGCCATGCCCCTGCACACCGTGGCCCCCGCTGAATAAAACAAAATATTTTCCAGTTTAAAATGCTGTTTATCTTGTCTGTTTTTCAAATGAGTTTTCCTTCCTATGACTCGACTACTAGTCATCTAATTAAGTGTGGGCAGTTGAATGAATTCCTTAATAGCTTCTGCTTCAAAAGGAGATTTGCGTGAACAAAGTTCACAAATAAATATGTAGCGCAGTCAACTTCCCACCTCAAATCACCCAGTGGCGGTTGGGATTGACATTGTCAAAACCAAAACTTGGGTACATTTTAAAATAATTCCTCATGTAAACCCCAATTTGTTGCCACCATGTTAATATGTGTTACTTATTCCTTTCTTGCTACTTATTGGTTTATTTACAGCATTTATATTTACAGCATTTATATTCCGCCCTTCTCACCCCGAAGGGGACTCAGGGCAGATCACATTACACATATAGGCAAACATTCAATGCCTTTTTAACATAGAACAAAGACAAACAAACATAGGCTCCGAGCGGGCCTCGAACTCATGACCTCCTGGTCAGAGTGATTCATTGCAGTTAATTGCAGCTGGCTTGCTCTCCCGCCTGCGCCACAGCCCGGGCCTATTGGTTGTTGTTTTTTTAAATAAAAAACCTCTAGCTTTACAAGAAAATAACATTGGACATAAAAAATTCATTCAAAATGTCTCCTAAAAAAGTAACCAGAAGATATTACTCAGTACACCAAAAGAGAATCCATTTCGTATTAATTGCCTTATGCTGAACTGTACCATTATTATGCTTGCTAACTACAGCCCTGTATCAAAAAAAAAACATACAATCTTTGTATATTTAAAATTAAGCAGTAAGCCAATACATTTTGTTTTACATGCAAGTAGTTGGTTTTTCTACCCCATCCCCAACCTAGCAGGCTTTACTTACTTTAGATATGATGACCGGTTCATTTTCTAGCAACTGTTTGCCCATTACCAGATCTGCACTTCCTGAAGAAATATTTCGCTCTAATATATGGCCACTCTAAAACAAACAGAAATAAGGAGAATATTAAGAATAAATGTTCTTAAACACACGAAACAAAGAGAAAGGGCTGGCAACACTTACAGAAATATATCATGTTCACAGAAATAATATCACCACCATATAGCCAACCTTGGTTCACGTCTGACACGATAGACAGATAAATAAATAAATACCATATTGCCAAAATCAATGTTCTTGCCTTAGCCTCTTATGTGAGAATTTTATTAAAACATGAACATTCTAACATATTTCATAATAAAACTGTTAAGTTTCATTACAATTAATTTTGTGAACATGTGCCTTGTGAGATTAGATGCTTTGTGTATCTTCTGATAGTAAAATATGCTACAGTCCACTCAAATAAAAAAGATAAACAAGGGTGTAGCATTCAGTTCAAGCTTGCTGCATCTTTTCGTGGGGGCTGAAAAAGTTGCATTTTGGACTACAAATTCCCAATTATTGCATGTTTACTGGTGGGTCTACACAGAGTCATAGTTCAAAAGTAACTTTTCCAAACTTCATCTTTTCTTCTAATTACGTTCTTCAAGCCCTTGCAGTGGCTTTCTAACAATTATGTAATTTTCTCTTGAAAGGATAACAGATGTTGTCATATGCGATAATCATTTGTCATATACAGATATGTGCTCTCTAATATAACCCTAGTTGAGTATTCATCCTCACATCATTAGCAATTTTGTAAAGGGACACCTCTTGGTTTTAATACCATGGTAGGGAGCATACATATATTGAAAAGAGGCTGATCTATGCATGTAGGCTCCCTGCTCCAAAGGACCCTTCCTTCCTGCAAATGATCTCCAACCAGAGATGGGCAAAGGATGGTGCTGCACCCCATGCCTGGAACCCTTGTGACCACAACACCATAGAAAGAATCCAGAGTATAAGCAAACAGTTTATTGCAAAAACACAAAAACATATTAAGAAGCAGGAATAAGGAAAACAGATGTGTAATCCAAAAATGGGTTAGCAATAAGTGATATCCAGACAGTATTTCCAAATGTTTCATGCAAATTCCAAGTAATATAGTCCAAGAGTAGCCAGAAAGTCACAAGTAAAGCATAAATCCACAGGAAAAGATATTTAGCAAAAACTTGAGCAAGATTACAACATGAGAACATAGAAAGCTTCCAGGATATTTGAATCCAGTAACAATGCTTGACTTGCGACAAGGTTCAGAGAACACAGGCGTAGTTTCCTCACTTGAATGCTACATTGCCTGAACTAACTCTTAGGTAAACAACTTCCTAATTTAATAGCCATGAAGTCATTTCTTTTAAAAAAATCTTTATTAAGTTTTCTTTACAAATTAAAAAAGGGAAAGAAACTTCAGAGGAACAAAGAAGGAAAAAGTAGCGGGGGAAAGGGGTAGAGTAGAGTAGTAGAGAAAATATGTAAAAGGTAAAAAAGAATTTTAGAGATAAAGAATAATTTAAAAAGAATATTGTCGAACTTGTTGGTTTTAAAAAAGAGAGGAATATAAGATAAGATGAAGAGAGGAAAATCGATGATGAAAAGTAGAGATTTTGACTTCCAGAAATCTTCTTGAGGTTTCAGCCTTTTCCCACAAATTTTCTCCTCTGCTTTCCCACATAGACAGGCTGACTGGCACTGCCCATCTTCTGCTCTAATCTGTAAACAAAGACTTTTGTTGACCTTCATATCTCCAGGTGTTTTTCCCTGGGATCCTTCCATATCACTTATCTCTAAGCCTGACCCCCTTATTTGATGTTGCCGTTTCTGGCTCCTCGTCCTGACCTAAGAGCCTTACATTTTCTGAATCAGGATTTTCCCAAAGAGAGCCATCATTTCTTTGACTTTGATCATTTTCCTGGATCACTTTGTGCCCCAGGAAATCTCACAGGAAATCCCAAAATAATACGATTATCATGTAATCTAAAACCTTGTTTTTCTTACCATACTGAATGAAGTCTTCGGTGAAGCACCATCACATCATTCTGGATGCTAATAATGCCTACAACTTCATCCCACATAATCTTATCTCAGTCTTCTCTCTGCTTTAACACTCTGGCAAAACAGAGTCCCATGGAGGCCATTCCATGATGGACGGCCAAATCTAGTAGCTGCCTGTGAAATCTGTGTTGCCAGCATGTTAACATGGAGAGAACACTCTGTTTTTAAAAGTTGGGTACTACCCAACTCCTGACACGATAAAACAAGGAGGAAGCAAGGAAACCACAGAAAAGGACGCAAGATGGCCAGCCGGCCCAAAAGACAGGGACAGATGGTAGGGTTCTCTCAGTTCCCCCCAATTTCCAATTGTCAATGTGATAAGATCTCTAGTGTTCTCTCTAGTCATTCAGCATGATTCTATAGTCACCTTCCAGTTGAACCTCCAGAGGAAGCTGATCATACAACTACTTGGAAGCCTTGAAAAAACACAGCTCCAGGCATCACTGAGCCCTCCAGAATGATTCTATGGTATTCAAAATTCTTTGAGTATGTATTAAATCACATTCAGCAAGTTCTTATAATAAACAAGCCTCCTCTACTCTCTTTGAATTTCATCAAGCAGAAAATGTTATGAACCTTTCCATCTTTCCATTAAGTGTTAAAACTTGACATGTTCCATTTCTGTTTCTTACTAATATTTCCTAAATTGCGATTCACTAAATTGTACTACTTACGTCTGAAATATGTCTGTCCTCTCTTTAAGCATGATTTAGACAGATACTTCAATCAAGTAACATACATTTTCAAAGGTATTCCTAATTCCTCAAGAGTTTTTAACTGCACAATGCTTCGTACTATCGAAATGTCAAGCACAAGGGAGTGCTTACTTGAACTCTATGACCTTTTAAACCACTTAATATTTGAGCATAAATGCCACTTTGATATGAGACAGGTGGGTCCCCTTCAAGGAAAACATCCTTAGAAAATAAAATGTTGCAGAAATACTTCCTTATTTAGTTCTTAGAATTATGTCTGAAGAATAATGACTCTAAAATACGGAAGAACAGTAACTTTTTTCCTACTAACCAATTTCTAAAGAATATACCATATATACTCGAGTATAAGCTGAGTTTTTCAGCCCTTTTTTCAGGCTGACCCCCCCCCCCCTCGGCTTATACTCAGGTGAGGGTCCTGGTGGGAAGGTGTGGGGCTGAAAGAAGAGCCCTTTTCCCACGCCTTCCTGCCAGGACCCTTACCTCTCCTCCCTCGCACCCCATGCACCTTTCCTTCCTCTGAGGCCAGAGGGGAGCGAGGCTGCTGACAAACCTCGCCACCACTGCCGGGAAAGGCACATGCTTTTCCCTCCTTCTTTTCCCTGTGTGCCTTGGTCCATGCTCATCCCTCGCCCTTTGCGTGCCTTCCTCAGTGGTGGAGGAGGGAGCCATGGCGGCGGGAAAACCCCGCTGCTGCGGCTCCCTTTTCTGCAGTGGAAGGAACACGCAGGGCAAGGGAAGAGGGAAAGGCGAGCGCAAGTGGTTACAAATCACAATCAAACTGTTGCATTCACAGTATGATTAATGGCAGTTGCATTCACAACGTAGTAAATTTTCTTGTTTATTTTCTTGATTCTTCGTAACAGGTTTCGACTATCTATAGCAGGGGTCCTCAAACTTTTTAAGCAAAGGGCCGGTCCACAATCCTTCAGACTGTTGAGGGGCCGAATTATCATTTGAAAAAAAATACAAACAAATTCCTATGCATACTGCACATATCTTATTTGTAGTGCAACAACAACAACAACGAAAGAATACAATATTTAAAAATGAAAACAATTTTAACCAACATAAACCTATTAGGATTTCAATGAAAATGTGGGCCTGCTACTGGCCAATGAGATAGTCAAGTTAATTAGGATTCTTGTTGTTGTTGTTGTTGTTGTTGTGTGCCTTCAAGTCATGTCAAACTTTGGCCGAGCCTAAGTCTAAAATTAATTATTTATTTACTGCATTTATTTACTACATTTATATCCCACCCTTCTCACCCCGAAGGGGACTCAGAGCAGCTGTATGTACATCTATATATATAAAAGGGTAATGAAATTTCGGCCTAGGACAAAACAACAAAACTATACAACCCAGAAACACTAAATGTGGCAGCACAACCCCTCATCCATGCCTCTACGTTCATACAACAAAAAGCTCCAGCTACTCCAGAAAATGGCCAGGCTTTGAGACTGCAAGGCTATTCACTGCTATTCCACCTGGCCAACAAAGGATTCCCATAAGCCACAGCAACGTGTGGCCGGGCAAAGCTAGTACAATATATTATACTAGCTGTGCCCGGCCACGCGTTGCTGTGGCAAAGTGGTGGTGGTATTGGTTAAAAATTGTTGTGTAATTTTTATTTGACGTTATTTGCATTTTTTAAATTAATTTTATTGTAAGTTATATTTTTATTTATTATATTTTATTATTTTTAGTTATTTTCTGTTATTATAGTATTTTATTGTATTAATTTTTAGTGTTTTTTATTATTTTTTCGTGTTTTTTATTATTTTTATTGGGTTGCTAGGAGACCAAGTTGGAGGAGCTTAGCCTTCTAACTGGCAGCAATTGGATAAAAGCAATTATTCCTCTCTCTCTAATTAGGACTTTATTTTTCTTTTCTTTTTGTTGTATCAACCTAGAGGCGTGGATGATGGGTTGTGTTGTCAAATTTCGAGGTTGGGGGGCCTATAGTTTTGTTGTTTTGTCCGCTGCCCTGATGCCATCACTCTTTTATATATATAGATTATTAGCATAAAACAATATTAGCATTATATATTACTATATTGAACTATACCACTATACTATTATATAATATGTAATATATATACCATATAATTAATATTATTATATGGTATTACTATTAGTATTATATTGTAAGATAATAATAAGATTATTATCAATATTATATGTATATACAATATATTATATTATTAAAACTGATATAAAATATTATATTATAAAACTGAGGGCGGGGGCCAGGTAAATGACCTTGGAGGGCCGCATCCGGCCCCCGGGCCTTAGTTTGGGGACCCCTGATCTATAGTCTTCATCTGGTGGTAGGGTCTGCAAGTATTGGGTAACATTAATACAATAGTACAAAGTGTTTTCTGCCCTGCTAAAATTAGTTAATATTAATACATGTTGTGACTCAGCTGGAACCTCAGATTGACTCTGATGAGGATGATGGGATTCAAGTTCACAGTCAGGTCCAAAATGTCCCTGTTGATGAGGAACAGGGACTGTAAGTTCATTCTCCCATAGCAAGGAATGATGTTGTTGATACTGAAACTAGCCAGGTGCAAATGGACTTGGGAAAGGAGCACAATTCTCAGTCTGATAATGAGGGTCAGCAAACTTAACGATCAGGCTGACCTTGATGAAACAGGTTCCTTAGATCGAGCTGACCATTTGGAATTCAGAGTTCGGAGGAGTGTGAGAATTGCAAACAAGAGGGAGGTTAGAGGCCAGAGAAATGCTTTCATGCTTTGCAAAGGGTATTAAAGCAATGTGTTTGGAGACAAACCTTTGTCAAAGCAACTTTCGTTTAACCAAGAAGCAAGCTCTCATTTTCCTGGATTACCTTGCAGCTTCTGTGTTCATGTTCTGGGACTTTGTCATGCTCTATTGGGACCTTGTTTATTCCTCGTGATTTCTGGATTTGTTCTCTATGACTTTGTTTTGTAACCATTATTTGGAACTTTACTCTTGCTTTTAAAGAACCTTTTATATTCTATTTTCTAATAAACTAAAAAGACTTCAGCCTGTGTGCAGTTTGGTGTATATAGCAAGGTGAAGCTAGCCTGAGGTGCGACAATACATACTACTGTAGAGTCTCACTTATCCAAGCCTCGCTTATCCAAGCTTCTGGATTATCCAAGCCATTTTTGTAGTCAATGTTTTCAATATATCATGATATTTTGGTGCTAAATTCGTAAATACAGTAATTACAACATAACATTATTGCATATTGAACTACTTTTCTGTCAAATTTGTTGTATAACATGATGTTTTGGTGCTTAATTTGTAAAATCATAATGTAATTTGATGTTTAATAGGTTTTTCCTTAATCCCTCCTTATTATCCAACATTTTCGCTTATCCAACACTTTTATTTTCAGTGATTGGTGTGGGGGTGGGGGTGGGGGTAAAATTCTGTTCGCTTACACTTGAAAATTACCTAGGGCCAGCCCTGATTATATCTGTGACTTTATCTAGCCATTGCTCTATTGTCGGGGATTCATTCATTTTCCAAAATCTCACGTAGACCATTCTTGCTGCCATTGTCATGTATACAAACATTTTATCTTTTTATCGAAATGGGTTTTCATTGTCAGTCATACTCAGTAGAACATATTTGGGCTTCATTTCTATCTCTGTGTGTAATATCTTTATATTATCTTTTCATATTATTGTTTAATTTTTTTCATAAAAAGCAGAAAAATGTTCTAATGTACTTTTCATTCCCAAACAACCATATTTCTCACCCAAAATCATTCACACAGGCCAGAGATACAATTAATATTACAGCCATATTATTTCCAAAATGGTTCTATTTAATAGAAAAAACCAATAGTTGAAAAATTAGAAGGTTAAGTGATATTTAGATGCGATAAGATAAATATGAGATTTCCAGAGTCAAAATTCCCTTGGTAACTTGACAGCAGGATTAAAGGTAGTTGGGTAAGTCCATTTTTCTTTACGCAAATCCAAAATCTCTGCAGTCTTTCCTTTCAGATTGGAAGTGTGCACAGCTAGCCGAAGAGGCTTGAGAGTAGCTACAGAGAAAAACTCATAGGCAACAAGAAGCTCTGGACACCTCTCTCCTAAATCCTTCCTTAAATAGAGTCATTCCCAACTACGTATTTGTCCCATCATCTTTAAAGGAGCCCCCGGTGGCGCAATGGGTTAAACCCTTGTGCCGGTAGGACTGATGACTTGAAGGTTGAGTTGCTGACCTGAAGATTGCCGGGGAGAATGTGGATGAGCTCCCTCTATCAGCTCCAGCTCCATACGGGGACATGAGAGAAGCCTCCCACAAGGATGGCAAAAACACCCGGGCATCCCCTGGGCAACATCCTTGCAGACGGCCAATTCTCTCACACCAGAAGCAACTTGCAGTTTCTCAAGTCGCTCCTGACACACACACAAAATCATCTGTAAAAATAAATAGCTCCAACATGCACTCTGAAGATACCATTTAGTCTGCTCCAAAAGTAGGGTGAATATTTCACATTACAGAAGTCTACCTGACTATCATCTTTTTTTTCTTTTTTCTTTTGCTTATCCCCTTCTAAAGGAGCAGCACAAAGTAAAGACAACACAGTCTATTATGGGCTCTTTATCAATGTACTTCATAGTAGCAAGCTGCGTAGAAAACATTTGTGTTCATTAACCTTTAAACTTCACTTTCACAAAGTATAAATAACAAGGAACAATGTAAAAAAAATTGCAGCATTTCAATATGAACATAAATGTGTTATTTGTTTACCTACCTGCCTGCTGTCCCTCTGGGAAGATGATGAAGAAGAGGCACTTTTATGAGATGGTGTAGAGGTTTTGTGAGCAGGAGATATACCTTTCTCCTCTGAACTCATCTTTGCAGCTAAATTCTTGTGATCTCCTTTCACAGATAAGACCACATGAATCTCCTTTCAGTCTTCCATATAAACGGGGAGCCAAATAATCTTCACCATGTTTCCAATTCACAGGGTGTCCTTTACATTAAAGGGGTTGACAATTCAAAAGGCATCCAACCAGACCTTGAAAGAGAAATGAAAAGATGTGAAAGTTGCATATATGCTTCCACAAGTAAGTGTGAGATATTCCATAACGCATTTCTCAGTAAATAAAAAAAAAGTTAGAATGGAGAATCCCTCCCCTTTGTTATATCTGAACTCACCTACTAATTTAATTCAATTTCTTGGGAATTTCCAATCAAATAAACAGAAAGCACATCAACTCAGTAAGGAAATGGTTTGCATACAAATAAAGGTGCAAACCAATCAATATATATTAGGGGAGGTCCAGAAGGAAACCATAAAATATTTTTCCAATACGTTTCGTCTAGAAAAAAAGAGAAGATGATTCTTTTTGGGAGGAAATTCCTGATCTGCTGATTTTCCAACCAGTTGTTTCTTCAGTGGCAAAATACAATTCCTCTTTACAAGATACTGATTACTTTCTCTTGCTTGGCTTCATAAGTGACAAGTTACTTTGAAACTACAAAAAACCAGCTCTCTTTATTCCCTGCCCATTGCGCCACAGCTTTATTTGTTTAGAAATGCATGCATAGGTGGCTAGCGTCGCCTATAGGATAGATAGGAAGCCTAGTAGCTATGGCAACCATAGCATCTTCATGTTTTCTTCCTATGAATGTCATTGATATTAATGTGATTATTCTGTATAAGCAACAAATGAAGATCTTCCATATGATTCTAGTGTATATGCATGATGACTAAGTCCATTATGTTTGGAGATAAAGAAGAGAAGATATAACAAGATTGTTGGACTTGGAAAGTTTATTTCCTGAGCTGAGCTCTGTGGCATATCTTTATATATTGGATCCCAGAGAGAGTTCGAAATAAGAATAGTTTCAAACAGGTTTCTCATTGGGCAATGGTACATTTATTAATTAGCCCTTAGGCCATGTCAGAATACCAAACCAAACAAAAAGACTTGGTAAAACATGATTACACTCCATATAGTAAGTTAAAGAAAACACTTATATCAATACAGTAAATAAATATCATAAAACTGAATACAGTAGAATCTAACTTATCCAACCTTTCCTTATCCAACGTTCTGGATTATCCAACGCAGTCTGCCTCCCGCCTGGATACACAGCTGTTTCTCTAGGGAGCAAGGACTGACTTTTTATAGATTTAATTTCTGACAATGTTATTACTGTAAGTTCATTTTATGCAATTCTATCTTTATTTGTAGTCAATTTGTCAGTAGCCAATGTTTTTGTAATCAATGTTTTCAATACATTGTGATGTTTTGGTGCTAAATTCATAAATACAGTAATTACTACATAATGTTACTGTGTATTGAACTGCTTTGTATTGACGATTTGTTGTAAAACATGTTTTGGTGCTTAATTTGTAAAATTATAAAGTAATTTGACGTTTAATAGGCTTTTCCTTAGTCCCTCTTTATTATCCAACATTTTTGCTTATCCAATGTTCTGCCAGCCAGTTTATGTTGGATAAGTGAGACTGTACTATATATACATCATGTTTCCGTATCACCCCTACAATTTACCCCGATCAGCCCCCCAATGAGCCTTTGACAACTGGAGTAAAATGCATCTATCTATTATGTGGGGGCCTCTGAGCATTCCTTGCCTAAGAAAACCCTTCAAATCTACGGGGTCACCATAAGTCAACAAGCAATTTGACCACCAAACACAGCACCCAAACATGTTGAATCAAGGAACATGAAAGGCAGACTGGCTCAACCAGAGAAGTCAGCCATAGCAGAGCACCTGATGAACCAACCTGGACATGGGATATTATTGGAGAACAGTAATGCTGGACCACTCTCACAACCACCATGTCAGACTACACAGGGAAGCCATTGAAATCCACAAACATGTGGACAATTTCAACAGAAAGGAGGAAACCATGAAAATGAACAAAATCTAGTTACCAGTACAGTATTTTTTTTAAAAAAAACTCTAAAGTCAGGACGGTAAAAAAAGAGCAACACTAAAAAAAAACAATTCCAGACAGGAAGCAAACAGGTCCAGCTAACACCTCTGAACAAAGGATTCCCCCAGACAGGAAGCAGCCAGGCTTTGAAGCTGCAAGGCCATTCAATGCTACTCAATGTGGCTAATTGCAACATTCACATTTAAATAGAGGTCTTTCTCCCACCCTGGACATTATTCCATAGATATATAAACCGCAATTGCCTAGTTTCCAACAGACCTCACAACCTCTGAGGATGCCTGCAATAGATGTGAGAGAAACGTCAGGAGATAATGCTTCTGGAACATGTCCATACAACCTGGAAAACTCACAGCAACCCAACTTGAAGGAATATAGTGCTATCCAGGGTTTCCAATCATGTAGAAAGCGTTCAATAACAGAAGACATCCTCTTTATACACGAAAGCCACTATGGAGGCGAGCCCACTTTCCTCCATATTGTTACTTGCACCACCTTAAAAATGCAAAGTGAGGTTTGCAGCTACATAAAATTAGGGGAACAATTGTTACAAAGAAATCCAATCACACATATAGCTTGCTCAATACCTTAAGGAAAGCATCATTTTTCCCCTGAGAAATGGAGCAAGAGCAAATAGGCTAGAAAGCTGCCAGCAATGAGAAAACATTACTAGATGACAACAGGAGGACTGTTGCCTAATTATAATCAGTGTGTGTCCTCTGATAATTAAATTAAAGGGAGTTTTCCTTAGGGGACTCGTACATAGATATGTTTTGGAAATGATATATTACCACCCTAGTCACATAACCCACTAGGTAGGTACTATTGTGGTTGCTAGCAACAGCTCATTCTCCATTGAGTCTCCTAGTCATTCCGCATCCAAGGGACCTTCTTTGGATGCTTATAGGTTTACATCCATTGGGTATTGACCATACAGAGCCATGCTAAAAGACGTAGAGATTCCAGGAAAAGTGTTCTCTATGGCAAAAAGACAGTTTTTATTTGCATTTTCCCACTTTCCCGGTGACCCTGCACTCATAAGTCCAGTGAATATGGAGGGTTGAATGCAATATTCTGAATCATTAGATCAGTGGTTCTCAAGCTTCCTAATGCCGCGACCCCTTAATACAGTCATGTTGTGGTGACCCCTAACCATAAAACTATTTTCATTGCTGTAATTTTACTACTGTTATGAATTTTAATGTAAATATCCGATATGCAGGATGTATGTTCATTTCCAAATTTGGCACAAATAGCCAATACGCCTAAATTTGAATACTGGTGGGTTTTGGGGGATTGATTTTGTCATTTGGAAAAATGTAGTTGCTGGGATTTATAGTTCACCTACAATCAAAGAGCATTCTGAACTCCACAAACAATGGAATTGAACCAAACGTGGCACAGAACTCCCATGACCAACAGGAAATACTGGAAGGGTTTGCTGGACATTGACCTTGAATTTTGGAATTGTAGTTCACCTACATCCAGACAGCACTGTGGACTCAAACAATGATAGATCTGGACCAAACTTGGCACAAATACTCAACATGCCCAAATGTGAACACTCGTGGAGTTTGGGGAAAATAGACCCTGACATTTGGGAATTGTAGTTGCTGGAATGTATAGTTAACCTTCAAAGGGGTTCCTAAGACCATCAGAAATATGTGTTTTCTGATGGTCTTTGCGACCCCTCTGACACCCCCGTTGTGACCCCCCATAAGTTAAGAAACACTGCATTAGATGATCAAGACAAACCTGAAACAGAGATGTGTTTAATGAATTGCTCCCAATAACCAGTCTCTCTCTCTCTCTCGCCATTCTTTCCTTTCCTTTCCTTTCCAATTGTAGAATCCCTCCTCAGCCTTCTTCAGGATATTAATCATCATCATCATAATGCCACAATCACCAAACATTTTTGGTGATGAAGTTCAATCAGTGCGATGACGGTTGATTTCATGTTCCAGTTTTGCAGTGAGATGCCACATTTTCACTGCATATTTTAACATTATGTTATAATGTAAGAGTATGGAGTTAATTGGGTTAGAAACATTGGAGTGTTTTTGTTTTGATGTCACGGAGCTATTTTTTGCACACTGTAGCAACTCACATAAACTAAATTTACTCCACATAAAGAGTTTTTAAAGCCACATACTTTAATTAACTATAAACACATTAGCAAAGAAAATGCATGGTAATAGCTGATATCCTCTACATTTAAACAGAGTGTCCAAAAAAAGAAAAATAATCTTAGGGAAACCAAGAGCAGTGTGAAAATCAAATTTCCAATCAAATTATTCTGAGAATTTCAGAAATTTGCAAATACCATTTTACCATTTGGTAAAATGGATGATTCCATTGCAATTTAATTAAAGAAAAAAATATAATCCCTGAGAAAAAAAGAATAATGTTTTGATTGTTTGCGGTCGCAATATTTATTGGGTTGTGTTTATTGGTGTCCATTAATTAGCCTTCCAAAATATACTAAAATATCAATTCCTCCCACATATATTCTGCAATGATACAATGGATTCTCTATTTTGCTTTCCCCAAACATAAATATCACATGGTAGGGTCAAACTAGCTTAAAATTTCTAAAGCTGTGCACTACATTCATCAATGGTGACCTCAAATGGATGGAGGTCACCCCCCAGATAATCAGATTCGGATGACAAGAGGTCAACATGACATCTGCCTCCTCTGCCTGCTGCCTTGCCTACATGAGTGAGCATACATCTCTACCCTGTCAGAACATCTGAAGCATTTATGGTAATCAGGAGAGTCCCACTGAATTCAAATTGCTAGGTTAAATGGTGATTTAGAAAAGGGGCTCCTTTTCATTATTTAATGCCCAACTTTGAAAATGACGAGGACCGTAGCATTAATTTGTGCCACATAAATAACAGATTCTTGTGGCTATTGCTTTTTGTTTTCCTGATGGAACAAAGCAGCATATCTTTAAAAAAACAATGCATGCTTACAAACCCCGTTTCCGGCAGCATTACATGGAGAGGCATGCATAAGTGAGAATGCACATGGACTCGTGTCCTTGCTTCAAACCATTTCAAGGTCACCACAAAGCAACAGACTCTTCTCAAGATCAGTCTTGGTAGTGAGTGGCTTGTGCTGGTTTGAGTGGAAAAGCGAAAATCCCAGTGATTATGAATAACATGCTTATCAGCTAGAGTTGGCAAGAGCATTTTATTTTAAGAAAATTACTCTTATTTTAAGAACGCTGCAGTTCAAAAGGACTCTATAGAATGCATGTCAGCTCAAAAATATAATCTCATTTAAAACCTAAGTAGTAACAGAAATACTGGAACCGGACCAGGCTAGTACATTGGGTTAAACCACCTGGTATAAAAGATCCTGCTGACCAGAAGGTTGACAATTCAAGCCCGGGTCGGGGTGAGCTCCTGACATCAGCCCAGCTTCTGCTCACCTAGCAGTTCGAAAACAACAATGTAAATAAATAAATTGGTATCGCTTTGGCTGGGAAGTAAAAGGCGCCCTAAAAAAGCATGTCGGCAAAAATCTGACCAGGAAAGGAGAACGACAGGCTCCTCAGCGTGGAAAGTCATAACAATAGCACATCCCCATGGCTGAATCGAGCACAGCCAGATGCCGGAGATGAAAAGAGAGAAGCCTTGCTTCTGTTTATGTACTCTCTATCTCTGTCAATTGTATAGCAGCATTAAATGTTTGCCATGTATGTACTGTAATCCATTCTGAATCTCCTTGGGGAGATAGAGTGGAGTATAAATAAAGTTTATTATTATTATTATTATTATTATTATCATCATCATCATCATTATCATCATCATCATCATTTATTTATTTACTTATGATACTTCTACCCCGCCTTTCTCAACCCCGAAGGTTGAGAAGGCACTCAAGGCACTTGGTAGCGCTTGCTTGCTGTTAATACAATAGGAATGACATAATTTTCTTTCAGCAAATTAAGAAAGAATAGGAAAGCTAATAGTAAGTACTGTTATTGTTCTAACAATAATGACAGGAACTAATAAATTGGGAACAAAGGTCATAACTGCTTTTGGGGTTTTCTCTTAATTCAAAATACTTATCTGTTTTGGTTGAGATTTTTTTAGAAATGAGGGTTTTATTCAAGCTCGCGGGCAGGAAATACAAACCAAACAAGTGAAATCGACAACTTTTTTCTCTGAACAGAAAGGAAGACCCACAATTCAATTTGAAAATATGTTTTCTATGTCTTTCAAGGTTCAATTCCCACATCACCAGCTCTTTGGGATCAGCCTTGAGAAAAAGGTATACTGGAAGGTTGCTGCTACTGACTGTAATGGCCATGAATTAAAGGGTCTTTTGATGACATAATGAGTGGGAATGATAATTTCAAGATCTTTGTATCTCGTGGTTAATGAAGTATTGTATTACTCATAAGCCTGTCATTGTCATTCAGGCTGTCATGAAGTGCTTGTGTAGGAGGGGAGAATAATTCAAAACATTTGTTTCTCTGTAAATTTAAATTTCTGATTTTTATCCTAAAACAAATTGTGGTCCTGTGCCCCTGGGTGTATATTTTATTTAAGCTGTCATTACCCCCATTAGATGCTGTGTGATCCAAATACATTATGACTGCTCTCAGTACACTGTGTAGCCCAGCAAAAATATCCTTGCTGAGTGTCTCCTTGCACTCATGCCAGCGTTAAATTTCAGAACAGCACAAAATATCGCAATCACATCAATCTTATGTGCAGAAGGAGCAAAAGAGAGCAGCTCTCCTCTGTTTTGATTATACAGTCACATCCTAACAGGCATTATGTTGACTTCTGTACTGATACTCCAGGTGAGTTGTTCAGAATCGTCCTCCCTCCCATCTCAATGTTACAAACCTTGCCAGTTGTGCCAGAATTAGACCACAGCAAACGGCAAGCTCAATCATTACCAGGCTCTGCACGCAACTCCATGAATGAATTATATTTACCAAAACCTTGTAAATATTTCTTGTGGAATCTTACTGAGATTTGAGTTCAGGAATGTTTTCTCCAAATATACCATAGCTATTGAAAAGTAAACACAGTCTTCGCACAAGAAGCAAACAGCACGTATTAAAAATGAGTGAAGGGTGAAAACTAGACATGTGCGCAAAATTCGTATTACCGTTTCTTTCGTGTCTTCTGTTTATTCATAAGCACGAAATGAGAAGCCCCCAAATGAAAGAACTGAAAACAACCCTCCCAACGGATTGGGTCCCACAACAAAATCCCAGAAACGAAACAGGATGAGCATTTACACAAATGCACACCACTAATGAAAACCCTCTCTGCTTCAGCAACCTCTAAACCTCTAAAACTTCTCAAATTTGCAAATATTATTATTGATGTTCCTGCTATTGTTTTTATGAAGTTAGAAAGTGTTTGTCCTTTAACTGAGAGATCGTTTCAATGTTCCAAAGATTTTCTTTCTGTGCATTATATAGATGGGGAGGGATCCAGAATCTGTCAAGAGTTCAAGAGAGGTGTTCAAATGATTTCCGCCTCTATCTACTTTCAAGACCAAGCACTCACAAATCTCATCCAGTCCAGGTTGCTTTGTACCTTAGCTGGATTTCCTGCTGAATAGCATGTACTGGTGTCCTTGACCTGTGACCTGTATAAAACCGCTTCTGCTCTGCAGATTCCTATATAATAACTAGCCATTATGCAGCCTGACTTCTTTTAATAGCTTAGTCGACAGATATATGCAGGCATCACTCTACTGAATGACATTCATCTTGCTCATAGGCAGTCTTTTCATAGCTCTTTGTGAAGCAGAATGTCCCCAGAAGGGCTGCTCTCTATTGTTTCTGGAAATTTAAATCTTACCATTAATTCAGACTAATAGAGAACACTTCCTCACTCCTCTGCAGAGAGGTCAAAAAAACAATTATTTGTAGAAAAAGCTAAAATGTAGGATTTACAAATACTGATCCATAAAGAAAAACAAAGTTCTTCATTTCAGAATGAAATACATATTTAAAACATCTTCCAATATCTCTTTGTTGCATTCAGATTTGATTACTCAGCTTTTATATACCACACACTTATACCCCACCCTTCTCAACCCTGAAGGGGACTCAGAGCAGTCTTACAAAGGCAACAATTTGATACCACATATACATATACATATCTTTTGAGCTTTATCAGCAGATACAAATTAAATATCCCTTTTCCAAAATGCTTAGAGTCAATGTATTCCATATTTCAGCTTATGGAATACCTAGATACAGTGTTCCCTCACTACTTCGTGGTTCATTTTTCGCAGATTCGCTGTTTCGCAGTTTTTAATAAACTCTAAAAGACTATTATAAATCATAAAAAAATTACAATTTACAGTCTAAGGAAGGGAGGAAGGAGAAGCCAAAGGGAAAGAAAAGGAGCCCAAGCAGCAACGGGAGAAGGAGGCGATTTATCAACACATGATTGGTTGATAAAGACTTAAGTGTATAACTACTAAAATAATGTATAAATATTAAAATAAATATAGCATCCCTACTTCGCGGATTTTCACTTATTGCGGGTGGTCTTGGAACCTAACCCCAGAGATAAGTGAGGGAACACTGTATACATAATGAGATATCTTGGAGATGGGATCCATGCCTAAACATGAAATTTAATTTATGTTTCATCTCATACACATAGCCTAAAGGTAGTTTTACACACAATATTTTTCATAATTTTGGAAATGGAACAAAGTTTTTGTGTACATTGTTTCAATGACAAAGCAACAGTTTACTGTCTCAGCCACCCATATAAACAGTTTTGGATTTTGGAATATTTTGGAGTTTTTGATAAGAGATACTCTTGTCAGTAATATTTTACTTCATAAGTTACATAACCAAGTGCTAAAACGCTATGCGTTAGTCTTCAAACATTTTTCTCTCAATTCCTTTAAAAACCATCACATACGGCTGTCAAATCTGAACTTAAAAAAAAGCCTGAAGTGAAATAATTATATTTAATATTTTCCATTTTAAATGCTAATGTGAATTTCATACCACAAGAGAATATTTTTTAAGCTGTAACTCAAAAGCTTTGCTCTCATTTTTTTAAAAAAGGGTCTAAATTGCCTTTGGATATTGCCTTTGGATATTGCCTTTATTTTTCCTTCAGTACTGGAAGTGAATGGATGAATAATTCAGCAGCAGCCCGCATCCTATATTAGTCTACACGTGACTTGTTCACTTAAGCAAGACAGAAAATGTGGATTAAAAGGGACCTAAGAGCTACTTAAAAAGGAGAGAAAAGACTGACTTACCACAGAAAAGAACACTCGTAGACTGCTAGCACAATAACCAAGGAAGGAGGCAGATACGCTTACTCAGGAGAATAATACGCAATCTACTTTAAAACAGGTAGGAGCAGTTTTCCTGTTTTCTGATGGTTTTATGGTATGGCTTGCTGAGTGAGTCAGTATTTGAAACACTGCAACTAGGATAAGAAAGACCCTATATTTCCAGACGGGAACTCTACCAAGAAGAGAGTGGGACACGCATACAAAAAGTCCTAGGTCAAATGACAATGAAGATGAAAGATTTTGTTATTAGATCCGATTCACATTCATAGGTGTAGAGTGTAGTGTTCCATGCAGCTAGGAGAGATTTGCTGTTAATAAATTATCCTGTTATTTAAAACCTTTTAAACAACAACAACAAAAAACCTTGTGCTGTCCTTAAAGTCCACTGCCAGATAGGGCCAACTAATTCCCATTGTTCTAATAATAAAGGTAACTTTTTATTAATAGCGCTATAAATGTGCCAATCAATCTATAGGGACCTCATCTCTTCCAAACTATTCCACCAATTGCTATGAAATTTGGACACAACATAGCATTCGAACTGCTGAGTGTTTTGAGCCTACTCTCATAAACCTGACCCACCTGAAAAAGGTAAAATCATACTCCAAAGCAACAGCCAATCAGGCTCCTTTTCCCTTAACTACCATCCTAACAGATGGCTCCTCCCCTTAGCAAGGCCAAGTATTCCCCTTCTCCCTTAGCAACTGTCGTAACAGACGGCACCTCCTCTTAGCAATGGCGCAAACAACAGCGAAGTAGTCTCCACCCTTTAGCAACTGGTGTGGACAGGGCTGCAAGGGAAGGCTAGGCCCACCTCCTCGCCACTCATGAGGAGTTATGCACGGCCAAGGCTCTGAGGTCTAGCCATGGAAAGGGTGTCAGGAGCGACTTCAGAAACTGCAAGCAGCAAGGATGTTACTCAGAGGACACCTGGATGTTTTACCATTCTATGGGAGGCTTCTTTTTATATATCTGTGGAAGGTAACCTGTGGCTAGGTACAGCTAGTATATATCAGAAGCAGGAATCATGTGGCCCTTCAAACAGTGTTGAACTGTAGCTCCAAGCATTCCTCAATGCTGGCCAAGCTTGCTAGGGACTCAGGGAGCTGCAGTCCAACAACACCTGGAAGGACACATGATTTCCACCATGCCAAATATTTCCCCATGAGATGGATATTGATGTTGCTTCCAAATGAGGGTGGTATCCTGCAGTTGTCTATTCTGAATGATGTCACAAGGGAAGTGTCCAGAGTTGGGCCAAGATAATTTTTGTTGCCTAAGACAAAGATGCATCACTTCCCAATTCAAACTATATAGGATGGCTCAACTACAAGACCTCAGCCCAGTGGGGTAAGGTCTACCACCACCTCTAAGCGGGGGGGGGGGGGGGGGGGGGGGGGGAGAGGGGAGAGAGAGAGAAAGAGAGAGAGAGGATGAATTAGAAATGCAGGCCAAACCGCATGTCACAGACAACCTTTACTGCCATTTACTAACCTTCAGCACCTCCAGCTTCCCCAAGTATGGAATATGGACCTCAGATTTTTTGGTATGCTTAATTTAAAAAAAAAATGCTGAAGATTTATCTACACCAGGCATGGGAAAACTTGGGCCCTCCAGATGTTTTGGATTTCAACTCCCACAATTCCTAACAGCCAGTAGATGGGAGTTGAAGTCCAAAACAACTGGAGGGCTCAAGTTTCCCCATGCCGGCTCTACACCCTCCGGGTAAATAAAAAGTTGTGCTTTTATATTTTCTGCCATTTCAAGCAGATAGATAACCCCCCCCCCCCCCTCCCGCATGGCAAAGTTGCCCCCAGCAGTATTTGCAATCGCAACAACAACACAGGATTTTGCAACCTAATCAGTTGGCTATTGAAGTCAAACGGAGCAATGGACTTCGTTGAAAGCTGTCAAGGTGTCCCTGGGACAGATTCTAAGGAAGCGCCTTAAGGATGTCAAAATTGGTTCCATCAGTGGCTCTGTAGAGAGTATTATAAGCACACCTCACGTCTCCTACTTACATTCAAAGACGCTTATATATCGAAGGAGGTGTTAGCATGTAAACCATTACTGAATGGTTGGGGTTTCCATATAAAGAGAGTCAAAATTATCTGGTCACTTACTGCTGGACTTAAGATAGGCCCCCTAATAAAGGAATAGCTCCCAGAAATCCCCAGAATCATCCCTAAAAGTACGAATGAAGACTCTAGTTTCCTCGCCAGCGTCTCCAATCTCTGAGCAAGAAGAGCGCCCACTCTTGCCCCTAGAATGATCCCCTAAAAGGACTCTAAATGATTCCTTTGTCTTGGTTTTATAAGACTCTCCCCCGGTGAGGACCCTCCTTACAAGTCCCCTTGGACCCTTGTCATCTGAGAGTTGACTATCTCCCTTAAACCCATTACCATCCCAATCCCACAAGTAAGTGCCCCTAGGAAAGGGGAGATCCGGGACCGGGGGATCACCATTGAGGTCGTACTGGGGAGAGGGAGATGTGGTCAATCATACCATCCCAGGGAACAGAGTTCTTGAGACTCTGAGGCTGGTTAAGCAGGTTAGCCAACATGACAGGCCCTCCGGACTTAAGGTCCTGCTGTTAAATGCTAGGTCCATAAAGGGTAAAACAGCGGCCATCCAAGATTTCATCCTGGATGAAAAAGCGGACCTGGCTAGCATCACCAAGGCTTGGTTGGATGAGCTGAGGAGAGGTAACCTTACCCAGCTGCGGCCATAGCTCGAGAAGCCTGACTTGGCCACAGTGGTCCACGCCTTGGTTACATCTAGACTGGATTACTGCAATGCACTCTATGTGGGGCTGCCTCTGAAGATGGTCCGGAAACTGCAACTTATGCAAAGGTCGGCAGCCAGTTTGTTAACCTGGCTAACCAGTAGAGGTGTCGGAGCAGGCTACGACACCTCTACTGAAGCAGCTCCACTGACTGGCGATAGGTTTCCGGTCCCAATTCAATATGCAGGTCTTTACCTACAAAGCTCTAAAGGGTTCAGGTCCTGCTTATCTTCGTTATTGTATCTCCCTCTACGAACCTGAACAGGCTCTAAGTTCTGCCAGGGAGGCCCTTCTCTCATTCCCACCTCCATCACAAGCACGACTAGTGGGGACGAGGGAGAGGGCCTTCTCGGTGGTGCCCCCCCTCCCCGGCTCTGGAATGCTCTTCCCAGGGAGATTAGATTAACTCCTACCCTGTCTGCCTTCCAGAAATACAGTAGAGTCTCACTTATCCAAGCTAAACGGGCCAGCAGAAGCTTGGATAAGCGAATATCTTGGATAATAAGGAGAGATTAAGGAAAAGCCTATTAAACATCAAATTAGGTTATGATTTTACAAATTAAGCAACAAAACATCATGTTATACAACAAATTTGACAGAAAAAGTAGTTCAATACGCAGTAATGTTATGTTGTAATTACTGTATTTACGAATTTAGCACCAAAATATCATGATATATTGAAAACATTGACTACAAAGATGACTTGGATAATCCAGAGGCTTGGATAAGCGAGGCTTTGATAAGTGAGACTCTACTGTACTTGAAAACTTGGATGTTCCAATGTGCCTTGGAATAATAGTTTAGCTACTGATAGGTTTGCCTCGCCCTAATTTTCTGTTTTGGATCTCCAGCACTTTATCTCCTGACCCAGCCCTAAAATTTGCAATTGCACACACCTTTGTCCTTCTCCCTCAAATCTGAATGGCATGGCCACTAGTCCCAGCCCTACAGCTCGTGGTTGCATAAGCCATTGTCTCGCCCCCTCCATTCTGCACACGCCCACTACTTTTGGCGACTGATTGTCTGTTGTTTGGTTGATGTTTTTTATGATGTTTTAATTCTACTAGTTTTTATTATTTTTACTATATTTTATTGTTTATATTTTTAACTATGTCTCTTTGTATCTTGTTTATACTGGGCTTGGTCCCCATGTTGCCTTTGGGGAGATGGTGGAGGGATATAAGAATAAAGTTGTGGTTGTTGTTGTTGTTAGTTATTGAATAAGATATCTCTCTGTGCTCATGTTGCCATAGATACACCTTAAAAAAGGGAAAGATCAGGCAATTGGAAATAAATCTGTGCTCCATGAATGATAATACAGACTGGAAGGAAATCTTTTTAACTAAGAAAACACAGACAGGAAGGGTCATAAATGCTTTGCAAGGAAAAGTTTCAGAAACTGAAAGGTAGATTAAATTGCCAATATTTGCCCTGTGCATAGACTGGGAAGGGACTGGCTCAAAAGATTGGTCAGTAAGCAATCCAGATTAGGGGTCCTCAAACATTTTAAGCAGAGAGCCGGTTCACAGTTTGGCAACCCTTGGTCTGATGGTCCACTTGTGTGTGCTTTCAGAACGCAAGCTCCTAATACTCCCATTTCATGTGAATTTTATCTAGGGTTTTTACTTCCACCACAAAAATATATATGAGCAGATTGAGGAGTCTGTAAAATCAAGCTGGATTCTTTCACCTTTTCGCACCATTCTCCCTCTAATATTCTGGATGATAATGCGGCAAACTAGTAATATAAGAGGACTAGCAGTTTTCATGTCATGCTTCAGTGTGTCTCTCCTACATATTGACTTTTTCAAATATGACATTTAGATCAATAGCATAGACTCCTGATCTCTGCCTCTCATACCTTTTCAATTTAAAAGCAGTAAGTGTTAAGTTTATATCTTTTATTACAACCAGAAAAACACTACTGTCGACACTATTTTCTTAAACATTGGTTTTAAGAAAGGGGTGAATGTTTTCTTCTGAAAGCATATTAACAGGACCTGAAAAGAGCAAGGTGTATGTCCAACTCCGTGCACAAGGTTTCTTTTCAATTTGTGAGAAAGAGGAATGACAACAGGAGTTTTAGCCCTGAGATAGCATAGAAGAATTTGCTGTCATGAAACATACAATTAGGAAACACAGTGAACACCACAGACAGGAAGGTACAGTTCATTCTGCTATGAAAGGCCCAGGGCTTGGAGGTCCTGATGCACAACCAGGGATATCTCATTTCTCCCTGCTCTCACTGATATACACACACATTGAAAAACTGTCCTGAATATATACAGTGCATGAAAACTATTTTGTCAACAGCCTACAGCAATAACACTGCTACAGCACTTTTTGTTATATATTTTCTACGGTCTACTAGTTTTCTGTCTTCCAATGCTCCTGTACTCTTACCTAAAATGTACATTTTGCATACTTTTAATGACTGATCAATTGCTGCACACATAATTGTTAATGTGCAATGTCTTTTTTCATAATCATTCCTTTGTTTATAAATAACACAAAACCCTTTGATCCATGTTTTCAAGCAGCAGCATGACGTCTTCTACATTAGCTTGGGTAGGAAGAACAAAGTAATATGCTACAGATACAACTGAGTTAGTGGTGACACTGCATTTTTCCCCCTCTCCTCTTCTAATCCAGTGACTTCAAGGCAATTCGTGAGAGGAATGGGGGGGGAGGCACTATAATATGATCAAATGAGCCAAGACATTTTCCAAATCCAGTTTTAGACCACTTCCAATCCTCAAAAACCCATCCACAGTTAATATTCTGATACTATTACTTCAAAACCCCTAATGCAATTTAATACCAAATACTAAATATACAAAAATGCACCCAATGCATATCTTAAAATAACATAGGTAAAGGTAAAGGATTCCCCTGACGTTAAGTCCAGTCATGTCTGACTCTGGGGGTTGGTGCTCATCTCCATTTCTAAGCCGAAGAGCCGGCGTTGTCCGTAGACACCTCCAAGGTCATGTGGCCGGCATGACTGCATGAAGTGCCGTTACCTTCCAGCCGGAGCGGTACCTATTGATCTACTCACATTTGCATGTTTTCGAACTGCTAGGTTGGCAGAAGCTGGAGCAATAGAGGGCGGTCACTCTGCTCCCGAGATTTGAACCTGGAACCTTTCGGTCTGCAAGTTCAGCAGCTCAATGCTTTAACACACTTCGCCACCAGGGCAAATTCTATTGTAAAGAAAATTTACTCAATATTGCATTAACAAATGACTATCAAATGTTGCAAATAAGATTTGATCACTTTTAGGGAACTTCATATCCTCTCCCTCTGAAAGCCACAGAATTAAACCTCCTTTCTCACACCATTAAAAAAAGTTGCTTACCTTTAACTGTAGTTCTTTGAGTGGTAATCTGTGAATTTATACGTGAGTCACACAGCAACTACAAAACCTAACCTTAGAAACTTCTATAACTTGATTGACTTTTTGGTGGAAGACCTCTTGTGTCTAGTATGATGCCCTCAATCCTTTCCCTCACTTCTGTTGTGGAAACTACAATCTAACTATTTTGGAAGTCGCCTTGGGTTCCACTCTGGGAGAACGGTAGCATACAAATACAACAAATACACACATACATATACATACCGGTACATTCATACAATCCAAACAGGAAGAGCAGGGGACTACATAGAGAAGAAAGGGAAGTTGGATGGCTTCATGGGTAGCCACTTAAAGAAGCAGTTACATTTATGCAACCACTTCCTTTTCTTCCTGGTTTCTTCACACATATATGGGAAATCAGCAAATTGTTCAACCAGAAGGAATGTGCATCATCCCAGGGAACATAAAACATCTTTCCCAAATGCTATGGATGAAAGTTTATTACACTACTAAAACGTTGTCTTTGTGCAAGGGACATCGTCCTATATTATATTATATAGCGCATTTTGCTTTGTTGAGTCTCCACCAATTTAACATAGTTTCTGTCACAAAAACAGAGTTTCTGGAGTAGAACAATGACTTTCAAAGTAAAGACCACACAATGAAACAGGAAATAATATTTTCAAACCAGGAACAGTTTATCTTTATTATTAAAAATGTTTTTTTATAAAAACTTTGAAAAGTTGCCAAAAATCTGTGGATATGTTAAACATTCTGAAATTTGGTAAGCAAACAGTGGTAAATATGTTCTACCATTGTAGCAAGTTTCACCTCAATAGCTTTAAAAATGAAGGATATATGAGCCCCTGAAGTTTCCCCACTGGCAATGATGTCTTCCTTATTGAGCATGCGCAACCGCCATTAATGAAATACTTAAGAAGATTCGGAAGTTTCGTAAAGTTTTGAAATTTCTACCCCCAAAATTCGGAAAGGACTTTAGAAACAAAGCGCCAGTCTCCCTACTTTTGAACACAGTTTAGAACCTTTTTCTTTTCTTTTCTTTTTTTTTGGATCGCACATGCCTAGACCTTGGGGGTGATGCAGAGTACGGTTCTCCAAAACAGCCTCAGGGTTTCCTGCCAGTATAGATACTCCCTAAGCCACACATTTCATGGAAAAGCTGCTTGCAGTTATAGATCCTCATGCTCAATTAATTGTTTAAAACTGATGGGAAAAATTAAAGTCTAAAAAGGAAAAAAAAACAGAAAAAAGCATCACTACTAGAGTAAAAAACATTGATGAGAAAGTCCCTTCTCCTCCTCCAGTTTTGGCAAATGAAAGAAATTGTGGGAAATAAGGGTAGATTGTTCTAAACCATGAAGGGTTACTGTCAAAAGACTTCCCAATTTCTAGAACAGAGTGTAGTCTTTGAGGTGCATGGGGCTCCTAAATTCTTCTTTTAATCCCCCAATATTCCCCAGATTTTTTTTAAAAGTGACATGATTTGTCACTGAAAATTGTTTGCAGATCATTAAAATCAATGGAGTAGTTAACATCATGGTCAATGTAGTTCCTTTTAGTTCAACTATGATCATCAATAAGAAATAATTAAAGTCCTATAAAGTACATTTAAGGCTCATTTCTGTATAACTAACAATGTAATACTATTTAACAAGCATACGCATAGAATTTTATTTGTCAATAAGTGGGAAGAACTTTAATGCATTTAATAATCCATGAAGAATTAATTTTAATGCATTTCAGCCAATTTAAATCTATTTAAAATGCAGAGAGTTAATTTTATGTATTTTTAATTGCTTAAAAACCTATCTCCTACAATAGGCACAACGCTGGAATATTTGTCAGCCTGAAGCATGCACACACACATCTGTGACCCTATGTGTGGGTCACAGAAACCGCAAAGAAGAAAAGGTGAATCTCGGAAAAATTTGCATCAAGTCACTTCCAAGAAATATGGAATAGATTAAATACAAGCTCTACAGCAATGAAACAAGGCTTCAACATCTTGTACTCATCTGCTTTGCTTCATGCAGGCAGGGTAAAGATTCAGGGGACAAAAGCTGGTAAGCAATGCACACAGTGCCCTAAACCTAAACCACTAAAAAAGTAAATTAGAAGTGGCAGTTGCCTTTGAGACCGAGATTTGTTCCAGCCATTTAGAACAATGACACTGCTGCACTAGAAAATGGATTAGTCTGTCTATATGATGGATTATAGTTACTGAACACCGCAGCTAAAACAGCCTACTCTTTTGCCAGTAAAAGCAAAGTGTGTGTGTATGTGTGTGTGCACTTGCCTTCATGTTGCCTATCAAACAGAGGTATATATGTAGGCGCCTTCAAGTTGCTTGTTGACTTAACGGCAACCCCTGTGAACATCATGGGACTTTGTGTTGTCGAAGGCTTTCATGGCCGGAATCACTGGGTTGTTGTGAGTTTTCCGGACTGTATGGACATGTTCCAGAATCATTCTCTCCTGACATTTTGCCCACATCTATGGCAGGCATCCACAGAGGTTGTGAGGTATATTGGAAACGAAGCAATACGAGTATATCTGTGGAAGGTCGAGGGTGAGAGAGAAAACTCTTGTTTGTTGGAGGCCAGTGTGAATGTTGCAATTAGCCAGTTTGATTACCTGTTGTAATTAATCACCTTGATTAGCATTAACGGCCTTGCCAGCTTCAAGACCTGGCTGCTTCCTACCTGGGGGAATCCTTTGTTGGGAGGAGTTAGCTAGCCCTGATTGATTCATGTCTGGAATTCCCCTGTCTTCAGAGTGTTGTTCTGATTTTAGTTGGTTTTTTTTAATACTGGTAGCCAGATTATGTTCATTTTCATGGTTTCCTCCAGTCCCCGAATTCGAACTGCCAACCTTTCGGTCAGCAAGTTCAGCAGCTCAGCAGTTTAACCTGCTGCACCACCGGAAGCATTATGCTAAATTTCCTTTGTCCAGAAGCTTGCCACTTGGAGTTCCTCCGGTGTCACTGTAAGAAGGTCGTCCATTGAGCATGTGTGAGGGCTCAGGCTGCATTGTAGTAAGTGGTCTGTGGTTTGCTTTTCTCCACACTCGCATGTCATGGACTCCACTTTATAGCTCCATTTCTTAAGGCTCAGCATCTCGTGGTACCAGAACGCAATCTGTTCAACACCTTCCAAGTCGCCCAGTCTTCTCTGTGTCCAGGAGGGAGTTTCTCATCCAGTATCAGCCAGATTGAGGTTCCAGGTTTTAACTGCCACTTTTGGACTCTTGCTTGCTGAGGTGTTCCTGCAAGTATCCCTGTAGATCTTAGGAAATTCTTTCTTGATTTAAGGTGTTGGCTTGCTGGCTGATATCCAAACAGAGGATGGGCCGGAGATGTCAATGCGTTGGTCCTTTCAGGATGGTTTCATCTGAATTACTATTACAGTAAGACTACTGCATCTGCAAAAGATTTGTGCCCAGCCATACTGTGGTTATGTGAAACAATTGATCCAAAGAAATACCATTAATTACCTCATTTCTAGCTGAACCATAATTAGAGTTGTGTTGGAAAAACTAGAGATTACTAGAGGGGTAAGTGAAAAATGTAGATATGGGTTCTATAATTACGAGGGTCTTAGTTTAATTTTCTTTCCCTAAATCATTACTGGCATGACTGAACAAACAATAAAATTGCTCATGAGCATCTGCTGTCACAGATAAAATGCATCCCGAGCACCAACCTATACATTTTTATTATTTCCTAAGAGCAAAATCTTTCATTGGATTTTATTTTTATAACTCAGCGCCTGAGTCATAAATGAGTCATCAAAGATGATGGCTTCAACTGTCAAAAAGTCGCATAAATTATCTTAAATCATCCTGAAAACAACTTTATCATGTACTTTTCAGGCCAACTTCATCTGTGTTTATAATACTTAATTAACAGTTTCATACTACAGCATTACTGGTTCCAAGCTTCGTAGAATGCATGTCTGTACTAAATTATGTGTCTGTATTTAGCAGTCACATAAGAGATGCCTTGCAAGGAACAATCTGATGTAATTCTACCTGAACTAACATCCTGCTTCATTTGTCACACTAGCTAAATTGAAATTTGCCAATAAAATTTGAAATACAGTAGTAGGCCAACAAAAGAGCCCTTAGTCCTCAGAAGACCATTGAGCCTTATTTATTTATTTATTTATTTTATTTACAGTATTTATATTCCGCCCTTCTCACCCCGAAGGGGACTCAGGGCGGATTACAATGAACACATATATGGCAAACATTCAATGCCAACAGACAAACAACATACAGTAGAGTCTCACTTATCCAAGCTAAACGGGCCGGCAGAAGCTTGGATAAGTGAATATCTTGGATAATAAGGAGGGATTAAGGAAAAGCCTATTAAACATCAAATTAGGTTATGATTTTACAAATTAAGCACCAAAACATCATGTTATACAAAAAATTGACAGAAAAAGTAGTTCAATACACAGTAATGTTATGTTGTAATTACTGTATTTACGAATTTAGCACCAAAATATTATGATATATTGAAAACATTGACTACAAAAATGGCTTGGATTATCCAGAAGCTTGGATAAGCGAGGCTTGAATAAGTGAGACTCTACTGTATATAGACAGACACAGAGGCATTTAACATTTTTTTCCAGCTTCATGATTCTGGCCACAGCGGGAGCTGTTGCTTCACTGTCCACTGGTGGCTGTACTTCCTCATTCCTTTCTTCGTGTTTAGCTGGCAGTTTTTTTATGATATTGTAAATTAGTTAAATTAGCCTCCCGCATAAAGCGTACCTAAATTTCCCTACTTGACAGCTGCAACTGTCTTTCGGGGCTGCATAGGTCAACAGCAAGCCGGGCTATTTAATGGTCGGGGGCTTAACCCGACCCGGGCTTCGAACTCATGACCTCTCGGTCAGTAGTGATTTATTGCAGCTGGCTCTAACATCCTTAGAGGAAGGGGCTGATGTCACGCTGGCTCAGCCAATCATGGCAATGCTGGGTCCAGCCGGGGGTGGTGATAATTTTTAACTTGAAAACTGTATAAACATACATGTTTTGCTGTGTTATGTATCTCAACCTATTCTGGTGAATTATCGCGGGCTGGCATCACTTTCAGCTGAAATTAAATACCTCGGTGGCTTCTGCTTCAACTTGGTGAAATCTATTCTGGAATATTGGCTTCTTTTTCTCACCAGGCTTAAACCACAGCTGGTTGGATCTCACTATCCACTGCTGCTCTAAATTGCTCAATAACATTAGGTTTACTTAGGCCCCTTCCACACAGCTGAATAAAATCTCACATTATCTGCTTTGAACTGGAATATATGGCAGTGTGGACTCAGATAACCCAGTTCAAAGCAGTTTGTTGTAGCTCAGCCTGAGCTGGAGTCAGAATCAGACGTTGGCCCTATCCAAGACTATGATTATAGGCCTGCAATCCAGCTACAGGTGCCTGAATTGATTTCTACAGAGGATTCTGAAACCAGGGATAAGCATTCCTGTAAGAAGTCAAGGCTAATTCAGCCAGATGGGTTTGCTAGCCCGGAGGGGGTTGATGACTTTGACAGAAGGGAGATATTTACGCAGGGACAACGTCTGGTTCAGAGATGCACTAATGCGGAGTTTTCTCATGAAAAGGAAAGCACTCCCTAGTTCTCATCAGAAACAATAGCCTTGAAATCTCCTTAAATATTCCTTGCTTTCTCTGCACTGCGGAGCTGTCAACATTGCTATTCAAGTGAGAAAGAACCCTGTCTTCGTGCTCTTGCCTCCGTAACTTCCAAGCCAAGATTTTGCCTTGTGGATTTCAAGTATCTCTTGCCTTGTTGTACCTTGTCTCCAGTTGAACCTTGCTGATTCCTTGCTGTGTGGATTACAGTTCTTTGGATTACTTTGAGTATGGTTCTTGTTCTTGTGGCGTCCTGCTGTTTCCTTTTTGGAAAGTGAACTCTCTGTGGACTATTGCTTGCATCTTGTGGGACTAAGCACAGTTCCAGTTAGGATTATAACCTTGAGAGACTTTGTTGGACTTCTATTTAGGACAGATAAGTATATTGCTTGGTGGTCCATCCACTGTATTGACTTTGAACTTTATTTGCTTGTGCTTGCTTATATTCTACAATAAACAGCTTGATTGCTTATATTCTGGGCTCCAGTGTGGTTTTCAAGGTGCCCATGCAGCCTTGGGGTGTGATACAGATGTTGTGGGATTTTCTGCCTTGATATTCTGGGTTATATGGCTGTGTGGAAGGGCCCTTAGACACACACAAGTGTGATAAAACAGTAAGATGCATTTGTAGATTCAATGTGATTTCAGTGCAATCTCTCTTCCTTTGACCATCAACAGCATTTTACTAGTTTGGAGTATCTTGATTACCATTGTTCCTCCTGGGCACCCATCATCACTAAGGCCCCTTCCACACAGCTATATAAAATCCACATTGTACTGGATTATATGGCAGTGTGGGCTCAGATAACCCAGTTCAAAGCAGATATTGTGAATTATCAGCCTTGATATTCTGGGTTATATGGCTGTGTGGAAAGGCCCTTAGTTCTCAAAATAAAGAAAAGGATGACTGTAGTTCCCAAACCACATTTCAATTGTGAGCATTCCTTTACTAATGTAAATTCTTAAGCAAGATGCTAACAGTTCCAAACCTCAGCTAAAGAAAATGTGATTGGATGGTACACAAGTATTCACAGAGAAAACAAAACAGAATGCTACGTTGCTTTAACACTATCTGGAGGTGTTAAGAAAATACCATACGAAGCATAAAGGAAAATAGAAAAATACTGGCAGGGAACAGAAGATATGCACAGTCTTCACTACTGCAAGAGTCTGAGGTGGCACTAGCAATGCTAATTAAATTGACTTCTTCACCAATGCAAATTGATGCACATTGTGACCTTGCTACCCAGGCTACTTTCCTATTCTTAATTAATTAGAATTGTCCTTGAGGATAAAGAGAAAGGGACAGAGACAGAAAGCGAGATATTATGCCAAAATTATTATCGAGTCATCTAAGGATACTGAGATTAGTGACATCATGCACTCTGGGAAAACATGTGTAGACTAAGCAGATTTTTTTTTTTTTAGGAAACACACATATTGAATGAGCGCAGAACAAGCAATTAGGGCCTTTGTTTCCTTACTCTTGTCACAGCTAAATGAACAGATCAATAAAAGCATCTCTGAATGTGTGTATCATGCTTCCATTTAAATCTCACTGAATCAATCATTTCGCTTTACTTTGGATAGCTTGACTGATAAAACAAATTACTTTGGACCGTTTCATATTTACTGTACAATGAAGAAGTTAACAAAATTATTGTCAAGTAATTATAGACTTTCTGTAAGGAGAGCAGAAGGAATAACATTGTCTAATGTGTCATCCACACTGGAAAAAATTATTGTAGCCGTCCTTCCATGGCTATAATATCTGATCATTTACAAGGGATAGGAAAATATGCCTGTGCTCAGAATAAAGATTTCTGTGCATACAATGTTTCCATATGTGCATTCCTCTGCTCTAGTAGCAACCATATATCAAGACAGAGATGTATATCTACATAACAATAATAAACTATCTGATAAATAAAATAACACATTTCCCTTTGCACAGTATTTGAACTGGATTTGGATTGACACTACCAGTACATTCCAGATTAGAACAATACTGCCATAGGGTTGCTGCGAGTTTTTGGGCTGTATGGCCATGTTCCAGAAGCATTCTTTCCTGATGTTTTGCTCACTTCTATGGCAGGCATCTTCAGAAGTTGTGAGGTTCCTCTGAGGATGCCTGCCATAGATGTGGGCGAAACATCAAGAGAATGCAGAGCCAAAAATATAAGTTCAAAAGTATTTATTGAAGTAAAAGAAATCCATTCTAGATAGGAAAGATCTTGGAGCTAACTAACTTTCTAAATCTCATAATCTTAGGAAGACAGAAGGTATAATATCAAAAAATATGTATGCAGCTACATCTTGCCTGGAGAATTGCAAGATGCATCCTCACAGGAGGAAAACACCTGAAAGATTTACTTTAGGGTCACCATAAGTCAGAAATGACTTGAAGATATGCAGCAACAAACATGACTTTACAAAGTTAATTTTTTTCAGCACCTGTAATATAAAATTGGTCACATAATTATCGTACCTGCCATGGTTTCCTCAAGCGTCATGCAGAATCATCAAGACCTAGGACCTAAAAAAAAGCAAAAATGAAGACTTAAAGAAGACCAACTTAAATGTAACATTTAATATGCTTCTTTTCATGATATATGGTATTCATTCAGAGGACAATTCTTGCATAATTATATCAAGCTGAAGGGCAATTGCAGAATTGATATATGGTGCTGACATGTCCTTCAAAATTGCACCCCGAAGACAATTATATGGTCCTAGATCTTGAACACTAAACTCCAAGAGACAGCTGTGGACACGTAAGGTGTTGTGAAGTCCTTAAAACAAACTATACACAACAATTGATGTCTCAGTTTTTTAATTTTATTATGTTATGTTGTTGTATAACTATGTTATTTTATTGTAGAGTCTCCGGTGGCTCAGTGTGTTAAAGCGCTGAGCTGCTGAACTTGCAGACTAAAAGGCCCCAGTTTCAAATTCGGGGAGCGGAGCGAGAGCCTGCTGTTAGCTCCAGCTTCTGCCAACCTAGCAGTTTGAAAACATGCAAATGTGAGTAGATCAATAGGTACTGCTCCGGGGGGAAGGTAACAGCGCTCCATGCAGTCATGCCAGCCACATGACCTTGGAGGTGTCTACAGACAACGCCGACTCTTCGGCTTAGAAATGGAGATGAGCACCAACCAGACATTATGACTGGACTTAACGTCAGGGGAAACCTTTACCTTTACTATTATATTGTGTTTTAAATTCATGGATTGTATGTCAATTTATGTTGTGTTTGGCTTTTTTCTCATGTAAGCCACCCCGAGTCCCTTCGGGGAGATGGAGGTGGGATAAAAGAATAAAATTATTATTATTATTATTATTATTATTATTATTATTATTATTACTACTACTACTATTGGGTTTTGATCTTTGCTTGCCTGCTCCGGAATCTGATCCTGAACTAAACTCCTGGCATGACAGCTGCATAAATCTGGGACAACAGCTGCACGGCTCTAAACAGCCTTCGACCTCATTATACTGTGCTAATTTAGCTGTCACAATACAAACTTCTCTTTCTATTAAAAAGCAGCTGTATCAATGGACAGGACTGGACTGCCTGTTTATGAATTATGTTGGTACTTATTCTCAGGAGCTAAACCTGAATTCATAATTATGAGCAGCAGTATGTGACATACCCCCACCTTATTGAGTGGTGACAGCCACAATCCCAGTATTCACTTCTTCATGAATGCTCAATTGCCAAATGCTGGATTTTTAGAGTATGCAGTTTAGCTGCAAAGCAACGGATCAGGATTTCTTTTTCCTGTTAATGCTTCCACTAAGACAGCAGCAAAATTGTACTGCTAGCCAACCTGGGATTCTATGGTCAAGCAGGATTTTGCATCATTTCCAGTAATAATTACCAATGCCTGGATTGTAGTGACAAATGATTTTGCAAGAGTGCTAACAAGATTTCTGAGCTGCATAATGTTATTTTTGTCAGTGAGGTAAGCAGAAATGACTCAGAACAAGGAAGAAATTGTGTAAGATGCTGGTTCGCATCCCTCCTTTTTTTACTCCGTCTGCAAGGAGACAGTGACTCACCAATGCACTTGCTTAGCATACAGAGGAATGACTAATTGTCCCAAAACTGGTCCAAAATTCTGGCTCACAGAACCCGTTTTCCATTACAATAATAGTTGCAGTAAAGGGAAATATACTCCACAGAAATTTTACTAATAACAATCATAATACAACATCCATTACAATCTCTTACAAAATAGATCAGACAACAGATCTCCAAGGACAAAAGAAGATTACGTCGATTGCAGATTAAGTAGATTCAGCGGGTTGAAGCAAGGAGAGGCAAAAGTAAAAAACAAATCACTACAATCAGAGAATAGTTGTTTTCTCTACTTTAAAACAAGATTATAATGTCTCCTTCCCAGTACTATCTACAGCAAGAGACATTTCACAGAAGACACAGAATTCATTAAATCATTGGCAGTAAAATAGATGTCAAGCAGCTGCCAAGCACAGATAGGAAAATTAAGAGTTTTGTGAAGATTATCATACAAACATATTAAACAAGGCTTATCCCTAATGCATCCAACTATGGATGGCGATGGGGTTGCATCAAGGCTGGGGAGACCTTTGACTGCCACAACTTCACTATATGCACTCCCACAAACAAACAAAATTCCTTTGGTTGCTGTGAATTTTCCAGGCTGTATGGCCATGTTCCAGAAGTGTCCCCTCCTGACGTGTCACCCACATCTATGGCAGGCATCCTCAGAAGTTATGAGGTCTATTGAAAACTAACTAAGGGAGGTTTATATATTTGTGGAATAATGTCCAGGGTGGAAGAAAGAACTCTTGTCTGTTTCAGGCAAGTGTGAATGTTGCAATTGGCCAGCTTGATTAGCATTGAAAAGCCTTGCAGCTTCAAAGCCTGGCTGCATCTGCCTGGTGGAATCCTTTGTTGAGAGGTGTTAACTGGCCCTGATTGTTTCTTGTCTGGAACTCCCCTGTTTTCAGGGTGTTGTTCTTTATTTACTGTCCTGATTTTAGAGGTTTTTTTAATGCTAGTAGCCAGATTTTGTTCATTTTCATGGTTTCCTCCTTTCTGTTGAAATTGTCCACATGCTTGTGAATTTCAGTGGCTTCTCTATGTAGTCTAACATAGTGGTTGTCAGAGTGATCCAGCATTTCTGTGTTCTCCAATAATATGCTGTGACCAGGTTGGTTCATCAAGTGCTCTGCTATGGCTGATTTCTCTGGCTGAGTCAGTCTGCAGTGGCTTTCATGTTCCTTGATTTGTATTTGGGCAATGCTGCGTTTGATGGTCCCTAAGTAGATTTGTCCACAGCTACATGGTATATGGTAGACTTCTGCATATGTGAGAGGATTCCTCTTGTCCTTTGCTGAACGTAGCATTTGCTGGATTTTCTTAGTGGGTCTGTAGATAGTTTGTGGGTTGTTTCTTCATCAGCTTCCCTATGTATTCAGTGGTTCCCTTGTTGTCTGGTAAGAACACCTTTCCTCTGGGTGGATCTTTGTCTTTACTCTCCTGACTTGTTCTTGGCCTTGAAGCTCTTCTGATGTCTGTGGTGGAGTTTCCATTGGCCTGTAGAGCCCAGTTTAGGTGGTTCAGTTCACCACGGAGGAGGTGGGGTTGGCAGATTATTTTTGCACGGTCTGCCAGGGCTTTGATTGTGCTACTTGGGTGATGGTTGGAGTTTTTATGTAGGTATCTATCATGTATGTAGGTTTTCTGTAAACTGTGTGGCCCATTTGTTGATCTGGTTTACAGATTTGTTTTGCTGTGAACAATGCAGGCACTTTTACCAGATTGGGAATTTTAGGTCATTTTGTGGCAAATTAATTTTTTTAAAAGTTATATTTGCAAAAAAAAATTTGGTTTTTATCCTTCGGGGTCCAGGAGGCTTCAAATATAACTGTAATGCCCTCCAAACCCTTGTGAAGAGAATCTTAAAACATTCCAAAAAATTTGGGAGATTTGCAAAAAAATTGGATAATTAGCGCTACAAAAATATTCCTGTGAAATGCTCTCTAAGGCATCACCAGTGAATGTTAACTGCTTAGTGTGATCAGAAAATAAAGAGCCTACCACTTTGATTCTATTAACTTCCGTGAGATTTACTGTATATACTGGAAGTTTAAGGCTTTCATAGCCAGCTGAGAATAGCAATAAAGTTTTATTTTTGTGCCTAGCATTTTAAATTTCACAAGAAAGATGCTACAAACATCTAACATCTTTGTACTGTAACTAGTTTATCAGGATGTGGATCAAAGCAATGAAAAGAAAAAGGAATCTTATGGCATCTTTTAGGCTAATCAATTTATTTCATGATATTTCATCTCACTGTTTTTGGTATTACAGCATGTACTGTCAAGCTGACTTAGACTTATTGCAATACAATGAATAAGAGAGCCAGCATGTTATAGTGGTTTGAGTGTTGGACTAATGCTAGGACTCAGTATTTGAAGCCTTGCCTGGTAATTGAATCCAGTAGGTGACCTTGGACAAATCACACCCACTCAGCTTCTGAGGAATGTTATGGCAGAACCCACTGATCAAATCTTGCCAGGAAAACTGTGAAAATATCACATTAGGGGAATCAGAAATTGAAAATTATTTGAAGGCACATAATAATGACAACTGTTGCAGATTGTGGGTGATAGAAGCTCTTACGTGTGCCCATGAGCACAGAGTCACCCCACAGAATGATGCACCACTCAGCTTTGCAGAACAAATAACACAGGAACTTTTACTAAATTCAAGAGATCAATATAACAATGGTATTTACAATAGTCCCTCTGATTGCTTACAGAAATCAGCAGTCATGAGCAGTCCTTTCTTAGTCCATAAATCTGCTTTAGTGAAGATCAGCAGCAAACAAGGCCTCAGAAATAGTCAGGCCTCTCTGAGTACAGAGCCATTTTCTTTCTAGCCAGTACTCAGTAGACTCACACACACACACACACAGAAACCTGTTCAAACCGATTCTCCAGCAGCAGGACAGCAACAGTTGCAATTTCAAACCAATTCCCCAGGTCTTTGCAAACTCAGCCAATCGGCTTCATGCATTTGATTTTCCATTTAACCCACATATAGTATCATTGCAAACCATGACGATGACAACAATGAATAAGAGGCCCCCAATAGAATGTAATAACAGATTCTGGCAGCAATTCAAATGAATATGTTTTATTGATTAGCCTAGCGGCCATATCAAAACATTTGACAAACACATTTAACACATACAATAAACAACCCACATTTCAACCAAAAGTTAAACAAGTTTTTAACAACAAGGAGTCAAGATGCTGAACCAGATCAAATATCTGCATCACCCCTAAAATTTACACCAATCAACTCCAAATACTCAGTTCTCAGCAGAGTTGCTTTAAATAGAAAAACGGCAGTTTTATATGTTATTTTAGCATTCTGGCTGGCCAATAAAAAGATAGTTTTAATATAAATATCCCAGTGTGTCTTTTGTATAATGCATAGCCGAGGTATTGATTTCTCTCTTTCTTATGCAAGTTACAACTAAACAGGATATGTATTGGTGCTCATCTCCATTTCTAAGCCAAAGAGCCGAAGTTGTCCGTAAACACCTTCTAGGTCACGTGGCCAGCATGACTACATGGAACGCCTTTACCTTTCCGCCGGAGCGGTACCTATTGATCTCACATTTCCATGTTTCGAACTGCTAAGTTGGCAGAAGCTGGGGCTAATGACGGGAGCTCACCCCACTTCATGGATTAGAACCACCAACCTTTTGGTCAGCAAGTTTTGCAGCTCAGCAGTTCAACCCACTGCTCCACTACCAAAATAACCCAGTTGTAATTCAGATTATTCAGCCCCAAAACTACCTGGATTCACTGCATTCGTGCCACACCTACCTGTAATATACTGCATTGAAACAGTATACAGTAGAGTCTTGCTTATCCAACATAAACGGGCCAACAGAATGTTGGATAAGTGAAAATGTTGGAAAATAAAGAGGGATTAAGGAAAAGTCTATTAAACATCAAATTACGTTATGATTTTTCAAATTAAGCACCAAAACATCATGTTTTGCAACAAATAGACAGAAAAAAACAGTTCAATACACAGTAACGTTATGTAATAATTACTGTAGTTACAAATTTAGCACCAAAACATTGCAATGTATTGAAAATATTGACTACAAAAGCATCGACTACTAAAAAATTGACTACAAAAAAAGATAGAATTACATAAAATGAACTTACAGTAACAACATTGTCAGAAGTTAAATTCGTAAAAAGTTCTGTCCTTTCTGCCTAGGGAAACAGCCGTGGATCCAAGCAGGAGGCAGATTGAGTTGGATAATCCAGAACATTGGATAAGCGAAGGTTGGATAAGCGAGACTTTACTGTACCTTGAATTCAAATTACCACTGGTTTTAGTTGTTTACCCATAAATAAGCCATTTACTTGCAAGTAAGTAAGTAGAGAATCACTCTTTCCCCATCAAATGTTTAAGTTAGTTCCCATCTCAACCGCTAGTATGCTGCACTCCTCTGATTTCAGGATGACTGAACAGTCTTGAGCTAGACTCCTGAAGTAGACTGCACACACATAGCAAAACACATCCAGATTTTCCTGCAAATTGCAGACAAATAAGTGTTTTAGCACATTAAAACCCTTTCACTGCCAGAAGAATCATTTATCATTTGTCAGGAACAAGGCAGCTACAAAGTGAGTGTGATATTTTTATTATTTGTTTATTTATTTATTGGCGACATTTCTATCCTGCCCTTCTCACCTCGAAGGGAACTCAGGGCGGCTTACAAGTTATATATACATTCAATATATTATATTATTAAGGTAAAGGTAAAGGTTTCCCCTGACGTTAAGTCCAGTCGTGTCCGACTCTGGGGGTTGGTGCTCATCTCCATATCTAAGCGTTGTCCGTAGACACTTCCAAGGTCATGTGGCTGGCATGACTGCATGGCGCGCCGTTACTTTCCCGCCAGAGCGGTACCTATTGATCTGCTCACATTTGCATGTTTTCAAACTGCTAGGTTGGCAGGAGCTGGGGCTAACAGCAGGTGCTCATTCCGCTCCCGGGATTTGAACCTGGCACCTTTTGGTCCACAAGTTCAGCAGCTCAGCGCTTTAACACACTGTGCCACCAGTGTGTTAAAGCTATATTATTAGTATAGCATAATATAAGCACTACATAAGCATTATATATTATTATATTGTACTTTACGACTATATTGCAATATTATTAGTAATATTGCATGCAATATATACAATTATAATAGTGTATTATTATTATTACATTGTATTACATCATAATATTATTATCAATATTATATGTATATACAATATATTACTGTAGACAAGCCTCCAGACTCAATTTCCACAGCGCATACGCTGTAGAATGAATGCAGTTTGACGCCACTTTAACTGCCATGGCTCTAGGCTTTGGAATCACAGGAGTTGTAGTTTGAGGCATGGCATTTCAAGTGGTATCAAACTGCATTCATTCTAGAGTGTGGATGCACCCTTCGGTCAAAGGAAGCAAATCAACCTCTATCTTTATTGCCACTCTGCTGACATGACAGATATTTTTAGATCAATTACTGGCTTTTATGTTGTTTTGTTGCTGAAGTTTTACTATTGACTGGTGTTTTTTTTGCTTCTTTGTAACCGATTGATGTAATGTATTCCTTATATTTAAGGAAGACTGTTTGTTTTCGCTAAGTTTCCTTTTAGCTGCACATTACATTCTTTTATTGTTAAGCATTTAGATTACTTTTATGAGTTTAAAGAATATCTTAATATGTTTTAAAACTGTTATATCTTTGTATTAATTGGTTTTTATTTGCTCATCACTTCAGGAGCCCTTGTGGACTGGGAAATGATACAGAAATACAGGTTGGGTATCCCTTATCTGACAAGCTTCAGATCAAGAGTGTTTAGATTTCAGGGTTTTTTTTAGATTTTTGAGGGCAGTCCCCAAGTTACGAACAAAATGCATATACATTTCTTAGCTTTGGATTGCATAGGGAAGGCCTAACACACCTGTGGGGTTTGTTTTGTTGTCTGTGCTCAGAAGATTTCTCCTCACTTTCTGTCCCTGTGAAAATTGGATACCGAAAAATTTGACTTGTTATGGAAACAAGGATTTGTGCTAAAGCTTCAGTGGAGACACCTTTTCCCCATCACAATTCTTCCAAGAATGAATTTCTCTTCCTAGTAGTAGATTTCTCTCACTTCCTTTTGTCTCAGCCTCGTTCTTAAGCATTTGTAAGTTGGATGTTTGTAACTCGAGGACTGTCTGTATCTGTATTTTCACATTTGATTATACATACACAATGAGATATCATGGACATAGAATTTAATTCTAAACAAAAATTAATTTTTGCTTCATCCAAAATCTGTACTATAAACAAACAAACAAGCATGCTTCTTTTTATTTTTCTCATTACTGTTTTTCTTTTTCTTACTGCAGTGTTTTTGATTGTAAGAACTGCATTCATTCAAATGCAGCTCTAGTCCACAAAAGATTATTTGCTAAGTAAAATGTGTCTTTAAGGTGCTGGTAGATTCTTGAAGCCTTATCACACGACACTGTTACAGCACTATTTTTGTTGGGTTTTTTTGTAAGATTTGTTAAACCCTTGTGCCGGCTGAACTGCACAGAAAGGTTGGGTTGCTGGCCTGAAGGTTGGCAGGTCGAATCTGAGAGACAGAGTGAGCTCCTGTCTGTCAGCTCTACCTTGTGGGGACATAAGAAAAGCCTCCCAGCAGGATGGTAACACATCTGGGTGTCCCCTTGGCAACATCTCTGTAGACGGCCAATTCTCTCACACCAGAAGCGACTTGCAGTATGTTCTTAAGTCACGACTAACACAAAAAAAATGTGGTTCCCAAACTTTGGGCCTCCAGGTGTTTGGAATTCAAGTCCCAGAAATCCCAGCCAACTTACCAGCTGTTAGGAACTGGGGAGCTGAAGTCCAAAACACCCGGGGGCCCAAATGTTGGGAACCACTGAATAGGGTTTGCTTCTATCTTCCTCTAAGGCTGAAAGAGTGTGACTTGTCCAAAGGTCACTCACCAGTGGGTTTCATGGCTGTGTAGGGATTTAAATTCTGGCCTCCAGAGTCTTCATCCAATGCTCAAACCACTAAATCACCTTGCCATGGTGGCTTTTGATGGAATCCTGAAATTTGCAGTTTTGCAAGGGACATTTTGAATTCTCAGTGTTGGGCTTCACTGAAACAACAAACCAAAGAATTCCACAGAAAGTAGCCATGTTTTTTTTTTCCGTGTCAGGAGCAACTGGAGTTGCTTCTGGAGTGAGAGAATTGGCCGTCTGCAAGGACGTTGCCCAGGGGACGCCCTGATGTTTTTGATGTTTTACCATCCTTGTGGGAGGCTTCTCTCATGTCCCCGCATGGAGCTGGAGCTGATAGAGGGAGCTCATCCACGTTCTCCCCGGGTGGGATTCGAACCTGGCAGCTTTCAGGTCAGTAACCCAACTTTCAAGTCACGAGGCTTTTATCCCCTAGGCCACCGGAGGCTCCTAGTAGCCATGGTAGTCAAAGTGGAACATAGGGCTATCATTATGCACTCATAATGTGAGTGCATCTACATTGTTGAATGAATGCAAATTGACACTACTTTAACTGGCATGGCTCAATGGTTCTCAACCTGGGGTCCCCAGATGTTTTTGGCTTTCAACTTCCAGAAATCCTAACAGCTGGTAAAATAGCTGTCAAACTGCATTCATTCTGTAGTGTAGATGCACCCCATGCTAGCTGGGATGCTCCAACTGGCTCTTTCAATGTGGGTATTAGGCCATTATGCCACTCTAGTGAGCCTTTTGAATTATGCTGGAACAACAGGCAAACGGGATTTCCTTCCTAGGCTCTATGAAGGTCACCCTTGCAGAATGATGGCTAAGCAGAGGTTTTGATTCTAGCAAGCCAAGTGATTTAGTGCCCAGAGTCTTGCTAATAATTCAATCACAGCACAGAACCATTCTGAGCTACATTTAGAACAATATTCATTGGAAATACTTGATCACATACCGCATTTCCATTGCCGAATCTGCGGTTTCGGCGCTTGCCAAATCCCTCATTTTTTACTGCTGGAGCACTGGCTGGTATGTTCATTAACCACCTATTGTCGTTCACCCAGTGAAACTGCTAGTTTTCACCAGAAAGGGGGAATTCAGCCAAATACTCTAAACTGAAGATGACCTAACATTATTTCTTATTATGAAGACGGCTTCTGTACATTACTGAGATAGCAGTTTTCATTTAACTACCATGAGATCATTTTTGGCTCCACTGCAGGATAAAACCTTCAGAAATGCTGAGCACAAGATATCCTTGCAACCTAATAATATCATTTGAAACTGTGCCGTAAAATACAATACAGAGGCACACTGGTTGTAAGAATTCATTTTTGCATGACACCTATGGTTTGGCAAAGGAACCTTTGGCAAAGGAAGCAGTGCTGATCCACTTAGTGATTTCAGAACTCATTAGAGAAGCTTTCCTCAATATGATGCCCTACAGATCTTTTTGAGTACAACTCTCAGCATGACCCGCCATTTGCCATGTTGATATTGGAAGAAAAAAAATCAACACTTGTATGTAGTGATTCAGGGCAGGGGGAATTCCAGAAAACTAATTAACTTTCATGGGAGTTATAGCATTTGGAACCTGTAATGGTCACCGCTGTGTAGATGTGGGCAAGATTAATTTTTGCCCTATTGTATTTTTTGGTCTTGGTTTTATATAGGATTAACATTTAGTGAGATAGAAAGTTATTATTTCAAAAGGGCAAAAGAGAAGCAAGAAATAACTGTCTTTCATCATGACTGTTATAACCTCTTGATTAATTAATAAAGACAGACAGTTGTTGTTTATTCGTTCAGTCGCTTTCAAATCTTCATGACCTCATGGACCAGCCCACACCAGACCTCCCTGTCGGCCGTCGCCACTCCCATCTCCTTCAAGGTCAAGCCAGTCACTTTAAGGACACCATCCATCCATCTTGCCCTTGCCCTCTTCCTTTTTCCTTCCATTTTCCCCAGCATCATTCTCTTCTCCAATCTTTCCTGTCTTCTCATGATGTGGCCAAAGTACTTCATCTTTGTGTCTAATCTCCTTCCCTCCAGTGGGCAGCCGGTCATTATTTCCTGGAGTATGGACTGGTTGGATCTTCTTGCAGTTCAAGGCACTCTCAGGATTTTCCTCCAACACTACAGTTCAAAAGCGTCTATCTTCCTTCACTCAGCCTTTCTTGTGGTCCAGCTGTCCCATCCATAGGTTACTATGGGGAATACCATTGCTTTAACTATGCGGACCTTTGTTGCCAGTGTGATGTTTCTACTCTTCACTATTTTATCGAGATTGGTCATTGCTCTCCTCCCAAGAAGTAAACGTCTTCTGATTTCCTGGCTACAGTAATCTTTGTAGAATTACAAAGTCTATCACTGCCTCCACGTTTTCTCCCTCTACTTGCCAGTTATCAACCAGTCTGGTTGCCATCATCTTGGTTTTCTTGATGTTTAACTGCAACCCAGCTTTTGCCTTTTCTTCTTTCACCTTGGTTATAAGGCTCCTCAGCTATTCCTTGCTTTCAGCCATCAAAGTAGTATCATCTGCATATCTGAGGTTGTTAATATTTCTTCCAGCCATTTTAACTCCGGCCTTGGATTCATCAAGCCCCGCATGTCGCATGATGTGTCCTGCGTACAAGTTGAATGGGTAGGGTGAGAGGATACAGCTCTGCTGTACTCCTTTCACAATCTTGACAAGACAGACAAAGTGGAGCCTATATTCATGAACACATTCATCAGGCTGTAACATGGGTTCACCAGATGTGTCCATTTCGTGTAAAGCTCACTGAGAATTTGAACAGACACTAGGGAATGTCGAGATTAGGGAAACAAATGCTTTCCCTCTCTTCAAACCACAGTGAAATTGCATAGTTTTGTTTTCAGATGAGGCCTACCTATAATTCATGGGCACAAAGGGTGACCAGGCAAATCGTTTTTTAAAAGTCTTCTACTAATTTTTGATGTGTTCATCACTTCAACGTGTACACATGATGTTATTGTTAGAGTTTCTTAAATCAGTTGGTGAGTGTGTTAACTGAAAATGCAAAGCACAAAGCTGATTGGTTGGGCTACATCCAGGCAGCTAACTGAGCCTGGGAGTTTTGGCAACAGTTACATATAGTTTTTTCTGTGCAGGAGCTTACCAAGAGAGGTTTGCTTCTGGGCTGCTGGAAGAAGACAATTAATATGGGCATCTAAGGAATATTTGAATCTCCCTCAAAGGACATTGTGTGAGTCAATGCAACTGTTCATATGACTGTATATATATTGCTCTGCAATTTGAAGAGTAAACTTCTTGTTCTTTGCTGATCATCTGCGTGGCATATCTTTTCTCTGACAAGATAGTGTGTGGACTGGTCAAACGTGAACTATGCGTGATTTTCATTCCGCCACAATTGTCAAGGCGGGACTTTGGGAGGAATACTCAGGATCACCACTCAGCAGAAAAGCAAGAGAGTCATTGCACAACAAATATTACATGTCTGAACAAATATGTAATATTGCCACATGACAAGGGGAGTCCTCTATAAAACTATTATGTCAAATTACTGAATTACACCAGCTGAGATGAGATCTTCCCAATGTAACTCAGGTGCCCTTTCCACTTGATCATGATGGATCTAAAAATACATTTACCTCTTCGTTGAATAATACAACGCCTGACTTTTAGTGGTTGTTTTTTTAAATGATCATTTCATTTCTGAAACCACTGGACACATTTTACAACCAAATGCAAAGCTGCCACTCTTATTAATGTATGAGAATCTTAAAATCTTGTTGCATAAAGGATTTAGAGCTATTTCTGCCACTCACAGCTAGAGGGAAAATAGCTTTCCAGGAGATGAAAAAACTAAGTGATTTCTATAACTTCATAATACAAATTTGAAGGGTTGCTCTAAGAAGCTCCAAAAAGCAAAGCACAATTACATGCTCTTTGGTACATGGCCTTCATTTGTTTATTTTATAAACAAACATAAGGACCAAATCTCTACTAAAGCTAAGTCTCCTTGGGATAGTGAATGGGGATGAACTTTTATTTTGGTGTCTTCCATAATGTTCTCTTGATTTTCCCTGTGATGTACCGTTTAGCCCTGAGGATATCATACACTACTCTAAAAAATTTTTTGACAGACTATGAATATTCTTTGACTCTATACCCTATAACACTATTTATATTCTGCCCTTCTCAGCCTGAAGGGGACTCGGGGTGGATCACAGAACATACATACGTGGCAAACATTCAATGCAATTTATACAGACAAGACACAGACAATTGTACATAGAATAGAGGTATATATAGGCTTTCCCATCTTTGGCATCTTGGAAGCTTGTGCTCAGTTCTGGCCATGGAGTGGGGGGTGGAGCTGTCGCTCCATCTCCCTGCCGAAGAGCTTTGTTCATAAACTTTCTCCTTGATCTATATGCCGGCATTTTCCTTATAGGTGCCTTAAAATATCTCCCTGCTTTTATCTCTGGGGGTTGGTGCTCATCTCCATTTCTAAGCCGAAGAGCCGGCATTGTCCGTAGACACCTCCAAGGTCATGACTGCATGGAGCGTTGTTACCTTCCCGCAGAAGCGATACCTATTGATCTACTCATATTTGTTTGTTTTTGAACTGCTAGGTTGGCAGAAGCTGGGGCTAACAGTGGGCGCTCACTCTGCTTCCCAGATTCGAACCTGCGACCTTTCGGTCCGCAAGTTCAGCAGCTCAGCGCTTTAACACACTGCGCCACTGGGGGCTTCATAGCAAAGCTGGGATTAAATAAATTATTATGCTATTTGGGGATGTTAGCTATTGATATCCAACACATTTGAGAGGGCACTAAGTCAAGAAAGACTGGTTCAAAGCAAATTCTTTTGACCTCCAAGTTTTATATCACGTGTTAAGTCAATGAATGCCAGGTGCAGTATGCTATATTTTATTTAGAGGAAGGAACTGGAAAAATCACCTCTGAATATTCCCTGCCTGAGAAAACCCTTTGAAATCAGTGAGTTGCTGTAAATTGGGAGGTGACCTGAAAGAATTTACAGACACACAAGATACCTTTCGCCTTTCAACAAGGCTGGATTTTCAATGCTGCAACTACTGGAAATACTCCCTGGCCAAGAGGTCTCATGCTGAAAATGTTTTTGCACATACACACATCTCTCTTATACTGTTATGATATCAAAAGACAAATTCTTCTAAGGACATATGGGGGTAAGCAATCTGACTCCCCAAGGGTTTGTAGCATTTGGGACTAGGTTCTTGGGAACTAAGAAGGATTAGTCTTGGTTGGCACTTGGATGGGTAACTGCCTATGAATACAAAGTAGTGTAAACTATATTTCAGATGAAGGAACTGGTAAAAACCACCTCTGAATATTCCCTGCTTTAGAAAATGCAATGAAATTCATTGGACCACTATAATTCAATAAGCAACTTGAAGGCACACACAAATACGCATAGATGCTAATATTGTGAACATAATTAGGATAAATAATTTTCGTATAATAGTTCATAATTATTGTACAATGAAAACTTTAAAGGTCCAGGTCCTAGTGCTGAAATCATATAGTGCATACTCAGTCTCCAGTCACTAGCAGTACACAACTCTACACAAATTTACAGAGATAAAAGGTATTAAGGATTAGTTACCCTCTGTCAAAGGTAAATGTGTATTGCAGATCAAGTAATCTGGGTGCAAAATAAGACATATGGTGTAAGAAATAGCCAAGATAGCCTGATTCTGCAGAATTGTTTGCCTATTAGGGAATAAAATTGATGCTTCAACGCTTGAAAGGACAGAGCACTGCAGTACAGTGTGAGGTAATAACTTTGTGGATGATGCCAAATTATACGGAGTGCTGAAAATTAAAGCAAACTATAAAGATCTCCACAATGATTTCACAAAACTGGAAAGATAGGGAACATATCAGGACACCAGAGTCAAATTAAATAAGCGCAGATATAGCTCAATTAACTAAGAAGATGCACTGTGGGCATTACTTCTTTTACAGAAAATTGTATATGAGAGACAGAAATAACATGGAAACAATAGATATAGCTTTCTACACTGCAAAAAGCAGAGCAGTTTTAAGATATTTCAGCAACAGTTCAATTGGCTTTTGTTCAAAACTAAACATATGAACATGACAAATTATCCACGTCGAGTTGCAAATTTTTTGTTGTTTATTCATTCAGTCACTTCTGACTCTTTGTGACCTCATGGACCAGCCCACGCTTGAGCTCCCTGTCGGCCGTGGCCACCCCCAGCTCCTTCAAGGTCATGCCAGTCACTCCATGGGTTACTATGGGGAATACCATTGCTTTAACTATGTGGACCTTCATTGCCAGTGTGATGCTTCTACTCTTCACTATTTTATTGAGATTGGTCACTGCTCTCCTCCCAAGAAAGAAACATCTTCTGATTTCCTGGCTGCAGTCTGCGTCTGCAGTAATCTTTGTGCCTAGAAATTTAAGTCTATCACTGCCTCCATGTTTTCTTCCTCTATTTGCCAGTTATCAATCAGTCTGGTTGCCATAATCTTGTTTCCTTGATGTTTAACTGCAAACTAGCTTTTGCACTTTCTTCTTTCACCTTGCTTATAAGACTCCTCAGCTCCTCCTCGCTTTCAGCCATCAAAGTGGTATCATCTGCATATCTAAGGTTGTTAATGTTTCTTCCATTTTAACTCCAGCCTTGGATTCATCAAGCCCCGCACATCACATGATGTATTCTGCGTACAAGTTGAAAAGGTAGGGTGAGAGGATACAGCCCTGCCATACTCCTTTCCCAATCTTGAACCAGTCTGCTGTTCCATGGTCTGTTCTGTTGTAAATGAAACATTTTGAATTTTCTAGAAACCACTTAAAGCATTTCTCACAAAGTTCATTTAGGGATTATTCCCATCCCCTTTCTCAATCAGCCTTTTGATTATGATTTTGATTGCCTAATTAATACATCTTTTTCATAACTCTGGTGGTAGCTGGTGAAGGAGGCTTATTCATTTCTACTTTTTCTCTATTCATGCATCCTCAGCAAGGCATTCTGGAAGCAACAGCGGTTTATCCAGGCTGATATTGTTGTTATTAACTGCCATTGACACTGATTTATGGTGACCGTATGAATGAGAGACCTTCAAGTCACCCTGTCCTCAAGAGCCCTATTTAGTATTTACAGACTCAGGGCTGTTGTTTCCATGATTGAGTCCATCAAGCTGGAATGCGTTCTTTCTCTTTTGTTACTGCTTTCTGAATTACCAAGCATTATTTTCTTCTCAAGATACAGTCTAACTACGACAATCTCAGTTCAGTCACCTTGGCTTCTTGGCTTAATTTGCTCATGGACCCAATTATTTGTCTTTATAGCAGTCCCACGTTAGCCACAGAACTCTTCTTCAGCACCAAGTTTTAAATAAGTTTAGTGTTTTCCTATCAGCTTTCTTCACCACCCAGCTTCCACAATATTTAGAAATTTCTTAATATGGTGACGCGGACAGTATTGATTTTAGAATTCAATTATGTATCTTTATATTTTGGGATCTTGTATAGTTCCTCCATGGCTGCCCTTTTAGGTCCTAGTCTGATTTCTTGACTGCAGTCTCCATTTTACTGTTGAACTGTAAACCTTTATTTGCATTCTCTTCCTTGACTTTCTTTAGCAATTCTTTGCTAATTTCTGCTAGTAGTGTGCCATTTGCATATCTTAAACTGTTGATGTTCCTTCCCCCAATTTCCACACTTCGTTCCTCTGAGTCTAACATAACATAAGATATGTTCAACATACAACATACAAGTTAAACAGACAGGATGATAAAGTGCAACCTTGCCTGACCCATCAAGTGGAAGCATTTGGTTTTTGTATTCTGTTCTGGCAGTAACATCTATCAGGACAATCAAATGTTATGTCACACTAATTTTTTTACAAGTTATCCAATAATCTATACCAATGGAGTCCTGTTGGCGCAATGGGTTAAACCCTTGTGCCGGCAGGACTGCTGACCGACAGGTCAGGGTTCAAATACGGGGAGAGCGGATGAGCTCCATCTGTCAGCTCCAGAGAGAAGCCTCCCACAGGATGGTAAAGCATCAAAACCATCAGAGCGTCCCCTGGGCAATGTCCTTGCAGACAGCCAATTCTCTCACACCAGAAGCGACTTGCAGTTTCTCAAATTGCTCCTGACACCAAAAAAAAAAAACTATACCAGTGCTTCCCAAAGTAGGTGATGTTGACCTCTGAGGGGCACTGTAGCATACAGGTAAAGTTGTCATGACTACTTTATTTTCCAAGTGTTGGCAGACAAGTGTGTATGGTATTGTCAGGAAGTCCAGCATGCATCAGCAGGAATATCTGAATGTAATGACATGTTTATAATACAAACTATAAATAGAGGCCATACATGAGATCTTATTTCATAGCCGGGCTCTAGTGCAGACAAAGTCGGGCTGTAGTACAGCTGGTTAATCGGCAGCAGCAATAAATCACTGCTGACCGAAAGGTCACAAGTTCGAAGCCCACATCGGATTGAGCACCCAACTGTTTAATAGCCTAGCTTACTGTCCACCTAAGCAGTTCAAAAGCAGCTGCAGCTGTGAGTAGAGAAATTAGGGACTGTTTAAAGCAGGGAGGTTAATTTAATTTACGACACCATAAAGCTGCCAAGATCGAGGAGTAAGGAGGAAATACTACAATAAAAAAAGACTCGACGTCACAGTGGATGAAGCGACAGCTCCCCCTGTGGCTGGAATTGAGCATAACCTCCTGAAGTTGGAAAGTTGGAAGTTGAAAAATGTTGAATTACCTCTATTTGTGTTTATATGTGTTGTATGTCTAATAATGGCATTGAATGTTTGCCATGTATATGTGCATTGTGATCCGCCCTGAGTCCCCTTTGGGGTGAGAAGGTCGGAATATAAATACTGTAAATAAATAAATAAACTTCTGAATTGTGTGATAAGCAGTTAATAATAGTGCAAGTGCAATAAGTATTTAAAATTTCAATTCATGCTGCTGACAGAAACAGAGCTAGACATTAATAAATTGATAGCAACTCTCCAGGTTTATCCTTTTAGGTTTATTTTTGATATAAGGATAATGTAGAAGGGGCCCTAGATGTTGCACATTTATAAAGACAGCAACAAATACTAGCTTTGAGGCTACTGATGATTTCTATAACTGTCAACTAAGAAGCTGAATGTGTCCAAACTCAACTCTGAGACAGAAATTTATAACTGCCAGTCACCATATAACCTGCATGTAGCCTGGAGGTAGGAGTCATCTGTCTTTTGAAGCCATCAAGTCCCTTTGCTATTTGGCAATTTAATTTGAAGCTACTGTGTTTCCTGAGGGATTGTTGAGGGATTTCCTGGCATTATCTGACAGCATTATCTACATAGCACAGGGCTGTCAGCAACTTACCACATGGAAAAGACAGCTAAATAATGTTCCTGATAAAAATGTTAGTTTACGACTAGTAAGAACTGATAGGACAAAACGAAAACACAGCTGTAATTTATTCCTCTTCCTCTTACTGATTAATATACCCATAACTTAGCTAAGTGCCATTTTACACCAGAAAATCTTAGAGAGAGACAACTGCATTAAAACTTTACATTGAACCACGCATTAGCTAAACCTGATTGTTGTTTATTTATTCAGTCGCTTACGACTCTTTGTGATCTCATGACCAGCCCACGCCAGAGTTTCATGTCGGCTGTGGCCACCCCCAGTTCCTTCAAGGTCAAGCCAGTCACTTCAAGGATACCGTCCATCCATCTTGCTCTTGGTCGACCCCTCTTCCTTTTCCCTTCAATTTCCCCCAGCATCATGATCTTCTCCAAGCTTTCCTGTCTTCTCATGATGTGGCCAAAGTACTTCATCTTTCCCTCTAGTGAGCAGCCGGGCATTATTTCCTAGAGGATGAACTGGTTTGATCTTCTTGCGGTCCAAGGCACTCTCAGGATTTTCCTCCAGCACCAAAGTTCAAAAGCGTCTGTCTTCCTTCGCTCAGCCTTCCTTATGGTCCAACTCTCACATCCATGGGTTACTATGGGGAATACCATTGTTTTGACTATGCGGACCTTCGTTGCCAGTGTGATGTCTCTACTCTTCACTATTTCATTGAGGTTGGTCATTTGTCTCCTCCCAAGAAGTAAATGTCTTCTGATTTCCTGGCTACAGTCTGCAGCTGCAGTGATCGCCGTGCCTAGAAATTTAAGTCTATCACTGCCTCCACATTTTCTCCTTCTATTTGACAGTTATCAATCTGTCTGGTTGCCATAATCTTGGGTTTTTATGTTTAGCTTTTGCACTTTCTTCTTTCACCTTGGTGATAAGGCTCCTCAGCTCCTCCTCGCTTTCAGTCATCAAGATGGTATCATCTGCATATCTAAGGTTGTTAATGTTTCTTCCAGCAATTTTAACTCCAGATTTGGATTCATCAAGCCCCACACGTCGCATGATTTGTTCTGCATACAAGTTGAAAAGATAGGGTGAGAGTATACAGCCCTGCTGTACTCCTTTCCCAATTTGAACCAGTCTGTTGTTCTGTGATCTGTTCTGACTGTTGCTACTTGGTCTTTATATAGATTCCTCAGGCGTCAGACAAGGTGACATGGTATCCCCATACCACCAAGAACTTGCCACAATATATTATGATCTAAAGTCAAAGGCTTTAGAATAGTCAATAAAACAGAAATAGATGTTTTTCTGAAATTCCCTGCCTTCCTCCATTATCCAGTGGATATATTCAAATTGTAGGCACTAGCAAATGGGAAAGGTGCTGTATTGTGTAAACCAATTTCACAACAGGAAGCCATGGTAGAATTCTGTCATAAGATGAATGGTTAAAATACTATTTCTAAATCAATCACCTTTCTTTCCTGTCATCTTTCTCTGTTTCACTGAATATCAGCTGTTTATTTAGGCAGTATTTTATTAATCTATTGATCTACATATATATTTTATTAATCTATAAAACTAATGATTGGCCAGTCTTTCCTTTTTCAAAGAAATAAAATGGTTTTTTCCCCCACTAAACATTGGTGACATTTTAATTCTTTATCAGAAAATACAACTCTTCATTGAAAGAGATGAGGAGAGATTTACCCTCACAACATTCTGACTCGAGGCTCCAAAGCACATACTTGCCAAGTATTATACTCTTCTGTATTTATTGTAACAATTACCTTTCCTCCAATTTCTGTCATTCTTCCTGAATTGTGTGTACTTTCTATCACGAGGAACTCTACTTTAGGGTTTCAGAGCACTTCCAAAAAGATTCTGTGTCTTAGAGAAGAGAAATGTATTCTTAGAGCAGGAATATAACTACACTTTTAGACAAAACACTATCTTGCAGCTTTACTTTCCCACCTTAATTCCTGTTTGAGGGGAAAGATCTAAATGTGTGTAAATAAATACTGCTGGCAATAATGAGCTGTGTCACAGTACTGCTGGAAAGATAAATTGTAATGTGCTGTTCAAGCCGGAACTTCCATATCAGATATCACATGAATATCTGATACGAAGAGACACACCACTCACAGTAATGGCAATCTTCCTTCCAGCTCCCAGCTGAGCCTCTTGTCTCAATCCTTTTCCCATCTCTCAGTGTTTCAGTTAAGGTTTTCAGGGAGCATGGAAGATGCAGAAAACAGAGGAACTGCCCCCCCCCCACACACACACACACACAAAACACCACTTTCTCCAGTATTATTCAGCCAACTCCACTGGATCAGGTATATTCTGTGGATGCTTCTGTTCATATGATGCAATGTCTGGATCTAATACACTGAATTTCCATACCATTTTCAGACTCAGTGCTGAAGCTTCACTGTACATCAGGCAGGTATTAATAATGTCTGCAACTGGGGTAGTGGAAGGAATGTTTCTGCACAGCCTTTTTGACCATAAGAGTTGTAAGGGTTGCTTTCTTGTTGACTAGAACAACAAGAGCTGTCTGCCCTTGTGCACGAGTGTGCTGATTCATGAGCAAATACACATTTGCTCTGCCCCCACAACACACACTAATCCCAACATACTCCCATGCTCCAGAAATTTCCATCAAGACTGCAAACGCAATGGCTGCCAGGAAAAGTGGGTGGTGTGCCACTGCTTCTAGGATAGGAAATAGCCAAGGGTCACATGTGGTCCCAAGGCTTCAGATTGCACAGCCTAACTTATAAATAGAGCTTGATGATGTGACTCTTTCCTTCCAATTAATTATAGGGTAACTTTTTGATAATTCTTTAACTGCTGTTTATGCTAGTGGTACCCAACTCTATGGACCTCATCACACTAGAACTTGGATCTACTTTAAATCCACTTTAGGAAGAGGCCTTTAAACAGCTCAGCCAGACAGGTCCTGGGCCTCATCAAACTACAAATCCCAGAATTCTGCAGGAGGCAGAAACCGGATTTAAAGTGGATTCATGCTCTATGGGAGATATTATGTCAGTACATTTCCAAATGTCCTTTGAAACCAGGACATTTCCGCAGGTCTACAAAGATATGGAACACAGATGTTTTTACATACAGTAGAGTCTCACTAATCCAACCTTTGCTTATCCAAAGTTCTGTATTATCCAACTCAGTCTGCCTGCCGCCCAGATCCACAGCTGTTTCTCTAGGCAGCAAGGACTGAACTTTTTAGAATTGTAACTTCTAACAATGTTGTTACTGCAAGTTCATTTTATGCAATGTTATCTTTATTTGTAGTCAATTTTTAGTACTTAATGTTTTTGTAGTCAATGTTTTCAATACATTGCAATGTTTTGTTGCTAAATTTTTAAATACAGTAATTACTACATAATGTTACAATATATTGAACTGCTTTTTTCTGTTGATTTGTTGTAAAACAATGTTTTTGTGCTTAATTGTAAAATAGTAAGGTAATTTGACATTTAATAGATTTTCCTAAATCCCTCCTTATTATCCAACATTTCACTTATCCAACGTTCTGCCAGCCCATTTATGTTAGATAAGTGAGACTCTACTGTATATGATTTTGGCCAAACTAAATTGAAACCTCTGCTTTGGTTTCTCCATCACTAAAATAAAAATAATAGCAACAGAAAGAGACAGATGTAATGGAGATCCCTGCTTGGCCATGAAATCTCACTGGGGGACCTCTGAGCACATCCCACATACTCAGCCCTAGAAAATACTGTGAAAGATTTGTCTCAGGGTCGCCATAAATTGTGTATGACTTGAAGGCACACAATAATAATAATTACCTATTGTAGCGGATTGATGATGATAAATGGAAGCTCTTACTGTACATGTGCCCGCAATCCAGAGTCACCCACAGAACAATAACATGCCACTTAGATTTGCAGAACAAAAATACAGGAACTTTACTAATTCCAAGGGATAAAAAAAAAACCAGTAATCTTTACAATGGTCCCTCTGATCACTTACAGAAGTCTACAATCATAAACAATCCTTTCTCATTCCACAAATCAGCTTCAGAGAAGAATACAGTCCTGGTTCTTCTCCCTCTTTTCTCAGCAGCAAACAGGCCTCAAAATAGCAAGGCCTCTTGGAGTATACTGCTCTCTTCACTAGCAGTACTCAGTCAGCACTGAAAATCTGTCCAAACAGGTTCTGCAGCAGCATCGAATCAGCAGACTCAGTCAATTGGCTTCATGCACTTCATTTTCCAATTAACACACACAGCACAGTGCCTTTGCAAATGATGGCACCGTTTCACCATGAGCACAAACACAACAAATTTAAATAGTATGCACACAATGAAATAATATGAAGAAGTAGCATTAACAAACAACACAGATATATTGTGCTTATTCTGTTGGCTGTTATGCACTTTAAAAAATGGGGACGAGGGGCGTCCCTTATTATTTGCTTCTTTATCCCAGCAACTAGGCATTTGACTGCAATCTAGTAAAACCTAATCAAATTAAGATTAGTAAATCTCAATTACATTGGCCTGAGTGTTAAATTTCATTAAACCCAGCAGGCCTTATTTCTGTGTAGACAGACATACAATTATCCTTTGTGTATGTTGTCTCTTCCTATCATCAGTTTAAGATAAATTCGGACTTTAATTGCTTCCTTTTCCCCCTTCCCACAGTCCTACCCTCCTTTTTAAAATCAACATCTAATCAGATGAAAAATTCTAGGGAACTCAAAATATGATTCAACATCTGGGGATGTGGTCTGGGTATTCCAAAGGCTCTCCCTAACAAAGAAGACTGCTGTGCTGCAGGACCTCATTGCCAGGGGTGACCAATTACATAATAATTAGCAAAGCCCCCTCATTGGCATTAGGATCAATTGATTCTAAAGCAGAAATTGTCAAGCAGGGAGCCTTTTAAAAGCGGTGATGTGGAAGGAAATAAACAAATGATTATAACACGACAAGAGAACAAAAGAACGTATGCTAGGAGCAGAGACAAAAGTGGCTGGTGAATGGCTGCTCTCTAATAAAACTCAGGAGGTCATCTGTATTTCCACAGCACACGCAACTGCTGTAATTGGAGTCACTGTAATATTAGCTGTCAGTTAACCTCCACCTTGTGTGTACTCTGTGCTTTTCTGAATACACAGGAATTGTTTAACTGCCCTCACAATATTTGTTCGGGAAAGATAAGAGTGCTTCAACAAAGAGGTCCTATCTTCAGGATACAAGACATAAGCAAAGGGGGACAGTGGCGGTAGAAGAGCCTCTAAATATATTATTTCATCTCACACTGATGGAATGTCACAGCTGACAAAATATATCCTTACAAAAACGAGCTGTTATGTGCATACACTTCAATTACCATTCAATTATACTGACTCTATAGGAGGGATATTTCGTCTTTACAGACAAAAGGTTAAATGTACCATACATCATGAATATTGTCCATGTGCTTCACGATTAATACAATCATCAGTTTTGTTTCTGATCACATTCCTTTCTAATCACATATTTTAACGTACCAGTCTAAAAGAAGCAAAAATTATGATTGTATTAATCATGAACATGAAAAGGTGATAATTTGTCAACCAGAGGAATACATATAAAATTATTAGTGTCGCATAATAACAATGATAAAACACCCAAATATTGCAATGTTAGACTGCTACAATGAAAATACAGTAGAGTCTCACTTATCCAAAACTCACTTATCCAAGCTTCTGGATTATCCAATGCATTTTTGTAGTCAATATTTGCAATATATCGTGATATTTTGGGGCTAAATTTGTAAATACAGTAATTACAACATAACATTACTGCGTATTGAACTACTTTTTCTGTCCAATTAGTGTATAACATGATGTTTTGGTGCTTAATTTGTAAAATCATAACCTAATTTGATGTTTAATAAGCTTTTCCTTAATTTCTCCTTATTATCCAAGATATTCGCTTATCCAAGGTTCTGCTGGCCAGTGTAGCTTGGATAAGGGAGACTCTACTGTACCCAAATATTGCAATGCAGCACAACAGGCAACCACAGTCATAACACAATGGCTCACCTTTAAGTATTTTATTTATTGACATTTTTGTAGCACTCTTCAGTAAAAAAAAAAACTAATTTACAATTTGAAAAAATGTTTACTATAAGTGTTCAATTCTTTACTATTGCGAATTTCACAAGTGTAATGAAGTTCCTGAAAATAATCCTCAAAGCACCTCACATTTCCCTTCTCACTTTCAAAGAATAATGAATTCTGCATTATCACTGCCACAGTCCATCATTGCAGGCTGTCAACCGAATGTGCCATAAACCAAGCATGAATGTAATATATTGATTTTAACAGAAACAGATGTATACAATATTCATCTCTAATGTCTATTCTTATATACAATGTAAAAGATTTCTTACCATTTTTGTCATTTAGCAGACAGAGTGAAGAGTCTCATCACAGTCAGACTTCCAGATGCTGCAGTCTTAGGCTGGATCTACACTGCCATATAATCTAGTTTCAGATTAACTGCTTTGAACTGGATTATACCCATCCACACTGCCATATAATCCAGGTCAGTGCAATTAATCTGTATTCAAAAACTGGAGTATATGGGAGTGTAAATGGGGCCTAAGGAAATTGATCAAAGAGTGGCACCAGAGGACCTAGAGATTCCCTGAGAGAACATCTTAATCAAATAACCAAACTCATAAAAGTCAAACACACAAATGTGGAGGGCCAACTGTACTGATAGCCAATAGTAGTGGCTCCCACCTTAACGGAATGGTAAATCCACTCTGAGTTTTAGTCTGAACTTGAAGGGTGATATCCCAGTTTCTGAATTATTTGATGATAGGATTCTGCCATTTGGGAAACTCATTTAAAGTCGTTGAAGGCTTTCATGGCTCGAATCACTGGGTTGCTGTGACTTTTTCGGGCTGCATGGCCATGTTTCAGAAGCATTATCTCTTGACGTTTCGCCTACATCTGTGGCAGGCATCCTCAGAGGATCTGAACCTCTGAAAATGCCAGCCACAGATGCAGGTGAAGCGTCAGGGGAGAATACTGCTGGAACATGGTCATACAGCCCAAAAAACTAACAGCAACCTCTAAATTAAAAGATAGAGCAGATCACCACCACACTGTCTAAAAGTATTGCTTTCTTTTTACAATAATGATAATTTAAACTACGGCTCTTTTAACATTCAAAAATAGGCAGGCAGGTTGCAAACAATACAGATCTCTAGTTATCCTCCTTTACAAGAAAGTTGAGATTTTTTATGAAGAGGGGAAAGGGGGAATCAATATTGGCTATGACCATAAACTGGGGAGCCCACAGTTAAATATCATATATCTTTGATTCTGAGGGCCCTTCCACACAGTCATATAATCCAGAATATCAAGACACAGTGCAGTGGGGCTACTACAGAGGCAATGCCTTTCTCAGGCCCCTTCTACACTGCCATATAATCCAGATTATCAAAACAATAAATCCACATTATCTGATCTGAACTGGATTATATGAGTATACACTGCCATATAATCCAGAGCAAAGCAGATAATCTGGAATTTATATGGCAGTGTAGAAGGGGCTCCAGACTCAACTTGTGACACAGATGCCACAAAAACCCCCAAAAGCCAGACACTACTGTTTTCTGTACAGTTGAGTGGATATGCAAGGGAAAAAAGCTAAATTAATCCTCAACCATCTTAGTATTTTACTGAGTTCTGGTAAACAACACTACAAAACGCCCACACAACAGCCTTCTTTAAAAACCTCTCCAGTTATTTGTTTTTTCTAACACTGAAATACAAATATCATTTCTAAAAATAACACTCAGTGCATTCTATGATGCATATGACACATAAGACCATTTATATGTAATTTTGTATAAGTTAAATGTACACATAATTAGTTTTGCAAAGTGCAATTTGTTTCCTCCTAAAATTACTGTCAGCTGTGTGTTCACCTATTGATCCCATTTTAAAAATAGCCCCAAAAAGAATATCATAAGATATTTGCAGGCTAAAAAAACACTGGATTATTTTCAGTAAACCATCACTTTTAAAAAAAAATCCCAAGACTTTTCTTTTCTACATAACAGCAATCTTTTTCATCTTGGTAAATTATTCTCTAATTATGAGTTTTAAACTACTGTTTTAAAATACCAATTATTTAAATAATGGTGTCGGTTTTTAAAACTGATGGTGTGTGTTGTATTTTACTATGTTACTGTTCTTCACCATGATTCATGGGGAGAGGTAAATAAGAATTTATTAAGTGTTATTAGACACATAGACAAGTGTCTAATAACACTCACAATAGACAAGTGTCTAATAAGATTCACAATAGACAATAACCATGATGTCAAGCGCCAACCCACCCAGCTCAAAATATTAAATTGACAAAGGCAGCACTGCAGCAGAGAGTTCTGCAGGTGGCGGTAGCCTGAAGTTTGGTTGATCAGTTATACCAGTTGTTCCCAACCTTTTTTGGCTAGGGCTCACTTGACCGGGGACTACTTTGACCAGGGATCACTTTGACCAGGGGCCACTCTCCAACATTAGTACCAAAAGGGTTACAAATCAGTTATTAGTCAACTTTAGATAATGTTTGGTTATTTGGGGGTGCTGATTCAGAAAATTGCATTGGATAGACCACATCAGCTCGAGATACAGAACATATGCCATCCAGTAGTCACCATCTGCTCACCAACAGAAAACCCTATTTAATAATCTAGAGCCGATGTGGTCTATCCAATACAATGGTCAGCTATGTGGAAAGGAACAGGAAAAATTAATAAAATAAAAAAATTAAGAAGAAGGAGGTTCACGGACCGGATTTTCATTCTCGCAGCCCACTGCTGGGCTGTGGCCCACAGGTTGAGAACCACTGGGTTATACAAACATTTGCAGGACTGGAGGAACCCGACAGCAGCTACCAGCGATACATCCCACAACAATCTTTCCACTTATTATTAGCTCATCACAAAGTAACCCTTTAATAAATGTGTACTTCAGTGCATTATCCTCTACATCTGACTCTATGTATCTTATTTGACTTTTGTGACTTTCTCTCCCCCTTTCACCTCCGGCAGTCGGCCCAGATAACCCCATGGCCCCATGGCCCTCACAGCAGGGCTCTCCCACTTCCCTCCTTCCTTTCTTCACCCAAGTGTGATCCTTTTCACCCCAATATCCCCCACAGATACCCAGGCCTCCAGGTTGTTAGGTCTCTCTCGATACCCACAGATCCCTTGTGTATGTGTACCCTTTTTCCGCAGATACCCAGGCCTCCAGGTTGTTGGGTCTCTCTCGGCATCTACGGACTCTTCTTATAATGTCATATTTTATGTTTCATATAAAATGTTGGAACATTGATGACCTTTTGTCAGCACCCCTTGACCTGGGAATTCCTTCCCCGGGTCATCACCTAAGGACAAAGGACTCCATCACCCATCATCTTTGACCCATAGAGCAGGCTGTGCAAGAGACAAGACTCTGAGTAGGGCTGCCTGTTCTTTGAGCAGCCACATTGACATATGAAAAGACATTTATCATCTGGCATTTCCTTCCTGGATGTTTGGATGATTTGCCCCACTTTCCACAATGACATTTCCCCCTTTTCCAGAAATGGATCCTATAATCCTATCACCTTGGACAATATGCTGCTTTGAAACACAATGGACACTGGTGCAGAGTCGCCAGACCCACTCGGTTGGGGCCCATAGAAACAATAATCACAACAGTAAAACACATGGGATCTGATGGCCCCTTTTTGTTCATCCTGGTGTTGGGACACTGCTGTTAATTTATAAAATTATGTCTCCTTTGTCTGATATGACCTTCCAGGCCCTTGACAGTCATTGGAGAACAGAAATCTGCATTGGAAGTGAGAAATGCTCTCCGATTGGTCGGCAGAGTCATCATCCCGCCATTTCGAGGGGATCCCTCCCAGCTGTTCATGACATCAGGGCGGCTCCACCAATCAGGACAAAGCAAGCCTCAGCAGGGCGGAGCAGGAAATTCAAAGGGATCCAGCCTAACTCTGTCATTCCTTAAGAGTTAAACAGGACCAGGATTGTCTGGGAGAAAGTCAGAATATATATAATGTGATAGATGGTTGGATACAGCCGTTATGACTATCAATAACATATATGGTTTATAAATTCCCAACATTTTAAAGGGACAAAGCTTTTTTAAAACAAAAAAATGGAACTGCTTAAAGCAGGGGTCCCCAAACTACGGCCCGCGGGCCAGATGCGGCCCGCCAGAGCCATTTATCCGGCCCGCGCATGCACATTTCTCTCCGCCCCGGCCCACACGCACCTTTCCCGCCGCTGCCAAGGAAGGTGCACATGGGGCGAGTAAAAGGCCTGCACCTTTCCTCCCTCGCCCCGTGGGCAGCTTTCCTGCCGCTGCTGCCGAGGAAGACAGCGGGAAAGGTGTGTGCTGGTCGAGAGAGAGAGAGGCACACGCCTTTTCCTAGCCCCGTGGGCAGCTTGCTGCTGCCAAGGAAGATGCACACAGGGCAAGAAAAAGGCCTGCGCCTTTCCTCCCTCGCCCCGTGGGCAGCTTTCCCGCCGCCGCCACCGAGGAGGGCAGCGGGAAAGGTGCGTGCTGGGCGAGAGAGGAGAGAAAGGCGCACGCCTTTTCCTCGCCCCGTGGGCAGCTTTCCTGCTGCTACCGCCAAGGAAGATGCACAGGGGTGAGTAAAAGGCTTGGACCTTTCCTCCCTCGCCCCGTGGGCAGCTTTCCCACCGCTGCCACTAAGGAAGGCAGCGGGAAAGGTGCATGCTGGGAGAGAGAGGAGAGAAAGGTGCAAGCCTTTTCTTCGCCCCGCGGGCAGCTTTCCCGCTGCTGCCGCCGAGGAAGATACCCACAGGGTGAGTAAAAGGCCTTCGCCTTTCCTCCCTTGCCCTGTGGCCAGCTTTCCCGCCCCTGCCACTGAGGAATGCAGCGGGAAAGGTGCGTGCCAGGCGAGCGAGGAGAGAAAGGCACACGCCTTTTCCTCACCTCGCATGCACCTCCCCCCCCCCCCCCCCCCCCGCTGCTGCCGAGGAGACAAGCAGGGAGACAAGGCAAGACAAGCAGGGAGTCCCCATGTGCCTCTCTCCCTCGTCAGTCATTCCAATGTGAATAACTGAAAGAATACTCTGCAGCCTTGTTGTGGATTCATTTTTCTTGAAGGCTAGCAATCTCTTCCAACGGTGATTATTGTTGTTGTTGTTGTTGGTCAGGGGTTCTTTATGTTTTGGTGCACAAAAGCAGAAGGGGGTTGGACTAGATGGCTGAAGGAGTCTCTTCCAACCATGTTTATTACATTATCATTATTATTATTATTATTATTATTATTATTATTATTATTATTATAGGATGGCTATCTGTCAGGGGTGCTTTGATTATGGTGTGGTGCACAAAAACAGAAGGGGGTTGGAGTAGATGGCCCAAGGGGTCTCTTCCAACCCTCCTTATTATTTTTATGATGATGATGATGATTATTATTATTAACATTGAGGCTGTATTTGTTCCTTTTTGTTTGTTTTTTACTTGAAAATAAGATATATGCAGTGTGCATAGGAATTTGTTCATAGTTTAAAAAAAAACCTATAATCCGGCCCTCCAATGGTCTGAGCGACCGTGAACTGGCCCCCTGTTTTAAAAGTTTGGGGACCCCTGGCTTAAAGTATACTTAAACATTTCATAGTTTATAATAGCTCCGGAGTCTTGCAAACATACAAACTGGAAACATAGTTGATGATTACTGCTGCAGTTTGGGAATGTTGTAATTATGTGCATTACACTGCCTACTCACATTTAAATTGAATAAAACAGGAATGAAATGTTTCAGATGTTTCTCATTCATCTAATAGTTTCTGGTAATGCTTTGCTTTAGTTTTAAACTAGAAGATTGTATAACTCATATAAAATAGATCAGGCAAGGTCAGCAAAGTGCTATTCTGAAGACAACAGCAAACAAAGAAAAGCATTTAAAAATCCATCTGCAATCAGTTGGGCTGTCGAAACTCCAAAATTGCAAACCTTTTATACTAAGAAAACAAAAACCAAGACAGCCCCAAAAAAGCAAATAATGACAAAGTTCTCCTTTTGCTCTCATGATGTTGTTGTTGTTTATTTGTTCAGTCGCTTCCGGCTCTTCGCGACCTCATGGACCAGCCCCCGCCAGAGCTTCCTGTCAGCTGCCACCCCCAGTTCCTTCAAGGTCATGCCAGTCACTACAAGGATGCCATCCATCCATCTTGCCCTTGGTCAGCCCCTCTTCCTTTTTCCTTCCATTTCCCCTAGCATCATTGTCTTCTCCAAAATTTCCTGGCTTCACAAGATGTGGCCAAAATACTTCATTTTTGCCTCTACTATCCTTCCCTCCAGTGAGCAATCAGGCACTATTTCCTGGAGGATGGACTGGTTTGATCTTCTTACAGATCAAGGTACTCTCAGAATTTTCCTCCAACACTACAATTCAAAAGCGTTTGTCTTCCTTCGCTCACCCTTCCTTATGATCCAGCTCTCGCATCCATAGGTTACTATGGGGAATACCATTGCTTTAACTATGCGGACCTTCGTTGCCACTCTTCACTATTTTATCAAGGTTGGTCATTGCTCTCCTCCCAAGGAATAAATGTCTCATGACGTAGCCTATGGAAAATTTTAACTTTCACAACCAGCCCCTCAACAAACACTGAATAAAGAGCACACATCCTGAAATTCTCACTTAACAACTAAGTATTGTTCTAAATATTAATGCCTTTTAAATATTGGTACAATTGTTATAATGTCATTGCTACATTCATAAAAGCTCTTTTCTTTCACTTTATGTTTTCCCCTCACATAATCCTTTAATGATTCTGTTTATCTTACGGATCAGATTGGCCCACCTTTCTACCTGTGTATTCCCTCTATGCCTGTGGTAAGCTTTGTCTTCTGCGCTGTGTCACAAAGCCACCCTGGGATTAATGCTCTCCTCGGTTTTCTCAAATTACCTCCTAAAAACAAAGCATTAGTGGTTTCCCTCTGTTGTCCTTTTCCTAACAGACATCAAGAAGAGAAAAATAAAACTAAAGACTCACAAAAGGTTGCTTAAAGAGGTGAGTGAAGTGCTTGTGGACTTTTGCAGAAAGAGGGGAAATATAAATGAAGTCAAAAAGTGCAGCCTTTTAAGATGACCCCATGAATTTCAAATAGGAGTCCGACGAGAAACCCAAAAAATGTTCCATGGAAACTTATCAAGGCATCTTGAATGAGAAATATTGTTGAACAAACATCCAGGGGAATCCATTCTGTAGCCAATTCTGAAGATCCAGATCTTGATTTATCTAAGGAAAGGTAAAGGTTGTCCCGTAAAATTAAGTCTAGTCGTGTCTGACTCTGGGGGTTGGTGCTCATCTCCATTTCTAAGCCAAAGAGCCGACATTGTCTATAGACACCTCCAAGGTCTTGTGGTCAGCATGACTGCATGGAGCACCCTTACTTTCCCGCTGGAGTGGTACCTATTGACCTACTCACATTTGCATATTTTCAAACCACTAGGTTGGCAGAAGCTGGAGCTAACAGTTAAAGCTCACCCTGCTCCCCGGATTCAAACTGCTGACCTTTCAGTCAGCAAGTTCAACAGCTGAGCTGTTTAACCCACTGTGCCAGCAGGAGCTCCCGATTTAACTGAATTGAGATATAAATGACATTCCTGAAGCCAACCTTCTCCTGCTATATGTATGTGACTGGAAAACAAACTAAGGTCTCTTCTACACTGCCATATAAAATCCAGATTATCTGCTTTGAACTGGATTATATGGCAGTGTAGACTCATATAATCCAGTTCAAAGCAGATAATCTGGATTATCTGCTTTTATAATTTGGAGTATATGGCTGTATAGATCCAGTCAAAGAAATCACAGCTGAGCATAGTTTTAATTAACACCCAAACTAGAAATACTGATTAGTTACTTCCAAACAAGACAAGATATGAATGTAAACTATAAAGTATGCCATTATATTCTGATGGTACAGAAGTGATTACCTCTAGTTTCATACAATGATGTGGAGCATGTGGCCTTATAGGTGTTGCTAGAATGAAATTCATTATCCGTCACCATTGGCTCTGCGGGTTAGGGCTAATAGGAGTTGGAATCCAACAAGACCTTTAGGGCCGTATGTTGATCATCCCAGTTTCAAGGGTCAAGTGTAATAAGAAACTACACTCAGCTATAGTTTCCTAAACAATTTCCTGGCGTATATGAAGGGAAAAACAAAAAAGCTGTGCAAAGGCACAGAATGCTCATTCATATCTTAGTGTACTGACATATTGCAAATTCACATAAAGTGACATATAAACCCAGCATATTTTGTCACCACCTTACAAGAATGTACAGAAGCCATGTACACAACACTATGGAACTTATGGAGGGGGGGGGTGGGTTCTGCAGCAACACAAGGATTAAGGTGGACATTATGTATCTAGAAACAATAAATCACAATGGCTTGAATTCAGTTGGGTTTACAGCATACATGAAACGTGCTTCAGTTGGAGTGTCAGAAAGGGAGCATACAGAGAGGAAATACTCCAGTTGAAATCCTGAGCAAAAAGCAAGATCCAAGTCAATCCACTCATCTTGAGAGACCAGAATAACTCATCCCAAAGGCAAACTTGGGTTGCTGGGTCAACCCAAGCGCTAGAAATACTGTATGTTAGGGTTGGGCTCAAATCCTGTTTCATCTGTTTCTTTCGTGGTTTTGTACCGTTTTGGCCATTTATAATAATAATAATAATAATTTTATTCTTATATCCCGCCCCATCTCCCCGGAGGGACTCGGGGCGGCTTACATGGGGCCATGCCCAGACACGACAGCACAAATCAGATAAAACATTAAACCGAGCAGTAAAACTTCAACATGATTAAAAACAGTCATAAAAGTCAATATACACAATAATATTAAAATCCCGATTTGGGTCAAAAGATCCAGGCCAAGGTGCAAAGCAATATCAAGTTATCAGGGAGGGATAATTATACAGCAGGTGTAATACTTAAAGTGCTGAATGAATCCTAAAAACATTTGGATTGCACGGAATGGTACAACCCCATGGGAACAAAAGAAACAGTGAAATGAAAGGCAGAGGGGAACGGTAGCCGATTGGTCAGCTGATTTTCGTCGCTTGGCTGTAGGCCCTGGCTCACAGGGCCTTCAGCCAAGCACCGGGCGCTCAATGCTCATAGGCCCTGCAAGCCAGGTCTATGAGCCATCAAGCACTCGATGTTTCATAGGCCTGGCTCGCAGGGCCTACAGTCAAGCACCAAACGCTCGGTGCTCATAGGCCCAGTTCACAGGGCCTATGAGCATCAAGCGTTCGGTGCTCACCTATAGGCCCTGCGAGCTGGGCATAGGAGACTGATCACTCAATGCTCGTAGGCCTGGCTCGCAGGGCTTATGGTCGAGCACTTGATGCTAGGCCCGCCAGCCAGAGCCTATGAGCATTGAGGGCTCAGTGCTTGTAGGCTCTGACTTCCAAGCCTACAGTCAAGCACTCAACCGCAGGGCCTGGTGCTTTGCTGCCCAAGGCCTGAAAATCTTTTGGTTTTTTTCGGACCTTGGACAGAAAAGCCCATTCATATAGGTGCTCATCTCCATAAGCAGCAGACAGAAATGAAAATGGGGCCATACGAATGAAACAAACAGGAACGGTAAGCGATTTCATACACATGCACGACACTACTGTATATGTGTCTTCAAGTGCCTGTCAACTTATGGTAGCCCTGCCCATTACTTTCATAGGATTTTCTTAGTCAAGAAATACTTAGAAGTTGTTTTGCCAGTTCCTTCTTCTGAAATATACCCTAAAACACCAGGTATTCTTTAGTGGTCTCCCATCTAGGCCCTTACCAGATCCGACCTGTTTAGCTTCCTAAATAGAATGGGATCTATAATTACAAAGCGACAATCACTCAACACGAATGAACTATTGTTACCTTCCTCTGGTATTTTTGTGTCAATTTATCTCAAAATCACTTCTGTTATTCACTTAACACATGTTAACATTCTCATTAGATTTTCTTTCTGTAATCTGCATGAAGGCAAATTTTAATTTGCCATGTCATTTAATACAGTCTGTCAATTATTCAGATCACTTTTCACCATTATTCAGGTTGCTAATTGCTTACAGAATAGCATTGGCTATAAGAAAACTTCCCAACATCGAAAAAAGGGGTGGGAGCAAATGAAATAATCAAGTTCTAATTGAGTAAGACCTTTCAAAATGTCAAGTTGAAGAGAACTTCAGGTGCAGTCCTGACTATGTATCACAGACACAAACAACTAGCTGGGTATCTCATGCTGTTTATTTATTCATGGCATTTCTATGCCACTGAAGATAATAGCATTATACGCAGCTGCAATTAAAAGCATATACTGTATAGCAAAACAGAACACCAAGCAAAACAATGTAAAAGTAGTTTTAACTAATTGGAAAAATGAGAACCCATGAACAGTAATATGCAATTGGAGAGAAGGAAATGTTTGCTACTACCTAGAAAAAGCCTGTCTAAATAAATATTTCAATAGGCATTTGAAATTGGATTATTTTTCACTCTCAAATTAGGAGAAGGTAGAACATTACAAAAATGCCTTCTCTGGCAAGACCTGCCTTCATAATATTAAACGATGGCATTCTTGTCATTGTTTACAACAATTAGACCTTTTATAGATACTAATATTTAGAGCAACAGCAAGATGCTATTTAAGGATTTTATACTGCAATTTTGTTGGAATGGGTTGCTGTGAGTTTTCCGGGCTGTATGGCCATATTCCAGAAGCATTCTCTCCTGATGTTTCACCCACATCTATGGCAAGCATCCTCAGAGGTTGAGAGGTCTGTTAGAAACTAGTTAAGTGGGGTTTATATAACTGTTAAAAGTCCAGGTTGGGAGAAAGAACTCTTTTCTGTTTGAGTCATGTTGCAATTGGCCAGCTTGATTAGCATTTAATGGCCTTGCAGATTCAAAGCTTTTTACCCGGGCGAATCCTTTGTTGGAAGGTGTTAGCTGGCCCTGACTGTTTCTTTCAACTATTCTATTATAGAATATTTGAAAGCATTAAATCAATACTCAAGAATGGGGAAAGTATAAGACCCTGTTAAGTGAATACAAAGATGTCAAAAAACTGAAATACTTCAGGTTGATAGTTCACTATTAGGGCCACCAAGACGGTGAGCTCAACTTCACTACCTTGGTGGTTCTAATAATGGGAACCTGATCATTTGGGAGACCAAAAAAAGCTTTAGTGCCTACTGCCCTTGAGTGTCCTGTTGGCACAAAATCAGACTCCAGATCTGTGAAAGTTGCCCAACCCTTTTGACCAGAAGTTCTCTTCTAGGTTTAGGGAGGAAAGGCGTTTCTGGATTACTAAGAAACCCACTGGAGTCAGTTTTGGGGTGATGCAAAGGGGTGTAAGGACATTACTGGAAGAAAGTCAACCCTGGGGTTATGTTTAATCCAATTAGCTTCTAATTTAGTTTTCTGCCTGTGTTAGTTTATACCAGAAATAAGACAAACCCCCAAAAACATAATTTTATTGTAGAGTGTTTCAACATAATTCCTTTTCAGGCTTTGCAAGTCAAGGTCACACATAGACAAAACTACAATCAAATTAGAACAGAGGTGGCTATTATAAGCAGACGATGGTTGCTATTTAACATAACTATTTCAGCGAATGATGGGCACTTTATGTCCCGTTGCCGTTTGGGGGAGGACGGACTGTGGATTATGGGATTTGGAGTGCCTTCATGCAATTCGCCTCCCACAGACCACAGCAACCCCACCAATGATGAATAAGAACCAAAGTTGGCACACAGAGCCATCATGATCCACTTTACATCCTGGTGCATTTTAGGGGAGGATGGATGATGGATGATGGATGATGGGATTTACAGTAACCACTCACTTCCTGAGACCACTGTGATCCAAACCAATGACCGATCAGGATCAAACTTGGTACACAGAGCCCCCCATGACCCACTTTACGTCTTGCTGCGGTTTGAGGGGCAACAGACCATGGATGATGGGATTTACAGTACCTTCACTCACTTCCTGAGACCACTTCAACCCACACCAATGACTGATAAAGACCAAACTTGGCAAACAGAGCCTCCATGATCCACTCTACATCCTGGTGTGGTTTGGAGGAGGCTACACCATGGACGATGGGACTTGCATACGGGAGTTGTAGTTTACCTGCACCCACTGAACCTAGCTGACATTGGATCTAGACTAAACTTGGAGCACAGAAAAACAATGCTTTTCTCATATAACCTGGACACCGCCGGGTCCCCAAGCTATTATTTTATAATCTTCAGAGCCCATTCAAGCAGGATTGTGATCAAAACCCCTTGAAAAAAGCTCAGACAGTGTTCCTTACGGAGGAGAGACTGTTAAAGCCAAATTGTACTGCAGTTTGCTTCACGACCTTTGGAAATTTGTTTCATTGAGAGAAGTCCAAAAGAGGCAGTCCGGCTTCATTTACTAAATGCTAATAATAAAACTGAACTGATGTAGATTACCAGGAATGCCTGTGGTACAAAGTGGCATTCTGACAATCTGATTGTACAGTGAAACTCATCAAAAAGAAAAGTTTATCATATTGTTTTTACCATATTGTGGGAAGGATGAGACTGTCAAAATAGGGGTTTTTTTGCGCAACAATTAATAGCCCACACGATTCCTAGCAAATTAATACTACATACCACCCACATATAAACATGATTGTGGGAAAGTGGCAGAAAGGATATACTTTAGGATGCCAACTTCCTTTGAGGCCTATCAATCATCTTTTCCAAGACACTAGGTTGAGCATTTCATCTATACACATAATAAAAATGAAAATATGTATGCATGTGTGAGGTTGGGGTGCCCACTTCCACAGACAAGCTCCCACTTCCACAAATAACTATAGCTCCCACTACTTAGGAGACACCAAGGCCCTCCCTCCAATGACATTGCAGGTTATAGCGAGCACCGTGAACATGTCCAAGAGTCCTGCTAATGTCCTCCACAAACACCATACTGCCCCCCACCCAAGTGAAGGCTTTCATACGGGGACCATTTCATCCTAGATTTTCTGTTTTTCCTCCACCACAGACATCCAAGTGTTCCTTACTCTCCCCATTGGTGTGGAATGTGCACGACTCCACCCCCTGCCTCTCCCTTAACCCTTTCCTATTCTTTTCTAAGGCACACAGCAAACAGAGGAATTGATCAGCAACTGAACATACTAGAGAAGTTTGGGGAGAATTCACCATGATTTATAGGAGTTGTTGATACTGGGATGTATAGTTCACCTGCAATCTAAGAGCACTCTGAACTCCACCAACGATGGACCTGGAACTAACTTGGCACACAGAACCCCCATGACCAACAAAAAATACTGGAGGTCTTTGGAGAGATTTATAGGAGTTGTAGTTCACCTACATCCAGAGTGCATTATGAACCCGAACAATGGTGGATCTGGACCAAACTTGACATGCATATCCAATATGCCCAAATTTGAATACTGGCGATTTTAAGGGGAATTGGCCTGGACATTTTGGAGTTGTAGATACTGGGATTTATAGTTCACCTGCAATAAATGAGCACTCTGAACTCTACCAAAGATGGAACTGGACCACAATTGGCACACAGAGTCCTCATGACCAGCAAAAAATACTGGAGGTCTTTAGGGGAAATTCACTTTGATTTGGGAGAGTTGTAGTTCACCTACATCCAGAGAGCACTATGAACCTAAACATTGATGGATCTGGACCAAACTTGGCACAAATACCAGTTATTCCTAAATTTGTTTACTGGAGGGGTTTGGGGGGAACTGACCTTCCTTTCTGGGAGTTGTAGTTCACCCACAACCAGGGAAACTGTGACCTCCACCGATGATGGACCTCGACCAAACTTGGCACACAGAACTCCCATGGCTAACTCAATGTACTGGAGAGGTCTAAGGGGACTGACTCACTGTAATGGGAATTGTAGTTTACCCTACAACCAGAAAGCATAATGAACCCCACTGATGATGCATTTAGAGCAATGGTTCTCAACCTGGGGTCCCCAGATGTTTTTGGCCCACAACTCCCAGAAATTCCAGCCAGTTTACTAGCTGTTAGGATTTCTGGGAGTTGAAAGTCAAAAACATTTGAGGACCCCTGATCTAGAGCAAACTTGCCCAACATAACAAACTTTAAGGACTGATGGAATTTCTCGGGGTTAACCCAGTATGATGTGAGTTGTAGTTCACCCACAACCTTATGCATTTTGTACAATTAAAAAACTTAATTTTTAAAAAACCCGCGTAATGCGGATACCCAAGCTAGTTGGGAATATATTTAAAAGCACTATCAAGGAGGAAATATCTTGCTTCTTCTAATAAGGGGGGCGGGAATAAATGCAATTGAGCTTTCCAAGCCACTTCATCCCCATTTCATCCCATCACAGTGGAAATAGTTATATAACATCATGCCCTAATGCCGGCTCCGAGTGTTTAAGCTTCAGCTGGAGGTTTGATCACAGCACAGAATCGGCTTCGGATTACAACTTTTTAAGCATGCACGGGCAGTTCCTCTTGTCATGGTGCCGGGAAGGTATCACTTCCCAGGCCCAGCTTTTTCTGATGACACCATGAAGGCTGTGCAAAAAAAAAATACCCGGTCTAGCGGCTGGCTTTTTAGATGAGGTCAGAAGGGGCTGGACTAGGAGAGGTTATTTAGATTCACAGACATAGCTAAGTTGTCTAAAATATGTAGAATATCGGCAATTAACTTTTGGTAACTCAACCTAGCAACCAGTATGTAAAACACGAATCAAGGAACATGAAAGGCACTGCAGACTAAGTCAGCCATAGCAGAGCACTTGATAAACCAACCTGGACACAGTATATTATTTAAAAACACCGAAAGGCTGGACCACTCTAGCAACGATCATGTCAGACTACACAGAGAAGCCATCGAAATCCACAACCATGTGGACAATTTCAACAGAAAGGAGGAAACCATGAAAATGAACAAAATATGACTACCAGTATTTAAAAAAACTCTAAAATCAGAACAGTAAATAAAAAACAACACTCTGAAAACAGAGGAATTTCAGACATGAATCAATCAGGGCCAGCTAACACCTCCCAACAAAGGATCCCCCCAGGCAGGAATGAAGCTTGCAAGGCCATTAATGCTAATCAAGGTGATTAATTGCAACATTCACACTGGCCTCCAACAGACAAGAGTCCTTTCTCCCACCCTGGACCTTCCACAGATATATAAACCTGCCTTTAGTTTTTCCAATATACAGTAGAGTCTCACTTATCCAAGACTCGCTTATCCAACATTCTGGATTATCCAACGCATTTTTGTAATCAATGTTTTCAATACATTGTGATATTTTGGTGCTAAATTCGTAAATACAGTAATTACTAGATAGCATTACTGCCTATTGAACTACCTTTTATGTCAAATTTGTTGTTAAACATGATGTTTTGGTGCTTAATTTGTAAAATCATAACCTAATTTGATGTGTAATAGGCTTTTCCTTAATCTCTCCTTATTATCCAAAATATTCGCTTATCCAACGTTCTGCTGGCCCATTTATGTTGGATAAGTGAGACTCTAGGGGCCCCTGGTGGTGGCGCAGTGTGTTAAAGCGCAGAGCTACTGAACTTGCAGACTGAAAGGTCCCAGGTTCAAATCCCGGGAACGGAATGAGCTCCCGCTGTTAGCCCCAGCTCCTGCCAACCTAGCAGTTCGAAAACATGCAAATTTGAGTAGATTAATAGATACCGCTCCGGCAGGAAGGTAACGGCGTTCCATGCAGTCATGCCGGCCACATGACCTTGGAGGTGTCTATGGACAACGCCGGCTCTTCGGCTTAGAAATGGAGATGAGCACCAACCCCCAGAGTCGGTCATGACTGGACTTAACGTCAGGGGAAAACCTTTACCTTTACCTTTTTTTAACCTAATTTGATGTGTAATAGGCCTTTCCTTAATCCCTCCTTATTATCAAACATATTTGCTTATCCAATGTTCTGCCGGCCCCTTTATGTTGGATAAGTGAGACTATACTGTACCTCATAACCTCTGAGGATGCCTGCCACAGATGTGGGCGAAATGTCAGGAGAGAATGGCCATACAGCCTGGAAAACACACAATAGCCCTCCTTGTATAGTTGTCCAATATACCACACAACCTCTGTGGATGCCTGCTATAAATGTGGGCGAAACGTCAGGAGGGAATGGCCATACAGCCTGGAAAACACACAATAGCCCTCCTTGTATAGTTGTCCAATAACCCCACAACCTCTGTGGATGCCTGCCATAAATGTGGGCGAAACGTCAGGAGGGAATGGCCGTACAGCCTGGAAAACACACAATAACCCTCCTTGCATAGTTGTCCAATATACCTCACAACCTCTGCCATAGATGTGGGTGAAATGTCAGGAGAGAGTGCTTCTGGAACATGGCCATGCAGCCCGGAAAACTCATAACAACCCAGTGATTCCGGCCATGAAAGCCTTCGACAACACAAAGTCCCATGATGGTCTCAGGGGTTGCCCTTAAGTCAACGAGCAACTTGAAGGCACATACATATACAGTAGAGTCTCACTTATCCAACGTAAATGGGCCGGCAGAATGTTGGATAAGCGAATATGTTGGATAATAAGGAGAGATTAAGAAAAAGCCTATTAAACATCAAAATAGGATATGATTTTAGAAATTAAGCCCCAAAACATCATGCTATACAAAAAATTTGACAGAAAAAGTAATTCAATACACAGTAATGCTATGTAGTAATTACTGTATTTACAAATTTAGCACCAAAATATCACGATGTATTGAAAACATTGTCTACAAAAATGGGTTGGATAATCCAGAACGTTGGATAAGCGAGTGTTGGATAAGTGAGACTCTACTGTATATACCCAGCCCCTTTTTCATGGGCATCATCCTACACTGCTATGTGCCACCTCAGCTTGGATGGATGCGGGAGTGTGGAAGCAATTCTCCTTCCCTACCCAAGCGCATTGCCCTCTCCTCCCGCCTCCTGTGTCCCCAGTTGGCATTCATGACTGCGGGTGTTTCTGTGTGTGTGTGTGTGTGTGACTCGTCAAGGCTGCCCCAAAGCCTCTCTAGGCTGCGGCCCACACACACATATTGCCACCCGGATGGCAGGAAGGATGGAGGCAGCAGGCCTGGCCCTTTGTCATCCTTGGCCGAGGAAGGGGCAAAGGCAGCAAAAAACCAGGGCTCAATCCCTCCTGCCATTTCACTCCCTGCTCTGCGGAAGAGAGCCTGCAGAAAACCCAGGAGAGGGAGAGAGGAAAGGGCATCCCTTGCTCTGTTCAAAGCCTCAGCTCCAGACAGCCGCAGAAGGACGAGCCTTACCTGAGGGCGCTGCTGCGGGAGAGGATGGAGGAGGCAGGAGCAGGTCCTCCTCTGGAAGCAGGAGGAGGAAGAGGAGGAGGAGGCTGCCCTTCCTCTCCGCAACACCCCCTTCCCCCTCCCTCCGCGCCGGTGCAGTCTCCCTCCCTATTTCCCTCTCTTCTTCCTTCCTTCCTTCACCGGCTCTCTCTCTCTCTTGCTCCCTCCCTCAAAGCTCGGCTCAGGCAAGACCCGGAGGCGTGGACCCAGCGCTGGCTGAGCCCGGAGCGGGACTCAGTGCCAAGTCATCCCTCCTCCCGCTCAGAGACACAGACAGAGGAGCAGGAGAAAGAGACACAGGCAGAGAGAGAGAGACTCCCTCTCCAAAACTCCTCCTCAGGTTCTCCCTCTCGCTCACTCTTCTCTGAGTCACAGACACCCCAAGAGCCGGAGCCTCCGATGGCCTAGGGCAGGGGTCCTCAAACTTTTTAAGTCGAGGGCCGGTCCACAATCCTTCAGACTGTTGAGGGGCCGGATTATCATTTGAAAAAAAAAATACAAACAAATTCCAATGCACACTGCACATGTCTTATTTGTAGTGCAAAAACAACAACAACAACAACAACGAAAGAACAATACAATATTTAAAAATAAAAATAATTTTAACCAACCTACATTTATCAGGATTTCAATGGGAAGTGTGTTCCTGCTTCTGGCCAATGAAATAGTCAAGTTAATTAGGGTTGTTGTTGTTGTTGTTGTTGTGTGCCTTCAAGTCATTTCAGACTTTGGGCAAGCCTAAGTCTAAAATGTATTTATTTATTATTTATTTATTTACTGCATTTATTTACTACATTTGTATCACACCCTTCTCACCCCAAAGGGGACTCAGAGTGGCTTACAAATTATATGTACATACAATGTATTATATTATTAGCATAGCACAATATTAGCATTATATATTACTTTATTGAACTATACCACTATACTGTAATATTATTAGTAATATTATATGTAATATAGAATATATAATTAATATTATTATATGGTATTATTAGTGTTATATTGTATTACATTATAATATTATTATCAATATTATATGTATATACAATATATTATATTATAAAACTGAGGGCGGGGGCCTGGTAAATGACCTCGGAGGGCCGCATCTGGCCCCCGGGCCTTAGTTTGGGGACCCCTGGCCTAGGGGATAAAAGCCTCATGACTTGAAGGTTGGGTTGCTGACCTGAAAGCTGCCAGGTTCGAATCCCACCCGGGGAGAGTGTGGATGAGCTCCCTCTATCAGCTCCAGCTCCATGCGGGGACATGAGAGAAGCCTCCCACAAGGATGGTAAAACATCAAAAACATCCGGGCGTCCCCTGGGCAACGTCCTTGCAGACGGCCAATTCTCTCACTCCAGAAGCAACTCCGGTTGCTCCTGACACAAAAAAAAAGCTGCCAGGTTCGAATCCCACCCGGGGAGAGTGTGGATGAGCTCCCTCTATCAGCTCCAGCTCCATGCGGGGACATGAGAGAAGCCTCCCACAAGGATGGTAAAAACATCAAAACATCCGGGCGTCCCCTGGGCAACGTCCTTGCAGACGGCCAATTCTCTCACTCCAGAAGCAACTCCGGTTGCTCCTGACACGAAAAAAAAGCTGCCAGGTTCGAATCCCACCCGGGGAGAGTGTGGATGAGCTCCCTCTATCAGCTCCAGCTCCATGCGGGGACATGAGAGAAGCCTCCCACAAGGATGGTAAAAACATCAAAACATCCGGGCGTCCCCTGGGCAACGTCCTTGCAGATGGCCAATTCTCTCACTCCAGAAGCAACTCCGGTTGCTCCTGACACGAAAAAAAAAAAAAAGCTGCCAGGTTCGAATCCCACCCGGGGAGAGTGTGGATGAGCTCCCTCTATCAGCTCCAGCTCCATGCAAGGACATGAGAGAAGCCTCCCACAAGGATGGTAAAAACATCAAAACATCAGGGCGTTCCCCTGGGCAACGTCCTTGCAGACGGCCAATTCTCTCACTCCAGAAGGTTCGAATCCCACCCGGGGAGAGTGTGGATGAGCTCCCTCTATCAGCTCCAGCTCCATGCGGGGACATGAGAGAAGCCTCCCACAAGGATGGTAAAAACATCAAAACATCAGGGCGTCCCCTGGGCAACGTCCTTGCAGACGGCTAATTCTCTCGTGTTGCAGACGGCTAATTCTCTCACTCCAGAAGCAACTCCGGTTGCTCCTGACACGGAAAAAAAAAAAAAAGCTGCCAGGTTCGAATCCCACCCGGGGAGAGTGTGGATGAGCTCCCTCTATCAGCTCCAGCTCCATGCAGGGACATGAGAGAAGCCTCCCACAAGGATGGTAAAAACATCAAACACATCCGGGCGTCCCCTGGGCAACGTCCTTGCAGACGGCCAATTCTCTCACTCCAGAAGCAACTCCGGTTGCTCCTGACACGAAAAAAAAACCCCAAGAGCCACCCAGACTGCCATGCTAGAATACACAATCAAAGCACTCCCCACGGATGGCCACCCAGCCACTGAACATGGAGAAATCCAGCAGTCACCATCCAATCTCTCTGCATCTTAAATCCAGTCATTTATTTATTTATTTATTTATTTTACTCATTATTGATTTCAAATTTATTTATTTCAAATATTTCTATCCCGCCCTTCTCACCCGGAGGGACTCAGGGCGGCGTACAATTGGCAACAATTCGATGCCGATACATCATTAAAAACAACAACATATAAAAATATATTACAACCAATTAAATACAGTATAAAATATAAAACATAAAACGTGTTTAAAATCCGTTCGTCCAATATCCTCCAACTTTATCCATATAACAATCTGGGTCGTCTTTATCGTTTATTCGTTAAAAGCCTGGGCACAAAGCCATGTTTTTAAGGCTCTCCAGATGACCTCAGGGATCTTCCTGGCTCATAGGAGGAGATGCGTTCGGACGCATTTTTTATTTTGTAAAGAAACATAATACATCGAAAGTGGTGGAACAATATATTGATAGGAAAGTGAGGGAGGTGAAAGGGTTCTGAAAGTAGGTGAAGAGAAAAACGGAGGGGGGGAAGAAAGAAAGAAAGAAAGAAAGAAAGAAAGAAAGAAAGAAAGAAAGAAAGAAAGAAAGAGAAGAAGAAAAAAGAAAGAAAGAAAAAGAATTTTTAAAAAATTGGTTGACTTCCCATCTTAACCTCGGAGTTTTTTCTTTCGTTGATTACATACAGTAGAGTCTCACTTATCCAACATAAGCGGACCGGCAGAACGTTGGATAAGCAAATATGTTGGATAATAAGGAGAGATCAAGGAAAAGCCTATTAAATATTAAATTAGGTTATGATTTTATAAATTAAGCACCAAAACATCATGTTATACAACAAATTTGACAGAAAAAGTAGTTCGTTATACATTAATGCTATGTAGTAATTACTGTATTTAAGAATTTAGCACCAAAATATCACGATGTATTGAAAACATTGACTACAGAAATGCGTTGGATAATCTAGAACGTTGGATAAGCAAGTGTTGGATAAGTGAGACTCTACTGTACATCGAAAGTGGTGGAACAATATATTGATAGGAAAGTGAGGGAGGTGAAAGGGTTCTGAAAGTAGGTGAAGAGAGAAAAATGGAGGGAGGGGGAAAGAAAGAAAGAAAGAAAGAAAAGAATAGAAAGAAGAAGAAAAAAGAAAGAAAAATAATTTTAAAACAATTGGTTGACTTCCCATCTTGATCTCTGAGTTTTTTCTTTCGTTGATTACATATTGGTAATTTCCCTTAGTCTCTTTTCACTTAAACCGTTTTATATTGTAGATAAGTCTATCATGAAGTCCATTCTTCTTTTTATCAAGAATATTATGAAGTTTGTCCAGTCTGTTTTATTTTTACCCTCTCTTATTTTTTGTATTAGCTTATCCATTTGTATCATGTCCAAGATTCTGATTAACCATTCCTCGGGAGTAGGAAGTTTTTTCCCTTTCCTTATTTATTTACAGTATTTATATTCCACCCTTCTCACCCCGAAGGGGACTCAGGGAGGATTGCATTGCACATATAAGGCAAACATTCAATGCCATAACATAGAACAGAGACAGACGCAGGCACGGGCGAGCCTCGAACTCATGACCTCTTGGTCAGAGTGATTTGTTGCAGCTGGCTGCTAACCAGCCTGCGCCACAGCCCGGCACAGTCATGTCCAATTCTGGGGGTTGCTGCTTCTAGCAGGCGAGGCCGTTTGCTGTCACCAAGAATATACAGTAGAGTCTTACTTATCCAACATAAATGGGCCAGCAGAACGTTGGATAAGCGAATATGTTGGATAATAAGAAGGGATTAAGGAAAAGCCTATTAAACATTTATTTATTTATTTATTTATTTCCAACATTTATATCCCGCCCTTCTCACCCGAAGGGACTCAGGGCGGCGTACAAAATTGGCAACAATTCGATGCCTATACATAATTAAAACAACAATAAAAATCCAATAAAACAATTAAAACAATATAAAAAAATATAAAAACATATGATTAAAATCCATTCCTCCAAAATCCTCGTGCTGTAGCCGTAAATCAGTCCGGGTCGTCATTATCATTTAATCTTCAAAAGCCTGGGCACATAGCCATGTTTTCAGGGCTTTTCTAAAACTCAAAAGGGTTGGGGCTTGCCGTATTTCTCTGGGGAGGGTGTTCCACAGCCGGGGAGCCACCACCGAGAAGGCCCTGTCCCTCGTCCCCACTAGCCGTGCCTGTGAGGCAGGCGGGACCGAGAGCAGGGCCTCTCCAGATGACCTTAGGGATCTTCCTGGCTCATAGGAGGAGATATGTTCGGACAAGTAGATTGGGCCAGAACCGTTTAGGGCTTTATAGGTCAAAACCAGCACTTTGAATTGGGCTCGGTAGCATATCGGCAGCCAGTGGAGCTGGCTAAGTAGGGAGGTGGTACGCTCCCTATAAGCCACCCCAATTATTAATCTGGCTGCCGCCCGTTGTACTAATTGGAGCTTCCGGGCCGTCTTCAAAGGCAACCCCACGTAGAGAGCGTTGCAGTAGTCCAAACAGGATGTAACCAGAGCGTGGACCACCGTGGCCAAGTCAGACCTCCCAAGGAACGGGCGCAGCTGGCGCACAAGTCTCAGTTGCGCGAATGCTCCCCTGCCTACCGCTGAGACCTGGGGTTCCAGGCTCAGCGATGAGTCCAGGAGAACCCCCAGACTGCGAACCTGTGTCTTCAGGGGGAGTGCGACCCCATCCAACACAGGCTGTAACCCTATTCCCTGTTCAGCCCTGCGACTGACCAGGAAGACCTCTGTCTTGTCTGGATTCAATTTCAATTTGTTGGCCCTCATCCAGTCCGACACAGCGGCCAGACACCAGTTCAGGACCTGAACAGCCTCCTTAGTGACAGGTGGGCAGGAGTAACAGAGCTGGACATCATCTGCGTACAGATGACACCGAACCCCAAAACTCCGGATGATCTCTGTTCATGTATATGTTGAACAACATGGGGGATAGTACTGACCCCTGCGGGACCCCACAAGACAATGGCTGTGGGGCCGAGCAGGTGTCCCCCAATGACACCATCTGGGAACGCCCCTCCAGGAAGGACCGGAGCCACTGCAAAACAGTACCTCCGAGACCCATCCCAGCAAGGCGCCCCAGAAGGATACCGTGATCGACGGTATCGAAGGCCGCTGAGAGGTCCAGCAGAACCAGCAGGGACACACTCCCCCTGTCCAGTTCCCGGCGTAGATCATCGACTAAGGCGACCAAGGCTGTCTCGGTACCATGCCCTGGCCTGAAACCAGACTGAGCCGGATCCAGAAAATTGGTATCTACCAAGAATGCCTGGAGTTGTGCGGCCACCACACATTCCACGACCTTGCCCAAAAAGGGGAGATTGGAAATAGGCCGATAGTTATCCAATTGAGTGGGGTCCAGTGATGGCTTCTTCAACAGCAGTTTGATCACAGCCAATTTCAGGCTCGCTGGAAATATGTCTTCCCGAAGGGAGGCATTCACCACCACCTTCACCCACTCGGCCAACCCCCCTCTGGCTTCTCTCACATCAAATTAGGTTATGATTTTTCAAATTAAGCACCAAAACATCATGTTTAACAACAAATTTGACAGAAAAGGTAGTTCAATACACAGTAATGCTAGTAAAGGTAAAGGTTTCCCCTGACGTTAAGTCCAGTCATGTCTGACTCTAAGGGTTGGTGCTCATCTCAATTTCTAAGCCGAAGAGCTGGCGTTGTCCATAGACACCTCCAAGGTCATGTGGCCGGCATGACTACATGGAGAGCCGATACCTTCCCGCCGGAGTGGTACCTATTGATCTACTCACATTGGCATGTTTTCGAACTGCTAGGTTGGCAGGAGCTGGGGCTAACAGCGGGTGCTAATTTTGCTCCCCGGAACCTGGCAACCTTTCGGTCAGTAAGTTCAGCAGCTCTGCGCTTTGACACACTGTGCCACCAGAGGCACAGTAATGCTACATAGTAATTACTGCATTTATGAATTTAGTGCCAAAACATCACAATGTATTGAAAACATTGACTACAAAAACACTGACTACTAAAAGGCAGACTGCATTGGATAATCCAGAATGTTGTATAAGCGAATGTTGGATAAGTGAGACTCTACTGTAACACTGTGCCCTCCCTTATCGCGTGGTTACGTTCCAGGATTACCCGCGAAAAGTGAAAATCCATGAAGTAGGGACCCTATTTTTACTTTAATATTTATAGATTAGAGTCTCACTTATCCAAGCCTCGCTTATCCAAGTTTCTGGATTATCCAACACATTTTTGTAGTCAATGTTTTCAATATATCATAATATTTTGGTGCTAAATTCAAAACTACAGTAATTACAACATAACATTACTGTGTATTGAACTACTTTTTCTGTCAAATTTGTTGTACAGTATAACATGATGTTTTTGTGCTTAATTTGTAAAATCATAACCTGATTTGATGTGTAATAGGCTTTTCCTTAATCCCTCCTTATTATCCAAGATATTTGCTTATCCAAGCTTCTGCCGGCCCGTTTAGCTTGGATAAGTGAGACTCTACTGTACATCACAGTAGAGTTTCGTTTATCCAACCTTTGCCTATCCAACATTCTGGATTATCCAACACAGTCTGCCTCCTGCCTAGATCCACAGCTGTTTCTCTAGGCAGCAAGGACTGAACTTTTTATGGATTTAACTTACGATAATGTTGTTACTGCAAGTTCATTTTACGCAATTCTATCTTTATTTGTAGTCAATTTGTTAGTAGCCAATGTTTTTGTAGTCAATGTTTTCAATACATTGCAATGTTTTGGTGCTAAATTCGTAAATACAGTAATTACAACATAATGTTATTGTGTATTCAACTGCTTTTTCTGTCGTTTTGTTGTAAAACATGGTGTTTCGATGCTTAATTTGTAAAATCATAATGTAATTTGACTTTTTAATAGGCTTTTCCTTAATCCCTCCGTATCATCCAATATTTTCCCTTATCCAACGTTCTGCCGGCCCGTTTATGTTGAATAAGTGAGACTCTGCTGTATTTTAATAGTTAGGCGGCCTTTCTCCCCCTTTCAAGCCCCAGGGAGCCAGTGAAGCCTTCCCTACCAGTGCCGGCAGGCCCCTTCCTCTGTGCCTGCAATGTTGCTGTAGCTGTTGGTTGGTTTGTTTATTTATTTACAGTATGTATATTTGCCCTTCTTACCCCGAAGGGGACTCAGGGCAGATCTCAGAACACATATACAGCAAACATTCAATGCCGTTAGACACAGACAGGACAGATGACAGGACAGATAGAGGTATATAGGCATTTCCCATCTTCGGCGTCCTGCAGGTTGTGCTCGATTCCAGCCACCAGGGGTTGGGGGTACTGTTGGGGACAGGGTTTGCTGTCACTCCATCCTCAGTCCCGAAGACCGCTGTTCACAGACTTCCTCCTTTTTTTGATTGCTGGCACTTTTCTGGTATTTCCTCTCGGACAACAAGGGATCGCCTAAGTAAGTAAGTAAGTAAGCAAGCAAGTAAAGCGTATAACCTCCACCACCCTGCCAGGCAGCATATTCCACTGCCGAACTTCTCTTACCCTCAATAAATTCTTCCCAATGTTTAGGTGAAATCTTCTTCCCTGTATTTTGGATCCATTATTCCTTGTCCCAGAGAACTACATGAATTCAGTTTGAAACCATCAGAACTACTAGAACCATAGAATCCTAGAGTTGGGAGAGACCACCAAGGGGCATCCAGTCCAGTCCCATTCTGCCATAAAAGATACACAATCAGTGCTCCCCCAACAGATAGTCATCCACCGCTCCATGCAGAAGACTTCACCACACTCCAAGGCAGTCTAAGCCCCTTCTACACTGTCTATAATCCAGATTATTAAAGCAGATAATCCACATTTTCTGCTTTGAACTGAATTATATGAGTCTACACTGCCATGTAATCCAATTCAAAGCAGATAATCTTGATTTTATATGGCGGTATAGATGGGGCCCTAGTCTCCAACCAAACAGCTCTGACCATCAAGTTCTTCCTCTTGTTCTGGCAGGAGAATATTTCAGATCACAACCCAACCACTGAGAAGGTAGGTAGCATTCAATCCCATCAGATCAAGGTCAGCCCTGGTTAGTACTTGGATGGGAGACTGCCAAGGGATTACTGGTGCTGAAGGCTCTATTTCAGAGGAATTAATTGGCAAACCACCTCCCTGCCTAAGAAAACCCGATGAAATCCATGGGATCTCCATTAGTCATCAAGCAATTTGAAGGCAATACACATATCCCTACTTGCCCATGTAATGCAATGGCACCCAAGGAAGAGCATCCCTTTGTGAATTCAGCACATACTTGCTTGTTTTTTGTCTCGGCACAAAAGTAGTCACATTCCAAAAATGAATAGAAAACTTGAGAATCTGTTACATAAATGTTGTATTTACTTTGAGAGGTATTACAGTTGAAACTCTTCATCCTTCATCCTTTATCTGCATGCAATAAAATGAGATTATTATCCAAATTCCATGCTTCTAGGAATGCCCACCAAAGTCACAGCTATGAGGGTAGTGTGCTAACATCATCGCTTAAGTGACAGCATGGAAACCAAGCATCTTAGTTGTATTCAAGATTGGAAAACTATCTGTGCAAGAACAGACACCCACAAGTTTGAGATATGCTATCTTCAGCCGATTGTAGCACCTGAGGACCTCAAAAAAAGTGAGCCAGTGGGGCTGGAAAGAAACCCAGAGCATGTTTTTGACATGAGAGGTGCAAAGCATCACACTGGCTTTAGGCTCCAATAAGCAAGTAAACAAACAAACAAACATTTCTTTCAGTGTGGGATTAAGCAAATCCTGTTGCTCTATATAATTTTAAGCCCTTTGTCCTTGAATGTCATATATTTTATACACACACTGACACACGGAGCCTCTGTTGGCGCAGCGGGTTAAACAGCTGAGCTGCTGAACTTGCTGACCAAAAGGTTGGTGGTTTGAATCTGGGGAGCGGAGTAAGCTCCCACTGTTAACCCCAGCTTCTGCCAACCTAGCAGTTCGAAAACATGCAAATGTGAATAGATCAATAGGTACTGCTCTGGCGGGAAGGAAATGGCGCTCCATGCAGTCATGCCGGCCACATGACCTTGGAGGTGTCTACGGACAAGGCTGGCTCTTTGGCTTAGAAATGGAGATAAGCATCAACCCCCAGAGTCAGACACAGCTAGATTTAATGTCAGGGGAAAACCTTTACCTTTACCTATACCTATACCTATACCTATATATATATATATATACACAGTAAAGTCTCACTTATCCAAGCTAAACGGGCCAGCAGAAGCTTGGATAAGCAAGTATCTTGGATAATAAGGAGGGATTGAGGAAAAGCCTATTAAACATCAAATTAGGTTATGATTTTACAAATTAAGCACCAAAACATCACGTTATACAACAAATTTGACAGAAAAAGTAGTTCAATACGCAGTAATGTTATGTTGTAATTACTGTATTTATGAATTTAGCACCAAAATATCATGATATATTGAAAACATTGACTACAAAAATGATTTGGATAATCCAGAGGCTTGGATAAGCAAGGCTTGGATAAGTGAGACTCTACTATGTGTGTGTGTGTGTGTGTGTGTGCATATATATATATATAGAGAGAGAGAGAGAGAGAGTAGAGTCTCACTTATCCAACATAAGTGGGCCAGCAGAATGTTGGATAAGCTAATATGTTGGATAATAAGGAGGGATTAAGGAAAAGCCTATTAAACATCAAATTACATTATGATTTTACAAATTAAGCACCAAAACATCATGTTTTACAACAAATTTGACAGAAAAACCAGTTCAATACATGGTAACACTATGTAGTAATTACTGTATTTACGAATTTAGCACCAAAATATCACAATGTATCGAAAACATTGACTACAAAAACATTGACTACTAAACGGCAGACTGCGTTGGATAAGCGAATGTTGGATAAGTGAGACTCTACTGTATGTGTGTGTGTGTGTATATATATATATATAATTTATATTATACTAGCTGTGCCCGGCCACGCGTTGCTGTGGCTTAGTCTGGTGGTGTTGGTCAGTCTACATTAGGTTGTATTTATGCTGTGACCTCCACCCTCCTTTATACTCACATTAGTAATAGCATTTGAAGTGTGTTACCTTCTTCAATTTCTGTGTTGATTGATAATTGCTTGAGATCCCTGTTGTCTTTGGTTTGTTGTTAATCGTGATGTCTGATTCTGCTGAGTGCAGTTTATATTTTTATTGTGGTACAATAGTCTTTTTTTTTTTGCCTGTGTAGGTGTTTATTATTATTGTTGTTGACGTGGTCATGAAGGTTGGATAAGTTAGATGCTACTGTACTGTTTTTTTTGGAGGCCCAGTGTAGCACTGACTGGCCTCTCAGCCTCAGTGCCTGGCTGCTTCTTGCCTGTGATGGTGTTGATTCTTATTGTTATCATTGTAATTGTTTTTTTGGAGGCCAAGTGTGAATGTAGGGATTGGGGAGGTGGATGAGCACTGAATGGCCTTGTAGACTCAGTGCATGGCTGATTCTTAGAGCCTTTCCTGCTTGCGGAGCCATGGAACTGGGTCAGTGGGTTGGATGGTGGGGAAAGGGAGAAGGAAGAGGCCTCTAATTGAAATGCATGGACTCCATACCATGGGGTGCTGGAATTTGTAGTTTGCATCCAGTCCAATCCCTTTCTTTCTTTTTGTCATGGAGGAAGAACCCACCCAAACCTCTCAGACAGATGGCCATCCGGTTTAGTTGTGTTGTTATAGCCACGATGCATTGTTGTGAGTTGTATGGGTCCGGATTGTGGTTTTGTGGTGTGGTTGTATTGTTACAACCAGGAGGCAAGACTTTTGCATTATGTTGTCAAGTTTTGTATTTCTGGGGCATTTAGTTGTGTGCCAAGTTTCGTATTTCTGGGGCGGTAAGTTGTGGTGTTATAGTCACGATGAATTGTTGTGAGTTTTGTGGGTCCGGATTGTGTTTTGTGGTGTGATTGTGTTGTTACAACCGGGAGGCAAGGCTTTTGCATTGTGTTGTCAAGTTTTGTATTTCTGGGGCATTTAGTTGTGTGCCAAGTTTCGTATTTCTGGGACGGTAAGTTGTGTTGTTATAGTCACGATGCATTGTTGTGAGTTTTATGGGTCCGGATTGTGGTTTTGTGGTGTGGTTGTGTTGTTACAACCGGGAGGGAAGGCTTTTGCGTTGTGTTGCCAAGTTTCGTATTTCTGTGGCGTTTAGTTGTATTGTTATAGTCACGATGCATTGTTGTGAGTTTTGTGGGTCTGGATTGTGGTTTTGTGGTGTGGTTGTGTTTTTGTAACCTGGAGGCAAGCCTTTTGCATTGTGTTGCCAAATTTCGTATTTCTGGGATGTTTAGTTTTGTTGTTATAGTCACTGCGCAAACAACTTTATCATTTTATATATATAGATTATACATTCCATGTTATTAATTCCTTGTATTACAGTAGAGTCTCACTTATCCAACACTCGCTTATCCAACGTTCTGGATTATCCAACACATTTTTGTAGTCAATGTTTTCAATATATCGTGATATTTTGGTGCTAAATTCATAAATACAGTAATTACTACATAGCATTACTGCGTGTTGAACTACTTTTTCTGCCAAATTTGTTGTCTAACATGATGTTTTGGTGCTTCATTTGTAAAATCATAACCTAATTTGATATTTAATAGGCTTTTCCTTAATGCCTCCTTATTATCCAACATATTCGCTTATCCAACATTCTGCCGGCCCGTTTATGTTGGATAAGTGAGACTCTACTGTATTATCATCTTCGTCCATGTTTATTGCAGTTATGTAAGCAACGGTATTTAGATACCTAAAATTATGGCTTTATTTCAGAAAGAAGTTATTTGATTATGCCTTAATTCTATACACTACATCTTTCGTAAGCTGTTTAATGGCAAAGTAAAAGGATCTGATATGGCTCCTACAACACTGATCCGACAAGCCAATAAAAACAATTACATTTTGTAAGGTTAGAGAAACAAGACAAGGTAACTCTAGCAACAGCTTGCGTGGTTGTCATTAATATAACAAAGAATGGCAGGTGCAAATTATACACAGGAAGAGCAAAATACTTAGTGCAGCTTTAAAAAAAGAAATGTGACAAAGGTTAATACTTCTCTCATCATTTGCTGCAAATGTCAAACAGCAGCCCATTCAGCATCTATTACAATTAATTCAACCGCCGCAGAAGTGTAGGTGGCACATCTATACTTATGTATCACCCACTGCTAATACTCCTGATAAATATCGACGCAGCAATATGGAAGATAAGCATAATTAAATAGACAAGAAACACGCGGAGTGTGAAGATCTGAGGTCTTACCAATCCTTTGGTGGAGCTATGGAAGGAAGTGGGTAAGCTGATGATGGTTCGGGTTTGTGCCTAGCTCATTTTCTCACAAACTGTGTGGATTTTGAGGCAAGGCTTCAACAAAGTACCAATAAAGGGAAGAAGGAATGCTGTTTTGAGCACAGAGGGAAGTGTTGATATAAAGAAGGTGATAACATCTCTAGCATCAGCTCTGCAGGGAGACATTTCAAAGTCTGTCTCATCCCTGCAGTTGGTGGTGATTGGAAATGGGATGCTCCAAAAATGTGACAATTTTGGGGAAAATGTGGTAGTGTCTGGTTAGGTTGCCATAATACTTACGGGACACTGAAGTTGGCTGTAATACCGGCAGCTGTTAATGGCCGAATAGTTTAGAAATACCACAGGAGACAAACAGCTATAGATTTGGGACAGTCCTCCACATCAAGTATCTCCCGTCATCTGTGACAATTTAGCTATGCTGGGAAATGTAGCTCAAAGGATAATAACACTAAGGAGGGAGAGAGATAGAAGCTAAGCAGGGTCCGTCTTGGGTAGTACTTGGATGGGAGACTGCCAATTAATACCAGGTGCTGTAGGTGTATTTCAGAAGAAAGAATGGGCAAAACCACTTCTGAGTAGTTTGTCTCCTAAGAAAACCCTGCTAAATGCATGGGGTCATTATAAATTGACAGGGAACTTGAAGACTCATGTGGACATACTTATACAACAGTGGTTCTCAGCCTTCCTAATGCCGGGACCCCTTAATATAATTCCTCATGTTGTGGTGACCCCCAACCATAAAATTATTTTTGTTGCTACATCATAACTGTAATTTTGCTACTGTTATGAATCATAATGCAAATATCTGATATGCAGAATATTTTCATTCGCTTGATCAAATTTGACACAAATACCCGATACACCCAAATTTGAATACTGGTGGGGTTGGGAGGATTGATTTTGTCATTTGCGAGTTGTAGTTGCTGGTATTTATAGTTAGCCTATAATCAAAGAGCATTCTGAACTCCACCAACAATGGAATTGAACCAAATTTGGTTCACAGAACTCCTATGACCAATGGAGAATACTAGAAGGGTTGGGTGAGCATTGATCTTGAGTTGAGTTGTAGTTCACTCACATCCAGAGAGCACTGTGGACTCAAACAATGATGGATCTGGACCAAATTTGGCATGAATACTCATTATGCCCAAATGTGAACACTGGTGGAGTTTGGGGGAAATAGACCTTGACATTTGGGAGTTGTGCTTTCTGATGGGCTTTGGTGGCCTCTCTGACACCTCCTCGCAACCCCACCAGGGGTCCCAACCCCCAGGTTGAGAAATGCTATTATACAACAACCTTAAGTAAGGAAGATTTGATGGCAAGCCAATGAAACTTAAGTTGAGAGAGACTTCTCCAGGGGAATGAGGCAACCAGACCAAAGATCCAGAAGCAAAGGGAAAAAATCAGGGATAAAAGAGGGATTACTACGACTCAAACTTGCAGAACCATGCAAGGCTGAAGTTCATATACTGAATATAAGGAGTTAATCTGGGGGATGAAGATTTGTAGTCAAGAGTAATGTATGTGTATGTGTGTGTGTATGCATACAAACACTTGAGATTATAACTGCAGGGAAGAAAATATTCCTCTTTGTTTAAACCACATCCTCTTGTCATATGTTTTGAATCAAGTCAGTAAAACAGTTGAGTTCATTGTCTGATGGTAACACTTGCAGTATTTGGCAGCATTCTTGAATAAACAAGTCTATGCCAAATTTCTTTGCTCGTGTTATGTTTCTCGACAGTTTAATACCAATCATTGATCATATTACATGGGTTTAATACAAGCACGGAGTGAATACAAGGGTTGTTATTCCAGATTATATAGGAAAACCTTCATTCACAGGACACCAGTCAGAGAAAGCCACTGACAGATACTTAACCACAATATATGCTCGCATTGAGGCAGAGGGGTCCTACTTATATTTTCACAAAATATCCAGTTCTTCTTGTAGGAAGAGGTAGAATGTTTGTGATGTAATTACAAATTACAAGACGTTCTTCACATTAAGAGCTATTCAATTATGAATTACACTGCCATTGGATGGTGGCATACTCTGCTTCTTCAGGGGTGTTTAACAATGGTTGGGTGGCTATCTTTCAAGACTGATTTATCTATCTGTCATAGCATGGGACTGGGCTAAGTGACCTTTGTGGTCCCTTCCAAACCTATGATTCTAATAGGCAAAAGGAAAAGGAAAAACTACAGTCTCATATAAAACTATTCAGAAGAGAGATGACTAGTGCTGGGAGATATTTTGAAATTTAATAAATAAGGGCAGGGAGCATGTGTCCCTTCAGATATTACTGAAGCACATCTTCCATCATCCCCATGCTAAGTGGACTGATGGGAGTTGGAGCCTAGTGATATCTGGAGAGCACTGGGTTCTCCACCACCAGTTTTAGAGTAAGGATGCATCTATACTGCAGTCCAGGGTGTAAGTGGACATATTTAAATAAAGGATGTGACTTCCCTAGCCAAGTGCTTACGGCTCCTTAGAATGTGGAATTACAAGTAAAACATGCATAATACTCAGAGGCCTTGGTAGATTATTCCTGTATCTGAACATGTGAGATTATGCATTACTGGTTATTTGAAACTCAAAGTGCTATAAATTTGTATGTTCACAATTGCACTTATGTTCATTTTTAGAATGCTCTACTGACATCCTCTTTCGCCAAAGGAGAATAAAGCCTCTGATCATTTGCCTTTATCCCATCTATGTCTCATTCAATCCTTTGGGAGCTTGACATACCAGGCTCCAAACTCGTGCCCCTTGCTGTAGCAGAAACCACGTAACAAAACTACACTTCTACAATTCTACTGTATTGAGTTATGTCAGTTAAATTGGTGTCAAACGGCATTTATTTTACAGTTTATAAGATGCACCCAGAATGAGACATCCAACTGCATTTCAGCAAACAGCATGAGAAACCCTAAGTACCGTGTTTCCCCGAAAATAAGACAGTGTCTTATATTATTTTTTACTCCCAAAGATGCGCTAGGTCTTACTTTCAGGGGATGTCTTATTTTTCCATGAAGAAGAATTCATATTCATTGTTGAACAAAAAAATATATTCTATACTGTACAGTAGTTGTCATCACAAACCAACATAACTAAACCAGACAAACTGTGACTCCTGTCAAGAATTTCTTGTTACTACCATTATTTCCATATACAACTGGTATGTAAGCCGCCCCGAGTCCCTCTGGGGAGATGGAGGTGGGGTATAAAAATAGAATAATTATATTATTATTATTATTATTATTATTATTATTATTATTATTATTATTTACCAATCCTGCATGCTATGGTGTTTTGTTTGGCGCACGCCTGGCATGCTTCCAAATGAAAACTTTGCTAGGTCTTACTTTCGGGGGAGGCCTTATATTTAGCAATTCAGCAAAACTTCTACTAGGTCTTATTTTTTGGGGATGTCTTATTTTCAGGGAAACAGGGTACGTGCTATTGCTTGACAAAAGTGTTATTGAATCCCATTGCCCTCATTACACTATATTTGCTTTGTTTCCTTACCTGAAATTGTACATCTGTCTGAATAATGCCTGTTTGCGAGAGTCTAGGAATTAAAAGTCCAAAGAAGCAACATTTCCAAGTTCTACAACGGGACCATTTACAATTATAACATAGGTCAATCTAATAATGTTTCCAGAGGGCAAAATAATTCCATGTTCCACTGTAGGATTTACTTATCTATGATTTGCAGAAGTACTTTCATGAGCAATAGCTTGAGGTTTTTTTTTAAGTAACCCGTTTTGTCAAGATCTAAACATTCCTTATCTCCACATTGTGTTAACCAAAAAGGTTAAATACATCCACAATGCAAGGATTATGGTCTTTTCTCACATGTTCTTCTGGATGAAGAAACATCCTTTAATAGGCAGAAAAATATCGGGCTGTCAAGCAGACACCTCTCTGCATGCATTTGTACGCTCCATTTAATGTGATTCATTATGCATCTTAAAGATGTTCAGTCTGTGTACAATGTATATACATTGCAGACATAAGCTCTAGTCAGGTATTAAAGCTGTCAAAGCATATAGAGACAGCTAGAAGCCTATACTCCATTTCCGTTCCCTGTGTCTGTGGCTTCCCTATCTCAGTGGGGAAGTCCTGAAGATGAGCTTTAGCCAAATTCAATTAAAAGTAATTGCAAAACTGTATGTGATTTGGAACCAGATCTCCAAATCTCACTGAGGTCTGGAGCCACATTTAGCCTAACATACTATAGCTTCATGGCTTCACGATTAAAAAGCAAAATTGCTGTCTACCAGTCTGGCAAAATGGGGCACATATTCTTTTAATAATAGAAGACCACAAAGCGGGGCAAACATTTAGAGCAGTGGTTCTCAACCTGGGATTCCCAGATGTTTTTGGCCTTCAACTCCCAGAAATCCTAACAGCTGGTTGGGATTTCTGGGAGTTGTAGGCCAGGTTGAGAACCACTGGTCTACACTGTGGATTCATATCATGCAGTTTAACTGCAATTAACTGCATTATATGAGTCTATACCAGACATGGGCAAACTTCTGGGTGTTTTGGACTCCAATTCCCACAACTCCTAATCGGCTGTTAGGAATTGTGGGAGTTGAAGTCCAAAACACCTGGAGGGCTGAAGTTTGTCCATGCCTGGTCTATACTATACCTATAATGCAGTTTCAATGCCCTGCTTTGTCCACCATCCCACCTTTGGGAAGAAGAAAGGATAATATCCTCAAAGCAGAAATTACCACTATCAGCCCAGACAAGTACAAGATAGTTTTGAGAGCTAAGTGAGTTCCTCCATCCAACAAATAACTGATAAATAAAGGTGGACAAGGAAACGTATTGGAAACCTCTTCAATTAACCCTATTTTTAAACACACAACTAAGGAATTATTCATTTACGCACATCTTAATAACTTGATTGTGTTGTGGTTGTGGGTATTGTGTATATGTACTGAGATATTTCTTTTTCAAACTCTAGAATAATGAAATTATTCTTGAGTTGACTGAGAGGGAGATGACAGCATGGTGAAAAAAGAAAGTTATGACAACATATGTAATACATACTAAATTTGGATATTGATTGATCTAACACTGCTTAGTCAAATGGACCCTTTTAAGAAAATTATATATTTTTTCTCTCAGTATAAACTATCTGAGGCTTATTAGTCCTTATAACGCTTCCTACTGGGAAGATACTAATAGTAGTAGTAGTAGTAGTTGAGCATCTCTTATCCAAAATGCTTGGAAGCAGAAATGTTCCATATTTTGAAAAAAATGGAATTTGGAATACTTGCATATCTATAATGAGATATCTTGGGGATGGAACCCAAGTCTAAACACAAAATTCATTTATGCTTATATACACATTATATACATAGAGTGACAGTAATTTTATAATCAATGTTTCTCGAACTCTGAGGATTACCTGGGAATGAATCCCACTGGAGCATTGCAGCACACCAAAATACCTGGGAGTCACTCTGGACTGTGCCCTGACTTACAAGAAGCACTGCTTGACTGTTAAGCAAATAATGGGCGCTAGAAATAATATCATATGAAAGCTGACTGGCACAACTTAGGGATCACAACCAGATACAGTGAAGACATCTGCCTTGCGCTTTGCTACTCTGCTGCTGAGTACACACACTCAGTATGGAATACATCTCATCACATTAAACAGTGGATGTGGCTCTTAATGAGACATGCCACATTATCATAGGCTGTCTACACCCAACACTGCTGAAGAAATTATACTGTTTAGCCGGTATTGAACTACCTGATATCAGTTGGGAAGTAGCAACAATGAAAGGACCAAGGCATTGACATCTCCAGCCCCTCGTCTGTTTGGATATCGGCAGCATGCCAACACTTAAATCAAGAAAGATCTACAGAGATCTTGCTGAGGAACACCTCAGCAAGTGAGAGTCCAAAAGTGACAGGTAAAAGTCTGGAACCTCAATCAGTGGCTGACTCCAAATGAGAAACTCTCTCCTGGGCACACAGAAGACTGGGTGACGTGGAAAGCGCTGAACAGACTGCGCTCTGGTACCACGAGATGCAGAGCTAACCTTAACAAATTGAGCTTTATAGTGGAGTCCACGACATGCAAGCATGGAGAAGAGCAAACCACAGACCACTTACTACAAAGCAGCCTGAGCCCTGCCATATGCACAATGCGGCAGTCAACCGGGCACCCCTACGGGCGGTGGTCAACCGGGCACCTCTATGGGCGGCGGTCAACTGGGCACCCCTACGGGCAGTGGTCAACCGGGCACCCCTTTAAGGAGTGCCAGAACAACAGACCACACCAGGAAGAAGAGCTGTATTCTCTGCCTGGCAGCCCTTGCTGGGGACCTCCCGGCACGGGCACCGGGCACCTCCTGGTGCGGGCACAGGGCTACTCCTGGCTCGGGCACCGGGTACCCCTATGGGCGGCGGGCGACCAGGCACCCCTACGGGCGGCGGTCAACCAGGCACCCCTACGGGCAGCGGTCGACCGGGCACCCGTACGGGTGGTGGGCGACCGGGCCCCTCCACGGGTGGTTTGTGACCGGGCACCCCTACAGGCGGCAGGCGACCAGGGACCCCTACGGGCGGCGGTCAACCAGGCACCCCTACGGGCAGCGGTCGACCGGGCACCCATACGGGTGGTGGGCGACCGGGCCCCTCCACGGGTGGTTTGTGACCGGGCACCCCTACAGGCGGCAGGCGACCAGGCACCCCTACGGGCGGCGGTCGACCGAGCACCCCTACGGGCGGCGGTCGACCGAGTACCCCTACGGGCGCCGGTTGACCGGGCACCCCTACGGGAGTCAAATGTCTCTCCCAAGAGCCTATAGGGTGGAACCATGGACATTGAAGGGAGATCATAGCACCGTAAAAGGGCTTGCTGTTATGTTAAGGGTTATTGGCAAATAGACTGAACCCAAAAAAACCTTAGAATTGAATCTGTTCAGCATCTTCTGTTTCGATAGAAGAGTTTGCTGACCTGCTTAGATAAAACCTGACTAGGGTCCACCTAGAAGGTGGCGCAATGAGTTAAACTCTTGTGCCGGCTGGACTGCTGACCTGAAGGTTGGGTTGCTGACCTGAATGTTGTCGGTTTGAATCCGTGAAATGGGGTGAGATCCTGTCTGTCAGCTCTACCTTGCAGAGACATGAGAGAAGTCTCCCAGCAGGATGGTAACACACCTGGGCTTCCCCTGGGCAACATCTTTGTAGACGACCAATTCTCTCACACCAGAAGCGACTTGCAGTATATTCTCAAGTCGCTTCTGACACAATAAAAAAATCCTAGAAGGGCTTTTAAGTTGCACATACAATCAGCCTTCCACATCCGCTAGTGTTAGAGACACAGGAGCCCCATGACAATGAAGCTTGTTGGTTTGAATTCGCAAGATGTGATGTGCTCCTATCTGTCAGCTCTAGTTTGAGGGGACATGAGAGAAGCTTCCCAATTCTCTCACACCAGAAGCGACTTGCAGTATATTCTCAAGTCACTTATGACACCTCCCACGTCATGTGGCCCGCATGACTGCATGGAGTGCTGTTACCTTCTGCCTAGCATGTTACTGAACTGCTAGGTTGGCAGAAGCAGGGGCTAACAGCAGGAGCTCAACCCACTCCCCGGATTTGAACCACTGACGTTTCGTTTTTGCAAGTTCAGCAGCTCAGCGGTTTAACCCGCTGCACCTCCAGAGGCTCCTTTGGAAAGCATCAAAAGCAAAATAATGGGCCTTCCATTTCCTTTGTTTTACTTCGTAAATAATTACTTTTATTGTTCTATATATAGCTCTAAACATGCAGTGAAACCAGAAAGGTCCCCTTTGGCCTTCCACTGCTAAAAATGAACAGAATCTATTGTGAAAAGTAGGCTAAAAAGCAACAATCGATAGGTAATCAATACATAATTTGAGCCACATCGTACTTGGTCCTCAGCCTGAGTCAGGTTTACAGCTTGCAAGTGTCAGGTTTTGTCTAAATAAAACAAGCTTTGCCAAAATGTTATCAGCCGAAATTGGAAGCGAGAGGCACAATCATTGCTCTTTCAAAGAGCAATCCAAGGGGAGGAAACAAGGCAAAAGAACTCACTGTCACCCATCAACAGAATGGCTCCCAACTATGTAGATTGGTAATGTGTAAATTCTAGATTACTGGGAAGATCCTAGCAAAATTACTACCTTTCTATGTTATTAAGGATTCTAAACTTCTTTTCTTCTCCATAAGACATTTTTCTGTGGATCTCTCCTGTAATGTTTAATTAATAAAACCATTATTATTATTATTATTATTATTATTATTATTATTATTATTTTATTATGACACAGCAAACAAGATAGATATGCTGGATTTCATATCACAAAATCACAAGTTGAACACTTCCCAAGCGTTTAGGACTGGGTGAAGTATTTTTGGATGATGGGCACAGATCCCAGTACGGTGGCCTTTTGCAGTTGGCAGATTGTAATTTTGTCAATGTCTATTGTTTCCAAATGCCAGCTGAGATCTTTTGGCACGGCATCCAATGTGCGGATCACCACAGGGACCACCTGCACTGGTTTCTGCCAAAGTCTTTGAATTTCAATCTTAGGGTCCTGATAGCGGCTGAGTTTTTCCTGTTGTTTTTCGTCAATGCGACTGTCACCTGGGATGGCGACATCAATGATCCAACGCTTTTTCTTTTCCACAACTGTGATGTCTGGTGTGTTGTGTTCCAGAACTTTGTCAGTCTGGATTCGAAAGTCCCGCAGTATCTTTGCGTGCTCGTTTTCCAATACTTTTGCAGGTTTGTGATCCCACCATTTCTTTTCTGCTGGGAGGTGGTACTTGAGGCATAAGTTCCAATGAATCATTTGGGCCATATAGTTGTGCCTCTGTTTGTAGTCTGTCTGTGCAATTTTCTTACAGCAGCTGAGGATATGATCAATGGTTTCATCAGCTTCCTTGCACAGTCTGCATTTTGGGCCATCAGCTGATTTTTTGATCTTGGCCTCAATTGCATTTGCTCTGATGGCTTGGTCCTGGGCTGCAAGGATCAGGCCTTCTGTCTCCTTCTTCAGTGTCCCATTCCTGAGCCATAGCTAGGTCTTCTCCTTATCAGCTTTTCCTTCAATTTCGTCAAGGAACTTTCCATGCAATGTTTTGTTGTGCCAGCTGTCAGCTCTAGTTTGTAATGTGGTTTTCTTGTAATAATAATAATAACAATTATTATTATTATTATTATTATTATTATTATTATTGGGCGGATTGTGGTGCAGCTGGTTAGTAGCCAGCTGCAATAAATCACTACTGACCGAGAGCTCATGAGTTTGAAGCCTGGATTGGATTGAGTGCCCGACCATTAAATAGCCATTAAATAGCCCCAGCTTATGGTTACCTAAGCAACCTGAGAGACAGTTGCTTCTGTCAAGTAGGAAATTTAGGGACCACTTATGTGGGGAGGCTAATTTAACTAATTTACGTCACCATAAAAATGTCCAGCTGCATGCATGCCATAAGATGAGGAAGTAGTCCATCAAGAACTCGGCGTCACAGTGGATGATGAAGCAGCAGCTCCTCCTGTGGCCGGAATCAAGCATACCCTCAGGAAGCCAGAAGCTGGGAATGTTCAATAGCCTCTGTGTATTTGTCTGTGTGTTTTGCATGTCTAACGGCATTGAATGTTTGCCATGTATATGTACATTGTGATCTGCCCTGAATCACCTTCGGGGTGAGAAGGAAGGAATATAAATACTGTAAATAAATAAATAAATAATACAACTTTATTTTTGTATCCCGCCTCCATCTTCCTGTAGGGACTTGGGGCGGCTTACATGGGGACAAGCCCGACCAGACATAGATTAAAAACAACACTATAAAATTTATAAATAACATCATAATAACAACTGTATCTCATGGTTAGCACACATTTCAAGCATCTCGGGGGAAAATCCACTTAGGTATCCAACTACATTTATCAAGCTCAGCAACATTTTTTTTTCTCACAATATTTACAGTAGAGTCTCACTTATCCAACATAAACGGGCCGGCAGAACGTTGGATAAGCGAATATGTTGGATAATAAGGAGAGATTAAGAAAAAGCCTATTAAACATCAAAATAGGTTATGATTTTACAAATTAAGCACCAAAACATCATGTTATACAACAAATTTGACAGAAAAAGTAGTTCCATGCACAGTAATGCTATGTAGTAATTACTGTATTTACGAATTTAGCACCAAAATATCACGATATATGGAAAACATTGACTACAGAAATGGCTTGGATAATCCAGAACGTTGGATAAGTGAGACTCTACTGTACATGTTTTTTAATTCCTTCTACAATGAACACAGACAATTTTTAATACTTTTGTATGTATATGATCCTCCCAAAACAGCATAGTGTTGTGGTTTGAATATTGGACTGAATTCCCGCTTACCCATGTTGACCCATTGGTGACCTTGGGCAAGTCACACTCTCTCAGCCTCATAGGAAGGCAAAGGCAGACTGCACTGAGAAGACTTTGCCAAGAAGAACTCATGACAGGTTGACCATAAGTCAAAAATAAGGCACACAACAACATACCCTCTCTTGACACTGCAGCACAAAATTGTACTCACCGTTTTTCACTCCATCCTTAAAGTAACCCAATCCATCTTCTCACGCCTCCCTAAATTGTAGCTATTTTGGTGCCTGCTGGCTTTCAGATTTGCCTGGCCAGGTACACTGACATTCTCCTTAATGTGACCTTGTGCTCGTGAAGCACTTTCACAAATGAAGTGAACAATAAAGCCTCTGATTGCATGGAGTGCTCTGTGCAATGTAGCCTCTTGGCGACTTTAGGTAAAGCAAGATGCATGCAATTTTGTCAGAGGAATTGACACAATAGTAAGTTTTGTGTGGTTTTTCTTCTTTAATCTCCCACCTGTTTTGTTCTCTTCCTCTTTCAATTTGCAATGTCTCCTCCACCTGTCTTTTGCCTCTTGGCCATTTGATCTGTAGTTGATTGTTATCACTGCTGCTGCCTTATCTTTGTCCAAAAATGATATACACTTCCACATTCACTTCCTCTCTTCTTAAAAATAGATTTGAAAATTACACACACATTGCAGATTTTATTAGGAAAAATTAGGATAACATCCTCTTGGATAAATGTTGGAAAAGTAAGGAAGAACAGAAGAGTATCTGTCAGCAGATCATCTACCTACACCGTAAGCATATATATTTGGTCCATTTTTGCAACAACATGTCTATCCAGCAGTACATTTAATACAAGACTTTGATAAGAGAAGAACTTCTAATTTAAATAAAGTAACTGAAAACTGACTTAATCTTACATCATCTATCTATAATATTTTCTCAAAATCCTGGTTTGTTAACTTTAAATATTATCTATTAACAATTTAGGCACCTATACACACACAGTAGGAAAGGAAACAAATGCAACCCCTTCAAACTTCGGCCGAGAATACCTGGCAAAAGGTAGCCGTTGCCTTTGACTGGCCAGACTTTGCATGCTGGCCTTGTGTCATGAATGCTTTTTGAACCTTAAAATGTTTTTTTAAAATCTATTTTCAGTGTATCAGAGTATCTCAGGTAGTTTCAGAGAAAGAAGTAGACTGGGTTTTATAATAGCTATATATTGGTTACACAGACAAAAGGGAATCATCACATATACTCTAAAATTCATTCATAATCCATACATTCACTCATTAATAATAATAATAATAATAATAATAAAACTTTATTTATATCCCGCCACCATCTCCCCATGGGGACTCGGGGCGGCTTACATGGGGCAGTGGCCCAAACAACATAAGAACAAAATATAAGCAACACAATACAATCACAATATAAAAAGATAAAACAATAATACAATATATCAATATAAACAACAATACAAGATAAAAATTTCATTTAAAACACATAAATGGAAAGACCATAATAAAAACAGGATAAATTATTAAAAACCCACTGGGGCTGATTAATTAATGACTATCTCCGAAGGCCTGCCGAAACATCCAAGTCTTCAGTTGCTTCCTGAAGGAAGGTAGAGAGGGAGCCAACCTAATCTCCCTGGGGAGGGAGTTCCAGAGTCGGGGAGCCACGGCCGAGAAGGCCCTCTCTCTCGTCCCTACCAAACGCAGTTGTGAGGAAGGTGGAAGTGAGAGGAGGGCCATCCCGGAGGATCTCAGCGATCGGGTGGGTTCATAGGGGACGACGCGGTCACGAACATAGGCAGGTCCCGAACCGTTTAGAGCTTTATAGGTAATAACCTGCACCTTGAATTGGGCCCGGAATATTATCGGCAGCCAGTGGAGCTGCTTGAACAGGGGGGTTGACCGCTCCCTGTAAGCAGCTCCTATTAGTAACCTAGCTGCCGACCGTTGTACAACTGCAGTTTCCGGACCGTCTTCAAGGGCAGCCCCACGTAGAGCGCATTACAGTAATCCATCCTTGAGGTAACCAGAGCATGGACCACCATGGTCAAGTCAGACTTCTCGAGGTACGGTCACAGTTGGCGCACTAGCTTTAGCTGTGCAAAAGCCCTCCCAGCCACCACCGACACCTGAGCATCAAGTGACAGCGATGAGTCCAGGAGGACCCCCAGACTGCGGACCTGTGCCTTCAGGGGGAGTGTGACCCCGTCAAGCACAGGTAACCACCCTATACCCCGATCAGTCACACGACTGACCTGGAGGACCTCTGTCTTGTCAGGATTAAGTTTCAGCTTGTTGGCCCTCATCCAACCCATTACAGCGGCCAGGCACTGGTCTAGGATCCAAGGGGCTTCCTTGGAGGTAGGTGGAAAAGAGTAGTAGAGTTGAGTGTCATCTGTGTAGAGATGGCACCGAACTCCAAAACCCCGGATGACCTCGCCCAGCGGTTTCATGTAGATATTAAAAAGCATGGGGGACAGAATGGAACCTTGCGGGACCCCACAGGTCAAAGGCCAGGGGTCCGAGCAGGTGTCCCCCAGCTTCACCATCTGGGATCGGCCCTCCAGGAAGGACTGGAGCCACTGGAGAGCAGTACCCCCAAGGCCCATCCCGGAGAGCCGTCCCAGAAGGATACCATGGTCGATGGTATTGAAAGCCGCTGAGATGTCTAAGAGAACCAACAGGGACAAACTCCCCCTGTCCAGCTCTCTACGGAGGTCATCCACCAAGGCGACCAAAGCTGTCTCAGTGCCATGACCAGGCCTGAAACCAGACTGGAATGGGTCAAGATAATCGGTGTCATCCAAGAATCCCTGGAGTTGAGAGGCCACCACTCGCTCAAGAACCTTGTCTAAGAATGGGAGGTTTGAAATTGGTCGATAGTTTGATAGAATAGAGGAATCGAGGGATGCCTTTTTTAGAATTGGTCTAATAGTTGCCTGTTTCAGGCTAGATAGAAATTGCCCTTGTTCCAATGAGGCATTGATAATCCTCAAAAACCAATCGACCAACCCCCCCCCCCCCCCCCCGCAAGCTTTATAAGCCAGGTAGGACAAGGGTCTAGAGCACATGTGGTTGGTCTCATTGCTCCAAGGATCTTGTCCACGTCATCAGGCCGAACAGGTTGAAACGAATCAATCAAGATGGAATCAACAGATGCTCTAGGTACCTCATCAGGCACTGTATCAAAGCTGGTGTCCAAGTCGGAGCGTAATCGAGCAACTATCTGCAAAATGATGCGCGAACTCGCTGCATCGAGTGACCGAGTTGTCAAGGGGCTCCTCCACCTCATGAGGATGAAGGAGCTCCCGAACAACCCGGAGCAACTCTGCTGGTCTATTTGTTGCAGATGCGATGCGGGCAGTCGAGAAAGTTTTTCTGGCTGCCTGCAACGCCATAGAGTAGGCCTTAATGGAGGCTCTAGCCCGTGTAGGGTCGGTGACGCTCCAAGTCTTCCGCCACTTGCACTCTAGTCCCCGCCTCACCCGCTTCATCAAAGCCAGCTCCTTGGTGAACCAAGGAGCCGACCTGGCTCTGCGGAGCGCGAGGGGACGATCGGGGGCGATCGAGTCAAGAGCCCTGGCCATCTCGGTGTTATAGAGATCAACCAGGGTCTCAACAGGATCGTCAGCCAACATGACAGGAAGTTCCCCAAGAGACATCAGGAATCCATCTGGATCCATAAGTCTCCTGGGGTGGACCATCTTAATCGGTCCGCCACCCCTGTGGAGGTTTTGGGTGACGGTAAGTCTAACACTGACCAGATGATGGTCGGTCCATGACAATGGAAGGATGTTTTGATCTTCCACACCAACATCTCCCCCATTCGTCACAAATACTAGGTCTAAAGTGTGTCCAGCCTGATGAGTGGGACCAGATATCACTTGGGACAGTCCCATGGTCGTCATGGCAACCATGAAGTCCTGAGCTGCGCCAGATAAGGTGGCATCCGCGTGGATGTTGAAATCTCCCAGGACAACAAGTCGCTGAGAGACCAACACCAGGCCAGACACCACCTCAGCAAGCTCAGGCAGGGAGACTGCTGTGTCGCGGGGTGGACGGTACACAAGCAGAATCCCCAAACTGTCGCGGCTCCCCACCCTCAGGTGGACACACTCAAACCCGGTTGATTGAGGAACGGGGCATCTGGTCAGGGGGATGGATTCCTGATAGGCTACCGCCACCCCACCTCCCCGCCCCACAGGTCTGGCTTGCTGGTGCACTCCATAGTCTGGTGGACAGAGCTGGGTAAGATTAACTCCCCCCAGCTCATCCAGCCAGGTTTCTGTAATGCAGGCCAGGTCTGCCTTTTTTTCCAGGATCAAATCCTGTATTATCGCTGTTTTACCATTTACAGACCTGGCATTTAACAGCAAGACCTTGAACCCGGGGGGTCTGTCATGGAGGCTACCTGACCTATCTTTCCTCAGGGTCGCAAGGACTTTGCTGCGCTTCTCCCTGGGCTGATGGTTTCGACCGCGCCTTCCCCCTCCCCACACCACCTCAATGGCTGCCCAATGGTGGTTATACTCACCATCCTTCTTCATTGTTGATCAGACTTCTTGGAAGGAGGCGGGTGTTCAAATGCAGCATTCCTCACAGATCTGGCACAATTTGAAAAAGGAAAAGGGTCTCCTTATGCAGCGATTTTGTTGTTGTTGTACTTGGTTGTTTAGATAACCTGTCATTCAGCTCAGACTTGCTGGAGCCTCATCAATTCCGGAACAGAAGTTGTTTAACTTATTTCTTAAGGTAACATTGTCTTTGGCTATGTAAACAAGTATTGTTTACACCAAAAGTTCTCAGGTCAGTTTTCATAATTTCTCATTAGAACTTTTCACGCCAGAGTTAATGAATTCTTCGCCTCTTATTTATTTACAGTATTTATTTATCTAGGTAAAGGTAAAGATTTCCCCTGACATTAAGTCCTGTCATGTCTGACTCTGGGGGTTGGTGCTCATCTCCATTTCTAAGCCGAAGAGCCGGCATTGTCCGTAGACACCTCCAAGGTCATGTGGCCGGCATGACTGCATGGAGCGCCCTTACCTTCCCACCGGAGCGGTACCTATTGATCTACTCACATTGGCATGTTTTCGAACTGCTAGGTTGGTAGAAGCTGGAGCAACAGCGGGCGCTCACTCCGCTCCTGGGATTTGAACCTGGGACCTTTCGGTCTGCAAGTTCAGCAGCTCAGTGCTTTAACACACTTCGCCACCGGGGCTCCATTTATTTATTTACAGTATTTATATTCTGCCCTTCTCACCCAAAAGGGGACTCAGGGCGGATCACATTGCACACATATAAGGCAAACATTCAATGCCATAACATAGGACAGAGACAGACGCAGGCACGGGCTGGCCTCGAACTCATGACCTCTTGGACAGAGTGATTTGTGTCCTCAGCCTTGCCAGACCTTTATAGGCTCCAGCCAGACCTCAATCAAACAATTTCATTCAATTCATTCATCACACTTGGGAAGTGGTAGCATCTGGACTGGAGCTGAAGGCCGGATCAGAAGACCACGTTGATACCTGAGGAAGAAGAGAAAGGGAGGGGGGATCCAGGACTTTTGGGGGTGGGTTTCCTTGGTTAACAGCAATGTTACTAAACCTGTTTAGTTTTCCAGAGAAGCAGGGAGATAATGACACAAAAGCAAGTAAATGTTAACACTTTGTACATTTTTTAGTACAGAAAAGAATTCGGAATGAAACCGAACAAGTCAGGATGTCCCCTGCCTGATGGAAGAGGTTTCGGCCAAGCCTGGTTGAGACCATGCCTGGTATAACTTGAGGTGTAGGAATGGTTGAGTCTATCATCTAATCATAATTTGTAGTGGGAGAAAAGCTTTATATAGACTGAGGTGTATATTTGTAATAGTGGTAGTATTTGTAATTGAAACAGTAAGTGTAAATGAAACAAAGAAAGAAAAACTGTAATTGTAAAAATTGTGGAAATTGTTTCATATTGTATTGTATTGCATTGTTTAACAAATTTGTTAGTAGTAAGCTTGCCTTTTATTTAAATTTTGTTGGCTGTACCAACTGGGTTTATTAACTTTATAAAAAATCTAACTAAGCTTTGAGTATCATTAACTGGAGTTTACATAAACTTTTATGGGGCCCTGAACACCCTTAATCAAGTGCTAAATACCTTGATGCTGCTACTGCTATTTGTATTTGTTGCTGCTTTTTGAATGCGTCTAATTATCTTGGCTTTGCCTTTCTTTTACTCATTTTCCTCTTCAAATTGGCAGGAGTGTCTAATGATAGAGGAATATGAAAATACAAATCTAGAAAAGATATTAAATTAACATAAAGCACAAGAGGGTATAATGCAAGTATAAACGTAACAAGACTGTACATAAAAATAATTACCAAAAAGAAATATAGTGGACTTTTTATATCTGTCACAGTTTGGGTTCCAGGACCAACTTTGGATACCAAAATCCATGCGTGCTCAAGCCCCATTATATGGAATGATGCAGCAAAACAGTGCCTCTTACATAAAATGGCAGATTCAGAGTTTGCTTTTTGGATTTTAAAAAATGTGTTCAAGTCATGTGGATGGTTGAATCTGTGGTTGTAGACTCTGTGGATATGGGCAGCCAACTGTCATCAGCTATAAATACAATTATATGTATTCCTCTTAAATCCTTCACTGTCCAAATTAATTTAAAAAATAGTAAAGGGTGCCCAACCATTCATAGTTTTGATTTTGGAGGCGCTTTCTAATCCTGATGGGGCCCAACATGGCAAAAAAGCGTATCCCTGGTTCACCAAAATCAGTCACCTTATTGCTAGGTTGCTACATCCTGTCAATTCAGTTTCAATTGTAGGTAACTATGAATGAGCAACTTTCAAGAGCTCCAGTCATCCACTGCTCTGCTCATGTCTTGCAAACTCGGGGCTCTGGCTTCCTTCATTGAATCAATTTAATTGAAGTGCGGTCTTCCTCTTTTCCTACCACTTTCCATTTTACCAAGCTTTTCCAGTGCACCACATCCTATCATGAGATGTCTGACATACAGTAACCTTTACTGATTGATATAATTTCACCCTGGCCTCTGTTGATATTTAAACTCTTTTGTTAGAATTTGCTAACAAGGCATAATTTCAGCCAACAGCAAATTTCAGACATATCTTATTTACTAAAGTCTGGATTGAATAATTACAAGAAATGTTATATTCATTTTTTTAATTATATAAAATATTTTTGTTTTATACAAAAATTCAAAACTCTACATTGATTTTTTTAAAAAGCTTGCCACAGAGCTCTGCAAATCCACCACAATACAATTCCAAGCACATTTTCAGACCATTTGCTGTGGCTCCCGATGAATTTGTTCTGTAGAAAAAAATGCAAACAGTTTCAGAAAGGTGAAAATACATGTATTAAAAAGTTATTTCCAACAATAGTCACATACTCTCATCACAATGGAGACTGTCCCAACTTGTGATCTGAACTACTCACCAAACTTCTCTCCCCATTCTCAAAGTTGCTCTGATTTCTAGAACTTTCCAGCTTCAAAATATTAAAGAGACTAAACTTGAACAGTTTATGATGCCTTTCCTTGGAACCTCTGACAAATCTCACTAAATATTAGATGCTTGCCAAATATGTACATGGAAAACCAAGGGCAGGGAGGACTGCCTTCCTAAAGCACTAATGGTTGACTAGGAGAGAATGCACACATATGCTATTTTTAAACAAAGGCAATTTTGCCTGAAACAAAAGTGTATGTGCCACAGCTTTGTACCTTTCCTGCTCACGGAGTGCCCTGCACTGTAACACAAGCCTCCGCAGTTGCAAGAAGATTTCCATTAACCTTGCACTATAGTTCGTGGACCAGAACTAATCCATTTCCCCCTTACATTCCTGGTTCTTTGCATTCTCTACTGGACCAGAAAGAGTGTCCTGGCAGGAAGATTGAGGTATATCAATAATTTCCATACAGTCTTCACAAGTATAAGTAGGAATCTAACAAAATTCGGCAGAAACACTTTACTCTAGGATGCCGTTCTTTCTTTCCAGCCCAGAACTGCTCAAATGCTATTTTTCTCTCAAGATGCTCAGATAAGCATTAAATAAACAGTACCACTTTTAGGCTATGCCATCTCTCTCGTGTTCTTTCATCTCGGGTATCTTTAAAATGTGAACAGTTCTCCAAAGGGATTTTTTCAATTACCACCTCCAATAAAGGTCAACAGATATGAAATATATAGCAGGCAGAACATGTTCATTCCCTGGAGATTTTCAGCAGCGAGAAAAGAAAGCATCTTTGCTACATTAAGCAGGCAGTATACTGCAAAGGGACTCACTGGCAAGTTAGAATAAGAATGCAGCCCCATCCTGCGAAGGAAGCACAAAAAGTTTCTTTCCTCTGTAGGCCATAATCATTAAAAACATATGAGAAATACATCTTTATTCATCTGATGAGAGATAGATTTATTTTCACTTTATTTTTGTTATTTTTAAGATTAGCAGTTCTGTTTGTGATATGACTTCCCCAAACATGTGCTGCTATGAAAACAAAGTGCTACAGAGCTAAAGGCAGCTGTGGCTTGACAACTCATCTCTTTTCTGCTCAATCCCACACACTTCCTAAAAGCCCCTAACACAGCAGCTATAACAACCCTGTGAGCCATCATTTATCCATGTTTAATGTATTTTGGACAGATTTCAGTTTGTTTTCTATTTGAATATAGACGTTTCTATGACTACTGTCAGAAATATGCATACAGCTAGGAAGAGAGTTAGTTCCCACCATTTCTTTTCCCCCCATTAATACATTTCATGACCATATATATATATATATATTAAAAAACCATGAGGATCTGAATTCCAGAAAGTTTGAAAAATCATGTTTAAAAATAACCTGGCTTTCGGATGGTTCATTGAACACACATTCCCTCCAGGCTATATGTATATGAAACAGACATGAATGTCAAATTTGGACTTAAGTCCCACTGCAAAATATTTCATTATGTATGCCTATGCAAATACAGATATATATTTTTTGAAAAAAAATCAAAAACACTTCTGGTTGCAAGCATTTTAGATAAGAGATGCTCAACCTGGATTAAAACGTACACTAGGCTCATACATTAGAAATTAAATCCTCGCTATGAAACCAAGACATGGGAAATCTCAGTACATTCACCCTTTTTTTTAACAAAGAGGGCAGAAAAACAAGGAGAAGCTGAAATAGACGGAAAAGTATGCCAGCAAAGAGAGGAGAGGCTTTAATAGCCCAGAAAGACTTTTATGCCTCTGAGAAACATCACACAACTTTAGATTCTGGTTCTATCTACCATTAAATGTTGTGTGTTGTTGACCTCTCCTATCGATCAACAAACCTTTACAGAAAAAGAAATCCTTCACTAAATCTCATACAGGATGGATCTCCGATATCTGAAATGCTTGGGATCAGATACATTTTGGATTCTTTGACATTCTAGAATACCTGTATTTTCATACACACAGTGAATGTAGGATGTGTGTGGGGGGAAAGAGGGTTAGTCACACATCTAGCACCCACTGAGTTTTTTCTCAAAAAGGCCTTGCTCCTATCAGCAATAAAGAGGGAAGGAGAGGGAGGCCACGACTCCTGTAAAAAACAAACATCCCAGATACTTCCCGAGCTGTCATCACGCTTTCTGCCCTTTGAAGAAAGTAGCATTCATAGCTAGGAAGGAAGTAAAAGTCACAGCTGTGTAACTGCTTGAACTTTTCCTTGCCTTCTCAGCCATGAGGGACTGCTCACAGATTCTCAGTTGGGTGAGGCTCTCAGGGAGAGATGCTTTGGATATTATGCCCTACTAGGGAAATTCCAGCAGATTAACTGATTTCTTTAGTGAGCTGTGGAAATAACAGGCAGTGTTTGCTTTGGGGGACAACAGACACACACTGATGGTAGTCAGTCAAAGGCATGTCAAAAATAGTGGAGCTTCCTAGTGATCATGCACCAGATTGAGCTCCAATGCTTTTGCTTACATGGGCTGGCAATGTCAGGCTGAACATAGCAGGAGAGAAAAACTTTTAGACAATTTTTGTCTTAAATAAGAAAATGGAGAAGAACCATGATTTAAAACATGCAGGTTCATTTCTCACGGAAAAATGCCCCTTCTTTCTGTCGATTCTTTGCCCAGAGGTATGTATGTATGTATATGTATTATTATGAAGCCGCGGTAGTGCAATGGGTTAAACCCTTGTGCCGACTGGACTGCTGACCTAAAGGTTGTGTTACTGACATGAAGATTACTGGTTCGAATCCACGAGATGGGGTGAGCTCCCATCTGTCAGCTCTAGCCTCAGGGGACATGAGAAAAGTCTCCCAGCAGGATGGTAATACATCTGGGTGTCCCCTGGGCAACATCTCTGTAGACAGCCAATTCTCTCACACCAGAAGCGACTTGCAATATGTTCTCAAGTCACTTCTGACACAATAAAAATATCATTATTTATGCCCCATTTTATCTCTCACAAAAGGGACTCAAAGCAGCTTAACATAAAAGCATTAGTATGCAATTTACGATATACAAATATGCAAACATTAAAACAGAATTAAATATAAACAGCATTTTAAAAAATCAGTTAAAAACCATTAAAACATATTCAAAGCATTTTTTGCTTTTCCACTGATAAAAATCTAAAGTGGGATCTAGTTCAGGTTAAGATTAGCATTATAAATTCCAAATTAGGGATTGTTGCAGTGATGCTGGCAGTGGGCTACTTTCCTTGGATTTTTCCCTTTCTTCCCAGCTACATGGGCTGCTCTCCTAAAAGGGCAGGAAGTTTGCCAACATCGGGGGGGGGGGGGGGGGACTTGAGATATCTCCTATTATAGGGGTCTTGTGAGAGCAGAGCTACAAGAACCTCAGTCTTCCCTCTCCTCCTCTTCTCTTTTCTCAGTCAATTTTTACAGAGGAAAAACTCAGAAGTGGGTGTCTGATAGGGGGAAATCAGTTTTTGGAAACTTTCAGTTTTCCTACTAAGAGAGGCTCAACATGTATATGATTCTAGTGAGGACAGGGGGCTAAATTCATTAACGTAAACCCTCCTTATTCTGGATTCAATGAAGGAATGGAAGAGAGAAAGACCAGCTCAGAAACCATTAAAGACAGATAAAGGTCTAAGTGTAGTGTATGCAAATGCCAAGATATTTACCTGTTTGGTCACAACATCCTTTAGGGTTTTGTGGTCTTCTCCATAGGCAAATAAGATAGTGTCACCTTCAGCTTCACATCATTCACAGTCTTCCCATGTAACACTGCTATGGCATCACTAGCACTGGCTCTGTCAGCAAACATGGCATGACCCATGTTTTTCCCAGGAATAAGGTAAACTTTTATAAAATTTCCAAATCGACTGAAACAAAAAAATCCAGGACAAATATAGTTAGAGAGTTACATACAACACAGGATGAAGTGTTTTATTTTTGCACTTGTAAAACAGCTTTGTGTTACACCATTACTTCTGTGGGTTCCCAAAAAATATTAAGTATGTTTCATGCATCTGTGGAAAGTGGATCTACTCACAAAACTTTATGCTAATGTCAATCAATTAAAGGTTTTATTTATGGATTCTAAAATTTTGCTCTTAGAATAAAGCCAAAACCATGATTTTATTTTTAACTAGTCAGGTTCTACTTGTAGAGACAGTCACTATTTGACTTGGAATGGATGTGGGAAAATGCTTCTCGAAATCTAACATACAAGCATTTCAACAAATAAAATCAAAAGCATCATCTGCAATGCCCCAAGTCAATTGTTGTAGTCGTTTTCCACCAATGTATATTCCTTTCTCTTCCAGACAAACTGCAGTTTCATACAACTGCAGTTCTTCACAATCTACAATTATTTTCTTTTTAGGTTTCAAATCAGGCACATCCATTCTGAGCAGGTTTGCTTTTTTATTGAAGTCAATCTCACCTTAATACATTGTCCAAGACATCTGGAGGTAAGGGGTGAGGGTCAAATATGATGAGAAGACTTTCCCGCACAGGAGAGTCAGGAGGAGCTCTCCTTTTGCTTGAAGGAAGTTCAGCGTCTGTTTGGATACGGGGTGGAATCGGGGGCTCCTTGAGACAGAAAGGAAACTACAATCAAGACTGCTGAAATCCTATGTGCTGTCTAATTGACAGTGCAGGTGCTTAGATATCAGTCTAATCATATTCTTCCCACCGCTAGCATGTATCAGAGTTTCTAGGCATCTTAAATGTTTCCAAAGTGGTTTATTTCTCTAGTGTTTAAAAATATAGCTTGTTCTAACAAGGCAGGAGTAACATAAGCAAACAAGCCAAAGAACAAATTTAGAATGTTGGAGAAAAGAATAAAAGTTGGTTCAATCTATTTATATATCTGATGAGTCATAAAACAAGTGACCCAACAGAATTATTGCTTCCCTCTCCTTGCTAAGACAGGGAGAGAAAGAGAGACTGTGCTCTTACAGAGGAATATCACTGATTCACATTAAGTTTGTGTTTATTATCTGCCCCATCATCTAATCCTGATCTCCAAAAGACTGCTATTTGTTCTAATGGTGATTTTGCTCTGTAGTTTAGGGATCCTTTGGACATCTGTTCCCATTTATAATGTGTAATTCTGCATAAGCACTCAATTTTTGTTAAACGATATTATGCTGCTTTCCCAGCAAACAAATCCCAACCAACAACCTTCAATCTATAACTTTTTACACATGGAAGCAGACTGCACATATGTGCCTGTGTACAAGGATCTCCGTAGATGCAGCTGCCAAACAGAGTGGAGGTGGGCAGGGAGGCAGAAGGCACAGTACAGGCCAAGCCCCAAATATTTATAGCACTGTATACTGATGGATCAGCTATCCACACAGATAGCCACAGGAACATGGCTTCTCTCCAACCAGTCTTAGTTATAAATACAACCACCTATGGGTAAACTCATGATCCAAAATCTTTAGCTATTAAAGTTATCCTGACAAAGGATGAGAAGGGAAGAGGAAAATGGGTTATAAAGGATGATGAAGAGCATTAATTCTTCATTCAAAAGAGAGATGGGCACAGTGTGCCTCATATCAAGGCTGTTTTTGTAGACCATTGAGACTTTAATTCTTCTGATTTTAAAAAGATGTGAACTGCCTCTCCGAGAAAGGAAATTTACCTTTTAAATAGGGTGCAGCGGTACCCTTTAAAGCTGAAAATATACAAAACACAATTTTTGACAATCAGAACTGGATTTTTGGCCATTTGTGAGAGTTTTTTGACCTTTCTTTTCTGGCATTTTGACAGTTCACTCCGCTCCCTGAGAGCCTAATGAGCCAATTACTTATTGATTATTATCATGGGGAGTATTTTAAAAGAAACAATCAAACACACATAGACTATTTAGAAATAATAATAAACAAGCTTTATTTGTATACTGCTCCATCTCCCCAGAGGGACTTTGATTAGTGAATATATATATATATATATATATATATATATATATATAGTGTGTGTGTGTGTGTGTGTGTGTGTGTGTGTGTGAGCGAGAGAGAGAGAGAGAGAGAGAGACAAACAAGACTCAACACTTATTTCTAGAATGTACAAATATCAGACGTCCTTACAGAGAAGCCCAGAAGCTGAAGAACTGAATTGTCTTTCCATATTACTGATAACATCTCTGAATTCACCAGTTCTGTTGCCATTTCTTCGAAGAGACTGTAGCCCAGGACAAAATTAGAATACTATTTTAAAAATAAATGCTGTATATGTATATCCTAACACTACTCAATTGTATTAGACAAAGATATTTACTTATTTATTTGTATTACATCTTTCTTCCACTGTGGGACTCTAGGTGACTGGCATGATGATTTAAAACAAAATACAGCTTACCCCCCCCATCCAAGTAGATGAAAACATTTATGCTGACCAAGCTTAGGGATATTTTCATACTTCATATGAATTCTAATGTAATCCAACAGATAAAGGTAATCTGCGCCCACAGAATGGTTTCTGGGATGTACTATGGAAGGTATCGTATTTCTTAAATTCTAAAATGTACTGTTTTCCTATATAAACATCTCTAAAAATTGGGAGAGTCTTAGAATCGCAGCTGTATCTTATTTTTGGTGATGGTACTGAATTTAGGGTGCGTCTTACAATCAATGGCATCTTACAATTGAAGAAACATGGCTATTATTATAAAGAGAGGAACTAACGGAACGCTTGATACATACTGCTGCATTGGGCATTTACCTCTGAATTCAACCCCCATTCTTCAGGAGAAGCCTTACTTCAAAACAAGATGCAAGTCACTTCCAGCTTTCTGAAACACTTCCCAAGCCTAAAAGAGCTTTGGAGTAGGGAGCTGAAGATATTGCAAAGTCCCCTTTGTCCCTTATAGAGCAAAGATGGCATGTTTAAGTTTGGTTTTGTTCTGAATTGTTGGGAGGTAGTTTGTTTTAGGGCTTTATTACACAAGTCTGGAAAATTACAATTACAGCAAGATAACGTTGTCTATCATCGACACTTTTCAGGCTGCTTTCCAATTCAATTACACTATGTAACATGATTTTTGTTCCTGGGTTATAGCTGTCATTTCCTAATTGGTTCTATTATAAAACACAGAAAAGTTTTATTAAACTGCAAAAACTTTGTTTTGGTGGGACATTCTTGCAGCACATTTTGCTATAATATTTCAATGAATATCTAATTGAGTCTGAACCAATTCAACATAATTTCTGGAGTATAACAACTACTTTCAAAATAAGTACTGCACAATGAAACAGGAAATAACACTTCCAAACCAGGAACTTTTTTCAAATTTTATTACCTTGTGTTATTAGTGAAGTACACCCTTTCAATGATTGGAGGGGGGGAATCAATGGCTTCCAATATTGCTGTTATTGTATACTGCCGCTGGTTCAATTGATTCTCTCTACTTGCTATATTCTGCCTGTCAAATGGTATGATTTTTGTCTTTTTTATGTCTCACTACTCCCAAACAGGGCGAGTTTGCTTGCACTGAAATGAAATAGCCCTTGGGGTCCACAAGACAGTCTTTAGGCCTACATGTGACCCAATGCCCAAAGTTTTGCTACTTCTGTGAGAATGGAATGTTGTCATACAACGATATTCAAAATTTAGCTTCATGTAACACCCAGAGAGAAACCAAGGGAAATCCCATTTTTCCTTACATATAATTTTTCTTTTCTCTTCAAGTCACCTTAATTTGGCGTTTAAACACAATAATCAAATGTGCTGCAGCTTAAAGGATTCAGCAACTACGTTCCAATTAACATTAGTAAATAACCACACATTTTTATTTCTTTGTACTTTTCTTTTTTACACAATTCCCTTAAAACAATTGCCCCTCATGATTACCAAACTTATCCAACCCTACTTATTGTTTGGTACTCACTTAGTTTCATCAGTTTCATCTTCAATAAAAGTAACAAGCAGATGATTCCCAAAAGGATATTCATAACCGTTGAGTCTGTTTTTGGCAAAGATCGCTGATGCAACATTACTGTATTGAATCATTGCATATGCTAATAAATAAATAAATACATACATACATCAGTAAAAATGGGACAAAATGCATAGGTGTCCATCAAATAATAATAATAATTTATAATAATAACTTAATTCTTATATCTCGCCCCATCTCCCCGAAGGGATTTGGGGTGGCTCACATGGGGACCAATCCCAGCAATATACAATAAAATACAATCACATAAATACATTTAAAATATATAAAAACATATCAAATCAGATGGCCCAACACACATTTTGGTGCCACAAATGTAAGACGTGTTTCTGGGTATATTTGACCTGCTATTTCCAAAAATTGCACCAGTTCCTCCCTATCAGCTCTAGTTTTTGAGATACAGAACATATGCCATATACCAGTCATTTGCTTGGCCACGGAAAACCATGATAACCATATCTAAGAAACTAGAGCTGATACAGTCTATTCAATGCAATTTTCTGAATAAGCACCCCAAATAATAGTAATAATAAACTTTATTTGTATCCCGCCACCATCTCTTAAAAGCACTAAATGGAGCAACATGCACAAAGTATAACAAGTACATGGCAATAAGACAGCAACAAAATAAACTTACAACCAAAATAAATAAATCATCATATAAAGTCATACTAATTAAAACTGAGTAAAACAGCAAATATAAAATAACTGAATATGTATCAATCCTATAAAGTGCAGGGGTAAAATACCCCAGAAACAGGCCCAAAAATCAAGACACCAAAAAAAATAATTGTTGGGGCTGTGTTCTTTCAGTAAAATTCAGTAAAAAGGGGCAAATCCTTTCTTCTGAAAGAACATAATATTGCCAGGAAATCTGGAATTCCTCAGCAAAAAAAACAAAACAAAAACAGTCAGCACTACTTCATATTCTACCTTAATACAGAAAATCTGCTTTCATTTTAGGTTTTCATTTGCATATGCACAACAATGTGTTGGTAACACAATAAAAGGGATTGTGACTATAACTTTATACTACAGACCAACTGAGGCCCTTCCACACAGCTGAATAAAATCCCACATTTTCTCCTTTGAATTGGAATATATAGCAGTGTGGACTCAGATAACCCAGTTCAAAGCAGATATTGTGGGATTTTCTGCTTTGATATTCTGTGTTATATGGCTGTGTGGAAGGGACTTGAGACCTCCTTCTGAGTGAACAATTACAAAGATGCTATGTAACAGTTAAGACATAATATTCCTTTGCCCAGTACTTAACAACTTGCTTTGTTGCCACAACTGATTAAAAAAATATCCTGCCTGTTTACATGTAGAGGGTTTAAAGTGGAGCTCCCATGAGCCAAAGGTAACCATTATCCCTGTCTGAGCCACTATCACTGCCTTTATAAATACATCTAAGTGTTTGTTAAATCTGGACAAACATGAGGAAAATGCAACAGTTTACAAATATCCAACCACAAATTAGTTCTGACATCACCTCCTCCAATCTCCCGCTTAGAAAGACAGAATCTGCAAATGAACAGCTCTCTACTGACAGTCTCACATTTTTTACATTGCCAAGGTAAATCTCTCTAAAACTCTATTTCTCTTTAAAATTGAGAAGTCATGCATTTAGCTTTCAATTTGTTGCCTTACTGCGTTTACTGTAAAGTCCCTGATGAATTTCACAAGCTTCCAATCCTGGGATGAGATCGAAGAGATTGAATAGTTGCTTTCGTTGCAATGGGAATTCTGATACTACTGATAAGCGCCTGGAGACAGATTCTTGGCTTCTGTTATCACTTGTTTCCAAGCTTGAAAGGTCTGGCAATTGTTCTAAAGAAACAAGAGTAAAACAATACTGTTGCAGACCACAGAATGACTGTGGGCTGCTTGTACTGAACAGAAACATCCACACATATGTTGTTCCGCAAGTTCTTCACTTATGATCAGCCTAAGTCTTTGCTATTATGAGATATATTTTAAAGTACTAAATATTCAGCATCTATGTCTTGGATTTATTTCTAAACCATTTGCATACAATTCAGCTGTCAACTACCTGTCAACAGCAATTGATAGTTACGTATCTCTGCCAGAAGAGGCTGCTGTTCTTAATACAGTAGAGTCCCACTTATCCAACATAAACAGCCCGGGGCTGTGGCGCAGACGGGAGAGCAAGCCAGTGCAATTAACTGCTATGAATAACTGACCAGGAGGTCATAAGTTCGAGGCCCGCTCGGAGCTATGTTGTTGTTTGTCTTTGTCCTATGTTAAAAGGCATTGAATGTTTGCCTAATATGTGTAATGTGATCCGCCCTGAGTCCCCTTCGGGGTGAGAAGGGCGGAATATAAATGCTGCAAATAAATAAATAAGTGAAAATGTTGGATAATAAGGAGGGATTAAGGAAAAGCCTATTAAACATCAAATTACGTTATGATTTTACAAATTAAGCACCAAAACATGTTTTACAACAAATCGACAGAAAAGGCAGTTCAATACCCAGTAACGTTATGTAGCAATTACTGTATTTACAAATTTAGCACCAAAACATCACAATGTATTGAAAACATTGACTACAAAAACATTGACTACTAAGAGGCAGATTGCATTGGATAATCCAGAACATTGGATAAGCGAGACTCTATTGTATTTCCAAAAGAGCAGATTCTCAGACCTATCTCAGTTTGCTCAGTACATGCTTGTATTCTTTTGCTCTTCCATCATTTCTCAGGAAAGTCAAGATCCAAGAGCAGTCTCTCTCTCCTATAACTCAGCTAGATCTGTGCTTCCATGGATAAATGTCAATGATTTTGTTTTAATTTGTACTTCTTGGGATCTAAGACAAACCTCTGGAATTCATTTCTCGATCTACCATCAGTGCTACAGATAGGGATCAGAGGCTTGTACTTCTAGATTCCAACTGGGTAACGTTTTTGATTTTAACAACTCTAGTGACTCAATGGGGGGAAAGTCCACCTCAGCTCATTTGACTGACCTGAACATTTTAGAAGATTTTAATATTTTCTTCAGCATTTACCTTTGCCATTTTAGCACATAAATGTTTTATACAGTTTTAACTACCATATTCAATACTGTGTTTTAACCTTGTTCTTCACTGTGTTTCTTAATATCTAATTGTATACGTTTCTACGCTATAATGACGCTTGTACATTTTCTGTTGCTGGTCATCGACTGTAATAAATAAATTTGAATTTGACTTGAACATGGTATCTACCATTCTATAATATCTTAAAAGACCATACTAATTGTGGTCTACAGGTATTTTTGCTCAATATATTTTTTGGTCTGTAACAGAGGAGTAATGTATTGGTGCAATTTCCATTATTTACCCACAAACAACACAGTATTTGTGAAGGAAACAGTGTCCTAAGAAGTAAAAAATGTGAAAAATTGCACTCTGACTGCTGTATGAGTGGGTACATGAACACAATTTCTCCCTGAAATAAAAAGAGGTAAAGAACACACATCCTCTCAAACGAGCAGCTTTCCTGAAATATTTGACTTCTATGCCGTGCTTGCTAATATAGAAGCAATCTACACCTAAAAGCAAATGGGACTTAGTTCTGAGGAAACAAACATGTGACAGGGCTTCAATGTGCACTCATCATTTGCAAAGCACATACTAGACCTATTCCCTTGAGCCACAACCGTTCTTGATTCAAAAGTTAGCTTTGAGAGGAAAACCTCTTCCTTGAAGCATCTTTTATGGGAAAAGTTTCATTTTCTGCAGATTCAGGATTTACAAAACTTACAACACTTCTACCCACCTGAAGGAGACATGGTGCTCCTTTGTAGTTGAGGGCTGATTGTCTCCTGGCTTGTACTCTCAACATATTCATGTCCATGGGGATGAAACACATCAATGTTATGTTCATTCAAAGCTGCCGCATGACCTGAAGACAACAGACCAATAGACTTGGATTAATTCATTACGTATCTCTGACATGTATTCAGTCTTATAGACCATGCTGCCTTATCTCTTAATAACAAGTAAGTCCCACAGATGCCCATGGAAATTATTAGAATATGTTCAGTAGGGCAGAGCTTCTTAAGCTTTTTCAACTTGCAACTCCTTTTTGCTCAAAAACTTTTTATGTGACCCCAGATATATAGGCATATAAAATAAGTGTAGAAATCAAACTTTTTTGGAATATCAGATGGTAAGACAACTTTTTTAGAAAATCGGATGGTTAGCAGTTTGGGCTCAACTTTTGGTTTTTTCTTTTCCTCCTTTGATAGAAGTCGCTGCTGCTGCCACTCCTACTCTATGTGTGGGGAGGGGGGACAGAATCCTTTCATGACCCTCACCTTGAGCCAAGGGGAGCCCATTTGGCATCAACCCACACTTTCAGAATCTCTGCACTAGGGTCTTGGCAATGCTCATCTTAAGAACACAGTGTATACTTGAAACAGACCAGTTGGTCCCTTGTGTGTGACTTCCGGTTGTATACTGTTCACATAATGTTCCTTCTCAAGGGAGGGAATGGGCTCAGTATAAGGCTTAGATAAGTCATACAAAGGAATTCTTCAAGATTAGAAAAGCAAAGCAATACAGAATTCTCATTTGCATTGTTTCCTGCAGACTACTGGGCATCCTCTATATATGAATCTCCTTTGAATCTTTCAGAATGACACAAAATATGTCCCCAAACCCCAAAGTGAAATTATCGATATGTATGTTTCAGGACAATGGAAATGTTTGTGACATACCTAAAGCAATCAGGTTTCCCTGCCGTGATGCATTGATTCGCTTTTTCTGGTTTGCGCTACTGGATATACTCCAGTTGGACATAGATGATCTGGTGCTGGAAACTGCTGCAAAAACAGAAATATTTTAAGAGTTCTAATATCTATCAACAGAATGAATTCTATAGGCAGAAAGATTTCTCCAACTCAACTCCCAAATTTAATTTGACGATTTAGGGGATCCTTCAAAGAAGATTGGCAGGGGAAAATGTGTGCAGAGTAGAGATGGGAAAGTCTAGAAAAAAAATGGAAAAATGGAGGGGGGGGGGGGGGAGACAGAAAAAAAAACCCCAGAAGAATTGGGAAAAAGCAGGGAGGACTGTTTTCCATCTCCAGTGCAGGGAAAGAGAAAAGAACGTAAATCCCACAGCCTACACCTCATGCTAGGAGCTGTCCATACTTTTCACAAATCATGTCAATCTCCACTGTTGAGAGTATTACACACCTAAAGCAATAAGGTTCTTCCTCTGTATTATATGGCTCTTTGCTTCCTCTCTGGGACTGCACATACCATTTTCTGTCGGTAAAACAGACTGTTTCAATGTAAATCCAGCAGCCAAATATTTCAAGGAGGCAAAAAGAAAAAAAGAATCAGAGGTAATGTCTGGTGGGGCCCTTGCACTGTGGTGTAGGATGGCTATGTTTGGCAATAACCCAGGCTGAATTTTGAACCAAATACCTAAAGATGCTATAACCTCTGAAACATCTGAATAATACTTTCCAGAGTTTTCAGTGAGCCCAGAAATCAGTTTGAGAGAGTAAACATCAGACAGCAATATACAGCACAATAATAAGGTGTCTGTATGAAGGAAAAAAGGACTGCAGATGCAGTCTACAGAGATTGGTAGAATATTCAGTGGCTGCTAATGGACAAATAATTGCATTCTTTCCCCAGTAGCAATATGGAGAGGGATGTCCTTAGACTAAAACTTTCTAGGAAGAAAAATTCTAGGCTTGCAAAACCACAGGTGCTATGGCCGCTACAATTCTGAAAGCCAGCTTCGGAGAAATAGGCTGCTTGGAGTGAACAGCCTTCTTTTTTTCAATGATAAGCACAATGTCATTGTCCTTCATTCCAATGCAGTGCTATACAACAGTACTGCAATATTGCTAAGGATCATTAAACTAATGTAGTGCACCACCATGATTCTATCATTCATCATTCTAAAATAAAATATTTTATCATTGAAAATGTTTCAGTTTTTCAGGTTTCTATAGGAAAACCTCAGCAAACATCCCTGGAACTCTGTTTATTCGTTTTTCTGCTCCCCTACTCCAAGCTTCCACACCTCCATGTATCTAATAATTTTAAAAACCTATTCTCAATAACAACAACAAAACATGCCCCTTTCTGAGTAGAATGGAGAAAAAAACAATATAAAACAATTTAGTCTGTCCTGGGAAAACTGAAAAAAGGCACTGACTCCCTTTAGTCTCTCTACTCATAAATGGTTCTGTGGAGAAATGGGGATGGTAGCTAGAGGCACCTGGCTTCTGTGGTGCACTTGTGGTTTTCCCTCTCTGTGAAATGACCTCAATGTATTCAATATCTGTAATTTTGGCCTCAAAACCTGACCTTAACTTATACATGAGGTTGACCATTTAAGAGTTTATATGGTACTCATAGAACTAAAACCTTTTAAGCAAATCCATTAAAAGACAAAAGATTAACAACAAAACAGCACATGCTTTAAAATGCTTTCAGTCAATTCTGAAGAGCTAAAAGCCCAGAAAGGCTCATACAGGAAAACAGTGTCTTTCAAACTCCATGGACGGAAGTCATTCAGAGTTTTATAGATTTAACACGAAGACTTTGAATTATCGTATTCTCAGAAATAGATTGGTAGTTAGTGGAAATATATTCTAACAAAGGAATAATATAATCTCAGTAACCTTCCTTCTGTCCATAGCCTGGGTGTAATTCTTGGGGCCAACTGAACTTTTTCACTTTTGAGTATGCCATAGTAACCCAAAATCAAAGTAACCAAGATATGTATTACTGTGACCTGATCAGATGTTTCAAGAAATAGGCTCAGTTGGTATTCTAGTCTTAAGTGTGCAAAACCCCTCCTGGGACCACAGAAAGCTGGGCCTTTGGGCTCAGGGCAGAATTCAATAGTGCACCCAAACTGCAGCCCTGTGTCTTCAGGAGAAATCCATTCAACATAACCTGAATCCCCATCCTTTGGTCTGGAATAAGAATAATTTGTTTACCACCATCCAATCCATTACAAGCACTGGTTTAGAATGGAAAAAATCATTGAAAAGACCATTGGTGACACCTGACCTCAAAATTCCAGAAAAGCTCTCACTATATTCTGTTTCGAACTGATCACATAATATTTCTACTTAGAGGAAACAAAAAAAAAATACCAAGCCAACAGCTAAATTTATTAAGACTTAAAACATATATTTAAATTGCAGTAAAAGAAAAAAAAATCAAATTTCAAACATTTTCTAAGGAAATTCCCGTTTAGCACTTTCAAATGACAACCCCCACCCCTTTGAGAAACGTTTTCAGGAAAATGCCTTGTTAGGTTCCCCTTGGGGTTGCTATAGGCCTGAAGTGACTTGAGGGCTCACAACAACAAGAGATTGGAAATGGAGCAGAATGTATCTTGCTTTGAAAATCAGTATCTTCTTGAGATTTCTGCTAAATTTCAGAGGGAAAATGTGCACAACCTGTACTTACCTTTCTGAATACAGTGTGCAACCAAAAATGTGTATACAGTATATGAAAAATATAGATCAATTTTTTAAAACTTGAATCAATTTTTTAAAACTTAACTGGAAATACAAATTCATAAAAGACACTGGTTTTGAAATAAACTATGAATGTGTGAATTCTCATATATGGAAAATATTTTCCCAAATCTGAGAAGAAAAGAGGACAGATTTAGAATATCAGTGGGGAAAGAGGAAACTCAATGGGACAATCAAAAATATCCGTAAGTATGGCATTCATACTATTTTGTAGACTATTGTGCATCTCTTTTGTTTCAGTTAAGGAAAGAACATTACAAGGATTCCATTTTACTATTGTATATTAGGGGACTTGAGTATTCATTTGTTTGGACATCCACAGAGTGTCCTGGAACCAAACCCCAGCAGATAACAAGGGACCACTGTATAACAAAGTTAACAGCATTCATTCACATTTCTGCTACAAAAAATACTACTTACCCCAAAAGATTCAAGCTGCTCCCTTTTATATGACACGTTTCCTGTTCGAGATCGTGAACAGCAGATTTGTGTTCAAGAGTGTTCAGGACTTATTTACTATCTCCCAGACAGCTTGGTAACCTGAGGCCGATAAATAATTCAAGACATTATCTGCAGTTGCAGAAGTTATGGGTTATTGGGCACCACAATCATCTTCTTCTAGAGCCCTTTCCCCTTATTACTGCAAATCTTTCACGGGATCAAAGTCCTTCTAAAAGGGAAGGATCCTTTCTTACTTGCAGCACAAATACAAGAGAATGGCACACATGAAGGTTTAACTTGTTTACTTGAATATTCTCACTTGATATATAACAGCTCTTATTTGGAAAAAAAGTATTTATAGATGAAATTCTAGGTGAACAACTTTAAAAACCACAAGAAGACAGTTAAAAGATGACAAGATAAAAATATAATTTGCTTATATTTTCATCTTTTCTGGGTCTATCATATTAGCATGGAAACAGTGTTGTCTTTGTGAAGGTGTTGCAAACAGACACATATCTGAATAAGTTGTATAGTTCTTTGTGTTATTAAAAACCTATATGGGATAGAATGGGAATGAAATAATTATTAATTGTATCTCATCTTTCTATTTCCATATTTAGACTATATTATCACACTTCACAAAAAAAGCACAACCATGATTCTGAGGTACATCACAATTCTATAACAAGCAACAATGATATAAAAGTGGGTCAGTGTGTTTGTTCTCTCCATTGTATTTCATTCAGAAGAATTTTTTAACAAAAGTTGATGTTTGTCCCTCCTCTGCCATGCTGCTCAACCTGAGTTTTCTGTGAGAATGAAGAAAACCTTCCCTCTGAAGCCAATATAGGCATATCTCAGTCAATGTATTCTTTAGTATCACTCTCAGAGAAAAATGGTACGAGAGCCAGAAAGATATGGAAATAATAGATAGGTTCATACACCATCAAAAAGGAGAGGTTCAGCATGTTTCAGCAAACTTTTTATCCAAAACTAATGATATGCACATAGGCAATTAAACGGTCAAGTAAACTTACTGACATGGAAATTTCAGATGCCTTTTGAAAATCTTGTGAATGCAAAACCTTGACTTTGCCTAACCACCTTCTGGAGACCCTGTCATGATATTTTCTTGGCCATATTTGTTCAGAGAGGGTTTGCCACTGTTTTCTAGTAAGGCAAAATATGACTAACCAAGGAGTCAACCTGTGGGCAAGCCTAGATTTGATCCGCAGCTTCCTAGAGACCAAGGAGGCATCTATACAGTAGAATTATTGCAGTTAGGCACCGTTTTAAATACAATGGCTTAATGCTATGGAATCACAGGAGTTGTAATTTGGTGAGGCACCCACACTTTTTGGCAGAGAAGGCAAAAGACTACAACTCTCAGGATCCCACAGCATACACAGCTTGGGTCCAACCTATTTGCGTGACTGTGTATCGCCTTATGAACCAGTGCGAGCCCTGAGGACCTCCTCTCGGTCCCACCACCATCACAAGTGTAGTTGGTGGGGACGAGGGAGAGGGCCTTTTCGGTGGTGGCTCACCATCTCTGAAATGCCCTGCCCAAGGAGATTAGATTAGCTCCCACCTTACCAGCATTCAGAAAACAATTAAAAATCTTACACTGGAAGCAGGCATTTGAAATTGGCTAGTGCAAACAAGGAGATGCAGCTGTTCAAGAAGTAAATTTTAAACCAGATTCTACTGCTTCTGTCAGTGAGAATAGGATGCCTGATGTTTTTAAATGATATGAAGATTTTTTTAAACTGTTTGATATTTATACTGATAGGTCTAACGGTCACAAGCTGTTTTAACTATGTTGAACTACATTTATTGTTTTATCCTTAATGTATTGTGTTTTGTTTTTGATTTACAGCTTTTTGTTTGATATTATATTAGTTGTGTTTGTGTTGTGAGCCATCCCGAGTCCCTTTGGGGAGAGGGGGCAAGATATAAAGTTTATTATCATTATTATTATTATTATTATTATTATTATTATTACAGCATTGAGCCATGGTTGTGGTGTCAAACTGTATTAATTCTAAATGTGAATGCACCCAAACTCTACGGTGCAAACCACTACACTATGCTGACTTTTTTTTTACACAAGAACCCTCATTCATTCCATATTAGTTTAATTGAACCTAACCTGTTCTACACCATGGTGCACTGTGACTGAACTCAGGGAAGCCATACAGCTGCAACTAACTCAGATCTTACGATATAGCCAGTTTTGTGTGTGCCTTCAAGTTGCCTGTCGACTTACAAAGATCCTAAGGATGTCATAGGCTTTTCTTAGCCAAGGATTCATTTGAGAGGTTGCGTTGTCATTTCCTTCCTTTCTGACATATTCCCAACAGCAATCTTGAATCTCAGTTCTAATCAGGGCTGACCATGTTTAGCTTTATTTATTATTCTTCTTCATTTATGAATCAGGTTTAAATCCCACTAGTGCCTTTAAGGTATTTAGGTCTCCCAGCCTGATCCAAAATTAGAGGTGTCGGGTCCCTTCTGCACAGTCATATAACCCAGGATATCAAGGCAAAAAAATCCGACAATATCTGCTTTGAACTGGGTTATCTGAGTCTACACTGCCATATATTCCAGTTCAAAGCAGATAATGCGGGATTTTAATCAGCTGTGTGGAAAGGGCCTCTCTCTCTCTCTCTCTCTGGTAACTGGATGGAGGAGCTTTCATGATATAAGTTTCTCTATGTTGCAGAGTGACAAGTTTCACTCTCTCAGAGAATTGAAGCAGTACAATAGGGGCCCTTCCATACAGCCTTATATCCCAGAATATCAAGGCAGAAAATTCCACGATACATGCTTTGAAATGGGTTATCTGAGTCTACACTGTCATATATTCCGTTTCAAAACAGATATTATGGGATTTTCTGCCTTTATATTCTGGGATATAAGGCTGTGTGGAAGGGCCCTATGACACATACATCCACTTCTAGAGGGAACCAATCCAAATACTAACCACAACTGTCTCTGCTTACCTTCCAATGTGCCCAGTTGAGGGTATTTGCTGGCTAGCCTACCTCTAACTGGGTGGAACTTAATCTGAATCCGGAAGTTGGCTTCTTCCCCGACATAGAGAAAAACCGGAAGTCAACCTTGCCACAGTGGCCCCTACTGGCTGAAGTAGAACATGAACTCAACCCGTCGGAACCGTGAAAGGGCTGAGAATCAAGCGTCCAATCAGATGCAGAGTTATGCCAACAGGGTGGAAGAATAGTGCAGCCTTGAGTCCCAATTGGCTACGATGCAAACCAATAGATTTACAGGATGATGAAAGCGGGTTATCTAGTTTCCAGCAGAGGTGCCTTGAGCCCCTTCCACATTTGAATAAAATCCCACATTTTCTGCTTTGAACCGGAATATGTGGCGGTGTGGACACAGATGAACCAATTCAAAGCAGGTATTGTGGGCTTTTCCAACCTTGATATTCTGGGATATAGGACTGTGTGGAAGGGCCCTTAGAGCTCTTCCAGGCAGGCCCTATATCCCAGGATCTGATCTCAGGTTTTCTGCTTCAAACTGGATTATATGAGTCCGCACTGCCATTTAATCTAGGATAAACAGAAAACCTGGGATCACATCCTGGGATTTGGGGCCCTTCCACACAGCCATATAACCCAAAATATCAAAGCAGAAAATCCCACATTATCTGCTTTGAACTGGGTTCAATAAAAAAAAATTATTCTAGTCCACACTGCCATAAATCCAAGTTGAAAGCAGCGTGCTTCAGGGCTTAGGGAGTAAAAAATATATATATAATGCATTTTCCTTTTTTTAAAATTAAACAAATACAGTACATTGTCTCACCATGGTTTTCCTTAATAACATGCTGTGTATTATTTGAGAACACAGAAAGGTTGGATCACTCTAACAACCACCATGTCAGACTACACAGAGAAGCCATTGAAATCCACAAACATGGGGACAATTTCAATAGAAAGGAGGAAAACATGAAAATGAACAAAATCTGGTTACCAATTTTTAAAAGTCTAAAATCAGGACAGTAAATAAAGAACAACACTCGGTAAAGGGAATCCCAGACAGGAAACAATCAGGGCCAGCAAAGACCTCCCAACAAAGGATTCCCCCAGGCAGTAAGCAAAGGCTTTGAAGCTGCAAGGCCATTCAGTGCTAAGGTGACCAATTGCAACATTCACTTTTATATTTTTGACATAATAGTCTGATTGTATAGTGTGCATTTCCTTAGAAAATAAACGTTTTTATTTCTTTTATTTCTATTTCACTTTACTTTCAGATGAGTTTTATATTTTACTTATAGCCTATTTGATCTATACCATCTTATTAGTTTATTTTTAAACGAATAAATGTTATTTTATGTATTTTACTATAATTTCATTCTTATTTTATTTTCGAAAGAGAAAAAAATCATATTAAAGTCATTTTGATTTACTGGTCGCGTCTCCTATTTTTCTATCTCTATAGGGCAGGGAATACGTCACGGCGAGGCCACGCCCACCGACTCAACTCCCCCCCCCTTCTGCGTTTCCGCGAAACTTCAAAAAAACTAGGTCTCGCGAGAAGATATAAGCGCGGTCGCTGTGGAAACGAGGACGGCAATGGCGGCGAAAGGGGTCTCGGTTCTCCTCAGGCGGCAGCAGCAACACAAACGGCGGCGGAAGCTACTACGCAAAGCGGCCCAGCGTCGCCAGGGCCGGGCCAGGGCCAAAGCGGTTCCCGAGCCGGAGACCGAGGCCTGGCGGGAGTTCGCCGCCTCCTTCGTGGCCGCGGGGCTGGTCCCTCCGCCAGAAAAAGAGGCCTGGACAGTGGGAAAGGCATATGAAGGCAGCGTCGTGGTGCTCTTGCCTCAGGGACGGGTGAGTGGGCGTGGCCATGCAAATACGAGGGCGTGGCCAAAGCCTTGAGGGAAGGCTATATCAAGAGGGACTGTCTCTCCGCTCGGGCGTAGCCATGAAAATACAGTAGAGTCTCACTTATCCAACATAAACGGGCCAGCAGAATTTTGGATAAGCAAATATGTTGGATAATAAGGAGGGATTAAGGGAAAGCCTATTAAGCATCAAATTAGGTTATAATTTTACAAATGAAGCACTAAAACATCATGTTAGACAACAAATTCGGCAGAAAAAGTAGTTCAGTACGCAGTAATGCTATGTAGTAATTACTGTATTTATGAATTTAGCACCAAAATATCACGATATATTGAAAACATTGACTCCAAAAATGTGTTGGATAATCCAGAACGTTGGATAAGCGAGTGTTGGATAAGTGAGACTCTACTGTATAGATGACCGTCTCCCTGAGGGAAAACTATACCAAGGACACTGGGTGGGAGTGTCTCTCACTCGGGGGCTTGGCCATGGAAATATGGAGGTGTGGCCATCGCCCTGAGGGAAAACTACACCAAGAGGGACACTTGGCGGGTATCTCTCTGCTCGGGGGCGTGGCCATGCGAATAAGAGGCGTGGTCTTAGTTCTAAGGAAGAATTCTTCCTAGGAGAATAACAACTCTTTATTGATTAGTCAGTTTTGACCATATCAAAACATGTGAAACATACAAAACGTACACACTTACCCATACATACAGTAAAACCATGTATAGGTACAAAGCATCCCGGCCTACTAGCCTACCAACCCACTCCTTGGTAGTTGTGCAAATACAGAATAAAAAGATTAAAATTAATTATTCCCTTAAGGTAACGTTTAAGCAGGGGCAAGGGTAAGTAAAACTAGTGGCTTGTCCATAGTAAATTTTAAATTTGGATGTTGTTGTTGGCATTAATATCACAGCTGTCCGCTTCCATCTTCTCGCAGATGGCCAGCGCTTTTTGTGTAAAAAGGGTCAGTTTTAAAATAGAGTTTTCATCTATTTTATCCTAGGAGAATACAAGCAGGATATAATTTGAATAAGAATTGGCTTACTGTGAGTTTTCCAGGTAATTGGGTTGTTGTGTGTCACAACCTCAGAGGGTGCCATAAGTAAAGGTAAAGGTTTTCCCCTGACATTAAGTCCAGTCGTGATCGACTCTGGGGGTTGGTGCTCATCTCCATTTCTAAGCCGAAGAGCTGGCATTGTCCATAGACATCTCCAGGTCATGTGGCCGACATGACTGCATGGAGGGCCGTTACCTTCCCGCCAGAGCGGTTCCTATTGATCTACTCACATTGGCATGTTTTCGAACTGCTAGGTTGGCAGGAGCTGGGGCTAACAGCGGGCGCTCATTCCGCTCCCGGGATTTGAACCTGGTACCTTTCGGTCCACAAGTTCAGCAGCTCAGCGCTTTAACACACTGTGCCACTAGGGGCCCCTTGGATATGATATAGATATGCGCAAAACATCAGGAGAACATGCTTCTGGAACATGGCCATACAGCCCGGAAAACTTACAGCATCCCAGTGATTCCGGCCATGAAAGCCTTTGACAACAGAATAAGAATTATTTTTATGATAATAAAGACAAAAAAATTCCAAGCTTGTTACACCTTAATCAAGTGGGACATAATAATAATAATAATAATAATAATAATAATAATAATAATAATAATAATAATACAATAGACATTGACAAAATTACAATCTGCCAACTGCAAAAGGCCACCCTACTGGGATCTGTGCGCATCATCCAAAAATACATCACACAGTCCTAGATACTTAGGAAGTGTTCTACTTATGATTTTGTGATACGAAATCCAGCATATCTATCTTGTTTGCTGTGTCATACAATGTTGTTGTGTCAATAAATAAGTGGGATAGCTTATGATGATGATATTAATGGGAGGGAGTGAACAATATAATAATGGAGGAAGAGCGAATGATGATAATAATAATAATAATGGGTGGGTGAATAATATTCATGGAAGGGGAGTGAATAATAATTATGGAGAGCTAACAATGATGAAATAATAATAATGGGAGAGGGAGTGAATAATAATAGAGGGAGAGTGAAAGATAACAATAATAATAACAACACCACTATGTGACAGATTTTTGTTCCTGGGTTCTAAATGAAACATGGAAAAGTTTATTAAACTGCAAACACTTTGTCTTTGTGGGAGGGGTATCCTGCAGCACATTTTGCTATAGTTTTTCAGCGAGGTATAACCATTGCTTTCAAGGTAAGTACCGCACAATTAAACAGGAAATAACATTTTCAAACCTGGAACACATTTTTTCAGATTTTGTTACATAATGTTATTATTATGATAATAAAGACAATTTTTCCCCAGCTTGTTACACCTCAAGGGATAAAAGTGGGACATAAATATAATAAATAATAATAATAATAGTTATGATAAATGCAAAATATCTTCCTAGCTCATTACTTTACAGTAAGACAAAATGCATTTGGAAGAAGTTTTGTCTTTATTATAACTACTGTGTTGTTATTATATTATCGCTTGATTGAGAGGTAACTTGGAAGAAATTTTGTCTCTATCAAAATAAATAATATTATTATATTTATATCCTGCTATATCCTTTGACTGAGACACAAAGAGTTGAGAAGAAGTTTTGGCTTTGGATTGCATCTCCCAGAATTCACCAAAAAGAAACATATTAGAATATCTTATGGTGAGCCCTTGATTGATGCCTAACTTGCTCCTTTCCCTCTTTTCCTTTTCCCTTTCCTTCCTTTTTCCCTTTCTCTCCTTCCTTGCTTCCATTTCTGTCCTTTCCTTCCTTCCTTTTTCCCTCCTTCCCTTCTTTCTTCCCCCCCTCTCCTTCCTTCCTCCCTTCCCCTTCCCTTCCCTTTCCCTTCCCCTTCCCCTTCCCCTTCCTTCCTTCCTTCCTTCCTTCCTTCCTTTGTTCTTCTTTCCTTTCTCCCTTTTCTGTCCTTTCCCTCCCTCCCTTCTTCCTTCCTTTCTCAGGTGCTGACGTTCACAGGGAAGTGCTGCCTGACCTGCCTCTATGGCTCCGTTCGGGTCTTTGGCTTCACCATTAATCCAGACCAGCCTCCCTGCCACCTCTTTTCCCCAGATTCCCATTGCCCCCTCTCCATCCAGGCCTTGGAGCCCAAGGGGATTGAAGCATCTGAAAAAGAGGGGAGGACAGAGGCCCGGTCCATTCTCCGGGCCCACCAGGTGCCCCAAGGTGAGCGGGATGGATGGATTAGGGATATGTGGCGTCACTAGCAGAGTGCAGCATCAACAGTTGAATGTATATTACCTTCTGGCAGCAAACAGGTAGTCCCCAAGATATGAACAAGATAGGTTCTATAAGTTTGTTCTTAAGTTGATTTTGTATGTAAGTCGGAACAGGTACATTTTTAAAGTTAACTCCAGCCGTATATACACATACATACATACATACATATACACATACTAGCTTGGGTACCCGGCATTACCCGGGTTTTTGAAAAAGTTAGTTTTTAAATTGTACAAAATGCATAAGGTTGTGGGTTAACTGCAACTCACATCATGTCAGGTTAACCCCGAAAAACTCCATCAGTACTTAAAGTTTGTTATGTTGGGCAAGTTTGCTCTAGATGCATCATTAGTAGGGTTCGGTGTGTTCTCTGGCCACAGGGTAAATTACAACTCCCACTATGGTGAGTCAGTCCCCTCAAACCCCTCCAGTAGGTTGAGTTACTCATGAGGGTTCTGTGTGTCAAATTTGGTCCAAGTCCATTGGTGGAGGTCAGTTTCTCTGGTTGTGGGTGAACTATAACTCCCAGAAAAGAAGATCAGTTCTTCCCAAGACCCCCCAGTAATCAAATTTCTGCATATCAGTTATGTGTGCCAAGTTTGGTCCAGATCCATTGGTGTTTGGGTTCACAATGCTCTCTGGATGTAGGTGAACTACAGCTCCTCTAAATCAAGGTGAATTTCTTCCAAAGACTGCCAGTAATTGTCGCTGGAAACGGGGGTTCTGTGTGCCAAGTTTGGTCCAATTCCATATTTGGTGGAGTTCAGAGTGCTCGTTGATTGTAGGTGACCTATAAATCCCAATACCTACAACTCCAAAATGTCCAGGCTAATTCTCCTCAAGACCCACCAGCATTCAAATTTGGGAATAACGGATATTCATGCGAAGTTTGGACCAGATCCATTATTGTTTGGCTTCATAGTACTCTCTGGATATAGGTGAACTACAACTCCTATAAATCCCTCAAAAGCCATCCAGTATTTTTTGTTGGTCATGGGGGTTCTGTGTGCCAAGTTAGTTCCAGGTCCATTGTTGGTGGAGTTTAGAGTGTGCCATTGAACTATACATCTCAGTACCTACAACTACAAATCATCGTGAATTCTCCTCAAACCTCTCTAGTATGTTCAGTTGCTGATCAATTTCTCTGTTTGCTGTATGCCATAGAAAAGAATAGGAAAGAGTTAAGGGAGAGGCAGTGGGCGGGATCATTCAAATTCCACAGTAGTCGAGAGAGTAAGAAACACTGTGACCTCTGTGGTGGAGGAAACACATAAAATCTAGATGAAATTGTCCCATATGAAAACCTTCACTTGGGTGATGGGCAGTATTGTGTTTGTGGAGGACATCGGCAGGGCTCTTAGACATGTTCATGGCGCTCGCTATAACCTGCAATGTCATTGGAGGGAAGGCCATTGGTGTTTCCTGAGTAGTGCGAGCTATAACTGTTTGTAGAGGCGGGAGCTTGACTGTGTAAGTGGACAGTCCAGCCACACACATACATACGTATTTTCACTTTTATTATGTGTATAGAAGATAGACGATATATAAGCTTTGGCTAGCATAAGGAAGGGTTAATACCCCTGTGGGGTTTCTTTTGCTTTCTGTGCCCCTGTTCAGAAGATTTCACCTCACTTTCTATAATAATTGGATTTTGAAAAAATGTGACTTGTGGAAACAAGGATTAGTGATAAAGCTTCAATGGAGACACCTTTTCCCCATGATTATAACTTCCAGGAGAGGATTTCTCATCTGAGGGGTAGATTTCTCTCGTTGTCTCACCCCCATTCTTAACTGTGAGTCATTTGTAAGTTTGTAACTCGGGGATTGCATGCACACAGCTATGTCAATTTTGAACTTATTTTGACCAGTGTTTTATGGGTGTTGATCCTTGTGTATATTTTGTTATATTGTCTTTTTAAAAATAGTTTTATGTTTTATTGCTCTGTTTGAAGCACGTCATACCCAGTTCCGAGTTGTAAAGCTGGGAAATATATTTATTTATTTATTTACAGTATTTATATTCTGCCCTTCTCACCCCAAAGGGAACTCAGGGCGGATCACATTACACATATAGGCAAACATTCAATGCCTTAACATAGAATAAAGACAGAGACAAACGCAGGCTCCGAGCTGGCCTCGAACTCATGACCTCTTGGTCAGAGTGATTTGTTGCAGCTGGCTGCAGCTGGCTGCTCACCAGCCTGCGCCACAGCCCATTCTTTTTAATTTTGTAGTAATAAAAGGTGGGTAACAAATACATTTATTGATATTCATTTATTAAATAATAAGAGGTGGGTGACATAATTTTATTATTATTATTATTCATTTATTAAATAATAAGAGGCGTGTAACTAATGGTTTTTGTATTTATATTTATTAAATAATAAGACATGGGTGACAAATACATTTATTATTATTCACTTATTAAATAAAATAACAAGAGGTGGGTAACAGCCTGCATTCCAACCTGCTGCTCTTTGTCTTTGCAGAGTCTAGATGCAAACTGATGAAGACCTTCTCTCCCCAGTGTGCCATCGTTCTTCTGGAACATCTAGATACTCCAGTGACCAGGTTCATCCTCAGTCACCCATCTTTCGCCCACATTTTCAGAGCGAAAGTAAGTTGGGCCGCCTTCCTTCTCTTCTCAGACCATAACATGGTTTTCTCTGATCTTGGTCTTCATTTATGTTTTATTTATATCCCCTTTAGCTGCTTTGAATTGAGTAATAGGTTTTTATCTTGTTTAAAATATATATTGATAGTAATCTTGTAGCTGCTGAAATCAGTGGTTCCCAGGCTGTAGTCCAGGGGTCCCCAAACTACGGCCTGTGGGCCACATGAGGGCCCTCGAAGGCATTTATCCAGCCCGCGCAGTGGTGGCTCCGTCTTCCTCCTTCTCCGAGGAAGGTCCATGCCTCTGCCCCTTTCCCCGCCTCCTCCCTTGCCCTGTGCTTGCCTAGACTTGGAGTTGGAGCTTTGCTTGTGTTTAAAAAGGTATTTTAATTATTATTTAATTAATTATTAAAGGGTGCTTTGCTTGTGCTTTTGGTGCACAAAGACAGAAGGTGGTTGGACTAAACGGCCCAAGGGTTCTCTTCCCACCATCTTTATTATTAGTAGTAGTATTAGTATTAACATTGAGGCAGGGTGGCCATCTGTCAGGGGTGCTTTGCTTGTGCTTTTGATGGACAAAGGCAGGGGGGGGGCTGGACTAAATGGCCTAAGAGGTCTCTTCCAACCCTCTTTATTATTTTTATTATGATTATTATTAACATTGAGGCTGTATTTGTTCCCATTTGTTTTTATTTTACTTCAAAATAAGATATGTGCAATATGCATAAGAATTTGTTCAGTTTTTTTAAAAAACTATAGTCTGGACCTCCAATGGTCTGAGGGACCGTGACCTGGCCCCCTGTTTAAAAAGTTTGGAGAACCCTGCTCTAGTCAATGTGGAACTCCTCAGCTGCCTTGGCCAATTCTGGGAGCTGGAGTCCGAAACACCTTACTATTTAATTGCGGTTTTAATTTTTGTATTGGTTCTGTTTTAAACTGTGATTGGATTGTGAGTTGTTAGCTGCCTTGAGTCCCTTCGCGGAGAAAGATGGGATATGATTAAAGATAATAATAATAATAATAATAATAATAATAATAATTTGGGGTTGGTAGCTGCCTTGTGTCCCAACGGTGGGATATCAATAAAGTTAATAGCAATATAATAATAATAATAATAATAATAATAATAATAATAATAATAATAATATAATTAGATGGAGGGGCTGCTGACCTGACCTTGAGTCCTTATGAGGAGAAAGACAGGATATACAAATATGATAATAATACATAAACACATACATATTAATAATAATAATAATCAGAATGTGGGGTTATTAGTCATGTAAAGTCCCTGTGGGGAGAAAGGTGGGATACAAATAAAGTTAAGAAGAAGAAGAATTTGGGAAACTGGTCTAAATGGTTTATATTGCATTATTATTATTTTGAACTATTATTAATAATAATGCACTTTAGTTGTCATAACTATTATTATATGCTGCTTTTTCTCTCTTAATGAGACTCTTGTCTATCTGTTCTCTACCCTAAGAGTCAAAGGGCAAGCTCAAAATAAAACAAGGAACATATAGCGTCATCAAATTTGCCACTCTTGATGTCAGTGCCATGTTGGGGTGTTGTTTACCTTCCATTTTTAGGGTTGAATCATAGACTCCTAGAACTGGAAGAGACCCCCAGGGGCCATCTAGTCCACCCTCTTCTATACAGGAAGAGCACAATCAAAGCCCTTGCGATAGATGGCCATCCAACCTCTGTTTCAAAGCCTTCCAAGAAGGAGTTCCCCCAAATTCTGAGGCAGAGTTCCACTATTGAACAGCTGTTCTTTATATAGATGCTATTTGTTGCCTCTAGAGACAGAAGGTGCCCTCCTTTGCCCCAGAAGACGCTATCCTTGCCTCCGCTGGAATCGGGAAGGTGGATCCGGAGAGCGGCCTGATGATGTCAGAGAGCACCATTTCTGCCATCGAGGAGTTAACCCAAGCCTGCCAAGGTGAGGGGCGGCTTAGCCTTGGCTCAGCCAGAAAAGCAGCAGTAACCTGCCGTAATTTTAAGGCACATCTGAAGACCACTCACAGGCAAACCCAGTCAGGCTTAACTATGAATTATAAAAACCACATTCTCTGTTGATTGTATTTTTACTTTGGTATCATGTATCTTAAGGTGTGTATGTTTGAATATGTGCTTTTAGGGATGTATTTAAACTATTATAATAATCATTAGACTTGACGCTGTAGAATGAATGCCGTTTGACCCCACTTGAACTGCCAGGGCTCCATATGATGGGATCCTGAGAGTTGTAGTTTGACAAGGCCTTCAGTTTTCTCTGCCGAAGAGGGGCAACTACAACTCTCAGGATCTCATTGTATGGAACCCTAGCAGTTCAAATATATTCATTCTACAGTGTTGACCCACCTTTTGGATGTTTTATGGGACACAGGCTGGTATATGGCCCCACTTATCATCATCATTATCATCATCTTTATATACTGACCTTCTCCCCATAAGGACTCAAGGAGGCTAAAAACCAAAATATAATAATAATAATAATAATAATAATAATAATAACAACAACAACAACTTATTATATAATAATTATTATCATAATCATAATCTTTTTTCCTTCTTTCTCCCCATAAAGATTCAAGGAGGCTAACAACCACACAAACTAATAATAATAATAATAATAATAATAATAATAATAATAATAATTTCAGTGAGGCAGAACTGCTTTCCATCAAGAAGGGGATTGTAATGCATTTGTGTGTTTGCTTTTCAGAGGAAGTGGACTGCTGCCCTGTCATCCTGGTCTGTGGCCCCAAAAGTGTGGGCAAGTCCACTTTCAACCGATATCTGATCAACCTCTTGCTCAACCGGTGAGTGGCTATTTCTAGTCTGCAGAGTTCATGCAAGAGGCTGACCCTGGGGGGGGGGGGGGGGGGGAACTGTCTCCCTGCTCAGGGGTGTGGGCATGCAAAATAGTGGTCATGCTCTTCCGGTTCCAAGGGGGACTGTCTCTCTGTTTGGAGGTGTGGCCTTAGCCCTAAGAGGAGAACCACTCAAAGAGGGACTGTTTCTGCTGTGTGCCCATGCAATAAGGGGTATGATCTTAGTCTGCTTTCCTCTGTCTGTCTATATGCTGGAATCCATTCTGAGTTCCCTCAGGGAGATGAGTGGAATATAAATAAAGAATTATTATTATGGAGCCTTCAGTGGCACAGTGGGTTAAACCGTTGAGCTGCTGAACTTGCTGACCGAAAGGCTGGCGGTTCAAATCTGGGGAGCACAACTACACCACAAAACCACAATCCGGACCCATAAAACTCACAACAATGCATCGTGACTATAACAACACAACTAAACGCCCCAGAAATACAAAACCTGGCACACAACTAAATGCCCCAGAAATACAAAACTTGACAACACAACGCAAAAGCCTTGCCTCCCAGTTGTAACAACACAACCACACCACAAAACCACAATCCGGATGCACAAAACTCACAACAAAGCATCGTGACTATAACAACACAACTAAACGCCACAGAAATACGAAACTTGGCACACAACTAAACGCCCCAGAAATACAAAATTTGACAACACAACGCAAAAGCCTTGCCTCCCAGTTGTAAGAACACAACCACACCACAAAACCACAATCCAGACCCAGAAAACTCACAACAACGCATCGTGACTATAACAACACAACTAAACGCCCCAGAAATATGAAACTTGGCAACACAACACAAAAGCCTTCCTTCCCGGTTGTAACAAAACAACCACACCACAAAACACAATCCGGACCCACAAAACTCATAACAATGCATCGTGACTATAACACCACAACTAAACGCCCCAGAAATACGAAACTTGGCACACAACTAAACGCCCCAGAAATACAAAATTTGACAACACAACGCAAAAGCCTTGCCTCCCAGTTGTAAGAACACAACCACACCACAAAACCACAATCCAGACCCAGAAAACTCACAACAACGCATCGTGACTATAACAACACAACTAAACGCCCCAGAAATATGAAACTTGGCAACAGAACACAAAAGCCTTCCTTCCCGGTTGTAACAAAACAACCACACCACAAAACCACAATCTGGACCCAAAAAACTCACAACAACACATTGTGACTATAACAACACAACTAAACTGGATGGCCATCTGTCTGAGAGGTTTGGGTGGGTTCTTCCTCCATGACAAAAAGAAAGAAAGGGGTTGGACTGGATGCAAACTACAAATTCCAGCACCCCATGGCATGGAGTCCATGCATTTCAATTAGAGGCCTCTTCCTTCTCCCTTTCCCCGCCATCCAACCCATTGACCCAGTTCCATGGCTCCGCAGGCAGGAAAGGCTGGGACGGATAGAATGAAGGAAGGAGGGAGGGAAGGGAAGGGAAGGAACGCCAAGGACAAGAGCCCTCCCTCTCTGCCCGGAAGGCCAAGAGCAAAAGGGAGAGAAGACAATTGATCCGGTTATATTTACCCTCCTTTCTGACCAGTGTGTTCTTATCAGCGAGCTCAGGATCGGAGCAGAGAAAGGGAACAGCATAGGAATAAAGGAAACAAGGAGAGCACCCACTCTATCCATCCATCCATTCATCTATCCATCCACTCACCCACTAATAATAAACACCTACACAGGCAAGAATCAGCCATGCACTGAGTCTACAAAGCAATTCAGTGCTCATCCACCTCCCCAATTCCTACATTCACACTTGGCCTTCAAAAAAACAATTATAATAATAACAATGACAACAACAACAATAAGAATCAACACCATCACAGGCAAGAAGCAGCCAGACACTGAGGCTGAGAGGCCAGTCAGTGCTACACTGGGCCTCCAAAAAACAATACAGTAGCATCTAACTTATCCAGCCTTCATGACCACTACTACAACAACAATAACACAGGCAAAAAAAAAATGATTATTGTACCACAATAACATGTAAACCACACTCAGCAGAATCAGACATCACGATTAACAACAAACCAAAGACAACAGGGATCTCAAGCAATTATCAATCAACACAAAAATTGAAGAAGGTAACAGACTTCAAATACTACTACTACTAATGTGAGTATAAAGAAGGGTGGAGGTCACAGCATAAATACAACCTAATGTAGACTGACCAACACCACCAGACTAAGCCACAGCAACGCGTGGCCGGGCACAGCTAGTGTTATATATATGTATAAGTTAAGTTCTTCTTGTAATATATATAATTAATATAATATATTGAAATAGATAATAATTATTTATTTCTTACCTGCCTCTTATCGCTCGAGGTGGGTTACAAAACAATTAAAATACATAAACATAGCAAAAACCCTACGAATATACACACTAAAATGTACCTCCATGAAAGTTACATATCAAAACGTATCTATGAAATACATATTAGAGCAGAAAAAACAAGACATGCATTAAAATTCATTTTTATGTTTAAAGACTAGGCCTGCCAGAAGAGACAGGTCTTCACTTGTGTCTTAAATTCCGACAGCTAATTTAGCTGTCGGAGCTCTACCAGCAGGTCATTCCACAGCCTTGGGGCGGCTGATGAAAAGGTCCTCTGAGTGGTTGATGCCAGTCAGGTTCTGGCTGGTTGGAGCAGGTGCTCCTCAAAAGACCAAATTGTGGTGCAGCTGGCGGATCAGCCGAAGCTGATAGTAAGCACTCCTGACTATTATATCTACTTGAACTGATATTTAGAGAGACGGAGCCAGGAGAACTCCCAAGCTGCAAACACAGTCTTTCAGGGGGAGTTTAACCCCATCCAGAACTGGTTGACACACCTCAGGTTAGGATACTTGATGGCAGGCACCACTATTTTGTCTGGATTTAGTTTCAATTTGTTTTTCCTAATCGAGCCCATTACCTTCTCCAGGCATTTATTCAGAGGAGACATGCTATCTTTAGCTGAAGCTGCTTTTGAAGGCATGAAGAAATATATTTGGGTGTCATCATCATACTGATAACACCCCACCCCATTCCTACAGATAATCTCTCCCAGCATCTTCATGTAAATATTAAAGAGCATCGGGATATAATGGTACCTTGTGGGACACCACATAACAGCTCCTTTTTGGAAGAGCAGATATCCCCAAGCACTACTATCTGGAAACTGCCTGAGAGGTATGACCGGAACCACGGCAGCACAGTGCCTCCGATTCCCAGCCCCTCCAGGCGTTCCATAATATCCTTCTTGAATCAGAGGCACTGTGCTGCAGTGGTTCTGGTCATACCTCTCAGGCATGGTCGATGGTATCAAAGGCCGCTGAGAGGTCTAGAAGCTCCAACAGGGACACTCTCTCCTTGTCAGTGTTGAGACTGAGGTCATCCACTAAGGTGACCATCACAGTCTCAACTCTGTATCCTGATCTGAAGCTGGTTTGAATAGATAACATGTCTAAGGTTGTTTAGAAGTGAATGCATGGCAGGTTGACATTAGGCGGCGGGGATACATACATAGATACATACATATATATTTTGACTTTCAGTTATATACTTATATTATTTATATACATGCATACATGCATAAATATACATCTATATAATGTATAGCATAGTATATATAGTATAATGTAATGTATTTAATTCATATAATATATATAATAATGTAGGAGCCTTTGTACCCATTCTATTTTACATATATAACATATAACATAGTATAATAATATACAGTATAATGTTATATATTTAATTCATATAATATATATAATGGTGTGTGTGTATATATACAGTATATATATAAAATAGATAGATAACGACAGATAATGTGCCTAAGGTTGGTTGCAAGTAAAGGTTGGTTGCCGGGTGACATATTTTGGAGGGTGGGGGGTGTTTGCCACTAGGACTAATTGGAATCCCATGCCATTACTTGACACTTTTTTTTCCTCCCCTGCAGCCTCCCCTGCGTTGCGTTCCTGGAGTGTGACCTGGGGCAGCCCGAATTTACTCCTCCTGGATGCATTTCTTTGCTGAACGTGACAGAGCCCCTGCTGGGTAGGTATAAGGACAAGATCTACTGAGGGAGGAAGAGCCTTTGCACCCATTCTATGCTGAGCATTGCCTTTCCAAGACAATCAGACTGCTTTTTACATTGGAAGAGGGATGCTAATTGGGAATGCTAGTTGCTGAATGATAGGAGCAAAGCACTGAATGTTCTGTCGGGTGCTCACCATTCTACCTGGCTCATTTGTCCTTTTCTAGGCCCGCCATTCACTCACCAGCGAAGTCCCCGCCGAATGGTGTACTTTGGGGAGACCAGCTGCGAACAGGACACTGAAAGATACCTTGACACCCTGAAATACGTCTTCAGGGCCTACGAGAGGGATGCCCCCCTGGTAATCAACACCATGGGATGGGTGAAAGGTAAGCTCATAATAATAGCAGTAATAACAATAATAGGTATCTATAGCCGAGTTGAGTACAGCGTAGCCAGTGTTATAGATGAGCTGATTATAGTAATAGTAATAATTGTAGGTATTTATAACAGAGTAGATGCAGCATAGGTAGTGCCATGTATGAGCTATAATACATAGATCTGTTTATTTATTAGTCCACTGGCCATATTTAATATCTAATTTAAATCTAAATCTAATCTAATCTAAATCTAAATCCATAATAAAAGCGAAAACCCGTATGTGTGTATGTGGCACAGGTGTCTGCTCACACAGACAGCCTCCGGCCTCCACAAATAGGCTACAGTTCCCAGGGCTCAGAATCCAGCAAGTCACCCCTTTGCACTGACATTCCGGTTACAGCAAGCACCATTAACATGTAGCCCAACCCCTGCCAATGTCCTCCCCAAACACTACGACCCACCCCCCAAGGAATGCTTTCATTTGGGGACCATTTCATCCTAGATTTTGCTTTTTCTTCCACCACAGGCAGGCATTCCAGGGTTCTCCATTGCTGTGGAATTTGCATGGCCCCGCCCACTGCCCTTCCCTTTCAAATCTGTCTGCATAACAAACACAGCAGAACTGAGCTGCAACTAAACTTACTGGAGGAGTTTGGGGATTGACTGCACATGGTGGAAGTTGTAGTTCACCCTGCATCAAGTCACACCACTGTGACTCCTACTGGGAAATTTAGAGGAGTTGTAGTTCACCTACACCCAGAACACTATGAACCCAAACAATGATGGGTGTGGGCCAAACTGGTCATGCATACCTGATATGCCCAAATTTGAATACTGGTAGGTTTTGTAGGAGAATTGCCCTAAACATTTGGGAGTAGTAGGTACTGGGATTTATAGTTCACCTGCAATGAATGAGCACTTCTAACCCTACCAATGATACACCAGGACCACACTTGGCACACTGAGCCCCCATAACCAATACAACATATTGCAAAGTTTGGGGGAAAGGGAGTTATAGTTCACCTGCATCCACATAAATAGAGCCCCCATGACTTACTTTACATCCAGGCGGTGTTGGGAGGGGGATGGACTGTGTATGAAGGAACTTGCATATGGGAGTTGTAGTTCCCTACACCAACTGAACCCAGCTGACAGTGGATCTACACTAAACTTCGAACACAGGCAAACAATACCTTTCTCAAATGACCCAGGCACCGCCGGGTCCCCAAGCTAGTCAACAATAAAAGACAAAACCAAAAATAGACAAATAAACACGAATATCGTAAAACTTCTGTAATAGTTAAATAAATTTAAACACGATTAAAGTTGATTAAATAATAAGTTTGATAAAATGGAATTAAATTACAAGATAAAAGCAGAGGAGGAGAGTGACGAGTGAAAAAGAGTCGGAGAATGATTATTATTTTGTGTGAGATAATAATATTATTAATAATATGAGACAGCAGGGTTCCCTCTGTCCCTAATGGCTCGCTAAATAGAAGTGTTGGAGCATCTTCATTGCAAACACAGAAGTGATTTCTCTAGTTTTTTAGCCCCAAAACTCTTTCATGGGAAAGGCAGCCTTGGAAAGAGCTTCCAACATTCAGATTTTCTCCTTTTCCCTCTCTGCATCACAGGGTCTGGCCTGCTGCTTCTGCTGGATCTGATCCGCCTGCTGGCACCCAGCCACCTGGTTCAAATCAGTGCTCAGGGCTTCCAGGACATGCCCCGGCTTTCCCCTGAATACATGCACCACACCCCCGGGCTGCACACCAGAGGCCCAGGGGCCCTCAAGGGCAAGGGCCTGAGGGGCAGGACAGAAGCTGTAGAAGAGCAGCCCAGGAGCCATGGAGCCGGACACAAGCTGCTCTGCGTTCAGCCCCAGTTCCTGGGGGCAGGGGCTGCTGGCCACGCGTGAGTAACAGCTCAAGGGGATCTCAGGGGATGTAATGATCTTGTTCTGCACTATCATCATCATCCTGCTTTGACATTATTATTATTATTATTATTATTATTATTATTATTATTATTATTATTATTATTGCACATTATTCAATCAATAAATTTTATGTAATGCTTAGACCATAGGTCTTTCACATACAGAGCAAACAAGTACACATAAACCCAATTATAAAATTATAAAATATCAAAAAATGCAAACAATACCACATATAGTAGCTCTTGCATAGTTAGAAGCCAAGTAAAATTTAATATTAGTGAAGACTGAAACAAGAGAACTTTTAATATTTGTTATTGTTACTGTCAACGTTGTTACCCTGATTTGACATTATTATTATGCAGTATTATTATCATCACCATCATCCTGTTTATATATATCATCATCATCATTATCATACTGATTTTACATTATTATTATTATTATTATTATCATCATCATCACCTTTAACCTACTTTTACATTGGTATCATCATCATCATCATCATCCTGCCTTTACATTATTATTTTATTATACATTTTTATCATCATTCTGCTTTAATATTGTTATTATCTATTATAATCATCATCTTGCTTTAAGATTATTATTGTTATTGTCCATTATCACCATCATGATCATTCTGCTTTTAGATTATGATTATGATTAATTATCTCATCCTGCTTTTACATTCGTAATACAGTAGAGTCTCACTTATCCAAGCCTCGCTTAACCAAGCCTCTGGATTATCCAAGCCATTTTTGTAGTGAATGTTTTCAATATATCGTGATATTTTGGTGATAAATTCGTAAATACAGTAATTACAACATAACATTGCTGCGTATTGAACTACTTTTTCTGTCAAATTTGTTGTATAACATGATGTTTTGGTGCTTAATTTGTAAAATCATAACCTAATTTGATGTTTAATAGGCTTTTCCTTAATCCCTCCTTATTATCCAAGATATTCGCTTATCCAAGCTTCTGCTGGCCCGTTTAGATAAGTGAGACTCTACTGTATTATTATTCAATATTATCATCATCATTTTGTTTTTACATTATCCTTACTATATATTATTATCATGATCCTGCTTTATCATCATCATCTTTATTATTGTGGTTGTTGTATTTCTGCATGATTATTAACATCCTACTTTTAAATTACTATTACCAATTTTCCCCTGTATTATTATTACACTACATAACACAATTTTTGTTCCTGGGTTATAAATGTCATTTTCTAATTGGTTCTAGCATAAAAACATGGAAAAAAATTATTAAACTGGAAAAGCTTTGTCTTTATGTGAGGGACATCCTGCAGCACATTTTGGTAGAATTTTTCAGTGTATCTCAGAGTCTCAACCAATTCAACTGAGTTTGTGGCAGACACAAAAACGAAGTTTCTAGAATATAACAGCTATTTTCAAAGTAAGGACTGCACAATTAGACAGGAAATAACACTTTCAAACCAGGAACAGATTTTTTTTTTCAAATTTTGGTACATAGTGTTATTATCATCACCACCACCATCCTGGATTCAATGGCTCTTTGAAAGCAACCATAATAAGGCGGATGTGGCTCTCCAGGAAAATATGTTAGACTTCCCTGCCAAAAACCTTCGCAGCCCACTCTGGCGTTCTTCCCAATGGCTCTCTTCCCTTTTTGCCATTGCTGCAGGCGGACCCACAGCAGCACCTTGCGGGACCTGGCCCTCTTGGGCTACCTGGGCCAGCTGCAGCCTCCAGAGCAGGAGCCAGTGCTTCCTCTGCACAGCCTGGTGCCTTACCAGGTAAGTGCAGGTGGCCCTTGTCATCATGGCCTCTCTGTAAACTGGTGGATGGGGGTGTTGCTTAAAGGCCAAGGACAATTTATTTGGGGTTGTCTCCACAGGTGCCCTTCGCGGCTGTGGCCCTAAGGGTCATCCACGCGGAGGTTGCCCCGTCCCACGTCCTGTGTGCCCTGAATGCCAGCTGGGTGGGTCTCTGCCAGATGCCAGAAGGGGTGCCTTCGCAGGTGGATGGCCCTGTCCTGCTGACACAGACACCCATCTGTGACTGTCTGGGCTTTGGTGAGTAGCTCTCTTCCTCCTCAAAGACTGTGTCTGTGGACCCTTTCCAAATAGAGCAATAGGCGGGGGCTAGGAGCCTAGGACACGACGAAGCTGTGGCTTCAGTGGAAGGAAAGGAGATTCCACTTAAACTTTATGAGGAAGGACTTCTTAATGTTTGGAGGTGTTCAGCAGTGGAATATGAAGTCCAGTGAAATTTCTAAAGCAGAGGCTCGATGTCCATCTGTAGAAAGGGATCGCTGGAAGCCGCCCTGTCCTCTTAGGGTGATAGGACAGGTTATAAATAAATTATTATTATTATTATTATTATTATTATTATTATTATTATTATTATTATTTGAAACACCACAAGATGAGTCCACAGCAGACACTCTGCTGGCTGTTGTATTGGATCACATGTCGGACACTTCCCAAGTGTCTAGGACTGTGTGATGTATCAGCGAATAATGCATGCAGATCCCAGTAAGGTGGCCTTCTGCAGCTGGCAGGTGATAATTTTGTCAGCTCCAATTGTATTTAAGTGTAGGCCAAGGTCTTTAGGCACTGCACTCAGTGTGCCGATTACCACTGGGACCACCCTGACTGGCTTGTGCCAGAGTCTTTGTAATTCGATCTTTAAATCCTCATATTGTGTCAACTTTTCCAGTTGTTTATCCTCAATTATTATTGTTTATTATTATTATTATTATTATTATTATTATTATTATTATTATTATTATTATTATTATGCCTTCCTTTAGGGTCTCTTTCAACTCCAGAAATCTATTATTCTGTCTGTTTGTCTATCTAGCACATCTGGAGGTTTGGAAACAGAGGCTGGATGGCCATCTGTTGGGAGGACTTGGATTATGCCTTCCTTCCTGCCAGAAATGGGTTGGACTGGGTGTCCTTTTGAGATCCCTATTATTCTGTCAATCTGTTTCCTTCTCTGGAAGTCTTTAAATGGAGGCTGGATGGCCATCTGTCAGGAGGGATTGAATTGTGCCTTTCTTCCTGGTAGAAAGTGACAGGATGGCTTTTGGAGATTCTTCCCAACTTTGGAATTTCATGATTCTGTCTATTTCTCTGGGCATCCTTAAGCAGAGCCTGGATGGCCTCTGTTGGGAGGAATCAGATTGTGTCTTCCTTTAGGATCTCTTCCAACTCCAGCAATCTATTATTCTGTTTATGTATCTCCTTCTCTGGAGGTTTTAATTCAGATGCTAAGTGCCCATTTCTCAGGAGTGCCTTTATACCTGCCAGAAATGGGTGGGATGGCCTTTGGAGATGCCTCCCAACTCCAGGATTCTATGATTCTATTAATCTGTCTTCTCTGGAGGTCTAAATGGAGGCTGGGTCGCCATCTGTTCAGGGATCAAATGCTGTCTTTCTGGCAGAAGGGGGTTGGATTAGTTGGTCTCTTAGGGACCCTTTCCCCTCTTGGATTCTCTGACTCATCAAGTTAAGTAATAGCCATCTGTTTGGAGGGCTTTGATTGTGCCTTCCTACCTGGCACAAGTGGGTTGAACTATATATCTCTTTCTCTGGGCTGGATGGTCATCTGTTGGGAGGGATCAGAGGTTCTGTGGTTGCTATTTCTCCACGTTTGCCATTCTTTAGGCATCATCCGAGGCGTTGATGTGGAGAAACAGCTCTATCAGCTCCTGACTCCAGTTTTGCCGGAGAAGCTGCGGCTGGTGAACTGCCTCCTGGTCGGGAACATCTCAATCCCTCACTGCATCTTCCTGAACCAAGTAAGGATAAACTGAAAAGGCAATGTGTTATTTTAGTGGAAAAGATGTAGTAGAGAAGCTTCCCATAGGACTGTATGGCCTCCTAAGAGGGCAAAGAGAGTGGTCAAAGAGCAGCAGAACCCAAACCAGCAGCATTATCTGGCCTGACTCCATGAATTAGAATCTGTTTCCCCCAAAGGAAGGAAGGGGAGCTTTTGGGATTTGGAGGGAGTCCACCTTTCCTCTTTCTTGCCTTTCATTTTCTCTCATTTTGATTCAGAGATAAAGAAAATAGAAATAAAATAAAAAGCAGATTTTATATATTTTTATAATATGTTACTAAAATTAAGCAGCTAACTAGCTGCTGCAGCTAGTCTAAAGTCTAAAGCAAACAGACATATGCTGACATTATTACTCAAAATAATTGATAATAATAATATAGTAAAACAGACATATGCCTACATTGTTGTTACTCCTCATAATAAAATAGTAATACCTACATTAACATACACATATCTACATGTTATTACTACAGTTACTACTAAAGTAATTCCTACATTAACCTACGAGCACACTAACCTAACACATACCTACATAATTATTTTTAATAAATAATAAATATATACATAAACATGCGCATACTAACATAAAAACAGATTAGTCTGACACATACCTACATTATTATTAATAAATAATGAAAAATAACGCTTATATTAACGTACACATACAAACCTAACACATACCTATACTATTATTATTATTATTTAATTAGAAACATATCTATTTTAGTGGTCATTAATGCAACTCCATCCAAAAATTGTGCAAATTATAAACATAGCAGTCCCTACATTTGAACAGCACCTGTGCTCCCCTTCTGTCGGGATTAAGCCTCTCTGGAGGTTTTGGAACTGAGGCTGGATGTCCATCTGTTGGGAGGGCTTTGAAGTGTCTTTAATGGTAGAAGGGGTGGACTAGATGCCCTTTGGGGGTCCCTTCCTGCTCTAGGGAAGTATAGACTGCCTGGGAGTCTTGTAAAGTCTTTGGATGTTCTTGAATTGGATGGCCATCTGTTGGGAGAGCTTTGACTGTGTCCTGGAGCACCATTTGGAAAGCAGTGCTTAAAAGGCTCCCGCTCCGTCCTTTTTTGCAGGTGGGCATTGAAGGGGAGGCCCCCTATGTCACATCTGGCTACAACTTCGACATTTCAGGGGCCGGGAAGCTGAAGGTCAAGAGGCACCTCAAGAGGCGCGGACTCACTCAGCTGCCGACCTGAACCTCTCCTTGGGACTCTCCTTTTTACCTTTATGTATTTCTTTCTTTCTCTCCCCCCCCCCCCCCTTATGAAAATTAAACCATTTGGCATAAACTGCAGATTTCCTTTGAAAGGGGCAAGGTTTCCTTTGAGTGAAAACATCCATGGCCATTTAAAGCTCACTTTCTGGGCTTTCTCTGAATGGAAGAGTTGTGTTTTGAGCAAAACCGAATGCCTGCAAAGAAGGGTCTTGGATTGCATTTTATTCTCCTTGCTTTCCTCTTTTGAGGGGTCTCCTTGTTTTTTTTGGCTCATGCCATTTTGTTTCTTAGTTTTTAATGGTGTTCAATCTCGTTTTGCTCTTTGATAGCTGTGTTTCTCTCGCTGCCTGGATGGCCATTCAGTCTTCTCTAATTCAATGTTCGCTTGTTAGGATGATAGGCTTTGTCTTCCATCCCACCCAATTTTTGGGGGACAATGGGTTTTGTATTCCAGCATCCGATTCTTGGGCATAATAGGCTTTGTATTCCATCTCACCTGATTTTGGGGAGTGATGATTTTTGTACCCCATACAATTGCTGATGGGTTTTATATCTCCTCCCTCCCTTATTCCATCCTTCCTTCCTTCCCTTCCTTTTCTCTCTCCTCCCTCCCTTCCTTTTTTCTCACTTTCCTTCATTTCCTTCCCTCCCTCCTCTCTCCCTTCCCACCCTTTCTCTCTCTTTCATTCTCTTATTTTCTCTTCCCTTCCCTCCCTTTTCCCCCTTCCTTCTCTTCCTGCAAAGATCATCAGCCTGCCTTCCTTTGAAACCCAAAGGCAGTTGATGAGATGGAATGAGGGCCCAGCAAAATAGTCTTTTCTAGGCCTCCAAATTGCCCATCTCTTTGCCAAAGCAAAGACGAGGCAAAGATGAGCTCAGGCACAGCCTCTGCCATCCAGGATCACCCCAAACGCCATCCTTTTCATTCGCCCATCCTCTTCCCGAACCCTAAGCCTACTTCTCATTTCGGATAAAGGATGTTCTGGCAAAACACTCTGTAGGACGTCCTAGAGGCAAGAGGTGTTGCATTTGCTTTGGAAAGTGGGGAGCTCTTCTTGGTCAGGGGGCTTCTTGACACAGGTGAGATGATCCCTTTATTTTAATAGTGGGTTCCCGCAGGGATTGCGGTTGACCCGGATTTCCTTTGGAGTTCCCATGTGATTCTAAGTCCAGCTGCACTTTCTGTGGTGTGTTTTCTTCCATTCTGTATCATTGCCAAAGCTGGGGAAAAGACTTTGTCTAAATGAGATTCATAGTTTAGACCCAAAATCTCTAGATGGTTGTTAGCCATCTTTCAAAAACAAGTTCCTCCTGCATTGCGTTTGCTGCAAAGGGGAATGTTTTTCCCCTATAAATGCAAATAAATATCTCTGTGCTCTAGGGCTGGGTTATTCAGAATGGGAAACGGGATTGGTTTATGCAGATATGAGCCGCTTTGAGTCTCCTATACAGAGAAAAAGCAGGATATAAATAAACATCATCATCATCATAATAAGAAGAAGAAGAAAGAAAGATGGAACAAGTATGCTATACTAGTCTCCAGGACTTTGGTAAAAACAGTCCTCATCTGATAGCATTATTATAAGTATTACTACTATTATTATTTTTACATTTATTTCAATACAAAGTTTGCTCACATTGAATAGCTTGAGGAGTATTATTATTATTAATAACCAAAGTTTGTCCACATTGGCCAACTTGATTATCATCCTCATCATCCAAAGTTTGTCCACATTGGATAACTTGAGTATTTATTTATATCTTTATTATTAGTATCCAGTTTGTCTACATTGGATAACATTGTTATTGTCATCATCATGCAAAGTTTGTCTTCATTGGACAGCTTGAGTATTATTATTATCCAAAGCTTGCCCTGATCACATAGCTTGAATATTATTATTGTTGCTATTACTATTGTATTTAGTATTTAATACTATTTAAATACCTCAAATAGCATTATTGTTGTTATTATTCAAAGTTTGTGCACATTGGAGAGATTGAATATTGTTGTTGTTGGTATCATCATCCAAAGTTTGTCCATACCACTCAATCAAATAGCATTATTATTTATTTTATGACACAGCAAACAAGATAGACATGCTGGATTTCATTTTCCACGGCCTACATCACATAGTCCTAGACACTTGGGAAGTGTTCGACTTGTGATTTTGTGATATGAAATCCAGCAGTATTATTATTATTATTATTATTATTATACCATATCCTGCTGTCATCGGAGGCTCTCCATCATCCTAAGAATGGAGTAGTTAACTTATGCCTTCCCTTAGCAATGTAAGACTATTAAAACCCACTACTTTCTTGGCAAATGACAGACAAAACAATGAATACTGCTTTTTCTGTAAAGTATTAGCATTGGAGACGTTAATCAATGGACCAGGTGGGAAATGTCTTTTTCTGTTTTTCCATCTTTCTTCTTATGTTTCTGGAAAGGGTCTTTGGTTGTTCTTCACTTGTATCATCCTAGAAATGTTGGGTTTTCGGGATGAAAATTTGCAAGGTTTACCATCCCTGAATTTGGGGCTATCTTTTTATTTCAATGAGCACCTGAAAGTTTGGATATTATTTATTATCATCATCATTATTATTGACACAAAGACAAGAGTCTGACACAGCAAACAAGATATATATGCTGGTTTTTTATCACAAAATCACAAGTCGAATGCTTCTGAAGCGTTTAGGACTGTGTGATGTATTTTTGGATGATGTGCGCAGATCCCAGTGAAGTGGCCTTTTGCAGTTGACAGATTGTAATTTTGTCAATGATGATTGTTTCCAAATGTCGGCTGAGATCTTTTGGCACAGCACCCAGTGCACCAATTACCACTGGGACCACTTGCACTGGTTTATGCCAGAGCCTTTGCAGTTCAATTTTGAGGTATTGATAACAGTTAATTTTTTCTTGTAGTTTTTCGTCATTTTGACTGTCACCTGGTATGACGACATCAATAATCCAAACTTTTTTCTTTTCCACAACTGAGATCTGGTGTATTGTGTTCCAGAACTTTGTCAGTCTGGATTCCAAAGTCCCACAGTATTTTTGCGTGTTCATTTTCCAATACCTTTGCAGGTTTGTCATCCCACCAGTTCTTTACTACCGGCAGATGGTACTTGTGACATACATTCCAATGAATCATTTGGGCCACATAGTTGTACCTCTGTTTGTAGTCTATTTTCTTACAGCAGCTGAGGATATGATCAATGGTTTCAGGAGATGTATTTAGGAGATGTGGATGGTACTCACAGCCTGCAGGCTGAATCCGTCTTGCCATGTCCTTATATGCAGCCCTCTTTTATTTATACTTTTTGTATAGTTTTTTTTAAAGTTTGTATTGTTTTAAATATGCTGTTACATGCCTCGAGATCCATTATTGGGAGAAAGATGGTATATAAATGAATAGCAACAACAATAATAATATAATCAGCACTCAGGAGAATATATGGAGCCTAGTAATGTTCTCTGGAGTATCAACTGCAAGGATTCTAAGCTGTAATGGATGGCTTTCACAATTCATTTACTGGTTAAGAGTATAAAATATTTCTGAGCTTGCAAATGTGAACGCAAACTGATGGACATATTCTCTGTCTTGCTTACAAAATAGCAAACAGAACAGACTTCCACCTTTCCAGAACACCGCCCCTTCTGAAAATACCATGCACATCTACACCACATGTGGCAGTGTAAGTCAAACAAATCTTTGACAATGCTGATCATAAATGAGTTTACCAGCAATTTTTGTGCATTTTAGCATATATCCAAATCAAGGAAACGCTGACCAAGCCAAACGAGTTCTTTTCTCACCACCATCACACCTGAATACTTCAATGTGTGCAGCATTTATACATTTGAAGCAAAAAAAATTTTTTTTTAAAAAAAAACCCAAACAGCTTTATAAAAAACAAGTGTGGCCCTCCTGTCTGATTTATGACCTCAAAGACAATACAAAAAGGAAAAGAGCATCATGAGGGTGGAAAGGCCAATCTAGGAAACAATATCAGAAATATTTACTTTATTCACATTTCTAATTACAATATTTAATAATGCCGGCTTCAACACCACAGTTGTATTAATTGGATACATCTGTTGACAAATTATCCCAGAGTATAACCCAACACACAATATAGTCCAAGTAAAGCTTTTTAAAATCTTTTTTTCCTCTCCAGAAGTACAGAAAATAGCTTCATGTGTTAACACTGTAAAGGGAACTGTTCCTTAAAATAGCTTAATGCAATTTTAAGGGGGAAAAAACCCCAAGCATCAGATTTCATTGTGGTAGTTTTGTTTACAAACATTGGGCCCGCTTTAGCAGATATATTTTGATGTGCGCCATGTTGCTACATCTATCCATTTCTGATGTTTCAAAACAGGAGAGATTGATGGTATTTTCTCTTAGTATGATGCAACTCTCGGCTGTCCTTCCTGGAGTTGGGTCACAGTGCCGTCCTTACCATGCCAGCCACAGGAAAGGCCTTGCTTGAAGGGAATACGCTTTGGCTTCTCCTTAGCAATTCCCACCTCATGACATGCTCCTCTGGCCAGTCTTAATCCTCCATACATAGAAGAGCTTTAGGGAAAGACTTCTGTTCTGCTGATGCTGCTGGCAACTGCTCTCCCTGGAGTGAGGTCCTAGTACTTTTCCAGTCAATAAGGCCAGGCAATTATCTGAAGGAAGCAGAGATGTATCCTGAAATAATGGCCTCCTGTAGCATTTACTGACTTCTGTTCAGTCTCGTGGTTACCAAATTATCCCGCCACATGCTGGTTTCCTTATGCTGTTTTGAAATGACTGAAAAGTTAATAAAAAAACAACAATCAGGAATTGACCATTGCCCCACTCCTGCTCTATGTTTTTAACTTCTCTATGAAGCCACAGGTCAAAGTCACCATTAGTTTTTAGTGCCAATTTCATCAGTATGTTGGTGACACTCAGGCCTGTTACACTGGAGTGTGTTGAATGAGAGCCTATGAACTGAATTGGAATATCAAAAACACAGGCTTTGGATTGGTGGTTCCCAACTCCACAATGAACGAAGTGATTCAGTCTGGATACGGTTGAACTCCCCCTGAAAACACAGGTGCATCGCTTAGAGGAGTATTCTCCACAAAATCCCAAGTGGCATTTCTAGCAAGCTTTTTCATGCTGTAGTTCTTCCTGGATGAAAACTTAGTTACAGCAGTTTGCGCTCTAGTAATAACCCATCTATATGACTGCAATACACTCTTATGTGGTGTAGGACTGCTCCTGTGGGCACCATGGAAGCCATTTCATTCTTGGAGATTTCCTTAATGGAGCTTCCATGGCATTAATGTTGATATCATTGTAGCACAGCATCAAAGCTTGGCTGTTCATCCCAGCATTTGGGGCTAAATTAGTTTTAGCCACTGGGGTTCAAATTCTATTTTGATTTTAAAAAGGTGATCTGATATTATCCTAAGACATTCTGAATAAGGGTACAATATAAACATTTTGACAAACATAACTTGATATCCGACTCCAAGGCCTTACAGACCATTCATTCCCACCCACCTGCATCTTGTCACACATACCGGTAGAGTCTCACTTATCCAACATAAATGGGCCGGCAGAACATTGGATAAGCGAAAACATTTGATAATAAGGAGAGATTAAGAAAAAGCCTATTGAACATCAAATTACATTGTGATTTTACAAATTAAGCACCAAAACATCATGTTTTACACCGAGTCTTCCACTTGCTTGGGAGTGTGGCTGCACTTGTGTTGTTGGGACATGTTGGCCTGCTGCATATTGCTGCCTAGAGAAACAGCTGTGGATCTTGGCAAGAGGCAAGCTGCGTTGGATAATATAGAACGTTGGATAAATGAGACTCGACTGTAAATGCCAAGATATACATCTACAACTTTATTCACACATACTTACTTTCCATTCACTTGCAACTCATTAATTAACTCCTGCAGAAGCTCCCTTTTAAAAAAGCTTTGAATACAGACAGGAGCTAATCTCTGTACCAACTGGAGATAAACCCTTTTCACCATCCCACTGTAGAGAAAAGGGGCTTTTAGCACTGGACTTCTGGAAAGGGAAAGGAAGACTATCTGAAGAAGAAACTGGCAGGCCAAATGGAGGAAATGGAGGCAGACCAAAGGGAGGCTGACCGAACTGCCTTTATGTTAGCATACCACCACCGCCCCTTTCTGCTAACTGAGCTCACAGATAATGTCTTAGAAGACATTATCCATCTAGTCTGATTTTCATGTCAAGTGGAAACATAATTCAGATGGGAGTCTAAGCCATCTCTGCTTCTGAAAGGATCGGATTCATTTCCTAATTTATGTTAGCTTTGATCCTTTACTGAAGAAAATCTCTCAAGCCACTAAGCTACTCAAGATGAGCTGTGACCAATGCAGTGCCAGAACCAGATACTTGCCTCACTTGGTCAGAAAGTCCCTTGGCGTTTACTGGAGTCTCTCTAGGCAAAACTGCCAGTTTCATTTCCAACTTCACACCGTTCACTGTCTTGCCATGTAACACTGCTATGGCATCAATAACGCTTGATTCCTCTGCAAATGTTGCGTAAGCTGTGTTTTCCCCAGGGATAAAATGAACATTTATAAAATGTCCAAACCGGCTGAAATGAAACAGCAGAATAGAAGCAATATATATAAAATTAGATATGAAAACAGAAGAGCATGTTGTTTCTGATTTTGTACATATATCTAAGTGCCTAACATATGCTCCATGCATTTGAGGAAGGAAAATCTGCTTATGGAACTTATGCTACAATAAATTAATCTCCTGAGATGTCACCACTCTCTTCTTGATGCTATTACGAAACTCTTGGAAAAATTGTTGTATTTTGATAAGCTTTTATTACCCTTCACTGTAAATAGCTATAGCTCTAACCTTCAAAACATGGATTCCAGAGGATGCTCTGAAGTTATTTATAATGTCATAACTATGCTTAAACCTAATAAGTAATGGCAGAAAGCATCCATCAGTTTGTTTCCCTCTCCCTAAGATCCCACACTATTACAGCATTAGACCTTAAATAACAATTTGTTACTCAGATGCAACCACAAAATTAGCTTTAAAAGTTTGTATTTTTTTTAAAAAAAATTCAGAGGCCTTGCCTTAATATATCCTCCAAGATGTCTTCAGGTAAAGGGTAAGGATTAAATGTGATGTAAAGCCTTTCTCTCACAGGAGAGTCAGAGGGAGCTTTCCCTTTGCTTGAAGGAAGCTCAGCATCTGTTTGGAGACGACGGTAAGAACTCTGGGGGAAAAGGAATCACAGTCAACATTTTCATTGTAAATCCTTTGTGCTGTACATTATGAACAGCAATCTCATGCTTTAGCCTATTAGCGGGAGATGTAGGTATCATGAGGAGGAAATAGGGAAACTTGTTCCTGCTAACCTTGTGGCAAAAGCCTGACTTTGGAAGCAACCCAGTAAAGTTTAGGATGATGACCAAGTTTACGAATGTTGGGCCACTGTACTTTGCAATGGCTCAACATTTGGAAACTTGGTTTTCTTACTGGGTAAGACTCAACCAACATTTCTGACATCAACTGGAAACCATTTAAATAAACAGATGTTACTTGTAATTTCTGGTTAATCAAACTATTCTGACAGCAAAGCGTGCTAGGGTAAAAGGATAATGGGCAAATGCAATAGGAATCAAAGGCTTCCCCATCCAAAATACACAAACATGAAAAAGACATTTTTTTTCTTATGGGAATTTCAGAATTCAGATGAAATTATAAAACTACCAAGGTAAACAAGCCCACATTAAAAAAATAGCTGATCATGGCATAAATGTTAAGAGAGCGGCATTATGCATTTTAAAGAATTTACAATGTTTGCAAAGGAAGACGTCGAAACTACAGAAGACCCCTGAAGATGAAATAATAAACTATTACATACCGTAGAAGGCTTCTGTTTTGCTGCTGACTTGATAAGGCTATAAAACAGATTAAGATATTTTTACAGCAAAAAGTAGTATTCTAGAGTCTTAACACAATTTTATTAAATGTAGAGAGGGAGAAGTTTAATACACGTGGTGAATGTTCAATGATAATTATAAGCCAAATACAGCTATATTCAGTATCAACAGGAATTTCATCTGTACCAATAAGATTACCAAACACTTACTCATCTCCCATCCAGAAATCAATGCAAATTTAAAAATACTTAACTTTGGTAATATTTCCCCCTATTATTACAATCCTTAAGATACAGTCTACTTACTTTCTTTGAACTGTTCCTTCTTCAATGAATGTGACAATCAGCCAGTTCCCAGAAGGGTATTCAAAACCATGCAGTTTATGTTTGGCATAGATAGCTGATGCAGCATTATTGTACTGAACCACTGCATATACTATGAACAAACAACAATATCTCTTTTAAATATAGTAAAGTTTAAGTTTGACCTAGCAACAAAATACCTGCTAAAATTTACAGGGCACTTCCAAATATGATGCTATTTTTGATAATTACTAATTCAATCCTTGGCAAAAGAAATAATATTTTAACAAAAAATAAAAATTTAGTGCCAAATCAACTCTTCTGACCTTACCAAAACTAGCTGTTTCAGAAACAAATAAGTATTGATTAAGTAAAAGCTGATATTCGCAGTCCAATACTTGACATGTAAAAACGAATTTGACAATATAGTATATGGCCCTCCATGTTCTGGCGAGGGGCTCATGAAGAAAGACCCAGAAAATGGGCAGCTACACATCCTTGGGCTACATCCAATTGTTATTCAAAACTAGAAGAGATTAACTGGATCTATGAGCTCAGTTCATATGTAACCATATTCCTACGAATCCAAGAGGTACCACCTAGTTGTAATTAACTGACAAATGGATTTAGGCCCTAGTTAGCACCAGTGCATGTATCAAAAATACTATGTTGCCATGGGGAGGATGGAAAAGAAAAGGAATTCAAAATGAGGTGCAAAAAATTGCAAAAGTATGGTCCTTTTTGAATTCTCCACCTCTTTAAAAGATTGAGGCACTTTGGAGAGTATTTCAGTTTGCAAAAGAGTTTTAGCTTCTAAAGTCTAGACCAGGGGTCCCCAAACTTTTTAAACAGGGGGCCAATTCACGGTCCCTCAGACCGTTGGAGGGCCGAACTATAGTGTTTTTTTTAAACTATGAACAAATTCCTATGCACACTGCACATATCTTATTATGAAGTAAAAAAACAAACAAAAAGGGAACAAATACAGCCTCAATGTTAATCATCATCATCATCATCATCATCATCATCAAAATAATAAAGAGGGTTGGAAGAGACCCCTTGGGCCATCTAGTCCAAACCCCTTTTGCTTTTGTGCAACAAAACATAATCAAAGCACCCCTGACAGTCACTCAATAATAATAATAATAATAATAATGGGATCTGCACACATCATCCGAAAATACATGACACAGTCCTAGACACATGGGAAGTGTTCGACTTGTGATTTTGTGATACGAAATCCAACATATCTATCTTGTTTGCTGTGTCATAATATAATAATAATAATAATAATAATAATAATAATAATAATAATAATAATAATAATAATACATCACACAGTCCTAGACACTTGGGAAGTGTTCGACTTGTGATTTTGTGATACGAAATCCAACATATCTATCTTGTTTGCTGTGTCATACAATGATAGTAATGATAGTCGAGGAAGGAGTGCACGGCGGCAGCGGCGGGAAAGGAGCGCGCAGGGCGAGCGAGGAGGCAGGGAAGGTGAGTGGCTTTTTCTCCTCGCTCGCCCCGCGCACTCCTCCCTCGACAGCAGCGGCGGCGGGAAAGGAGTGCGCGGGGCGAGCAGGCAAGAAAGGCACTCGCCTTCCCTGCCTCCTCGCTCGCCCTGCGCGCTCCTTCTTCAGCGGCAGCAGCGGGAAAGGAGCGCACAGGGCGAGCGAGGAGGCAGGGAAGGTGAGTGGCTTTGTCTCCTCGCTCGCCCCGCGCACTCCTCCCTCGACAGCAGCGGCGGCGGGAAAGGAGTGCGCGGGGCGAGCAGGCAAGAAAGGCACTCGCCTTCCCTGCCTCCTCGCTCGCCCTGCGCGCTCCTTCTTCAGCGGCAGCAGCGGGAAAGGAGCGCACAGGGCGAGCGAGGAGGCAGGGAAGGTGAGTGGCTTTGTCTCCTCGCTCGCCCCGCGCACTCCTCCCTCGACAGCAGCGGCGGCGGGAAAGGAGTGCGCGGGGCGAGCGAGGCGAGAAAGGCACTCGCCTTCCCTGCCTCCTTGCTCGCCCTGCGCACTCCTTCTTCAGCGGCAGCGGCGGGAAAGGAGAGCGCAGGGCGAGCGAGGAGGCAGGGAAGGTGAGTGGCTTTCTCTCCTCGCTCGCCCCGCGCACTCCTTCCTCGACAGCGGCGGCGGGAAAGGAGTGCGCAGGGCGAGCGAGGCGAGAAAGACACTCAACTTCCCTGCCTCCTCGCTCGCCCTGCATGCTCCTTCCTCGGCGGCAGTGGCAGCAGAAAAGGTGCACGTGGGGCGAGGGAGAAGGGAAAGGGCTTTTCCTCTTTCTCCTTGCCACACACACCTTAATTGGCAGAGGAGGAGGGAGCTACCGCCCCGCGGGCCGGATAAATAGCTCCGACGGGCCGCATGTGGCCCGCGGGCCGTAGTTTGGGGACCCCTGGTCTAGACCCACTACCATACCTGCCTAGCACAAAAAACAACCCAGATGGGTCAAATTTGTCTAACATTTAAACTGGAACAATCCCATTAACTTGTCTGTGAATATACAGGGTGTTTGAAAAAGAACTCCCTAGTTTTAAGTATAGACACAGATCAAAAATGTATCCTTTACTATGGTTCTACTATTTAAAATAGAAGTCATTAGGAAGTAAGGCAAAACACATGCTGATACTAAAGACAAGGTTCTGCAGCTCCTGCTGTGTAGTATATTAATTCTTACACAAATATGCCCTCAGTGTTTAAAACTAAGTCTGCACTATCGCACATGTGTAATACGAAGACTACATATGAATCTATGTTGGACTGTCATGTCATTAAGATTTCTGTTGCACTTATATACTAAAAATGACATTGTTTAATTGCTATCTCAGTGCAAAAGAGCATAGAAGCAAAGGAGTAATGTTTCCAAATGAAGACTTGCAAGCTCAAAATTACGTACTCCTTTGTTTCAAAGACATGTATTTAAGATGCTCTATCCTTCGAGAACAAATTTAGCAGAGTAAAATACCTGGGATTTCTACACAGGAAGTTGTAACAGTATAAGCAGGATATAATATTGCTTTCACCTCAAAGTAAACTATTCTGTGCATATGCTTGTGGGCAAAATCTTGTGCATCTTTCTACTTTTTTAAAAAAAACACTGCTCCATTACAAGTAGATGCTCCATGTTTCTCTTGGAAGTTATTACATTACCTCGGCTACTGTAAAGACCGTGAGACATTTCACAATACTCCATTCCTGGGATGAGATTTAAGAGGCTGACTAGTTGCTGTTTTTCAAATGGGAATTCCGATACCACCAATAAGCTCCTGAAAACAGAGTCTGGGCTTCTGGTTTCACTCTTTTCCTCACTTGCAATGTCTGGTGATTCCACTAAATGAAAAATAGTATAGTGACACCACTGAACACCAAAGAATGATTGGACTGTACAGATTTTATTCAAAAGAGAAACAGATAGTGTTTTTAGATTTATGATCCGTTCAAGTAGTGATACTGAGGTCACAATTTGAACTCAGCTTATATTATCCTACTATAGTGAGCAAGTTACTCCCCTGTACTTTAAGAGGGCTTGTTTCTTCTCTTGCACCACTCACATTGACTTTGTATTCAGAGAATTTTGTGGCTTTCTCTGAAGGCCAAAATTAGAAATTGATGTGATACTTCATTTATTCATTTGTGCATCTCAGTATTATAATTACGTTGATGATTATGCTTATTTATATCCCGCTTTTTTTCTTCACAAAGGAGACTCAAAGCGGTTTACATTATAAACCTTTCACTACAACTTAAAATCCACAAATATACAAACATCAAAACAGAATTAAACATCATTTATATTCAAACATTCAGTTAAAATCTATAAAACTGCTTAAAATGTATTTAAAACTAAAAACTACAGCACCCCTGACTTGATCTTTAAAATCTTCTTTAAAAGCCTGCCTGGATAAAAAAGGTTTTAGCCTGCTGCTGGAAGGGCAGCATCCGAGAGGGGGCCATTCTCGCTTCCCTGGGAAGATGGGAGCTCCAGAGTTGTGTGGCAGCCACCAAGAAGAAAGGCACTGTTCTCTCTCATTCCCACCAACAGGGCTTGAGATGGAGGTGGGACCAAGAGAAAGGCCTATCCTGAAGATCTCAGGGCCCAGACAGGTTTGTACACGGGGAAGCGGTCCGCCAAACAGCCTGGACCTGGGCTGTCTAGGGCTTTAAAGGTCATAAGCAACATTTTGAATTATGCCTGAAAACTGACTGTGGAGTTGCTGCCACAGTGGGGTTTGTCTGCTCTCTGCAGCCAGCTCCAGTTAACAACCTGGCTGCAGCTCTTTGGACCAGCTGAAGTTTCCAAACACTCTTCAGAGGCAGTCCCACGTAGAGCTCATTACAGTCTTCCAGATGGGATGTAACTAAGGCATGCACCACCGTGGCCAGATCTAGTATCTGATTTGTCTGAAAACATCTTTACATGGATGCAAGAAAATTTCACAAATTTTAATGGAAATGAATTCACTTTTGACATACCCTGTAGAATCAAAGCCTACACAGCCAGATTTACTTTTAAAATGTTCAGCTTACCTGAAGTCAATACGCTGCACTCTTCTATTCTGTGGTGGTCTGTTTCCTGTTCTGTATTACTCATATAGGAGTAATGCACACTCGATTCAGGTGACTTGGTCACAGGCTCATACGTAAGGGTCCTATAATCCATGCTGTCATCATAGTATTTGTATACATGGTATTCAGGTGCCTTCTTTACAAACTCGGGTGTGGTGCTGTAACCTGAAGCCAACAAACAATTGGACTGAAACTTTTACTGTATATCTTTCAATTCAGTTTCATGGATTACTTTCACCTTATACCTCAGTACGCTTAGAAAATCTTAAAGGGCAGCAACACAGTCCATATTATAATCATTTAAAACTTTATTACAACATACCTAAAACAATGAGATTGATCCCTTGTACTTTATTGATGTTTGTTCTCTGTTTTGCAGTACAGTGTTCCCTCACTACTTTGCGGTTCACTTTTCGCAGATTCGCCATTTTGCGGTTTTTCAATAAAATCTAAAAGACTATTATAAATCATAAAAAATTACAATTTACAGCCTAAGGAAGGGAGGAAGGAGAAGCCAAAGGGAGAGAAAAGGAGCCCAAGTGGCAACAGGAGGAGGAGGAGGAGGTGATTTATCAACACACGATTGGTTGATAAAGACTTAAAATAGTGTATAACTTCTAAAATTATGCATAAATATTAAAATAAATAGTGTCCCTACTTCACGGATTTTCACTTATTGCGGGTGGTCCTGGAACATAATCCCCACAATAAGTGAGGGAACACTGTACCCACATAGAATTTATGTATACTAGAGTCAGGTGGCTTTGCCTGCAAAACGTGGTCTAAATGTTCAAATCTAACATCACTAATTCATTACATACTTCTCATTTGCATTCGGTCTTGTAGAAAACTGTGTCTCTGTTCTCGGACTCTTCTTTTAGTCCTCAAGCAAGGCAAGTCAGGATTTCAATAAAAATCACCAATGTATACAGAGCACAGCATACAGGCTAAATTTTGCCTTTAAAACAGCACTACATACCCAAAGGAACAAAGTCACGCCCTTGTACTTCACTGCTCTCTTTCCTTGGTTCAGAAGTTCCAGGGGACATTGATTCAGACTCGGCCCAAATAGCTTTGTGACCTGGATTCAAGAAATCAACATGTTTCAAACCCCTGGCTTGTTTTTTCTTGCAGACTAATGTGTACCACATGTATTTCTATGCAATGTCTTACAATGTAGTGCTTGAAATGACTTATTGGATTAAAATAAAACCAACAATTAAGCCTAAAATTCACCATAGCAGACGGTGAATTAAAATGTCAATAGTTGCTAATAACAATAACAACAACAACAACAACAACAACTACAACTACTTTATTCTTATAACCCACCTCCATCTCCCCGAAGGGACTTGGGGCAGCTTACATGGGGACCAAGCCCAGAATAAAATAGATAATTCAAAGTACAAAATTAAAACACATAACAAAAAAACCCAATATAATTAATCAATTAAAAACCGAGGAAGTAAACACATAATAAAATACATAATTTAACATCACAAAACCAAACAGTGGGCATATTCAAACTTTCTCTACTAACATTGAATAGCCAATTACAGAGTCATTTGTCTCAGATTATCAAAACTAAATGTGAAATGGATAGAGTTTTAAAATCAGATTTTATACCAGTGTTTCTATAACCCCCAGTGTAAGAGATCCACTTGTGTATAATAGTCTAAGTAGAAATGAAAGAAGCCTAGGACACAACATTTTCACTTGTTAGGAAGTAAATATTAGTTTATGAAAAATGGTGACCAACCTTTAGAACTTTAGCAAAGTAGCTGTAGAGCTAAGAGGTTGAAAACAAACTTTTTAGTGTGTTTATATTCAGGTTCTCGTATGTTAGAATAGTAGCACAAACATGTCTACACTATATCTTAAGGATACTAATATAGTGATACCTTGATTTCAGAGTTTAATTTGTTCCATGACTGCGCTTTTAACTCAAAACACTCTTATCTCAAAAATATCCTTACTGGAATTCATTGAAATGCTATTAATCTGTGCCCCCCAAGACTCCCCTTTTTTGTTACGTGCTTTTAAATAAGAAAATGTACTTTATAAGTAAACTAGCTGTGCCCGGCCACGCGTTGCTGTGGCGAAGTCTGGTGGTCTGGGAAATAAAGTATTGAGGAATTGGTGGTAGTTAAGGTAAAGGGTAAAGGTTTTCCCCTGACATTAAGTCCAGTCATGTCTGACTCTGGGGGTTGGTGCTCATCTCCATTTCTAAGCCGAAGAGCCGGCGTTGTCCGTAGACTCCTCCAAGGTCATGTGGGATGACTGCATGGAGCGGCGTTACCTTCCCGCCGGAGCAGTACCTATTGATGCACTCACATTTGCATGTTTTCAAACTTCTGGGTTGGCAGAAGCTGGGGCTAACAGTGGGGGCTCTCTCCGCTCCCCCAATTCAAACCTGTGGCCTTTCGGTCCAGAAGTTCAGCAGCTCAGCGCTTTAACACGCTGCGCCATCAGGGGATATTATTTCCTAAAGGTTGTGAATATACAATATTTCTGATTGGTTTTTTTTGTTTGTTAGAGGCAAGTATGAATGCTGCAATTAGGAAAAATGATTAGGATGTAATGGCCTTGCAGCTTTAAAGCCTGGCTGTTTCCTCCCTGAGTGAATTTTTTGTTGGGAGGTGTTAACCGGCCCTGATTGTTTCCTGTTTGGAATTCCCTTGTTTTCAGAGTGGTGTTGTTTGCGATATTTTATGTGCTTCTACTGTCTGTGGCCCTGAGAAAACAGAGGATTTGCCAGACTTTGATGATGGGAATACTTTGTTGGGAGGTGTTAGCTGGCCCCGATTGTTTCCTGTGTGGAATTCCCCTGTTTATTTACTGTCCTGGTTTTAGAGATTATATTGTTCTGCATTATTCTATCCCAGTAATTATTTCATATTAAAGAAGAATCTCACTTATCCAACATTAGCTTATACAATGCAGTCTGCCTTTTCATAATCAATGTTTTTGTAGTCAGTGTTTTAAATTCATTGTGATATTTTAGTGGTAAATTTGTAAATACAGTACAGTAGAGTCTCACTTATCCAATAAATGGGCCGGCAGAATGTTGGATAAGCGAATATGTTGGATAATAAGGAGGGATTAAGGATAAGCCTATTAAACATCAAATTAAGTTATGATTTCACAAATTAAGGACCAAAACATCATGTTAGACAACAAATTTGGAAGAAAAAGTAGTTCAATACACAGTAATTCTATGTAAAAATTACTGGATTTATGAATTTAGCACCAAAATATCACGATATATTGAAAGCATTGACTACAAAAATGCGTTGGATAATCCAGAACGTTGGATAAGTGAGTGTTGGATAAGTGAGACTCTACTGTAAATACTACATAGCATTACTGCGCATGGAACTACTTTTTCTGTCAAATTTGTTGTATAATATGATGTTTTGGTGCTTAATTTGTATAACGATTACCTAATTTGATGTTTAATTGGCTTTTCCTGAATCCCTTCTTATTATCCAACATATTCACTTATCCTGCCGGCCTGTTTACGTTGGATAAGTGAGACTCTACTGTATATTTATAATCTTATATTATCTGCTCAGAACTGGATGATATGAGGCCCCTTCTTCACAGCTGTATAAAATGCACACTGAAATGCATTATATGGCAGTGTGGAGTCAAGATAATCCAGTGCAAAGCAGATAATATAAGATTATAAATGGGTTATATAGCTGTGTGGAAGGGCCTTGAGTCTACACTGCCATATAATCCAGTGCAAATTAGATAATCTGTGGAAGAAGCCTAAGTGAAGCCTAAGTCTGCCTGTCCCCTAACTGAAACCTGGCTGTCCCTTGGCTGGTTGCTAGGCAACCAAGTGGGCAGAGATTAGCCCTCTAAACTGGCAGCAATTGGATAAAAAAAATTATTGCTCTCCCTCTAATTAGGACTTTATTTTTCTTTTCTTTTTGTTGTATCAACCTTGAGGCGTGGATGATGGGTTGTGTTGTCAAATTTTGAGGTTGGGGGGCCTGTACTTTTGTTGTTTTGTGAATTGCCGTGATGCCATCACTCTTTTATATATATAGATACTGTATAACACACACATTCACATGAAACAATTAAAAAAGAAAGATCAACTTTAAAATAGTAGAAGCACATAGTTGTGGCAAGGAAACAAAGTAAAGAGGCAGGAGCACCATCTTCATACTGTACTCATTCCAACCTCCCTCCCTTTCTTTCTTCATGGAGCCAAACATACTAGGAATAAAAAAACCCATACAAAACCAACTAACCCAAACTTCCTTAAACAGAACAAGACCAAAGCAGGTAGCAATCTCCCAGAGCAGAGCACAAGGCATGAAGGTTCCTTCCTTGCACTGTACTCTCACACTAGTGCTCCCTTTGGCGCTAGCTCTAATCCAAAATGCTGCTCTTATGTCAAACTGAAACCTGGGCCAAGCGATGGCTGTTAAAATATTCTTAAGATGGGATGCTCTTAAGTCCAGGTTCCACTGTACAGTGGCAAGGGAAGTATTTATGTCTCTTCCAACAAGACTGTATTTTTAATTGGTAGAACTTTTATTCATAAGAAGAACAAAGGACTCTATCATTCTCCATTAGGTTCTTATAAATAAAAAAACACTGCCTTGTAATTTGGGGATGGGGCTAATTTCCAAGGAAGTTTAACAGCGCTCAACATTAATGTAAATATACACGTAAACCTAAATCTATGTAAAATTCTACTTAGTTACTTAGCTGGAGACTTTGATAGAGGAAGAGGTAAACTTTTTAAGAGAACATAATGTGTTGTACTTTTTGTCACTCTTTTATTGCTAGGGCTGCTTGGGATGTCTTTAAAACTTCGTGTATTCAGTGTCTAGATTGCATATATCAATAGACATATATATGATTTTAAGCAATATGATATAACAGTTAAGGTGCAGCTGCAAAAAATGAAATTTTACTCACCAAACATTTTGTGGATGGAGTATGAAGATGCTATTGGGATGCTGCCCACTGAAGTCTCACTTGTACCTTTAAATATCTTTCAGGAGCTTTTCTGTGAAGGATGCATATCACAGTAAGTTGTTGAACCTCAATATTTCAGCTACTTCCAGTAGTCTGCTTTCATAAGATAAACACCTACATTGAAAACAACGGTGATGAAATAAATCAAAAGGTTTAACTCAATGGCAAGATTCAGTTACCTGAAATGACAGTAAGGCCAATAGCGTCTGTACTTCTGGAACATATCTATACTGCAGAATTAATGCAGTTTCCTACTACCTTAACTGCCATGACTTAATACTATAGAATCACGGAAGCTGTAGTTTTACAAGATTTTTCACGTTATCTGCCAAACTATAACTCCCAGTTTTTTCCATAGCTGAGCTGGGATTCAAACCCTGTTCTTCAGAGTTGTGGTTTAATATATGCTGAATCCTTGACTCCCTTGAGACACTTCCCTTGAGGAAGAAAGAGACAGGAAGAGAGATAGGCTGATTGAAATTAGTAGGGAAGCTGCCTAAACACCAGCATTCAAGATTGTCTTTGTCCTAAATAGAAACATGTGCTTTTATTTGAAATGAAAGAAAGGCACTCTACTGTATTATATACCATAGACCAGATCTGGGCACACTTCTGCCCTTCAGGTGTTTTGGACTTCAACTCTCACAATTTCCAACAGCCAGTAAGCTGGTTGGGATTTCATAGAATCACAGATTTGGAAGAGACCTTTTGGGCCATCTAGTCCAACCCCCTGCCAAGAAGCAGGAAAATTGCATTCAAAGCACCACCGACAGATGGTCATCCAGCCTCTGCTTAAAAGCCTCCAAAGAAGGAGCCTCCACCACACTCTGGGGCAGAGAGTTCCATTGCTGAGCAGCTCTTACAGCGAGGAAGTTCTTCCTGATGTTCAGGTGGAATCTCCTTTCCTGTAGTTTGAAGCCAGTTCCATGTCCCAGTCTCCAGGGCAGCAGAAAACAAGCTTACTCCCTCTTCCCTATGACTTCCCCTCACATATTTATACATGCCCCATATCATGTCTCCTCTCAGCCTTCTCTTCTGCAGGCTAAACATGCCCAGCTCTTTAAGCCACTCCTCATAGGGCTTGTCCTCCAGACCCTTGATCATTTTAGTCGCCCTCCTCTGGACACAGTGTGATTCCAGGTGTGGTCTGACCAAGGAAGAATAGAGGGGTAGCATGACTTCTCTGGATCTAGACACTATACTCCTATTTATGCAGGCCAAAACCCTATTGGCATTTTCAGCTGCTGCATCACATTGTTGGCTCATGTTTAACTTCTTGCCCACGAGGACTCCAAGATCTTTTTCACACATATTGCTGTCGAGCTAGGAGTCCCTCGTTCTGTATCTATGTGTTTCATTTTTTCTGCCCAAGAGGAGTATCTTGCATTTGTCTGTGTTGAACCTCATTTTGTTCATTTTGGTCTATCTCTCTGTTAAGAATGTTTTGGATTCTGATCTTGTCTCCTAGAGTATTAGCTATCCCTCCCAATTTGGTGTTGTCTATAAACTTGATCATGTTTCTAGCCAAGTGGTTCTCAACCTATGAGTCGCCAGGTGATTTGGCCTACAACTTCCAGAAATCCCAGCTAGCTTACCAGCTGTTAGGATTTCTGCGAGCTGAAGGCCAAAACATCTGGGGACCCACAGATTGAGAACCACTGATCTAGCCCTTCATCTAAGTCTTTCGTAAAGATGATGAACAGAACCAGGCCCAAGAAGGAACCCTGCTTATGGCACTCCACTCGTCACTTCTTTCCAGGATGAAGAGGAAGCATTGGTGAGCTTCCTCTTCATGGGAGTTGAAGTCCAAAACACCTGGTGGGCTTAAGTTTGCCCAGGCCTAGTGTAGACTCTAAAGCAACTGGAACTCAACCAACCAGAATTCTCAAGCAACTGGCAAAAAAAAAATACGAAGACAGTTCCATCTTGGCTCTTTGCATCAGCTGGAGGCCCCTCCCACCATCTCCAATGGACGCTCTGGTGTCAAAGCAAAGAGGGAGCCAGCAAAGACAATTCCATCTTGTCTCCTTTGCATCACCTGTAGGCCCCTCCCACCAGTATCATGCTATACTAATTATATATATACAGTATGTGTATGTATATATGTATGTGTGTATATATATGTGTGTGTGCGCACACAAACATATATACAATATAACTTACAATATATAATATATAATACATATTATAACACAATATAATACTAATAATACAATATAATATTAATTATATATTATATATTACATGTAATATTACTAATAATATTGATATAGTACAATATAGTAATTTATTAGCAGTATTGTGCTATGCTAATAATATAATATTGTATGTAAATTTAATTTGTAAGCCGCTCTGAGTCCCCTTCGGGGTGAGAAGGACGGGATATAAATGTGTTAAATAAATAAATAAATAATAGATAATACTTTAAAATTTAAAGAAGCTGCTTTATGATACAGTAGAACAGTATTACATTAAGTTAAGTTTGTCTTAAATCTACATTTATTTCCTGTATTTCAATTTCAACACTGAGTTCAAATAAATACAGAGTTTCCAACAGGCATGGCAAACTTGGGCCCTCCAGGTGTTTTGGACTTCCAACTCCCACAATTCCTAACAGCCGGTAGGCTGTTAGGAATTGTGGGAGTTGGAAGTCCAAAACACCTGGAGGGCCCAAGTTTGCCCATACTGGTTTATCATATGGTCTAGAATAGGGTATAGTGTTAGTTAGGCCTAATTTAAGCTATAATTCTTAAGCAACCAGAAACTACACTGATTCGACACCTACCAATACCCACTGTGTATTCAAAGAGAACTACAGGTTGTCCCCGAGTTACAAACATCTGACTGATAAACGACTCCTAGTTAAGAAAAGGGGTGAGACAATAGGAAATGAGAGAAATCTACCTCTAGGGAGGGAAATTCACTCCTGAAAGAGTTATCCTGGGGGGAAATGTCTCTACTGAAGCTGTCTCACCAATCCTTGTTTCCACAAATCATTTTTCAAAATCCAATTATCACAGGGACAGAAAGTGAGGTAAAATCTTCTCAACAGGGGAACAGACAGCAAAACAAACCCACAGGGGAGTTAACCCTTCCCTATGCTATCCAAAGCTAAAAACATAACCTGACAGGAAGAGAACCGGTCCTAAAAGCTCCCCTTCCCTTCCGCTCCCGCTCCGCCTGGGACGGCCAACCTGAGGGACGCCATTCCTGGCCACGACCTCCGCGCATGCGCCCTTCTATGCGACTTCCGCTCTTGCCCCACAGCGCCTCCTAGGAAGGAGGCTGAGAAGCGCGCGCCCCTCCAAGTGTACAGCGACGCTCCTTTTGGCGCCAATTTTTCTGTCATCTGGGTAATGCTATGGGTCGAAGGAGTTGCCGTTTGAGGCCCCAGCTTTCTTGAGCAAAGAAGGCTAAAGAACCTGGGAAACAACTCCCGAGAATCCAGTCTTGACCCCAAGGGGTACCATCCACAGATGCACTCTTGCCTTTTGAGGAGACAGAGGAGTTGGGATGAATAAAAAGGAAAACAATAATTTATTTATACTTTATTTATTTATCGTGTCAGATACATTACAGTTATAACGTATAGAAAAACCACAAAAACTTGGCATTATACTAAATGTTCTCTGACCACCTGGGACTGCCTCTGGTGTCCCTGTAAGAAGGTCCTCCACTGTGCATGTGGCAGGGCTCAGACTGCATTGTAGTAGGTGGTCAGTGGTTTGCTCTTCTCCACACTCGCATGTCATGGACTCCACTTTATTAATTATTATTATTATTTATTCCCAACATTTATATCCCGCCCTTCTCACCCAGAGGGACTCAGGGCGGCGTACACAACTGGCAACAATTCGATGCCGACACATAAACAACAGAGAATAAAATCCATTACAAACAATACAGTATAAAAATATAAAAACATATGGTAGTCCCATTTTATAAGATTGGCTCTGCATCTCGTGGCGCCAGAGCACAGTCTGTTCAGCGCCTTCCAAGTCACCCAGTCTTCTGTTTGCCCGGGAGGGAGTCTCTCATCCAGTCTCAACCACTGATTGAGGTTCAGGGTTTTAACCTGCCACTTTTGGACTCTTGCTTGCAGAGGTGTTCCTGCGAGTATCTCTGTAGATCTTTCTTGATTTAAGGTGTTGGCATGCTGGCCGATATCCGAACAGACGAGGGGCCTTGGGTCCTTTCATTACAGGCTGCTACTTCCGGCTAAAACCGGCTAAACAGTATAATTTCTCCAGCAGTTTTGGGCATAGACATCCTGTGATAACGTGGCATGTCTCATTAAGAGTTGCATCTACTGTTTTAACGTGGTGAGATGTATTCCACATTGAGCATGCGTATTCAGCAGCAGAGTAGCAAACAACAAGGGCAGATGTCTTTATATGTCTTTATATAGTGCCATCACTGTACATGTTTCTTTACAAGCCAAAGGAACACAAAACACCTCCCTGACCCCTCCAGGTTTACAATCTAATTAGCCAGGAAAAGAATGGCAAACTGGGAAGAGATAGTCGTCTTCTTATCTGCCTCGGAGATCACAGAACCCTTCCAGATGCAGATTATGTTCTTTCTTCATGGAGTTTCCAAGCCTCTGGTGTCCTTTTTCACCGGATCCTGTTTTTGCTGAGTTTTCTTTCCATGCATAAAAGGGAAGTGCAGTGAGTTGAATGCAGGGCTCAGGCTCTGGGAGAACAGGCTCAACTGCTGGAAATCCACAGTGACCTAGAGCAAGTCACACTTTCTCAGCCTTAGAGGAAAGCAATGGCAGAACCTTCCAAACTCCACAGAAAGGAAGCCTCATGACCAGTTTGCTTTGGGTTGGAAAGATTTGGAAGAGCACAAACATTACTGTATATTAAATGACATCACTTTGCACTGAGGGCACCACACTACTTGACAGTTTGGGGGATAATACTAGGCCTTTCCAAGTTTTAGCATGATATAGCAAAGGCTGAACATGGAGTGCTCCATACTTATGAATTAAAGCCTCACTCTTCCACTTTATGGCTTAGAGCAGAGTATATCAAACTATGGACCCCAGCCCCAAATGGGGTCCCCTGAGCTCAATATTGAGGTCACAAAAGGTTTGGCAGTAGTACAAGGTTTCTGAAAGGCACACATTTATACCAATGTTAGCAACAATGTGCAGTGTTTACAGTGGATTCTTCAGAAAATTCTTCAGCTGTAGAATCATAGAATCATAGAATAGTAGAGTTGGAAGAGACCTCATGGGCCATCCAGTCCAACCCCCCGCTAAGCAGGAGGAAATCGCATTCAAAGCACCCCCGACAGATGGCCATCCAGCCTCTGCTTAAAAGCTTCCAAAGAAGGAGCCTCCACTACAGTCCGGGGGAGAGAGTTCCACTGCCGAACAGCCCTCACAGTTAGAAAGTTCTTCCTGATGTTCAGGTGGAATCTCCTTTCCTGTAGTTTGAAGCCATTGTTCCGTGTCCTAGTCTGCAGGGCAGCAGAAAATAAGCTTGCCCCCTCCTCCCTATGACTTCCCTTCATGTATTTGTACATGGCTATCATGTCTCCTCTCAGCCTTCTCTTCTGCAGGCTAAACATGCCCAGCTCTTTAAGCCTCTCCTCATAGGGCTTGTTCTCCAGACCTTTGATCATTTTAGTCGCCCTCCTCTGGACGCTTTCCAGCTTGTCAACATCTCCCTTCAACTGCGGTGCCCAAAATTGAAAGGAAAATGTGCCAGTTTAGCAAGCCTTGCAAATGATAATTATTAGTAAATGTTTAGGTTTTATTCTCGTTTTATATACCTGGGGTCACATAAAAACCGCAGGTGGAAAGGGGTCACAAGTGAAAAAAGTAGAAATAGCCCTGGCATACAAAGCCACAAGGATATTCGCTTGCAGTCAGGCAACCTTTCTGCCATACATTTATTCCCTTCTGTAGTTTTTAGTAGGGATACCAAGATGCTCATTTATAAAGCTATTTTCTTCCCAACCCGGTTATATGCCTACAAAACATGGACTATCTACAAATGTCACTCTCAATTTCTGGAACGATTCCATTAACTTTGCTCCTGAAAATTCCTGCAAATTTCTTGGGAAGACAGGTGGACAAATGTCAGTGTGCTGGAAGAAGCAAAGACCACCGGCACTGAAGCGATGCTCTTCTGCCATCAACTCTGCTGGACTGATCATGTTGTCCAAATGCCTGATCACCATCTCCCAAAGCAGTTACTCTACTCCCAACTCAAGAACGGAAAACGGAATGTTCGTGAACAGGAAAAGAGATTTAAAAATGGGATTAAAGCCAATCTCACAAACTGTGGCATGGACACCAAGAGCTGGGAAGCCCTGGCCCTTGAGTGCTTTAGCTGGAGGTCAGCTGTGACCAGCAGTGCTGTGGAACTTGAGGCACAAATACAGGGCAAAAGAGAGAAATGTGCCAAGAGGAAGGGGCATCAAGCCAACCTGTCGGGACTGCTTTCCATCGGGAAAACGATGTCCTCACTGTGAAAGAATATGCGAATCAGGAATAGGTCTCTACAGTCACTTACGGATCCACCGCCAAGACCCTACACTTGGATGGCAATCATATTTGGCCACGAGTGATAACCTAAGATGATGAGATTTGAGTGGCTTTTAGGACTGGATAGAACTGGTATGTGATGGGAGGGCCAGAAGCAATAGCTGAGTGAAAACAATACAAACCAGCCCATTATAATTTAACTGACATATAAACCAATGCTCAAGTAAGCATTCCTAATGCAGTATGCACAATTTAAAACATGTATTTTAAATAACATCAAAATTAACTAAACCACACAGTGGCACAGTATCATCCAAGATAAACGTAATTCCTTGACCAGACCTTGAAACATTTAAAATACTGTTAAAGGGTAGCATTCATTACTCACCAGTAAAGAAATATTAATGCATTGGGGTGGTTTTCTCGTTTTTTAAAACAAACCCAAATAGGTTAAAAGGGTCTAATCAATCCTCACCCCAGTAACATTTCTGAAGTAACATAATAATAATAAATGTACCACACACCTCTTCCTGTGGCTTGAGGTGGGATACAACATCATTAAAACAAGAGATAAAACACTATTAAAAGACCTACAAGATACACAGTGTTGAAATACAAGTTAAAATCCTCTGATAAAATGCAAATTCAATTCACAACTTGAAACTGACAGGGTAGGCTTGCCTGCCAGAAGAGATGAGACTTCAATTGTCTTGAATTCCTACAGATGCTCTACCTGTCGAAGCTCTTCTGACAGGTCGTTCCACAGTCTTTGGGCGGCTGTTGAAAAGGTCCTCTGTGTGATAGATACCAGTTGAGTTCTGGCTGCTTAGAGTAGCCGCCTACCAGTGTCTGGGCAGATTGCACAGGAGAAGGCGATCCTGTAGGTAATCTGGATCCAAACCATGTAGGGCTTTCAATCCTGCCTGAAATTCTGCTAGCATCAAAACAGTTCCACTTTGTCAGACAATGAATATGTATGCTGATGTACAGATACAGTCCCCTTCTCTTAATTTGGTGCTGTTCTTAATTGATCATCACACAAGAGCTGAGCTAAAGGCCAGGAAAACACCCAATTCTCAATATTGATTCATGATTTCATCAATATGCTGCTCCTCCCATCTTGCCAAAGCTCAAGAGTCAATAATGAAAGCTAAGCTAGTTATTGGTCATATATATAGGATCTTGGTCATAGATATGCCTCCATGATCCTATACACTTCTAAGGACCAGCAACATTATACTAGCTCTCACATGTACACAGCCAAATACATAGATACCATGGCATTGTGTTCACTCATTGTAGAACAATGAATGAACTCTCCATCCACCAAGTAAAAACTAACAATTCTGAGGGATGAATGGCTATACTAGGTATGTTTATACAGCCTCTCAAAATGGCTTGGGCAACTGTTTGATGGTGTTAACAAAAAGCATACACTAGCTGATAAATTCCTTAAAATTTTTATTTTTTTAGCTCCCAGATCTACAGATAACATACACATTCAACTTCTTATATGTTAGAGGTGCATTTTCATGGAGCCTCATTATCTTGTAACAGAGCTCCTAAATACATTGAATCATGAATGCTATGTTGTATTCATCAGTCAGAAACAGGGCATGAAACTGAGGATGCCCATTTTATAGTCTATTAAGAATAAGAAGACACAAAACAAGGCAATATTCAACTAGTTGAAGACCTTTAATTTCTTAAAAGGTGTTTACTCAATGATACAGGAAGTGGAGAGAGATGGCTGCAGTAATAATGTTCATTACTAATGTCCAACACTTTGTCACTGGCATGAGCACATTTCACTTAGGAATATGATGAATGAACTACGAAGTGAAGGAGCGGAGAGAAAGCATTGACCCTGCAACAAAAGGGATGGGCTGCTTACCTGTATCTGGTTCTTGAGGTCTCATATATGATCTCTGTGCTTACAAAGGAATTTAGAAAACTGTCCAAGTAAAGAAATGATTGGCTCCAAGGCTCTCCTATAGACCTCAAGGGGCACAGCTGGCAAATTCATGCCCTGTGCTTCACAGCAAAGTATGAAGGAGGGAGAACTCCAAAAATAGAGAAGAAGATTGGGCAGAACTCACTCCTACCCCAAGCTATCAATCTCTTGTTACAATATTTTAAAACTACCTTTCATCTTTACAAATAGAAGGGTATAGTACAGAAGCAAGAGTTAATACAATGAGATATCATTCAACTCACAACTAAAAAAAAAAGTCATCAAAACAAAAGCAGTAAAAATGCTAAAGCAGCCAATTCAAATGGCTTGGCAAATAGAAATAGTTCAAGCTGGTGTTAAAACAACCTGAGTGTTCATTTCGGTTGCACCTCTGTGGGAGGACAGTCCATGTTGCGGCGCCACAGCTGCAAAGGTGTTCTTCTTTCTTCATGTGTGACATAGGCACAGATCTTGGAGAGGAGCTGCTCCTGAGGTCCTGGTGTTAAGTCAGTGGAGGCTGCTAAGATAGTTGTTCCTGCAGATTTTGGATTCCATCTGGCAATTCTGGTGGAAGTCCTTGTTGTTGCTTCTGTATTTGCTGAACTTATATATCATCTCCATGGGCAGTCTCAAATATAACAAGTTGCAGTAATCTAACTGTGATGCTGACAGAACACAAACCAATGTGGCCAGGCTACCTCTGTCTAGAAATTGAAGCTAGTCAAATCAATGGCAGAAGTAAAAGTTACTTTCAATCACTGAGGCGAACTGAGTCTCAAATACACACATTAGTTCAAGAAGTATCCCCAAGGCCACATACATCTTTTAGGTAAAACACTTTTGTTGCTGTTATTCAACCACCTGCTGCCATAAAAGGTCCACTCGCAACACTGGGTCTGAGGAAAGGTGCTTGTTTGGGTCAGCTCCACTATGGCATCTGTTGCATGGCTACCCTTTGGGTCAGAGCAACTGTTCTTATTTTGGATTGCAGCTGCACTATACATGGGAGCTACATTTATCCAAAAGAATAAAATGTCAGCGGAAATGGAAGCCCTGTGGGTGTTTCTTCTTCAGTAGTGGTGCTTTTGGTTGTCTCTGTTGGCCTTGAGTCTCTTCAAGAAGAAGGAAATTGATTAGGAAGAGATTAATGGTAGCTGCATGACCTCAAGGGTAATGACTGACCCCAAAATAAAGAATAAAGGGACAAATAATACAAATAATGACCAAAGCTATCAACAAATTGGTTCTGTGAGGACCTTAAGAGATCTTCTTGCTATTTGTTCAAATTAACACCAACTCAGTATTACAGAACTTTAACTGTTCTTGGCAAGCATGCAGAGGTATACAAAGCAAAGATAATCATAAAGCTCTCAGTCACCTTGGAGAGAGAACACGTTAGGACTGGGCCAAGTTTCCCAGTAATGCTCTGGACTAGCAAATAAAAATCTAGCCTTAATAAACAACTTAATTCTACTCTCTTCAACCTGAGAGCTTTCAGATTTTTCGGCTGGGTGGAAGACTTTTTAGGGTTTTTTTTTTTTGGCTGCTACTCTCTAAGACACATTTTTAGTCAAGACAACTGGGCTTCTCTAGTACAGAAACTGATATTTTACTTAAAAGAAGTCATATCTTGAAGAACAATTGTACCAAATACATAGTACAACAGGCAAGAAAAGACAGAGAACTGAAAGCAGGAAGAGAATGAAAGAAAAGTAGGGAGCAAGGTTGGAGAGAATAAAATGCCAAAATGAGGTATGAAAAATTGCTATTTCTATAGCAATCAGAAAAGAGCTAATGGGAAGATAGCAGTCTTGGAGTATGTGTCAGTTATAGTCACATCTTTTTACTTCATGGCACAAGAACAGGGGTTCTGTCTAGTGTTGGTCTTTGATTCTAATTATTACCATACATGTGAATTTCTTTATTACAGTCATTTGAACATCAGAATTCCATAAACATACAGTGCAGGGACAGGTAAAATGTCAAAATCAAAATGTCAGACCATCAGTTATTATTATAACAAAGAATGGTGATATCCAAAGCAAATGTTAGAACTAAAGTTCAATTAGAAATAAAGATTTTCACAAAACTAGACTTCTTAGCTCCATATATTGAAAAAAGCTTTTTGGTCTCTAGCAGACACAGCTGTTTTGTCAATGTTCTCTGTTTTTTGAAGAAAACAGCACAAAGTACTAAATGGCCCTGATTCAATTCTTGATGCAATAGAAAATTAAAAAATACTGAACAATCTTGAAGGAACTCTATTCTGTAGAAGAAAACAAATACAATTTTAGAAATATGAATTTACATGTACCACGAGCAGAAATGTTATCATATTTAAAGAAAAGAACAAGAAAAATAGAGTAAGTTTTAGAGATGCAACAACTGAAAAAGAATATAGTTTACTATATATCAACTTAAACCTGCTTCTCTAGACAGCCAGCTGAAATTAGGGATTTGAGATATATATTCATTCAAATACAAAACATAGGGTGCATTTAACTTGTTCAGGCTACTCAGCAGGGAACTACATGTACTCTATGGTAATTCTACTCAACGGGGGTGGTTGGTGAATCAATGGTAGTCCCTGGAATATTTCTAGGAAAGAAAAAAAAAACAATGGGTCCAAATATGGTGCTGGATCCTGACCCACTGGGTAGCAGCAGGGGGACAAGGGACAGGGACACAAAACACCTTACTGATCACCTGCTCTAGAGGACATTGGCTGTCTGCAAGGAATTGCCCAGGGGGTGTCCGGATGTTTGATGTTTTTACCATCCTTGTGGGAGGCTTCTCTCATGTCCCTGCATGGGGAGCTGGAGCTGACAGAGGGAACACATCCTCTCTCCCCCCACATTCGAACTAGCAACCTTCAGGTCAGCGACCCAACATTCAAGTGAGCAGTCCTGCCAGCGCCAGGGTCTAATCCATTGCGCCACTGGGGGCTTCTTTCACAAGACAGATTAAAATATCAGCATTAAAATGTCAGGTTAGCTCTTTATTTGTGTCATCCATTATAAGTGATACTTTAACCATTTTCAAAGATCTGCTTAAATAGCCATGTTTTCAGTTCCTTCCTAAAAGACTGAAGTGTGGGGGCTTGCCTGATTTTCCTGGGGAGGGCATTCCAGAGCCAAGGGGTCACGGCCAAGGCCCTCTCCCTTGTCCCTACCAGCCGCATTTGAGATGGCAGTGGGACCAAGAGGAGAGCCTCCCTGGCAGATCTTAGAGCCCTCGCAGGCCCATAGGGGGAGATGTGGTCACAAAGATAAGCTGGACCTGAACCGTGCAGGGCTTTGTAGGTAATGACCCCCACTTTGATTGGGGACTGGAAACTTATAGGCAACCAGTGGAGCTGCTTTCAGAGGGGTGTGGTGTGCTCCCTAAAGCCTGTCCCAGTCAGTAGCCTGGCTGCCTATTTTTATACTAATTGTAATTTATTAGCTGTCTTCAAAGGCAGCCCCACATAGAGTATGTTACAGTAATCCATTTGAGATGTAACTAAGGCATGGACCACTGTGGCCAGGTCCGGCTTTATGAGGTACGCTCACAGTTGGCACACAAGTTTTATTTGTGCAAAGGACCTTCCAGCCACTGCCAACACCTGGTACATTTATTGGTACTACCGTAGGACTAGCGTCCAAGTTGGAGTGTATCTGAGTGACTTTATCTGCAAAATCATAGGCAAACTCACCACATTGAGTCGTTGAGTGGTCAGTGGGCTCCCTCTGAGGACTAGGGTGAAGGAGTCCCCTGACCACCCGAAACAGCTCTGCTGGTCTATTCATTGCAGATGCAATGCGGGCAGTTGAGAAAGCCTTCTTGGCTGCCATTTATTGTCAGAGTAGGCCTTCAGTGAGGCTCTAGCCCATGCTCAGTCAGATTCAGCAGAGTCCCCCACCAATGGCACTCTAGTCTCCATCTCGCTTGCTTCATTGCCGCCAGTTCCCTGGTGAACCAAGGAACTGAATTGGCACTAGTAGCAAGAGGGGACTTTCAGGGGCAATCGTGTCCACCGCCCTGGTTGTCTCCGTGTTCCAGAGATTGACCAAAGCAGGACCGTCTGCTGTCATTACAGGAAAATCCCCAAGAGACGTCAGGAATCCATTGGGATCCATAAGGCTCCTGGGACAGACCATCTTAATGGGTTCCCCATCCCTGCAGAGGTTAGAGGGTGTGGTTAGTCTAAACATGATCAGGTGATGGTTGGTTCATTACAACAGAACCACAGAAAGTTCCTCCACACCAACCCTTCCGTCTCCATCCGCATTGAAAACTGGGTCCAAAGTGTGTCCGGCTACGTGAGTGGGCCCGATATTTTTTGGGACAGCCCCATAGTTGTCATAGCAGCCATGAAGTCCTGAGCCGCCCCAGACAGGTTGAACCCGGCATGGACATTGAAGTCCCCCAGCACAATAAGCTGCTGAGACTCCAACACAAGGCCTGAGATCACCCCTGCTAGCTCAGGGCAAAAAGAAAAAAGTATGGCAGTGGGAGAGGGAATTTATTTATTTATTTACAGTATTTATACCCTGCCCTTCTCATCTCAAAGAGGACTCAGAGCGGCTTACAGAGTACACACATACGGCAAACATTCAATGCCAATTATACACTTAACAAGGACAGACAAACACAAACAGAGGTAAAGGCAGTTGTTCCCATCTTATTTCTGACATCTTGGAGGCTGTGCTCATCTCTGGCCACTGGAATGCTGTCGCTCCATCTTCCATGTCGAGAAGATTCCCAGGTTCAAACTGCTGATATTTCAACTGGCAGGATTTTTCTACTGCACAACTGTTTACCCTGCTGTGCTAAGCCTGGCACTAAGTCTATTAGATACTGCCACTTCCTCTGTCCCTCCAAAGCCAGAGCAGGAGTAGTTTAGATAGATGGAGGGCCTTTCATTGGCTTCTGGGCTTGAGACTGGTGGAGCTGTGCCTGCCTCTTCGTCCCTCTCTCTGAGTCCAGGGCACTGGCCATTGGCTTGGAGGGAGGGTTGTCCATTGGCTTTTGGCCTTAAACTGTGGTTCTCTGGTGGAGCCTACCCACTCCACCTTGAGTGGGAAAACGCCACCTAGTACCACAAGGAACCCGTTGCAAACTTCTCATGTGGGATCACTATTCGTTCAGTGGAGTTTTGAAATAGGAATTTCTTGGAAAAAAGTACAGTCTACTTGGAAAAAAGTACAGTGGCAGAATGGGATTGGATTGGCAGAATGAGATTGGGCCTTCTGAGCTCATTCAACTCTGTGATTCTATGAAATAAAATTATATATACACACATATCCAACTACCCTGATTTAGCACGGATTAATGGGATTAATCCACTTTCATCCCACCTCTTTCAACTTCAACTGCTTTTAAAATACTCTAATTTCTCTCTTCCTTCAACTTTCTGCTCCTTCAACTTCTGCAAATTTGAGATGTGACGGTGGGAGGGGGGTAAAAGGAGGGGGTAGGCCAAAATCTGGTCATGTGGCGAGTTGCAGCCAATCATGACTTAAGAACCGAAGGAGAGGGAAGAGTGGAGAGGTTCGTTTTTTAAAAATATTAGCCCTTTACAACTGCCAAGTTGTACAGGCCTGGACTATTCAATAGTAGGTGGGATGTAATGGTTTGAGCACTGGACTATGACAATGGAGGGCAAGGTATTAATACCACTCAGTCACGAAAACACATTGGGTAAACATTTTTCAGCTCAAGGGAATACAAAGGCAAACTTTCCCTGAAGAAATGTTTCCTAGAAAACCCTCTGAGAGGCCTTAGAGTGGTCATAAACTGGAAACAACTTGAAGGCACATAACAATTATATAGAAAGCACTGCAAAATTGCCAAGTTTACAATTTTAAGACTCATGACTGACTAGAGAGGAGAAAATGTTTCTGTAACAAAACAGACATCCTTAGGGTGCTTTACAGAATTGAGATTTGAGGCAGCTGCGAGGAGACTGGTTGGCAGAAAAGATTTTTTGCAGAAGTATTGTCTCTTTGAAAGGCGTTTTAGCTTTCTTCATTGTAAAACATGCAGAAATTCAAAATGCTGCTTCTAAAGGCATCACTGCAGTACAGTATGTCTTGACTTCTCTCAGTTGAAGGCTTGATATCTCCAGTGCCATGCTTTCCAAAGCTTCTGGAAGGTGCAAGGTTTTCCGATTCTTTTCAGAAGCCCTTAGAAAAATGGTAAGCTGTGCACATATCTCTGAAACCATTAATTGAGCGTGTTCAAATTAGGTTGAATTGACCATAAATGCCAAAGTGATTCTGACATTTGGGCAACAACCATGTTCGCATAACTTAGCAATATTTTATTCATTTCCAACACAACCTTACTCAAACATGTGACAAATGTTTTTTCCAGGTATTCAACAATAATGTGGAAGAAAAGTTAATGCTCAGCATTTCCTTTCTCCAAAAGGTATTTCTCAAAGGGAATTACAAACATGTTCAAGAATCAACATCAAAAGCCTTGTAAAATTCTAAACATTAGCTTTTTAAAATTATATTTATATTATAAAAATATTTGGATTGAAATGATATTTGAAAGTCACATATACAAAAGAATTCCAGATTCACATATACCAGCTAACCATAGTTTACAATGAAATTGTGTCATGGTAAAGCCAGTGTTGCCTGTTTAACATCCAAACCATGACAGCAAACCAAGACAAAAGCCACAATTTGATCCCTTTTGTCCTCAAAGTAACCAACGCCTTCGTCTTTGGTAGCAGAATTATACACATTTGTTCAAGGCTAAAGCCCACAGAATACAATGTAAATTATTTCAATGTAAAATACATTTCATTCTGCTTTTTCTCCAAGGAGCTCAATACACTGAACATATCATTATCCTCACAACAAACCACTGATATAGTTTAAATGATTGCTCAAATTATTCCATTAAGTTTCATAAACAATTGAGAATTTTCCATCACAATATAGAAGTTTAGTCATGAAAGCACACTGATCCTAAAATTATTTATGGTTCAGTGAAATAATATACTCATACTATATCCCTTATTTTGTCACAACTTATTTCAGGAGCCCCCAAACTCAAGCCGAGTGGCCGGATGCAGCCCTCCAAAGTCATTTACGCAGCCCCCATCCTCACCTTTAAACTTAGGGTTGCCCTACATCTGAAACAACTTGAAGACACACAACAACAACAGTCCTAATTAACTTGAATGCCTAATCAGTCAAAAGCAGGCACACACTTTCCATTGAGATACTGGTAAGTTTATGTTGGTTAAAATTCTTCTTCATTTTAAATATTGTATTGCTTTTTCATTTTTTGCACTACAAATAACATGTGTGGTGTGCATAGGAATTTGTTCATGTTTCTTTCAAACTATAGAGAATGTGAACCGACACACTGCTTGAAAACTTTGAGGAACCTTGCCTTACTCCTCTTGAAATAATCACTGCTATAGTGTCATATCAATACTGTGAATCTGCAAAACACAATTCTTATTTTCTATCATACGATGTTCTTTCCAATCCTACCTCATAACTATTTTTTTCCATTAAGCATTTAAAAGCAATTCAGTAGTCCCATATCTCTAAATATGAGCAACTGAATCATCGAAGGTGCTTCTATCTTTCTTTGCTTTTAGACTGCAAATCCTAGAGCAGCATTTATCAACTTGGGGGTCAGGACCCCTGGAGGGGTCGCAAGGAGGTTTCAGAGGGGTCACCAAAGACCACCAGAAAACACATAGTTCTGATGGTCTTAGAAACCCAAATCCCTCCAGTATTTTCTGTTGGTCATGGGGTTTCTGTGTGAGAAGTTTGACCCATTTCTATCGTTGGTGGGGTTCCAGGGGCTCTTTGATTGTAGGTGAATTATAAATCCCAGCAACTACAACTCCCAAATGTCAATTTTCTATTCTCCCCAAGATCTATTTTCCCCAAACTCCACAAGTGTTCACATTTAGACATATTGAGTATTTGCGCCAAGTTTGGTTCAGATCCATCATTATTTGAAATCCACAGTGCTCTCTGGATGTAAATGAACGACACCTCCAAAACTCAAGGTCAATGTCCACCAACCCTTCCAGTATTTTCTATTGGTCATGGGAGTTCTGTGTGCCAAGTTTAGTGGAGTTCCGAATGCTCTTTGACTATAAGTGGACTATAAATCCCTGCAACTACAACTCCCAAATGACATAATCAATCCCTCCCAATCCCACCAGTATTCAAATTTTGGCATATCGGGTATTTGTGCCAAATTTGCTCCAGTGAATGAAAATACATCCTGCATATCAGGTATATCAAATATTTACATTACGGTTCATAACCGTAGCAAAATTACAGTTATGAAGTAGCAACGAAAATAATGTTATGGCTAGGGATCACCACAACATGAGGAAATGTATTAAGGGGTCACTGTATTAGGAAGGTTGAGAACCATTGCCTTAGAGGCAAGAACTAAATTCCTGTAGTTTGACAGAAGGTTAACAAAGAGAAAGCAAAAATTTCAGTAGCTTGAATGGAAGGTTAACAAAGAGAAAGGACAGCTCTGAAGCAACTACAGTCCACAACTAGATCTAGCAGCACTGCAATACCAAAGCCTACTTACCTGCCCAGTCAGAATAACCGCTGGCGTTTACTGAAGTCGTCTGTAGGCAGATCAGACAGTGTCACCTTCAACTTCACATCATTCACAGTTTTCCCATGTAGCATAGCTATGGCATCACTAGCACTTGCTCTCTCTGCAAACATGGCATAAGCCCCATTTTTCCCAGGGATAAGGTGACTGGCTATAAAATGTCCAAACCGACTGAAACAAAGTAACAGAGAGCAAATAGTATACAGTAAGATACAAAATGGCAACATGTGCTACTTAATTTCATGTGCAACAAATGGGAGGTTTACTAATATGGGAAATTTTGCCCATAAAAGCTTAATATTAGTAAATCTTTAAAATATCAGACTTTTCAGCTGTTAAGACTTTGCTTTCCATAAAACCTGAAACAAAAAATGCTATTTACAATATGTCAGATGTTATTCATATTGACAATACTTCACTTTGATGAAATTGGCAAACTTCCTAGATCTAACATAGAGGGGGGATCTAACACATTGCAAGACATGAAATTAACATCATCATCGGTAATGTTTAAGTATATCTGCAGGGTCCCAAAGTAATTGCCTATTTTTCTATCTTCCAAATAAACTGACATTATTATAGTGTTTAGCCAGAAAGGATTATTTACTGTCTGAGCTTCAATCAAACATCCCTGTTTAGCCAGTTTCCTTTTTTAGTCAAGCAGATCTCACCTTAATACATTATCCAAGACATTTTGAGGTAAGGGACAGGGATCAAATATGATTAAAAGCCTTTCACGTATAGAAGAGTCCGGGGGAGCTTTCCTTTTGTATGATGGAAGCGCAGCGTCTGTTTGGAGACGAGGGGGAGGAATCCAAGACTCCTAGAGAAGGGACAGGAATCAAAGCCAACACTTTCAGTTTAAATCATGTGAGCGGGCCACTTTAAACTGCAGATGCTTGGTTATCAATTGGATCATGTTGTTCCCATCTCTAGAATATAACTTTTTTTTTACAATTCCCAAATCATTCCAAATTGGTTTTTAATTTAAGTACTTGGGGATTTGTAGACATAGCTTATCTCAGCCTGAAAGATCAAAAATGGCAACAAAATGATCAAATAAATGCCTGACGATATAAATTAAGTCTACTGAGCTAACATGGTTCCCAAAGAACAGCCCAGAAAAGTGAGATGTCCTGAGCCTTGGAAACAGAGAGTGCTCCTCTGACAGTCATACAACTCCCCATTTAGCACAAACAAAAAGGCATTTGGAGCTCTCTGCCCACCTTCAAGCCCAATCAAAGGACTCATAGACTCATACAATTGTTTACAAACTCATTTTGGAGTCCAAAAGACCACTACGATCTTGAAGATTACAGGGGCATGGGAACCCTCTTGTTTGTACTTGCGTTCTAAAAGAAACTGCAACAACACTTGCCCTATCATTTTGCCTTGATCTCAAAAGGGTTGCAGCTTTATTTTCTGGGAAATAGTTTTAGCGAAGTTAGTGTATCAATGTTTCTGTTTTAATTCTGGATTTTTGTTATCAAAACACCTTCATCCTGATTCTAATCAGAGAACACTCCACCCCACTTAGCATATATAAGTTGAGGCAGGTTTGGCAGTCCCAAAGTCTGGATTGTGAAATGACCCATGAGAACGTCGAGGGTCATTCCACAGAAAGGGGAAAGTAACAATGTTCCCTGAGCCACCCATGGCCACTACTGTGATTTCCCCACTCAGGCATTCAAAAAGGCCAGAAACGGCATTGTGGCACAGAGAGTAGAGGGAGTCGGTGCTTCTTTTCTATTCTTCCAGTGACAGATTAAGCTCTCACCTTTTATCCTTTTACTCAGAGAAGGGGATGGTCAGGGAGTTAGTTTTTTTGACTAAAATTTCTACACTTATACATGAATATATAAGGTAACCCACAGATCTTTGAATACAGAAACAGGTTGCACACAGGAAACTGTGGCCCTCTGAATGTCCACAACCCTTTGAGACACGGCAAGTAGATTTACATGTATACAATCAGACTAACAAACTTGGCCTTCCCTGTTCAGCCTCTTCTATCGTCTGCTCACAGAAATCATCTCCTTCTCTTAGCACCTCATTGGTGACTTTCACAGATTAGCCAGCAAGGTTACACAAGGCCCCAGCTTTTCCACTATATACTTTATAGTCACACTCATGTTTCCCATAATCCTTTACTATTTCACTGAATGTACAAAAAGAGGATATGAGAAAAGTGAATAAATCAAGGATAAGTGAAATCCAACAAACAATTAGGTTTCCCAATGAAAACATGCCAACCATCCAAACAATTTTCTGATGGCAAATACAGTCAATCAACAATATCCATACAAAGAATTGACAAGCTATTATTTTTAAAAAGACATAGATAATGTTAATAAATATAGCACCAATTTAATTAAGCTTGGAAAAATACCTACAGCAGACCTCAGAAGTTGAGGAGCCCAATTATTATCCCATATCATTGAAGCCAGATGTGAAGTCACCAGCTGTGTTGCCATTTCTTGGAGGAGTCTGAAGACACATTAAGATATTTCTAAAACAAATGCATACTTTTCAATTCCTAACATTGCTAAATTGTATTTAAATAGAGAAGCTCAACATTCATAGGTACTATTCAAGATTAATTAGATCCCTGATGCACTCATGTGCTTAATAAGTTTCCTTATTATTAGTTAAGCACATATTATACTCAACTGTCTCCAAAAAAAAAAAAACAACAGGGTTTAAAGACTGCCTACATTTGACTGCAGTACTAGCTTATGATTATATAGCTATGAACAGAGAAAAAGCTTTTCTAGTTTAAAAAGAGCAAAATGACAATAGTAAAAATCTTTCCCCAACATTATGTCAGACATGTTGAATATATTTCTCATGCTATGTTACCTGGAATATTAAATATTCTACTTTGTTTTCCTTTAGAGCAGGGCTTCTTAAATCTTTCCACTTGCGATCCCTTTTGGCTTGAGAATTTTTTACGTGAGCCCGGTATACAAAATAGTTATAAAAGCCAACATTTACTGATAATAAACCAACAAGGGCAAGGCTTCCTAAACAGGCAGTTTTTCTTTATTAGGAAAGACAGCTAAAGCGCGTTCTGCAGAGTATTCATGTAAACATCTCCAATAGCCACTAGGTGATATTCAGGATCCTAACAATAAGCAAAGGGGATCCCATTTTGGGCTGGGACTCGTGGCTTAAGAAGCCCTGCTTTAGCGAACTAGAAAGATAATTCCTTACAAATTTCTTACGCTTGCATATGGGTAGGGATCTGAAGCATCAAAAATTGACTCAAATTTCTTCTGAATGTAAAGTACAACCGCTGTATTCACCGAGGATACATTAAAAGGCCCCATCCCTGAAACTATGGACAACAGGGAATTCTATAGTTCGACTATACTTGAATTGGAAGCACACTGGAATCAAGCTGCAGAAACTAGAAAAGCCAACAAACATTTCTAGGAGCATAAGTAATACTGAATTCATACTGAATTCATGGATAAGGGAGTCATTTTGTCTTTGTTTCTTTTTAAGGAAAATATCAATTTTATTCCATTTGCAAAGTAATTAATATGCTTCGATTTTTCTCAACATTTTTGCATGCAATTTTCTAAAAAGTAAAAAGTATGTTAGCATCACTATATTTGAAATGTGTATGATTTAGTACTTACTGAGTTCCATGTATTTTGTCTTTCATGAAACTAACATGCAGCTGATTCCCAAGAGGATATTCCAAACCATGTAGTCTGTGTTTGGCATACACAGCAGATGCAACATTTCTGTACTGAACCATTGCATATACTAAGAATGAACAAAAGCATGAGTTTAAGTATAAAATCATTCAAGGCTTACTGAGAGCAAACCCAAAAACAAGACAACTCCAATAATCAAGTATGCACACTTTCAAAACCTCTTTAGTAAACAGTGAGCAGAACATAATTTTCTTCTACTTGATATAACAATTTTACCTGGCAACAGGTGGAGGAGCAAGGTATACTAAATAAATAAACAGTGAAAGAAATGGCCAACATTGCTTTCTGTCTCATCATGTGGCAAGACAAAATACATTTCTTTCAATCTCAGAATGTCTATCTGCACAAACACGTGCAAGTATAACTTAGAAAAAGTGTTCTTAAGTTTCTCACAGTAATATAGACTGTACTACCTTCACTATGCATTGCTACTTATATATTCATATTTTGGAAATATATCCCTAGTTCCTACCCCACTCAAGATAGATAAAAATGGACAGACACATTTAAAGAAACAAACAAGAAACAACTGAAACAACGGGCGGTAAGGAGGGAAGAAATACATTAATCTAATTGGAAAAGGACTTTCGAAAAAGGACAACACAAGCAATGAGTTGGCCATCCAAAACTGTGAGGGAGACTATCCTATAATCGAGTGTCAAGATTCAAGACCATTTATCAGTTTTATACTATAGAGAAGGCCAGCACAATATGCCACCTGCAAAACATCGCCCCTCCCACCTGCTGCCGTTTGCAAGTGCCCCCCCTCCACTAACCCCTGTCCCCATCTGTCGTCATTTGCATGCGCTGTCCCCTCCACCCTTCCTACCCATCTTGAGGTTCTGGAGGGGTTTCCCTTCCTATTCATCTTCAGGGTCTGGAGGCGTTGTCCTTCCTATTAACCTTAGAATCTGGGGGGGCTTGTAGGAGGCCGGAAGAAAGAAGGATATGGAAGGGAAAAAAGGGAGGGAGGGAGGGAGGAGGGGATAAGTAAAGAAAAAGAAAGCAAGGGAGGAAGGTAAGTAGGTAAGAAAAAAGAGGGGAGGGAGGGCGAAAAGGAAGAAAGAAAGGGAAGTAAGAAACAGGATAAGGATTTCAGGATTCAGAAAGAGTGGTGTAGTGGCTTGAACCTCAGATTATGGGTCTCAACCCACTGGGTGACTTTAGGCAAGTCACATTCTCTCAGCCTCAGAGGAAGACAAAGGAAATCCCTTTTGAAGAAATCTTGACAAGAAAACCCTGTGATAGGGTTGCCTTAGGGTCACCCTGTCTGAAACAACTTGAAGGCACACAGCAACAACAATACTAATCAATCATTGTTTTTACCTTACTTGGAAAGTGCGGTGCTAAAAGCCCCAAGAAGCTTAGCCTATGTAATTTTGGGCCCTCATTACCGGCAAGTTGTGCAAGCCTGTTATAGAGATTCCAGCTGATGAGACATAATTTGTAGAATTCATTCCCTACAATTTACTCAGCATCGGACATAAAACCTTCTGTGTCCAAAGTAGGAATTAAATACATAATTCAATAAATTCTGTTTTTGCTAGTGCTATGATCAGCAGGTTCAAATATGGACTATACAACATACACATTCTTAGACAAATATCACATCTATCGGCACATCTACATGGCCACCAAAATCCAACACAGGCGGGAATTCGCTCCAAGGCATTTACATGGTGAATGGATTCATCTCTCCCCCAATGCAGGGCACAGCAATTTATCATGGTTGTACCCTACATTAGAAAAAGTCTAAAAGAATCATATCTGCAGTGAACTCTCTTTCAGATGAAAAAAAACTTAAAGATGATGTATCTCTGCAACTGTTCAAATGCAACATCTCTGTACTGATTCATATATTTATCTTTTATATTACTAAAGCAATTGAACAAAAATGCATAGCTTATACAGAATCCAATTTTACATTTAAAAATCCTTTTCAATATTTTTCATTACCACGTTTACTACGAAGACCTGGACGAGTTTCGCAAGATTCCAATCCTGGGATGACATCAAATAAGCCAAATATTTGCTCTTCAGTCAATGGGAATTCCGAAAACATTAATAAATGTCTCGAGATTGATTCTTGTTTTCTGGTATTACCCCTTTCCACACTTGCAAGGTCTGGTGGATCCACTAAATGAAACATAGTAAAACAGTACCATTACAGACTATATAATAATTAAGCTGTATCTACTTTGAACTCTTAATAAGTTTTATTCTTCAAATCTATGTTCAGTTCAAGCAGTAGAATGACAATCTGCAACCATAATATGTATCTCAATGAATAAAAGAGCATAAATACAAGTGTTTTCCATTTCAAGCATGCATGTTTATGCCTACAAAGACAGAAGTAATAATAAAATAATTGTTGTACCTGGGGCAACCTAACTTTCTCTAGTGACTAACTGAAAAGAGAACATTTGAGCTTGCTGCTACAACACCAACTAAACAACTGTATATGAGGAATATTATGTTCATTTTTCTCTTTTTAAAGTTCAATTTAGAAAGTTATGTGGCTTAGTTTAGATACAGAATCCCTCTGTAAGTCTCAGAGGCCACAAAGAAAATACCGTAAATCCCTATTTAACTGGCAATCTACACAGTGTTTACTGTGTTTAATCTTTGTTCTATGTATTTTAATACATGTATTTATATACTTGAGTCTAATGTGCCATCAAATCTAATGTGCACCTCAATTTTAAAAAACCTGAAACCAAAAAAAATATTTGAAGCCCCCCCCCCCCCCCCCAAAAAAAAAAAAGACTGGGTGAAGAGGGTGACTAATGCTTCCCTTAGCCAAGGCAAATTTCCATCTAGCCTAAAAGTGGTGGTTGTAAAACCATTACTTAAAATACCATCATTAGACCCCACGGAAATGGGCAATCTCTAATCTCCCCTTCCTGGGCAAGGTTCTGGAGCGGGTGGTGGCCTGGCAACTTCAGGGATTCCTGGAAGAAACAGATTATCTAGATCAGTGGTTCTCAAGCTTGGGTCCCCAGATGTTTTTGGCCTTCAACTCCCAAAAATCCTAACAGCTAGTAAACAGGTTGGGATTTCTGGGAGTTGTAGGCCAAAAGCTTCTGGGGACCCCAACTTGAGAACCACTGATCTAGATTCATGCCAATCTGGTTTCAGGCCTGGCTATGAAACTAAGACTGCTTTGGTTGCCTTGGTAGATGATTTGTGTAGAGAATTTGACAGAGGGAGTGTGTCCCTGCTGGTTCTCTTGGACCTCTCAGCAGCCTCGATACCATTGACCACAGTATCCTTTCTGGGTCGCCTGGCTGGTATGGGATTCGGGGGCACTGTTTTAGAGTGGTTCCAGTCCTTCCTGGAAGGATGAACCCAGATGGTGGTATTGGGGGAGCCTGCTTGATCTCATGGCCTTTGAACTGTGGAGTCCCATAGGGTTCAGTACTGTCCCCCATGTTTTTTAACATATACATGAAGTTGTTGGGAGAGATCACCTGGAGTTTTGGAGTTTGGTGCCATCTGTACGCATATGACACACAATTCTACTACTCATTTCTACCAAAAGCCAAGGAAGCAGCCCAGACCCTGAACAGCCTGTCAGCTGTCATGGACTGGATGAGGACAAATAAACTGAAACTGAATCAAGACAAGATAAAGATTCTTCTGGTCAGTCATAAGGCAGATCAGGATATAGGGTGGCAACCTGTGCTGGATAGGGTCACACTCCCCCTGAAAACACAGGTCCGCAGCTTGGGGGTCCGGTGCTCCTGGACTCATTGCTAAGTCTGGAGGCTCAGGTATCGGCCTTGGCACAATTAAAACTTCTGCACCAGCTGCAACCATACCTTGAGAAGCCAGACTTGACCATGGTGATCTATTCCTTGGTTAAATCCTACCTAGACTAATGCAACAGGATCTACGTGGGGCTGTCCCTGAAGAGACTAGTTCAAAAATCTGCAGCTAGGTTGCTCACAAGGGCTGGATGCAGGGAGCGTACCACTCCCCTGCTACAGCACCTGCACTGGCTGGCAATATGTTTCCAGGCCCTATTTAAGGTGCTGGTTTTGACCTTTAAAGCCCTAAACAGTTCATGTCCAACTTACCTATCTGACCACATCTCCTCATACCAACCCACCCGAGTATGAAGATCTTCCAAAGAGGCCCTTCTCTCCCTACTGCAATCGTGGCAAATGCGGTTGGTAGCGATGAGAGAGAGGGCCTTCTTGGTGGCTGCCCTGACCCTCTGGAACTCCCTCCCCAAGGTGATTAAAACAACCCCTTTCCTGACATCTTTTAAAAACCAGCTGAAGATCTTTCTGTTCAAGCAAGCATTTAATGAAGAAATATAATCTGTAATGACAGGAAGGCTAATTTGCAGTGAGTTAGCCAAAAAAAGGTGAGAATTATATTTGAGTATATACAGTATATGTTTTTCATAGAAATATATTTTAAGATACATATTTTACATAATGTTTTTAAATGATAATGTTGATAAGTAATGGTTGAATATCTGTAACCATGTTTCTTCAAGTGGTGATATGTAAAATTCGCACATATGGCATTTTCCGCACCTGCACAGTCAGATCAGAATCTTCTAGAAAGCTCTTGATAAATTTTAGCAGAAGCCCTGCTCACTCTCCCCATAGAGTATAAAGCCAGTGGGAGGTGCTATCACTGAAAGGAGGCACCCAGTCTCAAAACCTGCCCCTTGGGGAGTTGATTTCGACTGGTGCTGCCACCATTGGTACTAAGGAGGGCGGTGTGGCCGGCACTGAGCTCGGGCAGCTGAACTCCATGCTTTTCTGCCTTTCTAGAGTTGTCATAGGGGTTGTGGCTGCAGGGAGCTACTGAGCCAGCAGAGGGGCTCAGCAGCCGTAGAGGGAACCAGGTTCGAAGCACTCCCCTCAGAAGGAGATGGTGCAGCTAGGCTTTGTGACTGCATGCTTGCCTCTTCTGTCGATGGCGCGGGCAGCTGCAGGGGAAGCCCATTCTGTGTTGCTTCCGTGGCCAGCCAAGGTAGGTCCTCCAGCACGGAGGCCTGGGAAGCAGTAGCTTTCTCTTTCTTCGGCATTTCCAGACCTTTGGATGCCACTCGGCTTTTTAGCCTTGGCAATGGCCAGAGTTGGCTGAGCTCCTGGAGTGGCAGGAAGGTGAAGGTCTCCAGCATCAGCCCCTCCCCTAGGGGGAGGAGGCTGGGAAACAGCCCAATCTTCAGGGAGGGCAGGGGGAAACAGGCCTGCTCACAGAGTGTAGCCTTCAGCTTTGAGTCTCGATTTCTGCATGCCTGGGGGGTAAAAGAGAGGCACACCGGGCAAAATTCCACCTGATGGCCCTCCCTCAGGCACAGGAGGCACATAGCATGCCCATCAGAATCAGGCAACTTTCCCCCACATGAGGTGGATTTTTTGAAAAAGGCTTTAAAAGACATACCAAATAGGAAAAGAGTAGTCAAAGACCAGCCCAGGTCAGGAATACAGATAGTACAAAACAGAGCAGTCAATTCAAAGTCAAAAAGTGAAATGCAATAAAAAGAGCTCTTGAAGGCAATAGAAGAATTTCCTAGCTGTTACGAAGGTGGACTAAAGGAACTAAGGCAGTAGCCCTTCCCACTAGCTATATACTCTATTGGGAGAGTGGGCGGGGCTTCCACCAAAATGTATCAAGAACTTTCTAGAAGATTCTGATCTGACTGCACAGGTGCAGAAATACCATATGTGCTATTTTACAAACACCACAATGAAGAATGCTTTAACTATATTGTGCCCTGTCTCAAGCCATGAAGACAGGTGAGTAAAAAATAAAATAACCACAATAATAATCACGAACGGACATGCTTTAATTCCGACAACACGTTGGTCTTGCATTCTAACAAACAGTTATCTATTCTCTGGTTAGACATTTGGCAATGGTGCTAGGTGACTTCTGCATAAAATCTATCACACATGAATCCAGTAAACTAGACATTTTAGCAGAGGCTGTCTCACTTCAGCAGAGGAATACTGGCACCACAATCTTCACACAGATGTTCTTTTTCAGATCATACCTACCTGAGGTAAGCAAGCTGTTCCCTTGGTTCTTTTTTTTACGACGTGCACCACCCATGTAGAACTTCCATTCAGATGATTTCAGGGACTTATCTGAAGATGAAGTATACACATTCAAATAACATTTCTGTTTCCAGACATTTGTGAGTACTACTTTATGCTTCAGATATTTTATTCCTTAAAACAGTGGTTCTCAACCTGTGGGTCCCCAGGTGTTTTGGCCTACAACTCTCAGAAATCCCAGCCAGTTTACCAGCTGTTAGGATTTTTGGGAGTTGAAGGTCAAAACATCTGTGGGCCCACAGGTTGAGAACCACTGCCTTAAAGCTTCTTCAAATGGAAGTAAATGTTGCACTCCAAGCCAATAAACACCTCTGTACTTAACCACCACACTTCTGTTCAAAGTAAAAGACTTCAAAGTCTACACTTGTAAAATAGTCCATGAGGTTCAAGGTACAAGAATGATCCAAAATTCTGAAGCAACAACAGATCCAACACAGGAATACAAGAAAGCCAGAAAGCATAAGTCAGTTTAAAGTTCAATACAAAAATCCAGGAACAATCCTTCAAACTTGGAAGCAAGAAACATGAAAAAAAAATAAGGAACTAGCACTTCAGCAGGCTTGACTAAAACTTCATAAGGGGTTGCCTCAGTTACCAACGTTGACCAGACTGCCTCATTATTCTCTCCACCTGTGATTTCATCCTCTGAACTTGTTTCCTTAGAGAACAACTCCTTTGTACCACCTCGGCACCTCTCTGGAATGTGACCTTCACGAATGGCTGGAGACACACACTAATGTTTTTCAGGACTTAAAATCTCATGTTGGCTCGCTGGCCCAGAGTTCCCATGATCCACTTCCCCGTTTACATTAGTATCAGCCACAACCATGGGTTGCACTGCAACAGTAAACAATGAACTTCAATGGAAATAATTTGCCCTTTGATAAGCTTTAAGATTTCAATCTCCACATAAACGTTTGCTTTAAGATGATCCTACCTGTAGTAAACACAGTATCATGTTGTATTTCAGCACTCTTTACTTCTGGTTCTGCAGTACTCTCATAAATGGGGCAAACACTGGGTTCAAGTGGTTGAGTCACAGATACAGGCAAATATGTGCTGTAACCTGAAGGTAAAAGATATACAGACCCAAGTTAAAACTTTATGAAAGGTTGTGTAACTCCCAGGAGTTGGGAAGTCCCCATCTCATTCTCTACTCCTCAATACAGCAACTGAGTTTCTTCAACCAAATACCTAATTCCTTAACTAAAAGCCTTTGGGAAAGTACGACTGGGCATTTCATTGTGTTTGGTGACCTTTTGGTATTCCCTCAACTGTTCTAAGACCAGAAAAGCATTTTCTCTAACAGAAAATAACTGATTGTCACTTCCTGTTTAGAAAAAAGGCTACCTAAACAGTATAAAAAGATACAAAAAGATCCCCCCCCCCCCCCCAGATGCCGCAAAGTGGCCAACTGAATCCCCTTCCGGCCATTAATTTGCAGACAGAGGTGCAGGGTCATGCAAAAATGGCCTACACGTATGCAAGTCAACTAATTTGAATTCAGGTATCACTTATGCTTATAGCTCTTTAGAACCTCTAAAATGAAGCAATGATGTTCCCTAAACAGAAACAGAACCCAGGAATGCAAACAGATTTGATTGTAAGAGCACCTTTGCTTGCTGGAGGATTAAATAAAGAAGACTAAATTGACCCGGTCTCCCTCTGTGTGTGCTGCAGTACCTTTTATAGTTTCTATATTCCACTAGAGCAGTGGCTCTCAACCTGGGGTTCCCAGATGTTTTTGGCCTACAACTCCCAGAAATCCCAGCCAGTTTACCAGCTATTAGGATTTCTGGGAGTTGAAGGCCAAAAACATCTGGGGACCGCAGATTGAGAACCACTGCACGGGACATTAGAATAACTGTCTTTGTCATTGTGCTATTGCACAACAAAATTACATGCCTTCCCCCATACACACCACAAAACAACACACCCATCCCTCCACACACACACACACACACCATACAGTCCCCAATGCCACATCAGTGAAAACCACAGAGTTCAACATAGCCACAGCTATGCAACGACATACATCAATTTCAGGTGATATGTTGCACTCACAATGTTGTATCATAACCTGTAATACCTACTTAGTAATCGTGGTATTCAGATTGCTTTAACACAAGCTCAATACACTATCTTGACCCAACAAATTGACAGCTTAAGAGAGGGGTCCTCAAACTTTTTATGCAGAGGGCCAGTTCAGTCTCAGATTGTTCGGGGGGGGGGGGGGGGGGGACTATAATCTAAACAGGTCATGAACACTGAACACTGCACATTACCTTATTTGTAGTGCAAAAAACATGAAAGATTATTATTATTATTATTATTATTATTAATAATAATAATAATAATAAGAATGCATTTATATAATGAGTTTTAAATCCTAGACCAGGAGTCCCCAAACAAAGGCCTGTGGGCGGGATGTGGCCCTCCGAGGTCACTTACCTGGCCCTTGCTCTAAATTTTAGACTTAGGGTCGCCTCAAGTCTGAAATGGCTTGAAGGCACACAACAAAAATCTTAATTAGCGTGACTATCTCAGCATTCAAAAGCAGGCCCACATTTCCCATTGAAATATTGTTAAGTTTATGTTGCTTAACATTGTTCTTCATTTCTCTTTTTATGAACTGGTGTGATCTCTGAGGTTCACCGGGGAAGCCCTTCTCGTGGTCCCACAGCCTTCACAAGTACGATTGGTGGGGATGAGGGAGGCCTTCTCAGTAGTGGCTCCCCACTACTGAGAAGATTTATAATAATAAATCTTTATTTCTACCCCTCCACCCTTTCTCAAATGGGACTCGGGGGGGGGGGGGGGTTACAAAGCACTCAGGCATTCGGTGCACTAAATACAGATACATCAGTATCAAAGGAAAACATAATTCACACCATCAATACATAAAACAATACCACAGTACAATCAATCAACCCTAAAATACACATCATAAAATGTTATGGTAATTATAGACATAAAATGAATAACAACCAACCGGTCATATAAAGTGCTTTCAATGAAAAAACCAGTGGGTCTACAATTTTAACCTTTTGGACTCTATACCTATTGGAAAGCTTGGTTAAAGGGCCAAGTTTTTAGGTTGGACCAAAAACATTGGAGGGTGGGGGCTAGCTTAATTTCCCTCAGGAGGGCGTTCTAGAGCTGGGGGGCCACTACTGAGAAGGCCCCGTCCCTCATCCCCACCAATCGTACTTGTGAAGGCTGTGGGACCACGAGGAGAGCCTCCCTGGTGAACCTCAGAGTTCACGCCGGTTCATAAAAAGAGAAATGAAGAACAATTTTAAGCAACATAAACTTAACACTATTTCAATGGGAAATGTGGGCCTGCTTTTGGATGCTGAGATAGTCACGCTAATTAAGATTTTTGTTGTTGTGTGCCTTCAAGCCATTTCATACTTGAGGCAGCCCTAAGTCTAAAATTTAGAGCAAGGGCCAGGTAAGTGACCTTGGAGGGCCACATCCTGCCCACAGGCCTTTGTTTGGGGACTCCTGATCTAGGATTTAAAACTCATTATATAAATGCATTGAATCACCTTATCATTTTTTTCAGTTTTTAACTGTTTGCGTTTTTGAATACATTACAACTGTACCCTCGGTTTGCTTCTGATACAATAAATAAATAAACTTTTTAAAAGACAAATGTCTAAGTTTTATCTGTTAGAAGCATCTTTAAGCATAACAATGAACTGCCTACCTGAAGACATCAAGTTGCTCTCTTTTACACTGTGGTCATCTGCCTGCTGTTCTACACCACTTGTATAATAGTAGGAGTGCAAATTAGTTCCAGGTGGGTGCATTGAAGGTTCAGACAAAGCGGCACTGTAATCTGTACCACCCACATAATATTCATATCCATAGTGTTCTGGTGGCTTAAAAACTTGCTGAACTTCATTGGCACTATAACCTAAACCAAACAGACAAAGGGAACATTGAAATTTACCGTGACACATTGGATAGGTTACAATTCTTAGTCAAAATAAGTAGGACTATGCAAAATAGACTTTAGGTACTCTTCCATGCACAGGACAACCCCCTCTTCTGGTCTGGAGAGCTGCTACCAAAAAAAAGGAGGTGGAGGACATAATGATTAGGTAAGACTAGCCTGAATGGGTGATCCAATCGCAAGGTCAAGTGAAAGTCTGAGTCAAACTGGTAAGGCAGTAGGGAGATTCAAGAACATAATCAAAGGAGGTCCAAGTCATGCCGAAGAGAAGCAGTCAAATGCGAGCCAAAGTCGTTAGAAAAAAGAGTGAACGAGAGAGAGATACACGAGGTTTCTAAGCTGCTAGTAGCGGCAGAAAAAGAAACAGAGGTTCGCTCCCTGCCCACAGCTATTTATACTGTAAGGGGAGTGGGTGGAGTGCGACTACCGTCAAAATGTTTCTACCAGAGACATCTAGAAGGTTCTGAAAAGCCGTTCGCGTGTGCAAAAGACCCATACGTGCGACACCACAATGAAAAAACTTCTAAATGAAAACTTCCTGTGGTTTGCAATCTCAAATGAGGTCGTCACAGCTTTATGTTGGGGTTTGAGATGGTGAGACCAATTTGTAGTGGGCAGCAAAGGTGAGTGGCGCAGCCCATGTTGCAGCCCAGCAAATGTCTTCAATGGGAATACCGAGCAGGAAGGCCTATGAAGTGGCTACTGCTCTAGCAGAGTGAGCCTTGGACTGCTATGAAGGATCTCAGTCTGCCAGCTGGACAAATTGTCAAAACTATCAATTACGCAAGTCTTTGGGAGTAGACTGGAAAGCCCAAGGCATCCAGGCGGTACTTGAGGAACTTTGGAGATTTTCTGAGGGGCCATTCTATGGACATAGAAGGCTAAGGCCCTCCTGACATCCAGCAAGTGGAGAACAACCTCCAAGGGTGACGTTGGATTATGGAAGAGCGCAGGCAATATGTCTTAGGACATGTGGAAATGGGTGACCACCTTTGGAAGGAAGGTTACATCCATCTGGAGAACCGCTTTGTCCTTATGGAATTGCAGGTAAGGGGGATCCGCCTGCGATGTGCAAAGTTCACTAGCACGTCTAGCCGATGTGACTGCCACAGAAATGAGGTTTTCGAGGAAAGGTAAGTGAGGTTGTTCAAGGCCATTGGTTCAACTGGTGGCTCAGAAAGATGGGACAGTACCAATTCCAGGCTCCAGATGAGAGGCGGCAGGAGGGAATATCGGGGGTACATGTTTTTGTCCCCCTTGAGGAATAGCTGAATCAGTGCACAGGAGAAGCAATATTGATGTTCTATCTTCCTTCGGTATCAAGATATTGCTGCTAAGCAGCATTTGATAGATGACAAGGAGAGACCCAAACTTGAGAGGTGCCTGAGAAGTCCAGAACTGTCAGAGTTGGAGCCCTGATAGGGTCGGGACCAGCCGGTCTAAGAAACGCAAAAAGGCGGGACCACTTGTACTGGTGAGCTTGCTTGGTGGAAGCTTTCTGGGCAGCTCTGATGATTAATTTAGCAGTGTTGGGTGACTGGGTGGAGCTACCACCAAAATGGTTCTGAGAGATCTAGAAGGTTTCAAAAAGCTGTGCATGTGCACAGAAGACCCATATGTGCAATTTCACAGACACCATAATGAAGAATAATCTCACACTGTGAGTGTTAGCAAATGTGACATGCAATCACCTTTAAAACAAGTCTCTTCAACCTGTGATACTCCAGTGTGGACTCCCAACTCAACCAGCTGGCTAGAGCTTCTGGGAGTTGGAGGCTCAAACAGCTGGAGGGTCACAGGTTGAAGAGGTCTAGAAGAAGTAGAAGAAGTTATGTGTTCAAATGTAAACAAAGACCAAAGATCTTTGCAAATATGTATAGTGCTTCAACAGATGAGACTGTATTCTTTGCTAGTTATAGATATGATACAGGTAACAAGTGTTCTAGACATGTGAAAGTCTTTATGAAATGCCTGAATTGCTGGAAGCAAAGAGACTTCACTTGTATAAAGGGAACGAATTCTAGAAAGCATGACTGCCCTCCAGTTTTGCATCTTTGTTTCTTTCTTTTATCTATGTGCTAAACCTTTTTACTTATTTCCTTACTTCCTGCAGAAGTCACTTCCCCATTCTTCTAAAAGTTAATTATTCTGAGGGAGACGTGGGTTTAAAAAGTTGCAAAAGGCCTATGTTTGAGGAAGGCCTGCACTTGAGAGAAAATGCTGATGTTTGGGAAAAGAGTTGTTCCAGAGAAAAGAAGTTACTTTCAAATAATAACAATACATCAAGTATACGATTTCGAGCATATACTTGTAACAAGTCAGGGTCAATAACATGAAAGCACCATTGTCTAAAGAATTACATGTTGTTACAGCATAGAAAACCAATGGGATTGCATGATGGTTAAGATGCTTGTGACGTAGACAACATTAGACAAATGGGGTAAATTATCTTTGTAAGCCAATAAGGATATGCTTGCTAACTTCTGTGAGGTGATAAAAACCTTGCAACCATTTTGGAAATTGGGACAAATCCCTTGATTGCATGTATGCATGTTTTTGTCTCATTGCTATGGCCACGCAATAAATAGTTCTTTTGCAGTTTGAAGATCCAACTTTTGTGGTGTTTTTCCTCACCCTCTTCACAGAAAAGGGGCCTCCTGCTTTTTACTTTGGATTAAGAGGAGTATTTTTACATCTTTTACATCCTTGCCCCTTCATCTCCTTTGTATTTCTTTATGGTTCCTGCTTCAAGAAAGGCTTATATCCATACGAGAGCTTTTAGGGGCTTAGCTATTGAGCTTTAGGTAATCTTTTTTTGCCCATCTCCTTTTCTATCCCAAGATGGGATTTGTTCTTCCTGTTTGATAAGAGCATTCGGAGTTATTCTCTTGTTTTCTACCACAAGGTCAAATTGCACTGGTTACACTGCACCTTGTTTGACATCGACACCAAACATTCCTACATGTATATTGTCAAAACACACATTATGGTAAGGTGATAATGGATATATGGCTAAATTTCACTGTTTAAGATGCTAATATGTCATGACATGTATCTGCTAACCATTAAAAAGCCTGTTAAAGAACCGCAGAGATAAAAATTCAGTCCTTATGGAAGTGGAACATCCTAATGAATTTTATATATGACGTAATGTAACGCAAAGAAGCTTAAGTGTGCAGGCATCAGTACATTTATGTGTTTTCCCCCTAAAGTGATAGCATATGCTTGTGTTATCTCTGAAAGTGGAGTGCCGATGTTAACTTGTCCTGCCTGGTTTAACCAACATCATGAATTGTGCATTCCGCTAGCCAGAAAGTGATGACAGAAGCCTAAACAGAATCTAGATTCGCCAACATGTGGCAAGGACTGTCAATTCATGTCTTAAAAGATAGGAGTAGGAACCACACCTGTTTCATATGGCTGAAAAAAATGAGTTGGTCAGGCCCCTTAATATTCTGCAGGAGTTCCAAGCAGGATGTCTGTGAACTCTAAGTGGCCACAGGAAGTGGATATATTTGGAAATGGAGTACCTTCTCAAGTAAGTCTCCCGTAGTGGCTTTTTCAGAATTTTGTGGTAACTAGGCCTGGATAAATCAACATGACCTGAACATTTGCTTTCATGGGTCCTTTTCTTCTGCACTATGAAGCAAAGGTCCTCCGGGTAGCATCATGGCTTTTGGTAACAGACTCCCACAAGAGTATGGAATGGTTATCTATTACATGGTCTTTTTGCCACTGTCTTAAAACTCATCAATCACAAAGGATGCGATCAAGCCAGTACAGAAGGATGGGCTTTGTGTGCACTCCATACATGATTCATGGAAATATCTATCCATCCATCCATCCATCCATCCATCCATCCATATAAATAAAAGTTAAATGTATATGTATGTATGAATCTATGTTTGCGTGTATTTTCCATGATGGCTTGCACATGCAGAGAGCTGTCATAGAATCATAGAATAATAAAGTTGGAAGAGACCTCATGGGCCATTCAGTCCAACTCCCGGCCAAGAAGCAGGAAATCGCATTCTGACTTCCACTTCTGTTGGATCTGGACCAAACCTGGCACACCCTCCCAACATGACCAAGTTTAAATGGAAGGGTTTGGGGTCAATGACAGATGATGATGGGAGTGGCAGTTTACCCACATTTTTATGTATTTCCATTCATGAACTCCAAAAACAAACAATATCTATTCCTGGGTTGCTGTGAGTTTTTCAGGCTGTATGGCCATGTTCCACCAGCATTCTTTCCTAACATTTTGCCTGCATCTGTGGCTGGCACCTTCAGAGGTTCCAAAAACACCAGCCACAGATACAGGCAAAACGTTAGGAGAGAATGCTGTAGAAACTTGGCCATACCACCCAAAAAACTCACAGCAACCTACTAATTCTGGTCATGAAAGCCTTCAGCAATGACTATTTCTAATAAATAGTACAACAAAATAGTGAACCTGGGCATTGATGGGTACTTAAGGTAAAATATAATAAAAGTACACTGTATACCTAATGCAATCAAGTTGTTTTCCTCTGCACTGGTGAAGTTTATCTTCTCTTCTGTGTGATTCACCCGGTAGTTTACACTAGATTCGGGTGCCCTGGCTGCGGGCTCAGATGAAGTGGTGTTGTCAACTGAAGCTAGAAGATAAACAGACCAAGATTAAACTTGCATTTGATTTGGTGGATTATTGTGTATCTTAATGGCCAAATAACATCTTTAAAATGAAGGAAGCATGACCCAAAAACTTCAATAGAAACTACCATCACATATGCACTGGGAGCACATAAATGCTTATCAGAAGAGTGTGCTACATACCTAAAGTGATTAAGTTGCTTCTACATGTTCTGCTTCTTTTCTGTTCTATCTTACTTCTGGTGGAGCTATCTACAGATGACCCAGGTTCGGAACCTAATAGACCAATGTTTGTTACATGTTAGTTAATTATGTTTATTTAACACTAATTTTGTATCCAATATAAAGTTAGATTTAAAAAGTGCAAAAATATAATCACCCTATATAAGCTTATGTGTATAACCAAACAAGTACAGCAAAATAGTGGGAGAAAGGACATACAAGCAAACAGTAACCTCAATATCCTTATGCTAGCCTCAGGGATCTTGGCAAATTTAAAGTAGCACAACATTAATAACAAGTTTCATAAACCTGTGCAACCAAATCCCAAGATAGGAATGCTGCCTTATCAGCTGAATGTACTAAGAAAAAGGCTTTCTGTCGTTTGAGTTGCAAGTATCAAAATGTATAAGGCAGCTGAGAGAAAAGGACAGTAGGAAGGCTGATCTTCTAACAACCACATTTGATTGGTTTGTGTTGCATAACAATATTTAAACAAGCCAATAAATGACACTGGCCAACACACATTTTGGTGTCTCAAATGTTAGTGCTGTTTCTGGGTATATTTAACCTGCTGATTGCAAAAATGGCACCAGTCAGTCTTCATCTGCTTGCCCCCAGAAAACCACAATAACCATGTTGCAAATTCATAACCTTTCGGAAAATAACTGCACCCAGTCTCTGGGCACACATCATTTTGGCAAATGTGAATCTCCATGAATATGTGCAGACCGCCTTTTGAAAACCACTAGTCAAGAAAAGCATGACCTTGTTAGAAATCAACTCTTTGATCAAGTGGTATTCACAAGCATTCATGTAAAGGCACACAGGTAACTCAGCTGTTAAACTGAAGAACCATGTCTTCAAACTCCCAAGGATAGAGACATGCCACTACAAAAATATATTTGGTTAGCAGAGGATGATTGTTTCTTTGCAGTTGAAGTTGCCCAAAAGATATACACTCCCTCGAAACCTTAGTTTAAAATACGCATTCAGAGATAAAAAGAGTCTTCTTTGAAAAATAACATATCATGTTTACTCATAAACATCTTGTATTAATTCACCATACAGGCACATTTCTTATTTCAGTTACAGATAGGATGTAGTTCTTCTCTCTGTCACAGGGTATTATTCTTAATCAATAGTTCATAGTCTTTAAGTATACTTGTACTCACTGAACTCCATAAGCATACCTCCTATATTGAAGTCCAAACAGCAACCTGCTTTCATTGAAGACCAAACACATACATGCATCCACCTCCACTGAGGTCCGATGCAAGACCAAATACAAAATGGAGTCCTGAATCTGAACATGCTCTGTACAATCACATGTCTATAGCTCCTCCCATACCAAAGAGGTACAAACTGGCAAATCAACATACACATAGAATACACGTTAGCAAATATATACATTAATAAATCAAATAGTGAGAGGCTTGAGAGGTTGCTATTTCCAACAAACCATATCTAAGAAACTAGCCAATGCAACTTTCTGAATCAGTGCCCCAAATAACACAAAGAACAGGTCTAAAACCAAGTTACCAAGAAAAAAATGTGTTGGGCTGTGTAATAAGCAAATGAAATGAACTTCTACATACCAAATCAATGTGTGGTAGAATATATACTGTATTTCTTAGATTCTAAGACACGCTTTTCACCCCATATATACATCTCTAAAATGGGATGTGTCTTAGAATCATGGGTGTTTTTTATATACACAGATAAAGCTTTTTTTCTGTTGATGGTACTTAAATTACGTAGTGTGCATCCTACAGTCGACGGCATCTTAGAATCAAAGAAATATGGTATAATCAATCCCCAAGAAACATCTCAGCATGGCATTAAAAAGAAGTCATTGTAGGTATTTGGGGGGGGGGGGGGGGGAACATTGTTAGGGAAAGCTTTCCAGAAGAGAGAAGGGGGATTCTAATGAGAAAGCCTCTCCCTTGTTGCCATCCTACAAACCTCAGACCAGGGGCTTCTGTAAATAATCATAAGGCATGCATAAGCTAAATATTAGAAGAAACATCTTGTTGGCCAAAGGTGCAGTGATTTATAAGTCAAATGTAATATTCTGAATTAGGTAAATAAATTAACTTATTTCTTTCTTTATTATTTTCATTTGTATCCCACTTTTTCTCTTAAAAAAAAGAGTCTCAAAGCAGCTCACAATAAAGCCATGTCAATACAATTAAAACCTAAACATATAGAAACATAAAAATGGAATTAAACATGAACAGTATTAAAAACAAAATACTCAAAACCAATTAAAAACCCATGCACAGCAAAAACCACAGCATCCCCTGATGTGATCTTAAAAATCTTCTCCTTTAAAAGCTTACCTAAATTAAAAAAAAGTTTTAGCCTGCTACCAGAAGAATAGCAGGGAGAGGGCCATTGTAGCCACACACAAAAAAGAAAAAAAAAGGCAAGAAAGGACAACCGTCATGAAGCCATAATGGTAACCTTGGTTAAAATTCTTTTGCATCAGTTGGATTTTCTGATTATCATGAAAAGAAGCATGTATACAACAACATACAATGCATTACACTTGTCCCAGAAGGAGGCTATCTGGCTAGATAGGATTATAACCAAATACTAACTATAATCTGGTGAAAGGTACTCCACACCACAAAGGTCACTTAAGCCTTTTAAAACTACAGAAGTATATCCAAGAAGAGATACTTCTCCAGAAGTATTCCTGGTCTTTTAGGAAAAGCAAAGCCCCATCTTCTCCAGAAAATCCATTGGAAGAAGCATCCACAAATGACAAGAATTAAGTTGTCCAAAATGGCTTTATTTGCCAGCCTCCATTTATCCCATTATTGGAGCCAGTTAACAATTCAATAGACTGACAGATTCATTTGAATCCAAACTAAATCAATTGGTATGTCATTAGCACACAGGTGGCAGTTCATTCCAGCCCTCCTACCATGATTTCAATGTGCAATTTCATCATCATCACAATCTTATTTATTACCCACCTCTGCTTTCAGCTCGAGTGGGACACAACATAATTAAATAAATCTATAAAATCACATATTAAAAGTAGTTAGAATGCAACCTTAAAAGCATATATTAAAACATATGCATATTAAATACCTCAGACAACAGTTAAAACACAGTAAGAGAACCCTATGAGACCTCAAAGTCTAAGATGCTATGGACTCTTGCAAAATATTCCAGTGATACCTCCTAAAAACAGTAATCTAATCCAAGATCAGAACCAGTGCGCTCTGTACAAACTGACATCATCATTATCAGGACTAAGCTTACAAGTGTGTTTACAAAACCCACTCTTGGTCTTTCTCCAACCATCCCTTTTCAGCCATTAGGAGTCACTGCTATATCCCGCAAATTGATCTGTTTGACCAACGATGCACAATAGGAAGAAGATTCATATACTACCTTCTATAGGAATCTCCGTACAACCTCTTAAAGCGAAGCAAGATGGTGCCAATGAACATTTACATCACATGTGTACTAGGATTCTAGGATATATATTTGGGACTACATACCTAAAATAATCAAATTGCTGCTTGAGATTCTATGGGTGATGGTATTCTGTCCTGTACCACCAGGTTTAGATTCAGTCCTGTTCACAGGCACATTCAAAGTGGTCCTGGAAACTGAAGCCCAGAGATAAATGGTATACAGTTAAAAATAACATCAAAACATGCATGCCTTCATTCTACTACACAATTCATGTCTGAATCTCTTTTAGTCAAAGACATGAGAATAATTTCATTAGACATTACTATTATAAGTGTACTAGAATGTCACCCTTAAGAGCCTACTACATACCTACAGGGATCAAGTTGCTCCATTGCATTTCAGATGTTACTGTTTTCTTTTCAGTGCAGATCACAGAAGGAGCAGTAGGTTTCTGATTCCATTTGGTATGTTTATCTGAAGCAAGTATCAATATGGCAACATTTTAAATTCTTGGCAAAAGTCCAATCTTGAGGTTATCAGAGTACTTCAAATGCAGGATAACAGGTGACATAAAATCACTGCTTAAAACTTACCCAAAGTATTTGAGCTGCTCACTTCTACTTCATTGTTTGTTGTTTTGTGTTTGGGATTGTTCACAGGAAATTTGGATTCAGAGGATGCCACAGGTTTCATTGCAGGCTTAACCCTTTTGGTATCTTTACCTGAAACAAGAGTAAATATGGCAACAATTCAAATTCCCAAAATTTTTATGTTTAGGCTATTTTAGGCTATTATCTTGTTGTGATTAAAAGATGATAGGCATATCTTTGCAAGACTATTACGTGACAAGGATTCCAAATGCAAGATAACAGACGACATAAAAACTACTGCTTAGAAACTTACCCAAAGTATTTGAGCTGCTCACTTCTACTTCGTTGCTTGTTGTTTTGTGTTTGGGATTGGCAATAGGAGAGTTGGATTCAGACAATTTACTGGGCTCAGTAATTCTGGTGCTTTTACCTAAGATCACATATATCATTATTTTTAAATATATAATTTCAATTCAGACTCTGATTTAAGACTACTATCCATAGTACCCCATATCTGAATTTTCTCTTGAAGGCCTAAATCCAAGACTAGCAAGTGACAAGGATTTGCAGATCACACAAAAATTACTGCTTAAAACTTACCGAAAGTATTCAAGTTCCAGTTCCTTTTAATAGACTATGTAAGTTCCAACTCCTTTTGTTAGACTGACTCACCCATAGCTTGAGAGTAGCCATTTTTATGTTAGTTTTACTAGGGTGGAGTTTAAAAAATCTCTTCCTGTTTGTATTTGTAAGTTGCCTGAGGAAAAGGGAGGCATTTTGTATCAGTAAGTTGACTATGCCTCTTTGTTTGAGGTAAGGGAGCCATTTTCGATCAGAGTTAGTACCACGATGGAATCTTGGAGGCAGGACATGTCTGCAGTTGGTCCCAGCAAGATCCAGGCTTGGACAACCCATTTCAAGTCAATATTAAAACCAATAATTAATTGACTCATAACTAATTAATGCCTTGGGCATTGGGTACCTCAGGGGGGCCCTATACCAGAGGCAGCAAGCATTGAAAATTTTCATCTATTTTCCTCCTCAGGAATCATGCACTACCAACAGCTTCTGGAACAATCAATTACCCTTCAAGTTTTAAGTATGGACTTCAAACTAGTACCTGGATGGAGATATACCCAAGACCAGCTAATAAAATTGTTACAATTTCCTCAAAGAAATAGCGTGAACATTAATTCTGTGGGGTTCCTTGCTTAAGTAAGAAGGCAATCCAACATCCCCCAAGCTGACAGAAAGTTAGGACATGTTCATGCTAAAGACTTTTAAAGCAGCTTGGGTGTGACAGCACAAACGCCATTGCTTGTTGTTTTGTGTTTGGAATTATTCACAGGACAACTGGATTCAGAGGGTGCCGCAGGTTTCATTGCAGGCTTAACTCATTTGGTATCTTTACCTGAAGTAATGGTTGCTTACCTGTAACTGTTTTTTTTTTCTTGTGGTTTCTTCTTGAAAGCTCTTGCTACATTTTGGCAGAAGCCCTGCCCACTCTTCCCATAGAGTATATAACCAGTGGAAGGGGCTAGTGCCTTAGTTCCTCTGCTGCAAGTAGCAGCCTGAAGGACCGATGCATGACAACAGACGGGAGGACGAGCAGGGATGTGTGAATTTCACAGATGACCACTTGAAGAAACACATCTTCATCCTGGTCTCCGTGAAATCGTACATATGGCAAACTAGCAAGCTACCAACCTTGACTGGTGGGTGTCATGCCACCATAGAGAAGAGGACTGCCCTGCCAAAAGACACATCTTTCCGAGAAAGAGCATCGACCTTGTAATGCGAAACGAAGGTGAGCAGAGTAGACCAAACTGCTGCCCAACAGACATTTCGAAAAAGCAACGAAGGTAGTCACAGATATGGCAGAGTGGCTTTTCACCTGCCCAGGTGAATCCCGACCAGCCAAACGGTAGGCTAAGTGAATCACCAAGATGATCCAGGTCGACAGTTGTTGCGGAGAGACTAGGAGACCACTGGCATCCTTTCGATACTTCAAGAACAACCTAGGAGACTTCCTGAGCCTGCTGTTCTATGTGCATAAAAGGCCAGAGCCCATCTGGCATCCAAGAGACGTAAGGACAGATACAAGAAAGAAGAGGGGAGTCTGAAAAAAGGCCTGTAAAATTATCTCTTGAGACATGTGAAACTGGGAGGCCACCTTGGGTAGAAAAGCTATGTCAGTGCATAGCAATACCTTGTCATTGTGGAAATGTAAATAGGGCTCACCAGCCTGTAGCACGCAGAGCTCACTCACACAATGTGCAGAGGTAATAGTGACTAAGACAGCTGTTTCCACGAGAGAAAGGACATGTCCATAGAAGCCAATGGTTCAAATGGGGTCTGTAAGATCATTTGGTAGAGGCTCTTTGGGCAGCATCTATGATAGATTGTGACAGGAGTACAGTTGGATTTCGCCTCACTGCCTGGGTCGTATTCTCCAAGCTGTTAGCCTCAAGCGATGGGCATCCGGATGGAGAACCCGGCTTTCCTGAAATGTGAGGAGATCCGAGTGACTTGGGAGGTGCACCAACTCTTCCCGAGACATCTCAAGAAGGGGAAAGAACCATGGTTGGCACGGCCACCAGGGAGGCAATGAGGATACAGTCCACATTGTCCACCTGCAGTTTGGACACCACCCGACTGAGAAGGGGGATTGGTGAAAACACGCAGAGGAAACAATGGCTCCAAAGGAAAAGGAACAAATCTCCTAAGGAGTTCCAGGCACTGTTCTGGGGCTGGGGTGCACAGAACATGGGCAATTGGTGATTTTCTCTGTTGCAGACAAGTCTATCTCCGGGTTGCCTCACAGTGTGAAGATGGACTGCACCTCATCAGGGTAGAGAGACCACTTGTGATGGTTGAGATGTCCTGCTCAAATGGTCGGCCAGTGTATTCTCTTCTCCGGGAAGATGTATTGCCACAAGGTAGATCCTTCTGTGGATACACCAGTCCCACATGCAAAGGGTTAGAGACAGGAGCAGCATAGAGTGAGTTCCACCCTACTTGTTAATATAGAATTTTGTGATAGTGTTGTCCATAAGGACCTGAACACCATTCCTGACAGCAATGGTTCGAAAGCCTTCAGGGCTTTTTCAACTGCTAGCAACTCCAGATAAATTATGTGTCTGGAGGTCTCTGCTTTGGATCAAGTCCACTGGATAGTGAGGCCCTACGAATGCGCATCCCAGCCTTGAGGAGAGGAGTCTGTTCTTAGAAATCTGGAGGGGTTGGGTGGCCTGAAGGGCAGATCTGCGCACACATTTCTCCAGTGGGTCCACCATCGAAAAGACTGACACACTTCCTGTGGTAGGAAGAGAGGAATGCCGGGGTTGCCCCTGAGGCACTCAAATGAGCTGAGAAACCAGGCCTGTAGTCAAGCCCATGTGGCCTAACATGTTCTGGACATGCCTGGCTGATACCAGCATTCCCTGCAGGGCCTGTAGGACCAAAGATTTCAGCGTGAAGAAGTGATCGCTAGGAGCAAGGCCATTTGCCCCTCTGAATCCAGTATGGCCCTGACAAACTGGATCTGTCGGGTATGGTTGAGATGGGATTTCTCCTCATTGATAAGGCATAGGAACTGAAGAAGTAGAACGAATATAAGACAGGAGAAAGGGTTTTGATTTAGCCACCGGTAACCAATCATCGATGTATTGATAAACCGTAATACTGTTGATGCAAAGCCATGCCGCGACGGGGGCCATACATTTGGTAAAAACCTATGGAGCCATCATGAGACCAAAAGGCAAAACATGAAAGGAGAAGTTCTGGTCCCCAATTATGAACAAAAGAAACCCGTGATGCTCCTGTCGAATGGAAATATGAAAATAAGCATCTCGTTTGTTCAGTAAAGAAAGAATAGTGGTAGGGGGCAATTTTAGACCAAAGCAACATTTGGTAGGCCCCCCATATGTCCCACAGTGGGCCAAGAAAGTGAATAGGCCTGCCAGAACATGCACCTTTCCTCCCATAGTCAATCTTCTTACCCTCCTATTCAGATGGGTTTGACAAGGGCTTCTTAGACATATGGGGTTGGGTAACGTCCACCACCACTGAGTTAGGTTTCGACGAGCAGACCACCCACTCTGCAGAGGTGAGGTCGACGCAATATAGAGAGTCTTCACTTAGAAACTGCGGGATTGGGCAATGGTGCAAGGTCAGGTAGCCAGGATAGTTGCAGAAGGAAGGGGAATGAAGGCAAACTGTAGGTGCCAGTGAGTGTTGCTGCTCCGAAGGAAAGATAAGATAGATAGGAACATCCATCAGGGCAGGAGCTTTAGACGTGGGTAAACCCAATGCCCTTGCCATACGCACCATCAGGGCATAAAAGGTCTTGGCTTCAACAGGAGTGGGCAATTCCGGCTCATTTGGAATATCCACGGTTTCAGAGATGCTTTCCAAAGAGTCAGTCAACATTGAGACCCACTACTGGGAGGAGCAAAGAGGTCTAAATGAATTCAGAAAAACTAGACCTTGCTGTAATTGCCCAAAAGTAGTCTTAGAGGGTGCTGCTGAAGCAGTGGCCCAAAAAGAGCCATAAAGGTGAAAGCGGGAGCCACAGAAGTGGGGGCTGCCATTTGAGTGAGATGGAGCCAGAGGTCCAAAATAGTAGTACTATCCCTGAGAGGAACAGTGCAAGAGTCCGCTCTGGTCAGGAGGGTAAGGGCTTCCATAAGGCGGCTCCCTGTAATGGGGAGGAAATCTGCGCCACTTTGTGCCGGATTGACGAGAGGACTTCTCATACGAGGAACCTTGGGACCAACTCCTCGAATTGGGCCAGAATGAGCTCGAGTCTCGAGTCCAGCCCCTCTAATTCAAGGGAAAAGGTCTCTGAGAGCAGCAAGAGTGGGCTAGACGCTGTTAGACTGTCTCCCGGGGGTTTGACACTGGCAGGTGCTCCCATGAGTGGCCCCTTTTGGGACGGCAGGACCAGTATTGAGCCTAGGTGGTCGAATTCCACGCCCCCCAGCAGGACTATAACACTCCCACTGGCTATATACTCCATAGGGAGAGTGGGGCGGCCGAATTGTATCAATAGCTTTCTGGAACATTCTGCCTCTGATTGCGTAGGCGCAGAGAAAACCATAGGTGCAATTTTACAGAGGCCACAATGAAGAAAGAAAAGGGAATATGGAAACATTTCAAATTCTCAGAATTTTTGTTTGAGCTACATTAGGTTAATATCCTGTTGAAATTAAACGATGATAGGTATATCTTTGCAAGACAATTAAGTGACAAGGATTTCAAATGCAGGATAACAGATGACATAAAAGCTATTGTTTAAATTTACCCAAAGTATTTGAGCTGCTCACTTCTACTTCATTGCTTGTTGTCTCGTATTTGGGATTGGCCATAAGAGAGTTGGATTCAGATAATTCACTGGGCTTTGTAACCATCTCAGACAGACTGGTGGTTTTACCTAAAGTCAACAGTAACATATTTCATTTTTAAATATATAATTTCAATTTAGACTCTGTTTCAAGACTACTATATACAGTATCCCATATTTTAATTTTCTCTTGAAGGCCTAAATCCAAAACTAGCAAGTGACAAGGATTTCTGGATCACAGATGGCACAAATATTACGGCTTAAAACTTACCCAAAGTATTCACGCTGCTCTCTTGTACTTCTTTGCATGTTGTTTTCTGTTTTGTATTGTTCACAGGAGATTTGGATTCAGATACTTTACTGGGCTCTGTAACAACCTTAGCCAGACTGGTGTTTTTACCTGAAGTCAACAGTCAAGTATTTCATTATTTAATATATATTTTTCTTGTTTTTTTATTTAAAGACATATTTTGGATGACTGTTTTTTATGGCCAAATTTGGTGTGATTTGGTTCAGTGGCTTTGTTGTGTATTCCAAAATAAAACGAACATAACATTTTTATACATATAGATTTCAATTGTTTTAGACTATTAGGTATGGTGCCTCGTATTTTACTTTAGAAGGCTTAAATCCAACACAATCAGTTGACAAGGACTTATTTGGATATTAGAACGATTTGTGCAACAAGATCACAACCTAAATATATATTTGTGTTTGGGTATGTATAAAAAACTACGTGAAGTATTCAAACTGTTCCCATGCACTTCATGAATTGATGATTCTTGCTTGGGATTATTTGCATGAGACATGGCTTTAGTGGACCTTGTCAGCTTAGTTTCAGGCTTATTCAACCTGGGGTTTTAATTTAAGACAATCTATTATTATTATGCCACTCTTTTTCCTAACAGATTCAAAACAGCTAACAGTTCTGAAAACAATGCAATATACAGTATTAAAACTAAAGAGTATAAATATTAAAATAGAATTAAACTAAACACTATTTTAAAATAAACAGTTTAAACTATACAGTTTATTTAAAACAAAACACCACATATTTCTTAATATTTTGATCTGCATTCCATTATTTTAAAAAATCTCATTTAAAAAAATTTAGCCATTCTTACATGAAAATCAGAGGATTTCAGTGGAAATTACCAGTATACACGTAGCAGTAAATATAACCTTTGTTTTGTTTTAAAATTATTTTACGTACATATAGTATTTAAGGTGGCTCCTTGGACTTCATGTTTTGTTGTCCCCTGCTGGGTACCATACACACCAAATCTGAGCTCAGGGTGTTTAGGGGGATCTGGTTTGGGCTCTGCCCAAACGGCTTGAAATCCTGAAATCAAGCAGCAATTCAAAATGTTAAAAATGTGTTTCTCACTACTGACATTTAACCATTCTTATGGACTACAATGAAGCTGAAGCTTGTCTTAGGAGTTTCCTAAAATGTATTGCTTAAGACGAACTGTCTGAGGATCACAAGACAATCTAGTAGTCGCCCAGAAAATGGTAGGTTGTGAAATTAGACATTTGAATATTTATCAGATTTCCCCATCACTCCTCAAAAAAGGTTTGTGGTCACCCTAGCCACCGCACAGGACACTAGAGAGCTCCAGCTTCCAATTGTCACTCTTGCATACACATACTTCAAAAGTTTGAGGGGATAAACAAATGCTCTTTTCTTCCCAACATCCACCCCTCACTGATCTTTTTAAAGATCTCTAGAGAACATTCTTAAGCTCATACATCCCTTATTTCAAAACAAGAAGGTATTATAGTCAAAAGTCAGAATTCTTCCTAATTTGAAATTTGGTCAAAATAAGGCTTCTGTGGCCTTAAAAAGTTACTCCTGCAATATCCAATTATATGATGAAATGTTTTAAAATGCTCCACCAGCAGTTTGAAGGACACTGTAGCTCACTCAAAGCCAAAAAGTGTTCCAGTGGGGATGTATTGTTGAATCTTGTCATCTGCCAAATGGTATTGGAGACATAGTGTAAAAGATTTACTAAATTTAACCACTCTATTCACAGGTGGTTAGGAATCAAGTAATCGCCCTGAACTGTTTTCTTTCCAATACATCAGGAATTGTAATTTTTAAAAACCTCCCGTTTTCATCTTCTTTCCCCATCCTTTGAGTAGTTAAGTGTTCCATAAGCAGTTCCTATCTGTGATGTCAAAAGAAGTACACTTGTGCTTGTTTTCCTGGATCTACTTGTACTTGTGCTTTTTTTAAAAAACGACATTTTTGTTTTACTCCATTCATACAGAGGGGTAAAAATCACTTTAAAGGCTCTAATCTAAATCAATGCATCTCTATCCAAAAAGGATAGAGGTCAAAGGCTTGTCTTAGTTTTTAAATAGAAAATTTAGGGCCCTCCTACATTGCCATATAACCTTGTTCTGATAATGTGGATTTTATATGGCAATGTAGATGTCTCAGTATGAGCACTTAATTCTCCTTGTCTGGATCAGGGTCTTTTTCTTTTTTAAAAACCACAGTATTGGCTGGGACAAGAATGTAGCACAACAAAACAGCATGGTGTGATATTGAGAAAATAATACTATCAAAGGATGGAATTTAGGGACACTGAGCAGGTAGCAATATCTAAAGTTTGTAGGAATATTTCTATGCAAATTCTTCAATGAAAAGACAGGATTTTATCCCACAACTGATAGAAAAAGGGGAGAAAATCATCTCTTACTTTTGTCGCACTCCTCTATGGCCAAAGCAGCTTCGGATGCCTTTGAAAATTTTATGATTGCCAAATGTTTAGATTCTTCAACCTTGTTCTTTATGAAGGAACATGAAACAATGGCTCCATAAACCTATATATATATAATATATGTATCTATTAAAATCAGATGAATTAATAGTTTACAACTAGCTGCAAAAATGGCATTCTATACATTTAGTATTCTTCGAGTTGACTAAGAATGCATTATGAGCACACTGATTGATGATGCATCTGTACCTGAAATGTCTTCACCAGGTGATTTTTATTAAAAGATGGTAGGACTGTGATATGTATTTCAGTTAATTTCTGAACATCCACAACCAGTTCATTTGATTTTCCAGGAACTCTGCTTTGTGCCAAATATACCTAAGTTGGAAAGAATAATAATTACATAACCTACAATGATATTGCTTCAATTTAGACAATTTAGCAAGGTTCAATGCTGGTTCCCAAATCATGCCTGCAAAGCAGAAGGGAACCGACGCTGATGCACTACTCAGTTAAGATTTAGCAGTATTGCTCAAATGTCATAACAGTAACAGCCAGGTTACTCTAAATAGTTTCAGCATAATTAAGGAAGGAGAAGCGAAGTCCATGAGCTTTCAGGGAGAATCTAGTTGTTAAATCAGTATAAAAGGAAGCTAGGATGATCTGTAGTTGTTTACAGTTAAGTTCATAATTCATGTCCATGGCGCATAAGTCTCTGATAAATGGAATCAAATCTAAGTATAAACTGCACTTCCCATTGTCCCCAGCTAGCATGGAGAATGGTTAAGATTATACATCCAGAACATCTGACAATTATTAGCTATTTATCTCCAATTTGATTATTCAGAAGGAGACAAATCATTCTGTCACATGAGACTGCGGTAGTCAGTGACTTGCAGCAAATGACAACTGAGGTTGCATTAAAGAGATCTGAACAAATGTACTGAGCATCTGGAATACAATGTGGAGTATATGCAGCTTTTGTCAAGTTTGGTCAAAACTTGCAACACAATATCAGAAGTCATGAAGAAAAATTATTCACATTATAATATGTTGATATAAATATTTAATATTAATTTTCAGTTACCTTGTTCAGTCTGTTCACAAGATATATATACAGTAGTCTCGCTTATCCAACATAAACGGGCAGGCAGAACGTTAGATAAGCGAATATGTTGGATAAGAAGGAATTAAGAAGAAGTCTATTACACATCAAATTACATTATGATTTTACAAATTAAGCACCAAAACATCATGTTTTACAAAAAATTTGATAGAAAAGCCAGTTCCATACACAGTAACGCTAGTAATTCCTGTATTTATGAATTTAGCACCAAAACATCGCAATGTATCGAAAACACTGACTACAAAAACATTGACTACTAAAAGGCAGACTGCGTTGGATAATCCAGAACGTTGGATAAATGAATGTTGGATAAGTGAGACTCTACTGTATATACTAACTTTGCCCAGATACGCATTGCTGTGGCTTATGGGAATCATTTGTTGGCCAGGTGGAATAGCAGTGAATAGCCTTGCAGCCTCAAAGCCTGGCTGTTTTCTGGAGTAGTTGTAGTAGCACCCGCAATCAAAGAAGCCTGGCTACTTCCTTTGTAGGGGAATCACTGTTTGGCCAGATTGAATTGCACTGAATAGTCTTGCAGCTTAAAAGCCTGGCTGCTTTCTACATAGGGCATCCTTGCTAGGTCAGGTTGAATGGGATGAAGTAGTCTCGTGGCTTCAAAGCCTGGGGATTTTTCACCTAGGGGAAATCCTGGTTGGCCAGGTTGAAAAGCACTGAATAGCTTTGCTGCTTGCAAGCCTGGCCGCTTTCTAGCTTGAGGAATCCTTGGTTGGCCAATTTGAATAGCAATTAATAGTCTCAGTGTGGCAGGTATGAATGGTGCAATTAGGCACCTTGATTAGCATTTAATGGTCTTCCAGCTTCAAAGCCTGGCTGCTTCCTGCCTAGGGGAATCCTTTGTTGGGAAGTGTTAGCTGGCCCTGAATATTTCCTTTCTGGAATTCCCCATTTCCCTGCTTTCAGAGTGTTGCTCTTTATTTACTGTCCGGGTTTTAAAAATTATATTTTTCTGTATTATTATACCACAGTAATTCTTTCATATTATATTTATAATCTTATATTATCTGCTTAGAAGTTGATTATATGAGGCCCATTCTACACAGCTGTATAAAACCCACACTGAAGGGAATTATATGGCAGTGTGGACTCAGGATAATCCAGTTCAAAGCAGTTAAGACTATAAATGGGTAATATAGCTGTGTGGAAGGACCTTGAGACTACATTGCCATATAATCCAGTTCATATCAGATAATCTGTATTTTATAGGCAGTGCAGATCAGGCCTAAGTGCACTCTGCCTGTGCCCTGGGCGTAATTTTGACTGAGGGAGTTGCTAGGATATGAAGGGGGTGGGGCCTAGAGTAAGCGGGGGGGGGGGGGGGACGGGGGGACGCTAAAGGCAGCAGGGCCTACCTTTCTGACTGGCAGTTAGGGGGAGAAAGGGTCTTCCTCATACTCTATAATTTGGACTATTTTTCTAGGTTTGATAGACGTATTTTGGATGACTATGTCTTTAGTGGCCAAATTTGGTGTGATTTGGTTCAGTGGTTTTGTTGTTTACTCCATAGTAAAACGAACATTACATTTAAATATATATAGATACTAGCTGTGCCCGGCCACGCGTTGCTGTGGCGAAGTCTGGTGGTATGGAAAATAAAGTATTGAGGAATTGGTGGTAGTTAAGGTAAAGGGTAAAGGTTTTCCCCTGACATTAAGTCCAGTCGTGTCTGATTCTGGGGGTTGGTGCTCATCTCCATTTCTAAGCCGAAGAGCCGGAGTTGTCCATAGACACCTCCAAGGTCATGTGGCCATTGGCATGACTGCATGGAGCACCGCTACCTTCCCGCCGGAGCAGTACCTATTGATCTACTCACACTGGCATGTTTTCGAACTGCTAGGTTGGCAGGAGCTGGGGCTAACAGTGGGCGCTCATTCCGCTCCCAGGATTTGAACCTGGGACCTTTTGGTCTGCAAGTTCAGCAGCTTAGTGCTTTAACACACTGTGCCATCAGGGGCCCCTTTTACACTGCCATATAATCCAGTTCAAATCAGTGTGGAAGAGGCCTAAGTGAGGCCTAACTCTGCCTGTCCCCTGGGCTGAGTGGGTTGCTAGGAGATCAAGTGGGCGGAGTGTAGCCTTCTAACTGGCAGCAACTGGATAAAAACAATTATTCCTCTCCCTCTAATTAGGATTTTATTTTTATTTTATTTTTGTTGTATGAACGTAGAGGCATGGATGAGGGGTTGTGCTGCCAAGTTTAGTGTTTCTGGGATGTGTAGTTTTGTTGTTTTGTCCTAGGCCGAAATTTCATTACCCTTTTATATATATAGATATATACCTATATATGGCTGAAGTTTCACTTAAAGAATATACCTGTTCTGACTTACAAATAAATTCATCTTAAGAAAAAATCTACAGAACAGATCTTGTTTGTAACTTGGGGACTGCCTGTATACTTTTTTTACACCGTAGTTGGTGCTCTTCAGTTTTTATCCAGTTTGGCCTTCCAGATGTTATTGAACAACAGCTCCCAATATTTCTGATTACCCACCATGCGGACTGCAGATAAAGGGAATTGCAACCCAACAGCAGTCGTGCCTCTGAGGTGGGGAAAAGGTTAAAGGACATTTTAGAGCCAGCCATCCTTGTTATCTTAGTTCAAACTCCCCTCTTCTGATTTAAACTGAACAAAATTCCTGATGTTTCTGCATCACAACTAGGGTGCTAGAGAGAGGATTGTCCCATTTATGGAGGTGGAGTGGAGTGGAAGGAAGAAAACTATTTCCCCCATTTTCGCTGGCTATCCCCCCCGTTTCCCATATCATAAAGGAGCGTTGTTTCCATGATGGGGACATGGGCGGGAGAAATGACAGAAAAACCAGGAAATGGTTTTCCTCCTACAACCCACCCTCCACTCCCATAAATGGGACAACTCTTATCTCACTAGCATCCTGGTGGCCTCCACCCAGATAATGGACCAGTACCCCCATCGGCTCTAGTCATGATGTCTAATGACGAGAAATGCAGAAGTGGTAGCCCAGCACCAGGACGGCCACATATGGTAGGGCAGCCCGGATTCAGGGTGGGTCTTGAGTCTGACCCGTCATGCAGCTTGACACTTCTTGAACTGTCAGAGCGTGGTGCCATGCAATCGTGGGAGTAACCGTTTTGCAATGTCTTTATTTAGCCATCTCTACCAAAGGACAAATCCCTGGACTGTTGGAAATTACAACCTTTATCAAGTCTTCTCTAACAATTTGTTATTCTATGAACTTGTTGCTTATTGTTTCCTGTATGTATGTTCTGGTATACAGCTTCCCTTACTCTATGGTTTCTGAGAAGTTATAAAAGGGGCTACAGACCACATGATCTCTCTCTCTTTTTGACTATGTGACCTAATGATAACCATTTTGTTACATGAGGAATGCCCTGACCGGCTGACATAGGGAACCATCTCAAAGATATTTGAAATTGGACTAATAATTTTTTGTATGCTGAACACATGAAAGGTGTGAGTAAACCAAATATGATATTTCCATCAAAGTCTATTTCATTTTGTCTCTTGACTGCATGATACGAAACTAGTTGTTTTTATGGGATAATATTTTTTGGGCACTAAAAAAACACTTCTAAAACTCTGCTGTTTTTATGAACTAGCAAATCTCTGACAAATTTCCTGACAGATCAGAGAATGCAGGTCATTCAGTCTAACAACTGAAACCACTGCCTAGCATAATCATATTTGATCGTGTACTACAAGAGAAGATTCTGCTCTAAAGAGTTTGTTGGCTCTTCTGACGATGCTGTTTTTATGTTACTGTCTTGGTGTAATGTTGTTGATTCTACTGAGAAGTTCTATGTTTGGTTTTAATTTTTATTGGATCGGGCTTGTCCCCATGTAAGCCGCCCTAAGTCCCGTTGGGGAGATGGAGGCGAGATATACAAATAAAGTTATTATTATTACAGTAGAGTCTCACTTATCCAACATTCGCTTATCCAACGTTCTGGATTATCCAACGCATTTTTGTAGTCGATGTTTTCAATACATCATGATATTTTGGTGCTAAATTTGTAAATACAGTAATTACTGCATAGCATTACTGCGTACTGAACTACTTTTTCTGTCAGATTTGTTGTATAACATGTTTTGGTACTTAATTTGTAAAATTAAAGGCGAAGATGACACGGACCAAACTATGGACAAAGCATGAGGATGAACGGATCCGATTTTATGTTTGAAACGTATATTTTAATTTACAATGTATTTTAATAGTTTTAACTGTTTTAACCCTGAACAGACTCAGAAGTGGACTGGGCAGATCAAAAGACAACTTGGCAAGGTGGCACTACCTGGAGGAATCCTCCACCTTGTGTGACTGTGGAGCTGAACAAACAACTCAGCACATGTATGCTTGCCCACAATGTCCTGCCTCATGTACGGAAGAGGAGTTGTTTAAAGCTACAGACAATGTGGTTGCTGTTGTCCGCTTTTGGTCCAAAACTATTTAGTTGCTTGTGATTTCTTCCCCCCCCCCCCCCAATATTTGAAATGTATTTGTTGTACAATGCTTTTGACACAAAATAAATAATAAACTGTTTTATGTGCTGTTTTATATTGATTTGTATGGGCATCTAATGGTTGCCACTGTTGTAAGCCGCCCTGAGTCCCTTCGGGTGAGAAGGGCGGGATATAAATGTGATAAATAAATAAATAAAATCATAACCTAATTTGATGTTTAATAGGCTTTTCCTTAATCCCTCCATATTATCCAACATATTCGCTTATTCAACATTCTGCCGGCCAGTTTATGTTGGTTAAGTGAGACTCTACTGTATTATTTTCTAAGTTTTTGTTCTCTAATAAGGACTGCATAGCCCTCCAGTGACGCAGGGGGTTGAGCTGCTGAGCTTAATGACTGAAAGGTCGGCAATGCGAATCCAGGGAGTCGGGTGAGCTCCTGCCGTTAGCCCTGGCTTCTGCCAACCTAGCAGTTTGAAAACATGTAAATGTGAGTAGATCAGTAGGTACTGCTACGGCGGGAAGGTGCACTCCATGAAGTCATGCCGGCTACATGAGGTGTCTACGGACAATGCTGGCTCTTCGGCTTAGACGTGGAGATGAGCACCAACTCCCAGAGTCGAATACGACTAAATGTCAAGGGGAAACCTTTACCTTTAGCCATAGCAATTAGCACAGTCCTGGGCAAACTTGGACCCACCTGGTGTTTTGGACTTTAACTCTCACAATTCCCAAACACCCTCAAGCCCTTTCCTTTTCCCCTTCATGGGCCAACTAGTGCAACCCCTTAAAGTGGTGTCAAGCTGCATTCACTCCGCAATGCACTGGCACCCTGCCTGCCCCTGGGGGCTCTCCGCAGGGGCGCATCTCCTATACTTCCAGCACTACACTACAGCTCTGTATCCTTCTCCCGAGCAGGCCTAGGCCGCACCTGAGAGATGCCGGGGACCTGGACGGAGGCCTCGAGGGCGAGCAAGGCCTGGGAACTGCGCGCGTACTTGACGAAGACCGGGCCCCGGGGGTTCTTCTTGGCGGTGCCGCTGCCGCTGATGGGGCCCCACACCTCCTCGATGTCGCCGAAGGAGGCGAAGTGCCTCCTCAGGAAGCGGTACTTCCCCTCCGGCACCACCAGGAGGCGGCTGTAGCGGGGCTCGTCGTAGGAAGCGTAGCTCAGGCGGCGCGGCTGGGCGGGCTCGGGAGAAGACGGCTCCGTCGGCTGGGCGGCCTTGGGCGAAGGCTTCGGCGGCTGGAAGGGCTTGGGAAAGGGCGCTGACGGCTGGAATATGATGGGGAAAGGGGCCGGCGGCAGGGCCATGGGGGCGCCCATGTTGGAGAAAGGCGCCCACATGGGGTCCATGGCGGCTGTGGGGTGTTCGCCAGGCTTCAGCCGGAGGGAAGGCCTCAAGGCCAGAGAGAAGCGCCCGCCATTGGAAGCAAACCACCACCAGAGGATTCCGCTCTGATTGAAGGCCACCGTAGTTCTCTCGCCTCTAGGCCACGCCCACTGGCTTCCGCCGGAAGTACCTCTCTCTGGGATGAAAAAGGCGTTATTTATCCTGTCAGAAGTGAACCGAGGGTACACGATAATAGAATCATAGAATAGTAGAGTTGGAAGAGACCTCACGGGCCATCCAGTCCAACCCCCTGCCAAGAAGCAGGAAATCGCATTCAAAGCACCCCGACAGATAGAAGCCTCCGGTGGCCTAGGGGATAAAAGCCTCGTGACTTGGAGGTTGGGTTGCTGACCTGAAAGCTGCCAGATTCGAATCCCAGGTTAGAAATATTTTTCTAAGATCTACAGAGATACTCGCAGGAACATTTCAGCAAGCGAGAGTCCAAAAGTGGCAGGCTAAAACCCAGAGCCTCAATCAGTGGCCGACACAGGATGAGAGACTCCCTCCTGGGCACACAGAAGACTGGGCGACTTGGAAGGTGCTGAACAGACTGCGCTCTGGCACCACGAGATGCAGAGCCAACCTTAAGAAATGGGGCTACAAGGTGGAGTTCACGACATGCGAGTGTGGAGAAGAGCAAACCATAGACCACCTATTATAATGCAACCTGAGCCCTGCTCCATGCACAATGAAGGACCTTCTTATAGCAACACCAGAGGCACTCCAAGTGGACAGCTACTGGTCAAAGGACGTTTAGAATAATGCCAAGTTTTTAACTTTTAAGTTTTTGAATACATTACAACTTGTACCCTTGGTTTGCTTCTGACACGATAAATAAATCCACACGATCTGCTTTAAACTGGATAATATGAGTCTACACTGCCAGATCATCCAGTTCAAAGCAGATAATTGGGATTTAAATGCCAGTGTAGGTGCATTTCCTGGAGGGACACAAGGAAATAAATTCTTCGGTTTGATTTTACGTGGTTTGCAGGTGTTTTTAAAACATTAGATTCTTACTATTACTGTAGATTGGTTCTCCAAATTTCACATGTTAATGATATACTTTTTAGGCCCCATCAACGCTGCCATATAATCCATATGATCAAAGCAGATAATCCACATTATCTGCTTTCAAATCGATTATATGAGTCTAAACAGCTTCTGCTAAAAATAGCGTGTCTCCTCTGAATGAATGCCTGGAGGAGGTAATGGGGAAATGAGGTAATGAGGAAAAACAAATTGAGACCGAATACAAACAAAACACAGGTGTTTGTCATTAAGAGGATGGAGGTGTGTCACCCAGTTCTGGATGGTGTTATACTCCCCCGAAAGACTGGGTGTATCTTGAGCTTGGGAGTGATCCTGGGTCCGTCTCTCCAAATGTCAGTGCGGGTAGATGCAACGGTCAGGAGTGCTTACTATCAGGAGTGTGCCCGTTTGGGGGAACTGAAGATGGTAGCGTGTGCACTGGAAAACTCAAGGTTGGACCTCTGCAACGCGCTTTACGTTGGGTTGCCTTTGTATCAAGTTCGGAAACTCCAGCTAGTTCAAAATACAGTAGCAAGATTGGTGATGGGAACATCTAGGAGTGAGCATATTACACCTATCCTAAAGTTACTTCACTGGCTGCTAATTTGTTTCCAGGCAAAGTATAAGGTGATGGTCTTGATCTTTAAAGCTCTACATGGTTTGGGTCCAGGTTACCTACAGGAGTGCCGTCTCCCGTACAATCTGCCCCGCACACAGGTCTTTTGGGGGACAGTTACTCCAACCAACCAGAACTCAACCAGCCACCGTCACCCAGAGGACCTTTTCATCAGCCACCCCAAGATTGTGGAACAACCAGCCGGAAGAACTAAATGAACTGTTAGAACAAGACACAAATGAAGTCCTATCTCTTCTGGCAGGCCTACCCAGCCAGCTGAAAGCATGCATTTTATATTCATGTCTTGTGTTTTGGTCCCTGTCTTATGTGATTCATGTGTATTTTATATAAATGTTTTGATTTGTACTTTTTATGGAACTGCATTGCCCCAGAATGTAATACTGTATATTACAAATGTTATACAATAATAATAATAATAATAATAATAATAATAATAATAATAATAATAATAATACTTTATTTATATACCGCCCTATCTCCCGGATGGGACTCAGGGCGGTTCACAGTCATAAAAGCAACACAACATTACATAACGACATAACACACATTATTAAACAAGGTAAAATAGTACAATTATAACGATAAATCACACTTACATGACCAGATCAAGGGGACGGGAACCATAAACCCAATATATTAAAATGTATCATTTTAGGATAGGGAAATCTTGTGCAATGTATTCAGGCTCAGAAATCGGCGGTAGTCCAATATAATTACTCAAAAACCTGCCGACACCACCAGGTCTTCAGTTCCTTACGGAAATTGGATAATGTAGGGGATTGCCTGATCTCTTTTGGCAGTGCATTCCAGAGCCAGGGGACCACTGCCGTTCCCTCGTCCCCACCAGCCGCACTTGAGATGGTGGTGGGAGCGCGAGAAGAGCCTCCCCGGAAGATCTCAAGGTCCGCACTGTCTCATAGGAGGAGATGCGATCACGGAGATAGGTAGGGACCGAGCCGTGTAGGGCTTTATAGGTCAAGACCTGCACCTTGAATTGGGCCCGGAAGTTTATCGGCAGCCAGTGGAGCTGCTTTAATTGGGGCATTGTGTGCTCCCTATAGCCAGCTCCCGTTAGAAATCTGGCTGCCGATCTTTGAACCAGTTGGAGTTTCCGGGCCGTCTTCAGGGGCAGCCCCACGTAGAGAGCATTGCAGTAATCCAGTCTGGATGTAACTAAGGCATGGACCACCGTGGCCAAGTCAGACTTCTTGAGGTATGGTCGCAGCTGGCGCACAAGTTTTAAATGTGCAAAGGCCCTCCCGGCCACCGCCGACACCTGGGCATCAAGCGCCAGAGATGAATCCAGGAGGACCCCCAGACTGCGGACCTGCGCCTTCAGGGGGAGTGCAACCCCGTTGAGCACAGGTTGCCACCCAATACCCCGATTGGTCCTACGACTGACCAGGAGGGCCTCTGTCTTGTCTGGATTAAGCTTCAACTTGTTAGCCCTCATCCAGTTCGACACAGCTGCCAGGCACCGGTTTAGGGTCTGAGCGGCTTCCTTGGAGTTTGGTGGAAAAGAGTAGTAGAGTTGGGTGTCATCTGCATAAAGATGGCACCGAACTCCAAAACCCCGGATGGCCTCTCCCAGCGGTTTCATGTAGGTGTTGAAAAGCATGGGGGAAAGAATGGAACCTTGCGGGACCCCACAGGTCAAAGGCCAGGGGTCCGAGCAGGTGTCCCCCAGCTTCACCATCTGGGAACGATCCCCCAGGAAGGAGCGGAGCCACTGCAAAGCAATGCCCCCAAGACCCATTCCTGAGAGCCGTCCCAGAAGGATACCATGGTCGATGGTATCGAAAGCCGCTGAGATGTCCAGGAGAACCAGAAGGGATGCACTCCCCCTATCTAGTTCTCTGCGGAGGTCATCCACCAAGGCGACCAAAGCCGTTTCAGTCCCATGACCAGGCCTGAAGCCAGACTGTGACGAATCCAGATAATCGGTCTCAACCAAGAATTCCTGGAGCTGAGAAGCAACCACTCTCTCCAGGACCTTGCCCAAAAATGGGAGGTTGGAGATTGGTCGGTAGTTGTTCAATAGTGATATTATAGTACAATTCAGCACTCTCAAGGCCCACAATTTCATGTACAAAGTTAAAAATATTCCCACTAGAAGTGTCTGTGAATCTCTCTGTCTCCCGGGGTTGTTCTCTGGTATATTTCTGGCCCGAACATACCATAGAATAGTATTGGAGAACCTAGAGACAAATGAATGGAAAGGTTTTGAGGGGCCCTGTATGTCCTAGAATGTTATTTAGAGTATGCTTTCAGCTCAAGTATGATCAAAATAGAGGTTTCATTGTTATCTGAGGCTTCAGGTATCTCCAACACATCCTGGAAGGTGTTCCTTGCAATATTCTCTAGTATTATATAATATCATATAACACTAAGAATAGACACAAGGATTTTATTTTTTTTTAGTTTCATTCACTTTTTAGATGATGCTACCTTTGTGTTAGTCAAAAAGAAATGGGGTGGGGAGGCACCAGCTATACTTTTTTTAGCATGTGTCCTGAAGTATGGACTTTGCGACAGATTGTATCAGGGCCTTTAAGCTTTAGACACGTCTGTGGAAATATGTAGGGCTGGTTTGAGACCACAAAGGACAATACTGCAGTAAAAGAAACAGCACCAAAGAAAAACACTTTATTCTACTAAAACTTTTATTAAGTAAAATATAGCTGAAAACAGTATTTCTAAAAAAACAAATTTCAATGACGAGTAGGCAAAGGTTACAAGTACAGTCTTCCACATAAATATGTTGATTGATAGCATATGAACGGTATACTCTCTTTTTAGCAGTGTCTGCTGTATTATTTAGGATTAGCAGAACCTCAGCAATTAACAATATCATCCATCCATCTCCCCCTTAGTGAGTCTTTTTATAATAGAAGCCTACATTCAACAAATACTGCACTTGATGTCTACAGGTTAGACTGATGATTTGCTTACAAAATGTCATGCTTAAAGACAAATGAGAACAGTTGTTTTTCAGGAAAAAAAATGAACTGATAGATCAGTTCCACAAAAAAAGCTTTGTCACCATCCTCAGCAATTTATTAGTCCAGTTGGTATTGTTTATTCTGCCAAAAGAGAATAAAATATATACATTTAGAAATGACAAAAAGGTGTAGTAGTTTCAAAAAAACATTTACCCAAAGAACTGTTGCCTCATAGTCATTATGACAGATAGCAATCTCCCAATTTTCCAATGGGATGCTTTGAAGTCTTTAAAGTGGAATATGTTAAAACAAATTTTAATGCATTCAAAATGTATATTTTTATTTACAACACCCATAAGGAAATGTTTATTCCCATCCATACTGCAGAGCTCATTCTATTAAATGAGATGCCAATAAATTTCTGGTCCCAATTCAAAATGCAGGTTATTACCTATACACTTTGGATCCAGCCTATCTTCATAACCGCATCTCCCCCTATGAACCGGCGTGGACTGTAAAATCTTCTGTAGAGGCCTTCCTCTCAGTCCCACCTCCGTCTTTACTGCAGTTGGTGGAGACGAGAGAGAAGGCCTTGGCGGTGGTGCCCCCCCTCCCCCCGAAGCTCTGAAACACCCTTCCCAGGGAACTTAGGCAAGCCCCCACATTACAGCACTTTTGGAAAGAGTCGAAAACCTTGTTTTTTCAGCAGGCCTTTGATAACATTCAAGTTAGTAGCCAGACTGAATGTCAATTATTTTAGCACTTTATATCTACACTCTGATGGGTACAGCTGTAATGCTAAATCAATTATATGGATCCTTTAATTAATGGCTATAGCCACCTTTCACTGATTTTACCTAATCAGAGCTTGCTTGTGCTAATTTTATATGTCTGGTTTCATCAAAATATGTTACTGATTTTATATGTTGATGTATTGTATTTTATGTGTTAGTTGGCACCATTGTGTGCTAATTTGTATGCTGCTCCAACTTCCGATGGGAGGTGATAACGGGGTATAAAGAAAATTTTAGCTTAATTAATTATTATTGATACACATTTTAGCTTGACAGCACATTATGCTAGAAATCATAAAAACACTGTGCCTGAATTGAATTGTTTCTCAATAAATGATTTTGGTTATGACAAAATGGGAGGTTTTAAAGTTATAGAAAATACTACCCATCAATTTTCACTACAAAGACAACAGGAGATGATTCCCATCATTCCCAGCTCATGTGGAGAACGGTTAGGATTATAATAGTCCAAAACATCTAGTAGTAATTAAGTAATGGTCCCTGATTTAAATGTTTGGCTGGAGACACATTGTTCATTCTGTTACATGAGACTGTCTTACACATGGTGATTTGTGGCAAATGGCAGCTAAGGCTGCGTAATCACAAACAGCTGGCCCTTAATATCCCTGGTGGCTTGGTTTCAACCACTTGATATCCCCCATTACACCAGGCTTCCCTAAACCGGGTGCCTGCCGCAGGGAAGAGTTTCGTCCCTCCGGCAAGCACATCAGATAATACAGTAGGTCAGATAACCGGAAGTCGGATAACCGGAATTCTACTGTATATACAATAGTGTCTCTTATATAAAATGGCAAATAAGTAAACAATTAACTTAAATTTACAAAAGTAACAGAATAAATGGGAACAATAAGTTATTTTTTACACTATAAGAAAACTGAAATTCACACTTGCTGGAAGTCAGCTGGTGACTTGAAGATCCATACAGACAAGAAAAAAGTTATGTTTCCTAGAGATGCTTAGAAGATATTTTTGAATATTTATTCAAATAGTCATACATTTCTAAGTGTTTGTTGCGTACCGTGCAATATTTTCCAGCTGTTAATGTTTCATTATCATTTCTCACATGGTATCTTTTTTTAAGGGGTCACAGTTTTCTATTTGAATAGTACATATAAAGGTATCATCGGCTCTCAATTAATATCCACTTCCTCCTTGTCTACAGTCTTATAGGATCCCCATGTACATTTTTAGTTTAATTATACTTTTTATTGAGATGTTGAATCACTGGTTGCAATTCATTAACAAAGTTCTCTAATAATTCTCCTCTCAGTTATTTCACACATTATTAGCAAATCTGTAATGTATTTTTCCTATTCTTCTAAGAAGAAGCTATTTTAAAAAGCATTTTCAGTTTAATTTTTCACTTATGCAATTTTCTTATCAAAACTGTTTTTATGTAACATAAAGGTAACAAATAACATTTAAAAAAAACAATAAATAACTTGGGCTTTGTAAAAAGTTGTATTAAAAATTAAAAAATATATTTTATACAATAGTATTCCAAGTCCTGAAAGCTGATGCTGATAATGAAAATACCCATATTTACTTGAATCTAGTGCACCATCGATTATAATGTGCACCCAAATTTCGAGGGGCACATTACCAAAAAAATGAATGCCATGGTAACAAGAAGTGGCATTCTTCTGCCAAGTAGTTTGCCAGCCTTGGCTTGATGGAGAGAGGCATCCCTTCTCCATAGCCTCCCAGCTAGGATAAGGCAAGGGGGATTGATAAAGGGGAGGGGGGAAATCCCTTCTCCTTAGCTTCTCAGATGGGAGGAGAAGGAGAGGCTGGTTTGGGAAGGAGAGGGGGACTCTCTTCATAGTTACCCAGATGGGAGGCTAAGGAGAAGGGAGAGTCCTTGGGAAGGGGGGTGGGGGTGGGAGAAGCAGGACTGCCTTCACACTATGGCTGGCGAACTTGCCAGTCTGGGCTTTGAAGAGGTGTGGCTTCCCAACTGGCCTTATTCATGGCCTGAATTAAGGGGGTTGGGAAGCCGGCAGCTCTCCATAAGGTGGAGAGTTCACTAGCCCCAGACTGACGGAGGGACACAGGCATCTTCTGGCACCCCCTCCTTCCTATGACATCCACTCACATATCGATACATCGCCCTCATCATGTCTCCTATCAGCCTTCTCTTCTGCAGGTGAAACATATCCAGATCTTTAAGCCGCTCCTCATAGGGCTTCTTCTCCAGACCCTTGATCTGGACACATTCCAGCTTGTCAACATCAGGTGTCACGACCCAGGCTGCAGAGCACCAATAACCATACACAGAGGCCAGAATCTATCTAATATCTTTATTGAAGGAATATATAAAGTTAATAAAAACAAGTGTAGAAAATAGTTCAGAATTAGACCTTTCAGGAAAGGTCAGAATTAGTCCAAAAAAGCAATGTCCAATAAGAAATATTAAGGTCCAAAGTTGTAATCCAATAACCGAAACACTCACTTTGCCAGGCAAAGTGAGGGGAGATGACAAGGTCCTTTAGTCCATGAAACTTGAGCGAGGCTAGGAAATAACTTGATACTTGAAACAAGGCTTGAACGTGGAACAAGGTAACTAAGAACAAGAACAAGGTCCGTGGAATAACTTGATAAATCCGTGGAACAAGGCAAGGATTGATCCTGGGAAACAAGGCAAAGTCCGTAGACAAACAAGGCTGGGAAGCAAGGCGAAGGCTGGATAGCAAGGCAAGGCTTGAGCAGGAGCGAGGCTTGAATCGGAGCGCGCTGTCCAGACACAACTCGCTCCGAAGGCTGACGAATTGACTCCGCGAAGTTATTACGCGGGTAAAACACCTAAATAGAGTCTAGCTTTCCCGCCGAAGCAGTTCTCTGGGAATCAGAACCGAAAGCTAACTCTGAGACCAGATGTGAGACTCCCCAAAGATTCTCACGAGAAGCAGTCTTAATTGGCCACATTCTTAGCTGCAATCCTCGCACTCCTGCGCGAAGCTGAATCCAAACTTCTCTGTTGTTTACAAAACTCCCGGCGCAAGAATACGGGAGAAGTAGGCTCTGGGCTTGTTTGACATACTTCTGGGAGACAACTTTCTTGCAGGTGCAAGGTTCCCAGATCTGCCTGGGAAAGATCTGGCTGAGAGGAATCCAGTTCAGACTGGGAAGGTAAAAAACCCAAGTTTTCATCTTCATCAGGAATTACAATGTCCTGAGCAGGACTACAAGGCCCATGGGTCATCACACTATCCCCCTCCTCAAGGCCCCTCCCAAACTGGGGCCCTCTCCCCGAGGCGCGAGGTCGTGGTTTGGTGGGATAGGTCTGATGAAAGCGACGGGTTAGATCAGGAGCATGGACTGTGGAGGCGTCTTCCCAAGAGCGTTCCTCAGGGCCAAAACCCACCCAGTCAATGAGATATTGTAGGCGGCGGCGGTGAAAGCGAGAATCCAAAATGTCCTCAACCTCGAACTCCTCCTCCCCATTCATCAAAACAGGAGGGGGGGCCGGTTGGTCTGTATCAGGTCGCACACCATCCGCCGGAAGGAGCAGGGAACGGTGAAACACTGGGTGAATGCGCATTGAACGCGGAAGTTGGAGTTTGAAAGTCACGGGGTTTAATTGCGCCACCACTGGATAGGGACCAATGAAACGGGCATCTAACTTCCGGCAAGGGCGGTGGGAGGGCAGAAAGCGAGTGGACAGGAAAACCCGATCTCCTACCTTGATTTCGGGGCCCGGCTGGCGATGTTTGTCAGCGTGGCGTTTATAGTCCTCCTTGGCTTGATCCAGTTGCTGGAGCAAAAGTTGTTGCACCGCTGTGAGTTCCTGCAGCCAATCCTCTGCTGCGGGAACCTCTGAAGTTTCAATGACAGGGGGGAAGAAACGTGGATGGAAGCCGTAGTTTGCAAAGAACGGCGTTTCTTTTGTAGAAGCTTGAACTCCATTGTTGTAGGCAAACTCAGACAGTGGTAACAGAGAAGCCCAATTGTCCTGTTGATAGTTTACATAACAGCGAAGATACTGCTCCAAAGTGGCATTGGTGCGCTCCGTTTGCCCATCTGTTTGGGGATGATGAGCTGAAGATAAGCGAGAGTCTATGCCCAATAGTTTTTGTAGTGCCTTCCAAAAACGAGAGGTGAATTGAGATCCACGGTCTGTGACTAAACTCTTGGGCAATCCATGTAGTCTGAAAACATGTTGAAGAAATAGATCCGCAGTTTCCTTGGCCGTGGGGAGGCCTTCGCAGGGAATGAAATGGGCTAACTTGGTGAATAGGTCCACCACCACTAAGATCGTGGTGAATCCACAGGAAGGTGGTAGGTCAGTGATGAAATCCGCGGAAATTATTTCCCATGGGCGAGATGGGGTAGGAAGGGGGTGTAAAAGCCCTGAGGGCTTCTCCCTTCGTATCTTGGAGCGCTGGCATACTGGGCAGGTGTTGACATATTTTTCCACATCCTTGCGGATCTTGGGCCACCAAAAATCCCTTAGGATCAAATGCATAGTTTTAAATAGTCCGAAGTGTCCTGCTGGTTTGCAGTCATGACACAGACGAAGCGCTTTTTCCCTGCCCGGTCCGGGTGGGATATAAACATGATTTCTATAGCAGAGCAGCCCATCTTTAAGCGAAAAGGGGAAATGCAGACCTTGGCGAAGTTGGTCCTGCGCCCAGGCATCTGCTTGCTGACTAGCCCTGATTTCTTGAGCACAGATGGGTCCTGGAGTAGGGGAAGTTGAACCAATGGGAATGGATTTGGTGTTCCCCACCGTGAGCGTGGCAAAGTTCTCAGGTTGTAGCAGTTGGGATTCAAAGGTCTCCTTGCGTCCTGCAGCGTATTCCGGTTTACGTGACAGGGCGTCTGCTTGCTTGGTTTGGGCTGGGGTCACATAATGGATCTGGAAGTTGAAACGTTCAAAGAATAAAGCCCAACGTTGCTGCCTCTGATTTAGTTTGCGGGCAGTTCTTAGATGTTCTAGATTACGATGATCAGTGTGGACTTCAATGGGAAATTTGGCCCCTTCTAGCCAATGTCTCCAAGTTTCAAAGGCTGCCTTTATGGCCAGTAGTTCTTTTTCCCAAATGGTGTAATTCCTCTCTGGTGTGGTTAGTTGACGAGAATAAAAGGCACAGGGGTGGAGGTGATCTCCCACCGGTTGTAAGAGTACAGCCCCAATTGCCACATCAGAGGCGTCCGCTTGCACCACAAAAGGGGTTCCAGGATTTGGGTGCTGTAGAATTGGCTGGGAGGTGAATAGTTTCTTTAGTTGCTGGAACCCTTTCTCTGCTTGATCAGTCCAGCGGAAAGGCTGCTTTCCACGGATGCAGCTAGTGATGGGGTCGGACCAGCGGGCAAAATCTGGAATGAACTTGCGGTAGTAGTTCGCGAACCCCAAGAAACGCTGCACCTCTTTCTTGTTAGTTGGCGCCCGCCATTCCAATACTGCTGAAACTTTGGCTGGATCCATGGAAAGCCCTAGAGGCGAGATGCGGTAACCAAGGAAATCTACCTCTTGTAGATCAAAAGCGCATTTTTCCAGCTTGGCATAAAGTCCATGATCCCGCAATCGTTGTAACACCATTTTGACGTGGTTCTCATGTTCTGATTGTGATCTGGAAAACACCAAAAAATCGTCCAGGTAGATTATCAAGAACCTGTCTAGATAGTCCTGAAAAATGTCATTGACAAAATGCTGGAACGTTGCGGGGGCTCCGCATAAACCGAAATTCATAACTCGGGACTCAAATAATCCGAATTTGGTCTGGAAGGCGGTCTTCCACTCGTCCCCTTCCCTGATGCGAACTAAGTTGTAAGCCCCCCGAAGATCCAGCTTGGTGTAAACCTTGGCTCCTCGAAGCCGATCCAGTAGATCCGAGATTAAGGGCAGGGGATAGCTGTTCCGCTTGGTGATATTGTTCAATGCTCTGTAGTCCACCACCAAGCGTAGTTCCCCTGACTTCTTCTTCACAAACATCACTGGGGAGGCGGCTGGGGATTGAGAGGGTCTGATGAATCCCTTGCGAAGGTTTGTCTCTAGGAATTCCCTGAGAGCTTCTTGCTCTGGTTCAGTCAGGGAGTAGAGATGCCCTCGCGGGATCGGGGCCCCCTCCACCAAGTCAATGGCACAGTCATAAGGTCTATGTGGGGGTAATTTTTCGGCCTCTTTCTCATTGAATACATCCCAATACTCGGAGTACTTCTTTGGCAAGGTGATGATGGGCTCGGTGTCTGTGGCATGGCATACCTTGGCTACGAGGCAATGGTTTTGGCAATACGGTGAAGCAAACTGCAGTTCTCTGTTGGACCAGGAGATGTTAGGGTCGTGGAGAGTCAGCCATGGAATTCCCAAAATCACAGGGAAATGGGGGACCTCGGTAACAAAGAAGGAAATCTCTTCCATATGTTCCCTTATCCACATCCTGGTGGGTTCCGACCACTGACTTACGGGGCCCGTCTTGAGGGGACGGCCGTCTATGGCTTGCACCACACGGGCATTCTTGAAATCATGATATTGTAATCCCAGAGAGTCGGCATACTCTCTATCGATGAAATTGTTGGTAGCTCCAGAGTCTATCATGGCGTGGATCATGACGGGTCCCCTTTTTGCTGACCATAATGTGACCACGAGAAGGAACAGGACCCCGGTTGGCGGCTCTTGGATGGATTTTTTGACCGGGTTGGCGAGCCTCTCTACACCCGGTCGTTGGCTTCCCCCGCCGGCTGTGTGCCAGTCGGCTCAGACGCCTTCGTCTCCGTGGAGGACGCCGCCGCAAGACGGGCGGCAGGCTTCCCTTTGGCTGGGCACTCTCTGGCGAAGTGGCCCCCGTTCCCGCAGTACCAGCAGAGGTTTAAGCGTTGACGACGGGCCTTCTCGGCGGCATCTAGTCTGGGACGCACATTGCCCAACTGCATCGGCACCTCCTCGCCTCCTCTGGGGTATGGGGTTGGCGGTGGGGGTCTCCACACCGGACGTGGCTGAACGCTGGCGGGAGCGGGGGGTTTTGCCCCGGCTCTACTGCCCTGGCCTCGAACCCACTGTTTCCTGTTGGCAATCATGACTTCAGCCCGTAAACATTGATCAATGAGTGCCTCGAGGGTCTGGGGAGGATCCACCTTGGAGATTTCTTCCAGCATTTCAATGTTGAGACCCTCCCGGAATTGTCCCCTGAGGGCTACATCGTTCCAGCCGGTGTTGTGGGCCAGCACTCGGAACTCGGCTATATACTGAGACATAGGTCTGTCTCCTTGGAAAAGGCGACGGAGTTTGTGACCGGCTGCCTCCAAATTGTCCTCGATTCCCCAAGTCTCCTTGAGGTGGTCCAAGAAGTGTTGCGCTGATCTTAGGTGTGGAGAGGCTTGGTCGAACAGTGCCGTCGCCCAGCTGGCCGCTGGCCCGTCTAGAAGACTGTAAACCCATGCCACTTTGATGTCTTCTTGGGGAAACTCGGCAGCACGGGCCTCCAGATAAGCTTGACATTGGCGACGGAAGACATGAACCTTAGAAGCTTCTCCAGTAAACTTGGTTGGCAACGCCATGGCCGGAAGACGAACTCCGCGTTCCTTCAAACCCCTTATTTCTCCATCCTGTGCATTGAGCTTATCACGGATTCGGTCCACCTCTTCCTTGTCGATGGTGTAGGTAATCGGCTGGCCGCTCGGCCCAGGTACGACTCCGGTAGACATTCTGGCCGAGGTTAATTGGTGCTTAGGGTGGCGGAGTCAAACTGTCACGACCCAGGCTGCAGAGCACCAATAACCATACACAGAGGCCAGAATCTATCTAATATCTTTATTGAAGGAATATATAAAGTTAATAAAAACAAGTGTAGAAAATAGTTCAGAATTAGACCTTTCAGGAAAGGTCAGAATTAGTCCAAAAAAGCAATGTCCAATAAGAAATATTAAGGTCCAAAGTTGTAATCCAATAACCGAAACACTCACTTTGCCAGGCAAAGTGAGGGGAGATGACAAGGTCCTTTAGTCCATGAAACTTGAGCGAGGCTAGGAAATAACTTGATACTTGAAACAAGGCTTGAACGTGGAACAAGGTAACTAAGAACAAGAACAAGGTCCGTGGAATAACTTGATAAATCCGTGGAACAAGGCAAGGATTGATCCTGGGAAACAAGGCAAAGTCCGTAGACAAACAAGGCTGGGAAGCAAGGCGAAGGCTGGATAGCAAGGCAAGGCTTGAGCAGGAGCGAGGCTTGAATCGGAGCGCGCTGTCCAGACACAACTCGCTCCGAAGGCTGACGAATTGACTCCGCGAAGTTATTACGCGGGTAAAACACCTAAATAGAGTCTAGCTTTCCCGCCGAAGCAGTTCTCTGGGAATCAGAACCGAAAGCTAACTCTGAGACCAGATGTGAGACTCCCCAAAGATTCTCACGAGAAGCAGTCTTAATTGGCCACATTCTTAGCTGCAATCCTCGCACTCCTGCGCGAAGCTGAATCCAAACTTCTCTGTTGTTTACAAAACTCCCGGCGCAAGAATACGGGAGAAGTAGGCTCTGGGCTTGTTTGACATACTTCTGGGAGACAACTTTCTTGCAGGTGCAAGGTTCCCAGATCTGCCTGGGAAAGATCTGGCTGAGAGGAATCCAGTTCAGACTGGGAAGGTAAAAAACCCAAGTTTTCATCTTCATCAGGAATTACAATGTCCTGAGCAGGACTACAAGGCCCATGGGTCATCACATCAGGTGTGGTCTGACCAAGGCGGAATAGAGGGGTAACATGACTTCCCTGAATCTAGAGACTATACTCCTATTCATGCAGGCCAAAATTTCATTGGCCTTTTTAGTTGCCGCATGACACTGTTGGCTCGTTTAACTTGTTGTCCACAAGGACTCCAAGATCTTTTTCACACGTACTGCTGTCGAGCCAGGATTCTTAAAAGCCTAAAAGTTTGTAAAGCAAAAAAAAAAAAGACATGCTTCAGAGACATGAAGAATGTTGTTATATTAAGTATTAATCCATTTAACTGTCAGTTTATTTAATATAGGATTGTAGAAGCACCAGAGACAAAGCACTTACTTACCTCTGGTCAGAACATTCTTTGACGTTTATTAGAGTCCTCTGTGGGCAAATCGGTTAGGATCACCTTCAACTTCACCTCATTCACAGTCTTTCCATGTAGCGTAGCTATAGCATCCGCAGCATTAGCTCTGTCTGCAAACATTGCATATGCGACATTTTCCCCAGGGATAATATAAGCATTTATAAAATTTCCAAATCGACTGAAACAACAAAGCACAATAGTTTATCCAGTTAAATGCGAACTGTGCGGCAATAAATGGGTAGAAAACTCTCTTCTTGGCAACACTAATAAGAAGCCCAGTATCAAGATTTTATTGGCAACGTCCAGGTTCTACTTATACAGACAAAATCACTTTGAATAAATGTGGTAATTGCTTCTCAAGATAATTTAAAATTGATTAAATATCAACACTTTAAATAAATTATATGTAACCTATTATGAGTACAGTCATAAATACAACCACATTTATCAACTAAAGGCAAGTAACACCTGTATCAGTGAATGAAGTAGCATCATCTCTTTTAACAGAAAAGTTGGTATCTGCAATAACATGGAAAGAATAGGGAATAGATTCATAAACAACATTTTAAAAAGATCAGTAAGTTTAAGCCATGTTTTTCTTTGAAACTAACAATATGTACATGTACTGAAAGAGTTCGGTTGTGTAGGTCTTGTATGAATAAAGTAAAAGTCCATGTGCCTTCTGGAGACTATCTGAAAGTTTCTTCCAAAATGCATGCTGGGAGGACTTTTTCTTTTACCAGCCTCTAATTTTCTTATGATTTCTATTTGGGGGACCAAACTTGATCTAGGCTTTTAAAATTTTGTTGGGGATAGCTAGTGATGGAGACTTATTTACTCTCTTCTCATTTGTTGTTCACAGATATTCAGTAAAGGGTACTGGAGGCAATTGCTGTTTCCTTTGCCTGTTGTAGGCAAACAATCAGCTTCAGTCAGCTCAGCTATAAAGGTAAAGGTTTCCCCTGACGTTAAGTTCAGTCGTGTCCGACTCTGGGGGTTGGTGCTCATCTCCATTTCTAAGCCGAAGAGCCACCGTTGTCCGTAGACACCTCCAAGGTCATGTGGCCGGCATGACTACATGGAATGCCGTTACCTTCCTGCCGGAGCGGTACCTATTCATCTACTCACATTTGCATGTTTTCGAACTGCTAGGTTGGCAGAAGCTGGAGCTAACAGCAGGCGCCCACTCCGCTCCCTGGGTTTGTTACTACAAACATCACTGAACATTCGTGTTTCAGTTGCCCTCCTATTCCCCCCAGAGCCAATGCCAAAATGGCACTTTCATCTAGACATGGGATGAGGGGGAAAATTAGGGGCTGGGGAACTGTAAAAAATACTTTGGAAAAAAAGCTTCTGTCAGAGGCTTTGTTAACAGGTATGCTTGTGTCTCTTCTAGAAATTACATACTTGCACAGAACCAAACTATAAATAATTATTTGATACCTCAATCAAATACCCTTGTCTAGCACAGCTTTTTGGAGTAGGAAGCAGGGAAAGTTGGAAGTAGTAGACTGCACCTTAACACATTATCCAAGATGTCCTGAGGTAAGGGACAGGGATCAAACAAAATGAAAAGTCTTTCCCGCACATAAGAGTCAGGGGGAGCTTTCCTTTTTTTGCTCAAAGGAAGCTCAGCGTCTGTTTCGAGACGAAAAGAGCTCTGGGATTCCTAGGGAAATAAGAGAAATCACAATCACCAGTTTCGTTTTGAATTCTATGGGGCGTACACTGAAAAAAATGCAGTAATACACATTGAAAACTGAGTATTTAAATGTTCATCAAAATACATTGTCCTCACGCTAGTGATTAAGTTTCCAAAGTTGCTATTTCTCTTCAGTACTACTACAGTTAAATTTATAACCTGCTTCATCTTGAAAGAAAATAAAGGGGAAAATAAGAACCGAATACTACATAAAAGATTAGATTTAGGGGTTATTTTTCTCAGTTTCCACAACAAATAAAAAATTGCAGCCTTCTCCTTTTTTATCGTGTCAGACGCGACTTGAGAATATACTGCAAGTTGCTTCTGGTGTGAGAAAATTGGACGCACACAGAGACGTTGCTCAGGGGACGCCCAGAGGTGTTACCATCCTGCTGGAAGTCTTCTCTCATGTCCCCGCAAGCTAGAGCTGACAGACAGGAGCTCATCCCATCTTGAGGATTCGAACTAGCAACCATCAGGTCAGCAACCCAACCTTTAGGTCAGCAGTCCAGCCGGCGCAAGGGTTTGACTCATTGCGCCACTGCGGCTTCTGCCAGAGTGGTTTTATTCAACAACCCATTTTGCATGTGAGATTACTTTTTAGCCTCTTAAGATTTCTCAACACTTTTAATGCCCTATTTGATGGACCTGGAGGTCAGGTATCAGCAGTGCTTTTGCTCAGTTAAAGCTACTGTGTACATTCCTGGAGAAGTCAGATCTGGCCACTGTGGTCCATGCCTTGGTTACATTCTAGTTAGACCACTATAATGCGTTCTACATGGGGCTGCCTTTGAAAAATGCTTAAAAACTTTTGGTCCAACTGGAATGCAGCAGCCAGACTTCTAACTAGAGCTACAAGGAACAGACAACTCTTTGGTTGCAACAGCTCCACTGGATGCCAACATGTTTCATGCACAATTCAAAGTGGTTTTGACCTACAAAACCCTGAGTCCAGGTTAATTTGAAGGACCATCTCTCGCTATATGGACTTGTTAGAAAACTATGGCCATATGGGGAGGGCCTTCTCTCTGTCCCACGATCCAGTCAAGTGCATTTGATGGGAACATGGGAGAGGGCCTGTCTAATTCAAGGCAACGTTTTAATGCTATTTTATATTAGCCTTTCTATTCTTTTAATAATTTTATTTACCCTTCCTTGTCACGTAATAATAAGCCACATTCACAGGTCTTTGCATACTGGAGCAGGCTGCATACATTTGACAAGACTGGAAGGATTATTGCATACTCTGCTAGAGAACAGCTTTCCAGTGAGTGGAGAGACAGAAGACACAAGAGTTTAGAGGAGAAACACCAAGCAATAATGATGATGATGATAACACATCTGCAATATTTTCTGTATTCAAGGCACAGCAATCCATTACGATAGCCCTGGAAGATGGATTTCTACCTGGTATAACATTCTTATCACCCCAGATTCTTAGCTGAGTTTTGATCAACTTTTGGGACATTGTCATTGACCTTAAAAATGGAGAACGATGTAAACTACATGCCATATCATAAAGTGTAAGAGCCAACAATAATTTCTCATCTAAAAGACACTAAGTGTGTATTACTCCTATAGAAAATCATTCAAATAAAACAATCTATGAAAGAATTAGAAATGTATGGACCACAGATATAAAAACTGCAAATATGCCTTTCGGGCACATCCACTTAACAAGAAAATAGTGAAGTACTTGCATTTGACCCCAGATGCTGAAGAGGTGAGTTACTGTTCTCAATCTTTGATAACAGTTTTGAAGTCACCAAATGCTTTGCTCTTTCTTTGGCAAGGCTGAAGACAAAACAAGATCTTTTCAGAATAAAATAAATATTAACATTATTAAACTAAATTTAGACAAAGTGGCCTATCACACTGGCTAACACAATCATTCAAATCTTTATTATGATCATAGACCAGCATAAGGAAAGTGGAGTACAGTCTAATAAAAGCATTATACATTAAAATTATTAGAATCTAGGCTAAAAGCTAAAATACAGAGGTATATTAAAAAGCTAAAACACAAAATACTATTTAGAGAATGACTTTCTAAAAGTAAAAAGGTTCACTAAAATCCAATCAAATCAATCAAGAGTGAATGTATTTAATTTTAGATGATTGGATACTTACTCAGTTTGATCTGTTCCATCTTCAATGAAAGAAATAGCCAGGCGATTTCCAAAAGAAAATTCAAAGCCATGTAGTTTTTGTTTGGCATAGATAGCTGATGCAATACGACTGTACTGTACCACTGCATAGCCTAAGAATGAACAAAAATGTTTCTTAAGTATGGAAATGTTTTAGTCACATTGAGCAGTAAAACACTGCTGCAATAACAATCATGAGAGTATTTTTAAATTATTAACAGCACTGTGGAGAAAGAGTACAAGCTGACTGCAGTTATATAAAAATACAATGCTAAAAAGTAGAAATGTCAGAAAGTTCTTGGAAAACAATAGTAGACAGTGCCTCAAAGTCACTGCTTTTATGCTTAGAGAGCAGACTCTCTCATATATACTGCCTCTCTGCTGATTAAGTCCCAGCAGAGCTATGACTTTCCTGCAAAATATTTTATTCTCACTTAATGGTCTGAACAATTTTGAGACACAAATTTTACACAGAATGATATTTAAATGTGTTTCATTACTATGGTTATTGTAAACACTTTGATGAGCTTCACAAGATTCCAATCCTGGGATGAGATGAAAAAGGTGGAACAGCTGTGCTTGTGCAACTGGTAACTGCGATTCCACTGATAAGCGTCTGGAAACAAAAGCCTGGCTTCTGGCATCCCTTCTTTCCAGATCTGCAGGCTCTGACCATCTTTCTAAAGGAAACACAGGAAACTAATTAGGATCACAGCCTGCATGTTGGCCTCTATCAATATTATTCATGCTCACGCAAAGGATTAGTTTTGTCATGACACATTGGCTTAAGAAGTTATTCTGAATTTAAAGCAACATCATGGGAATCTGGTTTAAAAAGGCAATGAGACCCAAAACGTTCATTGTTGAGCTAAGCTGTAAGTGCTTCCTCCACTGAAAATTTAAAGGGAGATTCACCCTAGAGGTATAGAAACATTCAAAAACATTCTTTGCCTCGGCATGCTTATGGATCTCAGATCTCCTCTAATGCTTAACCTCGAAAGATATGCATCCAAATCTGTTACAAATTCTGTTTCTAAACCCAAATGGCAGAGACTCTAAAGTTTCCCATAATGACTCGGCTTCTGTTCAGTTTTTCATCACTGCCCACCCAAAGCCTTTCTTTTGGATGTTTAGATTGTTTTGTAGTCTTTGCTATCTATCGTTTCACATGATACCTTTGTCCCTTTTCAATATTCGAGATTGAAGTTGAGAAACCTAAGAATGGTTTGTACCCACAGAGAAATTTTGAGTGCAGGTAATGACCTATAAAGCCTTAAACAGTTCAGGTCCTGCCTATCTTTGGGACTACATCTCCTCCTATGAACCAGCCCGGAGTCTAAGATCTGCCGGGGAGGGCCTCCTCTTACTCCTAAGTACTAACACTGTGTATCTGAGGTATCTGAATTTCCTGAAAATCTCTTCCAACTAACAATATAATTATTCTAATGGTAATATAAAAGTCAAAATATACATTTACGTATGTTGGTCTGTTTGCACCACAAAAGCTCCTGCATGGCTTGATGGATCTGAATCAAACTTGGCACACATTCTCTTCATTACCCAACTTAGGCCCCTTCCACACACCTGTATAAAATCTACACTGAACTGAATTATATGGCAATGTAAACTCAGATAATACAGTTCAAAGCAGATATTGTGGATTATCTGCCTTGATATTTTGGGTTATATGGCTGTGTGGAAGGGCCCTTAAGAGAACTGAGGAATTCAAACTAAAATAGCCCACCTATTTTGGGCGCAGAGCTAAGGTAAAGACAAGGAACAAAGCAGATTGGTTGTTGATAAGTAGTGTCATATGACTGGGGCTCCTTCTACATTGCCATAAAAATCCAGATTATCTGCTTTGAACTGGATTATATGGCACTGTAGAAGGGGCCTGAGAAAGAAAGTAAGTTGTGTGGATTTGTGAAGTTATGTTTGCCAGGTGACATGTGCAGGAGGAAAGGAAGGAAGGAAGGAAGGAAGGAAGGAAGGAAGGAAGGAAGGAAGGAAGGAAGGAAGGAAGGAAAGAAAGAGAACAAGAAGGAAGATAAAATAAAAGAGAAAGCAAGAAGCGAGGGGGAAGAAAGAAAAAGGGAGATGGAAGGAAGGAAGATAATGGAAAAAGTATGAGTGAAAGAAAGAGAAAAAACAAAGAGAAAGTAAAGGAGAATGAAGACAGAGAGAGAGAGAGAGAGGAAAAAAGGATGGAGGAAAGTAGGTGGGAAAGCAAGGGTAGAATGAAAGAAAGAAGAAACAAGAGAGGGACAGGGTGTATGAGGGAAATGGAAGAAGAAAAGAATGAGCCACAAAGAGAATCTGCCCACCATTAAGAGCATTGCCATGAAGACATTTTGAGGTAGACATTCTCATAGCTTGAAAAGGAAGAAAGTAGGCTGGCAGTGGTCCCAACAACACCCAGGCAATGGCAGGTATATATGCTAGTAATAATAATAATAATAATAATAATAATAATAATAATAATAATAAATCAAGCATATTTCATGGATTTCTACAAAATAATTTCATTTTCAATGTATCTTTTACACATAAATGCTCACCTGAAAACTTGTCCTTGTTAACTGAAGCAAACATCCTGCACTCTTGCTTGTACTACTCTCAAAATAATTAGGAATATTTCATTTAGGTAGGGTTCTCATTGGCTCAAACAATATGTTTTTGTAACCTGAAGCAAGAGATAAATCATCCAAGGATTAAAAGCGGATATTGTACTTTTATTCATGAATACACCATATTTGAATCTCTTTAGAAAACCTTAATTAAGCAAGCAAAAAAGGATTTTTGCGAATGTCTATCAGAACTGCAACTTACACACAACTGTATGCTTTTCCCCCTTGCCCACCCAAAGTAATCAGGCTGCTTCCTTAATTTGAGACTATTCATAAATGGTTGTTCTTCAAATGATGCAGAGGTCAGATGAACCTAAACATTCTAGAGGACCACAAATAATTCATTTTACAACATCATTTAGCAGACGCAGAAAGAAGAAAGACAATAACATCTGAATAAACAACCAAACCAGCCACTGAAAGTAGCACATCGCAGGGTGTTTTCTTGAGAGACCCAAAACTTCAATATAGTTGTCTTTGCCAGGGCTACAGCAAGGCCTGGAGCTCTAGAATCATAGAATAATAGAGCTGTCTTCTTCTTCTTCATTCACTCAGTCATTTCTGACTCTTTGTAACCTCATGGAGCAGTCTGTAGGAGACCACATAAGCCATCTAGTCCAATCCCCTGCCATGCAGGAAAAGCACAATCAAAGTATCCCTGACAGATGGCCATCCGGCCTGTGTTTAAAATTTTCCAAGGAAGGAGCTTCCACCAAACTCTGAGGTAGGGAGTTCCACTACTGAACAACTCTTAGTCAGGAAGTTCTTCCTAATGTTCAGGTGGAATCTCCTTACCTGTAATTTGAACCCACTGCTCCGAGTCCTAGGCCCCTTCCACACAGCTGAATAAAATCCCACATTTTCTGCTTTGAACTGGAATATATAGCAGTGTGGACTCAGATAATCCAGTTCAAAGCAAATATTGTGGGATTTTCTGTCTTGACATTCTGGGTTATATGACTATGTGGAAGGGCCCTTAGTCACCTTCTCTATAATGTTTTAAGCAAAGAACTGGGAGCCTGACAATAGGTGCTGGAACAAATCAAGCCTGAACTACCCTTAAAAGCAAAAATGGCTGAATTGAATCTGTTTCCAGGCATGAAACAATTAGAGCTAGCTAACACATCCCAACGAAAGACTCCCTCAGGCAAGAAGCAGCCAGGCCTTGAAGCTGCAAGGCTTTTCAATGCTAATCAATGTGATTAATTCCAACATTCCCACTTGCCTGAAACAGACAAGAGTTCTTTACCCCACCCTGGACCTTCCACAGATATATAAACCCCACTTGACTTGTTTCCAACAGACCTCACAACCTTTTGAGGATGCCTGCCATACATGCAGGCGAAACGTCAGGAGCGAATGCTTCTGGAACATGGCCAGACAGCCCGGAAAACTCACAGCAACCCAGTTCTAGTTCCTTTGTGACTTACCTGATTTACTAGAGTAACTAATAATTACAACTACAAACGATTACATCGCCGGTTGTCTGACTGGTCAAGACGTCCATAAACGAAAATGCCCTGAATTCCAGAAGGGCCGCGTTTGGGAAGCCTCTCAACCACTGCCTACTTCCGGTTTCTATCTTCTCTATAGTAAAACCCTTTCCTGTTTCTAACCCGCTCAAGAACCCACAGTGACTCCTAGTGGCCAAAACTGGAATTCCCGTTTTCAGAGTGTTGTTTCAGAGTTTTGTTCATTTTCATAGTTTCCTCATTTCTGTTGAAATTGCTCACATGCTTGTGGATTTCAGTGGCTTCTCTGCGTAGTCTGACATGGTGGTTGTGAGAGTGGTCCAGCATTTCTGTGTTCCCCAATAATATGCTAGGTCCAGGTTGGTTCAAGTGCTCTGCTATGGCTGACTTCACTGGTTGACACCTCCCCCAGGCATTCCCCCAGGCAGGAAGAAGCCAGGCTTTGAAGCTGAAAGGTCATTCATTGCTAATCAAGGTGCCTAGTTTCAACATCCACACTTACCTCCAACAGACAAGAGTTCTTTCTCCCACCCTGGACATTATTCCTTAGATATATAAGCCCACTTGCCTGATTTCCAACAGACCTCACAACATCTGAGGATTCCTGCCATAGAGATGGGTGAAACATCAGGAGAGAATTCTTCTGGAACATGGCCATATAGCCCAGAAAACTCACAGCAACCCAGTGATTTCAGCCATGAAAGCCTTCGACAAAACAGTAATAATAATAATAACAGCAAATTAATTATTAAGATACTTTGGATCCCTATATCAGGAGGAAGGTGTAATAAAAATTACATCAATGAATCCAATAATCGTCTTCCCGCCTGGGCAATGGCCAGCTAAACCCAGTTGTGTTGCTGTGGGCGTTATTACTATAATTGTTGATTTATATATGATATAAATAAACAGGGAGTCTGCAGTGACGCAGCAGGTTAAACGGCTGAGCTGCTGAACTTGCTGACCGAAAGGTCAACAGCTCAAATCTGGGGAGCGGGATGAGCTCGTGCTGTTACCCCTAGGTTCTGCCAACCTAGCAGTTCGAAAACATGCAAATGTGAGTAGATCAATATGTACTGCTCTGGCGGGAAGGTAACGCTGCTCCATGCAGTCATGCCAGCCACATGATCTTGGCGGTGTCTACGGACAACACCGGCTCTTCGGCTTAGAAATGGAGTTGAGCACCAACCCCCAGAGTCGAACATGACTAGACTTATTGTCAAGGGGAAACCTTTACCTTATTTATATAGCACCTTCAGTGTACATAGCAGCACTTTACAATTTGAGTGACCAAAAAGAGTGAGCCCTGTCCAAGGTGTACTATATGTTTTAGATTTCAACTCCCATAATTCCTAACACCTGAAGGGCCAAAGTTTGCCCATGCCTGGTATAGAAGCAATCCATGATTCTTCAGGGTATATCAATAATACTGTTGAAAATCACAAAAGATTGTTTCAGTTTCGTGTCCCAGCCTAAACCGAGACTGCACAGGATCTAGATAATCAGTGTCTACCAAAAACCCCTGGAATTGCGAGGCCAACACACGTTCCATGACTTTGCCCAAATAGGGGAGATTGGATACTGGCAGAACGTTCTCTAATTGAGTGGGATCCAGTGATGGCTTTTTCAACAGCGGTTTTATAACAACTTCTTTTAAGCTTGCTGGAAACTTGCCTTCCTGTAAGGAGGCATTAAAGACCGCCCTCACCCACTCTGCCAAACCCCCTCTGGCCTCCTTTACCAGCCAGGATGGGCAGGGGTCTAGGATGCATGTGGTGGGCCTCGCCTCTCCAGGGATCCTGTCCACATCCTCGAGCTGCACCAATTGAAATGAATCCATGAAAACCGGGCAAGCAGGTGTTCGTGTTACATCCTCAGAGACTGTTGTTAGCATGATGTCCAAGCCAGGGCGGATCAGAGCGACTTTGTCCGCAAAGAACCGAGCAAATGTTCTCAGCGAGCTGCCATGTTGTCAGGGAGACAGGATTTAACAACCCTTGCACTTCTCAAAACAGCTCCGCCGGACAGTTCCTTGCAGGTGCAATATTGGCCGCAAAGAAATATTTCTTTGCGGCCTCTATTGTTGCGGCGAATGCCCTTAGATAGGCACATAACCGTGTTCGGTCCGTCTCACTGTGCTTTAAATGCCACACACGCTCTAGTTCCCTCTTCTTTCGCTTCATTGCTGCCAGCTCCTCCTTGAACCAAGGGGCTGGTTTAGTTCGGCTATTTGAGAGAGGATGTTCCGGAGCAATTGTGTCAATTTCCCTAGCCATCTGCCTATTCCAGAGAGTGACCAGAGCATCAACAGGATCACCTTCCGAGGAGGCAGGAAAATCCCCAAGAGCCATCAGGAATCCATCCAGATACATAAGCCTCCTGGGACGGACCATTTTAATAGATCCTCCACCCCTGCAGAGGTTCGGGGGAGCAGTAAGCCAAAACCTGATCAGGTGATGGTCGGTCCATGGCAAGGAAGTGATGATCAGCACCTCCATGTTGTATTACATGTTGCTGTTTGTCATGAACATGCAGACAAAAAAGCCATTTTGGACATATCGAGAGGGTTTTTAAAAGAGCTAATGAGTGAGCTGGGGGCTCCTGGTGGCACAGTGTATTAAAGTGCTGAGCTGCTGAACTTGTGGACCAAAAGGTCCCAGGTTCAAATCCCAGGAGCAGAATGAGCACCCGCTGTTAGCCCCAGCTCCTGCCAACCTAGCAGTTCGAAAACATGCAAATGTGAGTAGATCAATAGGTACTGCTCTGGCGGGAAGGTAACGCGCTCCATGCAGTCATGCCGGCCACAGGACCTGGAGATGTCTATGGACAACGCTGGCTCTTCGGCTTACAAATGGAGATGAGCACCAACCCCCATAGTCGGTCACGACTGGAATTAACGTCAGGGGAAACCTTTACCTTTTTAATGAGTGAGCTACAGTTTGAAAGCAATCCTTCAGCACAAGAGAGTACTTATTTCTCAGCTGCAAAATGTTGAGTGTCCCATAGGGCTCTGCATCGACCTCCAGCAATTGGCAGAGGTCATTCAAGGACTCGGAGCGCCGTCATCGGCATGACACCCAGATCTATTACTCCCTGTCATTCACTTCACAAGGTGATAATAAATCACAATCTGGTCTTGATACTGGGATGGCTGTGGATTAATATAGGAAGCTCTTAATTATCTGATGGATCAGGGACTGGACCATTGCTAGAAAATGGAATTGGTTGGGAAAATAGAACCAAGGGGTTTTTTGTTTGCAAATACAAAACTAAAAAATAGATGGCACTGAGCTGGTTTTAAAAAATACTCAGCCTGTTATAAAAGCAGGAGCAGCAGCAGCAGTGGAAAAAAAAACCCAACATGTTGAAAATATGGAACATGGCTGTAATTTAGATTTGTTGAAACAGCAGCATGGTCCAAAACCTGCAAACTGAGGCTGAATTCTAATATGGCAGCACTATAGGTAGACTAGTAGATGCCTATGTAGAGGTCTAGAAACATTCAGCGTGCTTTGCCTTGAAAGAACGGCTGAACGCCTATTGTCACTAGAGGCAATAGTGGCTCTTGGCAACTTTTATTAACTGCTTTATGGATAAGAAACCATGATTTATGACATCCTTTCTGGTAATTTTGGGATACTTTATTGTAAGACCCGGGGGAGGGGGAGGGGGGGCGGTGGTCAGGTGTTTGAACTGCAACTTCTAGATGCCCTGTCAGCTCTTCCAAAGGAACCACCTTCATCCAGACATGAGACTTGTAAGCAAGCAGGGAACCAATAAGCACATCAGAATAGGTTTGCGATTTTTATTGTTGGATGTAGCATTATAAAAAGTAGAAAAAGGGACTATACAATGCTTGCCTGGCTCTAACCAGCTGCCTAAAACACCAAGTGGATTGTCATCCAGAATCCAACAGAAATGTACTAGCTTGTACCAAATCAATCTTAGTGTCGGCCTTGATTAGTAGTTCAATAAAAAAAAACCTCTCATAAGCCCCTCCCACAGCCAAAAGGCTTCACTGGCCTCAATCACGTGGCAAGGGCAGAGCTGAGCCCATTTCAGGCCCCTCCAGTATAGACGTGAGGACCCATATTTACTCGAATCTAGTGCGCCATTGAACGTGGTGCACACCTCAATTTTCAAAACACTGGAACCAAAAGAAGCATTTGCTGGCTCATGGAATGCAAGAAATGAAAACTACCCTCTTTGTAATTGTGCACTACATTTGCTGTGTGCTTAGGATTTCTCCTTTAAAAACACCAAAGCTTCCAGCCGTGGACAGTGGAGCCAGGGAAACAGGTAACCCTTCGTAGAGGCATGGATGAGGGGTTGTGCTGCCAAGTTTAGTGTTTCTGGGATGTGTAGTTTTGTTGTTTTGTCCTAGGCCGAAATTTCATTACCGTTTTATATATATAGATAGCTCTTCCAAAAAACAAACTTGACATGTGAGCTTCCTCTTCGCTCCCAAGCCATCGCGCACAACCCCTCACCTTCCCTTCCCCAAGCCATTTCCTCCCCACCTTGGAAGCCACCTCCAGGCTTCTCTCTCTCTCTCTCACTCACTCACTCACTCACTCACTCTCCCACTTGCAACGTGGGCTTCCTCCCTGTCTCCCAAGCAATCTCCCAGCAGGAACATTAAAACATTATATTATTCACAAATAGTATATAATCCCAAAAAATCTGGGAATAATGTACAAAAACACCCAGAGCAAATGTTGGAAGTGCCATGTACAAAAAGGACATTTCTATCATATGTGATGATCTTGTAAAGAAGCCACTAAGTTCTGGTATATGATTCATGAAGAAAGTCAGAAGATTTTCAAAATAAATTTCCCTAAGAAACCAGAGTATTTCCTACTAGGAATAACAGATACGGAAATAGACCTTGACGCAATCAAAGACATTTGATTTACTTACCTTTCAACGGTGCAATATTAGTATATACTAGAAAATGGAAACTAGAGGAAATCCCAGCAAAAACACACTGGATAGACAAATTGAACGAGATAAGACACATGGATAGGTTAACCTTCTTTATGAAGAAAAACACACGACGACAAATAAAACAAACTGACTAGAGACTCTTTGATAATTATGTAAAACTTTAATTTTTGTAAATACAATTATCTCTATATCCCCTTTTTTACCTAAACACTCCCCTACTCAATTCAAACCCTGCCCCCCGTCCTCCCCTCTCCCTAGAAACCCCCCCCACACACACACACACTACCTTTCCCCTTCCCCTTCCCTATCCCCATGTTTTATATAAGTTAATTTTAAAAAGTACAATAAAAGCTATTTACAAAATAAAAATAGAAAGCTAATCATGAACAATAATTGTGCAGACGCACTTAAATTTTTTGTTCCGGACTCTTTTTATGTTGAATTGAATGTGTTTTTGTTCTTTTAAACCGGATTCCTGAAAATAAAAAGAGAGAGTGCCCAATCAGTGCCCAAAAAGATACTCTCTCATAAAACAACTTGTTTCATATCATTATAAAAGATGAAATGAGAAGAAGAAATAAGAATTGAATGGAAAGAAGGGAGTTCCTCGTATATACGAAGCTCTGCGGAGCACTACCCACCCTCTTGATGGAAGTCACCTTCATTACCGCCGATCCCTGCGAGGCGTCCAGAGACTCAAAACCTTGAGGTCTCTTATCCGTCTGAAAAACAAACACTGTGTAACTAAAAAGGGAAGCAAGACTGGGCAATTCAGAAAACGCTGTTTCGATATGGACTATGACTTGTTAATCTCAAAACCTGGTTCATCAAGATCCATTGTGCTAAGGAAGATAGGGAAAGGTTGTGCATACTTTCTGACAGTGCTCCTTTCCTAGTCAAAAATAGGTTGCAAAATCTAAACGGAAGGACAACACAAAAAGGATCATTCTGTTTAGTATGGGCACAATGTATTTTGAGACATTCCTCTGCACAGAAGTACATCTCAAATGTGGTTGATTTGCATGAAAGGTGTGGTTTTCTTCCAATAACACACACCCCCTCCGGAAAATGGAGGGTGTTGCGCAAACAAAAATTCTGCACACACACAAAAAGACCAGGGTTGGGTGAAAACGTATGTTTTGTACAAAAAAGGGGGGTTATAAAATATACACATCTTTTGTGCAAACGTGACAGTTTGCTTTGCAGTGAACACAGAACATAGTGAACCAAACAGATTTCCTGACTGGCAAGGGACGGCCTTCCCGGGTCTTTCCGTGCCCCCCTTTGTCAGGCCCAAAAGAGCACCCACCCACCTGGTGCCCCTGTTCATCACAGCGTGTGGGGACAAACAGTGGCACTCTTCTGTCCAATGTTCACCTGGGCAACCCATAGTTTTCCAGATTTGCCTGTGAAACCCAGTCTTTGACAGCTCCAGGCAACTTCTTGATTCAGAAAATTGCCAACTGGAGGCAACAGGCCTGGAACTCACAGGGAAAAATTTAGAGAGGGAAAGGAGGGTCCTAGGGGGGAGAGAAAAATATCAATGTAAATATTGAAGGATCCCTACCCGCAAAAGCATTATTCTTGACCTTCTTCTGTTGAAACCTATCCACAATTTGCATTCATTGTAGGTTTCTGTAGATATTAAGGTACAATGTTAGAGAAATTTTCCTCTCCAGAATTAGTAGGAGACAACCCAGGGTGAAAGGCTCCTAACTAAACACTTAAGGAGTTTTGATATATCTAGGTCGCACTGCTCAAAGAGCCCTAAATAATAGCCGGGCGTATGACTCCTGCTCTAGATCATTATAATGATCTCTCTATTCTGTTCAATACTGGAATATGGAGCCTCTGGTGGCCTAGGGGATAAAAGCCTTGTGACTTGAAGGTTGGGTTGCTGACCTGAAGGCTGCCAGGTTTGAAGCCCACCTGGGGAGAGCGTGGACTATCAGCTCCAGCTCCATGCGGGGACATGAGAGAAGCCTCCCACAAGGATGGTAAAACATCAAAACATCCGGGCGTTCCCTGGGCAACGTCCTTGCAGACGGCCAATTCTCTCACTCCAGAAGCAACTCTGGTTGCTCCTGACACGAAAAAAAAAATACTGGAATGCTGAGTGCTCCAGCTTTTGCATTTTCCAGAGAGGAATTCTGTCTGCTTCAGTGTAAGAGGGAAAGATGGACTGGGGAATCATGTGGATGCTCCTTCACTTCCAGTGATTCCATACAGTTTTAAGTAACCAGTCCTTAGAGCTTATTTTGCTAGTGACTGACCTCCTCTGAAACACAGCCTAGAGTACGTGGTATTCCTTGGTGGTCCCCCAACCAGGTAATGTTAGGGTTGTCCCTGCATGGTTTTCAAAATCAGGTTGGATCTGGATCATTGCACAAAGCAAAGCAAGGATCTGTCTACATTGCAGAATTAGAGCATCTGACAATCGCTTTAGTTGCCATGGCTTCCATCACGTGTAATCCTGGGAATTGGGAATCTAGCAAAGGCCTTAAATTCCCTGCTAGAGGAACAGGCTACAGCGCCCTAAGTGCCTACCCAAACAACAGATGCTGTTATTCTATGTGATGGGACCATGGCGATTAAAGGGGAATCTCATTGCTGCAGGAATGCTGTACGGACAGGGCCGTAGCTAGAAAAAAATTTCGGGAGGGGTTTTGAAAATTTCAGGGGGGGGGGGTGGAACCCCTGACCCATCCACCCCCCAGGTTCAGACCTGTCAATATCTGCTTGAGATAGTGCCTGGAGGGACTCTTAATGTTTTACGTCTCATAGACTTAGCATGGGGATTTGGTTAACCAGTTAAAATTCATGAGTAAACCAGGGTTTTTTTTAACCTGAAAAATTTCGGGGGGGGGGGGTTGAACCCCTAAACCCCCCCCCCCTCGCTACAGGCCTATGTACGGACACCCCCTAAAACAGAGAAAGGAAAGAAGATGGAATTCATTCCAAATGAAATGCTTCCTCAACTTACTTAAAGGAAAATCATTGTTGGCTTCTTTTGATTGGAAGATGTCACTCTATTGCCAAAAGACAAAGTTGCTGTTAGTCAAGTCCTAGTGACAGTATATGCTAGTAAACACTGTGCACAGGGAATATATGTTTTATCTTTCCTCTATGCTGCACCCAACTTCAAAGCGAAACAGACAGAGGAAGGAAAGGATGCTTCTGTCCCTGAACTCCACCCCTTCACTAGCCCTTCTGGACAACACACTTTGGCTGGGGAATTCTGTCCGCTGAATCATGGTTGTCCTCATGACATTTCTCCACTCCCAGTGAGCATTGTAGAGTAAATATTAATTTGGCTTTGACCTGCATTAGTCAATGTCGGGGGAGGATCACACAGCTTCGGGACAGTGAAGAAAGCAGGATTAGGCCTAAATAGGGGTATAGCATCTAGATCCAGGGAAGTCATGCTCCCCCTCTATTCTGCCGAGGTCAAACCACACCTGGAATACTGTGTCCAATTCTGGGCACCACAATTGAAGGGAGATGTTGAGAAGCTGGAAAGCGTCCAGAGGAGAGAGACTAAAATGATTAAGGGTCTGGAGAACAAGCCCTATGAGGAGCGGCTTAAAGAACTGGGCATGTTTAGCCTGCAGAAGAGAAGGCTGAGAGGAGACATGATAGCCATGTACAAATATGTGAGGGGAAGTCATAGGGAGGAGGGAACAAGCTTGTTTTCTGCTGCCCTGCAGACTAGGACACGGAACAATGGCTTCAAACTACAGGAAAGGAGATTCCACCTGAACATCAGGAAGAACTTCCTCACTGTGAGGGCTGTTCGGCAGTGGAACTCTCTCCCCTGGAGTGTGGTGGAGGCTCCTTCTTTGGAGGCTTTTAAGCAGAGGCTGGATGGCCATCTGTCGGGGGTGGTTTGAATGCGATTTCCTGCTTCTTGGCAGGGGGTTGGACTGGATGGCCCATGAGGTCTCTTCCAACTCTACGATTCTATGATTCTATGATTCTCTGATTCTAAATTGGAACATGGCACTGTCTCTAGAGGACACTCCACCATCAATCACCATCAGTCACCCTTTCCCTGCCCTGATCAGCACTGGGGGAATGGGTGGATCTAGCATCCATAGAGGGGACCGTGCCATCAGGAAAAAGGAGGAGGACTGGCTCCTTCCTTCTCCCAGTCTTGTGGGCCATGATGCTGATGCCAGGACTGGGCACCTGTGATTGACAGGCGCTGGCTGGCAATGATGATGGCATCACAGAGGGTGAAGTGACCATCCTTGGGGCCAATATAGTTCGGACTGAACTATGTAGACTCTAACCAGCAGGTTCTGAAGGGAGTGGGTTTCAATCTGAACCTTAAAGAGGCTTTCCAAAGCCCCATCTACACTGTTATATAATGCAGTTTCATAATGCAGATCAACTTCCATTGTATCCTCCCATGGAGTAAATGGATCCAGAACAAAATGGATGCAAATATTAAGTCACATAAAATACATTCCAAAGTGTTCATCTTGTGATCCTTGATTGTTTATGGTTCCTGATTGACTAGGAACGCCAGTGTAATCTGTGTAACAGACATAGATCTGTGCATTCCCTGCTTTCTTATGAATTCCAAGGCATTTTTATTCTTTTCATAAACATTTCTGTGCAAGCAAGATAAATATGTCTCAGTAAAATTATTCTTCTGCCATTTGGGCTGATGATAGTGGTTTCAAAGAGAAGTTCGGTAGTCTACTTTCAAAAACATTTTCTCAGTCATTCCTTGAAAGATTGGCAGTCTTACTAAATAGTTATTATAGGGAAGCTTAAACATATTGCTTAGGGGCTCTTTCTCCGTTTGGAGCTCTTTCACTCTCTTTTAGTGCTATGGTCCCACTTTAACTGCCATAGCAAGATCCTTAGTATCCTGGGATCTGCAACTCAGGGAGGGACACCTGCAGTCCTCAGCCAGGGAGCTCCGCTGGTGCTTCTGACCAAAGTCTGAATCCCAGGACCCCATAGGTGGCTGCCATGGCAGTCAAAGAGGGATCATCATACCCTGTTTCCCCAAAAATAAGACACCCCCTGAAAATAAGACCTACTAGAGATTTTGCTGAATTGCTAAATATAAGACCACCCCTGAAAGTAAGACCTAGCAAAGTTTTTGTTTGGAAGAATGCCCGCCAAACAGAACACTAGAGCATGCAGGATTGGTAAATGTACATACCATCGATTGTTGTACATTGAAATAATGGTAGTACCAAGAAATTCTTGATAGGATTCATAGTTTGTCTGATTATGCTGGTATGACATTACAAACAGTTAGATTGTACATACATTAATAATACTAATAATAATAATAATAATAATAATAATAATAATACTTTTTATTGATTAGCCCTTAGGCCATATCATAATACCAAACCAAAGAACAAGGCTTGATAGTTCTTGATTATACTCTATGTAAGTAAGTTAAAATATGACACTTAGAATAATAGAGTAAATGAATATGAGAAAACTGAATATATACATCATATTTCCTTATCACAATTTACCCCGATCAGCCCCACATACGTGGTTCTCAATTGTATTGTTTTACAGAAAACTATGTACTGTATATACTTGAGTATAAACCTAGTTTTTCAGCCCTTTTTAGGGCTGAAAAAGCTCCCGTCGGCTTATACTCAAGTGAGAGTCCTGGCCAGCTTCTATTCAGGTCGGCTTATACTTGAGTATATAGGTATTATCTTATTATCTTATCTTATTAAAGTCTTATTATCTTAAATTACAGTTTTATATAAATATTCAAAAACATTTAACTTACTGATGCCTCAAATAATGCAATTTTATTAATATCTATTTTTATTTTTGAATTTGACCCATAGCTGCTGCATTTCCCACCCTCGTCTTATACTCGAGTCAATAAGTTTTCCCGGTTTTTGTGGTAAAATTAGGTGACTCGGCTTATATTCGGGTCGGCTTATATACGGTAATATATATACGGTAATGACTTATCTTAGGTACCTCCTTACGCCGGTCTCTCTATAGGAAATAGGCGGGAGGGCCGCCAATCTTTCGCTGCGACGCAGCATGTTTTCCTTCCAAGGAAGCTGCAAATGTGAGAGATCCTGATCAGCATGGTCATCCTGTGCTCCTTGGGCTCAGGCATCCTGGAGATATGGGTTGGCTTCCCCTTTCAACCCGCTCCCACCCCTATTTCCCTCGAGAAACAATGGACATGTCTGCTATGCTGAAGCCCTTCTTCTTGATCCCTCACTATGTGACTAAGAAGGAGCTCACTCAAAACCTACCTGTTGCCAAAATTCCCAGGCTCAGCTAGCTCAACCAATGCCTCAACCATTCCGCTTCATGCTTTGCATTTTACAGTTCACACACACACACTGATTTTTACGTGCCTAAACAGAACAGTCTTCTCTCCTACCCATCACCACAATGTTGGGCCACAATGAGGCATGAACCCGGTGTTTTTCATGCCAGTCCCAATCTGCATTACACGCTTGTGCAGAAACGCCCTCAGGAAGGTGACATCCAAAGAAAAGCAGGAAGGAAGCTAGATCTCCAGCACTACTGAGCAAAACACTGGTGTTTATATTTTTCCCACAGATCAATTTTTAGATTGTATTTGGTGGTAGAAAGTGAATTTTTAGATCGTCCAGCATAACTGTATTGTCAACTTCTGCTGGAAGATGGCTACAGAATCTCATCTGAGGACCTTGAGATCCCCAGAGAAGATATTTTAATCCAATCTGTGAATAGCCAAATCCACAAAGGTCAAGCTTGTAAATGGAGAGGGCCAACTGTGCATTGATCATACTTTAGGAACCGAACATAGCTTTCAAATAACATGGTGGAAATCACATTTCTTATAATTTGTTCATTTCCCCCAGTAATAAAGATAAGACTATGTTTATTAGCTATTGCAACTTACCAAAAACTAATAAACTAGAACGTGTTCAGAAAAGGTAAGCCAAAATGGTTTAAAAGGTATGGAAACTAAGCTCTATGAGGAGCGGTTTAGGGATCTGGGTATATTATCTAGCCTGAAGAAGGGAAGGCTAAGCGGGGACATGATAGCCATGTTTCAATTTTTTGAAACGATGTCATATTGAGGAAGAAGTAAGCCTGTTTACTGCTACTTCTCGGGACTATACCAACGTTATGATTCTATATCACTCCTCTTTCAATTCAAATTTAACTTTATTATTATTATTTTCAGAATGGGGATTTGATGAAGAAGGCATATCTCAACATTGGCTTGAGAGGAGGTTGGGTTTTTTTTTTAAAAAATTGAAGATAAATGTATTAGTTACATTTCAGAAATGAGAAATAATTCATTTTCCCAAATGAATGTTTGGCCTTCAACTTAACCATAACTATTAGATCTTAAAAGCCACTTCCCAAGTTTCACCAAGCTTCCAAAGTTAAACGTAACTTCCACACACTTAAATTTTGTATGTAAGGAAATAGGAAAGTATTGAAAAGCCAACTAACTGATGTAACAATGTACTCACAGACCAGATACCTCCATCAGTTGCTTGTTCAAGATATGTGGTAAGGGGCCTCAATCCCAAAAGGCATTCATATACAGAGCTTTTCCACACAATGAGGAATACGGATTGGCACTGATCAGTACAGAGAGATCCTTCTTGCGGATGCCACATGCACAGCTGGCACACAGAACAAGGGCAAGGGTACAGCTACCAGGCTTAATTATGCTAGCCCCCACCCAAAAAAATTCATTTGGATGCCCCTAAGGATCGTGTCACACTAGAGCTTTGATGCACTTTAAATCCACTTTAAATCTACTTTAGGGAGGGGGCTCTAAATAGCTCAGCCAGATAGGTCTTGGATTTCACCAAACTACAAACCCCACAATTCTGTTCGAGGCAGAAACCAAATTTAAAGTGGATTCATGCTCTAGTGTGATGAGGCATGAGTTGTGTACAGTGATCAAGTCTAAATAAGCCAAATGTTCTAAATACATAAACAAAAGTTACACGAGTTTCAGAATCCTTGTATATACAGTAGGACCTCCATTTCCATTAGGTTTGGGAGTGCAGCAAACTAGTGAAAATGGGAAAACTGTGAATTAAAACATTCATGACTTTTACTTAAGGCAACACCTCTCTAATAATCTCTAGGTCAGTGGTTCTCAATCTTCCTAATGCCTCTTAATACAGTTCCTCGTGTTGTGGTGACCCCCCAACCATAAAATTATTTTCATTGCTACTTCCTGTCATTTTGCTACTGTTATGAATCATAATGTCAATATCTGATATACAGAATGTATTGTCATTCACTGGACCAAATTTGGCACAAATACTCGATATGCCCTAATTTGAATACTGGCGGGGTTGGGGGGGGGGGTGATTTTGTCATTTGGGAATTGTGGTTACTGGGATTTATAGTTCAGCTACAATCAAAGAGCATTCGAAACTCCACCAATGATGGAACTGATCCAAACTTGGCACACAGAACTCCCACGACCAACAGAAAATACTGGAAGGGTTTGGTGAGCATTGACCTTGAGTTTGGGAGTTTCACCTGCATCCAGAGGGCACTGTGGACTCAAACAATGATGGATCTGGACCAAACTTGGCACCATCAGTCACCCTTTCCCTGCCCTGATCAGCACTGGGGGAATGGGTGGATCTAGCATCCATAGAGGGGACCGTGCCATCAGGAAAAAGGAGGAGGACTGGCTCCTTCCTTCTCCCAGTCTTGTGGGCCATGATGCTGATGCCAGGACTGGGCACCTGTGATTGACAGGCGCTGGCTGGCAATGATGATGGCATCACAGAGGGTGAAGTGACCATCCTTGGGGCCAATATAGTTTGGACTGAACTATGTAGACTCTAACCAGCAGGTTCTGAAGGGAGTGGGTTTCAATCTGAACCTTGAAGAGGCTTTCCAAAGCCCCATCTACACTGTTATATAATGCAGTTTCATAATGCAGATCAACTTCCATTGTATCCTCCCATGGAGTAAATGGATCCAGAACAAAATGGATGCAAATATTAAGTCACATAAAATACATTCCAAAGTGTTCATCTTGTGATCCTTGATTGTTTATGGTTCCTGATTGACTAGGAACGCCAGTGTAATCTGTGTAACAGACATAGATCTGTGCATTCCCTGCTTTCTTATGAATTCCAAGGCATTTTTATTCTTTTCATAAACATTTCTGTGCAAGCAAGATAAATATGTCTCAGTAAAATTATTCTTCTGCCATTTGGGCTGATGATAGTGGTTTCAAAGAGAAGTTCGGTAGTCTACTTTCAAAAACATTTTCTCAGTCATTCCTTGAAAGATTGGCAGTCTTACTAAATAGTTATTATAGGGAAGCTTAAACATATTGCTTAGGGGCTCTTTCTCCGTTTGGAGCTCTTTCACTCTCTTTTAGTGCTATGGTCCCACTTTAACTGCCATAGCAAGATCCTTAGTATCCTGGGATCTGCAACTCAGGGAGGGACACCTGCAGTCCTCAGCCAGGGAGCTCCGCTGGTGCTTCTGACCAAAGTCTGAATCCCAGGACCCCATAGGTGGCTGCCATGGCAGTCAAAGAGGGATCATCATACCCTGTTTCCCCAAAAATAAGACACCCCCTGAAAATAAGACCTACTAGAGATTTTGCTGAATTGCTAAATATAAGACCACCCCTGAAAGTAAGACCTAGCAAAGTTTTTGTTTGGAAGAATGCCCGCCAAACAGAACACTAGAGCATGCAGGATTGGTAAATGTACATACCATCGATTGTTGTACATTGAAATAATGGTAGTACCAAGAAATTCTTGATAGGATTCATAGTTTGTCTGATTATGCTGGTTTGTGATGAGAACTGCTGTACAGTATATAATAAATGTTTTTTTTTATTCAACAATAAATGTGAATTCTTCTTCATTGAAAAATAAGACATCCCCCGAAAATAAGACCTAGTGCATCTTTGGGAGCAAAAATTAATATAAGACACTGTCTTATTTTTGGGGAACCACGGTAGCACTACCGTTGTGCAATGGGAAAGGGCCCAAAGTGAGGAAACCACAGACTGTCAAGATTATAGAGTTGGCGCTCTGTAGTTCTACAGAAACATATGACTGTGGACACTAAAATAGCCATTCTAGATGCGTTTACATTGGAAAGAGAGAAAGTAAAGCACATCATCAACTTTATGTTCTTACCATTCCTGCTCTTATATTTGCATGGATATTTTCAGTGTTATCGGGAGGAGAGTCAAGTTCAGGCCTTCGTGGAAGGAAAGCAACCATTGCCTTTTCCAGATTTTTCTTTACGCCTTCATTTTCTTGCCTGGATCAAAATGATAGACAGTGAAAATAGTCAACATACCATCCTTAGGCCTAGACAAAAACATGTTCACAATTAGGGAAATTCCTCCTGAGCTTTCCAAAGGAAGGCTGGCATAACTGAATGCCTATGCAACCAAAACTAAATATTGCTATAAAAAAGCAACAGGGACATCATAGGGAATATTAAAGACCACATCACATGGAGGTCAAGAAGCCGAAGAAAAGAGGGGGAATCCATGGGGCAGCGTAAAGCTTTGTCCCCATACTGTCGGTGACTGTGGGATCCCATCCCATGACATTTCTGTGCTGTCCTTGGCTTCCTCCCGCTTCCTCCCCAGCTTCTTCTATGAGAGAGGTCAGTGTAAACCCAACTCCTCTGTATACCCAACTCCAATGGAGCCCAGTCAGAAGTAGCTCTGCGTCATTTGAGCAGCCGGGCATTATTTCCTGGAGGATGGACTGGTTGGATCTTCTTGCGGTCCAAGGCACTCTCAGGATTTTCCTCCAGCACCAAAGTTCAAAAGCATCTATCTTCCTTTGCTCAGGCTCAGCCTTCCTTATGGTCCAGCTCTCACATCCATAGGTTACTACAGGGAATACCATTGCTTTAACTATGCGGACCTTCGTTGCCAGTGTGATGTCTCAACTCTTCACTATTTTATCAAGGTTGGTTATTGCTCTCCTCCCAAGAAGTAAACGTCTTCTGATTTCCTGGTTGCAGTCTGCATCTACAGTAATGTTTGCAACTAAAAATACAAAGTGTCACTGCCTCCAATTTTTCTCCCCCTATCTGCCAGTCATCAATCAGCCTGGTTGCCGTAATCTTGGATTTTCATAATCTTGTTGCAAACTTCTGTCCATAGTTCTTCTGGGACTCTATTTATTAAATCTAGTCCCTGAAATCGATTCTTCACCTCCACTGCATATTCACTAGGAATATTTGTGAGATCATATCTAACTGGTCTCAGTGTTTTCCCTAATCTCTTTAATCTGATTCAAAATTGTGCAATAGGAAGTTCATTTTCTGAACTACAATCAGCTCCAGGTCTTGTTTTCACCGACTGGATGAATGTCCACCACCTTTGGCTAAGAAGGATGTAGTCAATCTGTAGTCAGTCTTTTAGGTTGTTGGAAGTGAGTGTTTGTTATGCACAGTGAGTTTTCCTGACAAAATTCTATTAATCTACATCCCACTTCATTTTGTTGTCCCAAACAATGCTTGCCTGTGATCCCGGTTGTCATTTGACTGCCCACCTTAGCATTCCAATCTCCTGCAATGAAAATAATGTCTCTTTTTGGTGTATTTTCCGGTAGTTGCTGCAGATCCTCATAGAAGTGATCTACTTCTGCTTCTTCAGCAGCTGTGATTGGGGGGTATATTTGAATCACTGTGATGTTAAACGGCTTACATTGAACTTGAATTGAGACCATTCTATCCTTTTTTGGGTTGTATCCAAGCACTACTTTAGCAACGTTATTATTAATTATGAAGGCTACTTCGTTTCTTCGGTGTTCCTCTTGTCCACAATAGTACATCTAGTGGTCATCTGCTGTGAAGTGGCCCATTCCAGTCCATTTCAATTCACTGACTCCCAGATTGTCTATCTTTAACCTTGACACCTCATCAATAACCACATCCAATTTGCCCTGGCTCATAGATCTTACATTCTAGGTTCCTATAGTGTGTTGATCTTTAGAACATCTCATTCGTTGTTCACCTCCAGCACTGTCGGCTGTTAGCCTTCCCTTCGGCTTTGAGCTAACTGTATCATCACATCTGGGGCTAGTTGAACTTATCCTCTGTTCCTCCCCAGTAGCATTTTGACCCCAGTAGCATTGGTCTGACCTCTCTGCCATGACCTTCCCGTCTTGGGTGTCCCTTCACGGTTTAGCTCATGGAATCAACAAGGCACCCAAGCTCCAGCACCACGTCAAGGTAACAATCCTTTGCAGGAACACCCATCAGTTACAGCCCTTTATTTTCTCCAGTGCTCAAATTATGCAAAAGTTAAGTAGAGGGAAGCTTGTGAGAGATCAAACAATTTAAATTTGCCATTTTAGTAAGTCTCCTCACCGCAACCCACAAAGGTGACCACGCATAAACTGGGTAATCCCTTTACCTCACAGGTGCTGTCTTTTCCTGAACTGGAGGGTCTAGAAAAGTCTTGACAGTATTGCCTTTTTCCTTCTCTGCAAAAAGCCTGGCGCTGAGAATGAATCCTAGAAGGAAAGAGGAACTGTGTTAGTGACTATGAATTAATCAAAAATCCACATACTGCGGGCCCTTGAAGCATCACCTTGTAGAGCTGATTTCAAACCTGCAGTGGATTCACTGTCCCTCTGATTTAGAAGCCAGTAGCTGTCTGTCTGTCTGTCTCTCTCTCTCTCTTTCTGTGTGTGTGTATGTGTGTAAACAGCTAAAGAAAGATGTTGTTCCGTGCTGGAGCTGATAGGCTTTAGACTGGGATGCGTGGAGCCTTTGGCAAGATGCAGGAGACTATAGCTCATACCCACATTGGCCAGGTCATCATGACCATTCGTACCAAAGTGCAGAACAAGGAACATGTTATCAAAATCCTGTCCAGAGCCAAGTTAAAGTTCCCTGGACATCAAAAGATCCATATTTCCAAGAAATGGGGCTTCGTCAGATTCAATGCTGACAAGTTTGAGGAAATGGTGCCTGAAAAGCACCTCATCCCTGATGGTTGCAGAGTGAAATACATCCTCCGCAGGGGGCCTTTGGACAAGTGGCATGCCTTACTTGCAGCATGAGGCCTATCAAGAAGAGGCCCCATTGATTTATTCTTGAAGGAAATTTCAAAGAATAAAGAGTGTTCTCTTTAAAAAAAAAAAAAAGGAAGAGAAAATGTACATCCCCTGTGAATTTCAAAATTCATGTCAGCACATGCAATGGTTTATTGAAATGGTGTTCCCTACATACAATGGTAAAATTTACTTTTGAGATTTTAAAACAATATTTTCAAGTTGTGAGTGGTTTGAATCCATGGACACAGAATTCATGTGTCCATAGATTTGAATATATTTCTTATGAAGGCTATTTAGCAGAATGTTATACTTTTTGTTTTCTGAAGCCTGGAGACCTGGAAATATTTTTGGCCGCAGAACTCACACTGTCGCTGTACAAGATATACTTGTTTACTGCATATTATAATGTTTAATGTCTGTTATTATTGTTATTTTCTTTAAAGTCATTTCTGACCTAAGTGGCATTAAGGCAACTCTATCATAGGGTTTTCTGAGCTGGGAGTATGTGATTTGCCCAAGCACTCCCGACAGATTTTCAGGGCTACTCAGTGAATTGAACTCTGGTCTCCCGGTCATAGTCCAACACTCAGACCAGAAAAGCATGCTGCTCCCTCACTTCCTGCACAGTCATCAACATCCCCAGCGTTCAACTGATTTGGAGAAATCTGGCTTAATTTCATGGCTGACTATGGAGCATCCAAATCACAAGCTAGGTTCAGCAGGTACCTTGAAGTTTTCAGCATTGTAGCAATATCATTACTGTGTGTCTCGGACCATTAATATTCATAATGAGCTTAAGAAAGTTAATTTGTATGGCAGGGCAAGAAACCTAGAATTAAATTTGTCAATTTGACAGACTGGAAAAGGAGAGGGGGTTTGGGTTTCCCAAACCTAAAATTGTATTATGAAGCACGTGTCCGAATTTGGATTAAAGACTGGATTACATTGAAAAGAGAGAAAATTTTAACGCTGGAAAGATTCGATTTAAGAATTGGCTGGCATTCTTATATGTGGTACGGGAAAACTAAAACTGAGAAAAACTTTGGAAACCATTTTATAAGATCGGCCTGAATCAAAATATGGGAAAGATATAAGCAAAGATTCTATACGAAAACATCGCTTTGGCTCTCATCCATGGAAGCAGGACAGAGGAGGCTGCTAGGATGGACAAAATAGCTGACATATAGAGAAATTTGGATAAAACAGAAAGGAGTATAACTATTGAAGAAAGAAGAAATTAACCAATTATACAACTCAAAGAATATTACAATAAGGAAAAGAGAATAGGCTTTGAAGACAAAGCATCCTTTTGGGACAAATTAATTTCAATGGAAAAAAGGGATTACCAAGATTTACAAAATTATTGGAATGGTCTACTGAGCTGGAACAAGTAAAGGACCCCACGATAAAATGGGCAGCAAACATAGGCCACCCAAACAAATTTGAAGAGTGGGAACATATGTGGAATCAGAATTTGAAATTTACCTATGCATCAGACCTTAAAGAGAACTGGCATAAAATGTTCTTCAGATGGTATACCACACCACATAAATTGGGATCTTTTTATAAAAATATGCAGAGCAAAATCTTGGAGTGCAAGAAGGCACGTTCTACCACATGTGGTGGATGTGGGAATATCTTAATATAAATCTTCTCAAGATTAAATAAATAAAACAAGGCTATGTATGTTTAGACTGGATCTTTATGGAACTTACTTAAGGAAATCCCAAAAAGGAATGCCAGGAAGATCAGCCCCACCCAGAGAGTCTTCCTCTGACGTCTTCGTGGTGCGGTCCAAGTGGGGGCTGCAAAAACAAAAGATTTGTTACTCACTGTTCATGGAAATTACTCCTGAAAGAGGCAGATATTCAGAGTCCACAATGTGATAATGTGGCTTTTTTATCCCTGCACCTTTGGCATTTTTGGGTTTCAAAAGCTCTTTGATCTGAGGTTAGAAACAAAGTTGGAATCAGCCAACAACATTCCCTATTAGCCATGAACCCAAAGACAGGCTTCTCAAACATCCTTCTAAAATCTATTTCAACAGGAAATTTCACATTATCCTCCTTTTTCTGCTACTTGAGTATCCCTATCTTCCTGCCATGCATTTCTGGGTAATCCTGCTAAGACTCATTTGAAATAAAGGGGCTTATCATGAGAGTACCCAACAGCTTGCAAACTTAAGGCCCAGGAAAAATACTTGGAAAAGTATATTTGTTTATTTTTAGATTTATAGAAAACCGACAGCTATTATTAAGATGTTTTAAAAGTAGATAAAATTAAATCCATTATTTAAAAGGCCAAATAGATTTGGTATATCTTTTAAAGTTGGGATTAGACCCAGAGTGGGTTCTCCCTCCAAGTGACATAGGAGCCACCATCTACCACCCCACTAGCTGCCAATTACAGAAAAGCAAACCTTGCTGAAGATTTGAATGGGCAAGTTGAAGGGGCAACTTCATCCCAAGGCCAGCAAACATACACTTACTACAGCAGGGGATGCTGTCCATGGCACGGTCTTCGAAAGCTCTTTCAGTAGTAAATGCATGCCTTTTTCTATTGATCTTTTTGAAGACCCTGAAAAAAGAAGAACCTGGTTTGTACACTCAAAAGAACTTCAAGCTGTTTTTCTGCTTCCCTTTCCATTCCCGCCAGCTGTCCTGATTTTGCAGAGACAGTTCCAAATCATCCTCTTGTCACCCCACTTTTTCCTCTGCTTTTAAAATAGCCCAGTTTCTCTCTCCTCCTCCCATTGACCCTTTTCCTTTTTGGTTGGCTTCAGTTGCTGCCAACTGACTTCAAAGTCTAAAAGTAGTTTGGACTCCACAATCTCCATGGAGAGAAACGGAGAGAAGAGGAGGGTGCAATCTTGCCCTTTGCAATAGGTTCAGGCAAAAGCAAACTGCTGCAACTTCTCCTAACTCATGGGTTCGTCTGCATTAATAACTTTGGCCATCTTTTTTTCTTTTTAAAATAATTTTTATTTACATACATTAACAACTTACAGTGAAACAGAACACAAAACAATGAACACTTTACAAACACTTTGACCACACTTTGGCCATCTTGACCACACTTGGTTGCTTTGCCACATGTATGTGGCATCTCACTGTGTTTTTCTAAGCATTTCTATTTAATTGAAACATGGAGCCCAAGCAAGATATTTTTGTGGGTTCCCTGTTTGAGCCTGTTTCTAAAGTATTTGGAAACGCAATTATTTAAAAGATGCTTCGAAATCAACCCCAGGTTAAAGCAGATGATTTGAAATGTTATGGCAATTCCTTTTCTAAATAATGGCTTTTAATGTTGAAATGGCACAATGTTAAATTTATACTAATTAGTCATTCAAAAGTTTTATTTTTAAAGGAATAGATACAGGGTTTCTGCAATTCTGAAATTTTCCTTTAAAAAAAGAAGACGGGGAAGTGGTGGGAGGAGTCTGCATTATTTTAAGAGATGGCAAAACAAACAGATGATTGAAGTACAAGCAGGAGAAGGCGAACATGTGCGGTGGGGGTTAGTAAATTCTGTTTCCTTTTTAAACAAAGAGAAATGAAAAGCTCATTCCCGTATGTCTCCCAATAGTGGGAAGAAGTCCTGTAAAATTTTGGGAAATAGGCTCTTCCATGCACATGTTCCCAGCAATGCCTCACTGAAGGAAACTTGGGCAACTCCAGAGTCATTATGTGTGTGTAATAAAGGCTAGAAACCCCTTTGACTCACAGAAAGAGAGTCTTTTCCTGTAAAATGGCTTAAATGGCTTAATGACCCAACATTAAAAGGAGCAAAAATAAGAAAAGAGAATTACAAAATTAGGGCTTTTGCCGATGATTTGATATGCATGGTCGAAGACCCAATTCTAAAAATAAGAGGCTGGATAGATAAGATCGAAGAATTTGGGAAACTCTCGGGATTAAACCCCCCCCCCCCCCCCAAAAAAAAACAATGTTGTTAACAAAAAACATGATGAAAAAAGACAGGAAGAACTGGCAGACTTAGCTGGCATACAAGTAGTGAACAAGATAAAATACTTAGGGCTTATAATAACAGCAAAAAAAAACTCAACTTTCAAAAAACAATTACAAAGAAAAATGGTTTGAGATAAAGAAAGAACTAGAAAACTGGAAATATCTGAACCTATCACTGTTGGGGAGAATTGCTCTGATTAACATTCTACCAAGGATGTTATTCCTTTTTCAAACCCTTCCTATAATTAGAAATACACAAATATTTAAAAATTGGAATAAAGACTTATCAAAATTTATCTGGGCAGGAAAGAAATCAAGAATTAAACGGACCAATTTGATTGATGAAAAGAAAAGAGGTGGACTAAGGCTACCAGATTTTCAATTATATCATGATGCATGCTGTTTAATGTGGACAAAAGACTGGACAACACTTTAAAAACCCAAAACCTTATTACCAGAGGGCTCGGACCTAAGAATGGGATGGCATTCCTATTTATGGTACGAGAGAAGGAAGGTGGAAAAAAATTTGGGAACCACTTTATTCGATTGTCTTTAATAAAAACATGATAAACGTATAAAGAAAGGCTATATTCTAAAACTCCTCTACGGATACCTCCGATAGAGGCTTGTCAAAGGAGAGAATTGGGAGGAGAGATTGGCCTACATACAGAGATATTCTAATAAAAGAAAAAGGTAACTATGAATTAAGAAAGCAAGAAGAAATTACGCAAAAATTTAAGAATATAACATGGCTCCAATACTTTCAGATGAAAGAATAGTTTAACAAGGATAAGAAGTTTGGCTTTGCGGAAAAAGATTCCTTTTGGGATAAAGTTATAGTGATGGAAAAGAAAATTATCACAAAAATTTATAAAAGACTGTTAGAATGGGCAACTGAGCAAATCAAGGACTGTATGGGGAAATGGGCCACAAACATAGGGTCACCCATAAAATTAGAAGAATGGGAGAAAATGTGGAATTGTAAGACAAAATATACGTATGCCTCAGACTGGAAAGAAAATTGGTTTAAAATGTTCTATAGGCGGTATAGCACCCCACAAAAACTGTCAAAATGCTATAAAAATGTATCTAATAAATGTTGAAAATGTGGAGAGCAAGAGGGTACGTTTTCTCACGCTTGGTGGCCTTGTGAGAAGGCATACGGGAGGGAAATACACCCGAGGATTCAAAAAGTTTTGCAGATAAAGATTAAAATGGAACCTAAATTCTTTCTTCTAGGAATACTAGATATAGAAAAAGATAAAAAAGGAAATACTATTCAGTTATATAGTAATGGCAGCAAGGATTGTATATGCCAAACTCTGGAGAGAAAAAGAAGCACCAGCAATGGAGCATTGGCTTTTGAAAATGATGGACATTATGAATATGGACAGACTGACTTATTTGAGATCACTAAACCAGGAAAAAGTAAAAACACAAACAGATTGGTATTTGTTCAAAGAATATTTTAAAAAGGAAAATCTTAAAATAGTAATTTGAATAATCAAAGAGATGGGAGGAAAATTATTGTCCCAGAAGTACTAGAGACAAAGCAAAGGAATGTTTGAAGAAATAATAAAAAATATAGTAGAGATATGTGTGAAATGTAACATAACACCGTAAAGTAGATGAAATTCATTTTATATACAACATGTTTTGTGTGTTTTTTTCTTGTCTTTTTGTTTTTTTCTTTCACTTGTCCCTTTCTCCTTCCCCATAGTTGTCTGTGCATGTCTCAATATATATATATATTTAAAAGACAAAAATTGTATCTAAAGAAGCTGTATTCAGATCCAGGCAGGATTGTTTTCTTATCACCTACACAGGGAGTCCGAATAGGGAACATTTAACAATAAAAGAAACATAGCAGAAAAATGCACCAAAACAAGACTGACATTAGGAAACAGGAATCAATTAAAGTCTGCAAATTGAAGAAAGTTTTGTGAGCAGCCTAGATTTCTTGTTTTATTTTGTTTTTGTTTTTAAAAGGAAAGAAATATTCTTGTTCACAATTAATAGCACAAAAATGGGAGCCTTTGAACCCCCACCTCCTATCCAGTGCTGACTTGTGAAGAGCTAGAGCATGGCCCTGAGATCTGGAAACACAAGAGGCAGCAGACTGGACCAGAGCCTGTCGGCCAAACAAGGCCCAGCTGCCCAGGCCGCCCACCAGAGCTCTCCAGGCCTGGCCTTTCGGACAGAGGACAATGGGAGGTGCTTTATTTATTTGATCGTGTCAGAAGCAAACCAAGGGTACCAGTTGTAAAGTATTTGAATACACAAACAAAGTTAAAAACAAAACAACAACAACTTGGCATTATACTAAATGTCCTTTGTCCAGTAGCTGGCCACTTGGGAATGTTTCTGGTGTTGCTGTAATAAGGTCCTCCATTGTGCACGTGGCAGGGCTCAGACTGCATTGTAGTAGGTGGTCTGTGGCTCTTCTCCACACTCACATGTCGGGGACCCCACTTGGTAACCCCATTTCTTAAGGTTGCCTCTGCATCTCATGATGCCAGAGCGGAGTCTGTTCTGCGCCTTCCAAGTCTCCCAGTCTTCTGTGTGCCCAGGAGGGAGTCTCTCGTCCAGCATCAGCCACTGATTGAGGTTCCGGGTTTTAGCCTGCCACTTTTGGACTCTCACTTGCTGAGGTATTCATCTGAGTATCTCTGTAGATCTTAGAAAACTATTTCTTGATTTAAGGCATTGGCGTGCTGGTTGATACCCGAACAGGGAATGGCCGGAGATGTCAATGCCTTGGTCCTTTCATTGCTGGCTGCTACTTCCTGGTGGATATCAGGTGGTGCAATGCTGGCTAAACAGTATAATTTCTCCAGTGGTGTAGGGTGTAGACATCCTGTAATAATACGGCATGTCTCATTAAGAGCCACATCCACTGTTTTAACATGTTAAGATGTGTTCCACACTGGGCATGCATATTCAGCTGCAGAGTAGCAAAGCACAAGGGCAGATGTCTTCACTGTGTCTGGTTGTGATCCCCAGGCTGTACGAGTCAGCTTTCGTCCAATGTTATTTCTAGCGCCCACTTTTTGCTTGATAGTCAAGCAGTGCTTCTTGGAAGTCAGGCTACGGTCCAGGGCAAGTATTTTGGTGTGCTGCAATCCTCCAGTGGGATTCCTTCCCAGGTAATCCACAGCGCTTGAGATGCTTATCTGTTCTTAAGGTGAAAAGCACACGTTTGCATTTTAGATGGATTAGGGATCAGCTGGTTTTCCCTGTAATAGGCAGTAAGAGTATCTAAACCTTCAGAGAGCTTTTGTTCAAGCATTTCAAAGCTCTGAAAAGGAAACTCAGGACAGGTGTAGTATCCCTGATCCAAAATGCTTGTGACCAGACTTGTATGGGATTCTAGATTGTTGCATATATGTACATAATGAGATACCTTGGAGGTGAGACCCAAATAGGAACAGGAAATTCATTTATGGTTCAAGTACACCTTATACACACAATCTGAAAGTAATCTTCACGTAATTTTAATAATTTTATGCATGAAATAGTTTGTGTACACTCTACTCATCAGAAAGCAAAGGCAGCCATATCTCAGTCAAAACATGAGGACAGTTTTGGATTTGGGAGTTCTGAATTCCAGGAGGAGGAGGAGGAGGGAAGGGGGAGATGATGCCATGAGAGACTCGGGAACAGCAGGGTTTTACTAAGAGGATTTTGCCCAGGGGCCTCAAAGAAGGTGGAATGATATATGATTGATGACTTGCCATTTCCATCCCTTTGAGAAACACAGACGCTACCCACCTTCTATGTAATAGTTCAAAAGGTTCAGTAAAAAAAATGATTAAAAAAATCCGAGTCATACACAGATCAGTGTAAGTGGTGTACCTCAACTCTTCTCAAAAAAAAATCCATAAACTGAAGTTGTACAAATGTCTAAAATGACATTACAAACAGTTAGATTGTACATACATTAATAATACTAATAATAATAATAATAATAATAATAATAATACTTTTTATTGATTAGCCCTTAGGCCATATCATAATACCAAACCAAAGAACAAGGCTTGATAGTTCTTGATTATACTCTATGTAAGTAAGTTAAAATATGACACTTAGAATAATAGAGTAAATGAATATGAGAAAACTGAATATATACATCATATTTCCTTATCACAATTTACCCCGATCAGCCCCACATACGTGGTTCTCAATTGTATTGTTTTACAGAAAACTATGTACTGTATATACTTGAGTATAAACCTAGTTTTTCAGCCCTTTTTAGGGCTGAAAAAGCTCCCGTCGGCTTATACTCAAGTGAGAGTCCTGGCCAGCTTCTATTCAGGTCGGCTTATACTTGAGTATATAGGTATTATCTTATTATCTTATCTTATTAAAGTCTTATTATCTTAAATTACAGTTTTATATAAATATTCAAAAACATTTAACTTACTGATGCCTCAAATAATGCAATTTTATTAATATCTATTTTTATTTTTGAATTTGACCCATAGCTGCTGCATTTCCCACCCTCGTCTTATACTCGAGTAAATAAGTTTTCCCGGTTTTTGTGGTAAAATTAGGTGACTCGGCTTATATTCGGGTCGGCTTATATACGGTAATATATATACGGTAATGACTTATCTTAGGTACCTCCTTACGCCGGTCTCTCTATAGGAAATAGGCGGGAGGGCCGCCAATCTTTCGCTGCGACGCAGCATGTTTTCCTTCCAAGGAAGCTGCAAATGTGAGAGATCCTGATCAGCATGGTCATCCTGTGCTCCTTGGGCTCAGGCATCCTGGAGATATGGGTTGGCTTCCCCTTTCAACCCGCTCCCACCCCTATTTCCCTCGAGAAACAATGGACATGTCTGCTATGCTGAAGCCCTTCTTCTTGATCCCTCACTATGTGACTAAGAAGGAGCTCACTCAAAACCTACCTGTTGCCAAAATTCCCAGGCTCAGCTAGCTCAACCAATGCCTCAACCATTCCGCTTCATGCTTTGCATTTTACAGTTCACACACACACACTGATTTTTACGTGCCTAAACAGAACAGTCTTCTCTCCTACCCATCACCACAATGTTGGGCCACAATGAGGCATGAACCCGGTGTTTTTCATGCCAGTCCCAATCTGCATTACACGCTTGTGCAGAAACGCCCTCAGGAAGGTGACATCCAAAGAAAAGCAGGAAGGAAGCTAGATCTCCAGCACTACTGAGCAAAACACTGGTGTTTATATTTTTCCCACAGATCAATTTTTAGATTGTATTTGGTGGTAGAAAGTGAATTTTTAGATCGTCCAGCATAACTGTATTGTCAACTTCTGCTGGAAGATGGCTACAGAATCTCATCTGAGGACCTTGAGATCCCCAGAGAAGATATTTTAATCCAATCTGTGAATAGCCAAATCCACAAAGGTCAAGCTTGTAAATGGAGAGGGCCAACTGTGCATTGATCATACTTTAGGAACCGAACATAGCTTTCAAATAACATGGTGGAAATCACATTTCTTATAATTTGTTCATTTCCCCCAGTAATAAAGATAAGACTATGTTTATTAGCTATTGCAACTTACCAAAAACTAATAAACTAGAACGTGTTCAGAAAAGGTAAGCCAAAATGGTTTAAAAGGTATGGAAACTAAGCTCTATGAGGAGCGGTTTAGGGATCTGGGTATATTATCTAGCCTGAAGAAGGGAAGGCTAAGCGGGGACATGATAGCCATGTTTCAATTTTTTGAAACGATGTCATATTGAGGAAGAAGTAAGCCTGTTTACTGCTACTTCTCGGGACTATACCAACGTTATGATTCTATATCACTCCTCTTTCAATTCAAATTTAACTTTATTATTATTATTTTCAGAATGGGGATTTGATGAAGAAGGCATATCTCAACATTGGCTTGAGAGGAGGTTGGGTTTTTTTAAAAAAAATTGAAGATAAATGTATTAGTTACATTTCAGAAATGAGAAATAATTCATTTTCCCAAATGAATGTTTGGCCTTCAACTTAACCATAACTATTAGATCTTAAAAGCCACTTCCCAAGTTTCACCAAGCTTCCAAAGTTAAACGTAACTTCCACACACTTAAATTTTGTATGTAAGGAAATAGGAAAGTATTGAAAAGCCAACTAACTGATGTAACAATGTACTCACAGACCAGATACCTCCATCAGTTGCTTGTTCAAGATATGTGGTAAGGGGCCTCAATCCCAAAAGGCATTCATATACAGAGCTTTTCCACACAATGAGGAATATGGATTGGCACTGATCAGTACAGAGAGATCCTTCTTGCGGATGCCACATGCACAGCTGGCACACAGAACAAGGGCAAGGGCACAGCTACCAGGCTTAATTATGCTAGCCCCCACCCCAAAAAATTCATTTGGATGCCCCTAAGGATTGTGTCACACTAGAGCTTTGATGCACTTTAAATCCACTTTAGGGAGGGGGCTCTAAATAGCTCAGCCAGACAGGTCTTGGATTTCACCAAACTACAAACCCCAGAATTCTGTACGAGGCAGAAACCAAATTTAAAGTGGATTCATGCTCTAGTGTGATGAGGCATGAGTTGTGTACAGTGATCAAGTCTAAATAAGCCAAATGTTCTAAATACATAAACAAAAGTTACACTAGTTTCAGAATCCTTGTATATACAGTAGGACCTCCATTTCCATTAGGTTTGGGAGTGCAGCAAACCAGTGAAAATGGGAAAACTGTGAATTAAAACATTCATGACTTTTACTTAAGGCAACACCTCTCTAATAATCTCTAGGTCAGTGGTTCTCAATCTTCCTAATGCCTCTTAATACAGTTCCTCATGTTGTGGTGACCCCCCAACCATAAAATTATTTTCATTGCTACTTCCTGTCATTTTGCTACTGTTATGAATCATAATGTCAATATCTGATATACAGAATGTATTGTCATTCACTGGACCAAATTTGGCACAAATACTCGATATGCCCTAATTTGAATACTGGCGGGGTTGGGGGGGGGGTGATTTTGTCATTTGGGAATTGTGGTTACTGGGATTTATAGTTCAGCTGCAATCAAAGAGCATTCGAAACTCCACCAATGATGGAACTGATCCAAACTTGGCACACAGAACTCCCACGACCAACAGAAAATACTGGAAGGGTTTGGTGAGCATTGACCTTGAGTTTGGGAGTTTCACCTGCATCCAGAGGGCACTGTGGACTCAAACAATGATGGATCTGGACCAAACACTTAATATGCCCAAATGGTGGAGTTTGGGGAAATTAGACTTTGACATTTGGGAGTTGTAGTTGCCGGGATTTATAGTTCACCTACAATCAAAGAACCCCTTGAACCCCACTGATAGAATTGGGCCAAACTTCCCACACACAATCCCTATGACCAACAGAAAATACTGGTATTTGGCGACCCCTCTGACACCCCCATCGTGACCCCCCCCAGGGGTCCCGATCCCCAGGTTGAGAAACGCTGCTCTAGGTCTGCCAGGGCTACTCTAGGGTCAACCTCGACTGGAAGCCGATCCTAGACTTGCACTGGAGGACTTCAAAGTGCCAGGAGAAGTCTTCCCTTTACGAATCCCTAGCAACTCCAGCATGACTTTAAGGTCATTTTCTGGCATGTTAACTGTAGAGCTGTGTCTGAGAACCTAGACAATTTCATAAAATACTCAAACAGTCAAATCCACAAGAGTTAAACCCAGAAATGCAGAGGGCCAACTGAACATTCTTATTGTTAACCATTCATTAGATTTCCCATTGCTGTCTTACTTTATTCTGTCCCTTTCCAGTATGGGCATTTCAGGGTCCCAAGCCATATCACAAAGAATTCAACAACAGCTGGGTTTACTGACCTTACAATGATCGAATCTGGATTTTCCAAAACCAAATATTATCAAGTTAAAAAGAAACTCAATAATATCGTCTGAAATATATGCTCCGAAATTAGGAGCTGAAGACACACTCGAAAAAAGGCGCTGGGACCTGACTGCTCTAAGAGCCGCAAGGGGAGTTGCTCCACTCGAGAGGACTGGAAACAACTGACAGTCCTAGTCAGTTGAGGCAACCTCCAACTTACAACACAGTGATGTCATCAATGAAGATTCTAGAGTCATGGTTGATATGGTTACTGGACTCATGATCACCCCGGTCCCTTTACACATACACACCACAGACTGTCCTATTCAATTACAGTTTGAATATCCCTTATATGCAAATTTTGGGACCAGAAGTGTTTTGGATTTCAGATTTATTTATTTTTTGAATGACTGCATAAACATGATGAGATGTCTTGGAAGTGAGACCCAAGTCTAAACACAAAATTCAGATATGTTTCACATGTACCTTATATAGCCTTTATACACAATATTTTTAATCGTTTTGAGTGTGTAACTAAGTTTGTGAACATGGATCCACCAGAAAACAAATGTGTCAGTATCTCAGCCACCTATGTGGTCAATTTTGGACTTGAGTAGTTTGGATTTGGGAATTCTGGATAAGGGATCCACCTGTACCTATTTATGAGTATTATTAATGCCGTTTTTTAATGGTGCTTATTCTGGAACAGAGCTTGGAAGCCATTAAACTCTGTAGGTGAATTTTTACTGAAAGCCAAAACTAAAGAGCTCGAATATGTATTACAGATATAGTATGTGTACTGATGAGCAATCCTGAAGTTGGATGAAATAAGTGCCACTTTATGTGACCTAATCACTATTTGAGATTTAAAACTGGATAACGTACTAGACAGGGGAACAACTGTTCAGGGTATTAGCTGAGGCAGATACATACCTGTGACAAACATTCCCAGTCTCACCTGGGTCAACATTCCTGACCCCAAGGATAATCCAGTCTTATGGATTGCTCACTCCAAATGGTCATATTTTCAGGTTTTTTTAAAATCTGGTTTATTCATGAATTTTAACTGGTTAACCAAATTCCTATGAATATCCACTGAAGTTTATCTGTCTTGAGTGTCCACTGAAGTTTATCCATGGAGCCTGATTTCAAAATTACTTTGCTTTATGAAACTACTCTTCATGATTCGCTAAAAAAAAAAAAAATTCAACCCCCCTGCCCCTGAATTTTTTTTCTGGCTACATCCCTGCCAGTATGCATTGTGACATCTACTTTTAACTACACGAGGCCAAGAGGAAAGTTTAAGTCTCTGGTAATTCTCCCCACCCTATAAATAAAATACTGTTTCAGATAAAAACATCCAAGACTTAAAACCAATGGTTGCAAAGTATGGTTCCAAACCAAAGTATGAATCCTTTTTTATTTTCACAGTGATCATGTTTCTTTTTCTAATGTAACTAATAAATTAAATTAAAAGATAATTTTAAAACTTAAAATAAAAATAAAAATAAAATTTTAAAATAAAAGTTGAAATGATATATGATTGTAAGACTAGAAAGTGTTTAAGGTCTGAATCTATTTTAGTAACACCACTTCAACTGTCATGGACCCCTGGGATTTATAGCTTTTTGGCAGAAAAGACTAAAGACCTTTTCAAACTAGAAATCCCAGGATTCTCAAGCACTGAGCCATGGCAACGTAGATACACCCTAAGACTTTCCTAACTAACTGGAAGATAAATGTCAAACCTAGTGGGAAGAGGACTAAACGTAATTCACACAATTGAGAAAAAAATGCAAAAGCAGGGATACTGGCCCTAGATATACTTAAGGCATTTGATTGTTTCATGGCCGGGACTTTAAAAAATTCTAGAAAAAATCGTATTAGGAGAGAGATTTAGAGAACTGATTGAGAAGCTATACTCGACTAACTTTTCGGAAATACAAGTAAATGATGGCCTTACAGGAAAAATAAAACTAACTTGAGGGACAAAACAGGAATGCCCCCTTTCACCTACCCTATTCACAATAGTTATAGAAATGTTAGCAAATATGATACAAGAGCATAAAAATATAAAAGGGATAGGGAGGAAAGATATAAGATATGTTTGTTTGTGGATGACACAATCTTATTATTTCATTATACTAAAAAAAGAGAGATTAAGAGAAGGGAGAGTGTTTAGAATAAAAATAAAGAAGTCAAAATATATCTAGGAATCAATATATCTAAGGAAATTGGCAATCTAGAAGGAGATAATGTAATCAGATTAAGGAAAAATGTCAAGGATACTCTGGCTAAATTTGCCAAGCTCAAATGATCATGGTTTGGTAGAATAGTATTAATAAAAATGAAACACAACATCTGAGGATGCCTGCCATAGATATGGGTGAAACGTCAGGAGAGAATGCTTCTGGATCATGGCCAGACAGCCCGGAAAAGACACAACAACCCTGTCATTCCGGCCATGAAAGCCTTCGACAACACAAAAAATAAAACACTACCCAAAATAAACTCTTTCTTTAGGATGCTACCTATGAAAATCTCAGCAGGAGAAATTATAAATTGGCAGAATATGTTAAACACCTTCTGTAAAAGGAATAAAAGAGCTAGAATAAACAAAGAAAAACTGTATAAAATACAAAAGAAGAGAAGTCTGGGAATATCAAACTTAAAATTATACTATATAGCAAACCAATTAAAGTATATTATTGAAGGGATTATAGGTCAAAGGATTTAGAATATTTAGAAGAAGAGCGCAAAGACATAGTTATGAAATTAGCATATATTTTCTTCACAGGGAAAACCAGGAATCTGGAGAAGAAATGGTTTAACAAAATAAAGAATCCCTTTTCTAAAAATAGATTGGAAATTTGGACTAAACATGAATAAAAACTAATACCACCCCTCTCCCCCTTAACACCAGTGTTAATTACAAAAAATTCCCTATATATCTCAAAAAGGAGTTAGAAAATGACGTCATTAGACAATATTTTACTGTGAGGTTTTTTTAATCAACCCATCTATATGATTGCTTCTCAAGACCAAAAGAGAGAGGAGAAGAATAAGAATAAGATAAAAAGAAGGTAGTTACTCACATATACAGAAAAAAATTCTGGGGAGCACTGCTGATTTCCATTTCCTTCCCAACATGGTCCATGGCTACAGAGGCTCGGCAGGTGGGTCAGGACAACTTGAGGATTACATAGCCTTTGGATCCATCCATGGCCCAGGAATTTCCAGGCGTGTTGTCCCTCTGAAAACCAAACACACTGCAACTAAGAAGGGATCAAGACTGAACAATTCAGAAAACAGTTTTGATATGGACTATTACTTGTTAATTTCAAAACTCAGTCTTCAAGAACTGTTGCGCTAAGCAAGATAGGAAAAGGTTGCACAGACTCTGGCACTCAGCAAACTATGAACTAAGACTCAAAGTGCCAATCCAGACTGAGGCTGGATCCACACTAGCAAAATTATACCGCTCCAGTAAACAGTGTACACTAAGTTTTTACAATCCAAAATCAATTTGGATTGATAATACACATTTCTTTGAAAAGGGACTTAGGGAGTGTGTTTCAGCACCACCACCATGTTTTTTCCTATTGTGGATCCAGGGTAAATTAGTTGAACTTGCTCTACTAGTAATAGCTAGGAACTGAAAGAATATTTCCCACTAATCCTTTCCTGGTCAAAAAATAGTTTTCAAAATCCAAACAGATAAATAAAGAATTGTGCAGGTTGTGCACAATTGTGGCTGAAAAAATATGTTATGTGACAAAAGAGGAGAGATTCTAAAACATACGGATCTTTTGTGCAAACATGGCAGTGTGTTGTCGAAAGCTTTCATGGCTGGGATCACAGGGTTGTTGTATGTCTTTCGGGCTGTGTGGCCATGTTCCAGAAGTATTCTCTCCTATAGGCCAAGAGCTTTAGGCCTACTGGTGCAGACTTTGGGCCTACACACCTGGGCCTTGCAGTACCTAGAGCTGATAGATCTGAAAGGCATGCTTGGAGCTGATACCGGCTACCGCCTGCCTTTTGTTTCGAGTCAGTTTTTCTTTCATTTTGTTCCATCCAAATGGACAATACGACATAGAAACATGAATCAAATGAATGAGACAAATGCGGTGCACATCTCTATGATCTGAACATCTTATCCCATGGCTTGTCTGGATGGAAAAAATGAACTCATCTTGAATCCAGTGCTGGCTGTCTACACAATGCATTCATATTTCTGGTGAGTATTCCTGATTTTGTTCCAATTGCAACATGGGCAAAGTCAGAGGATAGTCAGGGCATTTGAGGGAAACGGCAGCGTATTCCGAGGCTTTGTAGTTATCTAGATATCTGGAGCTGGTCTGCACAGGCGACGGGGATGTCTCTCTGCCAGCTACAAATCTCCACAGAAATATATAATAATAATAATAATAATAATAATAATAATAATAATAATAGCAACTTTATTTTTGTATCCCACCTCCATCTCCCCGAAGGGACTCGGGGCAGCTCACATGGGGACAAGCCTGATCAACATAGATTAAAAACATAGATCCGTAAAAATTAACAACCCCATATTGTTATTCATGCAGGTGCCCCATTCTGACACCAGCATGTCCCACAAACAATAGCCAAATGCTCACAGGGGGCTTCATGGCCTGCAAGGAGCAACAGAGGTTGCACAGGGACAAGGGGATGGGCCGGCACAGGGACAGACTGGGCCACCTGGACAATGCTTCAGCCGGTGCCCGTTGCATCTGGGACCACACAGAACGGAAATGCCCCAGAGTCAGGATCATTCTGGCCCTGAGACTACTAGGCCAAAACTTAAGATAGACTGAGGATAGGCTGCTGGTGACACCATGATGCATTAAGATTAGGCAGCAATAACTTGTCATTCACAGACAAATGCACATGGAAAAGATCTTTCTGGTTTGGAAGTCAAGACAGAGATTGTAGCTAACAGGGCCAAAAGAAGATCAAGGCAGGATTGTTCTTTATCACCTGCATAGGGAGTCCGGATAGGGAACATTTAACAATAGAAGAAAAATAGCAGAAAAAAAAACACCAAAACAAGACTGGCATTTGGAAACAGGAATCAGTTAAAATCTCTAAATTGCAGAAAGCTCTGTGACCAGCTAAAAAAGCATAGAGTTCTTATTTTGTTCTGTTTTTTTTCATTTACAAAGGAAAAATATTCTTGCCCATAACTTATAGCACAAAAACTGCAAAGGAGGAGCCTCCACCACACTCCAGGGCAGAGAGTTCCACTGCTGAACAGCTCTCATGAGGAAGTTCTTCCTGATGTTCAGGTGGAATCTCCTTTCCTGTAGTTTGAAGCCATTGTTCCATGTCCTAGTTTCCAGGGCAGCAGGAAACAAGCTTTCTCCTTCCTCCCTATGACTTTTCCTCACATAGCTTACCTGTCTGAACGCATCTCCCTTTATGAAACATCTTGGAGTCTAAGATCATCTGGGGAGGCCCTGCTATCGGTCCTGCCTTCTTCACAGGCTCGATTGGCAGGGATGAGAGACAGGGCCTTCTCGGTGGTGGACCCTCGGCAGTGGAACTTCCTCCCCAGGGAGATTAGATCAGCCCCAACCCTCCTGACCTTCCATGAAAAATGGAAGACGTGGCTTTGTGACCAAGCCTTTGGAGGACTGGTGCGATAATCAATACGAAAGATGTGCAACTGACTACTGGAATGCCCCGGACTATTTTGTGGATCACGTGAATTGTTATGTTTGTATTGTGCTAAATGCTTTTAATTGTTTTAATTGTATTTTATAACTCTATTTTGAATGTTTATTTTATTGTACTCTTTTTTAAAGGCATGGAATTGTTGTCTTTATTGTAAAGCTGCCTTGAGTCCCCTTTGGAGTTGAGAAAGGTAGGGTAGAAATGCTGCAAATATATAAATAAATAAATAAATAAATATTTACTTGGCTCTCATCATGTCTCCTCTCAGCCTTCTCTTCTGCAGGCTAAACATGCCCAGCTCTTTCAGCCGCTCCTCATAGGGCTTGTTCTCCAGATCCTTGATCATTTTAGCTGCCCACCTCTGGACACCTTCCAGCTTGTCAACATCTCCCTTCAATTGCGGTGCCCAGAACTGGACACAGTGTGATTCCAGGCATGATCTGACCAATGCGAAATAGAGGGGTAGCATGACTTCCCTGGATCTAGACACTAGACTATTAATTATGCAGGCCAAATTCCCATTGGCTTTTTTAGCTACCGCATGACATTGTTGGCTCATGTTTAACTTGTTGTCCACAAGGACTCCGAGATCATTTTCACACGTACTGCTGTTGAGCCAGGCATCCCCATTCTGTATCTTTGCATTTCATTTGTTCTGCCGAAGTGGAATATCTTGCATTTGTCCCTGTTGAACTTCATTTTGTTAAGTTTCCTCCCTTCATCTAAGTCAGGGGTCCCCAAACTTTTTAAACAGGGGGCCAGTTCACAATCCTTCGGACCATTGGAGGGCCGGACTATAGTTGGCCACCGAGCAATAATAATAACAATAACAATAACAATAATAATAATAATAAATAGCAATAATAATAAAAAGAGAGTTGGAAGAGACCCTTTGGGCCATTGAGTCCAATCCCCTTCTGCCTTTGTGCACCGAAAGCACAAGCAAAGCACCCCTGACAGATGGCCACCCAGCCTCAATGTTAATAATAATAATAAGAAGAAGAAGAACAACAAGAGCAATAATAATAATAAAGCGGGTTGGAAGAGACCCCTTTGGCCATTTTGTCCAACCCCCTTCTGCCTTTGTGCACTGAAAGCACAAGCAAAACACCCCTGACAGATGGCCACCCAGCATCAATGTTAATTAATAATAATAATAATAATAATAATAATAATAATAATAATAATAATAAAGAGGGTTGTTGTATGTCTTTCGGGCTGTGTGGCCATGTTCCAGAAGCATTCTCTCCTGACGTTTCGCCCACATCTATGGCAGGCAACCTCTGAGGATGCCTGCCATAGATGTGGGCGAAACGTCAGGAGAGAATGCTTCTGGAACATGGCCACACAGCCCGAAAGACATACAACAACCCTGTGATCCCGGCCATGAAAGCCTTCGACAACACATAATAAAGAGGGTTGGAAGAGACCCCTTGGGCCATTTTGTCCAACCTCCTTCTGCCTCTGTGGACCAAAAGCACAAGCAAAGCACCTCTGACAGATGGCCACCCAGCCTCAATGTTAATAAATAAATAAATAAATAAATAAATAAAAATAATAAAGGGGGTTGGAAGAGACCCTTTGAGCCATTGAGTCAAATCCCCTTCTGCCTTTGTGCACCGAAAGCACAAGCAAAACACCCCTGACAGATGGCCACCCAGCCTTAATGTTAATAATGATGATGATGATGATGATGGTGGTGGTTGTAAGAGAAGAAGAGAACCCTTGGGTCATTTAGCCCAACCCCCTTCAGCCCTTGTGCCGTGGGGGCTGGATAAATGGCTTCGGTGGGCCGCATCCGGCCCCCGGGCCTTAGTTTGGGGACCCCTGATCTAAGTCATTAGTAAAGAGGTTGAACAGAACTGGGCCCAGGACGGGACCCTCCTGATGGCACTCCACTCGTCACTTCTTTCCAGGATGAAGAAGACGCATTGGTGAGCACCCTCTGGGTCCGTTCGCTCAGCCAATTACAGATCCACCTGACCGTAGTTTTGCCTGGCCCACATTTGACTAGTTTGTTTGCCAGAAGGTCATTATTCTGACTCAATAACTGGGCTGCAAGTGTGAGGCTTTGGGAGTGTCTGTAGCTGACTCCATTAAACTAGTACTTGTTGGTATATGTTGTCAGACAGTGTCAACTCAACTGAGGAGATGCAGATAAGATTCCAGGTACTTTAATCTGAGTAAACCTTGTTAAACGTCACGCAACAGCAGGTGAAAAAATGACAATTTCCCAGGAGCTGGGCAGCCATGTTCTCTCTTCAGAAGAAGCCCAGGCCAGAGAGAGGAGGGAGGAGCTATTGCATCACAACTAGGGGTACAGAAAGCCAAGAGGGACAAATTAGAAAGCAAACGCAGTATGGCAGGTGCAAATACCATGCCCTGGTGTATGACAGTCATTTTGCAGATAAAGTCACTCAGATCTGCTCTGACTTGGATCGTGTTATTGATACCCTTCCGATGGAAGGAACTTTGGCTCCTGCTTGTCCAGTGCTGATGGATACCTTTCGATTTGTGCCGCCTGAGGACGTGGACAGGATCCTTGGCAAGGTGAGAGCTACCACGTGTATTCAAGAACCTTGCCCTTCCTGGCCGATCAAACAGGCCGGGGGGGGGGGGGGGCTGATCTCGAGAGCTACAACCAGTTTACTAACTGGAACTGGCTTTGGGGGGAGACAGGCAACCTCCCTCTTGCATGCAGCAACTCCATTGGCTGCCAGTCTGTTTCGGAGCACAATTCAAGTGCTGGTTATGACCTTTCAAGGCCTAGACCAGTGGTTCTCAACCTTCTCAATGCCACGATCCCTGAATACAAGGTGAGCCCCAACCATAAAATTATTTTCGTTGGTACTTCATAACTATCGTTTTGCTACTGTTATGAATTGTAATTAAAATATCTGATATGCAGGATGTATTTTCATTCATTGGACCAAATTTGGCACAAATACCCGATATGTCCAAATTTGAATACTAGTGGGGTTGTGGAGGGGGTGAATTTGCCATTTGGGAGTTGTACTTGCTGGGATTTATAGTTCACCTACAATCAAAGAGCATTCTGAACTCCACCAACGATGGAATTGAACCAAACTTGGCACACAGAACTCCCAAGACCAACAGGAAATACAGAAAGGGTATGGTGGGCATTGACCTTGAGTTTTGGTCCAGATGATGGCTCTGGATCAAACTAGCATACTCAATATGTTCAAATGTGAACACTGGTTGAGTTTGGGGAAAACAGATCTTGACATTTGGGAGTTGTGGTTGCTGGGATTTATAGTTCACCTACATTCAAAGAGCCCCTTGAACCCCACCAGTGTTGGAATTGGGCCAGACATCCCACACAGACCCCACGACCAACAGAGGCCCTGAGGAGCGGCCCTTCTCTCAATCCCAGCTTCATCTCCAGCTTGGTTGGTGGGAACGAGAGGACGGGCCTTCTGAGTGGCTGCCCCTGGCTCTGGGACTTCCTTCTTTGCAGGGAAGCCAGAATGGCCCCCTCCCGCCTGTCCTTCTGGCAGCCGGCTAAAACCTTTTTTATTCAGACAGGCTTTTAAGCATGAAGGTTTCAAAGATCAGATCAGGGGATGCTATGGTTTTTCACTTTGAACATGTTTTAATGGTTTTTAACTGGGAATTTTAAAATACTATTTATATTTATATTTATTCCTGCTTTAATGTTTGCTTATTTGTATTTTTTTAAATGTATGCTGGTGCTTGTATGTTAAAACACTTTGAGTCTCCTGCAGGAGAGATAAAGCAGGATATAAATAAACATAATTAAAAAGTTTCTTTTTTCCAATATTGAAATAGGGTCTAAGCTTTTTCATTCTTTTTTCATCTTTTCAATCAGTTCTTGGATTTGTGTGTTAAATACAGCCTACAGAATTGATACAGTTATCAATTCTTTAATTTTCTTTTCCCTATCTGCATTCCATTCTTCTTTCAGTATACAATGTCCCCTTATAACTGCCTTAGCTGCTTCCCATTCTGTGCTTATTGGCTATAAACCCTTGTTTTCATTAAATGAATATTTAATTTATTTTGTGATATATTCCCTATGCTCTCTCCTAATCTATATATATAAAAGAGTGATGGAATTCGAGCACTGAGCAAAACAACAAAAGTAAAGGGCCCCCAACCTCAAAATTTGACAATACAACCCATCATCCACGCCTTAAGGTTGAAACAACACAAACTCACTTCACGCAGCTCCACATGGAGAGAACCCACAAAGCCCCATTGGGAGCCATGCCCGGGAGGGAGGAAAAGAGAAAGCATAATGGCCGCCGCCGCAAGAGGAAAGGCAGGCAAAGGGAAAAAGCTGTCCCCTGGGTCCTAGCGCCCGCCCATCATCCGAATTATTTCTCTCCATATACTCTCCCTTCTACACTATCCAACCCATTTTAACACTCAATATTTTAAATATATGCTATCAACCATGACAATCAACACAATCTGACTCCTAATATTTTAACAAGCTTAAAATCACAACACCAAATAGAAAAACAACACTCTTAAAACACAGGAATGCCAGACACTAAACAATCACGGCCAGCTAACACCTCCCACCATCTGCCATGCAGGACACAATCCAAGCACTCCCAACAGATGGCCACCCAGCCTCTCAATAATAATAATAATAATAATAATAATAATAATAATAATAACAACAACAACATCATACAATCCTAACGATTCTAATATACCCATGATAACGTACTCTATACACATTCACAACACCTACAACATCTCTTATACAACTCTAATATACCGATGATAACGTACTCTATCCCCATTCACAACACCTACAACATCTCTTATACAACTCTAATATACCGATGATAACGTACTTTATACCCATTCACAACACCGACAACATCTCTTATACAACTCTAATATACCGATGATAACGTACTCTATACCCATTCACAACACCTACAACATCTCTTATACAACTCTAATATACCGATGATAACGTACTCTATACCCATTCACAACACCTACAACATCTCTTATACAACTCTAATATACCGATGACAACGTACTCTATACCCATTCACAACACCGACAACATCTCTTATACAACTCTAATATACCGATGATAACGTACTCTATACCCATTCACAACACCGACAACATCTCTTAGACACCATTCATACTTAGCTCCAACAGACAAAAACACCCAATAATCACAAATATTGTATATTCACAACCTTTAGGAAATAATATCCCCTAATGATGCAGCGTCTTCAACCGCTAACCTACACAACTTCTCCAATGAAACGTCGCACGTTTGAATTCGAAAAACGGAGTCAACCCCCACTATTACCCCACCTTCTCCCAACCCAACAGTTCCAAAACATCCAAATATCACTACATCCAATATCATCCAAATAAACAACCAAATATCAGTACTCCTCTGACACAAAACTAACAGCGCTCCATACAGTCATACCACCCACATGACCTCCAAGGACTCTACAAACAATGCCACCTCTTCGACTTACAAATACACATGATCACCAACCCACACACTCACACACGACTGGACTTAATATCAGGAAAAAACCTTTACCCTTTACCTTAACTACCTCCAATTCCTCAATACTTTATTTCCCATACCACCAGACTTTGCCACAGCAATGCGTGGCCGGGCACAGCTAGTTATAATTAAATTGTTATACTTCCATATCCTATTTCTCTGTTATTTAGTTCAAATTCTATAATTAGTGGTGCAGAGTTTGAAAGCCATACACCATATGTTTGAACATTTCTTATCACCATTTTGTTGGATTCCCTAATCAAAACATAATCCATGCATGGATATGTTTTATGTCTATTGAATAATATGTAGGTTTGGATTTTATATTAATTATCTCAAATCCCTCTCTTAGTCCCCAACTGTGTAATTAAAGCATTTTATTTTTATTTACATCCATCTTAAAATCCCCTGCTACAATAGTCTCTTTCTCATAAAATGTCTGGAGCTTTTTAAGTACTTTCCTGAGAAATCTTATTTGACTCATGGTTTGGACTATATATATTTACTGTTGTGAATGTTTAATTATTTAGTTTAAATTTCAAATATACATATTGCCTCTTTCTATCTTTAATCTGGTCCAGGATCTCATTATTTAGGTTTTTGCTCATTATTATTGCTAACACTCTTGCTTTATTTATTCCTCTGTCTTCTGCTTTTGTTTCCTATAACAAGGAATTCGGAAATGTTTTTTTCTCATTTTTAGCCTTATGCGTTTCTTGAGTACACATTATATTAGCGTCCTCTTTCTTAGTCAGCAATCTGTACCTTTTAAATCTGAAACCAATCCATTAACATTTAAAGATATTAAACTCTCTACCCATTTTCTTTATATATATATATATATATATATATATATATATATATATATATATATAAGTTTTTATTGTGAAACCTTTTTTTTCAAAAGTAATACATTAAAAAGTGGGGGAACAATCATTAAGGATAGAAAAGTAGGAAAGGATAGCTCTACTCTATAGGTCTACTCTACTCTATTCTATATGTCTAACACTGAAGGTAATTGGGTACGGGAGATCGGGGAGGGAATAAGGGATATCGTCGACTTCCAATCTCCTTCTTTGCGGCATGTTCTTTTCACTTCTTTAATGATCACTGGCCACAAGTCTACCCATTTTCTTTTGAACACATTTTTATTTTATATCTATAACCTAACAGCTAATATTTAATTATATACACCAACTTCATATCTACACGTGTAGTTTGGGTTATTCCAATTGCTTGAAATCACAAGTTTTAAATATTGCCATCCTTCCAGACACGATCCCTGAAAATAAAAAAGGAGAAAGACACAGAAAGTTTATTATATACCGTGTTTCCCCGAAAATAAGACAGTGTCTTATATTAATTTTTGCTCCCAAAGATGTGCTAGGTCTAATTTTCAGAGGATGTCTTATTTTTCCATGAAGAAGAATTCACATTTATTGTTGAACAAAAAAATGAACATTTATTATATACTGTACAGTAGTTGTCATCACAAACCAGCATAACCAGAGAAACTGTGAATCCTATCAAGAATTTCTTATTACTACCATTATTTCCATGTATATGATACGTACATTTATCGATCCTGCATGCTCTGGTGTTCTGTTCGATGGGCATGCTTCCAAACAAAAACTTTGCTAGGTCTTACTTTTGGGAGAGGTCTTATATTTAGCAATTCAGCAAAACCTCTACTAGGTCTTATTTTCTGGAGATGTCTTATTTTAGGGGAAACAGGGTATATGACTAAAGATATATTGACAAAATGACATGGAAATGGTATAAAATACAACTCTTCCCTTGCTGAGGAAAGCGTTATCAGAGGTACAGGTTGAAAGCTCTATGGACTATTAAATATATAAACCTGAATCACTCATCCCAACTTGAGTAGGCCCATTAAAGGCTTTCATGGCTGGAATCATTTGGATGTTGTGAGTTTTCTGGGCTGTATGGCCATGTTCTAGAAGCAGTCTCTACTGACATATCACCCACATCTATGGCAGGCATCCTCAGAGGTTGAGAGCAAAACTGATGTACATACCTCACAACCTCTGAAGATGTAGGTCCAGAGGTTGCAGTCTTCAATTCAAGGTCCATGAAATGGTACAAAGAGCCAAGGCAAACGGAAGCAACAGCAGCTAATGCAAAATAGTAATAACAGTGCTGTCCATGAAAACCCACACAGTTCCAGCCCTCCATTGCAGAACAACCCAGATAAACTTACATCTGAAGCAAAGTCCCAGTCCAGTCTTCTTTAACACGTACAAGAATCCCAAATGGCGCCCACCAACACCTTGCCACACGCAAAGTGAAGTGACCAAACACTCCCAATTTATCCCAATTCTCCCTGGGTGTCGAAAACACCAACACCCAAAGAGCAGGTGTCCCAAATCCTTAATCAGAGTCAGAACTCCACACAGCTAAAGCTCGTGGAGCGGCCGTCCCTAATTCTTCATCAGAATTCCAATCATCCTGCCCACGCCCAACACCATGCACACCTGAGGATCCACCCTCCCTCCTCCAAGCAAACCAAGTGGGATCTGCTTCTGAAGATACCCAAGGTTCAGCAGTATCCATGGGCCCCAATTCCCCAGGCATCTCTGGTGCCCGTGCCCAGTCAGTGCCCACTTCCTCAGCCACCACCTGTTCCCCAGCATCCATTTCTTCCACAGACTCTCCATCTGAATCTTCCATAGAAGATTCCCCATTGAGGTCCCTAATTCTCTTTCTGTGCAAATCCTCCAATGAGCCCTCCTCACGAGGGTTTTTCCTTCCTCTCCTGATCCCACCACTATCATCCACAGTCCCCGAAGGCGCAGTCACATCATCACATATACGGAAAAGTTTTGTGGAGCACTGGTGATCTCCTTGGTGGGAGCCATTTCCTTTTTAAGGTGGTCCAGAAGCAAAAATAAGGGCAGCTGGGTTTGGACAGTTTAATTATTAGAAAGTCCCTAGAGCCATCCATGGCCTAGCAATTCCCTGGTTAATTATCTGTCTGATAAGTAAAGAAATGGAAAGGAGGATCAGAAACTTTGTAATGGGCAGGAAGAAAAATACCAATGTAAACAACCCCCTGCTTCTTGGCAGGGGGTTGGACTGGATGGCCCATGAGGTCTCTTCCAACTCTACTATTCTATGATTCTATGAAAGATCCCTACCTGCAGAATGACATTTGGTGACCTCTGATAAATCCAGCAGAAGCCCATCAGGCAAACCAATGCTTCTGGCTCTAATGTTTTACTAATTTTTGCCACAAATGCTCCTGTAGATATTAAGGTATAGCATTAGATAAATTTTCCTCTCCAGAATTCATAAGAAACAAACCAAAGTGAAAGACTCTGAAGTAAACATTTAATTAGCTCTGCATCACACTGTTCAAACAACCCCAAATAAGACTCGGGTTTATGACTCTTGCCTCTTTACAATACTCTCTATTCTGTTCAATGGTGGAATACTGAGTGCTCCAGCTTTTGCCTTTTCCTGAGAGGAGGTTTGTCTGCTTCAGTGTACAAAGGAAAGATGGGTTGGGGAATCTAGTGGCACTTGCCTTTATGTCTGTGGGCACACATGCACGTATATATACATGTGGATGTTCATTGAGTTCTAGTGATTCCATACAGTTTTTTAAGCAACCAGTCTTTACAGTTTGTTTTGCTAGTGACTGACCTCCTCTGAAACACAATCTAATGCCAGGGCTGTCCCTGCTTGGTTTCCAAAATCAGAAGACATCTAGCACTCAGTTGCCAGGATCAGAACTTTAAAAGAATCATTGGGGTTGCAATAATTTTTCCCCAAGTTCTGACTATATCACTAGGAAATTTGAGGCCTAAAGACAAGGCAGAAGCAGATAAATAATTGCATAGGCAACTCCATCATTCAAACTCCAGGAACCTCATCAAACAAGGGGACGAGGTACTTCACCTAAATATTGAATTGGGGGAGGCCAATCAACTTCATGCTGTCTCTCTCGATTCTGCCTTTCTCTCCAGTATTTTTTCTTCATCACTTCCACCATCCTATAGCTTCCATTTCTGTCCACTGCTGCTGTCTTGTTATGTGTTTCCCACCTTTCCGAGATTTTTTTTCTTGTGTCAGGAGCAACTTGAGAAACTGCAAGTTGCTTCTGGTGTGAGAGAATTGGTGGTTTTAAAGGACGTTGTCCAGGGCCGCCCAGATGTTTTGTTCTTTTTACCATCCTTGTGGGAGGCTTCTCTCATGTCTCCGCACCACCTTGCCAGACATTTTCGCTGCCAGTAAAGCCTTGCATTGCACAAATCAGGGGTCTCAATACTGCTGCAATCATGCTATATGGATATCCCCAAAGACAGAGAAAAGAAAGAAGATGGAACTCATTTCAAATGAAATGCTTCTTCAACTTACCTAAAGATTTAAAAGGAAAATCCTCCTTGGTGGCGTCATCACTCCATTCTTTGTAGGCATTTGGCTGAACGATGTAACACTATTGCCAAAATACAAAGTTTCTGTTAGGCAAGTCCTAATGAGAGTGTATGCCAGTAAACACTGTGCACAGGGATAAGAAGATTTCTCTTTCCTCCATGCTGCACCCAACTTCAAAGCAAAACAGACAGGTAAGGGGAGAGGAAGGAAAGGAGGCTTCTGTCCCTCAACTCTGCCTCATCACTCGCCCTTCTGTACAACACACACCCGCATTTCTCTTGGTTGGCTGGGGAATTCTGGGAGCTGAGTCGTGGTTGTCTGCATGACATTTCTCCACCCCCTGTGAGCATTGCAGATTAAACCAGGTTAATTTGGCTTTGACCTGCATTAGTCAATGTCAGGGGAGGATCCCACAGCTTTGGGACAGTGAGGAAAGCAGGATCAGGTCTAAGTTGGACCAAGGCACTGTCTCTACAGGGCACTCCACCATCAATCCCCTTTCCCTGCCCTGATCAGCACAGTGGAAAGGGAGTGGATCTGGCATCAATAGAGGGGCCCATGCCATCAGGAAGAAGGAAGAGGAGGATGATGATCAGCTCCTTCCTTCTTCCAGTCGTGTGGGCAATGCTGCTGATGCCAGAACTGGGCACCTGTGATTGCCAGGAGCTGGTTGGGAGTGATGATGGCATCACAGAGGGCAGCACAGAAGTGACCGTCCTTGGGGCCAATATGGTTTGGGCTGAACTATGTAGATTCTAACCAGCAGGTTCTGAAGGGAGTGAGTTTCAATCTGAACCTTAAAGAGGCTTTCCAAAGCCCCATCTAAACTGTTATATAATGCAGTTTCATAATGCAGATCAACTTCCAATATATCCTCCCATGCCCCGGGTGGAGTAAATGGAACCAGAACAAAATGGATGCAAAAGTTAAGTCACATAAAATACATTCCAAAGTGTTCATCTTGTGATCCCCGATTGTTTATGGTTCCTGATTGACTAAGAACGCCAATGTAATCCGTGTAACAGACATGCATTGTCAAATAGATCTGAACATTCCCTGCTTTCTTATGAATTCCAAGGCATTTTTATTCTTTTCATAAACATTTCTGTGCAAGCAAGATAAATATGTCTTAGTAAAATTATTCTTCTGCCATTTGGGCTGATGATAGTGGTTTCAAAGAGATGTTCGGTAGTCTACTTTCAAAAACATTTTCTGTCATTTCTTGAAAGATTGGCAGTCTTACTAAATAGTTATTATAGGGAAGCTTAAACATATTGCTTAGGGGCTCTTTCTCCCTTAGGAGCTCTTTCGCCCTCTTTTAGTGCTATGGTCCCACTTTAACTGCCATGGCAACGTCCTTAGTATCCTGGGATCTGCAACTCAGGGAGGGACACCTGCAGTCCTCAGCCAGGGAGCTCCGCTGGTGCCTCTGGCCAAAGTCTCAATCCCAGGACCCCATAGGTGGCTGCCATGGCAATCAAAGAGGGATCCTAGCACTACCGTTGTGCAATGGGAAAGGGCCCAAAGTGGGGAAACCACAGACTGTCCAGATTATAGAGTTGGCACTCTGGAGCTTCTACAGAAACATATTACTGTGGACACTAAAATAGCCTTTCTAGATGTGTTTACATTGGGAAGAGAGAGACAAGTAAAGCACATCATCAACTTTATGTTCTTACAATTCCTACTCTTACATTTTCATTGATATCTTCAGCAGTGTTATCAGGAGGAATGTCAAGTTCAGGCGTTTGTGGAAGGGAAACAGCCATTTCCTGTTCCAGATTTTTCTTTACGCCTTCATTTTCTTGCCTGGATTGAAATGATAGACAGTGAAAATAGTCAACATACCACCCTTAGGCCTAGACAAAAACATGTTCACCATTAGGAAAATTCCTCCTGGGCTTAGCAAAGGAGGGCTGGCATAACTGCCCAAACTAAATATTGCTATAAAAAAGCAACAGGGACATCATAGGGAATATTAAAGACCACATCACATGGAGGTCGAGAAGCCGAAGAAAAGCGGGGGAAACCATGGGGCAGCATTAGCCTTTGTCCCCTTAGTGTCGGTGATTGTGGGATCCCATCCCATGATGTTTCTGTGCTGTCCCTGGCTTCCTCCCGCTTCCTTCCCGACTTCTCATAGGTATGAGAGGCTGGTGTAAACCCAACTCCTCTGTATACGCAACTCCAATGGGTATACATCTCAGACCCCTTTTGCACTACCATATTAAATCCATGTTATCACCTTTGAACTGGATTATATGGCAGTGTGGACTCATATAATCCCATTCAAAGCAGATAATGTGATAATGCACTTTTGATAATCTAGATTATATGGCAGTGTAGAAGGGGCCTCAGGGAGGTCAACATCACCTGTGTTTCTCTTTTAATGGAAATATGTACATCAGGTGTCTAGTATGCTGGGATAGGTGTCACTCAAAATGATCCTTTTCACTTAAACTTAATAAAACCGAAGAAGAAACATGCTTCTTGCTGTGTCATTTTCAGTTCTGACTGCATAACTTAAGGATAAATTAAGGATAAGACCATTAAAAATTCACCCATCAATTTGTTGTTTATTCGTTTAGTCACTTCCGACTCTTCGTAACCTCGTGGACCAGTCCAAGCTAGAGCTCCCTGTCGGCCGTCGCCACCCTCAGCTCCTTCAAGGTAAAGCCAGTCACTCCAAGGATACCATCCCACCCATCCATCTTACCCTTGGTCAACCCCTCTTCCTTTTTCCTTTCATTTTCCCCAGTATCAATGCTTTCTCCAAGCTTTCCTGTCTTCTCATGATGTGGCTAAAGTACTTCATCTTTGCCTCTAGTATCCTTCCCTCCAGTGAGCAGCTGGGCATTATTTCCTGGAGGATGGACTGGTTGGATCTTCTTGCAGTCCAAGGTGCTCTCAGGATTTTCCTCCAGCACCACAGTTCAAAAGTGTCTATCTTCCTTCGCTCAGCCTTCCTTATGGTCCAGCTCTCAAATCCATAGGTCACTATGAGGAATACCATTGCTTTAACTATGTGGATCTTCGTTGCCAGTGTGACGTCTCAACTCTTCACTATTTTATCAAGGTTGGTCCTTGCTCTCCTCCCAAGAAGTAAATGTCTTCTGATTTCCTGGCTGCAGTCTGCGTCTACAGTAATCTTTGCAACTAAAAATTCAAGTCTGTCACTACCTCCACTTTTTCTCCCTCTATTTGCCAGTCATCAATCAGCCTGGTTGCCATAATCTTGGGTTTTCTTGATGTTTACCTGCAACCCAGCTTTTGCACTTTCTTCTTTCACCTTGGTGATAAGGCTCCTCGGCTCCTCCTCGCTTTCAGCCATCAAAATGTTATCATCTGCATATCTAAGGTTGTTAATGTTTCTTCCAGCAATTTTAACTCCAGCTTTGGATTCATCAAGCCCACACATTGCATGATGTGTTCTACATACAAGTTGAAAAGCTAGGGTGAGAGGATACAGCCCTGCCGTACCCCTTTGCCAATCTCGAACCAGTCTGTTGTTCCGTGGTCTGTTCTGACTGTGGCTACTTGGCCGTTATACAGATTCCCCAGGAGACAGACAAGGTAACTTGGTATCCCCATACCACCAAGAACATTCCACAATTTATGATCATCCACACAGTCAAAGACTTTAGAAAAGTCAATAAGACAGAAATAGATGTTTTTCTGAATCTCCCTGCCCCTACCTCCATTATCCAGCGGATATTGGCAGTTTGGTCTCTTGTTCCTCTGCCTTTTCTAAACCCAGCTTTAAGTAGAGGGAAGCTTGTGAGAGATCAAACAATTTAAATTGGCCATTTTAGTAAGTCTCCTCACTGCAACCCACAAAGGTGACCACGCATAAACTGGGCAATGCCTTTACCTCACAGGTGCTGTCTCTTCCTGAACTGGAAGGTCTAGAAAGGTCTTGACAGTATTGCCTTTTTCCTTCTCTGCAAAAAGCCTGGCGCTGAGAATGAATTCTAGAAGGAAAGAGGAACTGTGTTAGTGACTATGAATTAATCAAAAATCCACATACTGCGGGCCCTTGATGCATCACCTTGTAGAGCTGATTTCAAACCTGCAGTGCATTAACTGTCCCTCTGATTTAGAAGCCAGTAGCTGTCTGTCTTTCTCTCTGTGTGTGTGTGTAAACAGCTAAGGAAAGATGTTGTTCTGTGCTGGAGCTGATAGGCTCTAGACTGGGATGCCTCAGGGAATTGTAGCTCATGCCCACATTGGCCAGGTCATCATTTCCATCTGTACCAAGGTGCATAACAAGGAACCTGTTATCGAAGCGCTGCCCAGAGACAAGTAAAAGTTCCCTGGACATCAAAAGACCCACATTTCCAAGAAATGGGGCTTTGTCAAATTCAATGCTGACAAAGCCCCATTTGCTGGAAATGTACCTCATCCCTGTTGGCTGTGGAATGAAATATATCCTCCGTGTGGGTCCTTTGGACAAGTGGAATGCTTTAAATGCAGCATGAGGGCCTATCAATAAGATGCCCCATTGATTTATTCTTGAAGGAAAATTCAAAGAATAAAATGTGTTCTCTTAAAAAAAAAAAAAGGAAGAGAGAATGTACATCCCCTGTAAATTTCAAAATCCATGTCAGCACAAGCCGCATTTATGCAATGGTGTATTAAAATAGTGTTCCTTACATACAATGGTAAAATTTACTTTTGAGATTTCAAAACAATATTTTCAAGTTGTGAGTGGTTTGAATCCATGGACACAGAATTCATGTGTCCATGGATTTGAATATATTGCTCATGAAGTCTATTCAGCAGAATGTTATACTTTTTGTTTTCTGAAGCCTGGAGACCTGGAAATATTTTTGGCCACAGAACTCACACTGTCACTACTTAGCTGTACAAGATATACTTGTTTATTGAATATTATAACATGTATTGTCTGTTATTGTTATTTCCTTTAAAGTCATTTCTGACCTAATTGGTCTTAAGGCAACTCTATCACAGGGTTTTCTGAGCTGAGAGTATGTGATTTGCCCAAGCACTCCCGACAGATTTTCAGGTCTACTCAGTGAATTGAACTCTGGTCTCCCGGTCATAGTCCAGCACTCAGACCAGAACAGCATGCTGCTCTCTTACTTCCTGCACAGTAACCAACACCCCCAGAATCCAACTGATTTGGACAAATCTGGGTAAATTTCATGGCTGACTATGGAGCATCAGGAAAAGTCATCTAGATCACAAGCTAGGTTCAGCAGGTACCTTGTGCATTGTAGCAATATCATTATTGTGTGTCTCTGACCATTAATACTCATAATGAGCTTAAGAAAGTTAATTTGTATGGCAGGGCAAGAAACCTAGAATTAAATTTGTCAATTTCACAGACGGGAAAAAGAGAGGGAGTTCGGGTTTCCCAAACCTAAAATTGTATTATGAAGCACGTGGCCTAATTTGGATTAAAGATTGGATTACATTGAAAAGAGAGAAAATTTTAATGCTGGAAAGATTCGATTTAAGAATTGGCTGGCATTCTTATATGTGGTACGGGAAAACTAAAACTGAGAAAAATTTTGGAAACCACTTTATAACCACTTTTAATGAAAATAGGGGAAAGATATAAGCAAAGATTGTATACGAAAATATTGCTTTTGCTCTCATCCATGGAAGCAGGACAGAGGAGGCTGCTAAGATGGACAAAATAGCTGACTTATAGAGAAATTTGGATAAAACATAAAGGAATATACCTATTGAAGAAAGACGAAATTAATTATATAACTCAAAGAATATTACAATAAGGAAAAGAGAATAGGCTTTGAAGACAAGGCATCCTTATGGGACATATTAATTTCAATGGAAAAAAGGGATTAGCAAGATTTACAAAAAATTATTGGAATGGTCTACTGAGCTGGAACAAGTAAAGGACCCCACAATAAAATGGGCAGCAAACATAGGCCACCCAATAAAATTTGAGTGGGAAGAGTGGGAACATATGTGGAATCAGAATTTGAAATTTACCTATGCATCAGACCTTAAAGAGAACTAGTATAACATGTTCTTCAGATGGTATACCACACCACATAAATTGGGATCTTTTTATAAAAATATGCAGAGCAAAATCTTGGAGTGCAAGAAGGCACGTTCTACCACATGTGGTGGATGTGTGAATATCTTAATATAAATCTTCTCAAGATTAAATAAATAAAACAAGGCTATGTATGTTGAGACTGGATCTTTATGGAACTTACTTAAGGAAATCCCGAAAAGGAATGCCAGGAAAATCAGCCCCATCCAGAGAGTCTTCCTCTGACGTCTTCGTGGTGCGGTCCAAGTGGGGGCTGCAATAACAAAAGATTTGTTAGTCACTGTTCATGGAAATTACTCCTGAAAGAGGCAGATATTCAGAGTCCACAATGTGAAAATGTGGCTTTTTTATCCCGGCATTTTTGGGTTTCAAAAGCAATTTAATCTGAGTTTAGAAACAAAGTGAGAATCAGCCAACAACATTCCCTGTTAGCAATGAACCCAAAGCCAGGCTTCTCAAACATCCTTCTAAAAACTATTGCAACAGGAAGCTTCCTAATACCCTCCTTTTTCTGTATTTGAGAATCCCTATCTTCCTGCCATGCATTTCTGGGTAATCCTGCTAAGATTCATAGGAGGCTTAATAATTTAGAAGCAGAGATCTAGAGATACATTTGAAATAAAGGGGCTTATCATGAGAGTACCCAACAGCTGCAAACTTAAGGATGGTGCAAAAACGAAAACCCCAAGCGGATGCGTTCAGCTACACTATCAAACCAATAGAGCCAATTGGCATCTGAACCAAGGACACATATTTTGTTAAGTCAGTGGATCTTGATTGCTCATTTAAGACTACACCACCACAAAATACTTCACATTATTGGTGCTGAGGATATCCAATCTCTCAAGCCACCTCCCCACACGGCTATGGAGATGGCAGATGAGCTCCGGGGCAGGTCTCATGGGGTGGGTGGGTGATCGAGGATGTTGTCATCCCGCTAAACATAATTCTGAGAGCTCTATCACACCCTAGTTGTCATGTGAAGCATCTACTGTTAAGAACATGTTTCTGACTCTGCCTTGGATATGATTTTTCTTGTGCTTCCTTTCAAAGTTGCTGGATGTCATTTCTGCCAGTGTTTGGAAAAAAACATTCAGAATCTCACATACTTATTACAGGTCGTTGTGGGGCCTTGTACGTTGTGATGTTTTGTGGCACCAGAGGGGGAGCTCTGAATAAGGGTCTTTGATCCACCAAGGTTCTACCTAGAGGCAACAGACTACGTTAACAGCAAAACCCCTGCGCACATCGGGCAGGTCCAGGAAAAATACTTGGAAAAGTGTATTTGTTTATTTTTAGATTTATAGAAAACCGACAGCTATTATTAAGATGTTTAAAAAGTAGATAAAATTAAATACATTATTTATAAGGGTTCTCCCTCCAAGTGACATAGGAGCCACCATCTACCACCCCACCAGCTGCCAATTACAGAAAAGGAAACCTTGCTGAAGATTTGAATGGGCAAGTTGAATGGGCAACTTCATCCCAAGGCCAGCAAACATACACTTACTACAGCAAGGGATGCTGTCGTTCATGCCAAAGTCGGACTCAAAGACCCTTTCACCAGCAGAGATGTGGCTTTTTCTGCGGATCTTTTTGAAGACCCTGAAAAAGAAGAACCTGGTTTGTACACTCAAAAGAACTACAAGGTTTTATTCTGCTTCCCTTTCCATTCCCACCAGCTGTCCTGATTTTGCAGAGACAGTTCCAGATGCCTCAAATAATGCAATTTTATTCATATCCATTTTTATTTTTGAATTTGACCCGTAGCTACTGCATTTCCCACCCTCGTCTTATACTCAAGTCAATAAGTTTTCCCGGTTTTTGTGGTAAAATAGAAGCCTCGGCTTATATTCGGGTCGGCTTATATACGGTAATATATATACGGTAATGACTTATCTTAGTACCTCCTTACGCCGGTCTCTCTATAGGAAATAGGCGGGAGGGCCGCCAATCTTTCACTGCGTCGCAGCATGTTTTCCTTCCGAGGAAGCTGCAAATGTGAGAGATCCTGATCAGCATGGTCATCCTGTGCTCCTTGGGCTCAGGCATCCTGGAGATATGGGTTGGCTTCCCCTTTCAACCTTCTCCCACCCCTATTTCCCCCGAGAAACAATGGACATGTCTGCTATGCTGAAGCCCTTCTTCTTGGTCCCCCACTATGTGATTAAGAAGAGGTTCACTGAAAACTGTTGCCAAAATTCCCATGCTCAGCTAGCTCCCTGGGTGTGGTTCAACCAATCAGCTTCATGATTGGCATTTTACAGTTAACACACACACCAATTTTTACATGCCTCAACAGAGCTTTCTTCGTTCCCATCCATCGCCCAAATCCTGTATAGCCCCTGAAAGCTGGCACTGAAGGTCCCCCACCCCCCGGGATCAGACTTTTGAAGTGCGGGGGAGATTTTAGTGAAGATGGAGCTTTTTCAATCCGCTGACAAATTCCATCAGCATAAATATGATGATGATGATGATGATAATCATAATAATTATATATTTATATCCCATCTCCATCTCCCCGAAGGGACTCGGGGCGGCTTAGATGGGGACAAGCCCGATCCAACAAAGATTAAAAACAAACACAGATTAAAACATATCTCAATAAAATCAACGACATTACAAGAAGACAATAACATAAAAAAGCAAAACATAAAAATCCCTGGTTCTTCACCGATTGGATGCTAACCTGCCTTTCAGGCATGGGCAAACTTTGGCCCTCATGAAGGACAGCAGGGACTCAGGTGGATCCGTAATTTTTTCATTGGGGGAAAGGATGGGATGAACCAACTTTGGAAGGGCTGGGCCGTGGGGACAGAGTTCACTCCCAAAGCAGTTCACAAGATTCCTGTTGGGCCACAATGCGGCATGGACCCGATCTTTTTCATGCCAGTCCCAATCCGCATTACATGCTTGTGCAGAAGTGTCCTCAGGAGGGTGACATTCAGAGAAAAGCAGGAAGGAAGCTAGATCTCCAGCGCTACTGAGCAAAACACTGGTTTTTATATTTCTCCCACAGATCAATTTTTAGAGTGTATTTGGTGATAGAAAGTGAATTTTAAGATCGTCCAGCATAATTGTATTGTCAACTTCTGCTGGAAGATGGCTACAGAATCTCATCTGAGGACCTTGAGATCCCCAGAGAAGACATTTTAATCCAATCTGTGAATAGCCAAATCCACAAAGGTCAAGCTTGTAAATGGAGAGGGTCAACTGTGCATGGATCATACTTGTACTCACAGACCAGATACCTCAATCTTTTGCTTGTTCAATATATGTGGTAAAAGGCCTCAATCCCAAAAAGCATTCATATACAGAGCTTTTCCACACAGTGAGGAATACGGATTGGCACTGATCAGTACAGAGAGATCCTACTTGCGGATGCCACATGCACAGCTGGCACACAGAACAAGGGCAAGGGCACAGCTACCAGGCTTAATTATGCTAGCCCCCACCCAAAAAAATTCATTTGGATGCCCCTAAGGATTGTGTCACACTAGAGCTTTGATGCACTTTAAATCCACTTTAAATCCACTTTAGAGAGGGGGCTCTAAATAGCTCAGCCAGACAGGTCTTGAACTTCACCAAACTACAAACCCCACAATTCTGTACGAGGCAGAAACCAAATTTAAAGTGGATTCATGCTCTAGTGTGATGAGGCATGAGTTGTGTACAGTGATCAAGTCTAAATAAGCCAAATGTTCTAAATACATAAACAAAAGTAACACGAGTTTCAGAATCCTTGTATATACAGTAGGACCTCCATTTCCATTAGGTTTGGGAGTGCAGCAAACTAGTGAAAATGGGAAAACTGTGAATTAAAACATTCATGACTTTTAATCTCTAGGTCAGTGGTTCTCAATCTTCCTAATGCCTCTTAATACAGTTCCTCGTGTTGTGCTGACCCCCAACCATAAAATTATTTTCATTGCTACTTCCTGTCATTTTGCTACTGTTATGAATCATAATGTCAATATCCGATCTGCAGGATGTATTGTCATTCACTGGACCAAATTTGGCACAAATAACCAATATGCCCTAATTTGAATACTGGTGGGGTTGGGGGGGGGGATGATTTTGTCATTTGGGAGTTGTAGTTACTGGGATTTATAATTCACCTACCATCAAAGAGCATTCGAAACTCCACCAATGATGGAACTGATCCAAACTTGGCACACAGAACTCCCACGACCAACGGAAAATACTGGAAGGGTTTGGTGGGCATTGACCTTGAGTTTGGGATTTGTAGTTCACCTGCATCCAGAGAGCACTGTGGACTTGAATAATGATGGATCTGGACCAAACTTGGCACAAATACTTAATATGCCCAAATGGTGGAGTTTGGGGAAAATTGACTTTGACATTTGGGAGTTGTAGTTGCCAGGATTTATAGTTCACCTACAATCAAAGAACCCCTTGAACCCCACCGATAGAATTGGGCCAAACTTCCCACACAATCCCTATGACCTACAGAAAATACGGGTCTTTGGCGACCCCTCTGACACCCCCATCGTGACCCCCCAGGGGTCCCGATCCCCAGGTTGAGAAACGCTGCTCTAGGTCCGCCAGGGCTACCCTAGGGTCAACCTATACTGGAAGCCGATCCTAGACTTGCACTGGAGGACTTCAAAGTGCCAGGAGAAGTCTTCCCTTTAGGAATCCCTAGCAACTCCAGCATGACTTTAAGGTCATTTTCTGGCATAAGTTAACTGTAGAGCTGTGTCTGAGAACCTAGACAATTTCATAAAATACTCAGACAGTCAAATCCACAAGAGTTAAACCCAGAAATGCAGAGGGCCAACTGTACATTTTTAGCATTAACCACTCATTAGATTTCCCATTGCTCTCTTACTTTTATTCTGTCCCTTTCCAGTATGGACATTTCAGGGTCCCAAGGCATATCACAAAGAATTCAACAACAGCTGGGTTTACTGACCTTACAATGACCAAATCTGGATTTTCCAAAAGCAAATATTATTGAGTTGAATAGAAACTCAGTAATATCAGCTGAAATATATGCTCCGAAATATCGAGTTGGACAAACTCGATAAAAGGCGCTGGGACCTCACTGCTCTAAGAGCCGCAAAGGGTGTTGCTCCACTCAAGAGATGACTGGAAACAACTGTCAAAGTCCTAGTCAGTTGAGGCAATATCCAACTTACAACACAGTGATGTCATCAATGGATATTCTAGAGTCATGGTTGATATGGTAACTGGACTCTATTTATCTCCCCAGTCCCTTTACAGATACACACCACACATTGTCCTAGTCAATTACAGTTTGAATATCCCTTATATACAAAGTTCGGGACCAGAAGTGTTTTGGATTTCAGATATTATTTTTTTCTGAATGACTGCATAAGCATGATGAGATGTCTTGGAAGTGGGACCCAAGTCTAAACGCAAAATTCATATATGTTTCACGTGTACCTTATATAGCCTTGAAAGTAATTTTATACACAATATTTTAATCATTGTGAGTGTGTAATTAAGTTTATGAACATGGATCCATCAGAAAACAAATGTGTCAGTATCTCAGCCACCTATGTGGTCAATTTTGGACTTTGGATTTGGGAATTCTGAATAAGGGATCCACCTGTACTTATTTATGAGTATTATTACTATTGTTTTTTAATGGTGCTTACTCTGGAACAGAGCTTGGAAGCCATTAAACCCTGTAGGTGAAGTTTTACTGAAAGCCAAAATGCAGGAGGACATGCAATGCAAGATGTATATATGAACAAAGAAGAAAGAGCACTGCAAATAGATACGAGTTTCAGCCTGAGTCTAATACAGGAAGCCTCTCCAGCCAGCCTCAGTATTGCCTGAAGTCCTTCTCCCCCACCTCCTACCTTTTCCTTCTTTGGTAGACAATCCACCTCTTTTGGAGGGCTGGTCCGGCCATTATTTTTATTTATGTATTATTATTTATATCTCCCCATCTGCCAACTTCTGAATCAGTGCAGCAGATGTCCACCAGCTCTGCAATACTGGTGGAAGCACTCTCTCCTATTGGACATTTTGAAGACTTTAAAAAAATATTAATTCTCAAAAAAACATTTTATCAAAACTGACGAGCTAGCTACTGATTAAGTGGCTTGAAAACATGACTCTTATTTCCCACAATAAATAATTTTGATTGGTTTTCGTTATTCTGTAGTATTTTATGATTATATCATTATTTCATTATATTATAATAATTGTTTTTATTTGTAAAACTTTAAACATTTCTTTAAAATTGGTGGATGAGTGGATCTTTCTGAAAGTTAGCAGGAATGATGCCTTGCTCCTCTTTTGTCACTGTGGAAAATTCCAGGAAACACAACTTTTGGGGTTTTTTTCCAAAGATATTTTATTTATAAAAATTGCATGATAAACAAAAAGTTGGATCTTCCAATAGCCAAGCAAAGCAATAATGTGACCCACATGTTCTTGTGAAATACCGATTATGCTTGAAATTTCTCTCTGAGCGATACGATGATTGTCCTGACTCAATCTGTCAACCTTTTACTTGTGAAACTCGGTGGTTGCGGTCACAGGACGTCCAACTCTTTGTTTGTCACGCAAGTCAGATGTTCCCACCTCAACATCTTTAAACTTACTCGCCCAATGATGCACAATACTCACATCAACACAATCACCATAAACCTTGCATTCTCTGATGAATCTCCTTTGGGGTGACACCTTCGGCTGTCAAGAATTCAGTGACTGAACGTTGCTTAAGTCGCATTGACCGACCGTCTGCGCAGGGTTCCATATTTCGCACTTTAACACCACAACCGTTCAATGCTAAGGCTTCCCGCCAAATGGAACTGTAGAGAAGAGTCTGCTGAACAAGCCAGGACCTGCCGCATACCAGTGCTGCCATCTGTCGAGGAGTTATGAAGGTGGAGGCATTACTTTTCATTCAACCCTCGTATAACATAAAATAACAATATAATAACAGTTTCCTAGTCTCTAGAGGGAGAGAAGAAAAGGTAGGCTCCTTCCACACTGCCCCTATATCCCAGGATCTATTCCCAGATTATCTGGCAGTGCAGACTCATATAATCCAGGTCAAAGAAGTTAATCTGGGATCAGATCCTGGGATATAATGTAGAAGCTTCATAATGCTTAGGTCTGGTTAAAGAGAAAGCTAAAGGATCTTATGTGTATTTTTAATATACCCTGTTTCCCCCAAAATAAGACAGGGTATTATATAAATTTTTGCTCCAAAAGATGCATTAGGACTTGTTTTCAGGGGCACTCTTATTTTTCCAAATTGACTTTTTAAATTAACTATATCTAGGGATTATTTTTGAAATAGGACTTATATTTCCAGCCTCCTCAGAAATGCAGAAAAATCATAATAGGTCTTATTTTCAGGGTAGGTCTTATTTTTGGGGTAACAGGGTATGTTTTTATGTTTGCACGTTAACTATGTTTAAATATGTTATTTTAAAGATGGGTTTGATTATGTTGTGCCCTGCCATTAGAGGTGGGTAATTTATTATTACAACTTCCTATTATTATTATTATTATTATTATTATTATTTTATTTTATTTTTATTATTTGTTGATTTCAATTCATGGTGATCCTCTTGTGCTGGTTTTCTTGGTAAGATTTACTAAAAGGAGGCTTGCCATCCCTTTCTACTAAAGCTTAGAAAGTATGACTTGCCCAAGGTCACCCCGGGGATTTCCATGGCTGAACTGTGAAATTTGAAGTTACACTGCATTATATGAGTCTAAATTGAATGCAGTTTCAAACTGCATTGTATGGCAGTGTACATAGGGCCTAAGTATTTGAACTTGAGAAATCGTGGGCAAATTTGTAGATGGCTATTCTAAAGAGTGAGAGATAAAAGGTTTCGAGTCTCTGGAAATGAGGAGTTTCTCTGCTACATCATATGGATTGGTGTATTCAGTTTTGATGACATTATGTAACAAAATAATAATAGGAGCCCCGGTGGCGAAGTGTGTTAAAGCACTGAGCTGCTGAACTTGCAGACCAAAAGGTCGCAGGTTCAAATCTCGGGAGCGGACTAGCGCCCGCTGTTAGCTCCAGATTCTGCCAACCTAGCAGTTCGAAAACATGCCAATGTGAGTAGATCAATAGGTACCGCTCTGGCGGGAAGGTAACAGTGCTCCATGCAGTCATGCCGGCCACATGACCTTGGAGGTGTTTACGGACAACGCCAGCTCTTCAGCTTAGAAATGAAAATGAGCACCAACCCCCAGAGTCAGACATGACTGGACTTAACGTCAGGGGAAACCTTTACCTTTACTTTTATGTAACAAAATATGAATAATTATCTGTTCTTGGTTTGAAAGCATTATTTCCTGTTTAATTGTGCGGAACTTACTTTAAAAGTAGTTCTTATACTCCAGAAACTTCATTTTTGTGGCTGCTATAAAATATGATGAATTGACTTGATGAAATATTTATTGAAAAACTATAGCAAAATGTGTTGCAGGATGTCCCGTAAAAAGAAAGTTTTTTTGCAGTTTAATAGACCTTTCCCATGTTTTTATGATCAAACCAATTAGGAAATGAAATTTATAACCCAGGAACAAAAATCATGTTACATATTCCAGGGGAGGGAACTGGCAAAAACCACCTCTGAAGTTAACCTGCCTAAGAAACCCCTATGAAATCCACAGATTTCCATCGACAGATTGTTGTACCATACTTAATACAAATAAGACAACCCCTGAAAATAAGCCATAGTATGTCTTCTTGAGGAAAAATAAATATGTGTCCTTTCGGGGAAACACGATAGCATCAAACAGCAATGTTTTTAGCATGTGGGACTAGCCTTCTGCCAAGGTGATAAACTAAAGTGACACTTACTTTAGTAGCCCCCAACACTCTATGGCTTTAGCTGCTGTGCCTTTCATGCTCCCTTTATAGTTCTCTGTAGGGCAGTATAAGATGATTTCACTGGTGATAGGCCCCTCAAGCAGGCAGTCCCTTATATTCCTTTCCAGGCAGGAAAGCAAGTGATGAGGATCCTAGGTTTTCAGTCGGAGGACATTATTGGAAAAGAGGCCACAGCAAATGGATGATGGGAACAGCTATGACTCTTCTCCTTTGGAGTAGTTTTGTTGCATCTTCTCCTTGGTGACCTACAAGAGGTAAATCCTGGACTCATCTAGACTGATGATTTTTACTTTGTTGGTTTCCTGTGCTTCCCATTCAAACAGTCTCAATTGCACCTCAATTTATTTGTGAGAATCTTGATTATAACGTGGGTTGTGATGTTCAGTGGGGATATGTTCAACCTGCTTGCATCCTTCTGCAGATGCTTCACATAGTCTCCTCCTGTGTGTCTCCTCTCAATAATGTTTTAAGTCACAATGAAGTTACCGTAGATACTCAAGTATAAGCCGACCCAAATATAAGCCGAGGCACCTAATTTTATCACAAAAAACTGGGATAACTTATTGACTCGAGTATAAGCCGAGGGTGGGAAATGCAGCAGTTACGGGTAAATTTCAAAATAAAAATAGATACCAATAAAATTTCATTAATCGAGGCATCAGTAGGTTAAATGTTTTTGAATATTTACCATATTTCAAAGAAAAGCAATAAACTAGCTCTATAAGTGGAAAAGTAGGAGCAACAAAAACAATATGGTATCAACAATAACCTAATAATAATAATAATAATAATAATAATAATAATAATAATAATAATAAATACTTCATTTGGATCCCACCCTATCTCCCCATGGGGACTCAGGCCGGCTTCCAACATAGTAACAGGCAAACATTCAATGCTTATATAAACAATGCAGAGCTAGATATAGATCTATAATTATAGATACTAATTTCACATATGCATTTCCCCCTGAAACGTTTGCAAATCCCTGTGTGTGTGCATTTCCCCTACACTATTTGCAAGCCATATATATATTCATATCTATCTAGACATGTCTATATATATTTGTGTGTTCATTTCCCCACTGTAATATTTCCAAGCCCTATATATATGTAGGTAAGAATATATTCATATCTATCCAGACATCTCTCTTTTGCAGAGACTTGCAAACATGAGGGTAAATTCATATATAAAAATTAATGTATATGTATGGCTACAGAAACACAGGTACATGGATCTATATGTAAAAGGATTTGTAAAGACCTGCAAACATATGAGGGGAAATTCATATATAAAATTAATGTATATAGATAGATACACATATAAAGGTACATAGAGATGGCAAAAGCTTGCAAAGGGTTAGTGCCTATATTATCTGTAGGAGAGTTTAACAAATATTTCAGGGGAAAATGTTTTCATAAGATTAATGAATATGTATTTTTCTTCTTGCTGACTTGCAAGGGTGTTCTTCTTTCCAAAACATTCCCTTGATTAAGAGCGAGGGAGGCTTTGCAAAAGTAAACACACTGATAAGGGAAGAGAGAAATAGATCACATATTGCAAGCAATAGCCTGCAGGTTCCGTTGCCGGCCTTGACCTTGACCCGATTATAAGCCGGGGGAGGCTTTTTCAGCTCATAAATAAAGGCTGAAAAACTCGGTTTGCAGTACTAGTGCCAGCTTTCCAAACTATTTGTCGTGATACATTAGTGTCGTCTGCAGTGTAGGTATCGTGCAAACATGAGAAACCTCAGTCTATGTGAAATAAGTAATAAAAAATATAAATTAAAGGTTTTAATGAGGTGTGTTGTGTCCCCAGAAATTTCACTATTACAATTGTAATAATGAAATGTATGGGGACATTATCTCTTGCAGGAGTTGGTTTAACCTATGGTTTGCAACTAAAAATGAATTACTATCACAAAATTATGCAGGCCTAAAAAGTGCGTCACCAACATGAAATGTTTGGAAAGCTCTGTACTAGTGGTACGCTGTAATGGTGCAATTTCTGTACCTGTTTTCTGAGAGCAGGTTCATACACACCCTCCCTAGGACAGAGAGTGAGGATGAAGAGAGGTGATCTTGCTCTAGGGAAACATAGGAATAGCACTACTGGTTTATCACTACTGCATTATATCAGATAATCCTTTATTTAAAAAATCCAAAGCTCTATGTGCAAGCAATAGACCTTCACACTCTGCATACATATGTATCAACCTCAGAAAAACTTCGGACATTTCCAATCACATACTCTCTTTCCTTTTCTCTCAATCTTGCAGTTTCAACCCAACTTGAAACTGATATGTGGGTGTGGGTGTTAATCTTTCTGAACACAGGAGCCCTACTGTTTCATCACAAAGGCTTTATTGCTTTTCAAAATACCGGATATATTAAAAGGATTTCTAAGGGTTGGGGGGAATGAAAACAGAGCTAATATCCTGAAAGCAGGGAGGGGTGCGCATTTCAATCATCACAAGTCAAGTGATGACCATAATGTATGGGTTTTTTAAAAAACCTTACTTTTCAGCTACAAACAAAATAATTTAGAATAATATGGAAAAGAGACACAGGGCAGATAAAAATAATATTTTAAGGAATCTGCTACCACTAGGTACAGTGACGATGACCAATTTGGACAGCTTTAGAAAGAAATGGAACTAAGGCCACTTCCACATAGCTGAATAAAATCCCTCAATATCTGCTTTGAACTGGGATATGTGGCAGTGTGCACTCAAATAACCCAGTTCAAAGCAGATATTATAAACATTCATATTACCAGTAATACCAGATGTTGGGGGAAACGAGGAGCATAGTAATGTTTATTTATATATATCCTACAATTTCTCTCAGCTTAGATCTTGCATTTGTAAGATATATACTAATAAAGCTGCTTTTCCAAGTGTTTTAGAAAAAAACAACAGAGCATCAAAGAGAAAAAAGGTGCCAGGGAATTAATAAAGCCAGTGAGGGTTTTGTAAAAAGCAGAAAAATGACAAAAAACTATAATTCGGCAATGGGCCCTGCTTCCCAACACCCCTTAATTATTCTAGCTACACAACAAATGTGTATTACCAAGAAATAAATCACAATCGAAGAGAACATTCTTCTTATTTATTCAAAAGCTAGGTATGACAAAGAGAGGATTAAAATGTAATATGCCACCTTTTTACATGAACTGCTTGACAATCTATTAGAGACCACTTAACATGTCTCCCTGTTCAAAAATGCTCACACACAAATAACCATTAATATTTTATACACAAACGTTTATTTCTCAAATAAACAGCCCCTTTAAACACAAGGAATGGAGTCTAAATCCTCATCAAGATGAATCCCAAATTAAATCTTCCCAGGATGCTGTGCAATCACTGTGTTCTTAGTCACTACTGGCTTTAACATCAAAATCAACAAAGACATGTTATTTAAAAATCATGCTACTGGATTTCTAAGCTCTGCCTCTGATCCTCTCTATGGTGATCCGCAGTGTCTTAAAAATTGTACATCGCCAGATCTGAACCAAATGTGGAATAGCTGTGTACTGAACACAAAACAAATGAGAAATAACTTTACAAGACATAATCAAGTTCATAACGAATGTAGGTGTTCTTTTCGTCATTGTAGATCCGTGGATAATGTGCTATTAAAGCATCCTGTGAACCAATGTAGATGGAATTATAGATCTTCCAATACACATCTCTGACTTTTCTGGCAGGGTGAAACAAACCCTAAAGAAAAACACAACACAAATAAGCAAAATTAAAACTTCACAATCATTTTAAAATTAGAGCCTTAGCTATATCATAAAGATGCTCACAGCTAAAATTTTACATATTAAGAGATTTAATCCACATATGCTCTTCTCTTTTGACAAAACTACCACAAGTCACTCAAAGTTTTAGGCCCCTTCTACACTGCCATATAATCCAGTTCTAAGCAGATAATTTAGATTTTATATGACAAAGTAGAAGGACCCTTAAACAGCCTGTGCATTGGAACAAGCAAGAAGGGGAACAACAGAGGCCCCAATGCAGATTTCTGCAAGAACCCAGAGAGTTCCAAATTAGTAAATAACTGCTTTTTCAGCTTGCTTGAAAAAATGTCACAAATGTATTAAGATGTGTAGCACAGCATGTTACAAGCAATAAGTCCCTTTATATATATATATATATATATATATATATATATATATATATACACACACATACACGATCAAACCAGCTCACTCACCTCTAAAAAGTTAAATTTCTGAGAACTCTTCATGTGTTTCTAATTTTATATGATGATGTAACATTTATTTAGAACAGTGCTTCTCAACCTGTAGGTCCTCAGATGTTTTGCCCTTCAATTCCCAGAGATCTTAACAGCTGGTAAACTGGCTGGGGTTTCTGGGAGTTGTAGGCCAAAACACCTGGGGACCCACAGGTTGAGAACCACTGATCTAGAATATTTTGTTGGGTTTTTTGTTGTTGTTGTTATTCAACCAGCTCATGTTTTTTGTTTGTTTGAATCACTGAAAGAACTGTACTTGAATACAGTGACACAGAAAGTCTATTAACATTCCATTTGTGGTTCTAAGTCATAGAATCATAGAGTTGGAAGAGACCATATGGACCATTCAGTCCAATCCCCTTATGCCATGCAAGAAAAGCACAATCAAAGCATCCCTGACAGATGGCTATCCTGCCTCTGTTTACACGCCTCTAAGGAAGGAGCTTCCACCACACTCCAAGGCTGAGAGTTTTACTGCTTAACAGCTTTTATAGTCAGGAAGTTCTTCCAAATGTTCAAATGGAATCGCCTTTCCTGTTTTTTGAACCAATTGCTCTGAATTCCAATTTCCAGGGCAGCAGAAAACAAGCCTGCTCCCTCTTCCTAATGCTGATTCTTTCTCCCCAGGACTAAACACAGATCATTATGAAGCAGAACTGCAATATAGGGAACAGACGGCAATTGAACTATTATTCTCTACCCACCTAATATACCTTTTTTGCTCACATGCAAGCTGCCACATATTAGCAAATCAGGTTTATTAATTGTACCCTTCACACTTGGTTAATAGACATTGGTTCTTTCTCCTACCCTGGACATTCCACAGCTATATTCCACTTGCTTTACCATTATCAGATACTCTGAAGATGCCAATCATAGATTCAGGCGAAACGTCCGGAGAAAATGCTGCTAGAACACAGCCATACAGCCCAGAAAAAACACAACACCCTGGTTATTCTGGCAGTGAAAGCCTTTGACAATACATTAAGTGCCACATACTTTTAATAGTAAAACTTTTACCTGTAAACAATACTGCAACATTCGGCAGGGCCCAATGGCCACCCGCAGGCCTTCCAGGGCGCCCATGACAGCTTGGATGACGTGAGGCGAGGTCTCAAACACATTCGGCCACACGTAGTTTAACAAGTGATTCAACGAGTCTTCACAGCCAAAACCATATACCCCAAGGGACATATGCTGGACCACGGCACTCGCCGTCTGTCTGTGAACAAGGTCCCTGGAAAGGAAATTGGAGAGGTACCAGTTTAATAGCTTGTTTAACAGCCCTTTGCTTTTGCAAAGGTAACAGAATGTGCACTTGTGTAACATAAATATATGTTAGAAGTTAAATTTCTTTTGGTAAAGTAAGAGTTCCTTGTCATAATGTTGCCATTCTATCTTTATTCCTCCCTAAAGGAATTAAACTAATTAGGGTTGGGAGAAAATTATAATGTGTCTTATTCACAGGGCCAAACATACTATTAAGCAAGGCTCATACCCTACCTACCTAATTGCTTTACCACCCCTAAATGTCATCCTGCTTTCAATCAACATTCCTCTCTCCCTCAAATTAGCATAGATTTGCACCAAAAAGACAATGGATCAGTATAGGCTGAGTGTTCCTTTATCCAAAAATCTCCAAAACCCAAATCTTTGCTTCCTGATGAACCAATATACATACACTTTGTCTCGTGCACAAAATTATTTAAAATATTGTATATATGAAACACAAATAAATTTGGTGTTTAGACTTTAAACCCTATCTTCAAGATGCCATTACTGTGATATCTTGGCTTAGACTTTAATTTGTTCCATAACCAAGCTCTTATCTCAAAAAGCTCTTATCTCAAAGCAGTTTTTCCATTGTAATGCAATATAAATGGTATTCATTTCTTCCGGCTCTCTAACACCACCCACCCCCCCCCCCCAATTTTTGTTACGTGTTTTTACATAAGAAAATGTGCTTTATAAATAACAAATTATATATAAATGCACATTCACACGGAACAATAAAAATGAAAGATCAACTTTAAAATGGTAGAAGCACAAAGTGAAGAGACAGAAGCATCATTTTCTTCATACTGGATTCATTCCAGCTTCCCTCCCCCTTCTCTTGCTCTCTCTCTTCATGAAACCAAACATATCAGGAATAAAAACAACACAAAATCAACTAACCCAGTTTTTCAAAGCAGAGAAAAGCACAAAGCACAGAGGTAGCTCCCTTGAAGTCCTAAAGCCCTTTACTTTTATGTTAGCGCTCCCTCTGGAGCTAACTCTCAACTCAAAAAGCTGCCTGTATGTCAAGGCAAAACACGGGCCGAGCAACAGTTCCAAATTCAAAACTTTCTTAAGTTAGGATGCTCTTAAGTCAAGGTTACACTGTACAGTGTTTCCTCACTTATCGCTGGGGGTAGGTTCCAGGACCACCCACAATAAGTGAAAATCCGCGAAGTAGGGACGCTATATTTATTTTAATATTTATACATTATTTTAGTAGTTATACACTATTTTAATTCTTTATCAACCAATCGTGTGTTGATAAATTGCCGCCTTCTCCTCCCATTGTTGCTTTGGCTCCTTTTTTCTCCCTTTGGCTTCTCCTTCCTCCCCTTCCTTAGGCTTTAAATTGTAATTTTTATGATTTATAATAGTCTTTTAGAGTTTATTGAAAAACCGTGAAACAGCAAATCCACAAACAGTGAACTGCGAAGTAGTGAGGGAACACTGTACATGGAAAGACACGGGGCAGGACCCATGGAAGGGAAAAGCACTTGGGATCTATGAGAATAGTTATCTCATTCTGTCTCTTTTACTACTAGCAATCCTCCTGGACTTCTAGTAGTAATTAAAATTAACTGCCCCTTTAGAAATAATTTTACATGCATTTCTTTCATGGACTGAGAGCAGATTAGCTCATGCCTTTTTCATTAAGAGTAGTTTCCATTTCTAAGGGGGAAATCATTATCTGGCAAACAAGATAAAAATAAAGAATCAGTGGCACAATTTATTGTGGGAAGGCAGGAAAGGTGCCTCACCTGTCCATTAAAGCATCTTCGAGCAATGGGGTTACAGCATAGATGTAGTCTTTTCCCATTTCTCCAATATATTCAAAGAGGAAGGAAAGAGATTTCAATACACCATTCTGGACGTTCAGCTCTGGAACTCTGTATTCATTCATGAGTGCAGGGAGGACGGTGAAAGGAGAGCAGGTTTCAGCTACAATGGCTATCGCTACCGTGGTACACACTCTGTTCTGTCTTTCTTGTACTTTCAAATTATTTAGAAGTGTTGCCAGCACATCATGGGGTCTGGAAGAGAGTGATACATGAAAAAATAAATTAAGGAAACCTCACATCAATTAGAAATCAGTTTAAATATTAAAATACACCTATGTAAGCTTTTTAAAAAGGCCTAGCAAATTCTCACATCTAATGAACTGGATCTTCCCATTTTCCCCAGATTTTGGTTTTCCAATACTGCCTTCAGAACATGTAGGTGAATCCAAAATTCTCTTTTGAATCTCACAGTGTATAGTGAGTGCTTATATATCATCCTGCTAATCTTCAGATAAAAAAAGGAAAAGAATATTTGAAAGGAAAAACATCTAAATCTGATCCTGCACATATCTGTTTTAAAAAATGGTTTTTGGCTGGTTAGGCTGCCTGTAATGGCATGGGCTCCACCCCCATTTTTTCAGTTGCAACAGAACAACGCCTGTTGAAAAACGTCTGCTTTCGGTTTCTTTAGGTTACACGTGGATTGCGGAAAGGGAGGCAGCAGCTAGAAGGGCAAGGATCACAGGAAGCAGGGTTTCTTAAGTCCTCCCTCTTGATTTGGAGGTGGAATGCAAGCGTGAGGGGGGGGGGGCATTCTAAGAAAGGCCCCAGTTCTCCTTTCCGGCACCTTGAAATCAAAAGAAAAGGGGGGGGGGGGCTTTTTTAGGGAAGCCGAAGGCAGAATACAGGTTGACCCCTCTTCCTTCCCTGGTAAACCCCCTTAAAATGCCTTGCTAAACTGTCTCCTGCAGTCAGAGCTGTGCGCATCCCAACTCCTGTCTCCTCTACAGTAGAAACAGTTTTAACAAAGCATATGATCCAAAAATGGAGCACCCAGATGGCGTAGTGGACTAAGTGACTTGAAGGTTGGGTTGCTGACCTGAAAGCTGCCAGGTTCGAATCCCACCTGGGGAGAGTGTGGATGAGCTCCCTCTATCAGCTCCAGTTCCATGCGGGGACATGAGAGAAGCCTCCCACAAGGATGGTAAAAACATCAAAACATCCAGGCGTCCCCTGGGCAACGTCCTTGCAGACGGCCAATTCTCTCACTCCAGAAGCAACTCCGGTTGCTCCTGACACGAAAAAAATAATAATCCAAAAATGATTTTTTTTGCATGTGCCTGGTGGTTTCTTAAGCCTGTTGTCTGAAACCCAGGTCTCTCTAAAGACAGAAGGAAAAAAATTGCAGAAATGGGGATTTTTAAGCCCTTGCCTTAAACCCATGTCTCCTTGAAAGAAGGGAAAGGATTGCAGGTAGCAGGGTAATTTAAGCCATTTCCCTAAATATGATGGGAAGGGGAGTCTCGTAAGTTCCCCATTGCCGCCAATTGGCCAGATCGAAAACAGATCTTTCAGTTGCCATAAGATTATCACCCTGCCAAATTCTGGAAGCTCCCGAAAACAGATTGGGGGCCACGCTGAAATTCGGGACACCGAAAACTGATCGGGGTTTAACCAAAATGCACAACCCTAGTGCCTAATCAGTAAAGAAACTCACAGCCAGTGGACTTAATATTGTTAACTTGTCATTCACAGTAAAAACAATCCTTGACACATTGCTGGATAAATATATACTTACCCAATAGCTTTTGCAATATAACCAAACGTATTCACCGTAGCTCTTCGAATAGCTTTCTTATGTGCTTTTAACAACTCTAGCAGTTCAAAGCAAATCCTCATCCATTCCCTTGCAGAAACATACTCTGCCCCCCTGATAAAAAAAATAAAAAGTTTTTGTTTAGCTAAATTGGAACATTTTAATGCAGATATATATATATATATATATATCTTTACTATAGTAAGAACAAAAACTGAAATTAATAAAGTTATTGTGGGAATTACTATAAAAGCAACTGCACTTGTCCTATGGTGTATATGTGCTTATATATTATAGCCTAATGCATTTCATTAATTATTTATTATTACAATTTTTTTTAAAAAAAAAACCAAAAACACTATTTTTTTCCTAATGATTGAAAAGAGATGCTCTAGTGACTTATACAAGGAACAGCAAATCACCTTACCTGTCTGCAATACGTCCAACCAGGTCAATGCAATTTTCCTGCACCTTTTCGTGCCTGTTCTTCAAAATAGGTGTGAGTCTTGGCAGCAGGTCTTTAATTGGAGGAGTCATTTTGTGCATACCTATTCAGTGTAAAAAATAATACTTTAGGTCTTAGATCAGGGGTCCCCAAACTTTTTAAACAGGGGGCCAGTTCACGATCCTTCAGACCGTTGGAGGGCCAAACTATAGTTGGCCACCGAACAATAATAATAATAATAAACAACAACAACAACAACAATAATAATAAAGAGGGTTGGAAGAGACCCCTTGGGCCATTTAGTCCAACCCCCTTCTGCCCTTATGCACCAAAAGCACAAGCACAGCACCCCTGACAGATGGCCACCCAGCCTCAATGTTAATAATAATAATAATAATAATAATAATAATAATAATACAGGGTTTTGGAACACAATACTCCTGACCTCACAATTGTGTTAAAAAACAAAGTATGGATTGTCGATGTTGCAATCCCAGGTGACAGAAGGATTGAGGAGAAACAACTGGAAAAGCTGACAGGATATGAGGATTTAAAGATCGAATTACAAAAACTCTGGCACAAGCCAGTCAAGGTGGTCCCAGTGGTGATTGGCACACTGGGTGCAGTGCCTAAAGACCTTGGCCTGCACTTAAACACAATCGGCGCTAACAAAATTACCATCTGCCAGCTACAAAAGGCCACCTTACTGGGATCTACACACGTTATTCGCCGATACATCACACAGTCCTAGACACTTGGGAAGTGTCCGACGTATGATCCAATACAACAACCAGCAGAGTGTCTGCTGTGGACTCATCTTGTTGTGTTTCTAATAATAATAATAATAATAATAATAATAATAATAATAATAATAATAATAATAATAATAATAATAATAATGACTTTAAGAGAAGAAGAGACCCCTTGGTTCATTTAGCCCAACCCCCTTCTGCCCTTGTGCTGTGGGGGCCGGATAAATAGCTTCGATGGGCCGCATCCGGCCCCCGGGCCTTAGTTTGGGGACCCTTGTCTTAGATTCTATCGTCCCAATTAAAAATTAATTTATGAGCAAACAGTCAAGACAAACACTTACCTATGACATTCACAATGGCTTTGAGTGCTCCTAAAATACTGCCCAGCACTTCGGGGTATTCTTCACCCAGATACTCATAGAGCACGACACCCAAGTGTCCCATCAATTTTTCCTAGAAACAAAAAGAAAGGGTTTATAATCTAATCCTTCTAGACTAAAACCAACTTTTCTCTCCCCCCCCCCCCCCAACTCAAATAGTAGAAGAAAAGTGCATACCTCTTGACAGGTCTTCATGACAACTGCAGTACGAGATATCAGGTCAGCCGCTTGCTGTCTTACTTTGGCCGATTTGTTGTTCAAACGCCACAAAACGGTACCACAGATCTGGGGCAAGTAGGGTTTTACTCGCTTACCCAGAGCATTGACCACTGTGCCAAAACCATTCAACATCACCGAATCCTATTGGCCAAAAAGTGAGGAAAACCTGGATATTAGTATTACCAACATTATAGGTTGCTTAACTTCAGTCGTTCCTATGACACCATTTTAGTAAAGTCAAATCCTAGCCTATTACTCGGGGGACATGACAAGCAAGCAGAATGGGAACAGCAAGGACTAAATTCTAGCACCATAATCGCAAAACTTGAGAAAACAATGCAAGGCTGGTTTGAGCCCTCAAATCTGAACAAATATATAATTCTCTGCTGATAAGTCATTTCTCAGGGAACGAAATTAAGTGTTATTTAAAATATGAGAATTTCAGCATCATTTTGTAATAGCTAAACCAAAGGCAACATTGTTCCAAAAGCCAAACGGACTACACGGCTCGAGTCTGAGAGCTTTATTTCTTCAGCCAAAGAGAGAAATGATAAACTGGTGCTGATCTTCTGCTTAGTTGAGGCAAAGCCTTGCCTTGGAAACATTCCAAGCACAACAACCAACAGAAGAAGTGGCAGGAGTGTTCCTTGTTTTCTTCCCCGAGACGCAAAGGAATTCCTCTGCCCTATACATTCAACTGCTCATTACTCTAAACCTGGATCCAGAATTGAAAGTACAAAAAATCATATACCTCTGTAGTCTGTTCCTGGAAGGCATACAAGATGCCATCAATAAGCTGTTCCTCCAGTTTGTGGTCAATATCTGCTGCACCCAAGTTCCCCATGATCTTCTCTATGGTCTCCATAACCATTTTTCGGTACTGCTCAGCCTCATCTTTCAAATCATCCACAATCCTTGAAATAATCTCTGCTGCTCCAACTTTGTTTGCAAGCTCCACAGTTGTATCAACCAACTAGAATATATATAGAAATAAACATTGATTAGTTCAGAAACTCACTTGAAACCAGCATGGTAAATACTACCCCAAAAGGCACCATACTTTTATTTTAGAAATAAAGTAGCCTTCTAGTGAGTAGTAAAAATAAACCTTACAGCTTGCTGCTAAACAATCTAATTGGATTTATAGTCAGCACACATTTTGGTGCCTCGAATGTTAGACCTGTTTCTGGGTACCGGTATATCTGACTTGCTGATTTCAAAAATGGCACCAGCTTTCCCTAATCGGTTCTAGTTTTAGAGATACAGAACATATGCTGTATACCAATCACCATCAGATTGCACACATAACTATTGTCTAAATAGAGCTGATTCATTCTATCAGATACAATTTTCTGAATCAGTGCCCCGAATTATTATTGTTGTTATTATATGTTTATTTATACCCTGCTTTTTCCCTCCACAAGGAGACTCAAATAACCCCAGGAACAGGCCTAAAAATCAAGAAACCAAGTATTTTCTTTTATCGGGCTGTATAATCAGCATGAAATATACGATGTGGCTCATTCTGAAACATTCTATTTCTGAGAAGATATTGTACTTTAGTTGCCCACAATTGGGACTGTCTGTTCAAGCTTTAAAATGTGTTTATGGGGTAACTTCAAAATCTCAAAGGTACACAGAAGGAATAGAAATCTTTCAGATGAACGTTTTTCTAGAAATATTAATGTCCAAAAATAATAACCAAGACACAGATGGACACTGAAGAAAAGCTATCTGCTTCCTAGCAACCAGCATTTGTATTAAAAGCTTCAATGACAGGAAATGTGTTAGTTTTGTACATTGTCCAGTAATCCATCCTGAGTTAGCATTGAGGACTTCTGTCGTAGTTGGGTCAAGGGGTAGGCTCTGGTACTACTGCTAGTAGGAGAAAAAGGGATAACAGGGAACAGGTGTCTGATGAAGAACAGCAAGTGAAAAGGATTCGTGAAATACTTATGGCTCCCTCTGAGGATGAAACGTTTGAAGGATTCTCTAATGGGGAAGAGGGAGATGCTAGAGGATGATGAGTTGACAGAGAGTAGAGGGATTAAAAAGTCAACTTGGGAGCAAGAGTCTGATGGGGAGAGGGAAAGAAAGAAGATCTGGGAAATACTTATGGCTCCCATGGAAGATGAAACGTTTGAGGGTTTTTCCGGGGATGATGGGTCTGGGAGTGAGCTGGAGAATGCTGACTGGACTCAAGTAAGTGTGGATGATGAGCCAGGTCATGGAGCTGCATCAGGGGATTGGCAAGCCTCTCATACTTCTGGGACACAGGGAGATCTAAGTCTTGAACGGAGATGGTCTGGAGAGATGAGGGGCGAGGTCCTCTAACAAGATCAAGATCAGCTGCAAGAAATAAGGAGAGGGCGGAGGTCTCATCAGGATCAGACTCCAATGAGTAAGTTAAAAGTGGAGTTTGGAGAACTGTTGCTTTTGCAGAAGGCAAGGTGTCTTTTGGGACGTTTCTTTGTCGCTGCCTGTCTCCTTGGGTTCTGGCTGTACAGCTTCGTGTTCCTGTGTCTGGTCTACTTCCTGGATTGGCGTTCCTGGTTCTTCGACTCTGGTCTGTCCCTTGGCAACGACTTCGCTTGCTCCCGCTTCAGCGATTCCTGCTCTGGCAATCCGTTTGGTGTTCCTGGCTCGATTCTGGTCTGTTTACTGGTGACGACTTCGCTTGCTCCCGCTACAGTGTTCTCTGCTTTGGCGCCCCGTTTGGCGTTCCGTTTTGCTCTTCTGGCTCTTTGACTCCGGTTTGTTTCCTGGTGACATCGCTCGCTCCCGCGCTCCCTGCTTGGTGTTCTGTTTGGCATTTTTGGCTTTTGACTCCAGTCTGCTTCTTGACAACGGCTTTGGACATCCCCAGCGGTTTCTGGCTTTGTTTTAAGAGCAGTTAGCTCTTTTTGATTCTCTGTGCCACAGCGTTGCATGGCGTTTGTTTTCTGGAACATTTTGACTGTGTTTAAATTGGATTATCTGGCTAGATAATCGGGATTATCTCTTTACTCCTATTTTAGTGCCTTTTTGTTGCTGAATCTACTTCCTTTTGTTTATAACACTGAAGTTAAGTGTTTTTAAGTTCAACCTCTCATTTAATAAACGTTTGTTAACACTATTTGTGCGTGTGGCACTTTAAGAGGAGTCTGTGTCTTAACAACTTCCCTGTTACTGCTTCTGAATTACATTATGTAATGTGATTTTTGTTCCTGGGTTATAAATGTCATTTTCTGATTCTACTATAAAAACATAGAAAACATTTATTAAACTCAAAAAAACTGTTTTTGCAGGACATCCTGCCGCACATTTTGCATGAGTTTTTCAATGAATATCTCAACCAATATCTCAACCAATTCAACCTAGTTTGTGGCAGCCACAAAAACAAGGTTTCTGGAGTATAGCAACTGCTTTCAAAGTAAGTACTGCACAATTAAAGAGGAAATGACACCTTTAAACCATTAACAGAAAAAACATTTTGCTACATGGTATTATCATTCAAGAATTCAGGGTTGAAAACTGTTTTTTTTAAAAAATTTAAAATGCTACCATACCTGTCTGTAATTTCTTCTGTCCAATGCCATTCTGTGTTGCCAGAAGTGCTTGAAAAATGGGGGCAAAATTTCTGTCTTAATGTAGTTTGCTTCCACACCATCTGTGCCACAGCACTGCTTGACTACCTAGAAAACAAATGAACAGCTAGTATGAAAATTTTGGTTCTCCAGAAGAAAAAAGTTATGTCAAAAATTTTAAATCTCAATTATATTAGTTTTATAAGAAATATTAGATTTTTCCAATACCTTTAACACAATCTTTTTCATTTCTTCATCAGGAGACTGGAACTCTCTGATAAGAATCAGCATCACTTCTCTGGTATAGTAGTTGGCATACTCAGCATCCATAAGTGGAATAAGATACCCAATAGCTTTCAAGAAGGCAGCCAGGCCCTAATGATACACAAAAAGACAAACATGTAAATATGGTAATGATTAAAAATATTCTTTAAAATGATCTGACAGAAATTCAGACTCACCTTTCCCCTGTGCTGACGGATACCCTTCCACAGGGGTTTGAGGACAGAATCGAAGGACTCTATGCCATAGGGAGTGGCTGCCTCCGCTAAAGCAGCAATAGCCAAAGCACTGATGGTGCGCACTTTTTGCTGCTCATCCACCAAACCTGAAAGAGAAACGTTATATATTCTTCTGTCATAACTGCCACAGAAATGAATCAACCACTACAAGAACACAGTGGCTCTATAGTAAAATCCTCCAGTCCTAGAAACACAAACTTCTGACATATTCTGTTCATGTGGCAAGCTAGCCTTAGGCTCCATTTATGCAGAATAAAACATAGAAAATACCGTATTTCATCACATAGTAATTGCACTCCAGCCACCACAACAGCTGACAATCATCTCAAAAAGGAAGTGCAAATAACACTATGTAACATGACTATTGTTCCTGGGTTATAAATATCTTTTTATAATTGATTCCATCAAAAATATGAGGAAAATGTATTAAACTGAAAAAAATTGTTTTTGCAGGACATCTTGCAACACTTTTTGCTCCAGTTTTTCAATGACTATCTCATTGAGTCTCATCCAATTCAACCTAGTTTGTAGCATCCACAAAAGCAATGTTTCTGGAGGAAATAACACTTTTAAACCAGTAACAGGAAAAAAAAAAATTCAAATTTTGTTACATAGTGACAAAATTTGTTACAATGTTACAATGTGACATTTATTTATTCATTTATTTCAGACATTTATATCCCATCCTTCTCACCCACCCGGGGGGGGAGGGGGGAGGCTCAGGGTGGCCTCACAATCAGCAATCATTAATGCTAAAAATGTAATACTTAAAACAGTTACGATTAAAACAAATTAAAACATTAATTAAAACATCCGTTTTAAAAGTGCAACATCACATCTACATCACTGTTAATGTTATGGTTGAGCCTTATGGCTCCGATTCTGGGAGACGTGGTCGTAAGACTCCTCGGGAGTCAGACACTCTCGAGGAGCAGAAAGGAAGCGGCTGCGGGACTTATTTGCAGAACCATCTGACGAGGACTCCTTTGAGGGTTTTACTGAGAGAATGGAGGAAGAGATGGTTAGCTCAGAGGAGGATGACATGGAATGGACTCGTGTGAGGGAGGATTTGGGTGCCACCGGCAATGACAGTATGGAAGGCGATTGGGGACCTTCAGGATTAGACCCGTGGACAAGCTGGAGAGATGGAACGGGATCCACAGCTGGGGATGCTGTGGGGCGTAGTCAAAGGTGTTTCAGCTCTGATGAGGAGGATGATGATGAGGCACCTGGAATTAGGGTAACAGCTGATAGCGATGAGGAGTTGTAAACTGGCATAAAATGGGGTTTAGAATCCAGGGTTAATTGCGTTGGGCAAGGTAATCTGGACGAACGCTTGGGATCTTGCTGGGAATTTCCTGAAGACGGGTGTGTTTCGTTTGCTGAATACCTTGGACCTCCGTCGTCTTCTTGACGGACGCCAATTGTTTACTCTGGACTGACTGACTGGCTGACTGACTGACTACGACCTCGGACTATCCTTCCTGTGACTATCGTTGGAACTGGTGAACTACAAACATCTGTACCTGGCTCACGACCTTCGGACCGGATTTAGACCTCGCTGACCGCTGCTGCCCCTGATTGATGTGTTTGAACTCGGAGATTGTTTGCTGCTCGGAGGAGTAACTTCTTAGTTACTCAATCACAGCTTTTGGTTGCAGAGAAGTATCTGCTGCCAGTTATTTGTGTTTCTTTGAACCTTTGTTTACCAGCTTCTGTTTGTTTATAGTCCCAGGCTGAAGTAAGCATTTTTGGTTTAACCCGGATTAAACTCCAGTTTAATCCGGTTTATCTTTTGAACGTTTTTTAGTTCCTTTTTACTTTGAAGGCCAGTGTTTGCCTAGCCCTTTGTCTTTTACGGGCATTTTTGGTTCTGTAACTTTAATAAACTGTGTTGAATCTTATCTGGTGGCGTTCTGTCCTTGACAGTTAATGTGATCTCAGCACTATTGCCCTGATGTATGGGAACAAAGATTTCTCATTTTACAACCCAAAATTTAAAAAGGAACCATTCGGTCCTTTAAGTTTTGATCTGAGGAAGGTGCAGAAAAATGCACTATTTCTAAAAAAATAAACAGAGGATGTATGCCTTACCACAAAGTGACATGAATGTAAATAGGATAAGGTCATGAAATAGACCTGAATCAAAGCCCTGTTACAAAACTTCCATCATTTTTCTTATGACACCTACCATGCTCGATAATTTCTACCAAACTTCTCAGATGAGGTAAAATGGCGCAACCCATCAGGATAGCAATCTGCTGCACAATCTTGATACCAGTGTGCCTGGCCTGCCAAGACTTCTTGCTTTTACACACAGCTTTCAAAAAGGGCAAAAGGGAAGGGATGCCCAAAGCAGAGGCAACAACAGCAAAGGCTCGGGCTGTTGTGTTACGGACGTACTCATCCATGTTATCAATATCCGGTCTCATGGTGGAGATCATGGTGGCCAGACCAGCTGCCTAAAAGACCAAAGGAACGGACACTATCATTACAGACATCCTACAAGAGTTTGAGAAGTCTACATTGTGTTCTGGCAAACAAGTTACTTCTCAATTACAACTTCTCAAAACTTCTGTCTTCACTGGATGTGCCTAAATTCAGTATGCACATAAATTCTGTCTTAAACTGTAGGCATTATTTTAAGAAGATAAGTATTTCAGAGGCACAACAGATGTGGCGAGCAATGGGGGATATTTTTACAAAATTACAAGGAGGGCAAGATCATCAATCCATATAGTTTAATTACTGATTTACAATAATATTACTATATTTCTTCGATTCTAAGATTCATGTTTCCCCCATATAAAGATAACTAAAAACAGGGTAGATCTTAGAATTGCAAGTGCTTTTCTATACATATAAGGTTTTATTTTCTGTTGGTGGGTCCTGAAATTACTGTGCGTCTTACACTTTATCGAAGAACTGAACTGAAGACAAAGGGTTTTTTTTTCACCCTGTAGCTTTATTTTTTGTTCCTGAAGCTTATTTCTTCTTTTCCATTCCTATTTTCAGATACAGGCAGCCCCCAAGTTATGAACAAGATAGGTTCTGTAAGTTGAATTTGTTTGTAAGTCAGAACAGATACATTTTGTAAGTATAACTCCTGCCAAATACAGATATATATGTTTGTTTTGCTGTCTGTGCTCTTGTTTCTGTCCCTGTGATAATTGGATTTTGAAAAAAATTGGTTTGTTGTGGAAACAAGAATTGGTGAGAATGATTCAGTGGAAACACATTTTCCCCATGATAACAACACTTCCAGGAGCAAATTTCCCTTCCTAGGGGAAGATTTCTCAGTTCCTGTTTTCTAACCCCTATTCTTAACTAAGAGTTGTTTGTAAATCAGATGTTTGTAACTTGGGAACTGCCTGTACTTTAATAATTTTAGGCAAAAATAGTTGCCATGTAGGGAATTAAGAACTACTAAGACTTATTTTCAGCACTTATTTTATTTATCTACTGAATAGCAGATGAGAAAGTAATATAAAAATTAGAGCAATGGTAAAATTAATCATCCCACTACTCAAAATCATAAGGAAATGGTCTCTGAGCTTCAAAAAAATGTACATGGATAACTGACACACTTATTCTCAGTCCATTCTCTAACAATAATAGCACAATTTATCAGAAAGACATTGTTATATTACCTTAGCCAAGTTGGAAATAATTTCTCTTCCTTCTACTCTGGCATAGTAGTCTTCATCAATCAGCAATGGTTCAATGACCACAAGGATCTAGAAGAAGTTTGACAAAAGTATTTTTTAAAAATCAGCTTCTATGCAAACACAGCTTTTAAAAATGATACTAAATGTGAAAGTAGAAACTATGCCTATTAATCTTAATTTTGTGTCAATAGGCACCTGGCAGCCTTAGCTAATATTCTTGACTTCCTCCCTCTCTCTATATAACAGATTTATTCATTCAAATGTATTACATCATTTCCCCTTTTTTACAGTATCTTGGACGGGGAGTATGCCATATTTTACACAAATTAAAATAGCATACATCAAACACACCTTAAGTATACTTCTTATCAGTTTTTAACTTTCCCCAATTATATCTTACTACATATACCGTACTATACTACATATCTTTTATCTATATACATATTTTATTTTATATTATATATTCCTCCTGACCTTTAATTTGTGCCACCTTCACCAGGACCAACCAACTTATCTTTACTTCCAAATGGAATAAGGTGTCTGAACACTGACTAATCAGGTGTTGAGTGATACACAATATTCTAGGTTACAAGTGATAAGCTAGGATTTAGAGCTGTGCAGATCAACTTTTGTGATTCCAAGCCCATAACTACATTGAAGCTAGCAAAGTTTACAATGTAACTTGACTTAGAATTACAGTATATGCAAATACAATGTTTTACATTTGTGTATATAACTACTAAAACATGTGAGCCTACAACACAGAACTATCTCTTATTCTGTATATATATATGTTATGGGCTTCTAGTAAAAGCGGTTATAAGCAATACACATAATTAATTTCAGCTAAACAAACCTTATGCACATATGGTCGGACCAAGTCATCCAGTTTATATAAAATCCTATCAATAACTTTGACAAGCAAATGGCGTTCTTGATCTTCAAGAGTTGGAGACATCAGCAGGGGCAAAATCTGATTGAACAGTGGACCGGCTCCAAATTCACGCGCTTTATCAGTAATCTGTCGTAAAGCGGCCTACCAAAGCAGAAGAAAAGCATTAAATGCAATCTATTCTATCCAGATTATCTATCTAAAACATAGAAAGTAAAAATAATCTTCATAAAACGTATGATTTTTTTATCGTCTAACACAGCAACTGTGTTCTTAAGTAAGCAGTATTTCAGAACAATTGTCTTTCATTTGCAGGTATACAATGAGCTCAAGACACTTAAAACAATCCTGGTAAGAAAACCTGTTATAAAATAAGCATAGCTGAAAGACACAAATTAGAAGTGCAAGGTAAAGCAGAAATCCAAAAGAATTAAAATAATGAAGACGGGAGAAAACTGAGGATGTCACAGTGGCCTCCTCTTACCTTCCTCATTGGAGGGGTACCGTTCTTGATCTTCAAAAGTAATTTCATTATTTTTCTCTCTTTCTGTTCCTCTGGACTAAGAGTTGATTCGTCAACATCAACCTGAAATGGATTTCAAGCATATCAGTTATTATGTTTTCCTAAATCTCCATGCAACTTAAGACCAAAAAAAAGTCTTAAAGTAGTATCTCACCAGTAGTTTATCAAAATATTGTAGGTCATCTGGCTTTAGAAAAGGAAGATTTCCTGAGGGCTGGTCGTTGACACTCTTCATGGTCCTATCTTCAGTCTGCATATGGAATCCAGTCATGCCGCCCAGAGGTGTGGGAGTCGCTGTAAGTTTACGAGCCGGAGTACGAATAGGAACATAACCCGCTGGAGGAGGGAGAACCTAAAAGGGAAACATGAGCATTTAAATTGCGTATAAGAGATCAAAACATTTCAGTATTAAAAACTAGAAAAGTATGGTGTTTTAAGGTGTCAAGAAAATGTATTACTGTAGACTAGTGCAAGCAACTGGCATTTGGGCACTTCTTGGCTCAGAAGTAGTTCAATGGAGGCTGCTTGTCTGAATAGCACTGCTTCTTAAGTCCATGCAAGGGAAACAGCTCCGATTAAACGATGGATGTGGTGCTCCTTTTAAAGCATACATGTCACAATCTCACTTCTATGAATGTTCTTTGGGAATTCAATCAGAAGCAGAGTGTGGCTTCATTTCCCTTCAGCATTTTAAAAATGGTTGAATGGGCCTTTTCTCCACAATCAAGATTGGGGATGGTGAGTATTGGCACAGGGCCCTTTCATGGTCTACAAAAACCGTCTCTGGGGGCTGTATTTCCCCCACATTAGCAAAGAAGCTTCTTGTAAGTGCCCTCATGCAAGTACTGCCTCCTATTTTTAACTTCAACAAACCTTGATTATATTTGGCAATTTGTTTAATTAAAGAGCACCAAATGCCCTATTCCCCACAGTGATTTTTATTTAATTAATTGTTACATTAAAAATGGTGAAATCCAGATATCCAACTGTCTAGGTCAGGGGTTCTCAAACATTTTCAGCTGCGGAACCCTTTTTGAAGTAAACGTTTCCTGTGGAGCCCCAAGAAATGTTTATATATTATATATTAAATTATATATAATGTATATATATCAGGCATGAGCAAAACCTTTTAACCAACATAAACTAACAGTATTTCAGTGGAAGATCTTAAGGGTCATCCAGTCCAACCCCCTTTGGCCATGCAGGAAAAGCATGATCAAAGCACCTCTAACACATGGCCGACCAGTCTTTGTAATAATAACTATTATAGTAATAGGAGCAACTTTGAAAACTACTGGTCTAAGTTAAATAAATTTCTGATAGGTATTTCACATTAAGGGATAAATGGTAACTCTATAATCACTAAGTAAAAATCAGATTTCTGAGAGTATAAACATGCTAAAAATTACAGTAAACAATCTGCCTGTTGATACGAAGACAGCAGGTGATGGTTTGAGTTTACTACATACCCTATAACCCTCCGGAAACACAGCATCCAACTCTTCATCTGAAAGGGGCCTGTTTCTCTCATCTATCTCTCTCTCCCATCGCCAGGCTTGGAGCTGTTCAGGAGTCATGCTCATTATATGACCTACAATGGAAACAAAACAATATGCCCATTTCTATAGCAATGAATATACCTATGAAATACTCTGAAACAAGGTGGATAGTTCAATTCTATACGCAGCTAATTTTCCAATTCTAATGATTGCGGGGGGAAAAATGGGACCTTTCTAGCAAATTTTGTTTTCAGTAAAATAGAAGAGTATATTTGAACATCGTGTTTTTCCATTTTATTTAGTTACTGCCTTGGATGTAAAATGTTTACACAGATAACTTATTAAATAAGACAGCTTGGTAATTCAACAAGAGAAGGGACATATTAAAATCCTAAACATACAAATGTGGAAGCCAGTTCACTACAATATGAAGAACTTACTTCCAAATAAACGTGGTTAGGCTTGGACTCTCAAGGCTATCAAGCATACCTGGGGTAGGGGTTGCCATGTTCATGGCAGGTGTGCCAATGGGTGTTTTGCCAGGTGTTAAGACAGGAGTGCTGCTACCCATTTGGCTGGCAGGTGTTTCATCCCAACGTGATTTTCTTTTACTTGCTCCAGGGGTTGGTGTTTCACCGATGGAGTCGCCTCCACGATCAGTTCGAGGAGTTTCAGCCCATCCGCTCCCATGGCCAGGAGTATCTGGAAAACCAAACCATTTCAAACTGATTTTGGTTTCTGCATAGACACAACAGCTTCGAAACACAAAACTTCATTGCAGCTTTCCAAAACTCATACAAGGCTTAAGCCTAACACCTACACAACACAATAATTGTTGTTGACACAGCAAGCAAAAAAAGCTTTATTATTTATGAAGATCTTTTCTGGATTATTGCAATCCTTTTTATTTTAATTCTTTAATTAAATCGATTCAACATAATACAACTGCATTGTTACTTTGTCTATTCCCAGATCTATACTCCCCCACCCTTGCCCCATCTTTCACATAGCTTTATTCAAATACAGCTACACTGTTTTTATTGCTTTTATTTATTCTAATTTTCTCCATTATATATAATTGTTGTGGTATGTTTTTCCAATTGTTCATCCATAATTTTTCTCGATTGTTTGGTGGATTAAATGCATCATAACTTTTTCACGTGTAGCTAAAAAATGGTTTCCATGTATTTTCAAATAGATATTTCATTTCTCTTTTTGCTAATCTTAATTTATAAGTTAACTTCTTCTATAGCCCTATTTAACCATATCCTATTTAATCAATTCTTTATTGGTAAATTATCTAGTTTTTTCTATGTTCTGACTATTTTGAGTCTTGCGTCACACAGCATAAGTAATATAATATTTTTATTCACAATATCCTTATTCTAGGAGTAAAGCTCCCCTGAAGTGCATTGTATCCCCCACTACTTGTTTCATTGCAATCTTCATGTCAGTTTTAACTTGAGGGTTGGCACTTCTGCATGCTCAGTAGAGACAAAATGTACTCTGACACCTGTTCTCTTGACAGTCACTTAATATTTATCTTTTTGCAAAAATTTACTCCTTCTGATTCACAAGGGAATGCTATTTGAAAAACATGCATTCAGAATGCACTTGAGTGGTCAGACCTATTTGAGGCTCTTTGACAAAAACTTTAAATGTTAAAAAGCAATTGTCAACAAGTTGGGGTGTAAAGTAAACAGTAGACCTGAGCTCTGTGACAACTATCAGGTTAATGCAATGAAAACCCAAGGTCTCTGGACTACTGAGGTTGTCATTTAACAGCTAGGTGGCAAGCAAATCCACTGACAGCAATACAGAAAGCACTGATACCTACAACCTTTTGGAATATCTTGGATTCTATGACATACCCCTTTCTGTTTTAGGAGTCTCATCCCATCGGTTCTTCCGTGCGCTGGAAGTTGCACCACCATGGCCTGGTGTTGCGTGACCAGGGGTGTCACCACGTCCGGGTGTGGCAGCTCCTGCTGGTGTATGACTGGGAGTGGGGTCCCATATTTTAGATCCAGGGGTGGCACCAGGGGTTTCACTCCCCTTTGCACGGCCAGGGGTTTCATCCCACCGCAGGGATGGGGTGTGCCCAGGAGTCTGACGAAGACATAAATTACCGTTATTTTCCTTCACAGCAAAGCACACAGATGCATCAATATTGTTAAAATAATCATCAACACTGAACAGCCAATAGTTGTGAAACTGATGGGATGCAGCAGTGGCTGTATTTCTTTTTTAAAATCAGCAATTTAAAAGCAAGTATATCTGCTACATGCAAAGGGGGAGCTGTGCATTTTAAGCATGTGGTTTAGTGCAGGTCTTCACAGACATTTTTCCTCTCGCACCACCTTTCTGCCCAAGTAATGCCTACGTGGCCTCAGGTATGTAACTATAGTAGAGTCTCACTTATCCAAGCCTCGCTTGTCCAAGCTTCTGGATTATCCAAGCCATTTTTGTAGTCAATGTTTTCAATATATCATGATATTTTGGTGCTAAATTCATAAATACAGTAATTACAACATAACATTACTTCGTATTGAACTACTTTTTCTGTCAAATTTGTTGTATAACATTATGTTTTGGTGCTTAATTTGTAAAATCATAATCTAATTTGATGTTTAATAGGTTTTTCCTTAATCCTTCATTATCCAAGATATTCGCTTATCCAAACTTCTGCCGGCCCGTTTAGCTTGGATAAGTGAGACTCTACTGTATATAAAATAACTATAAAATCAAAGATTTACCAATAATAAAGCAGCATTTGCAAGGCTTGCTAAACAGACCGATTTCCCTTTTTTATGAAGTACAAAAGAAGCATTTTCTGCAGAGTTCACTGTAAACACTAAATGTTCTTGCTAACAGATTTACAGTTGCCAGGTTTTTCATGACCCCAACATTGAGCTGGGGGCGGCCTATTTGGAGTCGGGACCCAGAGTTTATAAAGAGACCATGGTTTGGTGAGTAATTGCAGGAAGTAACAATAAACCACTCCCTCCCTCTGTTGCTTTGTTGCTGATGTTTTATTTCCTGTGTTGGAACCTGGAAAGGGGGAAATTGCTTATATTCATAAAAACAATGCAAGATAACTGATGGAGTTTACTCCCACTAGAACTCCTTTTCAGAAAAAGAGGAGACTCATCTCACCCCCTCCTCTTTATAGTCTTTTTAGACCTGAACATTCTGCCTTTTGCTCCTTGTTTTCGGTCTAGCTGCACTTTTTTTTCAGCAACACCTGCATCTGGACTATGGTGAACAAGGACTGGCAGCAAGCTATCCTTACTCTTTCTATGTTATTTCTGCCTCCAGTGCCAAATTTTCTGTTGAAGTAGTAATGCTGAGCAAAACATGTACTTGAGGTATATTAACAAAAGATATTGCTATCATATGCAGTGCAATTGGATGCCTATCAAGTTAGTCAGTTCAGTGAGCACTTCTCAATTTCATTAGAAACAGACTCAACTGGAATTCTGATAACTTCATATCTGCACAAAGCTTCATATGAAGAAGCATACATTTTTCAACTGTTCAGAAAGAATAGAAAACTTTCATACACTGAGAGACATACAGGGAGTATTTGATTTTTGGAGGAATTAAAATTCACTCAGACCAAGTAGTTTCAGGTGAATTATGAGGCACGCCGTGGATTATAACTGTGGAGCCACAAGAGCAACTGCTGAAATCGCACACTCTCAACAGACATAGTAACTCACCTGATATGACTGAAAGTAATGTCACATACTTTCTGCTTTCATTTTGATTGAGAAGGGGGTTGAGGTTTTTTAAAAATAAATGTGGCGATTCTGGGAGAGGCTGAGGGGCTGTTTTCCCCAATCAAGATTTTTTTTAATTGAAAGTCTGGAAACAGGTATGAGGAACGTTGCTGGGGAGGTTGCAGGTGGGATTTTATGGGGATTAGGGTGCTTTTAAAATTGAATTTATTGTATTTTAACCAAACACACACAATACTGTTTAATTCTTTTTAATTTTTGTATTTGCTTTGTTTTAAAATGATCAAAGTATGTGACTGTTAGCCACCTTGAGTCCCCTCAGGGAGGAAGGCAAGGTACAAATAAAGTAAATGGATACATAAATAAATAACGTAAGTCTGGGTCCCCTGGGGCCAACAATTCTCTCACTCTAGAATTTGAATGGCATTTCCACTGCTGGTACAGTCTTTCCTGAATTCACATGAATTAGTACATGAATCGGAATTTGGACATGTTAGTCTTTTGGAAACAAAAACTTCCAGAATCCCTTAGGCAGACAGGTCACAGTAACATTTCCAACGTTCATTTTGAACTGACGATAATAGGCTGGAAGGGAGTTATCTGGTAATAGTACCACGGATAGTAGGATTTAATAGAAATCAAAAAGAAAAAAAGTTTCTTAGGATATACAGAATGAAAAGAAAATTAAAAGTGTTTGACATGCAATGGCACTAGGGTAGAACTTGTGAAACCTCATATAACACTATGCAACACGATTTTTGTTCCTGGGTTATAAATGTCATTTCCTAATTGGTTTTATCATACAAACATGGAAAATATTAAACTGCAAAATGTTTGTTTTTCCAGGATATCCTGCAGCACATTTTGCTATAATTTTTCAATGAATATCTCCTAGAGTCTCAACCAATTCAACATAATTTGTGGCAGCAACAAAAAGTTTCTGGAATAGAACAACTATTTTCCAGGTAAGTACAACAAAATTAAACAGGAAATAACACTTTCAAACCAGGAAATATAACCCCCCCCCCCCCCCAATTTTGTTACATTGTATATAATGGCTTAAGATAATCACCAGCTATTACGGGTAAGATCTTACCTCAGCTTGATCCCAACTAGATAATTTCTTTGGTGTGGTACCAGGAGTCTGGTCGGCAGTTTGATCCCAACGCCGTTTGCGTTTTGATGGTGGTTGGGATGAAGCACCATTGACGACTTTAAGTTCCCCAGCTTTAGCCTTTTCTGCAAGCTGCTGCCTAATTTCCCTCTGTTGGGAGAAAAAAACATTGTTTAACTTAACAGCTTATTAACCACACTCTCAATTAAAAATAAACTGCATTTCTGAGGTACTGTAACTTTAATGGACAACAAAAATGAACCAACCTCTTCCTTAGTTAGATGTTGTTCACGCATAACATCCATATATGTTCTGGCATTCATTTTAGGATCAGGTGTCTTCCCTCCTGCAGAAGAGAACAGGAACAGGACAGAAGCATAATAAGTACAGGAAATGCAAAAAGCTGGCTTTTATAATTGCCCTATTCTAACATTATATTATGTCAAAATCAATTAATTTTACTATTTTGACTGAATTTTTAAATAAAAGATTACATGTATCTTACGTTTATTCACTTTGCTGATCAATTTAACCTGTTTGAACACAAACATAACTACAACAGTTTAAAACAAATATTTTAAAGGAGATAAGAATGATAAAATGACAGCACAGTTAAAAGAGTCTTCAGAAGTGATGGGTTCCTGGGTTGCTAATCCGGAATACGTACACTTTCGTGCCTTTGTCTCCATCAGCAGTTCTGACTTCAAGCAGCAGAATAGAAGCCTAGAAAATTATCTCTTTACCATTAGTAACACTTTGGAAAGATGATAATCAACACATTACCTTGTTCAACCTGATAAAAGCCTATGTTATCTGACTATGAACTACTGTAACCCTAAATAATGACTCAAATTGTTTTTATCATATAGACCAGCATATATATTTGATGGATCTGGACAACAAGTCCCAGATCCTTGTTTTGTGGAGGCACTTAAAGGGCTTCACTGAAAGAGCACCCAATTTCTCCCCCCCACTGATTCTGAAAGCATAATTACAGTTGTGAGCTGATTGCAGTAAACTATAGTCATCATCATTAAGTATACTCACAGGCAAAAGGATTTTCAACATCATAAGATAAACTAATCTGTACCTTGAATTTATTCTAAGCTTTAAATATTTTACAGAAGCCCAACTATATGCAACACACTTATCAAGGAAGCACTGCTTTTAATGTGCAAGTTGGCTATACAGGTAGTATAGCATCAATATTGAGGACAAAATAATACTTTTAATACATTTTCTATGCTGAATATCATTGCCCAATTGGCAGTGTCATTCTGACACTAGCTTTGATAGGACTTTCCTTTGGGATACTTTTTCACCATTATCTACACAGGATGTGTTGAACTGCACCCTTAAGAATGCAGACAGGACTGGCATATAGCAGTACTGCTGTAGGAAAGAAATTAAGGACAGTTAGTATGGGCCTGTGAATTCTGACAACACATGTTTATATCAATGACAATTATGCAAGTAAAATCCATATCCCTATGAGTTCATGCAGGCTGAAATACTACTTTATAAAAACCTGCAACCAATTAGTTTTAACCAACAGGCTTCCTAATGTTACTGTCAAACTGTCTCACCTGAGGAAAACTTCCCCCAGGCCCTCTACTGCCCATTGCACTGACCTCAATGCTAAAAATCACCAGAACAGACCTGAAGTATTAAAAAGTATCAAAGCCTCTTAATGCAAATGTTTGCTTCACTTAGCTAAAGGTCCTAAATAGGCAGAATTTGAGAATTAACTGCTCTGCTCTGCTAGGCAGCATTTTAAATGCAGCAATTCCTTTTATGTTCTAATTTTGGACTTAAAGCTTCCAATAAGTTGGAAGATTCCTGAGCACTACATATACAAGTTGCTCAAAGTATAGTATATATAAACCAAAGGAAAAAGAAAAGAGAAACCTTTAACCCTTTGTGTTTCTATGGGAATGGCTCATTATTTTCTTGTCCTTCTACCTGGAAAGAAAATCTGTATTACCAAGGATGAACAAAAAGGCAAACTGTGATTTTTAATCAACTCTTATTAAACTACATAAACTAAAAATATCCTGAATTCAAAGCATGCCAACAGAAATCAAAGGGCTAAAGACAATTTAAGGGAACGAAACCAGTATGGTTCAGAGAAAAGTTGAAAATAAGTTACCATCTGCAAAAGGATCAAGACGCTCGGGGGAAATAATCATCATCCGTCTGCGATTTTTGTATTCATCTTCTCTATCAGCGATCTTTTGGGGACGATGTTCAGCAAATGGATCATACTAAAAACCGGAGACAAAAATAAATTTCTCTCATTAGCAGATAGCAACATGAATTTTTTTCCCAATAAGCTCCAAAAGGCTGCGAGATGAAGTCAATGAGTCAATCTATTGTGCACTTTGTGACGAGAAAATTAAATCTGGCAAAGAGATATAGATATGGAAGTAAGTATCTTCACACTTTTTTATGCATTCCTGGGGTATTTTTGGTCCAACAAAAGCCTTACAAACATGACAAGATTTGAAGCCACTTCCTGATTCAAAAAAGGCCTTTTCTCAGCCTTGACTGGCACAGGGGAACTCTGAAATATGGTAGTAAAAAAAACCCAGAAGTCATTTTGGACATTTTGAAGCCTCTCTCTCCCTCCTCCTCCTTCTCTCTCTCTCTCTATATATATTATTTATTTGCCAAAACCACAAAAACAAGCCATATGTGAATCATGGGGAGTACTCCACCCATCTTTGACTTATAACAAATTCAAAACAATGCCAAGCCACAGATACTATTAAATAAAAGTGATATACACGCAGTCTTTGAGTTACAAACATTCGACTTACAAAGAACTCATAATTAAGAATGGGGTGAGACAGGAAGTAAGAGGAATCTATCCCTCAGAAGGGAAATTCACTCCTGAAAGAGTTATGGAGAAAAGGTGCCTCCACTGAAACTTTCTCACCAATCATTGTTTCCACAAGCCAAAATTTTCAAAATCCAAGGGAGAGAAGGTGAAGTGAAATCTGAACAAGGGCATAGACAGCAAAACAAACACCACAGGGGTGTTAACTCTTCCCTATGCTATCCAGATCTAATATAGATATACAGATATCTATTTGGCTGGAGGTACACTTTAAATATATACATGTTCTGACTTACATACAAATTCAGCTTAAGAAGAAACCTACATAATCTATCTTGTTCGTAACTTGGAGCCTACCTGCACAGGGAAAAGAACCTTCAATGTATTAATCTGCAGCTTTGTTACACTGGGTACCATATATGTAGGCAATTTATTGTATTAAAAAATACTACCCAGCATAATATTGAAACATTACATATCTTGTAATCATCTCCTGGATCTAAATGAATAATGTCCCAATATTAAACATTAGCAAGCACACACTGTGTCAAATCCCATACTTTTATCACAAATTGTACAATTCATATATACTTTTCCACAGATCTACTACCATATAAAACATGAAACCTTTACTCACTAATAATCTTGTCACAACACATTGCGACTGCTAATGAAAAAATGATGCTCCATCACCCCTCTTCCCCAAAAGTCTGATAAAATTCCCTAAGACAACTTATGCCATTTCCCTTTAAACAACTAATTTCCTAGCAACTACATAATACTCTATAAACCCCAAGAAAATCTGTATTTACCCACCCTATGGGACAGCTGCGATGGGGGAAAAACTTAAGAAAATTCAGGTGAGCACACATGTTATTCTAACACTATCCTCAGAGCACAATGGTTTTTAAATGCCACACTACACTTAGGTGCATCTAATTCTACCCTGAAAGCAGAAAAATCAGTCTTGACCCTTAAAAGCTTTCTGTTCTACAATTTAATTTTAAAAATTCAACATTATATGGCAGGTATAGGCAATATGCAGCCCTTAAACAATCCACCATAATTCAGTGTTGCACTGGCAGTAAAAAAATCAGTTATCTTTATAGTTAAAGAGGGTCAGCGAGAAGGTGCCTTTCTTTAAAGGGAAAAGTGGCAGAAAGAGCATATCCCAAAGACTCAGAGGAAGCAATGTGCCCTCTCCAACCACCAGCAGTTGCACAGCCCTGTAAGTGGGATCAAGTTAATTACTGTCACTCATTTTCATGATCTTTTTCCACAAGCAGTTGACTCCTGATAGAAGTGCATTTCACTGCTGCATACCATACTATAATTACCATACTACCCTGTTACAATTTGAGAAAGTCTTTGATTTTGAAGATATTTCAATGACTAATTTTATAAACGACATTAAACAATGGGTTTGAATCTTAAAGATGGTGAATACCTCAGAATGAAACTGGCTTGTTACACAAAATTAGTTAAAATTTTGTAACATCAACTGGACTTTTGATTAATTCCACAAAATTAACAATTATACTTGCCTAACTACAATTGACCAACTTTTGCAAGACTTGGGTGAACAGAGCCCCCACAATGGTGGGAAAAAACACAAATAAAATGCTACAAATATAAGGACCTATAAATGCCTAGGCAAGTGTTCGACTCTATGAATCCTTAGATCTTCCAATACAATACTACTGTCCACTTCTGGCGGATGTTAACTACAGAGTAGCACTATATGACCTAGAGAAAATAGCAATTAAATCCGCAAAAATTAAACCCACAAATGTAGAGGGCTCACTGCATTCTATTTGCCACAAAGAACTATGTTTTTAGCATAACTCTAGAAGAATATGTTGTATTCAACTCCCCACTAAGAACTTCTAGAAGAATGTTGGTACATTAATACTACAGTAAGGAATTTACCTGTTCAGTTGACTGTGGTATGTCATTAAGCAGTGCCACTGGCGCATGGTACCCAGGTTTCTTCTGGCCAAGTAAGCTTGTGGAGGAGTAGTCATCATCATCCTACAAGAACAGAAGGGGCAATGATAAACAAAACTACTGTTGAATATGCGGAGATTCAAAACTTCTTTGCAAACTATAAAGGTGTGCTATGGTCTCAACCACATTTTGTGGAAGAATAAATTCCCTTTTCAAGAATGTCATTTTATTATTAATCAAACTATTTAAAATTTACCATTTTGATAACCTTTACTGAAATGTTATACTTACATCTTCTAGTTCAGTTGCTGCAATTGAAGTTACGTATCCAGCAAACCTGCTGTCACTTCCACCATAGATCTCTTGATCATAGTATCCAGTAGAATCAAGGCCCACTCCTTGAGCTTCATCAAGGGCAGCTTTTTTCCCTTGGATTTCTCGAATCTGTGCTTCAATATCTGTCACAGAAGAGGTAACATGCTGTTATATGTGTTATCAAACTGCACCTTATAAATTATGACCAGATATAGTACACAAAGCTTTTCTGAAACATTTTCGCCAAAGCCTATTTAGGTGGAAATCTAAAATTGTCCATGTAATGTACGGAGTACATATGGGAAACGATAAATTCATATCACATATTAAAGGTTGATTATCCCTTTCCTGGAAAATCTGAAATATTCCAAAATCACCTACCTAGTGGCTGTGTTAGTGAAATTCATGGGGTCACCATAAAGTGACTGATAACTTGAAGACACATTCACACAACTCAATGCTTTTGGATTCTGTGATTTTAACTTTTACTTGTGATGTTTTAATCTGTTTTTACTCGGAATGTTTTAAATGCTATGGGTTTGACCATTTTAACACTATGTTCCTTGTTGTATAGTAGGCTGTAAACCTTTTTGGGTTCCCTAGGGAAGGCAGTATATATATGATGTAAATAAGTAAATAAAATTGCTACTGTGAATAATAATGATTGTATGATATTTGAATGGAGCCACATTTTTGGTATCGACTGGGGTTTTATTCCAGGACACACACCCATATTCTGGGATTCATAAATCTGTGGATGCTTAAGTCCCATTATACATAATAGTGTTGTAAAATGGCTTCACCTAAATAAAATGACAAAATCAATGTTGACTTTTTGGATTAAAAAAAACATTTCAAGTCGTGGATGATGGAATCCATGGATACGGAGTGTTCATGTATGATGGTGTATATGTGTTTCACTGTGGCAAGGCCAACTCTTTCTCATCTTTCTATTCCCTTGCATTCATAAGATTCCCTGTGGTCTTCACTGGAGGTAATAAAAAGAATTCCCTTATACCAGTGGTTCGTGGGTCCCCAGATGTTTTGGCCTTCAACTCCCATGAATCCTAACCGCTAGTAAACTGGCCGGGATTTCTGGGCGTTGTAGGTCAAAACACCTGGGGACCCACTGCCTTATACGCACATATAAAGTGATGTGAGCATGCCTTTCATTTTCTTCCCTTCCCTATGGTAAAAAAGAAAAAAAAAGACTCAGATGTGATTCCTCAGAAAGGGCATTACTTAAAACATAGTATTGGTGTTCATTTAACTGGATTCCTTCACTATCTCTCTTGCTGTTCACCCATCCATAAATGATTCCAGAATGTCTCATGAAAGAGGTTCTGAGAGCTCATTTCAGCATGACACTCCTGCTGAGCATTCCCACAATGAACAAAGAACATCTGGATATAATTAAGTAATAGTTACAATTCCAATCTTCCAAGACAAACAAAGAAAACTACATCTTAGTAGTCAAGCTATGAAGAAAAAAAACACTTAAGGCATGTAAACTTGGTATTTAAAGTCTTGAATGTGAGGCTCAGAAAAATATGACCCTCTAGATTATTTTGGTCTGATGGAAGCAAATGGTGAGGGAGCATAGGCGTTGCAGTCTACCATTTCAAGAGCCATATTTTCCATCTCTAATGTAGAAGTTTTACCTACTCTGTTTATGCTGTCTTATAAAAATACATTATTCAACAAAGTTGATGTGTTTCTTCAACATTATTTCTTTATAGAATATCTTTAATCAGAGGCAAAACTATTAAAAGCGTATTGCAAAAAAAGAAGAGCACTTTGGCAAACTTTTATTCAAAAATAACAATGTGCACATTAAAATTAAACCAGGTAAGTTTTGCATAAATATGCAAAATATTTTTTTTAATGTTCTAGAGATTATTTGAAGATTTCTGACAAATTTCTGACAGGCCTCCACTTTTTTTAGAGGTTAGAGAGGTTTCAGTGTCTAACCTCATTGTTCATTTTTTAGTTGTAAAGGAAAGTAGACTCTGTTAACCAGCACCCATGGGATTGGTAGATGCCAGATAAATGTAGTTTCTGGTTGCTTGAGAGTTACTATTAAAAATAGGCCTAATACTATAATACTATTGTTGCATTGCATTTGATGTAACCACATTTTAAACTGTGTCATTTGGGTTTGGTCCCATGTAAGCCACCCGAGTCCCTTCGGGAAGATGGAGGCAGGGTACACAAATAAAGTTATTATTATTATTCCTAACAAAGCCCTCATTCATGAGGTCTTCAAAACCAAGGGGGAAGTTTTGAAGGCCTCATGAATGAGGCCTGTTGGAAAGTCATACTCTTCTGTCAGGCTGAGGCTGGCGAGTTTGCTGGCCTAAGCCTGATGGAGGGGTGTAAGCAGGTTCATGCACACACCTATATTTTTGCCTCACTTTTGCCTATGTAAATATGGTATTACCTCTCTCACACCATAGCAGTGTTGTTTGATAATGGTGAGACCATGGGCTCCTCTGGGGCAACAGGCTATGCTGATGGCAGCAGTACTGTCTGTACGGTCTGCCATTGTCAGACCGACCTTTCCTGATAAGCCAAACTAAATATGCAAAAAAAGCTATTGAGCAGCCACAGTGTGTGTGTGTGTGTGTTTGTGTGTGTGTGACACTGGCAAAATAAGTAAAAGATCACAGAAATAGATTCAGAACACTTAATACAATTGTTCAGCCACTTCTGTGCACAGATAAAGAGTTTAATGCTAAGTATGATTTGGCAGCAGAATTTATTTATTTATTTAAAACATTTATATTCAGCCTTTCTCACCCGAAGGGGACTCGGGGTGGAGCATAATACATATATGCAAACATTCAATGCCGGAACAGAAAATAAGCCATAAATATACATGAACACTAAAATCAGTTATGTTCACATTAAAACCATTATTTAAAACCATCACAAATCAGCCGTGAAATTTCCTAATGCTGCCATTATTGCACTGCTCCAAAGGCTTGTTCCCACAGCCCGGTCTTTACCTTCTCTGGACATCTTCAAAAAGAGACAGAACAGCTACCTTCTGAGTCTGCTTTAGTTAGAGGTCCTACAGTGAGCTGAACTTGATGGCCCGTGAGGCCCCTACCAACTCTGAGTCTACGGCAGCTATGAATGGAGTAGACAAATTCCTGAAGTGTAAATATATAACACTGAATACTGAAGTTAGGATTGTCCATATCATTGTATTTCAAATGTACATGTATGGTTGTGAAAGCTGGACAGTGAAAGAAACTGATAGGAAGGAAATCATCATACAGTATTTGAAATGTAGTGCTGGATAAGAGTTATTGTACACTGTAGATTAGTATAAAGTAAAAAATGGGCCCTGGAACAAAATCTAGCCTGAATTCTTCCTAGAAGTTAAAATAACTAAATTATGACTACAGTAGAGTTCCGGTTAACATCTCGGTTTATTCGAGTTCAAGAGAAGGAGAGGGAGAGGAAAGAGGAAGCACCCCAAGATCGCTGCTGCCTAGCAGCGCTCACAGGTTGCTTCCCAAGGGGACGTCCCTCAGCGAGCCTTCACCCCTTGGGAAGCACCCGCGAGTGTTGCTAGGCAGCAGCGATCGCGGGGCGCTTCCCTAAACCGGATTGCCGGGAGGGATAATAGGACCTCCTGGCAATCTGAGCAGTTCCGATTGTCAGAGATTGGACCCGCCCCTTTATCTCAGATAACGGGAACTCTACTGTATTATATTTTGGATAGTTCATGAGAAGACATGGTGCACTAGAAAATATGTTTTAGACAGCAATAGGAAAAATGGAAGACCACATTATAGGTGGATGAACTGAAACAAGGAAGTCATGGCTCTAAATCTGAAATACTTGAACAGACCTGTTAAGAATGGAGGGGACATGAAAGTCTCTAATTCATAGGGTTGCAATAAAAAATTGAGTTGATGATAGTTAACACCAACTTCTGAATTTTTGTTATTTATCTCATCTATCCAACTGAACACTGGAATTAAAGAGAACTCAGAATTAACTGACAGTAAAAGACAGATACTATAGCGAAAGGGTTTGGATATGCCTCTGGAAACCAGTGTTAAATTCCCTGCTCTGCAATAAAATCCACTTGAGCATAATATATATTGTAATATATTGGTCTTAGGGTCACCATAAGTGAGAAACAACTTGATGGCACACCACTACCACAATAAAGAACTAAGAATCAATGGCTACAACTTCAACATTTGGCTCTCCACCAGTGAGCAGGATTGAGCATCATGAAAATAGATTACACCTGGTTAGTTTCTTGTTTCCCACCCATAAACAATGACATTCATGTATTCATACCAATGTTGCCTGTTTACAGTTAAGTAGTTGACATACCTGTAATACAATACAAACCTATAGAAAATCTAAACAGGAATAATAATAAAGGATGTATTATTGACCTGAATTGAAATCGCTCTATCTCTGTATTTATAGATATGCATTTATCCATAACCAGTTATGGACTTGGTATGTATTTATCGATTTGCACTGAAACTGGATACATCATTTTGAAGCACCCTGTAAATTTAGCCATATGAGACACAATCCATTAACAATGTGCAATTATTTCTAACTTTATCACAGTCACTAACTCCAGGGCCTGAAATTGGCAAAATCTGCCAACCAGCTCATAATAATGTACCTTCCCGCCGGAGCAGTACCTATTGATCTACTCACATTGGCATGTTTTCGAACTGCTAGGTTGGCAGAAGCTGGAGCTAACAGCAGCCGCTCCCGGGGTTTGAACCTGGGACCTTTCGGTCTGCAAGTTCAGCAGCTCAGTGCTTTAACACACTTCCCAGCCCTTTTCCCTCTATCTTTTTAGACTGGTAGACAGGTGTCATGTCTGCCACATACTTATATGCTGCTATAAATTATTAAGAATACTGTATGTTTTTAAAGCATTTTTAAAAAGATGCCAAACTGGAGGTATCCAAGATATCTTACTGGAGAGAAACACCCAGACAACATTATTTTGATTGGCTTGCAATGCTAACTTATAATAATAATAAATAATAATAAAACTTTATTTATACCCCGCCACCATCTCCCCAACGGGGACTCGGGGCGGCTTACATGGAGCCATGCCCAAAACAATACAATATAAACAGCATATAAAAGAACAACACATCACAACACAATAAGCAATACAATAAATAATATCCATTACAAAATAAATCAAGGAAACAATGAAAAACAAGGGCGGATCACATGAACATTAAGTTAAAACTCGGGGTGAGAGAGACATAAGAATAAAATACCACAGCGAACAGGGTCATAAGGAAGTGGGGTAGTGGGGAGGATAGATATTAGAGGGAGCAACGGAAAAGAAATATAAAATAGTTACTCTCCAAAAGCACAACGGAAGAGCCATGTTTTCAAATCTTTCTTGAAGGCTGCTAATGTGGGGGCTTGCCTAATCTCAATGGGCAGTGAGTTCCACAATCGGGGGGCCACAGCAGAAAAGGCCCTCTCCCTTGTTCCCACAAGGCGGGTCTGGGATATCGGGAGTGGGGACAGGAGAGCTTCCCCTGATGAACAAAGGGATCGAGTAGGCTTATGATAGGAGATACGGTCACGAAGGTAGGTGGGTCCCAAACCATTTAGGGCTTTATATGTGATGGTATACACCTTGAATTGGGACTGGAAAATAAAAGGCAGCCAGTGGAGCTCCTTGAACAAGGGAGTAGATCTCTCCCTGTAACTCGCCCCCGTTATTAATCTGGCAGCCGAGCACTGGACCAATTGTAGTTTCCGGGCTGTCTTCAAGGGAAGCCCCATGTAGAGCGCATTACAGTAGTCCAGTCTAGAGATAACTAAGGCATGCACCACCGTGGTCAAGTCAGACTTCACGAGGTATGGTTGCAGTTGGCGCACAAAAGTTTGAGTTGTGCCAAGGCCCTCCCAGCCACCGCCGACACCTGCGCCTCAAGCGTCAGCGCTGAGTCCAGGAGGACTCCCAAGCTGCGGACCTGAGATTTCAGGGGGAGTGCAACCCCGTCCAGCACAGGTTGCCACCCAATACCCAAATCCGACAAGCGACTGACCAGGAGGGCCTCTGTCTTGTCAGGATTGATCCTCAGCTTGTTCTTCCTCATCCAGTCCGCCACTGCGGCCAAGCACTGGTTCAGCATCCGAGGGGCTTCCTTGGAATCAGATGGAAACGAGTAGTGGATTTGCGTGTCATCTGCGTAGATGGCAACGCCCTCCAAAACTCCGGATCAAACCATAAGTTCTTACACTAGCTTTCAAACTATTACAGCCAGATACCCTCAGGACCAACTTCTCTGCATGCTGTAGTGTCATCAGAGACACTAAAACCCTTTGGCTTCATGAATCTTCATGTACAACCAGTGCTCAATCCATTTTGCCATGCTAGCTCTGGACTACTAATAAAGCCCACTGAAATCTAGTATACTTCAGTAAACACTAGCTCTAAAAAGATTCTTGTGGGGTCCTATATATAATCTAATCTAATTCATACTTGAGAAAAAGACCCTGCCATACATATTCTATTTAAACATTTTCTTCTGCTGCTAACTTCTACCTCTTAGCTCAATGAATCCTGAATCTTTCTCGTTTTCATAGAGATTTAACAAGAGCTAAATAAATGTATTATCTGAGAAAACCTGACCTGCCCTTATTATTCCTCTACTCTACTCTTGTTACAGAAAAGACTGCGGGTTCCTTCCTTGTTCTCCTAGATCTAAAGGCACCCATGCATGTATAAAATGTGGCAAAATTGCTCATCACACTCCCTAGGGGTTGTGGAGGCGTGTTCTGAACATTTTTCCCTTTAGAATTATTTGGAACAATATGGAGACTGCAAAAGAGAAACCACGGGGAATCTATGTACAGGCACTTTACCCACTCCGGCTCAAAAACAAACTCGATTCTCTAGTACAGTACAAAAATATTTGTTTTCCATTTGCAACCCCTTTCTGCCTGAAATTTTTTTTACGTGACCCCAAATATATGGGTATATAAAATAGCCATAAAATCAAACTTTTACCAATCTCATTAGTTAACAAATATATTGTTTTTATACAGTACGGTAAATGTATAAACACACAGCAAAATAGACATGCTTGAGGAGCACAAGCACATGGTACAGTGGAAGCCGGCTTGGGGCTCTCTCAAGAGAAAAGTAGCACTTGAATAAAATAGCATGAGCACTACTCAAGAGATCTATACGTATGTTCCTTAGTTTGGTTGCAAACTTACATATATTTACTTTCAGTACAACTGGAATAAATGGTCATGCTTTTCAACAAATATGTTTGGGATAGAATACCAAACATAGATGCCTGCCATAGATGTAGGCGAAATGTGAGGAACATAGCTATACTACCAGAAAAACACACAGCAACCCAATGGAGTAGTTATTTCCCCATCTGTATCAATTGATTAGTCATTTCTTCATTTATATCAATGGAAACAGATATGGGCCAAAATCGGAGTTGACCTAATGATTTGGTGGAGCTTACGTAACGGCCCCTTTTACACTGCAATATAAAATCTAAATTATCTGCTCTGAACTGGATTATGTGGCAGTGAAGACTCGTATAATCCAGTTCATAGTAGATAACGTGGATTATCTGCTTTTAATAATCTGGATTAAGTGTTGTCTTATTAAGGCCCCTTCCATACAACTGTATAAAATCCACATTGAAGATAATCCAGTTTAAAGCAGATATTGTGGGTTATCTGTCTTGTTATTCCCGCCTATATGGCTGTGTGGAAGAGCCCTAAGTCTCTTCTAAATTCAGATGGCTTCTTGGAGAGCAGTGACTCACTCTTCAGTTGGGACTAATAACTGTATTTAGGTTATGGATTCAACAAGCAAATCCTCCTTAAAACTTGCAAAGAGGAAATTCAGGGCCCTTCCACACAGCCATATAACCCAGAATATATCAAAGCAGATAGGCCACACTATCTGCATTGAACTGGGTTACGATTCCACACTGCCATATAATCCAGTTCAATGTGGATTTTATACAGCTGTGTGGAAAGGGCCTCAGAACAACTGAGGGCCTTTCTACAGTATAGAATGAAAGCAGTTTGATGCAACTTTAACTGCCACCACTCAATGCTATGGAATTGTGGGGGTTGTGGTTTGGTGAGGCACCAGCACTCTTTGCCAGGATTTGCAAGATTACAACTCAGGATCTCAGCGCATTTAGACGTGGCAGGCCCCTTCCACAGTTGAAAAAAAAATCCCACATTATCTGCTTTGAACTGGAATATATAGCAGTCTGGACTCGGGGCCCTTCCACACAGCCACATAACCCAGAATACCAAGGCAGATAATCCACAATATCTGCTTTGAACTGGGTTATCTGAGTCCACACTGCCATATAATCCAGTTCAATGTGGATCTTATGCAGCTGTGTGGATAACGGTCCAAAGAAGATATCGTGGGATATTTTGCCTTGATATTCTGGGTTATATGGCTGTGTAAAAGCATTCTACGATGAGCCTTCCCCCTTTTCTCGCTTTAATAGACCTGTTTTAAATTAAACAACGACTCGGAATGAGGCACAAAGGCTGTCTCCCAGGAGGAAAACGGCGAAAAAGCTATTCCGCCCCTTCCACACAGCTGAATAAAATCTCACATTAACTGCTTTGAACCGGAATATATGGCAGTGTGGACTTAGATAACCCAGTTCAAAGCAGATATTATGGGATTTTCTGCCTTGGTAGTCTGGGTTATATGGCTGTGTGGAAGGGCCCTCGTATGTTCAAAATTTTGCGTGCGCGAGAGAGATAAGAGGCCACGAAGGCCTCCTCGAGCCCTAGCTTGAAGCTCACGCGGGCCTCGATTTCTTCAACTGCGCTGGCTCCTCTGCGCTGCCTTCCTGGCCACTCGGGTTCTCACAAAATGGTGGGAGCGGAAGGGGGAAGACGCGGCGAGGCCTTAAGACACCTCAGCGGCGACGCCATTACGCGCAGGCCTGGCCCGCTCAGGCGCCGAGGCCTGCCCTTTCCCTTCAGCTTCCTGGAGCCAAGGGAGCGCCGCCTTTCGAGAGGGAAAAGGAGCACCCTCAGACTTCGAGGCCTAAGCGGCTGGGGTTTTCAGGCCCGAACGGAAACCGGTGTCTTTTTCTCTTACCTTCCTGCGTTTTGGCGATCTTCGCCATTTTGTGGCGCTCGAAGAAGCGCAGCCAGCGAGATGGAGGGGGGAGGGGGCGGCGCGCGCTCGTTCTCTCGACGTCGACTTCCGCTTTCGGAGGGATTGAAAAAGAGGAGGAGCAGCGCAGGCGCAGTAGAACGACAAAAGGAAGGCGGGGAAACTAACAGGGACGCTGGAGCTTCGGCTTTTATACAGCGCAGTAATAAGCAGGGCTCCCCTTCCGGGTACGTAATAACCCCCCTTATTTCTATGGGGTGCCTCTACACTGGGGAATTAATGCAGTTTGACACTACTTTCAGTTGCCATTAAGCAGTGCTAGAAGGGGAGGCCTCAGCACTCTTTGGGCCCTTCCACACATTCCTATAACCCAGAATATCAAGGCAGAAATTCCCACAATATCTGCTTTGAACTGGGTTATCTGAGTCCACGCTGTCATATAACCCAGTTCAATGTGCATTTTATACAGCTGCGTGGTAGGGTCATAGGACAGCTAAAGTGGTGCTGAAGGGTACAAGGGACACCTGATTAATTAATAAATTATTAGTTTTTCTTTGTCGCGTAGAAGAAATCAAGTGAAGGGTCTGCAGATGAACATAGGAAGAAGGCTCACATGCTTACATAAACAGATGAACACCAGATGAAGGCAATAGCCTCAGGTGTAAGGACCTCATCACACTAGATCTAGGGAGGGGGCTTTAAACAGTTCAGCCAGACAGGTCCTGCGTCTCACCAAACTACAAACCCCAGAATTCTGCAGGAGGCAGAAACCGAATTTAAAATGGATTCACGCTCTAGTGCAGTGATTCCCAACCTTTTTAAAAACTCTGGCCCACTTGACCAGGGACCATTTTGACTTCAGGGACCACTTCAACTAGGGCCCACTCTCCAACATTAGTACCAAAAGGGTTACATATCAGGTTTTGGTCAACTTTAGATTTGGGTTGGTTATTTGAGGTGCTGATTCAAAAAATTGCATTGGATAGACCACATCAGCTCTAGTTTCTGATACAGAACATAAGCCATCCAGTAGTCGCCATCTTATCGCCCACAGAAAACCATAATTAACAATCTAGAATCTAGGATAATTGCTGTCAAGAGAGACTGCATCTGGAAAATGGCCAAGCAGCCCGGAAAACTCATAGCAACCCAGTGATTCCAGCCATGAAAGCCTTTGACAACACATTCAACCTAAAACTCCTAGATCTCAAGCATTGAGCCCTAGCTGTCAGACTGCTATAATTATGCAGTGTGAATACAGCCCATCTGCTTCCTCAGACTCCGTGTATGTTACTTGCCATAGAAATGCAAAGGTGGTGGGTATGGTGATGATGAGTGGCAAGTTATGTATTAGGAGTAGATGGTCATTGAGCAGGCATGGCCAAACTTCCGCTCTCCAGGTGTTTTGGATTTCAAATCTTGCCCATGCCATTGAGAGACAGATATAGGAGGGAGGTGTTGCATAAAGACAAGTGGATAACCCTGGGAAGGTGGAAGATGTTACTGGGATGCAGTGTGATGCTGGCTCTGTTTAACCATTGTCAGGGGATTGGAGTTTATTCATTTATTCGGTTAAATATCCAGACTAATTGTTCTCATGACATAACCTGGGACAGTTTTAAGATGGGAAAGTGCCACAAAAGCAGCAGTTTCAACTGTATTTTTTCCCTACAATTTGAAGGGTGCTTCGGTAGGATCTGAGGATTCTGTCATATTTATGTATGGTTTTTTTCTCTGACCACTCAGGGTATATTTTCTTCATGGAAATATGAAGAAGCCAGTTTTTGAATAAAAGTCTAGATTATTTCTGTTTTTTTAATGTATGTTAATGAAATTATCACAACTTGTTGAGCATGGACTGATACGGAATTTAGACCGTAGTAAAATGACAGGGAGCAGCCTGTTGTGTTATGCCAACCATAATAACAAAGATTCCAGATTAAAAACTCACAATTGAAGAGAAGACATAGGACAGAGGCATTTATTTCATCTTAGCCAAGATATAATGCATGTGAGCTTCTGCTCCAAAAGTTACAAGCACAAGAGAGCATGTGCTCTGCGCAACAATTTTTAAACAAGGTACATTGTTCCAGTTTGAACCATTCCTCTTCAGTTTCTGGTTGGCTGAGTTCCAATGATGTGGCTGGAAATTCCCTCCCCGCCAGGTAGGGAGAGCTCTGTGGACAGAGATAGGTTTGCAGGAAGTGCTGGCCTTCCAGGCATGGGGATGATGGGATGGTGAGAACACAGGAAGCTGATCTCTGTAGTCTTGGCTTGGGCTATGTAAACAAAGATGCCTATTGAGGAGGCTGCAGTTGGGTAGCTGTGAACTATTGCTATCTTTTGTTATAAAGCATTCCCTCACTTATCGTGGGAGTTACGTTCCAGGACCACCCGCAAAAAGTGAAAGTCCGCAAAGTAGGGACTCTGTATTTGTGTTGTTTACAATCTCATTGTCAAGTAGCTCCCACCGCTGCCGCTACCTTATGAGGTGAAAACAAAACTGTTTCAGCCTCCTTTTCTCTCCCTTCAGCTTCTCCTTCCTTCCTTCCTTAGGCTTCTCCTTAGGAAGGAAGTAGAAAGAGGAATTTATAATATTTTATGATTTATACTATTATTTTATTGCTTATTAAAAACAGCGAGGCTGCAAAAAGCAAACCGTGAAGTAGTGATAGAACACTATTCTTTACCTGAGGCTGAGAAGCATTCTTGACTGGCTTGAGTCAGACAGTTTAGTTTCTTATATTAGTACATTTAAGAATAAGGCAGAATAAAAGTACAGTTTATACATTTCAGACTTGGGAAATAGATCCATGACATAAAAGGATAAAAGTTACACTGAAAGGGATAAATATAAGTTTTGGCTGTGGATACCTAAGCATGATTATGTCTTTTTCTAGGACAGCCAAATAAAGGATGTTGCAATTACCCAAAGTCTCCTTTGTCTTGAGCCATGCCTGTGGCCATTTCTCAATGTGAAGCAATAGCTGGATCATTTGCTTCCTAGCTTAGGTCAGGTAAAAGTTAAATTTTTTTCTGTCTCAGAAGTAAAATAGAACATGTTTAATAGCTTTATAGGAATAAAAGTGGGATAAAATACAGTTTATAGAGGAGAGAGAGCGGTCTGGGGTGATGGGGAGGCCAGGGAATTTTATGCAAAAGAGAGAGCGCAGCTATATCTCATTCTGGCTTGTTGCACTTGGAAATCCCTAACTATAAATCTTTTTTATTAGGGGTGGGGGTCCTGGTTTTCGATAACAAAATTATCACAACTTGTTGAGCATGGACTATTAGCAAAATGAGTTACCTTTATGTATTTGTATAATGCATATTACAGTTTTCCGTTTATTAAATGTTTCCCTCTTAATATTGTACACTGGCTTGATGGTCATGTCATCACGGTGTACATATGGCCTTGTGCAGATATTTCCAACTGAAGCACCTATATATCCCTTCTATGTTTCCCCCTGATTCCTTTCCATTTATCTTTTTTGCCCTTGTACTTTTCACCTTGCCTTTCAGCAATGCAGGAGTGGAATGTACAGTTTCATAAATTAATCTGGTTGAACATAACTTAAAGAACAGAACCCAGGACAGGCTCCTTGTAGATGTCTTGAAAATTAGAGCCAAAACAAAGATTTGTCCCAACCAGTTTCAACCATCCAAAGAGGTGATATCTTTGTTCAGAACTGAATTGTATATTGTTGCTAGTGACAAGGGTGCTACAGAAGGTTTTGATGGTATCTTTTGAAAACTGTACACGTGAAGAAGATTCTTAAAGGCCCAGGAGGACAGAACAACTCTTTGCAAATGTACTATTGACCTTTCTTGACTTTTGCTCACTATTGAGTTTTACTGAATTTTTCCCTGGCTTCAAACTTGCAGTATCCTTCAGATTTTTGGCGACATTTTCCAAAATCCTTTTTGTAAGAAGTCTATTTCTGTGATCAGAAAGGAACCATAAAATGGGCATGTCACATTCTGTTTGCTTAATTGTCTTTAATGAGCAGAAAATGTTGAGAACCTGATAGGAGTCTTTAAAAACACATTTGAACTAAAAGCCATGCAGCTCTTTCAAAATGCTTTAATCTGTCAGTAATGAACCGCATAATGGGAACAAAACAGGATAAAAATCCAATAAATAAAAAAAAAACCTAAACGATGACTATGCTGGTAAATAGGATTGGAAATCTTTAGCTTCATTATAATTTTATCACATTCCTTATAAAAGTGTAGTTTGTAATTGTGATTCCCATACCGTAATGTGTATATTATGGAATATCAGCCCAACACTGAGGAATTTGAGTGACTCTCTAAAGTGAATAATCAGAATATCTGGAGCAAGTCCAACTGACTTCCCTCGAACATTCTTGAAATTACTTTATCTGAAGCAATTTTAAAAGTCCTTTCCACTGGTAATTACAGGCCAGAATTAAAGTACAGTAGAGTCTCACTTATCCAACGTTCTGGATTATCCAACGCATTTTTGTAGTCAATGTTTTCAATACATCATGATATTTTGGTGCTAAATTCATAAATACAGTAATTACTCCATAGCATTACTGCGTATTGAACAATTTTTTTGTCAAATTTGTTGTGTAACATGATGTTTTGGTGCTTAATTTGTAAAATCATAACCTAATTTGATGTGTAATAGGCTTTTCCTTAATCCCTCCTTATTATCCAACATATTCACTTATCCAACGTTCTGCCGGCCCGTTTATTTTGCATAAGTGAGACTCTACTATATGTGTAAGCTTACAGCCTCATATCTTAGACTTCAGTGTTTACTTTAAAGTCTCTTTAATTCCAGTGCGTTGGATCCAAATATATTGTGGTTAGAGTAAACTCATTGAGAACAATGGAATTGTACCTAATCATGAGTAAACTGTTAAATTAATTCCTGTGATCCTACTCTAAGTATAACAAATACTGCAGTTCTATAAATGTGTACTTAAAAATAAGTCCCACTGAATTCAGTAGTCTTCGCTGCTGAGTAGGTTGTGGAATCATAGTTTGCATCTATACTAAAGGATTAATGCAGTGTGACACCACTTAGATGCCATGACTCAATACTTTAGAATCCTGGGATTTGTAGTTTGGTGAAGATCTGGCACCCTTTGGCAGAGAATGCTCAAGACCTTGTAAAATTACAACATCCATTATTCCATAGCATTGAACAATGGTAGCTAAAGTGGTACCAAACTGAATTCATTCTACAGTGTAGAAGCATTCATAACCTCATTCAAAAATATGTAATTTGTTCTTAAAAATGTATTGTAGCCTTAATGTAGCAGTTCATGTCTGCTTGTTGCCCTTCATTCCACAGCAATATGCTTCTCTCTTTGTTAATAAGGAAAAGCCTATTAAACGTCAAATTATGTTTTTACAAATTAATCTCCAAAACGTCATGTTTTACAACAAATGGACAGAAAAAGCAATTTAGTACACAGTAACGTTATGTAGTAATTACTGTATTTACAAATTTAGCACCGTATTGCAATGTATTGAAAACATTGACTACAAAACATTGACTACTAAAAGGCAGACTGCGTTGTATAATACAGAACATTGGCATGCATACTCAAGATACCCAAAATTGAATATTGGTGATTTTGAGGGTAATTGGCCTAGACATTTTGGAGTTGTAAGTACTGGGATTTATAGTTCACCTGCAATCAGTGAGCACTCTGAACTCCACCAAAGATGGTATTAAACCAAATTTGGCCCCCATGACCAGCAAAATATACTGGAGGGCTTTGGGGAAAATTCACCTTGATTTGGGGGAGTTGTAGTTCACCTACATCCAGAGAGCACTGTGAACCCAAACACCGATGGATCTGGACCAAACTTGGCACACATACCTGATATGGCGAAATTTGATTACTAGAGGGATTTTGGGCGAACTGGCCTTTCTGGGAGTTGTAGTTCACCCACAGCTACAGAAACCGTGACCTCCACTGATGATGGACCTGGGCCAAACTTGGCACACAGAACCCCCATGGCTAACTCAACCTACTGGAGAGGTTTGAGGGGACTGACTCGCCATAGTGGGAATTGTAGTTTATCCTACAGCCAGAGAGCACACTGAACGCCACCGACGATGCATCCAGAGCAAACTTGCCCAACATAACAAACTAAGTACTGATGGAGTTTCTCAGGATTAATCTGGCATGATGTCCGTTGTAGTTAATCCACAACTTTATGCATTTTGTGCAATTAAAAAATTGACTTCTTCAAGTAACATGGGCAACGCCGGATACCCAAGCTAGTATAGTAATAAAAATATAAAGATGTCAAGACCTGTGGAATCTAAAAAATGCTTGTGCACAATAACAGCATAGATTTATAAATTTCATAATCTAGAAAACAATGTAGATATTTTCATTTAGCAGTATGTAATTATAAATTTGTAAGCCGCTCTGAGTGCCTTCGTACTGAGGAGTGGGATATTAATAATATTCTACTTATTTAATAATAGTAATAATTTTATTTCTCACTCGCCTTGCCTCGTGGCAGGTTACAACATAGCAAAAACACATACTCATCATAAACATTATATAAAATACACAGAACAAAGATTAAAATGTACTGAACACAAGATGTAAGTTTTAATAATATTTATATATATTTTTTTCACAGTGTTCATACATACAGTATGCCATTATTTCTGTAATAAACTTCTATATTATTGTGTTTTTATTTGATACTGCTCATTTTGGGGAAATGCTGAATGTGAGGAGTATATTGTGTCTTCAGAAATTTGTACAAATATGTCCCAGTGTGATTCTTTAAGATAAAATCTTGTCATGAATGAATGCCTACACTTACGTAAGTGCTCCGCCTGTGAAACAAGAATCCAATTAATGCAGTGCCTATTTTAGCCAACCTATGCTAAACTTAGAACAGATATCTAGAAGATAACCTTTACGTAAGTGCTTGCACTTTCCTTGCATTAAGAAGTATATCTAATAAAGATCGTTACTAAGCCTAGCTTCTGTTTTCTTTTCTTGGGTGGAAGCTTGTGGCTGTTTTACTTATTTAGAGATAACCCAGAACTAAGGTTTCCCCCTTGTAATTTGAAAGTTGGGAAAATTGTGGCATTACTGAGATTATATTTCAGTTACGTTTTAACAATTATTTCTCATAATTAATTATACTCCAACCCCTTCTACACTGCCATAAAATCCAGATTATCAAAGCAGATAATCCACATTATCTGCTTTGAACTAGATTATATGAGTCTACACTGTCATATAATCCAGTTCAAAGCAGATAATCTGGATTTTATATGGTAATGTGGAAGCGGCCTCCCTCAGCTTCAGAGGAAGGCAAAGTCTACTTCTGCTGAACAAATTTAGCCAAGAAAACTCCATGATAAATTCACATTAGTATTACCAGAAATCAGAAACCATTTCAAGACTCAGGCTGATGGAACTCAGGGCCCTTCCACACTGCCATATAATCCAGAATATCAAGGTAGATAATCCTCGTTATCTGCTTTGAACTGTATTATCTGAGACTACACTGCCATAAAGTCCAGTTCAAGGCAAATAATCTGGATTTTATACATCTATGTAGAAGGGGTCTCAGGAAGCAGTTTTATATTTAAGTCTTATCAGTGGTTCTCAACCTGTGGATCCCCAGAGGTTTTGGCCTACAACTTCCAGAAAACATAGCCAGTTTACCAGCTGTTAGGATTTCTGGGAGTTGAAGGCCAAAACATCTGGGGACCCACAGGTTGAGAACCACTGATCTACACAGTTTAACCACATTGAACTGCATTATATGAGTCTACATGGTCCTAGGTGATGCAGTGGGTTAAACCCTTATGCTGGCAGGACTGCTGACTTCAAGATTGGGTTGCTGACCTGAAGGTTGCTGGTTCAAATCCAACCCAAGGAGAGTGTGGATGAGCTCCCTCTGTCAGCTCCAGTTCCCCATGCGGGGACATGAGAGAAGCCTCCCACAAGGATGGTAAAACATCAAACATCCAGGCGTCCCCTGGGCAACATCCTTGCAGATGGCCAATTCTATCATACCAGAAGTGATTTGCAATTTCTCAAGATGCTCCTGACATGAATAAAACCAAACAAACTGCCATGTGATGCAGTTCAGTCAGTTAAACTGCATGATGAAGCTGCATTATATGACAGTGGATCTATACTGCCATATAATCCAGTTTCTGAATCCAGATGATCTGCTTTGAACTGGATGATATGAGTCTACACTGTCATATAATCCAGTTCAAAGCAGATCATCTGTATTCTGAAACCGGGCCACATGGCAGTGTAGATGGGGCCACTTCATGAGTTATCTTCCTCAAATTATACTGTAATTTTTGTATTAGTCCCACTTTAAATTAGGTCCTGCTGTGAATTTAACCAAGTGGAAGCTATAGGAATCAACAGTTCTGCGAGGATTGCACAAAGGAGTGTCTGTGCTGTAGAATTAATTTGGTTTGACACCAGTTTAACTGCTGCAGCTCAATGCTATACAGTCCTGGGAGTGGAACCACAGTGGTTAAAGTGGGGTCAAACTGCATTCATTCTACAGTGTATACGCACCCATAGGTCCCTTCTACACTGTCAGACAATCACAGCAGAAAATCCACATTGTCTGATTTGAACTGGATGATCTTTGGCGCCTTCCACACAGCTGTATAAAATCCACATTGAAGTGGGTTATATGGCAGTGTGGACTCATAACCCAGTTCAAAGCAGAAATTGTGGATTATCTGCCTTGATATTCTGGGTTATATGGAAGGGTTCTTAAGTCTGCAGTGCCAGTTCAAAGCAGGTCATGTGGATTGTATATATCTGTGTAGAAGGGGCCATAGTTATTGAGACTGTGACTGTGGGACTATATGTCAGAAGTTGCCAGGTTGTCTTAGGAGTTTTATACTTTTCAGGGCGATTTTTTGGAGCTGTCTCAGCTGGCGAAAAGCCTTGGAAAAGTTGGATCAGACATCAAGGGTAACGTAAAACTCCCCGCAGCTTGTTGATATGAGGCCCCTTCCACACAGCTGATTAAAATCCCACATTATCTGCTTTTAACTGGGATATATGGCAGTGTGGGCTCAGACAACCCAGTTAAAAGCAGATGTTGTGGGGTATTCTGCCTTGATATTCTATATGGCTGTGTGGAAGGGCCCTGAGAAAGAAAAGTTTGTTTCTTCTTTAGAGGGTGGAAACTTTGACAGGACTGAGGCGATGAATGACACTCCTTCCAACCAATCAAGTGACGCCTTACACCTTCCAGCCGCTTCAAGCCCTTATATAACCCCGCAGGGACAGACGAGCCTTGTGACCGCGCGCGCGCCCGCGAGCCCCGAAGCGCGAGCTCGGGAAATCACGTGCCGCGGGGGGGTAGGAGAGAAGTAAGGAAACGGGCGGGGCGTGCCGGAGGGGCGGGCTCCGGCACAGGGATAGGATGAAGGCTTGGCTGTGCCGGCGCAGGATTGGGCGAGCCCCGGGAAGGGGCGTGGTCTAGGCTCTGGCAAGCCCTCGCAGGGGCTCTGAGGGGAGAGAAGCGATGGAGGCCGTTGGGGAGGTTTGAGGCGAAGATGGCGCGGAGTGGCCGGGCGGTGGGGAAGGTGCTGGTGGAGCGGTTGGCAGTGTTCCCGCGAAGGACAGCCCTCAGGTGAGGAAAAGAAGTGTGTCCCTCACGCTGGTTCTCCTTTCTGGTTCTCCCCTTTTAATGTATTTACATTTCTCTTCAGTGGCAGAAGTTCAATAGGCGCAGGGCCTGTCGCTTGGTTACTTGGTCGTTAAGGGACGTTGCCTTCCCAGTTTCTAGTCAGTTATAGACTTCAGTTCCCAGAAGTCCTGATCATTGGCCGAGGCAGCTGAGGATTCTGGGCGTTGGAGTTCAAAACACCTGGAAGACTAGAGTTGGGGGATCAGGGTATACTGTATAACAGGCATGGGCAAACTTGGGCCCTCCGGGTAATTTGGACTTCAACTTCCACAATTGGGAGTTGAAGTCCAAAACACCTGAAGGGCCCAAGTTTGCCCATGCCTGGAGAATACTGTGTAACAAAGGCGGTTTAATGCCATGGTATTAAATAATTGGGATTTGTAGTTTGGTGAGGCATACACACTCTTTGGCAGATAAAGCTAAAGAACTTGTAAAACTACAACTCCCATGATTCTACAGCATTGAGACATGACAGTTAAAGCGATGTCAAACTGTGTTCACTCCACAGTGTGGATGCACCCTCTAATGAAGTTAAATTAAGGGCCCTTCCAAACAGCCCTATAACCTAGATCAATAGTTCTCAACCTGGGGTCCCCAGATGTTTTTGGCCTACAACTCCCAAAAATCCCAGCCATTTTACCAGCTGTTAGGATTTCAGGGAATTGAAGGCCAAAAACATCTGGGGACCCCAAGTTGAGAACCACTGACCTAGAATATCAAGGCAGAAAATCCCAATTATCTGCTTTGAACTGGAATATCGGCGTCCACACTGCTATATATCCCAGTTCAAAGCAGATAATTGGGATTTTATTCAGCTGTGTGGAAGGGGCCGCAGGATCTGATCCCAGGGTTTCTGTTTATCCCAGATTATCTGGCAGTGTGGACTCAAGGCCCTTCCACACAGCAATATAACATAGAATATCAAGGCACATAATCCACAATATCTGCCTTGAACTGGGCCCCCTTCCACACAGTTGAATAAAATCCCACATTTTCTGCTTTGATCTGGAATATATGGCAGTGTGGAATCAGTTCAAAGCAAATATTGTGGGATTTTCTGCCTTTATATTCTGGGTTATATGGCTATGTGGAAGGGCCCTGAGTCCATACTGCCATATATTCCAGTTCAAAGCAGATAATGTGGGATTTTATTCAGCTATGTGGAAGAGGTCTAAGGCATTAAGTTCAGCTTGATCTGGATCCAGAATAGATCTGGATTTGCTTTGGCAGAGAAAGCAAAATACCTTGTGAAACTACCTCTCTCAGGATCCCATAGCACTGAGCCGTGGCAGTGAAAGTGGTGTCTATCTGTATTCATTCTACAGCGTGGATCCACCCTGACCCGTATAAGTTGAAATAGTAAAGGATGAACTTGTTTTCCCTGCCTTTCCCCCCTCCCTCAACTCCTTAGTAAAATCGTATGTGAAAAAAACCCAGAAATTCTTTGCAGGTTTTAACCTAACAATTGTAGCATATCTTTTGTAAAGGTAAGTTGGGACAGAGGCAAAAACAGTGCTGGAAAGCCTTCGTCACAGTGCTGGAAAGGACCAAGAAACGTCAAATGAAGAGTATTTTTGGGAGTGTAATGTGCATTCTTATTGGAATGTTTCATACTAGACAAGAAAGTGGAGAACGTTTTTCTTTTCCCTGACAGATTAATTCATCTGGTGTTTATTAACATCTGCAGACCCCTACGTGCCATTTTTACTGTAAAAACCCTTTCCAGTTGCCTCATCTTGTTTCTGCGGCATGGTTTCCAGTTTTATTGAGTACAGAAAAACAGTACATGAAAATATGATTTAGTCTTGTGTCCTTGTATTTTTTTAAAAAAACATCTGATCTTTGTTCCGCTAGTTCATTAATACGTGCAACCAGTAACAGCATCCCAGTTGCGTGAAGGAATAGTACTTTGTATGGCATTGTACTGTTGATAGCATGTTTTTTTATTCAGTGATGAAAGAACTGCACCTCATATGAAAACATGCTTCGAAGGGTGGAGGAGGAATTGGGGCGATGTCCTTCAAATTTAAACTAGATGTTGAGACTGTTTTGTTGCTGTTGTCTCCGTTCCTTATTGAAGAGCAATGTGGATAGAATGAGAAAAGAAGGGAGGTGATGTACTGAGACATCTTAGGGTGCATTTACACTGTAGAACTAATGCAGTTTGACACCACTTTAACTGCCATGGCTCAATGCTGTGGAATAATGGAAGTTGTCATTTTATGGTCTTTGATGACAAAGAGTGCTGGTGCCTCTCCAAACTGCAACTGCCTGGATTCCATAGCATTGAGTCATGGCAGTTGAAACGGTGGCAGACTACATCAATTCAACAGTGTGGACGCACTCCAGTAGAGAAGTTTGTGGTCCTCTTCTTTTTACATGTTGACTGTAAATGACATGACTAGCGTTCCCTACATATTGTCGTTTCCACCAGTGGTTGAGCCTGTTAGTCTACCTTCTTGCCACCTCTAGTTGTGATTTTGCTGTGTTGAACTTTACTTTGTTCTCTGTGTAACATTCACAGATGCAAGCTGTGCCCTCTGGCAGAGAAAATGCTTGTATGGTATTTTGCATTTAAATCACTAATTATATGCAATTTGTTCTGCCATTTTGACTATGTCTTCTCTTGTGCACCGAGGAATGGTAAATTCCTTCAACTAATTGAAGAATGAAAATGTCTGCGGAATATCCAAGTTTAACCGCACTCCCATCTCCCTAGACTTGTTCACCTACTATATTTGCTTTTGGGTATCGGAACCGAAATATAATGACTATACCTAATTTATCACCTCTTAATGTCACACATAGGGAAGTATCATTAGAATAAAGAAGCAGTTCAGATTGATTTGCGGAATGATGGCTTAACTGAAGGAGAGCTTGGCTTCACAAAATTTAAGCATGATACAATATGAGACTCAGCATAAATGTAGTGAAGGGATCATCTATATCAGGATCCTCTGTTCCTCAAATGCTGTCTTGTGCTTCCCTTTTGGATTTTTAATGCCATTGGTTGGATTCAAAATTGCTGCCTTAAGGGAAAAATTCATTGCTAATTTTTGAATTATTTTATAATACTACAATATTTATGATGTATCATGAGATCAGAGAACAGTGACTTTTGGGATGTTATCTTGTTTTTCATCCAAGAGGAAAGCACTCTTGCAAGATCTCTCTATCAGTAGTTTTAAACCTATTTAAATATTTCCTTTTTCTGCTTCAAGGAAACATATTGTTACATATATAAGCAGTATGAAATGCAGTCTAGGAAAGAGTTAAGGATGAATGTCTTCCCCTTTCTGTCCTGCCCTTGCACTTGCAGAGTAATCCTATACACTTGCTTAAGGTAAGCATGAGTCTTCCTGGGTGAAAGGGGACTCCTGAACAATGTATATCAGATTTTACTGCTGATCAGGTTACGTAAGTCTGTAACTTAAAGAATAAAAAGAGATGGGTAGGTGAGAATAAATATATACAATCAATGCAACAAACTCTGCCTGTGTCCCAAGCTAACATGAAATGTTGCTTATGAATGTATTGTGTACATTAAATCACACTGGAATGAAAAATGACTTCTGTATTATGCATTTATAACACAATGATAACCGTCTTTGTGCGAGATGAGATGTGAAGGGAAATTCAGTTTTCTCTGCTCCCTGAAGACTGCAGTTTAATTAACAATGACTACAACACATATGTTTGGTTAAACAATCCAGAGTTATTGTTTATTTCCATTGTGGCATGCTTACTGGCTAATTTAAATGTTGGCTTGCCTTTTCTGTAGTTGGGAGCGCAAGGGCAAAAGGATCCTAGATGACAGGCACTACATGTGGTTCCAGCCTTTGGCACTGAGGCTTCCCTTGAATATTTACAGCTCTTTCCCAGAAACTGGCAAGAGACAAACATAACGTCACATAATCATCATCTGATGACATTGATTTTCCATAAGTGACACTTGAGATAGCACGAAGGTTAGGGCAATTGGTTTGTGCTAAGTAGAACTTTCTTTTTCATGTATTAGATCATCTTATCCTGTGTTATATGTCACTAGGTTTATATGGTTAATTTTCTTGAAAGTAAATTTGTCTGACACCATGTAAAAATATCTGTTCATGAAGTGTTAAATAGGAACAGTTTGTGTTAATGTACTTCTGGAAATTATGAGATTTTCTGGATTTCTAAAATTACCTAGCTACTACCGTGTTTCCCCTAAAATAAGACACTGTCTTATATTATTTTTTGGCTCTAAAGACCCTCTAGGTCTAACTTTCGGGGGAGGTCTTATTTCACTCTCTTCACCACCACCACGGCAGCGGTGTGCAGGAGAAGGAGCGAAAGGCGTGCGCCTTTCCCTCTTCTCCTTTACCTTGGTGAAAGAGAGCCATCGCCAGCCAAGAAGGAGAAGAAGGGCTGCCTCCTCTCCTTCCTGGGCGGCGAAAGAGAGCGCCTTCGCCACCCGGGAAGGAGAGGAAGGGACCCCTCCTCTCCTTCCCGGGCGGCGAAAGAGAGAGCCTTCGCCGCCCGGGAAGCAGAGAAAGGGACCCCTCCTCTCCTTCCCGGGCGGCAAAAGAGAGAGCCTTCGCCGTCCGGGAAACAGAGAAAGGGACCCCTCCTCTCCTTCAAGGGCGGCGAAAGAGAGCGCCTTCGCTGCCCGGGAAGCAGAGGAAGGGACCCCTCCTTCTCCTTCCCGCGTGGCGAAGGAGGCCACCGCCGCCACCTGGGAAGGAGAAGAAGGGCTCCTCCTTCTCCTTCACGGGTGGGAAAAGATGCCATCGCCATTGGGGAAAGCGAAGGAGGGCTCCTCCTTTGCCTTCCCATCGCCGCTAGGGAAGGCGCGCCTTCCCTTCTTCTTCAGCTCCCTCTTCCTAGGTCTTACTTTCGGGGGGTGTCTTATATTAGACAATCCCCCCAAATCTCTACTAGGTCTTATTTTATGGGGATGTCTTATTTTCGGGGAAACACAGTATACGCTTTTTCTATAGTGTGCCCTAACTGCTACAAATTGTTGATCCTATGGCAAAGGATAGCGAAAGTTTCTTTTTTAAAAAATGAAATGATGGTTCAAGTTCAGATACTCAAAACAGAAAAATATGCACATAGAGACATTAATAATTTGAGCTAGATAAGATTTGGAGATTGTGACAGGTACTTTTGGTCAAGAAGATTTATCTCCTCACATGCTGTGTAAAAAAACAACTGATGTCTGCTGATCAGGGAAGGTCAAGTCCATTTTTAACTTCTCATCCTTATAACTGCTTGACTCTAACATTACAGTTGTCTTTTAGAGTTTTGTAGGTGAAAATACATGACTGGGGTTCTGTTTGTACGTGTGTGCATTGTTTTTTTAATTAGGGCTTCACAACTTTTCCAATACTCATGGAAGATGGACAGGTGGCTTACCTCTAAGTGTATTTCTTCGAATGGTCATCTGTGACTCATAGAGATCACGAAGAACAGTTTTTAAGTCACTAGTATTGCTTTCCACTGAAAGCTGAATGAATAATTTGACATCTATTGGTAACAAACATATTACCAGTTATCAGGGTTGTTGTTGTAGTTGTGGTGGTGTGACTTTAAGTCATTTCTGACTTATAGCAACCCTAAGTTAAGTCTATCAAGGAGCTTTTTTGGTAAGATCTGTTCAGAAGAAGCCTGCCTTTGCTTTCTTTTGAAGCTGAGAGTGTGTGACCAAAGGTCACCATAAATGGGTTTTCATGGCTGGGTCGTCATCCAGTGCTCAGGTGGCTATACCACACTTAACTCACTTGGATTATTAGCAACATCGCAATTAAAGTGACTTGCTCTCCTCTGGGCTATATGTTTTGCAGCTTGGTTTGTGTGTTAAAAGATAACTACTCTTTGGATTATGTGTGCCACTAGAAGATAGTGACAGTAAGCTTTTTGTGTGGCAGTAAGCTAACCAGGAGGCCCCTGGTTTAAAATCTGAATAAATTGTCTACCTACTGTTTCACAGTCTTGCAGTTTGAAGACTTGTGGCTCATACTTATCTACTAATATTGAGTGTTTATTTTGGCTTTGTGTGGCCAAAATGTTGGGAAATGTTGAGATTAGGGTAATTGATTCAGATTTTCTCCTCCTTCCAAAAGGTTTGCAAGTATAAATGTATGCTTTTAGTATTCTAGTCTCCGAGTGGAGACTCCATGTTTAGGGAATGAATATGAACTTAATTTGCTAAATGCTGCAAAAGTGTCATGTAAGCTAGCCATCACTTTTACAGCCCGATTTGAAGATTTCCAAGAGTATCTGGTTAAGGTGAAGAATTCCGACCTATCAATGTGAGCGTAGTGGATAGAGGACTAAGTATTAGATAACGACTTGAGGGCTATACTTTCTAGTGTTCCTTGAGCCATAACATTCACTAGCTAACCATGGGTAAAACTCCCTTTTTCTGGACCTGCAGGAAGAATATATGTCTTGAGTTCATTGAGTGAATGTTGGGACTTTAACGTAACATGAATAAATAGTGCCTAATATTTACAGTACAGGAAGGACTTCAACTCTATATGAAAGCCTTCCTTGATGTAGATATGGTACTCTCCAAAGTATTGCCAAAGTTAACATAGATGTTTCTGCCATCCTGTTAGTCACTAAGCGAACAAGATCGATACTATTGCATGTGATCAAGGTGGAATGTTGTGCTAGGGTAGAAAAACCAAGAATTGTCATTTCTCCCACCTGGTTGTTTTCATCACAACAGAAGCTATAATAGTAAACTGCAAAAGCAAGACCCTTCAATGGTAAAAAATTACTTATTATACTTTATGAATTAGTTCGTTACAAATGTACAGTACATCATTGTATTCAGCTATATAGCTTTTACATACAATCAAGATCACGTTCATGATTTTATAAAAAGAAAAGGGATCAAAGTAAGAATGCTTGCTGCTGTGGCAGGAAGTTTGCCTTTCAAATACATGAGCAGAGTGCAGTGTGTGGCCTCAGACTGACTTGGAGCCAAGTCTTAAGGAGGAAGGCTTTTGTATTGTACTGTTGCCAGGTCCTTTCTCATGACTGAGATATATTTAGCTTGTTAGAGGCATAAAAAAGTATCCTAATCCAGAACAGCTTGTAGGCCATGATTGTCCCTGTGTTGAAGCTTTGATATCATTTGCATTGATTATATAATATTTTGCTGACTAATTACTTTTATTCTATTAAAATGATTAATTTATTGCAGGCATTTGACTTCTTGGGAAATTTTGTTGAGCAAAGCCCCTCTTGTACAAGTACCAGGAAAATACTGCATCTTTTCAAGAAGAAATTTCTTCAATATTACTGCACCACTAGGGAACAAAAGGAAAGAATATTCAGAAAGAAGAATTATAGGGTTTGTATAAATAACAATGAACTGTTTACGGTTTAATGAAAGTCTGCGTTTCTGGCTTGCAGAATGAAACATTAATCAGTATCTCTGTTTCCTTTGATTTTGTTGTGTCTTTGATTTTTAGTAAACAATCTCAGCTTTTGGTGAATTGCTTGTGTTTCCCTCCTGATCCCAGATTCTTCATTTTTTGTTAAAGAAACTCAATGGAATTTGTTTCTTAGGGTATGCATACACATTATGGAGCAACCATGAAAGTTCCAGCACTTTGATGGATCTCTTAATTGGAGCCAGCCATTGTGTCTTCAGATATAAATATAAGCTTTTGCTTCTTTGTCTCAGAACCTTAATTCTTTGTCTCAGATTCAGTTCAGTCTGATATCTGCTTGCCTACTGGTGATTCATGCTGTTTGCAGTCACTATCTTGAGAATGAGTTACAACTGAGAACTGCTCAGAACTTTTGCTTGCAGCCTATATTCAACTCCACATAATATATTTTACTATTTTTGTTTTTGTGTACAAATTCAGGCTGCTAAGGCTTAACCCTGTAATTTATTGATGCTTAAAGGAATTTAAAATATGTGCGTAGGTTTATTCATTTCCAAAAGCCTCTTACTTTTTTTTCGTGTCAGGAGCAACCGGAGTTGCTTCTGGAGTGAGAGAATTGGCCGTCTGCAAGGACGTTGCCCAGGGGATGCCTGGATGTTTTGATGTTTTTACCACCCTTGTGGGAGGCTTCTCTCATGTCCCTGCATGGAGCTGGAGCTGATAGAGGGAGCTCATCTGCGCTCTCCCCAGGTGGGATTCGAACCCGGCAGCCTTCAGGTCAGCAACCCAACCTTCAAGTCACAAGGCTTTTATCCCCTAGGCCTCCGGAGGCTCCTAGCCTCGTACTGTGCCAAGCTCTTGCTATATTCATAAGTCAATAATCCCCAGTAATAGGCCACTAATATTTTTAGTTTATTGGTAGTAAGCATGCTGAGAGGAGCTCTGTCAAGGCTACCCAATTTTTTAATGGAAGTTTGGAGAGTTTAAATATGCCCTCTCTTAAAATCTAGCAATGAATGATTTACACTGGTTCTCATCTGTTATGAAATGTTTTTAAATGATATCAGTATCAGAAGGCTACCAGCTGTTAGGAATTGTGGAAGTTCAAGTCCAAAATACTTGGAGGGCCGAAGTTTGCGCTATACAGTTTTTGGAGGGGGGAGGGCAGGGCAAGAAGAAGGAAAAAGTCTGACCACATGAGCTGATGTTTACCTGGGTGCAACTGCCTTTTGCTTGATGTTTGTACCAGAAGTACTGTAGTTGTATTATGGCGCCAAGAATTGAACCTGGATCCTCACAGTCTTAATTTGGTACTCTGACAAGTCAATCTTATTGTTAGCGTTTTGTGTGTGTGATGTACTGAAAGATTATTATGAACTTTTAGAGCTTTTGTTGGCAACATTCTTCCTTCATGTCTACAAAGCAGGAACATTCTTTTTCTAAAACCAGCAATCCTTTTTTGTTTATCAGGTATTCTATGCAAGAAATGTATGAAGTGGTAGCGGTTGTAAGTGAATACAAGAACTTTGTCCCTTGGTGCAAAAAATCAGATGTGTTATCCAAGCGTTCAGGATACTGCAAAGCACATTTAGAAGTGGGATTTCCTCCTGTGGTGGAGAGGTACACTTCAGTTGTCACGCTAGTAAGACCTCACTTGGTTAAGGTAGTACTTTTATTCCTCTTTTTTCATAACATATATAAGTTGACTGCTCTTTTGTTATATGTAAACGTATGCTATATGTAACATGTCTACGATCTTAAGGAATTGCCACTTGAAACTATGATTTTACTTTCTCTGTATAAGACTATGAAATAATTTTAGCAGCATTTTGTTTTGCAGAAACCGACAAGAAACTAGAAAGTAATGTGCTAAATCGGTTACTATTGCTAATGTTTTTCCCCCAGGAAAAATGCTTGACATTTTTGGGGAGAATATAAGGAACTATTATATTACATGAATAGCAGAGTTACCCAGAACCATAAATAATGCAGAATGTAATATTCTTTTCCTTGTTGCTATACTTAGTTTGTTCTCTGTGGAGTCCATCCACAGAGAGCAAACTGAATATGTGGAGGAGTTTTTCCTCTGTCAACCTTTATGCCAGTGAGCTTCTCTTGTTTGCCCAAGCCCAATAAATATCTTACTGTGGTACTGGTATTTTCAGCTGAGGAGCACATGAAGTGTGCAATAAATCAGAACTTGGAACCTATTTGGGAGAAAAGTATTTTGCTGGATGTGAGGGAAAACAATGACAAATGAATCAACTTCTCTAATAACTGCATAGCTGTTGTACACAGAAATGGGACAATTGAGATGATGTTTCAAAAATAATCTTTTCCCCTAGGCATCATGCACAGATGGCAAATTATTTAATCATCTAGAAACAGTGTGGCGTTTCAGTCCAGGAATCCCTGGCTATCCAAGAACATGCACCTTGGATTTTTCAGTAAGTATGAAAAGACTTCTAAGATTTTCAGAACAGAGATGCATACTTAAGACAGGACAAGATGCAATGTCACTCCCAATATTTTTGTTTGATATCTATTTTTTAAATATAATACTTTTAACACCACATAACTCTGTCTACAGCCTGAAAACTAGTACTTCCAGTACTATTTTTCTCCCATTTTATCAGTGAAAGAAAACAAATCAGCAGAACTAATTCTTTGAATTCTGGCCTTAATGTACAAATGTGTAATTTTCTGCATACTGGAGAAAGTGATAAAAATTGTTATTTGGTGTAAATCTGTTTTGTCATCAAGTTTTTTAACAGTGCTGACAATGAAGGAGGTCTATAAATACCCTAAAGGTACCAAATCCTACCTGATCTTGAAAAGCAAGCAAGATAATCTCTTATTACCAATAGTAGTTAGAAGGGAGTCAGCCAACAAATGCTAGGGATTGTAGGCTGTATTTCAGAGGAGGCAAAACCGCTTTTGAGTATTCTTTGTTTGAGGAAACACTTTGAAATTCATGGGATTGTCATGAGTTGATACACAATTTAAAGATATATGTGCATGTCTATATGCACTGTATTGCCTGCTACCAAATGTGCTGCATTAGGCAACACACTTGACTTTTCAGGTAGCTTTTTTTTCTTTGAATCACGATCTCGTCTCCCATCTGTTTGTCAAAGTCCCCTTGGTGTTTAAATGGCATGTCATGTGAGAGGAAGGGAACACTGCAGCTGGAGAAAATAACCTTGTTAACCTCATCCTATCCAAATAAATACAGGGGAAGGCTGCAGTTTCATTGTGAGCTTTCCAAAGCTCTCAGGCAAACGAGCACACCTCTCCTCCACTTACCTGCCTTTACAGCTGATTCAAAGTAAGGTTCAGAGCTTTGAGTGGTGGATGATGCTAAGAATGTACCTCATTATGTAACCTAAGCACAATAATCTTTCCTAGTAATGTAGAAAACCTTCCATGCCTTGAAGCATTCAACCTCTCCTTTAACGTTTCCATTTTGCTGTTATAACCGCAAATGAAATTTATTCAGTTTCACAGTATATTTACTGTTTTGTGTACACCAATTACATCTTTTTAAATACTGATTGTCATACAGCAAAATATGTAAAAATCAGTGGGCGGGAATATTTTTGCAGTATTTCAGTGCTTGGTGGTGCATGGTTTTTTTTAAAGTTGTATTTGGTTCCCCTCAAAGAGTATAGACCTTTGTACATCTTGCCCTTGAGAGTGAAGTCTTAAAGGTTTATGATAGTGGCTTTAAGCTCAGCTTCATTTCCTGTTCCAGAGGAAGACACACTAGGGAATATTCTGTCCTTTTTACTGAAGTAGTCAATCCTTGTGTATACACATAATTTCCCTGCTGTACCCATCTTGCTTGTTTTGTTATTTATGTTACTTGTGGGTATTCAAGGTGGGAAGAGTAAGTAGGCTGAGGAAACTCAAGGCTTGTAATAAAAGTTTAAAACGGTAGAATTTTTTAAAAGGGGAACCTTGCCCACGGATTTCTGTAATTGGGAAATTGAATCATTTGAAGGGGTGCTACTGTGGTTACATAACTGAGTAAATGTAGCTGTGGGCCCTGTTCGAAGCATATTCTGAAAGTAATTGTTTTCGCTTACAGATCTCTTTTGAGTTTCGTTCCCTTCTACATTCTCATCTTGCTACTCTGTTCTTTGATGAAGTAGTTAAGCAGATGGTTTCTGCATTTGAGAGAAGAGCATCCAAGTTATATGGTCCAGAAACCAGCATACCTCGAGAACTAATGCTTCATGAAGTGCATCATACATAAAAGGAGAGAAAAAGGTTTCCTAAAACTACTTGGATACCACACAGACATGGGATGCTTCTCTTATGTGGGCTTCCAATTATTTGGGGACTTCTTTGGCAATTATGTATAATACTACTGTACAAAACCATGTAAGATGCAGGTGTACATAATGTAGAAGCTTCCATCAAGTGCAATTCCAAGGTGCTGATAACTTGAGCTACCAGATTTGCCTTTGTCATCTTGCCAGCATATATGAAACTCTGAAGTGTGATATTTCATTGCTTTGTTTTGCAGTGTGTAATAGTGGAATCAAGTTTAAGTTATTCTTTTAAGTGCATATTTTAAGTTATTTTTGCTATTAAAGCTTTAAACCTGCAGAGAACAAGTGTATAAAATATGATAGCAACTTCACTGTGTAGGATGAATGAATCCTAGGTGAGGAGCTCAACAAATAATTTCATAGGGGGCAGCAATATAGTGTTAATAATAGATGGTTGAATCTCCTGAAGTCTTAAATATGTAATGATCCAATAACCCAAATGCTGAGGTCTCTGAAAAAGGTTATTTAGAGGACGTTTGGATTTATCTGTTTTTATATATTGCTTACACAAACTGAGGTTTGTCTTGTAGTCTTGACAGATATACAAGCATTTTTTAAGAGTTAAAGTCAAGACACTCATTGAGACAACATACTCTTACCATTTTCTCTAGAATTGCAAGGATGGTGGAGCATGTACTGACCTTCTGCATAGAGGTCTTTTAAATTTGTGTTTTGCTACTTTGTAGCAATATCAAGTCATTCCCAGGTTTGAATACTGAATCTAATGCTCAGGGGTCACTTGACCTACATGCTAAAGACATTTCAGGTGTACAACATTTTCTGAAGAGCAGAACACTTCAGAAAATGCTTTTAAGTCATTTCTTAAGAAAATCTTATACCTGCCTTATATTGAAAGGCAAAAGAATTTATCAGCCTTAAATCTATGCAGCTGTGGCCAGGGTCGTTTCCCTCCCACAATAATCTCTGTAAATTACCGTACTTCTGCATTTTTCCAGAAGTTGGCCCACAAAGGGAATTTCCCCAACCCTGCCTTAAATATCACTGAATAGTTTTCTCTAAAGCCATACTGATACCTACAAAACAAGATTATGCTTTCTGAATAAGATAATACGTTTCATGAGTTTCAGCGATCTTTTATTACAGAAAGTTGTCACATAATTGTATATTTCTCTATTTTGTACACAATTTTTATTGAGCCTTGCACACAATGACTTCTGCATTTCCTAGTGTCAGCAAGCACCAATAAAATCTGATTTTAACAGAATGGCAAGTGCTTTCACTGGTTTAGGTTCGGAGCACAGCATTGGTACATGGATCTTGCACCCAGTATCAGGAATGTAGAAATGTCTTTATTGAGAGTACAAAATAAATTATCTGTAGGCATGAACATGTGCCAACCCAAATCCAGCAACAAATGTTACAGTGATTCAACACCGCCCCTTCTGCAGCCACTTATCCATCTCATCTCTTACTGACCTGACGATGTTTACTTAACCTATCAAGGCCCCCATTAGTTCATGATACGCTTCCATGTCAACCAGAATTAGAACATATTAGAACATACCGCCTCCCATGCCACCGCCCATCCCACCCATGGCAGGCTCCTTCTCCTCTTTGGGTATTTCGGTGACCACGGCTTCAGCTGTAGACAGGAGGGAAGCAACACCTGCTGCATCCATCAAGGCTGTCCTTACAACCTAAAAGAGTTAAGAACGGTTTTAAAGGAAGTGCTACACTGCAGTTGTCCACAAAATGCTACAACTGCTTCAAACCAAGGTACTTACCTTAGTTGGATCAATGATTCCTCGTTCTACCATGTTCACAAAGTCACCAAGCATGGCATCATAGCCAACGTCAGGAGCGCTCTGCATGATTTTCTCCACTATTAGTGACCCTTCAACACCTGCATTCTTAGCAATAGTCATTGCTGGAATTTTCAGTGTCCTTTTGATTATCTCTATGCCTAAAAAACACGAGTTTCATTCTGATAAATATTTACAACATGTTCACAAAAAGAACATCTAAGCAACAATCCAATGTTATAGATACAAGTGTTTTATGGAAATTGTGAACTGGCATTACAAGTATTTTCTTACCAATTTTCTGATCTTCATTGGCTGGAGTCAAAGCATCTAGTGCTGGAATACACCGAAGTAGTGCACAGCCACCACCGAGAACAATCCCTTCCTCCACAGCGGCACGAGTAGCATTGAGGGCATCGGTGACCCGGTCTTTCTTTTCGTTCACTTCAACATCACTTGTTCCTCCAACCTAAAAGAGGAGTGATTAGATAATAAGGACACTTTATAAACATTTCTATAGCGCCTATCATTTTCTGGACAAACTAGTCTATATCCTGCCTAACATAAAGCTCAATCTGTGAAGTTTTAAATAAGTTTTGCCTAGTAGTTGTGCCATGAAAAGTTGTTTTGAACCAACTCAATTATCAGGTTGTCTATTGTGAAATATTGTGCAATAAGAATAGACTAAGTTCCATTGCAAATTAAACGCTAATGTGTAAGCCATTTTGCATACCCCTCAATGCCACTATGCAATGCAATAAACCTTCATCCTGCTCATGTTGCCTTGCCTCCACCCCACAAGATTTAATGCAGGGGTCCCCAGACTAAGGCCCGTGGGCCAGATGCGGCCCTCCAAGGTAATTTACCTGGCCCTCGCCCTCATTTATAATATTTTTATATCCGTTTTAATAATATAATATATTGTATATACATATAATACTGATAATAATATCATTTTATACAATACAATACTAACAATAATATATAATAATATTAATTATATGTTATATATTACATATAATATTACAGTATAGTGGTATAGTTCAATATAGTATAATGCCAATACTGTGCTATGCTAATAATATATTGTATGTACATACAGCTGCTCTGAGTTCCCTTCAGGGTGAGACGGGTGGGATATAAATGTAGTAAATGAATAAATAAATAATTTTGGACTTAGGCTCGCCCAAAGTCTGAAATGACTTGAAGACACACAACAACAATCCTAATTAACCTGACTATCTCATTGGCCAGAAGCAGGCCCACACTTCCTATTGAAATCCTCATAGGTTTATGTTGGTTAAAATTATTTTCATTTTTAAATATTGTATTGTTCTTTCATTGTTATTGTTGTTGTTTTGCACTACATATAAGATATGTGCAGTGTGCATAGGAATTGGTTCAGTTTTTTTCCCCCAAATGATAAGTCGGCCCCTCAACAGTCTGAAGGATTGTGGACCAGCCCTCTGCTTAAAAAGTTTGAGGACCCCTGATTTAATGTAATGTCCTTGCTATTTTTCAAGCTGTTATCAAGAATCAAAATTTGCTTTGGATGGTTCTTTGGAAAGGGAGATGGTATAATTACAGCAACAGTGTTGTGTTACTGCAAAAGTGCAACTAGCAGCTTAGAAATGTGAAAAACTTGTAGCCTTGCTACTTTCAGGCTCTTCTACACAAACACTTTTTTTCACGTATGTGCTTTCTGCCATAAAGTTGCTTTGTTTTCAGAGTATTTTTAGTCTGTGACAAGAAGCATCCTATGCAAGGGTTAACACTCTCTAGGCAGAGATCCCTAGAGACCTCCAAGGCCTTCATTTACTTTTGTTTTTCCTGCTGTTGGCTCAAGACAAACTCAATCCTTCCTGTGTTAGATATTATCTGCTCCTTCCCTGTCTTGCCAACAGACAGCACGTCTAGTTCAATAAATAATTCTTCCACTAGCTATTATTTGCAACTAACAACATTCAGTCAGGAAACACATCCAATCCAAGAGCATGGAGTGAATGCTTCTTCTAAGTTTAATAAGACCCAAAGAGAAGACCAAGCTAAAATATTGTTGTTACAGGTTTAGAACAAAAGTGAGGAATCTAGGGCTGTTAAGATGTTGGGACTCCAAATCTTATTCCACGCAGCCATATGTTCACAACCCTTTTCTCAAACCCGAAGTCAAATAATAACTACGGAAATATGAGATTGACTAGTATTCCATTCAATCTGACATTCAGACTTTGCCTTCCAAACTGACCTTGCTATCCTTTCTGATATGCTTTCCCTTTCTTTCCTGTTCAATCCCTTTATTCTAAAACAGTAGTTCTCAACCTGTGTGTCCCCAGATGTTTTGGCCTTCACCTTCCAGAAATCCTAACAACTGGTAAACTGGCAGGGATTTCTGGGAGTTGTAGGCCAAAACACCTGGGGACCCACAGGATGATAACTACTGTTCTAAAATAAACACAATCCTTAAGCGAATGCTCACATATAAGAATAAATTGGGGATGTAAATAAATACACAAAATATAGGGCTTTTTTCACCTGAATTTTGTTACAGGGCTCTCACAGTGGCCAGGATTAGGAGATACCTCAGATGCGATGGGTCACTCTAAATATTTTCTAGAATTGTATTTTTGCAACTATTAATCAACAAATTTCTTATAAGACTGGGATGTCACTCAAATTGACAAGGGAAGTACATATTATTTCAAGATCAGAGAACATTAGGATTCCTAATGCTAATTCACTAGTAAGATCTAGCATTAATATTGGGTGTTTGGAATCAAAGCTGTATCTTACGTAACTTTTATTACTGAGGAAAGTGTAGTATTCTCCCTTTTAATGCTATTTTATGGAAATTGCAGCTGGCAAATATTTAATTATATAACCCACAAAGATATAACTACTCATTTACACTGTGAAATAGTTAAGATATAATAACTAACAACAAAAAATATTGGGCAATTATATACCTCTATTTTGCTCTCTGAAGCACGCTACCTTCCAGTTTGAGAATTCCATCCAAGAGTTTACTATACAAAAAGTGAAACTTTCAGTCCAAATCATAACAAATCATGTTTTTCACAACAACATGAAAGAATTGCGACAAGGCAAAGTAGATAACACTTCAGAGGCCATTAGAAACAGGATCCTCTCTCTCACTCTCTGTTGTCAAGGAAAGATGCACGGCCAATCCTTAAACTCACAGGCTGAGAAGTCATACTATAGTTACCTTCAATACAGCTACTCCATCAGAAAGTTTAGCCAGGCGCTCATTCAACTTTTCCTTTTCATATTCACTGGTTGTGACTTCTAGCTGTTCAATTATTTCCTGAACGCGCTTTTCAATTTGAGATTTATCCCCTTTTCCTTTAAGTAGTAAGCAGTCGTCTTTCGTCACAATGACCTCTCCAACTTTGCCAAAGTCATGAGGCTGAACATCTTCCACATTTAAGGTCAAACCTTCTTCCCCAAACACCTGAAACAAATAAGACTGAACGCTGAAACCTCAATATTATTACCCTTCTAAAATATTACAGAGTCCAATCCAATTCCTGCTGAAACACTAGTGTTAACATCAAGCCTTGCAGCAGTCAGACCAAAAAACAAAAGGTTCTTATTTTGCTACTGGTCTAGTTCCTGAAACTCAATGGAATCAGCCCCCTTCCACGAAGACGGCTGATTCTGAAAAGATTGAACACTACAACAGTGATACCTTGAGTTAAGAGTTCGATTTGTTCAGTGACTGGGCTCTTAACTCAAATCACTCTTAAGTCAAAGTAAATTTCCCATTGAAATGCTATTAATCCAGCCCCCCGAACCCACTTTTTTGTTACGTGTTTTTAAACAAGAAAATGCATTTTATAAATATCAAATAATCTATAAATACACATTCACGTGGAACAACAAAAAAGCAAGATCAAAATTAAAATGGCAGAAGCATAAAGTTGTGGCAAAGAAGCACAAAGCGCAGAAGGTTCATTTTCTTCACGCCTGATTCATTCCAGTTTCCCTCTTTCACTCTCTCTCTGCATGAAGCCAAACATATCAGGAATAAAAAGCATACAAAATAAACTAACCCAAACACTAGTTTAATATTTTTAAACAAAGAAAGTCTGTCAGTGCTTTGAAGATATTTCAAGTGTTTACTTACAGCACCACCAGTAGCAATTGCCATGTCCTTAAGCTGGTTTTTTCTATTGTCACCAAACCCGGGTGCTTTTACTGCAACAACCTGGAGGCCAACCTTCAGTCTAAAAAAGAATACAAATTTTCACAGGTGTGCACAATGTTGTTGTCAATTCACAAAACTGCGGATAACCAAAAACACTTTCCCACTGTTAATTCCCCCTGTATGTATCGACTTTTAAGCTTAAACACAACAAATCTTTGGAATCATATAAAGCCTACCTGTTTAATACAAGTGTACTGAGGGCTTCTCCGTCAACATCTTCGGCAATAATAACTAACGGCTTACGGTGATTATTGGCAATTTCAAGAGCTGGTACTATTGACTGAACATTGGAAATCTTCTTTTCACTGATTAACACATAGGCATCTTGGAATTCACATTTCTGTCCTACAAAATAAGCAGAATTATTCAATTATTTTACAGTGATCTCAACAGCCAGAGACGTTTAAATTATAAAATGCTAATAGGTGCCATTTTGTCACACATTTGAACAGCTGCAAAATGTCAAATGTATCTCTGCTACAAAAGACATCCATTTGTCTCTATTAAAGATTTAATCCTTTAGCTTACTGAATTGCTACAATTAATACATGTAAAACAGAAATATCTTGCTTGCCATTGTTCAACATTTGTCCTCCCTTAATTTCTAATCATTTAGGTTAATTCAGTCTCTTTGGCACCCATTCCTGCAAAATGTTGAACTTAACACAATTGTGTACTAATTGCTCAACTATCTAAGTCAGTGAAAGCAGTGATGGCTCCCACAGTTTCTAACAGCTGGTGGTAGGCTGGCTGGGATTTCTGGGAGTTGAAGTCCAAAACACCTGGAGACCCCAAAGGTTGGGAACCACTGATCTAAGGCAAACAATTCGCATTATAAAGCATGTTGTGTACAAGTTAACTAGCAAAGAAAGTGGGATAATAGTCACATTGGGAGTCAAGGCTCTTCTGGACTTTAGGACTGGTTCTTAAACACGCTTCTGGAATGAGCTTTGTGTATTCCATGTAGACTGGAACGTACTTAGCACTAATCTTTTTTTATACTGGTTTTATTGGATGTGTTGCAATAGCAGGTTTCCAGATTCGTGTTTACACCTTATTTTCTTTTTTTTGGTTATTTAATATTTAATGTTTGTTTTACTTAAATGATATTTGTCTTTATTATTCTAATGTAACACAAATCCTATGTAAAACCATACTACATATTTTTTACATTAATATTGAAATCTGAGATATATACAGCAAGTCTGAGCAATCAAAAAATACCACAAAAAGGTTAATATCTCATCGAAGATTGCATACTTTTGTGAGTCAATCACCACCTATCTGAGAAAGTCCATATTTCTTTTGTTGAGTTGGTTCAGTAAACAAGGAAATTACAAGTACAGGAATTACCAATTTGTAAGGAATTAAGTCTTTTGCATCTGAGGCAGCCAATTCAACAAAAGAAAGTCTAACTAGTGACTATTCCTCATAATTTATACAATATAAATATCACTATTTAAATTAAATACCTTTAATGTAATCTTATTCTACTTTAGACAAACCATTAGGGCATCAAAGAGAGACCCAACAACAACACTTTGTTCCAGTTACATTAACTTACCTTTAGCTGTATTGATGAAATAAGGAGAAATATAGCCTCTGTCAAACTTCATACCTTCAATGATTTCTAGCTCATCATTCAAAGTTTTCCCATCCTATTTAAATAAAACACCAAGGAAATCACCAAATTGATCCAAGCTATTCTAATACCCCATACAATTGTTGCTTTGAATTTGAACAAGAAACAAACAGCATGGCAATCCATTTGTTTCAAGCCAAATGTTCTCAATTGCCATATTTTATATTAAAGAAGTTATTTCACCAAGAAGGAGAAAGTTATTTGAATAATCAGTAAGTAGATTTAAACACTCTATCCAAACTATTCACTCTTAAATACTTCCAAAGGTTCTATTCTAGTAATGATTAACAATATTAGTTTTTCCCATAAACCGGTTACTACGTTTTAAATTTTTTAAATTTTATTATTGACATAGCCAATCATTTAACAGGCTTTGCAATACAGATCTTATCTCACTATACATTGTTCCAAGTATCACTTTGCAATATTAATGCTTGGTTACTAGGTTTTTAATCCTATGTACCTTAAACTAAAACATAAACTGGTTCAGGGGATTCAGAAATTTTTATTCTCATATACACACGTAGCACATTACTTACCTTAACTGTTATAACACCCTTTCGTCCAACCTTTTTCATGGCGTCAGAGATTATGTTACCTATTTCCTTATCTCCATTTGCTGATATTGTTGCAACCTGTTAATAAAGAAAAAGATAACTTGGCCCTCTTCCTATAAATTTGCAAGAATTATACATTTTAAAGACAAAAGGCAGAAAAAAGGTAACCACAACCATCACAGCACAAATTTTAAATCTGAAATATTGCATTACATGGCAGTGTAACTTATATAATCCAGTTCAATGCAGTTAAGCTGCATTCCAAAACTGCATTATATGGCAGTTTAGATTGGTCCTGAGATAGAAAAATATCATTCTGCTAGCCCTATTAAACAGCATCTCTCTTCTGTGAGAGAAACTAGATGGAAAAGAGAACCTATTTATTATGAAGAAATGAGCATTACCTGAGCAATTTCTTCAGGAGTTGTGACTGGTTTGGACAATTTCTTTAATTCATTAATTGCAGCATCTACAGCTAGCATCACTCCTGGGGGGATACATGACACCATATCAAATTATTATTATTATTTGAAACACAACAAGATGAGTCCACAGCAGACACTCTGCTGGCTGCTGTATTGGATCACACTTATTATTATTATTATTATTTTCTCTCCATAAGGAGACTCAAAGTGGCTTACATTAAAAGCACTTTAGAACAATTTAAAATCTACTCATGACATATATCAAAAATGGGAAATACATACTTAAAATTACTTCAGCACCAAACTTATTAACAAATATCATCACAGCTACATAATACATAATCATGCATCAATGGTACTTATATTAAACATGGGAGTTTCAACACATGACTTGACAGAGAAAGTACTAGAGCTGCGGTTCTCAACCTGGGGTCCCTAGCCAGTTTACCAGCTGTTAGGATTTCTGGGAGTTGAAGGCCAAAACATCTGGGGACCCACAGGTTGAGAACCACTGTACTAGAGTATCATTATAATGAGGCGATTTTCAGACATTTTGAAGTAAACCTTCCATCAGTTCCAACAAGGATGGCAAATTACTATGAATAACTGGAAATGGAGTCTAAAACCTAAGGAGGGCACCACTTTGGGGGAACACTGCAATTATATGTTATGGAGTCGTTGAAATCCCACTGACAAACTTAATACAACTCAATCTTTACTGTACAGCCACGGACCATTAAAACACAAAATAAGACAAACTTTATCAAGGTTATTACCTCTCCTAATTTCCACTGGATTAGCTCCTTTACTGATCTTTTCGAATCCTTCCTTTGCAATTGACCGTGCCAATACAGTTGCAGTTGTAGTACCATCTCCAGCCTCTTCATTTGTATTGTTGGCAACATCTTGAACTAGCTTGGCTCCAATGTTTTTATACTTGTCCTTCAAGTCAATGGCCTTGGCTACTGTCACACCATCTTTTGTCACCTTAGGGCTCCCCCAGCTCTGTTCAATGATTACTGTTCTCCCCTGTTAACACAACATATGCATTTTTTAAAAAAAATTCTGCCCGATTTGTGTACAATTTTGCTTATGTTTACAGGTTATTCCGCCGACAGCTGACATGTCAATTAAGAGGTCATAATGGCACTACGGAGCCTCCGGTGGCACAATGGGTTAAATCCTTGTGCCGGCAGGACTGCTAACTGAAAGGATGACAGTTAAAATCTGTGAGATGGGGTGAGCTCCCGATTGTCAGTTCCAGCTTCCCATGTGGGACCATGAGAGAAGCCTCCCACAGGATGGTAAAACATCCAGGTGACACCTGGGCAATGTCCTTGCAGACGGCCAATTCTCTCACACCAGAAACAACTTGCCGTTTCTCAAGTCGCTCCTGACAGACAAAAAATAATGGCTTGTAACAAGACTCCAAATGTACATCCTGAAAATTATGCATGTTACCCTGTTTTAACAATCCAGAATTAGTTTTGCATCCAAAACAAGCCATTGGATTTTTTTAATGCCATCATAATCTTCTGGCAGCTGACTGCTTTGTAACATACAATAAACTAACAACCCATCAGTGTTCACCAGGACAAGCAACAGTTAGAATAAAATAAAGTGAGTGCTCCTATTAAGTGGATGTTCATGGAGCTGCTGGAACAAAAACCCAAACCTAAGTAACCAGGAACCATGATACCACAGCAATAAATAAGAATAAACTGAAATGCTTTGACTGGCTTTGGTAATACAGGGGATAGTAATAACTGCACTTCTCTGAGGAGTAGGTGATTATACAAAACATATACCAACTGAAATGTCTCTGAAGTTCATTCCTGACTATTGGAAGGATCTCTTCCAACAAATGCTTTGCTAGGAAGCTTGTAAAACACATCTCCATGGTTCCCTGAGCATCTCTGCAGAATGTGAGGTCATGGAAAACACAGGAGAGGGAGTTCTGGGCACCTGACACATTGAGAAATGTACTCAAATAAATCTTTGGACCTCTGCCCAAGAAACCACAAGCAGACATGGAGGCTAATGGGAATAAAACTAAGCAGGAAGCTGATGACATTATGCTGAGAAAGGAGGTAGAAGTGACTGAAAACTATGTTTTTAGAAAAAAAACCTTTAAGACTCTGGTTGGATTAAGCTGAATATCAACAACCAAACAACAGCTACCAAGGGCCTTCAAAAGTAAATTAATAGAAAAAGCCTCAACTGCTACCTTGCTCCTTTAGAATATACAATTAAAATGTTTATTTCCACAAGATGCCCTCCACACCCTTTGGAGATCATTTTTAGACATTCTGGAGCACAAAAGGTATTTTCCATACACACACACTTGGGGAATGGGAAACACTTTGTTCACCCATGGTTTAGACCAGGGCATCTTAAACGTTTTTCACTAGTGATCCCTTTTGGCGTGATACATTTTTACATGACCCCCAGTATATAGGTATATAAAATGTATAGTTTAAGTTCAAGTTCATTTTATTACGGTCAATGACCAGCTCATAAAATATAAAATGTATAAAAATCAACCCTTTATTGATTACAAATCAGCATTGCAAGGCTTGCTAAAAAGGTTGAGTTTCGTTTTCATGAAGTACAGCAGAAGCATCTTCTGCAGAGTTCACTTTAAACACTGAACACAAGATTTGTTTAAACATTTAAAACAGTTACTAGGTGATGTTCAGAAAACGCTGTTTCCAACAGTGAGTAAGGGGACCCCATTTGGGACCAGAACCAGCGGTTTTCATAACCATGCTTTTCTCTTCTCTGGACTGCCTGAGATTAAGTAAGAAGCCCACTATTCCATTTATTTTCCCTTTACAGCACAATGGAAGAAGGCAGTATATACATTCTCCACTTCCTTTATTCCGCCTACTATACAATAACTCTTACTGTTGGAAGTTGGAAAGAAATGTATTCCACATTATATGGTAGTCCTGGCACTGTAAATCTCCCACACAATACAGTTTGCTCCCGCTTCTTTTCACTCTGAATTCTTACAGACTGGGTTGCTGTGTGTTTTGTGGGCTGTATGGCCATGTTACAGAAGCATTCTTTCCTGACGTTTCACCCCCATATATGGCAGGTATGTTCAGAAGTTGTGAGGTCTACTGGAAACTAGCGGGGTTTAGATATCTGTGGAATAATGTCCAGGATGGGAGAAAGAACTCTTGTCTGTTTGAGGCAAGTGTGAATGTTGCAATTGGCCAGCTTGATTAGCACTGAATAGCCTTGCAGCTTAAAAGCCGGGCTGTTTCCTGCCTGGGGGAATCCTTTGTTGGGAGGTTATTAGCTGGCCCACCCTGAACATTATTCCACACATACATAAACCCCACTTGCCTAGTTTCCAACAGACCTCACAACCTCTGAGGATGCCCACCATAGATGTGGGCGAAACGTCAGGAGAGAATGCTTCTGGAACATGGCCATACAGCCTGGAAAACTAACAGCAACCCAGTGATTCTGGCCATTAAAGCCTTCGACAAAACATTTTATAGAATGTTAGCTTGTCTCATATTTCACTCATACCTTGCTACAAACTTATTCACATCAGGCAAGTTTGTTAACCGGAGATATTTTTACAAGCAAAATTCAAAAACAAGAGCAAAGGGCATGAATTAAGTGTTTGTAAGTACACTCAGTTCATCAGGAACTATTAACCATATATTCAACCCTCCCACTAGGAAAGAAAATCAGGGCCCAAACACTTATCACTTTGGGAGGAGACACTTATGATTTTGTTCCACATTTTACAAGCAAGCTTTTAATCCAATTCCATGAAAATTAGCCTCTGTACCTTTGGTCCCATGGTGACAGCCACAGCATCAGCAAGCAGGTCCACACCTTGAAGCATGAGAGCTCTTGCATCTGCTCCAAATTTGACATCTTTTGCATAGGCTCTTGTAAGGTGTGGGGCAAGTGCTCTGGACACCGGCCTCACCTGACGAAGCACTGTTGGCAAACGCAGCATTTCTATAAACAAAGAGATAAAAATTACACAGGCTTCAACAAGTCCCAAACCTAAAGGTTAATCTCCAGTGCAGTCTGCAAATATGAAATCCATGCTTATGTGGCCTTCAATGAATTACAAAAAGTATCCAAACCCATGCATCAACTCTTTTCCACTCTTTTATTTTGCAATTGAAAGGTCTACCAAACTGTTTGCCTTTAGGAATGCTAATTAACGTATGACATAGGGCTTTTTGTATTAATTAGCCTACATGTCTCTTTGAGGTATAAAGATTAAAGAGTTAGCCTACAACCTATTTCCTATGCCCTGAAGGGAGGCCAAAAAATTGTGCTTGATCATGGCTCCATACATTTTATTTGGATGATAGGACCACTTTGCTCCCAAATGCACTCCAAATAGTGTTTCTTCCCAGAATTAACCAAACATTGTGGCCACTCCCAGATCATAGAGCCCTTGCCAAAGAAAGTTTAATCTGTCATTTTAGCAGAAACCCCTTCATTGGCAGGCAGACTTATTTATTCTGCCACATTTTTGAGATTCAAACTCACTATTGATGAAAGAGAAGCCTAACTGGTTCAGTTGGTTTTAATTTTTTTCTTGTTATTTTTTTTAATCTTGATTTTGTTTTTGATCTGCATTTTATTGCCACTAGGCTTTAGGGCAGAAAAACTGAGGGCCCTTCCAGGCAGGATCTATATTCCAGGATCTGATCCCTGGTTTTATGTTTATCCTAGATTATCTGGCACTGCAGACTTATATATCCAGTTTAAATCAGAAAACCTGGGATCTGATCCTGGAATATAGGGTCTGTCTGAAAGGGCTCAGAGGCCTCTTCCACATAGGGGTATAAAATCCCACATTATCTGCTTTGAACTGGGTTATATAATAATAATAATAATAATAATAATAATAATAATAATAATCTTTATTTATACCCCACCACCATCTCCCTGCGGGGACTCGGGGTGGCTCACATTGTTACAAAAGTAACAACACAAATAAATTAGCACAATACACATAGGTTAAAACACATTAAGATAATAAAACAAAAGTTAAAACAAAAGTTAATACAACAGTAACAATATCAAACAACCACCAATACAATTCAGTCAAACTTCATAGGTGGGGGGACTGCAGCAGCAATATAAAGATAGAATCATTAGATTAAAATACCCAGATAAAACAGACCTAGTAAAATTCAGAACAGAATTATAATGAGGCTGGTCATCCAATGGCTGTCTCTCCAAAGGCCAACCTAAATATCCAAGTTTTTAATTCTTTCTTAAAGGAGGATAGAGAGGGCGCCAACCTGATCTCCCTAGAGAGGGAGTTCCAGAGTTGGGAGGGAGGGGGGAGGGGGATGGCTGTGTGGACAGTGTGGACTCAGATAATCCAGTTCAAAGCAGATATTGTGGGATTTTCTGCCCGTATATTCTGGGTTATACGGATGTGTGGAAGGACCCTGAAATAAGATTAGGTTCCTTCTACACTGCTGTATAATCAAGATTATCAAAGCAGATAATCAACATTATCTGCTTTGAACAGGATTATATGAGTCTACACTGCCATATAATCCAGTTCAAATCATCAAATCTAGATTGTATATGGCAATGAAGAAGGGGCCTTGGGTTTATCATTACTATGGTGGGGGAGCACAGTTAACTGAGACTAATCTCAGGGCCATTCCAGACAGGCCCTATTTCCCAGGATCTGATCCCAGGTTTTCTGTTTATCCCAGATTATTTGGAAGTGCAGACTCATATAATCCTGGGGTCAGATCCAGGAATATATGGCCTGTTTGGAGGAATCCAAGGCTGGAGTTAAAATAGCTGGAAGAAACAAGAACAACCTTAGGTATGCAGATGATACCACTCTGATGGCCGAAAGTGAGGAAGAGCTGAGGAGCCTTATTACCAAGATGAAAGAAGAAAGTGCAAAAGCTGGGTTGCAGTTAAACGTCAAGAAAACCAAGATCATGGCAACTACACCTATTGATAACTGGCAAATAGAGAGAGAAAGCGTGGAGGCAGTGACAGACTTTATATTTCTAGGCACAAAGATCACTGCAGATGCAGACTGCAGCCAGGAAATCAGAAGACGTTTACTTCTTGGGAGGAGAGCAATGGCCAACCTTGACAAAATAGTGAAGAGCAGAGACATCACACTGGCAACGAAGGTCCGCATAGTCAAAGCAATGGTATTCCCCATAGTAATCTATGGATGCGAGAGCTTGACCATAAGGAAGGCTGAGTGAAGGAAGATAGACGCTTTTGAACTCTGGTGCTGGAGGAAAATCCTGAGAGCGCCTTGGACCGCAAGAAGATCCAACCAGCCCATCCTCCAGGAAATAATGCCCGGCTGCTCACTGGAGGAAAGGATATTACAGGCAAAGCTGAAGTATTTTGGCCACATCATGAGGAGACAGGAAAGCTTGGAAAAGATCACGATGTTGGGGAAAATGGAAGGAAAAAGGAAGAGAGGCCGACCAAGGGCAAGATGGATGGACGGTATCCTTGAAGTGACTGGGTTGACCTTGAAGGAACTGGGGGCGGTGACGGCCGACAGGGAGCTCTGGTGTGGACTGGTCCATGAGGTCACGAAGAGTTGGAGACAACTAAACGACTGAGCAGTTGGAAGGGCTCAAAGTCCAGTAGAACCTGGTCTTTCCTCAGTGTGCAAAGGATTGCAGCCTTACAGCTCAATCCTCCCTGTTTGAAAGGGCCTTTAGGCAATTCATTGTGGTGTAGTGATTTCTGTACTGAACCAAGATTTTGAGAGACTGGGTTTAAATCTTGGTTGGGTCATAGAAATCCACTTGGTGGCTCGGTCACACTCTCTCAACCACAGAGGAAGCCCAAGGCCATTTGTTGGTGAACAAATCTTGCTGCTATAATAAAGATATTATAGTTCAAGCCTGGGCAAACTCCAGTCTTCCAGGCGTTTTGGACTTCACCTCCTACCAGCTGTTAGGAATTGTGGGAAGTAAAGTCCAAAACACCTGGAGGGCCAAAGTTTGCCCAAGCTTGTTATAGTATTTCTGGTACATACTGCAAGGATAGACAGTCAAGGCATGGAAACAATTAGAGAATGTTTTGAAACAGTACGTTTGTCTAAGTATCACCATGAGTTGGTAACAACCCAAAAGATATACAACTTTATGAAAGGGCTGAACACCATTACCGCCCCCCCACCCCGCCTTTCATCTCAATCCTGGTCGAGTTTGTTTCAAGTAGAACTCCCAAAATCAGAAGAAAAAGCATGGAGACTCAGGGTCCTTCCATACAGCCCTATAACCCAGAATATCAAGGCAGAAAATCTCATAATATCTGCTTTGAAATGGGTTATCTTAGTCCACACTGCCATATATTCCAATTCCAAAGCAGATAATGTGGGATTTTATTCAGTTGTGTGGAAGGGGCAAGTGTGGAAGGGGTTGGTAAGCAATGAAAAGAAAGAGATCACAACTTGGTGCAAAGGGGGCGATGTGGGTGAGTAGAAGAGATGAAAGTCCAAGGGACAAGGCAAGCATATCTTGGGGCCCTCCTCCTACTCCTCTTCCTCCCACGTGCGCCTTCCTCCGCCATCCGGTCGCGACACACAAGGTCAAATGGAAAGAGAGGAAGAGAAAGGCCCTGGGCGCCCCCTGGAGGCCGGAGAGCGGCGCTGCAAGGATCGTTGCAAACTCTCCTCCTCCTTCTATATAGCCAGAGGCACCCAAATTTGAAAAGTAACATACAGATCTGGTGTAAAGCCTACCAAGCCTAAACCAACCAGAGAAGTCAGCCATAGCAGATGAACCAACCTGGACACAGCATATTATTGCATAACATAGAAATGCTGGATCACTCTCACAGCCACCATGTCAGACTACACAGAGAAGCCACTGAAATCCACAAGCACGTGGGCAATTACAACAGAAATGAGAAAAGCATGAAAATAAACAAAATCTGGCTAGCAGTATTAGGCCTAAAATTAGGCCCTTAAATAAAAAAACAACACTCAAAAGCAGGGGAATTCCTGACAGGAAACAATCAGGGCCAGCTAATACCTCCCAACAAAGGAATCCCCCAGGCAGGAAGCAGCCAGGCTTTGACGTTGCAAGGCTATTCAGTGCTAATCAAGGTGGACAATTGCAACATTCACACCTGCCTCCAACAGACAAGAGTTCTTTCTCCCACCCTGGACCTTCCACAGATATACTCCACTTTCTTAGTTTCCAACAGACCTCACAACCTCTGAGGATGCCACAAGAGAATGCTTTTTGAACATGGCTATACAGCCCAGAAAACTCACAGCAACCTAGTTGGAAGAGGCCACATGGGCATTCCTGCCATGCAGGAAAAGCACAATCAAAGCACCCCTGACAGATGGCCACCCAGCATGTTTAAAAGATTCCATGGAAGGAGGTTCCACCACACTCCGAGGCAGAGTTCTTCCTAATGTTCAGTGTAATTTAAACCCATTGCTCCTAGGCTCCTTCCACACGCGTGAATAAAACCCCACGTTATCTGCATGGCGGTGTGAACTCAGTTAATTTAATTTAAAGCAGATATTGTGGATTATATACCTTGATAGTCTGGGTTATATGGCTGTGGAAGAGCCCTTAGTCATCCAGCCTCCACAGGAGGAGTAAACAGATTTGGGGGGGGGGGGGGGAGAGAGACCAGGTGCCTCTCCTGCTCCTTCAGAAGTCAAGTATAAACAAATTTAATTCTGTGATGTCTAATTTTGTGAGAGCTTTAGCCTCCTCTGTCACTCTGGCAGAAGAAGCACGTGCATCTTCAACCCTTTTAGGCCCTTTCTATATTGCCATGTAATCCAGATTATCAAAGCAGATAGTCCACATGACTTGCTTTGAACGGGATTGTATGAGTCTACACTGCTATATAATCCAGTTCAGAGCAGATCGTCTGGATTGTACATGGCAGTGTTCAGCTCCTTCCACAAAGCTGTGTAACATCTACATTGAACTGGATCTGGCAGTGTGGAGTCAGGGCCCTTCTACACAACCACATAACTCGGACTATCTAGGACGAAAATCTCACAGTATCTGCTTTGACCTGGGTTAACCGGGTCCACACTGCCATATATCCCAGTTCAAAGCAGAAAATGTGGGATTTTATACTGCTGTGGGGAAGGGGCCTCAGATATTCCATTTCAAAGATGATGTTGTGGATTATCTGACTTCTATGGCTATGTATAAGGAGGCCTTAGAACAGGCATGGGCAAACCCACAATTCCTAACGTTTGCCCATGCCTGCCTTAGAAGTCACTGCAGAATTATGATAGGCTGCTTTAACATCACTTTACACTGCCCCAATTCTGGGATGTGTAGTTTTGTGAGATATTCAGCCTTCTCTGTCCAACTATAAATCCCCAGGATTCTATAGCATGGAGCCTGGGCACTTAAATGTCATTGAGATGCCATTATAGTATTATTCTATCATCCTGGGGGAGGGGGTGAGAGTAGTCGCAGGCCTCTTCCACACAGCTGAATAAAATCCCACCTTTTCTGCTTTGATCTGGGATATATGGCTGTGTGGACTCGGGTAACGCAGTTCAAAGCAGATATTGTGCGATTTTCTGCCTTGATATTCTGTGTGGAAGGGCCCGCAGTCCAAGTCTTCATCCCCATTGTGATACAATAAAAACTCTTAAGCAAGTAAAACCAACTAACACTCATTTTCATAAGTTTTTTGGGAAACTCAAAGAGACCTTCTCTTCTCTCTCCCCCCCCCCCCCCCAAAAGTACCAATTCCCTGGACCCACGTTTTCCCTCCCGCTCAGCCGGACCGTACCACTTTCCTCAGAAGGGGTGGCCGCTGAAAAGAACTCCTTCGAGAACCCCCCCCCCCCTCCTCCTCCTTCCCCCCCCCCCCCCCCATACGACGCGCGCGCTTACTTGCAAGAGTAGCGGGACGGTCAAGAAAAGGCAGAAAAGGTGCTGCTGCTGGGCCACGCGCGCACGCAGCTCGCAAACCCAGCGCGCGACTCTCACGTCTCGCGACTGCACCCTCCGGCCCCGCCCCCTTCTCCCGCAGGCCGCATGTGAGAGGCCCCGGAACCAGCCTAACCGCACACCCTCCCGCCGTGACATCACCCAGGCGCATGTTCCTGCAAGGGAGCCTGTGGGCGGGGCCAGCTGAGAGTAGCCTCGCAAGTCGTAGGGTTGATTCAGGTTCCGGGGCCCGCCGGGTTCGAGAATTTTCTGGATTGCCCATGCTCCCTCAAAGGTCGCGGGAGGCGTTTCGCAACTTCCGGGGGCTATCCCTGCCTTCACCCTTTCCCCCTTGGAATAAAATATTAAAAATTAAGAGGGTTAAGAGTAAGCAAAGCAACCCGCCCAAGAAGGTGTGTAGAATTGGATTTCACTAATCATACATTCAAAAGGTATTTTCTCTCTCTCCCTCCACCCTCCCCTCTTTCATAGTCACAGGAAGCAATAGTTCTCCATCTCGGGCGGGGTGTGGAGAGCGCATGCGCAGTGACACGGCGCTTTCTCTTTTTTTTTCACGTGCGTTCCATCTCTACGGATTGGACGGAGCGCGCGAGCCGTCGCGAGGGGGAAAAGAGCCGCGGAGCAGCAGCAGAGGGGCGCGCGCTATGGTAAGGCAAGGCGAGAGGAGGGAAAAAAGGAAATGGACAGGCAAAGGAAATGTGTTCCTTCTCTATGGGGTTGGACTGGACGGCCTTTGTGGCGTCTCCCTACCATTCTGTGACTCGCACGTGGGCTAGTGGAGGAAGGGGTTCCTTATCACAGCCACTGTGGTCTTCAAGCACCCCCCCCCCCAATTTTTTAGAAATTGTGCTTTTTCTGTCGTTTGGGCTTCCTGCGAATAGAAGAAAGTTCAAGGACATGTAAGAATATGGTTGATGGTAAGGAGGAAATACGCTTGCAGATGGGTTGTTGTGAGTTTTCCGGGCTGTGTGGTCATGTTCCGGAAGCACTCTCTCCTGACGTTTCGCCCATATCTATGGCAGGCATCCGCAAAGGTTGTGTGGCCTGTTGGAAAGTAGGCAAGTGGGGGTTTATATATCTGCGTAAGGTCCAGGGTGGGAGAAAGGACTCTTGTCCGCTTGAGGGAAGTGTGAATGTTGCAGTTGGCCACCTTGATTAGCATTGGAAAACCTTGCAGCTTCAAAGCCTGGCTGCTTCCTGCCTGCGGGAATCCTTCGTTCGGAGGTGTTAACTGCCCACGGTGGTGCAGTGAGTTAAATCCTTGTACCAGCAGGACTGATGACTTGAAGGTTGGGTTGCTGACCTGAGGGTTGTCGGTTCGAAGCCAACCCGGGGAGAGCTGCCTCTATCAGCTCCATGCAGAGACATGAGAGAAGCTTCCCCCAAGGATGGTAAAAACATTTTAAAAATCCGTACGTCCCCAGGGCAACCTCTTTGTAGATGGCCAATTCTCTCACACCAGAAGCGACATGTAGTTTCTCAAGTCGCTCCTGACATGAAAAAACAAAACAAAATAAAAACTGATGGTTTCATCTGGAAGGCTATTCAGCGATCATCAAACTGGCCAATTGCAACATTCACACTTGCCTCAAGCAGACAAGAGCTCTTTCTCCCACCCTGAGAGATTCCACAGATATATAAACTCTCCTTGCCTAGTTTCCAACAGACCTCACAACCTCTGAAGTTGCCTGCCATATATGTAGGCGAAAAGTCAGGAGATAATGCTTCTGGAACATGGCCATACAGCCTGGAAAACTCACAGCAACTCTTGCAGATGTTTCATTGAATCCTAGAGTTTGGAAGGGACCCCAAAGGCCATTCATTCCAACCCCATTCTGTCAGGCAGGAACACACAATCAAAGGCCTATTCTACACTGCCATATAATCCAGATCAGACATCCTCAAACTGCAGCCCTCCAGCTGTTTAGATCTCCAACTCCCTGAATTCCTGACCATTGAACAAGCTGGCTAGAGCTTCTGGGATTTGGAGGCCCAACAGCTGGAGGGCCGCAGTTTGAGGGTGCCTGATACAGATAATCAAAAAAGATAAGTCATATTATCTGCTTTGATTTATATGAATCTACACTGCCAAATAATCCAGTTCAGAGCAGATAATCAGAACAGTGTAGAGGGGGTCTAAGGATCTCTGACAGAAGGCCATCCAGCCACTGAATGACCCTCTGTGTTTGGCCACCTAGATAAAAGTGACCTCAGGTATATAGGTACTGTATATAAAATAGGCATACAAATACAATATTTACTGATAAGAAACTTACTTTTGCTAAACAGGCTGATTTTTCCTTTTTGTGAAGCCTTTTGTGCAGTCCACTGTAAACCTGGTTGCTAACAGATTTGCCTTCAGAAGGCTTTTTTATTTTTGTGACCTCCAACATTGAGCGAATGGGACCCAACATTTAAGAAGCCCTGGCCTTGTGAAGTGATTTTATATACTTTTATAATAATATGATAATAATAACTATTTTTATACCCCACCACCATCTCCCTGAAAGGACTCAAGGTGGCTTACATGCGGGACCAAGCCCAGAGTATACATCAAAATTTAAATGATAAAGCACAGTTAGAAACATAATAAAATAATATAACATATAACAGTCTAATTAAAACAATTAAAAACAGGGTATAAAAACATCATTAAATGCATCAAGCCAACATCAACAACCAGTAACCCGGAATATGGTGGTCATGATCAGACTAAATAAACAAAATAAACGATAAATGGATGGTCACCAATATTTCCATCATAGTATTTGAAGTATTTCTTAGCAGCCTTGGAGTCACGTGCCCTCTGATCGTTTCATTTACTTGATACACTTGGCAAAATCAGTTTTGTAATCTGTTTTCTCTCTCAAGAGGGGACCTACACAGGGGCAACAATGTTATGGAAGGCAGGGGTACATGATTAGAGACAAACGTAACTAAAGTTTGAAAATGCCTAAGATCACATGATGATCAGAACACGTGGATTAATGTTCTGGTGGTGTTCACTGTGCAAGAACTACTTTTTTCACCAATGGTAGTAAAGAAACATGTAGTGCACTCATCTAAATGGAATTGGTGTTTGATGAGAGACTGGCGGCAACTAGGGAAGTATTTTAAAACCAGCATTTTCATTCTTCCAAGTATAAGGAGTTTGTTGTGTGCCTTTCCGAGGTAAAGGTGGCCCAAGGTGAATTTATCACAGGGGTTTCTGGGGCCCAAGGTCACCCAAGGCCCTTCCATACAGCCATATAACCTGGAATACCAAGGCAGAAAATCTCATAAGGTCTGCTTTGACCTTATGAGACTTCAAACACTGCCATATATTCCAGTTCTAAGCAGATACAGTAGAGTCTCACTTATCCAACATAAACGGGCCGGCAGAATGTTGGATAAGCGAATATGTTGGATAATGAGGAGGCATTAAGGAAAAGCCTATTAAACATCAAATTAGGTTATGATTTTACAAATGAAGCACCAAAACATCATGTTAGACAACAAATTTGGCAGAAAAAGTAGTTCAATACGCAGTAATGCTATGTAGTAATTACTGTATTTACGAATTTAGCACCAAAATATCACGATATATTGAAAACATTGACTACAAAAATGCGTTGGATAATCCAGAACGTTGGATAAGCGAGTGTTGGATAAGTGAGACTCTACTGTACTGTGGGATCTCCTATCTTGATACTCCAGGTTATATGGCTGTGTGGAACGGCCCCCAGTGGGTTTCCATTACTAAAGGGGAAATGAATCCTGGTCTCCAAAGCTGGATTCCCAATGTCCAATAACTACCTCATGCTGTCTCATAAGGAGTTTACTTGTCTGCATTTTTAGGTACAATCTTAATTCCAAAGACGTTTAACTGATTTTGTCAATACTAACTGCCTTTTTAACTACTTATTTACTTAAGAGTGAATATTCTTAGTAGGGGAACTTGTTTTCAAACCTTTAAATACAATATGGTTATTGATATTGGGTTTGAAAGTTTTTAACTCTTCAGGCTTTTTCACACAGCCGTATAACCTAGAATATCAAGGCAGATAGTCCACAATATCTGCTTTGAACTGGATTATTCCAGTCCACACTGCCATATAATCCAGTTCAGTGTGGATTTTATACAACTGTGTAGAAGGGGCCAAACTCACAAAGTGCCATATTTGCCCTTTGGACTGGCAGCTAGATATTAGGGAGATATGTTTGTGTAGGATTGTTAACTTTAACTGGTCTTACAATTATTCTAGCTTGCATACAGCACATTGTTTTACAAGAACGGCTTTATAAAAATGCAGAATTTATTTCTTGAGGTGAACCAAAATTGAAAGCCTTCAGTAGGACATTTTGTCCTTCAAGTAACTGATCCTTTGTTCTGCCGGATAGAAAATCAGTTTTTCCAATCACTGCCTCTGCAACAGCGACATCTAATGGATTCAGCTATGCTGGCCTTTCTCCTATTTTCTAGCTGTTTCTATGAGTGCCTTTCTGTACAACTCTGGAAGTAGCTGGGAGGGGCTGGGGAAACAGCCAGCGCCATCTGAATTGGATTGTTTCTTTCTCAACATTGTCTAGTTTACTTTTTAACTAAAATCAGTGGCTACTGTCCCCGTTCCTTATCTTTTCTCTGCTGTCAGTTTGGAAACCCAGGTTTGTTTTACATCACCAAAAAGAAAAATAACCTTGACAATAAAAAGTCTTGACTTGCTTTCTAAAGATGACAGAAAAGTCTATAATTAAGATACTTGAGGCATCCAGATGCAAATGGGAAAACGGAAAGGACACTGGCACAAAAGTTAATGAATATTCTACGATTCAAAGTTCAAAGTGCTGAAAATGCTGAATACACTTCCGCAGTTAATAATTTCCTTGCAGTGATTAACAGTTAAACTCAGGACCATATTCTTATTAACTGCATTGTTTTCTTTTCCAGATTGTTGATTTTCAGGTTAATCAGTCAAAACTAGGAATGTGTTGAGAAACATTCCTGATTATATATTTGGTCTTAGTTTGAAATTCATAATTATAATACAACATTTTCATCGTATTTTATCGTTTCATCCAATCCGATAACAGTGAATTAATTAAATGTGATTTAGTAATTTGACCAACAACATTCAAAATAAGATTACCCAGGTAGTCTTGGCTAGTTTGATCTCAGATAAGGATGATACTCGTTTTGCAAGTAGCTTTTTCAATAGAATTATTTATGATGCCTTTTTCAAAGTGCCTAGAGGAGAAATTCCAGCTGTGGGTGCAGCTGAAGGTATTGGTAGGGCCAGGAAACAGATTTAAATACCTTCAGATAATCCTCTTATAAGGTTGGGCAAAGTGTAGCCCTTCGAATGTTGCCAGACTGCAACGTCCAGCATTTCAACTATATTGGGAAGGTATGATGGGAGTTATGATCCAGCAAGATCTGGAGTGTTGCACGTTGCCTGCTCCTTCCCCCTTCTCCCAATCAGTGATTGAAATTAATAGCAGAAGTGGAAACACTGGGTTGGAATCCCATCATTTCTGCTCATGGGTTATATCCACTCTGGAGGTTCCCCATTTCTGATATGTGGAGTCACAGGACAGCACAAAATAGTTTGTGCCAATAGTCTTCATCCTTTTTCCATTTTTAGTACACTGGATCTGCACAGCTAAGCCCCTAGGAAGCTGAGTATTATGTAGCTGGTGCCATTTGAATAAAATATCCACATTTAAGTTGCTTTAGCTAAAACATCCACAAAGATTTATTGTCCACAGAGCAGTTGTATAAATCTGAGCATTTTCCTGTGTTTCATGTTCTCTGTAAAGGATAGAATCACTTCCTGCTTGATTCACATGACTTGTAGCTGAGAGTCACATTGCTTTGTGGTTTATTTTAACAGGCAGGACAGGCCTTTAAAAAATTTCTTCCGCTATTTGACCGAGTCTTGGTTGAAAGATGCATAGCAGAGACTGTAACAAAAGGAGGCATCATGCTCCCAGAAAAGTCTCAAGGAAAAGTACTACAAGCCACTGTGGTGGCAGTTGGCGCAGGCTCTAAAGGCAAGGTGAGTAAAATGTCAACCTTAGTCCACAACGATTTCACCTCCATGCTCTGAGAAGAGAAAGATAGTCTGTTAGGCTTATTCTTCTGTTAGTTCAGTTTCCACAGCAGCTGCTTCCATCTCTTTTTAAGGTTTAGGAGAAATCTTGGGCAAGCTTATCTGTAAGACCCACTGAACTAAACACCATTTTCCAAACATTGCCTTGATGTGCATATATATTATATATCTAGGAGAGAGTGGCAAATCTGCTTGCATATTCAACAGGGCTGTGTTATTTATATGTTAGGTGCCTTCTTTCCATTCTAGTTTTTCTTGCTGGATGAGGGAAGGAAGAGAGAAAACTTACCTGAAGCGTTATAGATAGGTGAAGCTTGCAGTTCTTACTTTTTAATCCATATGCCACTTTACTTGCAAACATTGGTTTGTAGCCAGTGTCATGATAGAAATGGAAGAAAAGAAAGGGGGAAGAGGAAGTTAGTAAAATTTTATATACTGTGACCTATAAAATCTTACGTCAAATAAAATATATTAGTTTCAAATTCCGTAAGATTGTTTTTGCTGCAGCTGATAAATTAAGTAATCATTATTCAGGTAGCAATCTCCCAGGTTAAATCTACACCTCTCGCTGAATTTGGCTACTAGTTGAGCTAGCTGGCTATAGTTCAGTGAGTCACAAAGGCCACCAGGATGCCACATAATTAAAACAGTCTTGTAGTGCCCCCATCCTTTGCCTCTAGCTGAGTTGCATAATTCTCCTAGTGAGTTTAGAGGCAAATTCTTGCCATTCTTTTGCTGAATGGAGAATGGGATTTAATCTCCACACCCGATCCCGTCAACTGCTAGCTTGGCTTGATTATGAAAGCCAGCTGTTGGGTGTTGACTTTTTACTTAGTTGTCATACAGTATATTGAAGACCAAATGACTGTGTGCGAAAATGTTCATTTAGAGCAAGGCGCACCCTCTGCAATTAGTGTTGAGAGGAGAGTTTTTGTTCCTGCTGCCCTCCCTGCTTTTTTATCTCTAGTTTTGATTTTAGAATCTTTGTAGTCAACTTTATCGCTAGGCTAGGATGTCACAGGAATGTTTAGAAGCAAGTTATCGCTCCAAGAGTAATCTCTACAAAAGGGAGTGAGGCTAAACTTTTTTTTACCCCTGAATTAGAACAGAAGGTCTACATTTTCTAGATTGCTGTTATTTGATAACACTATGTAACAAATTTTGAAAACAATTTTGTTCCTGTTTTAAAAGTGATTTTTCTGTTTAATTGTGTGGTACTTACTTTGCAAGTAGTTGTTATACTCCGGAAACTTAGTTTTTGTGGCTGCCACAAACTATGTTGAATTGGTTGAGACTTATCGGATATTCCTTGAAAAAAGTAGAGCAAAATGTGTTTTTGGGATTTAATAACTTTTTCCATGTTTTTATGATAGAACCAATTAGGAAATGATATTTATAACCCAGGAACAAAAAACATGTTACATAGTGTAATGGGACAAGATTTATCATACTGACTTGGTTTGTTAATAACGTGTGTATATGTTTCTCACTAAACAGTGTTTTCTTTCTTCTGCTTGTGCTATTTTGAATTGAAACCATGCTCTGGCTGTTAAGCAGTTCTTCTATCACAATGATAGAAATCTTACAACACTCTTCACTTTCCCCTTCAGGAGGGTGAAACGCGACCAGTTAGTGTAAAAGTTGGAGAGAAGGTCCTACTACCTGAGTATGGTGGAACAAAAGTTGTCCTGGATGATAAGGTTAGTTTGTAAATGAAATATATTTTTTTTCTGTTCCATAGCATGTAGTGTCTTACATTTATTTTAAATAACATTTCAATATTTTTTCTGAACTTTTAATATGAAGAGCACTTTCTTAACTGCACTTTACAACAAATACTTTCTAGGTATGCCAGTCTAGTTTTTCTGTACATTTTGTACTACCCATCCCCTATTAAGACCATTAGTTTTTCTTAGAAAAAAATAAACATGTTTCAGTCTTGACTATCAGGAGGTAACAACAGGTGATTTTCATCTACCTCCTATAGAAGGAACACTACAAGTGTTCCTTGTAGTGATTTCCCTTTGCTTCATAATATGCTAGTATTGAAATCAATATGCCCATGTTTAACCAAAACAGTGAAAAGAAGAACGTATAAATTTCAGCACCTGAATATATACTTCTGTGGGGGCAGATTGCCAGTAATTTAAAACTAACCAGTTTTATGAAGTGGGGGTGTTTTGCAATATATGAATGTGTACAGATGTTCACTAAGCTTCATAATTTTGTAAATGTTCAAGATTTTTTTTTCTGTGTCAGGAGCGACTTGAGAAACTACAAGTCGCTTCTGGTGTGAGAGAATTGGCTGTCTGCAAGGACATTGCCCAAGGGACGCCCAAATGTTTTACCATCCTGTCATGTCCACACACAGGAAGCTGGAGCTGACAGGTGGGAGTTCACCCTGCTTCCCGGATTCGAACTGCTGAACTTTCAGTCAGCAGTCCTGCCAGCACAAGGCTTTAACCCATTGTGCCATCAAGGGCTTCTTCAATATTGTCAATACTACTGATTTGAATCCTTAAAATATAATCATTTATTTGTATCATTGGTTGTGTAATTACTGAAATTGCCAGTGGTCTGTGAAATCAAAATGGCAATGCCAAACACTAGCTCCATATAGACCTTTAAGCTTATCCTACTCCTAGAACTATAAATAGCAGAATAAGAAACATCTTCTGTAGCTCTTGGATTTTACTCTGGATAAGATAACATTCTAGTGAGATTCTGCTCCTATGTTTAGCTGGTCTTACAAGCTACCACCTTTATTGCTTTCCTTTGGATTTGAAATGCTCTAAATGCTTCATCTAATGTTTGCCCTATAGCGTTTAACAGTTCATTTATTATCTCCAGTCCCCTGTTTATATAGACATGGGATATCCATGGGTTCCTATTTGTGGAGCTTTGATCTAATAGCATGGTCATAAATCAACCCCTGTGATGAAAGACCTGTAGTGGCTTTGCTTTTGAACCGATTATTTGTTTTCAGGAGATACTAATTTGTGTTCTTTGTTTGCAGGACTACTTCATATTTAGAGATGGTGATATTCTTGGAAAATATGTTGACTGAAGGTGTCTGATGGCTGCATTATCATGAAGGTGTCATTCCACAAGAAGTGCTCAAATGTTTTTGTTCCATCATGTAAATAATTATTTTCTAATAAATGCAAAATCTATCAAATAATTGAGTATCATTGTGTCTTCAAATAAAAATCTGTATAGTCAAAATACATTTAATTGTATGTCATGTTTTGTCATTTTGCATAAACATAAATCAGTATGTAACAGTTTTAACAAAAAGGATGAGAAAGCAGTGATAGCTATTGGTTAAAACAAGAATTACAGGACAGTGAAGTCAGTTTTTTGTGATACCACATGCATTGCAACCATCTTTTGAAATGAGTGCGGCAAGTATGAATACTGCAATTAGTCACCTTGATTAGCATTTAATGGCCTTGCAGCTTCAAAGCCTGGCTGCTTCCTCCCGGGGGGAATCCTTTGTTAGGAGGTGTTAGCTAGCTCTGGTTATTTCCTTTCTGGAATTTCCCTGTTTTCAGAGTGTTGCTTTTTATATACTGTCCTGATTTTAGAGATTATATTGTTCTGTATTATTATACCACAGTAATCTATATATATAAAAGAGTGATGGCATCAGGGCAGCGGACAAAACAACAAAACTACATGCCCCCCAACCTCGAAATTTAACAACACAACCCATCATCCACGCCTCTAGGTTGATACAACAAAAAGAAAAGAAAAATAAAGTCCTAATTAGAGGGAGAGGAATAATTGTTTTTATCCAATTGCTGCCAGTTAGAAGTCTAAGCTCCGCCCACTTGGTTTCTTAGCAACCGACTCAGCCCAGGGGACGGGCAGAGTTAGGCTTCACTTAGGCCTCTTCCACAGATTATCTAAAGCCCCAGCTTCTGCCAACCCAGAAGTTCGAAAACATGCAAATGAGAGTAGATGAATAGGTACGGCTCCGGCGGGAAGCCGGAGGAGTCTACGGACAACGCCGGCTCTTCAGCTTAGAAATGGAGATGAGCACCCAACCCCCAGAGTCGGACACGACTGGACTTAATGTCAGGGGAAAAGCTTTACCCTTTACCTTTACTACCACCAATTCCTCAATACTTTATTTCCCATACCACCAGACTTCGCCACAGCAACGCGTGGCCGGGCATAGCTAGTCTATATATATAAAAGAGTGATGGCATCACGGCAATTCACAAAACAACAAAAGTACAGGCCCCCCAACCTCAAAATTTGACAACACAACCCATCATCCACACCTCAAGGTTGATACAACAAAAAGAAAAGAAAAATAAAGTCCTAATTAGAGAGAGAGCAATAATTTTTTTTATCCAATTGCTGCCAGTTTAGAGGGCTAATCTCTGCCCACTTGGTTGCCTAGCAACCAAGGGACAGCCATGTTTCAGTTAGGGGACAGGCAGATTTAGGCCTCACTGAGTCTTCTTCCACAGATTATCTAATTTGCACTGGATTATATGGCAGTGTAGACTCAAGGCCCTTCCACACAGCTATATAACCCATTTATAATCTTATATTATCTGCTTTGCACTGGATTATCTTGACTCCACACTGCCAGATAATTCACTTCAGTGTGCATTTTATACAGCTGTGTACAAGGGGCCTCATATAATCCAGTTCTAAGCAGATAATATAAGATTATCAATATACAGTAGAGTCTCACTTAGCCAACGTAAACAGGCCGGCAGGATAAGTGAATATGTTGGATAATAAGGGATTCAGGAAAAGCCAATTAAACATCAAATTAGGTAATCGTTATACAAATTAAGCACCAAAACATCATATTATACAACAAATTTGACAGAAAAAGTAGTTCCATGCGCAGTAATGCTATGTAGTATTTACAGTAGAGTCTCACTTATCCAACACTCGCTTATCCAACGTTCTGGATTATCTAACGCATTTTTGTAGTCAATGCTTTCAATATATCGTGATATTTTGGTGCTAAATCCATAAATACAGTAATTACTATATAGCATTACTGTGTACTGAACTACTTTTTCTGACAAATTTGTTGTCTAACATGATGTTTTGGTGCTTAATTTGTAAAATCATAATTTGATGTTTAATAGGGTTATCCTTAATTCCTCATTATCCAACATATTTGCTTATCCAACGTTCTGCCGGCCCGTTTATGTTGGATAAGTGAGACTCTACTGTACTGTATTTACAAATTTACCACTAAAATATCACAATGAATTTAAAACACTGACTACAAAAACATTGATTATGAAAAGGCAGACTGCATTGGATAATCCAGAGCATTGTATAAGCGAATGTTGGATAAGTGAGATTCTTCTTTAATATGAAATAATTACTGGGATAGAATAATGCAGAACAATATAATCTCTAAAACCAGGACAGTAAATAAACAGGGGAATTCCAGACAGGAAACAATCAGGGCCAGCTAACACCTCCCAACAAAGTATTCCCATCATCAAAGTCTGGAAAATCCTCTGTTTTCTCAGGGCCACAGACAGTAGAAGCACATAAAATATCGCAAACAACACCACTCTGAAAACAAGGGAATTCCAGACAGGAAACAATCAGGGCCAGCTAACACCTCCCAACAAAAAATTCACTCAGAGAGGAAACAGCCAGGCTTTAAAGCTGCAAGGCCATTACATCCTAATCATTTCTCCTAATTGCAGCATTCATACTTGCCTCCAACAAACAAAAAAAACCAATCAGAAATATTGTATATTCACAACCTTTAGGAAATAATATCCCCTGATGGAGCAGCGTGTTAAAGCGCTGAGCTGCTGAACTTCTGGACTGAAAGGCCACAGGTTTGAATTGGGGGAGCGGAGAGAGCCCCCACTGTTAGCTCCAGCTTCTGCCAACCCAGAAGTTCGAAAACATGCAAATATGAGTGCATCAATAGGTACTGCTCCGGCGGGAAGGTAACGCCGCTCCATGTAGTCATCCCATATGACCTTGGAGGAGTCTACGGACAACGCCGGCTCTTCGGCTTAGAAATGGAGATGAGCACCAACCCCCAGAGTCAGACACAACTGGACTTAATGTCAGGGGAAAACCTTTACCTTTGACCTTAACTACCACCTATTCCTCAATACTTTATTTCCCATACCACCAGACTTCGCCACAGCAACGCGTGGCCGGGCACAGCTAGTTATTATATATTATACTATTATATATTATACTTTGGGGGGGGGGGGCTTGAGTGAAGGACATACCTTGGATGTGTTGGTGTATTGTGGCCAAATTTGGTGGCATTTGGTCCAGTGGTTTTCTTGTTAGCTCGGTCCTAATTATGCTCGTAACATTTTATATCTATCTATAGATTCATATTTAGAATTTATTTGGGAATTTCCAATGTACTTGGGTTGGCTGTGTTATAGTGATATATATGCAAGAGGCACCACTGTTTCTGGAAAAATTTAACTTGCATGTATGTAAAACCCACACTGTGAAACGTTTTCATATAAACTGCTGTCTTTTGTTGAACGTGCTTCATATTTATGTTAAAAGTATATATTAGATATTCTAGTTATAATTATTTTAAGTACATGGAGGCAATTCCATTAAGAGGTCGCCCAAATGATGTTGGGTATCACAACAGAACTGGAAAGGGGAGAAGGGTATTATCACATTGTTTATTTATCAATCAATCTCAGAAATAATACTTTTTAAATTATCCATCCAGTATTGATGAAAAAAATCTGAAGATGCTGAATTAGCGATCCTAAGCAAATACAGATTATAGCACCTACTAAAAATTAACATTTATTAGTATACAACTTCGTGGTTTTTCTATATGTTATAACTGTATTCTCATTTTGATTGACGTGATAGTATACAAAGACCCCTAAATTGTAGTCCTTTCAGAAATTACTTTCTGAATCTTATTAAACATGTCTACCAGTCACCTTGTAAGCAACCAAAATCTAATGTCTAGGGTCCAAAAGATTTTTAAGCATTAATGTTTTCGAAAAGCAAGCCTACATTTATGTTTTGTTTGAAAAGTCATGACAGTTATGTTTATTTTGAACTTACAGTCCTTTTTATGTAGGTAAGTAATTAAGGAAAGATTTTTATTTTTTTAAATAAATTTTTATTACATTACTATTCATTTTGTTACAAAGAAAAGAAAAATCTTTACAATTCATATAATTAAATCTTTTCCTTTCCCCAGTGTTCTACCCGTTGTGCTCCCCATCACCGGAGTCCATTTCTTTATAGTCCAACCAGAACCTCATTTCTTCTGGCGGGGATTGATTCCCATCTTCTCTCCTTAATGTTTCTTCGATAAATTTCTTCCATATACTTTCAAAATCATTTTTCTTCCTTAGGCCTTATTTAACATTTAAATTACATATTAATTTATCATTTATTGCTAATTTCAAAATTTCCTTTTGCCAATCTTTTATTTTAACTTCCACCTCCCCTTTCCAATTTCTTGCTATTAATAATCTTGCAGCCATTAGCAGCATTCCTATCAAATTATTTTCATTTTCTTTCCATACATCTGTATTATAAATAGATAATAGTATAGTCACTTGGTTTGTACTGATTTTTTTCCCTTCATGATACTATTTCTACTATGGCCTTTCCCCAAAAACTCTGTACATACTCACATTCCCACCACATATGAATATATGTCCCCCTTTCTTGACAACCCCTCCAACATTTTTATGAACAGCTCTTATCCATATTATGTATCTTTATTGGGGTCAAATACCACTTCCATACTATCTTGTAGTTTATTTTATTCTAATTGATACATTTTTGAGATGCCTTGCTTTCCATAATTTTTCCCAATTTCTTTCTTCTACTTTTATTCCCAGTTCTTCCTCCCATATTTCACTTGTTAATATCCCTTTCCTCCCACCTTTAATCTCTATTAATATTTTATATATCATACTGGTTATCCCTTTCGGAACTTAAAGTCCTTTTTAAGAACACAATAATCAAAGATACCAGAGTCTATAACAGGGGTCCCCGAACTTCTTAAACAGGGCCAGTTCCAATATGAACAAATTCCTATGCACACTGCACATACCTTATTTTGAAATAAAAACACAAAACGGGAACAAATCCAGCCTCATTGTTAATATTAATTATCATCATCATTAGAATAATAAAAATAATAAAGAGGGTTGGAAGAGACTCCTTGGGCCATTTACTCCAACCCCCCTTCTGCCTTTGTGCACCAGTAGCACAAGCAAAGCACCCCTGACAGATGGCCACCCAGCCTCAATGTTAATAATAATAATAATGACAATAATAATAATAATAATAATAATAATAATAATAATGATGATGATGGTTGAAAGAGATCCCTTGGGCCACTTATGCCTTTGTGCACCAAAAGCACTAGCAAAGCACCCCTTAATAATTAATTACCAATTAAATAATAATTAAAATAATGTTATAAACAAAGCTTTGGAAAGCGCACACCAGGCGAGGGAGGAGGCGGAAAAGGTGCATGCGCCTTTCCCTCTTTCATGCAGCACACATCTTCCTCAGCGGAGGAGGAGGGAGCCGCTGCTGCAGGGGCCAGATAAATGTTTTCGATGGGCCGCATGTGGCCCATGGGCTGTAGTTTGGAGACCCCTGGTCTACAATGTTTCCATGAAACAAGTATAACTAGTGAAAGGCTTCCTATCTAGTGGTGGTTTCCTATTTTACAGACAAAAGAAAATCCCTGAACAGAAGTAGCATAATTGTATTCAAGTTAAATCAGTTTGTTACTATTAAAACACTTATTGGATCTTAGAAGGTGGGGCATAGCACAGCGGACTAAAATCATTGTGCTGCAGAAAAATCCTGCCAATCGAAAGGTTGGCAGTTTGAGGCTGGGTTGGGGTGAGTACCCGCAGTTAGTCCCAGCTCACCTGCCCATCTAGCAGGTCGAAAGCAGAAATACAAATAGATAAATAGGTACCACTTTTAGCAGAGATATAATAAAGGTGTCCTTAAGGACATGGATTGAGAGGAAAGCTCCTCGGCATGGAAGATAGAACCCTCCATGGCCGGAAATGAGCACAGCCTCCAAGATGCCGGAAATAAGATGGGGAAAACTGCCTTTACCTCTGTTGTGTTGTCTGTCCTTGTTAATTGTGTAATCAGCATTTAATGTTTGCCGTATGTGTGTTCTGTGAACCGCTCTGAGTCCCCTTTGGAGTAAGAAGGGCAGGGTATAAATACGACAAATAAATAAACATAAGCAAAAGAAAATGTAGATGCTATTTGTTTTCACATTACTATTTTACTTCCAGAATACAAACAACTATGCTGAACAGCTTTCTTCTTGACTGGCTTTCAAATGCATTGGGGATTATCTCAATCATGGCTACCAACCAGACGGCTATTGAGGCACTATGCCTCTGCAAAATCAGTCACACAGGAATAGGGATAAACTGGAGTATAGTTACGCAGTGAAGTCTTGCTGGTGCGCTCCTTATAGACAACTACTTGACCATTAGGAGAAAGCAATCTTTGACTACTTGGAGCTTTGATCTGATCAGCTCTTCCTTACGTTCTTATGAGCGCAGTGGGAAGGTGGGAAATGTGCACATACAATCTGTTTTCTATTAGGGCTCCTCGCAGCCCTTGTGCATGTCACTGTTATCATGTTAAGGATGGGAGACTATTTTTAAATCATGTCAGAAGTGACTTGAGAACATACTAGAAGCCACTTCTGATGTGAGAGAATTGGCTGTCTACAGAGACGTTGCCCAGGGGATGCCTGGATGTGTTACCATCCTACTGGGAGTCTTCTCTCATGTCCCTGCAAGCTAGAGTTGACAAATGGGAGCTCACCCCATCTCGTGGATACAGACAGGCACCTTCAGGACAGCAACCAAACCAGGGAGCCCCCACTGGTGCAGTGGGTTAAACCCTTGTGTCAACGTGACAGATGACTTAAAAGTTGGGTTGCTGACCTGAAGGTTGCCAGTTCAAATCCAACTCGGGGAGAGCGTGGATGAGCTCCCTCTACCAGCTCCAGTTTCATGCAGGGACATGAAAGAAGCTTTCCACGAGGATGGTAAAAACATCAAAACATCCAGGTGTCTCCAGGGCAACGTCGTCGCAGACAGCCAATTCTCTCACACCAGAACCGAATTGCAGTTTCTCAAGTTGCTCCTGATACGAACAAAAGCAACCATACCTGTTGGCACAAGGGTTTAACCCATTGCACCACAAAAAAGCCATAAGTAATGGTATGTCACTTTCATTACAAGGACCTGGAGGGAGACAAAATGGAAAAGTAGTTTCTGGGGTTGTGAATCAGCTGTAGAGTATACTAGGCTTCAAACAAAAATGCTCCTGTATTTCAGGTTGATATTCTGATCCTAAATATCTTTATGTTTCATGAACAAGAGACACATGTAATCATGTTTTAGGTCTTAATATGATTGTTAATAGAGCTATCCAATATGCTGAACTTGTGTCTTGTGTGGTTCTTTTAACTTGTAGATTAAAACCTAGAGCAGATTCACTACTGACCAACATGAAAGGCCCAAACCTGTATGTACGATACCAGTATTCTGCTGTCATTTGCTGCATCAATTTTTATCTCCAACTTGCCTGCTCTTCAACGCCTACTGAGGCAGATTGCTTTCTCCTTCTCTGTGGGTTGAAGCCTAAGAAAAGAGAATGGGAATTAATGGGAGGATGTCTTAATTCCTCCTCCCTCACAGTTGCCTAGACACCTGAAAAGAGCATCTGGATTAGATTGCATTCTGCTGAAACAGGTGAGATATACTATCCCAAAAAAATGAAAAACTGGAATGCTGCCCTTGTATGATGGAGGTCACTGTTCCTTCACCTCTATTAAGAAAAAAATCACATCCAATCCAGAACAAAAGCCAGTCATACATGGGTGAGGTGCACCACATTGCTTTACTTCCAGAATATATCAAAATGTATTTTGGTGCCATCAAAATTCAAGACTTTCCTCCCTGCAAATTACCTTGGGAGCAGGAATCATGCAAAAGCTGCACAGGATGTTGTGGGGAAACGGCTGAGAATATTAAATCATCCTTTCACTGCGAGGCTATCATGCAAGGAACAAGGACAGTCCTGTTTATTTGCAACTTTAGCTTATCACAGTTCCCGTCAATAGGCCAGCTGCAGGAAGGACATTCTGACCATAATTCTCTTTAATCGTAGATCCCAACAAACAGGATTTTCTTTCTCCCTTTCCTTCAAAAGCAGTAATTTTCAGAAATGCAGTAAGCCTGCTCTATTGGCAAAGAAAGAGGAAAACTTGTTCCAGCCTCACCAGATAAAATGAAAGCAAAATAAGTATGCATCAGGACTAAATATTAAAGCTTAGCATGCTGTATGGCACGTGGGAATTGTAATTGACTTATCTCTATGTTATTACAGTAAGAGGGTTGTAAAAGAAGAATCAGGTAAGTTCATGGTGCTCCCTGGTCTGTTCTGCAATATTTTTCCTTTCTCAGGTACCTGTATTTATTATTTACAGTAGAGTTCCGCTTATCCGACTTCTGGTTATCCGACCTACCGTATTATCTGACGTGCGGCCCAGGGTGCTTGCTGGAGGGAAGAGATGTGGCTGGAGCACTTTCCCTCCCAGCAAGCAAGGCAGCAACATGCAGCGGGGCTTTGTTAAACCAGTTGCTTGCCAGGAGGGATGAGGCTCATCCCTCACTGCAAGCACCCAGCCCGTTGGAGAAGCCCCGCCAAATGTTGCTAGGCAGCAACATGCGGCGGGGCTTCTCTAAATCAGTTGTTTGCTGGGGGGGGGGGGGGGTGAGGCTTTTCCCTCCTGGCAAGCACCCGGCTTGCCGGGATGGATAATAGTTTCGGTTATCCGACATTTGGCCCACCCGTTTATGTCAGATAACAGGAACTCTACTGTAATAACTTATTTATTGAATTTATATTCCACCTTTCTCCTGAGATATGATTCAAGTTGACTTACAATCATTTTCAAAAGATTAAACAAAAACATTATTTTCCAAAAGTTAAAAAGTAAATAGGTTTGCTCACTGTGTCTGGTTGTGATCCCCAGGTTGTGCTAGTCAGCTTTCGTATGATATTATTTCTAGCACCCACTTTTTGCTTGATATTCAAGCAGTGCTTCTTATAAGTCAGAGCATGGTCCAGAGTAACTCCCTAGTATTTTGGTGTGCTGCTGCAATGCTCCAGTGGGATTCCTTCCCAGATAATCCTCAGAAGCAGAGATGCTTGTCTGTTCTCAAGATGAAAAGCACACGTCTGCATTTTAGATGGATTAGGAATCACCTGGTTTTGCTTATATTAGTCAGTAAGAGCACCTAAAGTTTCGGAGAGCTCTTCTGTTCAACTATTTCAAAGCTCCCTGCTTGAGCGGTGATGGCACAATCATCAGCATATATAAAATTCTCTGTCCCTCCTCGCAGTGGCTCATCATGTGTGCAAATGTTAAACATTGATGGAGCAAGCATGCTCCCCTGAGGTAGGCAGTACCTATTGATCTACTCACATTTGCATGTTTTCAAACTGCTAGGTTGGCAGAAGATGGGGCCAACAGCAGGAGCTCACCCCGCTCCCCGGATTCAAACTGCCAATTTTTCGGTTAGCAAGTTCAGCAGCTCAGCAGTTTAATCTGCTGTGCCATCAGGAGCTCCAGCACCAGTTATAGCTCTAACTATTACTTAAAGTTAATGGGAATTTGTATTTTCAAGGTCATGGGATATAAATTACTTAAGAATCCCCCCATGTATTTATTTGCTTTTGTCTTAAGACTTTCGTTGCTGCAATGCTTAATTTCATTGCAGTCTCAAAATGCCTGAAAGGAGAGCAACGCAAATGCAAAAAACAAAAACAAAAAACAAAACTCTCAGAGAACGTCACTTTTATCTTTTGGAAAGGTTTAATGCCAATGAATGAAGGCCAAGTAAATGGAAACCTTGCCAAGCCTTGATGAGAGAACTAACTCTACAAGGCCGTTCTCTCTGGGCTGTTCTCTCCTACAACTGCAAGAGTTTTCTTTCTTCTATGGGACACCTTTCTCAAGGATAATTCATTCCGCTTGTTTTGCTGCGCTTGGTCTGAGAAGAAGAAAACAGATGGAGATAAAAGGCCCGAGCAGAGTATTGCTGCTTAGGGGCCAAAGCTCAGTGTTTTGATGAGTTTCAAGGTCTCCGTCAATGCCAGAAAGCACAAAGCATTTCTCAAATAGTTGCAAGACAGTCAGGCACAAAGTGTACAGCGATGGCATCTCTTTACAGGCCACATATGCATGGAAGAAGCTGGAATCGAAAGCAGGATTTTACATTCACAGAGGTTTCTTTTGAAATGAGAACTCTATACATATAAAGGATAAAGGGACTTACACTGAAGTGATGTGTTGCTGTTTCTTTTACTTGCGGTTCCTTATTTGTGCAAAAGTTTGAAACACAACTTAGGCTGGATCTACGCTGTCTTATATCCCAAGATCTGATCCCAGATTATCTGCTTTGAACTGGATTATATGAGTCTACACGGCCAGATAATCTGGAGGGTAAAGGTAAAGGTTTTCCTCTGACATTAAGTGCAATCGTGTTCGACTCTGGGGGTTGCTGCTCATTTCTATTTCTAAGCCGAAGAGCCAGCGTTGTCCGCAGACACCTCCAAGGTCATGTGGCCAGCCTGACTGCATGGAGCTGTCAGGACCCAGGCTGCAAGGCACCAATAACCATACACAGAGGCCAGAATCTATCTAATATCTTTATTGAAGGAATATATAAAGTTAATAAAAACAAGTGTAGAAAATAGTCCAGAATTAGACCTTTCAGGAAAGGTCAAAATTAGTCCAAAAAAGCAATGTCCAATATGAAATATTAAGGTCCAAAGTTGTAATCCAATAACCGAAACGCTCACTTTGCCAGGCAAAGTGAGGGGAGATGGCAAGGTCCTTTAGTCCATGAACTTGAGCAAGGCTAGGAAATAACTTGATACTTGAAACAAGGCTTGAATCGTGGAACAAGGTAGCAAGGAACAAGAACAAGGTCCGTGGAATAACTTGGTAAAATCCGTGAAACAAGGCAAGGTTTAGTCCTGGGAAACAAGGCAAGGTCCGTAGGTAAACAAAGGCTGGAAAACAGGAGCGAAGGCTGGAAACAAGGACAAGGCTTGAGCAGGAACGAGGCTTGAAACGGAGCGCGCTGTCCAGACACAACTCGCTCCGGAGGCTGACGAATTGACTCCGCAAAGTTACTTCGCGGGTAAAACACCTATATAGAGTCTAACTTTCCCGCCGAAGCAGTTCTCTGGGAACCAGAAACGAAAGCTAAACTCTGAGGCCAGATGTTTGACTCCTTAAAGATTCTCACGAAAAGCAGGCTTAATTGGCTAAATTCTTAGCTGTTATTCTAGCACTCCTGCGCGAGGCTGCTTCCAAACCTCTCTGTTGTTTACAAAATTCATGGCGAGAGAACACAGGAGATGTAGGCTCAGGGTTTGTTTGACATACTTCTGGGGCACAACTTTCTTGCAGGTGCAAGGTTCCCAGATCTGCCTGGGAAAGATCTTGCTGAGAAGATTCCAGTTCTGACTGGGAAGGTAAAAAACCCAAGTTTTCTTCTTCATCAGGCATCACACTGTCATGAACAGGACTACAAGGCCCATGAGTCATCACACTATCCCCCTCCTCAAGCCCCCTCCCAAACTGGGACTCTCTCCCCAAGGCGTGAGGTCGTGGCTTGGCGGGATAGGTCTGATGAAAGCGACGGGTCAGATCAGGAGCATGGACTGTGGAGGCGTCTTCCCAAGAGCGTTCCTCAGGGCCAAAACCCACCCAGTCAATGAGATATTGCAGGCGGCGGCGGTGAAAGCGAGAATCCAAAATGTCCTCAACCTCGAACTCCTCCTCCCCATTCATCAAAACAGGAGGGGGGGCCGGTTGGTCTGTATCAGGACGCACATCATCCGCCGGAAGGAGCAGGGAGCGGTGAAACACTGGGTGAATGCGCATTGAACGCGGAAGTTGGAGTTTGAAAGTCACGGGGTTTAATTGCGCCACCACAGGATAGGGGCCAATGAAACGGGCATCTAACTTCCGGCAAGGGCGATGGGAGGGCAAAAAGCGAGTGGACAGAAAAACCCGATCTCCTACCTTGATTTCGGGGCCCGGTTGGCGATGTTTGTCCGCGTGACGTTTATAGTCCTCCTTGGCTTGGTCTAGTTGTTGGAGCAAAAGTTGTTGCACCGCTGTGAGTTCCTGCAGCCAATCCTCTGCTGCGGGGACTTCTGAAGTTTCAATGACAGGGGGAAAGAAACGTGGATGGAAGCCGTAGTTTGCAAAGAACGGCGTTTCTTTTGTAGAAGCTTGAACTCCATTGTTGTAGGCAAACTCCGACAGTGGTAACAGGGAAGCCCAATTATCCTGTTGGTAGTTTACATAACAGCGAAGGTACTGTTCCAAAGTGGCATTGGTGCGCTCCGTTTGCCCATCTGTTTGAGGATGATGAGCTGAAGATAAACGAGAGTCTATACCCAATAGTTTTTGTAGTGCCTTCCAGAAACGAGAGGTGAATTGAGATCCACGGTCTGTGACCAGACTCTTGGGCAATCCATGTAATCTGAAAACATGTTGGAGGAATAGATCTGCCGTCTCTTTGGCCGTGGGAAGGCCTTCACAGGGAATGAAATGGGCTAACTTGGTGAAAAGGTCCACCACCACTAGGATCGTGGTGAATCCACAGGAAGGTGGTAGGTCAGTGATAAAATCCGCAGAGATTATTTCCCATGGGCGAGATGGAGTAGGAAGGGGATGCAGAAGCCCTGAGGGCTTCTCCCGTCTTGTCTTGGAGCGCTGGCATACTGGGCAGGTGTTGACATATTTTTCCACATCCTTGCGGATCTTGGGCCACCAGAAATCTCTTAGGATCAAATGCATGGTTTTAAATAGTCCGAAATGCCCTGCTGGCTTGCAGTCATGACACAGACGAAGTGCTTTTTCCCTGCCCTGCCCTGGTGGGATATAAACATGATTTCTATAGCAAAGCAGTCCATCCTTAAGTGAGAAGGGAAATTGCAATCCTTGACGGAGTTGGTCTTGCGCCCAGGCATCTGCTTGCTGACTAGCCCTGATTTCTTGAGCACAGAGGGGTCCAAGAGTAGGAGAAGTTGAATCAATGAGAGTGGATTTGGTGTTCCCCACTGTGAGCGTGGCAAAGTTCTCGGGTTGTAATAGTTGGGATTCAAAGGTCTCCTTGCGTCCTGCAGCGTATTCCGGTTTACGTGACAGGGCGTCTGCTTGCTTGGTTTGAGCTGGGGTTACATAATGAATCTGGAAGTTAAAACGTTCAAAGAATAAAGCCCAACGTTGTTGCCTCTGATTTAGTTTGCGGGCGGTTCTTAGATGCTCTAGATTCCGATGATCAGTATGGACTTCAATGGGAAATTTGGCCCCTTCTAGCCAATGTCTCCAAGTTTCAAAGGCTGCCTTTATGGCCAATAGTTCCTTTTCCCAGATGGTGTAATTTCTCTCTGGTGCTGTTAGTTGACGGGAATAAAAGGCACAAGGATGAAGGTGATCTCCCACCGGTTGTAGGAGTACAGCCCCAATTGCCACATCAGAGGCGTCTGCTTGCACAACAAAAAGGGTTTCAGGATCTGGGTGCTGAAGAATTGGCTGGGACGTGAATAATTTCTTTAGTTGCTGGAACCCTTTCTCTGCTTGATCTGTCCAGCGGAAGGGCTGTTTCCCACGGATGCAGCTGGTGATTGGGTCAGACCAGCGGGCAAAATCTGGAATGAACTTGCGGTAATAGTTCGCGAACCCCAAGAAACGCTGCACCTCTTTCTTGTTGGTTGGCGCCCGCCATTCCAATACTGCTGAAACCTTTGCCAGGTCCATGGAGAGCCCTAGAGGCGAGATGCGGTACCCCAGGAAATCTACCTCTTGTAGATCAAAAGCGCATTTTTCCAGCTTGGCATAGAGCCCATGATCCCGCAATCGTTGTAACACCATTTTGACGTGGTTCTCATGTTCTGATTGTGATCTAGAAAACACCAAAAAATCGTCGAGGTAGATTATCAAGAACCGATCTAGATAATCCTGAAAGATGTCATTGACAAAATGCTGGAACGTTGCGGGAGCTCCGCATAATCCATAATTCATAACTCGGGACTCAAATAATCCGAATTTAGTCTGGAAGGCGGTCTTCCACTCGTCCCCTTCTCTGATGCGAACTAGATTATAAGCCCCCCGAAGATCCAGCTTGGTGTAGACCTTGGCTCCTCGGAGTCGGTCTAGAAGGTCTGAGATTAAAGGCAGGGGATAGCTGTTTCGCTTTGTGATATTGTTCAATGCTCTATAGTCCACCACCAAGCGTAAGTCTCCTGACTTCTTTTTCACAAACATCACCGGGGAGGCGGCTGGGGATTGAGAGGGTCTGATGAATCCCTTGCGAAGGTTTGTCTCTATGAACTCCCTGAGAGCTTCTTGCTCCGGTTCAGTCAGGGAGTAGAGATGCCCTCGTGGGATCGGGGCCCCCTCCACCAAGTCAATGGCACAGTCATAAGGTCTATGTGGGGGTAGTCTCTCGGCTTCTTTTTCATTGAATACATCCCAATACTCGGAGTACTTCTTTGGCAAGGTGATAATGGGCTCGGTGTCTGTGGTATGGCAGACCTTGGCTACGAGGCAATGGTTTTGGCAGTACCTTGAAGCGGCTCTTGAATGGGTTTTTTGACCGGGTTGGCGAGCCTCTCTACGCCCGGTCGTTGGCTTCCCCCGCCGGCTGTGTGCCAGCCGCCTCAGACGCCTTCGTCTCCGTGGAGGACGCCGCCGCAAGACGGGCGGCGGGCTTCCCTTTGGCTGGGCACTCTCTGGCGAAGTGGCCCCCGTTCCCGCAGTACCAACAGAGGTTTAAGCGTTGACGACGGGCCTTCTCGGCGGCATCTAGTCTGGGACGCACGTTGCCCAACTGCATCGGTACCTCCTCGCTTCCCCTGGGGTATGGGGTTGGTGGTGGGGGTCTCCACACTGGACGTGGCTGAACGCTGGCGGGAGCGGGGGGTTTTGCCCCAGCTCTACCGCTCTGGCCTCGAACCCACTGTTTCCTGTTGGCAATCATGACTTCAGCCCGTAAACATTGATCAATGAGTGCTTCGAGGGTCTGGGGAGGATCCACCTTGGAGATTTCCTCCAGCATTTCGATGTTGAGACCCTCCCGGAATTGTCCTCTAAGGGCTACATCATTCCAGCCGGTGTTGTGGGCCAGCACTCGGAACTCGGCTATGTACTGAGACATGGGTCTGTCTCCTTGGAAGAGGCGGCGGAGTTTGTGACCGGCTGCCTCCAAATTGTCCTCGATTCCCCAAGTCTCCTTAAGGTGGTCCAAGAAGCGTTGCGCTGATCTTAGGTGTGGAGAGGCTTGGTCGAACAGTGCCGTCGCCCAGTTGGCCGCTGGCCCGTCTAGAAGACTGTAGACCCACGCCACTTTGATGTCTTCTTGGGGAAACTCGGCAGCACGGGCCTCTAGATAAGCTTGACATTGGCGACGGAAAACATGAACCTTAGAAGCTTCTCCAGTAAACTTGGTTGGCAACGCCATGGCCGGAAGACGGATTCCGCGTTCCTTCAAACCCTTTATTTCCCCATCCTGTGCATTGAGCTTATCACGGATTCGGTCCACCTCATCCTTGTCGATGGTGTAGGTAATCGGCTGGCCGCCCGGTCCAGGTCCGGCTCCGGTAGACATACTGGCCGAGGTTAATTGGTGCTTAAGGTGGCGGAGTCAAACTGTCAGGACCCAGGCTGCAAGGCACCAATAACCATACACAGAGGCCAGAATCTATCTAATATCTTTATTGAAGGAATATATAAAGTTAATAAAAACAAGTGTAGAAAATAGTCCAGAATTAGACCTTTCAGGAAAGGTCAAAATTAGTCCAAAAAAGCAATGTCCAATATGAAATATTAAGGTCCAAAGTTGTAATCCAATAACCGAAACGCTCACTTTGCCAGGCAAAGTGAGGGGAGATGGCAAGGTCCTTTAGTCCATGAACTTGAGCAAGGCTAGGAAATAACTTGATACTTGAAACAAGGCTTGAATCGTGGAACAAGGTAGCAAGGAACAAGAACAAGGTCCGTGGAATAACTTGGTAAAATCCGTGAAACAAGGCAAGGTTTAGTCCTGGGAAACAAGGCAAGGTCCGTAGGTAAACAAAGGCTGGAAAACAGGAGCGAAGGCTGGAAACAAGGACAAGGCTTGAGCAGGAACGAGGCTTGAAACGGAGCGCGCTGTCCAGACACAACTCGCTCCGGAGGCTGACGAATTGACTCCGCAAAGTTACTTCGCGGGTAAAACACCTATATAGAGTCTAACTTTCCCGCCGAAGCAGTTCTCTGGGAACCAGAAACGAAAGCTAAACTCTGAGGCCAGATGTTTGACTCCTTAAAGATTCTCACGAAAAGCAGGCTTAATTGGCTAAATTCTTAGCTGTTATTCTAGCACTCCTGCGCGAGGCTGCTTCCAAACCTCTCTGTTGTTTACAAAATTCATGGCGAGAGAACACAGGAGATGTAGGCTCAGGGTTTGTTTGACATACTTCTGGGGCACAACTTTCTTGCAGGTGCAAGGTTCCCAGATCTGCCTGGGAAAGATCTTGCTGAGAAGATTCCAGTTCTGACTGGGAAGGTAAAAAACCCAAGTTTTCTTCTTCATCAGGCATCACACTGTCATGAACAGGACTACAAGGCCCATGAGTCATCACAGGAGCGCCGTTACCTTCCTGCCGGAGCGGTACCTATTGATCTACTCACATGTGCATGTTTTTGAACTGCTAGGTTGGCAGAAGCTGGGGTTATCAGCGGGCGCTCACTCTGCTCCCAGGATTCGAACCTGCGACCTTTCGGTCCACAAGTTCAGCAGATCAGTGCTTTAACACCCCGCGCCTCCGGGGGCTCCAAAATAATCTGGAATAAACAGATAATCTGGGATTATGTAGAGCAGATGATATATAGAGCAGTGCGGAATAGGCCTAAATTGTCCAGAGGTCCAAAGGCATCAGGTTTAAATGCAGCTGCACTCCAAGGGCCCTGCCACACAGCCATATATAATCCAGAACATCGAGGCAGATAATCCACATTATCTGCTTTGAACCAGATTATCTAAATCCACATTGCCATCTAATCCAGATAATGTGGATTTTATACAGCTGTGTGGAAGGGGCCTAATTCCAGTTTTTGCATACCACATTATAATAAAGACAAAATAAAGACACACACTCTCCTTCAAGGTAAAAAGGAATTTCACATTCTGACAAGCCATTTTACAAATTCCATATTTCAAAACAGCAATTCTGTATTCCAAAATAAATAGTGTCCCCTTCCATAAATCCTATCATGACCAATGCCCCTTCTATGGGCCCTTCTACACTGCCATGCAATGCAGAATATCAAGGCAGGTAATCCAAATTACCTGCTTTGAACTGGATTATCTGAGTCCATACTGCCATGTAATCCAGTTGAAAGCAGATAATCTGGATTTTATACAGTTCTGTAGAAGGGGCCTACACGGCCATATAAAATCCAGATTATCTGATGTGAACTGGATTATACGGCAGTGTGGACTCATATAATCCAGTTGATAATATGGTAGTGTAGAAGGGGCCAAAGTGTAAAGAACAAAGTTCAATGTTTTTCTTTCTCCGGGGTTCCTCATCCCCCATTTCAGGGGATTTGTGTTTCTTAGGCCCCTTCCACACAGATCTATATTCCAGAATATCAAGACAGGAAATCCCATATTATCTTCTTTGAACCGGACTATATGGCAGTGTGGACTCAGATAACCCAGTTGAAAAAAGTTACTGTGGGATATTCTGTTTTGATATTCTGAGTTATATGGCTGTGTGGAAGGCCCCTATGTGTGACTTGGCCGAAACTAAAAAAATTAAGTTCAACAGGGATAAATGCACAGAGGCGGAAAAAATGAAATGCAAAGATACAGAATGGGAAACGCCTGGCTCTACAGCAGTACGTGTGAAAGGGATCTTGGAGTCCTCGTGGATAAGAAGTTAAATATGAACCAGCAATGTGATGCGGCAGCTAAAAAAGCCAACAGGATTTTGGCCTGCATCAATAGGAGTCTAGTGTCTAGATCCAGGGAAGTCCTGCTACCCCACTATTCTGCCTTGGTCAGACCACACCTGGGGCCTCAACACAGTAGAGAGAAAAATCAACTTAAAATCCGGTTTCTGCCTCCTGCAGAATTCTGGGGTTTGTAGTTTAGGAGGAGGCTTTGACAGCCTCACTAAACTACAAACCCCAGAATTCTGCAGGAGGCAGAAACCAAACTTTAAGTTGATTTTCTCTCTAGTTTGATGAAGATGCTGAAATCATACTGTGTCCAATTCTGGGCACCGCAATTTAAGGGAGATGTTGACATGCTGGAATGTGTTCAGAGGAGGGCGACTAAAAAGGGTCTGGAGAACAAGCCCTATGAGGAGTGGATTAAAGAACTGGGCATGTTTAGCCTGCAGAAGAGAAGGCTGAGAGGAGACATGATAGCCATGTACAAATATGTGAGGGGAAGTTATAGAGAGGATGGAGCAAGCTTGTTTTCTGCTGCCCTGGAAACTAGGACGCAGAACAAGGCCTTCAAATTACAGGAAAGGAGATTCCACCTGAACATGAGGAAGAAATTCCTCACTTAGAGCTGTTCACCAGTGGAACTCTCTTGAGTTGTTGAAGTCTTTAGCAGCCAGAATCACTGGGTTGCTGTGAGTCATGAGGATCCCCCAGCCAAGGAAATTCCACCTGAACATTAGGAAGAACTTCCTCACTGTGAGAGCTGTTCGGCAGTGGAACTTTCTGCCCCGGACTGTGGTGGAGGCTCCTTCTTCTGGAAGCTTTTAAGTAGAGGCTTGATGGATGGCCATCTGTCGGGGGTGCTTTGCTTTGAATGCAAAGATTTCCTGCTTTCTTGGCAGGAAGGTAGGTTCATGAGGTCTCTTCCAACTCTATGATTCTATATATGGTCGGAGGCGGGATTCGAACCTGGTCTCCAGAGCCGGAGTCCAACGCTCAAGCCTCCGGGCCGGCTAACTCTCGCCTTGGAAGCCTTTGGCGCTTATTAGGAGCTGTCACTCCAGCCGTCCCAACTAGCTGAGCCCCTCCCACTTCTCCTCCTCCGCAGACGTTGACGTCACGAGCCCGTCCCAGCTCTCCTTCCTTTTGTAGCTGTGTTCTACTGCGCCCCCTCCCTCCTCCCTCGGAGTGGGTGAGCCGTGTTCGCGCCTCCTCCTCCGCCCTGACGTCACGGTGACGCGTGGCTTCCTGTCCTCGCCGGCTGTTCTGCCTCTCCCCCCTCCCGGCTCCCCTCTGGGGGGAAGTTCGTCTCACGTCGTCGTCGTCTCGGGCGCGTGCCCCCCCCCCCCTCATCCTCCCTTCCGCTTGGTAGTCGCTGTTGCTGCCGCCGCGCGCCGCCGCCGCCGCCGCATCCGGGTCCTGGCGCCGCTCGCTGTCACTATGGTCATGGCGGAGGGGACGGCTGTGCTGAGGCGGAACAGGCCGGGCACCAAGGCCCAGGTAAGGCCCTCGGCTTTAGGAGCCCCTCGGAGATTCTGGAGAAAGTGGGGACGCCGGCTAGAGCGGGGAGGGAAAGGCGGGCTGAGGAGGGAGAAACGCAGGCAGGCTTCGGGCCTAGTTTCTCTTTCTCCTTTACTCCCAGCCAGGTCCTAGGAGAGCGGGCGGGAACAGAGGCCTACTCACACATTTATCTATACACATACACACACAGCCTCCCATAGGGCCCTTCCCTACAGTCATATAACCCAGAATACCAAGGCAGAAAATCCCACAATATGTGCTTTGAACTGGGTTATCTGATAGGTCCACACTGCCATATATTCCAGTTCAAAGCAGATAATGTGAGATTTTATTCAGCTCTGTGGAATGGGCCTTATACACATCCGTATCAATCAATCTATCTATATCAGTGTTCTCAACCTTCCTAATGCCCGCGACTCTTTAACACAGTTCCTCGTGTTGTTGTGACCCCAACCACAAAATTATTTTCGTTGTTATTTCATAACTGTAATTTTGCTACTGTTATGAATCGTAATGTAAATATCTAATATGCAGGATAATAATAATGATAATGTGTTGTCGAAGGCTTTCATGGCTGGAATCACTGGGTTGCAGTGAGTTTTCCGGGCTGTGTGGCCATGTTCCAGAAGCATTCTTTCATGACGTTTCACCCACCTCTATGGCAGGAGGTTGTGAAGTCTGTTGGAAACTAGGCAAATGGGGTTTATATATCTGTGGAATGACGTCCTGGGTGGGAGAAAGAACTATTGTCTGTTTGAGGAAAGTGTGAATTTTGCAATTAATACCATGATTAGTATTGAATAGCCTTGCAGCTTCAAAGTTTGGCTGCTGCTGGTCTGTGGGAATCCTTTGTTGGGAGGTGATTAGCTGGCCCTCATTGTTTTTTTGGTCTGAAATACCTGTTTTGGAAAACTCCCCAGGTTGAGAACCACTGATCTATATACTTGTGCACACATACACACACACAGACGCACACACACACATATACACACAAACATCTGTATGCAGATGACATCCAACTATCACTCTTTTCCACCTACTGCTAAGGAGGCTGTCCGGGTCCTGAATCGGTGTCTGGCAGCTGTGACAATCTGGATGAGGGAGAACAAATTGAAATTGAATCCAGACAAGACAGAGGTACTCCTGGTCAGTCGTAAGGTGGAACAGGGTATAGGGTTATAGCTTGTGCTGGATGGGGTTACACTCCCCCTGAAGACACAGTTTTGCAGCTTGGGAGTTCTCCTGGATTCATCATACTGAGCCTGGAACCCCAGGTTTCGGCAGTGTGCGTCAGTTGCACCCGTACCTTAAGAAGCCAGTCTTGGCCACTGTTATCCATGGTCTTGTTACATCTCGATTAGATTACTTCAACACCCTCTTATGTGGCTTTGAAGACTGTTTAAAAGATTCAAGTAATCCAATGAGTGGCAGCCAGGCTGCTCATCAGAGCGGTGTACATGGAACATACAAACCCCTTGCTGCGTCAGCTCCATTGGCTGCCAATATCCTACCAAGCACAATTCAAAGTGCTGGCTTTAGCCTATAAAGCCCTAACCGGGTCTAGTCCAGCTTACTTGTTCAAACGTATCTCCCCCTATGAACCAGTCGGAGTGCAGAGATCTTCTGAGGAGGCCCCGCACTCGGTCCCGCCTTCCTCACAGGCGCGGCTGGCAGGGGCAAGGGACAGGGTCTTCTCAGTGGTGGTCCCTCGGTTGTGGAATTCCCTCCCTAGCTACATTAGATCACCCCCTCTCTACTGTCCTTTAGAAAGAAAGTTTAAAACCTGGCTATGGAACCAAGCGTTTGGAGAGTAGTACAGGGCTATACACAACTACAAAGTGGATGCAATTTCTATGTTAGGGTTTTATAATTTTCATGATTTTAGTGCTCAATGTATATTGTAATTTTGTATGTTTGTATGTTAATGTGGCATTGAATTATTGCCAATTTGGAAGCTGCTCTGAGTTCCCTTTGGGGTTGAGATAGAACGGGGTAAAAATACAGTAAATCTTGAATCTAATGCGCATCATAATTTCAGCAAGGTAATTTAGCCAAAAAAGGTGAGCATTAGATTCAAGTAAATAGGAGATATATATCACATACACACACATATATACACGCATATATATACATATACACACATGCACCTATATACATATACATACACACCTATGTACATATGTACACACATATACATGTGCTTGCACGCACAGAAACGCGCGCACACGCATGCATACAGCAATGCTGACACAAAGAAAATCAATCCATTTGATTGTGGAGCTGGGAAAGCGTTCTATGAATAAAAAGACAAAATCAATGGGTCCCAGACCAAATCAAGCCTGAACTTTTCCCTCTGAGCCAAGATGACTAAACTGAGCTTGCCCTACTTTGGATATATTATGAGAGGACTCACTAGAAAAGACAGAAAGCACAGAGAGGACTCAATAGAAAAGGCTTGGGAAGGTGGAAGGCTGTAGAAAAAGAGTAAGGCCATATCCCAGGTGGATCAACTCCACCTAGGAAGTCGCAGACCTGAGGCCTAACACAGGCCTGTTAATTGCAGGCTGTCTTGGTGGCCTCTCATTTATAGAGTTGTGCCATAAATAAAAACCAGTCTGTTAAGAACAATATACTGTGTGTCCCCACAATGTATACACCTTTCAACAGCTAATAGTAGCTGTGCGGTTATTTGAAGACTAGAGAAAATAAACGTTGCAGTAATGAATTAACAAATTGTGATTTGGGATGGAATTGAAGAATGTTTTTAAAATGATTGAACCAAAGTTTAAAAATACTATATTTACATTTTGTGTAAAGTGTACAAATCATCATTGCTGCACAATAGCGCCTGCATAATTGAAGCTCAGAGTTGCAATCCTCACATAGAAGTTTATCTTGTAATTTCAATGCATTGCTGTGGAAATCTTTAATCCTAGTAAGTGCACATATTTTGTGGGGGAAATGTAAAAAATATTCAGAATTATCTCTCTCTGTGTGCACAGTATAAAAGATGGATATTGAAATCAATCATGGTGAAAGTAAGTGAGGGCAATATGTTTTGAGGTACCCTAAATATGCCAGATCCCATCTGATTATGGAAACTAAAGCAAGATCAGTGCTGGTACATACCTGGATGCTGCCAGTTATATTTCAAACAAAAGAACTGGTAAACCCACCTCTGAGTATTTCTTGCCTAAGGATGCCCTATACAATTCATGGTGTCCCTGTAAGTTGACAGGTGACTTGAAGGCACATACACATACCCACATATTTTGGGAATAGATTGGAATGTGGATGCGAAGAACTGGTAGCAGACTTTTCTAATTTGGTTCCCTCAAAATATGTTATGAGGACTACTCCCATCACCCTCGGTTTGAGAAAGAGAGGTTTGCAATGTTCGGTGTAAAGCAGAGTTTGGTGATGGTTCAGAGCCAATGTGCTTTTGGAGTGTTGCTGTAGGATGAATGGCAATAGTGTTGCGTATTTACAAAAGGAAGGGTGGAGTTGCAGGGTGGTGACCAGCTTTATTGGTCTATCCTGTATTGTTCAGGTTTAGTGGCTTTACAGTAACAGTATTTATCTAATTGTTTGGGAGAAAAGTGATGTCATTGGAGTGAGATGGATACTGACAGTAAACCTGTTTTCTATAATTAAGAGGAGTCACACCAAATTCTGTGAGTAACTTTTCAAAATAAAACAAGAAGTTGAAGACTTTCTCTCTCCCATTTCTGAATATGCAATTCTGACATGTGTTGTTATTTTAGGTTATTTATCTGATTGTTAAAACCATATAGATAGGTGCTTTCCTGTAAAAGAGAGTCTAGAAGATAAGCAGGCTGTAGCTAGTTCTTTTTAATGGCTGCTCTATTGATCTATGTGTTTGCTCTTTTCTGCAACAGGATTTTTTTCCAGCTGAAAAGAATGATGAGTCATCCTCATAAAATAGCTTTAGGAGATATACCTGCTGAGATAAAATGGGTGTGGGTGCATGTTCAGTTGTGTAATGTGCATGCATATATCCTTGCAATTTTGATTACAAAACTATTTGAGCCTATTATTTGATTTAAACACGTTGTAAAATTTAGTGCAGGCCATCAGTTTAAAAGGTGATAATAAAAGACTGCCATTTGATAAAGAAATTTAATTATTTTTGATGTAGTTCTTAAAATTTTTATTTAACCAGAAGTTTTGCATACAGAGTAATCATGCACATCACAAAAAGCCAGATGTTAGAAACTTACTTTTTGTTGCAGCCCCAAACCTTCTGTTTGGAAAAATCCCTATTAACAGAACATATTCCTCAGTTCAAAATGCATAGGTTTGCATTGTACTAAACCACTTCTGTGTATATATATTGTTGGGTAATTTCCTCTGGTATCTATGAGACTTTATCCCAGATAATTGTATATTTAGACCATAAGTACATATTGGAGTGTAGTGGAAGTTTTATAGCTGCAAATCCCTAGAATATGTTTCTCAGAATCAGCATAATGAACTTCTTATTTTTTGCCCCTTAGTAAAAAGAAAAAGAAAAAGAATAATACAGATACCTGTCCAGTATCCCCCTGCTCCCCTTTGCTTAAAAATGTGTAGGGTAGGATAACAAAAACTACGACATCAATATAAATGAATGGATTGGAAGTTGCCTTATATCTAGTCAGACCATTAGTCCATCTAGACCAGTATTGGCAACTGTGATTGGCAGAAGTGCTTCATTGTTTCAGGTATGATTCTTTCCTATTCCTGCCTGGAATCCTTGGTATTACCTGGAGATCTCCAATCCAGGTATTATCAGGCCTTAACCTACTTCACTGCCAAAATTAGATAAAATCAATATGTTCTGTTTAGTATGGTGGCACATTGCTGTCATGGCCTGGCATTGTAAGGTTATCAGTCTCTGATTCAGCATGTACTGCTATTAGTGTTGTTTGTCTAATGCTGCATTGGCAATAACTTCCATCACTAGATTCCATATTCAACTAATACAGTTAACATAATTGGGCAGAAATAGTAGGATTTGTCCTATTAGTCCAAAAGGCTTTTCATTTACAAATGCACCCACAATAATAATAATAATAATAATAATAATAATAATAATAATAATAATAATAATAATAATTTTATTTTTGTACCCCGCCACCATCTCCCCAGAGGGACTCGGGGCGGCTTACAGATATAAAACCAGCATACAGTATACGGTTTTACAAAACCATATTGCTGCAGCTGAATGTTTCTGATACTTGAATGGGATGGAAACTGACAGGCGACAGAGAATGTTATATTGTTTAGTCCAGGATGCTGCTTATAGCTCTTTTAATGCAAAGGAGCTGAAGTAGTTTTGTAGTAATTTATATTTTTAAGATAGCTTGGGTTTTTTCAACTTGATTGATTAAAGTTACTGTTTTTGTTTTCTTAGGACTTTTATAATTGGCCTGATGAATCATTTGAAGAAATGGACAGTACATTGGCAGTTCAACAGGTACATTTCAGTTAAGTTCATGTGTGTTCTTCTGTTTTGTATATATGGATTTAGTAATTAAAATTATCTAGGCTGTCTGTATTAGTACAGATTCAAATATACTTTACCTCTTGTATGTAAGCAGCTTGTATAATATGCCGTAATTATCATATCAGAGAAATATTGATGTCCCACACTGCACACTGTTTTCAATTTATATTTGTTTAATTGGCTACAGAGTAATTGACTTCAGATCACAGAGTTAAAATTCTTTTTTTTTTGGCAGGGGTGAGGAGTGAGACTCACATTAAGAATAATTCATTTTTCCATTTTGGAGTATTGGAAGCCAAGCATGAGACTGAACTATAATGTAATGGCTAAGGATATGGCATTGGGAAGTTTTGGTTACAAATTTAGTACTGGTTTGAGCCTGCTAGGTGTAGCAGTGGGGGTGATGATGGTGATGAAGATAATTTGTTGTTTTTAATTCAGAAAAAATAATCATATATTTAAACATTTTCTCTCTAGTATATCCAACAAAACATAAGAGCAGACTGCTCAAACATTGACAAGATTCTTGAACCTCCAGAAGGACAGGATGAAGGTGTTTGGAAATATGAACATTTAAGGTAACTATGTTCTGGCTCTGAAAAAAAAAGTAATTTCTCATAAATAATTGTTTATCAATGTGTTTGTAAAAAGTATGTTGAGGAAAGAAATCATTTTTGTAAGAACTTGGAAATTGCACATATTTAACTCTAACACTTCCTAGTAGTCCACACTTATCCAGAAATTGAATATGTGTTGTTAAGGAGGAGGGGATGTTAAGCAAAATATGCCCGACATTTGAATTAAACTTACATTTTTGATTGAGCGTATGTATGATCTGAATGGGATGGTGAAGATTTTTCTTTCCATTTCCCTTGCAGTCATGATTCCTTCTTCCTCGTTGTCTCTTGTAGGTTTGAGGGGTCTGGGTGGGCTGGGCAGTCTTTATCGGATGCTATTAACTGCACAAATAATAATCAAAACCTGGTAGTAGAAATGTATTTTTATTGCAATCACCAAAGTCACTCTTTCAAAGTTCATTTTTAAAAGACATACTGTATTATATTTAGTATACAGCTGGATTATATAGAAACGACTATATTTTATCTCAGCTGTTCCCTCACTACTACGAGGTTTGCTTTTCGCGGATTTGCTGTTTCGCAGTTTTTCAATAAACTCTAAAAGACTATTATCAATCATAAAAAATTACAATGTACAGCCTAAGGAAGGGAGGAAGGAGAAGCCAAAGGGAGAAAAAGGAGCCCAAGCAGCCAACGGGAGAAGGAGGCGATTTATCAACACACGATTGGTTGATAAAGACTTAAAATAGTGTATAACTACTAAAATAATGTATAAATATTAAAATATATATGGTGTCCCTACTTCACAGATTTTCACTTATTGTGGGTGGTCCTGGAACGTAACCCCCACGATAAGTGAGGGAATACTGTATCTACTTCACCCCAATTCTAAATGTTGGAATCAGTGTGTTCTCAATCTCAGGATTAGTATTTTTTGATAATGTTTGCCTTTCATTTCCTATGTTGTAGTCCAGATTGCCCGAATTAAAAGCCATTTTAACTTTTTTCTTAAGGATGTTTTCAAAGTTCAAGAGCCTTCACAAGAAGCCTTCAAGAGTGTCAGTGCTGTTAAAGTTTGGGAGGCTATTGTCTAGGTGTGTTTGCAAACCGCATATATCTGACAAGTCTCCCTCCATGTGCTATGTATTGCTAATTAGAGTAGCAATTAAAAAAAAACAATCCTTTTTGTTTTAAGGATTTGTTTGGTTTTCTGTCCAAATTTGTTGGTGTGATTTGCTGCTAAATTTCACTAGCTCAACAGAAAGGTTGTGGCCTGACACACTGAAGTTGCCTTCCCTATGTAGCCCATGTGTAGATGGCTGCCATGTTCAGGGATACATATTACTGGGATATAAATGCCTCATGTACATGAGAAAGCACAGGAAGTAAAAGCTTCTAAAATATCATGTCTGCTTCGTGAAGCACTAAATATGGATTATCATTTTTTGTGATCTCCATGCATAGAATGTACATTTTTAAATTTTTACACAGGTTCCTAGAACTAATACACAAGTTCCTTAAATCTTGTGAGGGTTCTTATAATATGGTGACATGCTTTATTGAAGGATTCTTAATTTTTGGTATTATTATTTTGTATTATTATTAACCACTGTGATGACTTTGACTACTTTTGTATTAAATAATTTTAGCCATTTGTACCATCTTTAGTCTTTGTCTAACAACCTCTTCCTCTAAAATTTTAGGCAATTCTGTCTTGAGCTTAATGGACTGGCAGTTAAACTTCAGGTAATATTTTTGTGATATATATGTTTTGACAATTGAGAATAAATTCTCAAACAAAACAAACAAAAACAAATTGCTAAAAAATATTAACCATGGAGGTAAGTAGACAAAACTATTTGAAGAAGACTATTTTTGCTCTTATGTTTACTGCTACGTATTATACAATTTTTTCAACAGACTGAATGTCATCCAGACACATGCACACAAATGACAGCAACGGAACAGTGGATTTTTCTTTGTGCAGCACATAAAACTCCCAAAGAAGTAAGTAGGGGAACATGGAAAAGGGATATCGCATTACTTCCTCCATTTGCTTTAAGACTGTTACTTTGACATATTTATTGTGTATAGAAAGAAATAAGCAGATCTTACTATCTACCTCTTTCTATTTCTTGTCTCTGAGAGGCTCTGTTCAGTGACAAGTGCACATTGGAGAATGTGTATAGGGCTCAACTCATGGTTGCATCTGCCTGCTGCTGTGAGTTATTGCGCACCTTTGAACTGAGTTCTTACTTCATCTCATGGCAGCATTGTGAAAAAGGTAGCATAGCAGTAATTTGACAGTCTTGGTTTAATATAACTTTTGTCATCCTTGACCGTCATCTTGGAGATCCACATTGCTTGGGAAGAATGCTCTTGACTTTACTTGATGACATTAAAGTTAGATTTTTGCATGGAATAATTAAAAACCATTCATAAAGAGCTTTTGGTCTGTCTGGTGCATGTTTTCAGTGGTCTTATGTTTATGATTCACTTTCATGGGCTAGTTAAGTTGTGCTCTTGACAGTGCTAGTAAGGCCATTCCTTGCTCAAGTCATCCTAATACCTTCCCACCTCTTCTCCATAAAAATAGATTGAGATACACATAGGGGACAAGACAGACCACACTGAAGACAAGAGAGCCAAGACAGTCAGGCATAGGTTCTCTGAAACAACATCAAAAGTAAATTTGTAAAGATGACTTATGAGACTTGAGCAACTGTGACTGAGAACTTTTGAAAATCAATAGGACTATTTAGCTTTAACCATTCAGTGATAACACATCAGTCTCTGGTTCTGCAGATCTAGAACATTGGTTGCGCCCATCTTGCTAAAAACTATTATTAAACTAAATTAAATTGAGTATTGCTGGTCCAAGTTTGGCTTCTTTTGCCACAAGAGAAAGTTTAGTTCATATTGAGACATATTTTTTGTGAAATCAACAACACTTTCTTCCAAGAATGTTTGTTTAGGAGTGAGGTGTAAGTCAGCTGTGCATGTTTGAAATAGTTTTTGTTCTGGAACTTGAAACTGATGTGCCATTTAAAAGACAATGTTCATATTTCACTTGGCTAAATCTTCCATGTCAGTCAACAAGGAAAATTATTGTTACATACAGTCCATTGTTGATAGTCTAATACCACATTTGCCTGCCTTCTGTTTTTAGTGTCCTGCCATTGACTACACTAGACACACACTGGATGGAGCTGCATGTCTTCTGAATAGCAATAAATATTTTCCAAGCAGGTAAACCCCTAGTGAAATCTTCTTGGATTTTGAAATATGTGTACTTGGTTCTCAAGGAATGCTTAGATTGGTGAATAAATTCTCACTGTAAATGATTCTTTCCATAATCGTAATTAATTATGTTACCTATTGTGCATGCTTAAACATTTCACACAGTAACAATAAGTCAGGTCCATCTGTAATGTTTACTTTTTCTATTTTCAGAGTTAGCATAAAGGAATCGTCTGTAGCCAAACTAGGATCGGTCTGTCGTAGGATTTATAGAATATTTTCACATGCGTATTTTCATCACCGTCAAATATTTGATGAATATGAAGTAAGTACCCTGATACTATGGCTACAGTTCTGTGACTTCTTACCTGGAACCAAGATCAATTGAATTTAATGGGACTTGCTGCTAAAATTGTCTTGCAGTAAAAGCTTTTGAGAATGAGCATTACACTATGCAACAAAATTTGAAAAAAATATTTATTTATTATTTATTACAACATTTATATCCCACCCTTCTCACCCAACAGGGGACTCAGGGTGGCTTACAATAAAACACACACATATAAAAACTACAGTACATTATAAATCAGATTAAAATGTACTGTTCCTGGTTTGAAAGTCTTATTTTCTGTTTAATTTTGCAGTTTAATAATTTTTTTCCATGTTTTTGTGATAGAACCAAGTAGGAAATGACATTTATAACCCAGGAACAAAAATCATGTTAGATAGTGTTATTAAACAGGGTGGATTTTACTCCTAGGTACAGATGTTTGGGATTGTTCTGCTAATGGGGCATTGTAATTGAGACCATATCGCAGTTGGCTGAATAGTGTTTTTCGCTTTTATAAAACTGTGGTTTTGCCTCCAAAATCCACTTGTAAAGTGATTTTTAGAGACATGGCTAGATTCTGTTTGTCTCCACAAAACAGGAATTGATTGAAGTCTAAAATATATACGTACTTAATGTTATTTGTAATATATATGGTATGGCACATGATATTTGTGCACTAATTACAACAAGAATATATGAAGAGGAGTCAGTTATGACCTTTTATCATATGCATGATATATGAAGGCTAGATCTGAGATAGGCAGTGGGACCTGAGATTTGAAAGCATATCCTCCCTAATTGTGCTTGATGAAGTATGCCTTGACCTTGGGATCATATACATTTTCACTACGCTGTTCATTAGCTAGCTTGTACATAAGTCATCCAGTGTATTAATGTACTAAGTCTAAATCTGGTTACCAGTCCCAGTTTAGAGCTGACCTGTTGAATAAATGGGATTTAGTAAATGACTTACTATTTGGCAAATTAGCTGGGGTCAGCAATTGCATTTAGGCATAAGCAATTACTTAGATAAGAAGATGACAAAGGTCTTTAACTGTCTATATGTAATTGTGTCTAAAACTTTGCTATTTGTTTTTCTACATGCCCAGCTCTACTAAAGTTCTTTGGGCTGCTTATCCATGCTAGCCTACCATACTTTTTTGAGTTAGAAAGGCAAATTATTGGGCATTTATAGTGTACTACAGTTTGTTCCTTACATAGAGAGCTCTATATAGAAAATTATGACTTAAAGTGATCCTGAATAACTTTCAATAATTGTGCATGTGTTAATCTGTGCAATTCTCTCTGTGGTCTTAGAACGAAACCTTCTTGTGTCACCGATTTACTAAGTTTGTGATGAAATACAACTTAATGTCCAAGGATAACCTGATCGTACCAATTTTAGAAGAGGAGGTACAGAATTCAGTTTCTGGGGAGAGTGAAGCATGATGAGTATCGTGGACTGATATGAACACATAATTAACATTATGTACTGTATATACCATTTTAGAAAATTCAATCATGTATCTTTAGAGCTTTGTTTAGAATACTTTTTGTATGCTGTGTGCGTTGCCTCTTAATATGGGATATGGTTTAAGTTATTCATGAGCTGTATATTCTTCAGTGTGGCACTCATGGTTTTTAAATACAATTAGAATTATCTGTTTATACTGCCTGTTAATAAAAGAATTTACAGTTCTGTAAAATTGCTGCTAAACAATCATTGGATCACAATCTTCAAACTTTGTCCAGTTTAAACCTAAAGCTTCTTGTACTAATGAAGCTGGAACTTTATGTTTATAAACTTGCAAATCCATTTACTTCTAGCTTTTGTTATATTTTGTAGAAAGCCCCATTATTTTATTCTCCAAGTTTTGCTTTTGGGTGTGCGCATATAATGTAGTAAACTATGGTAATATGTGTGTATCCAAATACTCATTATTACTGTATTAATACCAAAAGGATAATTTTTATTATGCTGCCATAATGTATTCTGGAGCCCTGTTTCTTTCTGGACTTGCCTTTCTGTATCAGTGGAGGCTTTCTTATGTATCACAACAGGTCATGTGTTCAGTCACTTCTAGGCAAAGATTCCCCTCCATATTTTCTGTATCTGCACTCCTCACTAATGGATAAAGACCTTGTGCATTTCCTCTTGCCTACAGTTAAGTACTCTGTGGCTTATACCTTGTGCATATTTATAGTAATTGCTTACAGATTATACCTCGCATTAAACATTAATATGTTACACTACAGCAGAGCGTGCCAAAATAATCTTGTAGCAAAAGGATTCCATGTACTAGAAATGTTGGATCTTAACTGTCTGTACTAGCTAGTTCCTACCTTTCTTCCATCCAAATAATATCAGCTTTTATGTTTCAATAATTGACCACAACCCATACTTCCCGAAATCTAAGTGTATGTTTGTTAAATAGAATTTTCAGGTTTGCATTAGAGCTAAGGTTCCACGAGGACTAATTAATGGAGTTTGAACTATTTTGAATGCTGTAGAACTAAATATTTTTTAAAAAAACAACTATGGAAGGCTTTGTTATGCTGGATGTATGTGAATGCAGATATCTACAAGCACTAGCACTGTTGTTAGAGCAAACTTGATGAGATTTTAACTTTTGGCATATGGTCCTTTCCCATTGAAGACACAAACTAGGACCCCCTTTCTTTCAGAAATTGGCTTTTTATGTGGCCAAGCAAGCTTTATTTAATATATGCTTCATTTTGGCGGTGACTCGTTTAAGCGGAAATGAAGCTGAAAGTTATTTCCTAATATTCATCGTTTTCTTTCAAAATACACATTAGACCTGCCTTAATTGCAGAAAACAAAAGAAAACAAAACCATGGCAAATTTGACTCATCTCATAGCAAGATTGATATAAAGGGAATCCAAAAATGAGATAGAAACAGGATCTTCGGTGGGTTTTGGCACAAGCCCTACTGTAGTTGAAAGGCCTGTGGCACAACTATGGAGAACTGGGCTGGACATTCTTCAGTGGGTTGACACAGTTCTTGCTTCTTATTGTGTATTTTAAAATGGTTTTGAAGGTTAACAGGGTCATGATATCAGAGGGGTTTTAGCAACAGCAGTTATGTCATGATGCCTACATGTAAGTGAGGCCTACATTGGGCAACATCGATCTGAATGAAATCTCAAAGCTTTTAGCTGAGAAGTTTCATTTCGGGAGGTACCAGGATATATTTGGCAATGTCAGGATTGACTGCTTGCTTCAGTCAGAATATGAATGGTGTCATATAGCATTTCTATGAAATTGTGTGGTGTTTGAGGCTGCAAGAAAATCTTAACATGTCTCCTTGTAATAGTAGATGCCTCTGAAACAGTTGTTCTTAAATAATTCCATTCATGCTGCACTGTAAACTTGACTTTATATGGCAAAAGTTAAGTCAATAACCTAAATAGGCTACTGCTTCTAATGTTCCTTAATGCTGTTGACTCAAGTACCTCTGATAATGTGTGTGCACATGTGCCTGCCTGATACTATGGAACTTCAGTGAGAATTAAGTGAACTATTGACTTTGTATGGTAACTATATTGAAGGTTTTAACTTGCATTCTGCATTATAGGGAAACCGAGCTATGTTTGTCTTTGAATTACATTGTAAAAAGTAGAGGTTGCAATTAAATCTTTTTCTTTTTCCATACCAGTCTATTTTGCTAAATGGTTCTCATTTTGAATTTTTTAAAAAAAATATCTTCTCCCTCCGCAATTCTTTAACCGAGAGAGTGACACATCTCTTCAGACTTGAGGAATGCTAAAGATGAGCTGTTTTACTTGATGTAAAGAATGTCTTTAAATACCCAGAGATCCAAAATTATACAAAAGATATCAGGATGAGGTGTGTGCATCATAAAGTAGGAGATCTAAACACTCAAGACTTCACTGAAGTACAAGTTTGCCAAAATAGTCTTTCTACTTAATTGGGGAGGGGGGGGGTGTTGGAGAAAATTATACTTGATTTCTAAATAATTTGTTCCTAATTAAGCAAAAAAAAGTTTTCTGATATTTCATACTTTTCCCGTTCAGTATTCTGGCTTATCTTCCATGTTCATATTCAGTACAGTATAAAGAAAACTATACATCAAGAGTCGAAAGATCTGTGAAATGGCAGTAGGCTGCAGAACGGTATGTCTGTGCATCAGCATAAAGCTCGGAGTATGGCCAATCAAGTCTGATTTTTTTGGACTTTCAAAATTATTTTCAACTGGTTAATATGAAGGGCCAACTGTATTGCAAACTGAAAACAAACCAAAGTATTAAGCTTTTCATCACTTTTTCGATTTAAATACAACAGTACTCAAATGTGTATTTCAAGCCATTTTTAATCTGTTTTTGATGTTGTTAGTTTTATAACTATTCAACAATTTAGGTGTTTTTCAAGGCCTTTGACTAATACAGACATAGAATGAATATAGTTTTACCATTTTCTTGGTTTCTTTTTGAGTTATGAGTTTTTAAGCATCAATTTGTGAATTAAAATGTAATCTTATTTGGGAATAATTTCCTTGAACACAGTGGGAATTGCTTTTATATAGGAAGAAATACATGCAAATATTTCTTCCTTTGTATAATGTGTGTATATCAGAATAGGGGATGCTCTGTTTTAAAACATTGATGCGGAATGGTTCGAGAAACCATATCTTAATAGTAGCAGCTATTGGAAATCTTGATTACGCTTTCCTCCTTAAATCAGCAGAAGTGCTATTGACACCAAGCATCAGATGGCAGAGCTGTAGCCAGTTTCCATGGTAAAGAATAGTAGGAACTTAAGGGTTTTTTAAACACGTGGACCATTAAACTAAATAATAGTAAGCTTGAAGAGGCCAGTAGCCTGGGACAGAGTTAATATGCAGTGACGTTTAAAAAAAAATGCAAATAGCATTAAATAGACGGAGGATTGGCAATGAACTGAAGCATTCATTAAGAGGTGTAACTTTTTCTGTGATGTTGAAGCACTCTTCTCTGCAAGTACCATTTGCACTAAAAAAATATATCACATGGGTTACATTTCTTGTGTGGTAACTCTGATCTCAAGAATTATCCCCATATCAGCTGAAGTCATTCGCATTTTAAAAAGAAATCTGTACACGATATACAAGTTTACAGTTAACATCTTGAGTAACTTGAAGTTTCAGACAAGTCCATATGATTCACAGAATGTGAATTTAAAGTGTCAGACTGAAATTTGTTCATGATCTTTAGACCCAAAGAGAGAGGATGTGGCCTAACAGTTAAATGGCTTATGGCTTTTAAGTACCAATTTTATATTATTGGGTTCTGGACTAAAGTACAGTGCGAGTTCAAACTAGAGACTTGAGAAAGATGCCTAGTTCTTTATGTACAACTTTTGTTCTTAAACCTTAGGAAATTTAAAATAGTCCATTAAAACACTACTTTATTTCATTTCCATACTTTGGAGTAAGTGTTATGTTTGTCAGAGAGCAGAAGCCAATATCCCACCTGCAGTTATTTCCTGTCCAGTTGTTAAGGATACCTGCTGAGATCATCATCAGCGTCTCATAGCTCTGCCTTAGGAACAATAAAATTATGAACTCTTTGTTAGACATTACATAAATGGATTCTCACTAGGACTGTAAATGCTGAGTTGGTAAAGGAGAAGTACAAGCTTTTCCCAAACCACCAATTCATATAAAAAGTGAATCTATTTTTTTTTACATTCTGGAAATAATATATACAGGTCCTAATCCAGTGCCTGGTCACATGCAAGTAACCTGAGTGACCCCATCTTCTTGATCAAACTGCCCATCATCCAGTTCCTTCAGCATGTCATCACTTCTGCTGAATCCAGGGAAGCTTCCATCCTTATCCCAGCATTGTGTAGGTGATGACAGATGAAACTCATCTGTAGGGTGTAGGTTTTGTGCAGGTGGTGAAGTAGCAGTGTCTAATCCAACACTTCTGTTTGAAACTTTGCCTTTTTCTTCTCTCACTTGTCTGTTAGTTCTCCTCTGAAATATAAATGACACTTTGAATTAGAACAAGCTCACAGGGACAAGAACTTGATGAAACGTGAGCTAGAGATTCAGCGGTAAGCATAAAGAGTTTGTAGGTTTGTAGATTTTTCTGTCTGATCCTATAGGCTTATTGGCATCCTTTGCACCAATAAGAACATTCATGTATATTGTGTGAAGTTACATTCAGATCCAAACCTGGCATGCCGTTTTTCTTCCCCATCTTCTTAATTATGTGCGGCTAGCACAGAACAGAGCCAAGTTCCCAGGAGGCTGAAAAGCCTTTCAATGCTGAGTAAGTAAGCTGGAGGGGGACTCTGCCAAGGAATAACTTTGTACAGTACTCTTACATTGTCACAGAGATCAACAACTGATTCAACAAGCATTGAACCCTGCGCTTCAGCACAAGGGTACGTGCTCACTTTTTGCACTAAAGGGTCTTTTAAGTATGTCTCATTAAAGGAGAACCAACCTAATGATTTCTGTGTGTTTTAGACTACAACTCCCATTAGACCCAGCCAGCATGGCCAGTAGAGAGTGGGTGATGATATTTATAGCTCAAAAGATCAGGAAGGCTCCTGATCGGATAAGGTTTGGCTTGAAAGCCTATTTTTGTGCTAGAGTATTCGACCTAAAATATTACATATTCAGAATAACTATTCTCTAAGGCCATTCTCAGTCAGGAATATAAATTAAACTGTCATTGATGGGCATGTTTTAAGGCAATATAGGCATACAGATCCCTATTAGTAATCAAATGTTTTGTACTGCAATACAAGCCTTAGAGTTATGGTACCCACTTTTTCTGAACATCAGGGTCCTATGTTTCTTGTTTATGTAGATGAATTATTATATCTCCTTTTGCCCTAATAATGACATGTTATTTATGATGGTCACTCGAGATAATCTCTATGCTAAAACCAATTTTTTTTAGTTTTTTTTAAATGAGCAGCATAATTTATTAGGATCATTTCAATGAAATCTTACAATTAAATCCCACCTCCTTTTTGCCCTAATAATATATTATTTATGATAGTTAAGATTATACTAAAAATAATGGTTTTTAAATGAGTGCCATAATTTGTAGATATCATTTTAAGGAAATTTGATTAAGGCCCCATGTCTTCCCAATAAGGTGTTCTGGACAGCTAAAATGGCAGGTGTAGACAAATATAGTCCAAGAACTGCTGCATATGGATCCAAACAGACTGATTAATGCTTCAAACATGTCAGAGTGGAGCCATCTATGCCCATCTGTTCAACTCGTACAGACAGTTATATACAGAAGCATACGGTTTGGCTTTCTGGAGTCTCTTTTTTATTGTAACTGAAAACCTCCAGATCCTGGATTAGTGTGTAGGAGGTATCAGCCAGAAAGTACAGCTAGTTGATGTACCTCACCTACATGCTGCGAGGCCTGAAAATTACATCAAAGTTTTTCAGGGTAATTAATGCAATTGATTTGTGTAGCCTTTTTAGAATGTAAGAGATCTTAATTACTGACATCCAGTAAGTATACGTTTTTGAAGCTCTGAATGCCCAGTTCCAAAGCAGTTCAATATTGTGTGCTTGAATGACAAATAAAGGTACAGGAAAACACATAACGAGTAAGATTGGAGGTAACAAGGCCACACCTTCCCCATTTTGCAATGGAGCCTTCCCAGGTGCACCTTGGCAAGGGGCAACCCCATTATGGAACCCATGTGGCTCCCAGCTTCTGTGTGGCTTCTTTGGGGGTGGGGGCTCATCAGACAGGGTAATTTTAGCATCTTAGGATGCTTCCACCCTGTCCTTAGTCGTTTTCCCCACAACATGGGAGCTTGACCAGTTTGTGCTGGCTCCAATGGAACCAGCACGGGTCCTCACCAGGAAGGCAACACTTCTCACATGTGCTGTGAAAAGCGTCGCTGCAAGGGAGAGGTGCACGGGGTGACAGATTCGCCCCACTGCCTCCTCTGTCTGGCGGCAAAAAGACCACTTTGTCTGGTCTTTTTGATGAGATTGCAAGTAACCTGAGGTAAAGCCTGGTCCAACAAGCCCTGAACAGGTAAGAGGAGGTAGGCTGGAATGGTCCTGTTCTCCCCCAACACTGCTTCCCATTAAGTATCACACAGCACTGAAATTCTTTCAAAGAAGCAACTAAATCAGCAAAGATGAAGTTGATAAGACCTAAAGAGATTTAAAATAAACCATACAGACAACCTGACAAAAGACTGGATAGGCAAGAAGGCATTAAGGAGGAAAAATAAGAGAAGAAAAAGTGAAACAAAACAGAAAGCCCAAGAAGAAGGTTTAAATGCTGAGGATAAAATATATCTTTCTTCAATATAGAGGATATATCGAACTTTTCAAAACTTTAGTATTTCAAGTAATGGATGTTAGGGTAATAGAGACTAAGAATTGGATGTAACAAAATAAAATGTTATATAATACTTTTCCTCTTTCCCTCTATACCACTCCCCCCCTCCCCCGCAATGATTTACTAGATATTTGCTAAGATTTAATTTACTAACACAAACACAAGTACCCTATCGTTCCCCCTTTCCCCATCATACCCTTTGGAAAAAATATTTGGAAATGACTGAAAAATAAGATTAAAAAAGAAAACTGTCCAGATAAGCTTACAAAGTAGACTGGATAGGTAAGAAGGCACCCAGAGACCAGACGTTAAAGCAGGGCTGTAGGATTCTTTATATATTCCCCAAATGAACTGAAGCATGTGGCTTGTGACCCTCCCTCCAGAAGGCCTAACCCTAATCCCTTCAGCTGCTAATAGACCAGCTGTCCTCCCCAATCCACCCCCACAAACTGGCTTTTGGGAAGGAGACTGGCGTCTAGGATGAAGAAGTCTCTCTGCTGTGCTCTCCTCTTTCTTGTGCTCACCGCTTTGAAGCTCGGCAAACAATCTGCCCTGATAAGTTTTGGGGTTCTTACTTTTGTCTCCTTTGAAAATAGGCACAGCTTTAAAAGGAAGTCAGGGCAGAGAGACAACTTTACCTTTCATCCTTTCATTTCACCTGTGATCCCTGCAATGGAACACAACTTCTCCCAGGCAATAGGATGGGTCATATTAGGATAGAAAGCTCATATTAAGTTCTATCCTGAATGACTGCAAGCCCAAAATAATATGCTCACAGCTATCAGTGGGAATTTCTTTCAACATCAGTGAATTCTCTGACTTGCTCTATGTTGGATGAGTACAACCTGTGATCCGGCGAGTCATATGTAATCTACCACTAGTTTTTCCCCCTAGAGATTGGTGGATCACCCAATTTTTGCAGGTAAGGGGACAAAAGAGTCCTTTGAAAAACAACTGAGGCTAGAATGTGATCACAGATACTGTCTCTAAAATGCAAACCTGAAGACAGATTAGAAATGGGAGGTCCTAGGGAAAAAATGGAAAAATTGGGGGGGAAACAGGTTTTTTTTTCGTCAAAGCCATTTTTTTTCCTGAAAATTGAAAAGTGTGTAGAATATGTTCTTTTCCAATTCTAAAGAATATATGTGGAGCCCCAGTGGCGAACTGTGTTAAAGCGCTGAGCTGCTGAATTTGCAGACCGAAAGGTCCCGGGAGCAGCGTGAGCGGCTGCTGTTAGCTCTAGCTCCTGCCAACCTAGCAGTTCGAAAACATGCCAATGTGAGTAGATCAACAGGTACCGCTCCGGCGGAAAGGTAACGGCGCTCCATGCAGTCATGCTGGCCACATGACCTTGGAGGTGTCTACGGACAACGCCGGCTCTTCATCTTAGAAACGGAGATGAGCACCAACCCCCAGAGTCAGACATGACTGGACTTAACGTCAGGGGAAACCTTTACCTTTACCTTAAAGAATATATCTATGACATGGTATTCAAACTATACAACAGGAAGACCTTAATAAAAGATTTTGGAGACTTTTTGTTTCTACATACGTTTTTCTCAATTTTTCCAGAAATAAATGGCTTTGGAAAAAAACATGTCCCCCCCCCCCCCCCCATTTTTCCAGGTTTCTTCCAGGCCTTCCCATCTCTAAAAGAGATCCTTTATCTCAATTTTGAACAGATTTTGCCAGAAGTTTCTTGCAAATGTCCTTTGCCTATTCATCTGAACAACAGAAGACTGCTTCCCTTAAATTCAGCTTCATTTACCGCAATTGAAGAATTGTATTTTTTAAAGATGACTTTAAAAAAAGATTTTAAAAGTGGGCAATTCTGTGGCAATATCTGAAAGTCTCACTTCAGGAATCAATGAACAAACAAGAGAAAAGTCATATCTGGTTTAAGAATATGAGTCTGTGCTAGACAACGAAAAAATTGAATGATTCTAACAATGGATACATATCTGGGCGATGGAAAAAGGATATGCTATACAAACCTAGGCTGCAAAGGGAAACACTGCTATTGGACAAAGAAAGAAAACAGCAGCATACATGAGAAGAATGGGCTTCACTATCTTTGCCATGTTAGAACTTCAATTCTTTCAAGTTATTATACACCTTATATGATTATTGCAGTAAGATTATGCACAAAAATGGAAAACTAAAGAACTTGTGTGATAAAGAAGAATGCAACTGGTAATTTTTAAAAGAATAGGAACCATTTATATCATTTATCAAGAAAAAAAGAAAATATGAAAATGATTACAGGTTTTGAAGTCTGAGTAAAACACTGATTTTTTTTTTTATCATGCCAGAAGCAACAAGAACATACTGTAAGTCGCTTCTGGTGTGAGAGAATTGGCCATCTACAGGGATGTTGCCTAGGGGACACCCAGATGTGTTATCATCCTGCTGGGAAGTTCTCTCATGTCCCCGCAAGCTAGAGCTCAGCCTGTCTGGCAACGCTTCAGGTCACCAATCCAATCTTCAGGTCAGCAGTTCAGCCGGTACAAGGGTTTAACCGATTGCGCCTCCTTGACATTGAGATAGCAAGGTATAACGAATTAACTGTCTAAAATAAAGAGATTAGCTGTATTACAATAATATTTTCATTGAGGCGGAAAGTGGGAAGTCCATTTTAACCTTTTAATTGTATTAACTTTATTATATTGTTTTTAGTGGGGCAGGCAGGGAAAGCTAGTTTTAATTGGTCTACATAAGTCATATAGGGGGAAATTACTGTCATTACACATTGTATAACAACATTGGTATTGCTAAAATAAATATATAGATTTTAAAAAGAACTTCACATTCCAGATTGTAAAGTGAATCCTACCAAAAAGGGCTTCTGAAGACCAACTTCCCTTTACTCACAAGGATGTATTTCCTCTCTGTATCTATTCCTATTTTTGATGGTACAGTAGAGTCTCACTTATCCAACATAAACGGGCCGGCAGAATGTTGGATAAGCGAATCATAGAATCATAGAATAGTAGAGTTGGAAGAGACCACATGGGCCATCCAGTCCAACCCCCTGCTAAGAAGCAGGAAATCGCATTCAAAGCACCCCCGACAGATGGCCATCCAGCCTCTGCTTAAAAGCCTCCAAGGAAGGAGCCTCCACCACGGCCCCGGGGAGAGAGTTCCACTGTCGAACAGCCCTCACTGTGAGGAAGTTCTTCCTGATGTTCAGGTGGAATCTCCTTTCCTGTAGTTTGAAGCCATTGTTCCGTGTCCTAGTCTGCAGGGCAGCAGAAAACAAGCTTGCTCCCTCTTCCCTATGACTTCCCTTCACGTATTTGGATAATAAGGAAGGATTAAGGAAAAGACTATTAAACACCAAATTAGGTTATGATTTCACAAATTAAGCACCAAAACATCATGTTATACAACAAATTTGACAGAAAAAGTACTTCAATACATGGTAATGCTATGTAGTAATTACTGTATTTATGGATTTAGCACCAAAATATCATGATGTATTGAAAACATTGTCTACAAAAATGTGTTGGATAATCCAGAATGTTGGATAAGCGAGTGTTGGATAAGTGAGACTCTACTGTAGTTGTTTATTACGTTATAGAATCACAGAGTTGGAAGAGACTGCATGGACCATCCAATCCAACCCCCTGCATTTCACAATCAAATCGCTCCTGACAGATGGCCATCCAGTCTCTGTTTAAAAGCCTCCAAGGAAGGAGTTTCCAGTACACTCTAAGGCAGAGAGTTTCACTGCTGAATAGCTCTTACAGTCAGGAAGTTCTTCCTAATGTTCAGGTGGATTTATTTATACTTGAACAATGGCGCCGAAGGTAACTACGATAATAATATAAAACCAAATAAATACAATTACATTACAACACTGATTTAAAACAGAATGAAAATGCACTAGGAACATAAGAAGCAGCAAGTATCCCTTTCACAGCCACCCAGTTTAAATGCAAACAGTGTGAATGAATAAAAAGTTCTTGTCCAACCACAAAAGGGTAACAGGAAGATGGAAGAAAGCAGCCTCATTGCCCTCAAATAGGCTAAAAAATATTGGGCAAAGTGGCAAGGAGCAAGAAAGTGCTCTTCAGTTGCTTTACCCTGAATCGGTGGAGCCAAGCCAAATGACAGCCTCTCCAGCAACGTGAACCAGCACTCGCAGGGCGGTCTCAACCGAGACTTCAAATGGACAACAGTTAAATAACAGCCGGCCAACAAAAGGGAAAGATGGCACAAAAACTCTGTGGAGCTTTGAATGTGCCAGTGCTTTTGGAAGCATTTTGGCCTCAGGCACCAAAGCACCAGTTCAGCATGCGGCTTAATAAATACATCAAGGAGAAGTGGCAAATGGTGGTGATATTTGAGAAGTCCACATCCCTAGCTTGTAAAGACAATGTTAATAAAACAATTCTCCATGAAAGATCCCTGCACAATATGGAGGCAGTCATTGCTCCCATATCACCTCGTACAGCTTATGAAGGCACCCTGGAAAGGATGGTGTTAATAAAGCGGAGGCAGTCATTGCTCCCATGTCACCACACCCATCTCAAGCAGCTGCATAATGGTCAGAGTGGTTTTTTGCTCAGATCATAATGCCAGGGAAATCCCTCAGCTGGCCCAAGGATCATCTGAGGTCAGCAACTGCACACAGCTTTTCTGAGCCTTTCATTTTTAATGTCTTTGTCATTTCGTGAAGAAACGGCTTAATAGTCTGATAGCGCATCCTAGCTGTTGCATAACTCCACACAATATGCTCCTTATTGTGGAGAAGGGGAGGGGAGGGAGATTGCTGCTGCGGTGATAATGAAGTCCTTTCTTTCCCAGCCAGAGACAGACAGAATTTGTACAGTTGCCTTGGAGTGCAGGAATACGTCTGCATTTTTCCAGTGGTTTTGCAGAACATCCAACTAAAATCTTTAGGGGGAAAAGAAGCGAGGAACAAATCAAAGAGCACTTTGCTCAATATATTTTAGGCCATAGAAGAAAACAGGAAAAAGATACACACATCAGCCAAATCTAGCTGAACCAAACACTCTTAATGTGGATCCAGAAGCACCTTGTATGTGCCAAAATAAACTTCTACTTGTACAAAGCTACACCGCTTTTCTCTCCAAGTGTCATTAATTTTGCCCTATCATAAAACATCTGAGAAGGCCCCTTAGTCCTCAGGAGTGGTTTTGGGGGAACATTTGCTAAAATGGGAGAGAGGAAGGACTCAGGAAAGCTCTGTTGTAGAATCTCAGGCCCCTTCAACACTGTCATATAAAATCCAGATTGTCTGCTTTGAACAAGATTATATGGCAGCGTAGACTCATATAATCCAGTTCAAAACAGATAATGTGGATTATCTGCTTCGATCATCTGGATTATATGGTAGTGTAGATCCAGCCTCACTCGGCCATCTCTGGATCCCACCTCCTGGCTTTTGCTCCAAATGCACTTCTTCAGACAACTCTGCACAATCATTAAAAAACGAATGGTGCAGCAATTCACGTTTCCATATGTGTGTATGCCCATGATTAACATGATGATGATTCTTACCTCAGGTGTCTGAGCAGCTGGGCTCCACATGACAGGCCTCTGAAGAAAAACCACTTGCTTGGTGGCCAGGTTTCCTTCACTGAAAAATTAATGAGTTGCTTTTAAAAAAAACATGTTTATGTTTACACATCTCTCACACTTCTACTACATTGTTTGAAAAGGGTAAGGCTGATTCAGGAGAACATTATGTGGGTTGTGTCATATACATTATTCACACAGAGAGACGTGTGCATTCATTTCATACATCTTCAGGCATGGGCAAACTTCAGCCCTCCAAGTGTTTGGGACTCAACTCCCATAATTCCTAACAGCTGGTAAGCTGATTGGGATTTCTAGGAGTTGAAGTCCAAAACACTTTGAGGGGCAACATTTGTCCATGCCTGATCTATGTTTCTTTAATCATGCAAGGCACTAGCTATAGCACTGCTTCCCTACCTTGAGTCACCAAATGTTGGACTGTAACGCCCAGAATCCTTGGCCTGGCCGTACTCACTGGGGTTTTTGGGAACTGAAGTCCAATAACATCTAGGGGACTTAATGACTGGAATGACTGGTCTATAGGGTTTCTACAGGCTTCCATTTGAATTAGCAAGGTAGTTGCAGTGAGCAACTTCTGGAATATTTACTGACCCCATGGAAGGAATTCCAGTAGTCAGTGGGCTAGAATGCCCATATCCACAGTAATATTTGTGAAAGTAGAATGAAGGGTATTCCACAATACTGAAACACTCATTTGTAGTGAGTAGCTGATAAACCAACTCTCACCACCCCCCTGAAAAGGTAAGAATCAACATAATGTTGATGTCCTAATAATAACATCATGGTAACTTCCAATTGCAAGCAGCCTGTATTGTTCTTCCAAACATTAAAAAATTGATATAAACTCAAGAAGAAAACAGTGATTGTGGTTTGCACACTATGTCTTTTGGTTCAGGCCCTGGGTGTTCCCAGACAAGGTCTCTGGCTGCTCTATGTTAAACAGTCCTTGGATGTCTGTACCAGATCCTTCTCGCCTCGCCTTGCCAAGGGATATTAGGATTTAGGGTGAAAGTCAAGATTTGTATCTTTCTAGATCCTGTTTCATGTATGTCTGAGGGCCCTTCCATACAGCCATATAACTTAGAATATCAAGACAGAAAATCCCACAATATCTGCTTTCAACTGGGTTATCTGAGTCCACACTGCCATATATTCCAGTTCATAGCAGATAATATGGGATTTTATTCAGCTGTGTGGAAGGGCCTCAGTTAATGAAACAGATGTGCTCTAAGGCTTCATTTTGTAATGGAAACTTTGGTACCAGAGGTCAAAATAACACGGAAAGACCAGGGATAGGCTCCTACACAATTGTTCTGGAGGCAGCTGTTTACCTTGCCTGTTGTGCGAGGACAAATACAGCTCCAGTTCGATCACCTAGAGAAGTGGTTTTCAACCTGAGGTCCCCAGATGTTTTTGGCCTGCAACTCCCAGAAATCCCAGTCAGTTTACCAGTTGTTAGGATTTCTGGGAGTTGAAGGCCAAAAACATCTGGGGACCCCAGGTTGAGAACCACTGATCTAGAGGACAATCCCAGTCTTCTCCAGATTGAGCTTGATTGCTTGATATAAGGAAGACTGCTGCAACCCAACACTGAAAGTCTGCTTTTCTCTAATCCTTTGCGATCCTCCCAATGTAACCCTTCCAGGTAGGAAAAGGACAAAAGAAGCAGGGTGGGTTGGGGCTCTCATGAATTTTTTTTTGTAAAAAAAATTGTTCCTTTAGCAGAGGCTTTGTTAACTGAGAAATCCTATATCTTCTAACCCACTTCTATATTTGTTAATAACCCGAGGCATTACTATTACTCAGCATTGCATCTGAAGAAGTGGAGAAAGCCTTTCCAAAATAAAAGTTAGTCTTGAAGGCTCTGCTAGATTTCTTCCCTCCCTTCCTCCCTCTAGATATTTCTTTTTGAAGAGACCAGTCTCTTTACTCAATCCTTCCATCTTGAAGCTTACATCTCATCCATCACTCACACAAATTGACGCCTTATTTCAACCCCCCAAAAGCAAAGGAATTCTTTCATGTTCCCAATAAGTTTTGGACAAGGGTAACTATTGGCAAAGAGTAAATAGGTTTCTTGAAAAGAATTGTCTCTTTGTTTTTGATCTTTAGAAAAGGAAACTGCACATGGCAGATGGCTGACATTCATGGACATAGTTTAAAACTCTTGAGATGATATGGTTATAAAACGCCCATCTTTAGGGTCTATTTCTGTGTGAACTTTGCAATAAAATGTGACTATGGGGTATCCAAATGCTCTATCTGGTAGGCTGAGAGTAAAACACCCTCAGTTCTTGACTTTTTTTTTTCCATGTCAAGAGCGACTTGAGAAACTGCAAGTCGCTTCTGGTGTGAGAGAATTGGCCGTCTGCAAGGACATTGCCCAGGGGATGCCTGGATGTTTTTGATGTTTTTATTATCCTTGTGGGAGGCTTCTCTCATGTCCCCGCATGAGTTCTTGACTATAGGTCAGTGATACTCAACCCATGGGTCCCCAGGTGTTTTGGCCTACAACTCCCAGTAATCCCAGCTAGTTTACCATCTTGTTAGGATTTCTGGGAGTTGAAGGCCAAAACATCTGGGAACCCACAGGTTGAGAACCACTGCTATTTGGGCTATGAAAAGTGCAAAACTATTTGCACTTTTCTGGCCCAGTACCCCTTTTAGGAGCCAACCCAGGTTTTTATCAAAGTGTGCTTATTGTTTATTGGTATATGTGATTTTATTTGTTTATGATTTGTTTTTATTGTTGAGTTTTATATTGCTTGTTGCCTGGGCTTGGCCCCATGTAAGCCGCCCCGAGTCCCCTCGGGGAGATGGGGCGGGGTATAAAAATAAAAATTATTATTATTATTATTATTATTATTATTATTATTATTATTATTATTATTACCAAAATCACTATACAGCCTAATTAAACTCTATCTTAATAGTTATATACCCCAATTACTAATATCTACAAAGAAGATTCCCCCCTATTTATTACTATAAAACCTTTACTATAAAATTTATTCTATTTTACCAGCCCATCTGGCAGAAAAGAAATTGTATCTACAACCTATTATACTTATCCTGTTTCTCCAGGAATTGTTGTAGATACAAGTTCTTTTCTGCCAGATGGGCTGTTAAAATAGAAAAGGGAATGCTCTTTGACTAGCCTTTCTAAGCAGAAAGCTACAGACACAACTGCAACACTCAACTAGCTTTTTCAGTTTCCTTGAAGATGCTTTTGTGAGATTAGGTGTAATTTCCCCCCCTTTCTTTGTCTTATTTTCCCAAAGCATTACACCAAATCCCCCAAATGCATCCTGAAGTTTGGGAAAACTGAAAGAGCAAATTGATGATTTCATTGGGAGCAGCTTCTCACAGGGGGAACTTGTGCATAGCTTATCCATGTGTCACCGCCACCATTGTTTCCTTACTTGGATGTCACCCAATTTCTAGATTTGCTAAAGACGTGAACATCATATGTCATTCAATCACCATTCTAGGGCCTAGGAATCCCACTTATTTGGGCCATCTGCCAAATTCCCACAAACTCTGTAGAATGAGGACAAAAACTGGGGCAGGGAAAACAATCAGAATTATGTCCTTTTACACATCTGCATATATCATATTAATAGATGACTTTTACCTAAGCAATGTTTACACTTTACACATAGCAACAGGTCTTATCAGAAAGTTTCTGTGTTAATGTTGATTTTTGCTTTCTGTTATATAAGTGTTTTTCAACAGTATTGCATAAGGAGAATTCAGTCCACTGTATTTTAAAAATTCCTGGCCCTTTAAATCTGGTGAAGTTCAGCCTTCGGGGACACCAAATGATAAGAAAGATAAGGCCTCTTCTACACAACTGTATAAAAATCCAGATTATCTGCTTTGAACTGGATTATATGGTAGTGTAGATTTAGAAAATCCAGTTCAAAGCAGATAATGTGAATTATCTGCCTTGATATTCTGGATTATGTGGCAGTGTAGAAGTGCCCACAGATAGTAATTTGCAAGCAGCAGAATCACTGTATTTCCTCGTCTCCGTTGAATGTAAGATGCACACCACGTTTAGTACCACCAACAGAAAAAAACTGTCTCTTTGTATATTTAAAGCACCTGTGATTCTGAGATGCTCCCTGTTTTTAGAAATGTTTATATGGGGGGAAAAGAATCGAAGAATTATAGTAATTTTACCTCTAGTTTATCACAGAATTTAAGGAAGGGAGAAGTGACACCAGGGAAGTGGAGCCTGTTAATGAAAATACTAACTGATGCACATAGTGTATACATAATAATGTTAGTGATAATAAATAATAACATTTCAGAAGCTTATTACACGATGTAACATGATTTTTGTTTCTGGGTTATAAATGTCATTTCCTAATTGGTTCTATCATAAAAATGGGGAAAGTGTAGTAAATTGCAAAAACTTTGTTTGGAAAGATTAGAAAATCGTATATTTTCATTAAGGAAAATTGCAGATTTTTGGGTTTCAGATAACAGAAGAATTATAACATCTACTTTCAAAGAAAGTGCCACATAATTAATCAGGAAATAATACTTTGAAACCAGGAATAGAAAATCTTTCACATTTCGTGTTCTTTATCACATATCCCTCCAGCAAGCATAATGTGACATTAGTTTCTTATAATAATACTATATTCTGCTCTAATGAGAAGGCACAAAGAATCTGAGGCCCTTTACACTGCCATATAAAATCCAGATTATCTGCTTTGAATTAGATTCTATAGTAATAAAGACTCATATAGGGTCAGTAGTTTGAAAGGTTGGCAGTTTGAGCCCAGGCGGGGTGAGCACCCACCATTAGCCTCAGCTCACCTGCCCACCTAACAAGTTGAAAGCAGAAATGTGAGTAGATAAATAGGTACCACTTTTAGCAGAGAGGTAATAAAGGCGCCCTTAAGGACATCAATCAGAGGAAAGCTTCTCAGCATGGAAGATGGAGTGACAGCGCCCACCCTCCCGGTCGAACACAGCCTCCAAGATGCCGGAAATAAGATGGGAATACTGCCTTTGCCTCTGTTTGTGTTGTCTGTCCCTGTTAATTATATCATCGGCATTGAATGTTTGCTGTATGTGTGTTCTGTAAGCCGCTCTAAGTCCCCTTCGGGGTGAGAAAAGTGGGGTATAAATACTGTAAATAAATACAAAGCATAATATTTATTTATGTATTTATTTACGGTATTTATACCCCACTTTTTTTACCCCTTCGGGTGAGAAAAATGGGGTATAAATACTGTAAATAAATACATAAATAAGGAGGGCCCCTGGTAGTGACGCAGTGTGTTAAAGCGCTGAGCTGCTGAACTTGCAGACTGAAAGGTCCCAGGTTCAAATCCCAGGAGGGGAATGAGCGCCCACTGTTAGCCCCAGCTCCTGCCAACCTAGTAGTTCGAAAACATGCAAATGTGAGTAGATAAATAGGTACTGCTCCGGCGGGAAGGTAATGGCGCTCCATGCAGTCATGCCGGTCACATGACCTTGGAGGTGTCTACGGACAACGCCAGCTCTGCGGCTTAGAAATGGAGATGAACACCAACCCCCAGAGTTGGTCACGACTTGGACTTAAGGTCAGGGGAAAACCTTTACCTTTTTCTTAGTGGATTATCTGCTTTGATAATCTGGATTATATGGCAGTGCAGAAGGGGCCCCAGTTAAATTCATCAAAGTTTAACTCAGTCTGTTTTCCTTGGGATCCTGAGAAGGTATCCCAGGAGCCATAAGATATCCTAAATGGCTCCTTCCAGTGATGGAAAGATGTGACCTTGTATAGCTTGAATAATTCCATTTGGGAGCACGATTCCCAGTATCCACCAAACAGCACAGCTATGCTATAGGATTCTGGGATTTGTACCTTTTCCAAGTTTTGCTCCTTTTATTTTTCTTCTTATAAGAGACTTATAACCTTTCATATGCTATTCCTAAGCATGTCAGTGTTTCTTTATACCAAATATTGTTTTAAAACCAGGATGGAAAAACTATTTGGGGATCCCCTGCAGGGATCCGCTCTCCGTCTTCGAATTATATCTTTACATTGTACAGAGACACTGTGACACGCACCTCTTGTGCAGCATGTAATTTGGCTCTGAAGATTATTATATCGCACTGGGAAGCAAACAGGTCTCCTGCTTGCTAATTGGAGCAGTGCAGTAGTTTCCTGACTCTATCAGATTCTATTAGGAAAGTCTGAAGAGGTTTTAAGAAGAGTGAGGGAAAGGGAGCATCATGCTGTATATACATACATCTCTTCCTGAAGCTGGGGGTAGAGAGGGAAGGGGGATATAAAATTCCTAGAAATTTCTCAGGAAACAAGTCATCTTCCTTCCTTTTCCAACCTACTACATGCAGAGAAAGAATAATAAAATAGTTTCAACTATAGTTCAGCTTTGATTTTAAAAGGAGTGAAAGAACGTAGCGAGTACCAGTTAGACAGTTAGCAACTTCAACATGTCCGATACCCAGCCCTATTAAAATGCTGAACACGAACATGTCCAGGGGCTTAATTCACAATTGAATGGAGGGATGGTGGGATTTCCACTGAATTTCAATGAGGGAGGGAAAGTGCATTAAAAAGGAGCGGTATTATAGGTTGAGTTTTTCTCACCCTTCCACTCCCATTTTCCCCTTTACCCAAAGAATATATGTTGGTTTTGATGAAATAACCAGAGGAGATAACACGTTGCTGCAGTTAATTAACTTTTTAGCATTGTCTCTGTACGTTTTAGTTTTCTGAAGGAGATTGTGTTTTATTTATTTTTTTAAGCTGGTAGCCACAACAATTTGCTGTTTGTAGAACAGGCTGTCTTTCCTGTTTTCGCAGGAAAAAGGAATGAAGGCCATTGCGAAACAAGTTCCTAAGAGCTGCTTTTCCAACTCTTTTCCATTTGAGAGGAAGGTAATCTAGAAAGCCAATCATTACTGTAGCAACATTGATATACATGGGATTAGATAGTTAACACACACACACACACACACACACACACACACCACCTTTCTTTATAAAGGCATTCAAATTTAAAATACACAAGTCAGTGGCAGTAAATGAAAAAGCAGCACAAAATCAAAAACAATAATTTACTGGCAGAAAACAAATAGAGCTTTGTAAAGTGGTTTTGTGTGTGTGCGTGTGCTGGAGGAACACTATCAGCTCTGTGTGGCCTCTCCTTGGAGAAAGTTTTGGAAACTTCAGCTGATCCAAAGAACTGCAACCGGGTTGTTAAGAGGAGCTAATTCCAGGAAACCATGCAGCCCACTCATTACACCAGCTCTATGGGCCACCAGTCTGTTTCTTAACAAAAGTCAAATTGCTGGTTATAACCTATTAAAGGCCTATATGGCTTGGTAATCATTTTGCTTTTTTTTATTCCAATAGACTTTTGTGAACTGTTTTGCAAGAAAAAGGCTTTTTAAAGCGTGCTGTACATTTTTTTTCGATCTTGCTTTTAAACTGATGACCTGGTGGCGAAGTGTGTTAAAGCGCTGAGCTGCTGAACTTGCAGACCAAAGGGTCCCAGGTTCAAATCCCAGAGTGGAGTGAGCGCCCACTGTTAGCTCCAGCTTCTGCCAACCTAGCAGTTCGAAAACATACCAATGTGAGTAGATCAATAGGTACCGCTCCGGCAGGAAGGTAATGGCGCTCCATGCAGTCATGCCGGCCACATGACCTTGGAGGTGTCTACGGACAACGCCGGCTTTTCGTCTTAGAAATGGAGATGGGCACCAACCCCCAGAGTCAGACATGATTGGACTTAATGTCAGGGGAAACCTTTACCTCTGAATGGTTTTAATTCTATTTAGTGATGAATTGAAACCAAACTCAGGAATCCACGGCTAGATAACTGCCAGAAAATATTGGGAAAACCAGGAATCTCCACATGCTTTTTGGAAGCATGACACTTTTGGAAATTGATTGGCATTCACACTATTTAGAATAATCATAACCTTTAGGAAAGGCATGAACATGCTAGAGATCATAACCTTTGGTAAAGTATGATCTTTCTGAGAAGAGTTAAAAACTCACTTGAGTCAGTCAACCTTCTTCTTAGTGGTAATATCCCCTAGTATTTGTGCAAGGCAATTCAGGCTTCTCAGCAGTTCTAAGGCCATTCTCAGTCGGGAATATAAATTAAACTGTCATTGATGGGCATGTTTTAAGGCAATATATGCATATGAGCCCAAGAGTTACGGTACCATGGGTTATCCTACTCTTTCTGAACATCACGGTCCTATGTTTCTTGATTATGTAGGAATGGGGACAGTTCATCTATTCTCAAGGGATATCTTGCTCATTGCGATGAAGACAACTAATCTATACATACATTTCTTTGCAATAAGATTTACTTTATAAATAGCCAACTTAAGTTCTACTGATTACAGTGGGTCTTCTCTAAGCAGTCCCATGTGTACGAAAACTCTTTAAATGCATGGGATCATGTTGTAGTACAGTACACAGATGGCTGGCCTTTTACTTGACTAAAAGAACTCATACACTATTGTAAAATTTAAGCGGATGCCCGGGCCCTGGCATTCTGTGTTGTTTTGTTAACCTCTTTACTCTTCCCTGCTTTCCCTTTCCCCCTTCATGTGTTGTAAAAATTTGAAATACTCATTAAAAGAGCATTGTGCAAAAAGACTTCATCCTACGGGTTTAGGGCTCAGTTTCCAAGTGTTTCAGAAACAGAGTCTCACGGAAGCCATCACATGACATAAGGGCCCTTCTGGTGGGACTCCGCAAAGCTCCGTTTCAGCAGCTGATGGAAATGGAGTCCTAAATCCATCTTCAATATCTGACTCCAAATGGAGAAGAGTAGGAGAAAGCGAGGGAACGAAGGACATTGAAGTAGAAAAGACGTGGGATGGCTGGCCATCCTAGAAGATGGGGAAAGACGGTAGGGAATGGGATAAGAGGATTCCCTCTGTTTCCCTCTGTTTGTGGGATGAAGTACGAGGTGCTTGTTTACAGAACAGAAATATGGTTAGTGGTAATCTGAGCAAGGTCTCATTAATCTACAGTGTCATCCATGGTAGATTAGCAATAGCAAAAGTCAACAAAAGTCACGATCGTAAAAGAGGATTTCATTGAAGATAATTACTATTAATGTATGCAGAGGATGGATTACAGCCAAGAAAAGCTACCCTATCATCATTACCGTCTCTTGTCTCCAAAATGTGTGGCAGGGAAACGAAGAGGATGAACATTCTAATTATGTTTACACACTTTTAGTAGGGAATACGTCTTATCTAGGTTGCTTAAATACAGGATGAATAATTTGACTCTAATTATTGTATACATAGTAATATAACCCCTTCATGCCTATGGTAAGCTTCTGTGAACAGCTCATACACTTGTGGTATATGGGTGTGATCACCACAGTTGCATATACTATTTTTAAGTTTGCCAGGTTTTCATAACAGCCACAAAGGACAGTTGAAAATTATGACACATGGAGCTGACAGTCTGTAAGCAGCTATTAATATAGTGTGTTCTTCCTAAATACCCAATAAAATTAACTTGATCATGTGTTTCTTTGTAAAATTGACATTGTCCACACTCTCCAAGCATCAATCACATTATGTTCAAACTTCTGTCATTGTGAAAATAATATTTGACTTCTTTTTTTTGGCATGCTGACCAGAATCCATTTTAATCTTATGAAAAACTGCTAGACAGAATTCAGAATTACCTGAATCTGAATTTGTGGAACCCCCGGTAGCGCAATGGGATAAACCCTTGTACCGGCAGGACTGCTGACCTGAATGTTGGGTTGCTGATCTGAAGGTTGCCAGTTCAAATCCAGCGAGAGTGCAGATAAGCTCCCTAAGTAAGCTCCAGTTCCCCATGCGGGGACATGAGAAAAGCCTCCCACAAGGATGGTAAAACATAAAAAACATCAGGGCATCCCCTGTGCAACGTCCTTGCAGATGGCCAATTCTCTCACACCAGAAGCAACTTGAAGTTTCTCAAGTTGCTCTTGACATGAAAAAAAAATTGTGGAACACAGAATTTTTTAAAAAAACCTTTTCCTACAAAACCATTCTAAAATTGGAAAATTGCAAAACAACTCATTCTAGACAGCAACAACACTTACACTCAAAACCACTCTCAGAATCTAATTTAACCAAAGGGCTGCCCCAACTGGAAGCAGTAGCCTCAAACATGGTTGCTAGCCTTTTCTTATAAAAAATATTTCAAAGCTCAGATCATTTTTCTTCTCTCTGCAACTTCCTTACTTCTGCAACATCCTATTTGCATGGGCTAGGGTCAGCCTTGAAATGAGCCACACTATACATGTAGATTCATGCTCCGTCAACAGGTTGGATCAGATAATTTTGGAATTCCTTCCAACTCTGTTTTTGTAGGATTCTTCTGTCGAGTAACATGATGGAATTATAAGATTAAAATTTGAGCTTTCATGTGGTCAGCGTGATCCAGTTATAGGATTGCTGTTAGTGGGGGTAGATAAAAATAATCTACAATACTATCTGTTTTGTTAATTAAATGGAAATTAGTTAACATAGAGCTGGGGGGGGGGGGAGAAAAGACTGTCATCAGTTTCCAACAGTCTGCCAGACTGTCTCTCATGTATGACTTATCATCAGACTGTAGTCTCATAGCAATTGTGTTGTTTAAGCAAATGGAGACATAATGTTATTGGAATAATCACTTTCAAATCTCTCTCCAGCTGCACTGTGCTGGCGCTTTGTTGATGTGAATTCCCATGATCATTCTTCCAAACAGCCTTTCTGTGTTCAACCTATCCAGTCATCTAGGTTTTTTCCCAGTTTGCTGCAGCTATGCAATCACATGGTTTTGACATTATGGTTTCTCTGCTTCGCAATGTCAGGAATGTAGCAGAAGGAAACTATCATACAAGAAATAGTGGTGCAACAACAGTGCTATTGGATTCATTAGCAGATTTTTCCTCTTAATGAAAACATACAATCCAATCACAATTCCATAGCAATGCAATTATGGGACAGAAACAACATAATGTGATAAAAGATGCTTTTATCTGGCTGTAACTGCTCTATATCAGCCTCGTGTGATAAGGTTTATAGAGTACAATCCTATCCACATTTACCTGGGTTAAGACCCACAGACACACTAGGGATTTTATCACATTAAGGTCGGGATTTGCCACGCATCGTGGTAAATCTGTGGGGTCCCGGCGGGGGGGCAGGGGGGGGCGGGCGTTGAGAACTTGTCGCCCCACACCCCACATCGCCTGATTTACTGCTGGCCCTATCCCACAGAAGAAGTGTCTGCTGCCTGGCTGTTGCAAAGCCTCCTGTGTTGCCACCAAGGTGGCATACCCCACTTGCTCTCCCCTTTTGCCATGGAGCCCTGCCGGAAGTAGATGTACATCATTTAACAGGCTCCATGGCAAAGGGGGAGAATAAGCAGCATAAGATTATGAGGTCGTAGAGCTGACTTCTGAGTAGATACATAAAACTACATTGTTCATTTAAGTGTTATATAAATAAGCAGAGGCCGATATCTGCACACAACATCCCTGTTCTAGATCTCAATTTACTTTTATTAATATTTACCCACAGACTGAAAGAGAAACTATGACTGAGGGCCCACCCACAGGAACCAAAACAGGTGGGCTGCTCTAGATCAGTCCTGTGGCACTGATCTGGAGCACCTTACTTGAGGTGAAATCCGAGGTATGTGGTATGTGTAGATAGGCCCTCATTTGTTGCTTCATTCTCAAACATCTCCTCCTTCTCAGCTGCCTGGTCAACTTGTTAATTTTGAATTCTAATCTAAATCTAAATTCATAATAAAAGCGAAAACCCTTATGTGTGTATGTGGCACGGATGTCTGCTCACACAGACAGCCTCCGGCCCCCACAAACAGGCTATACTTCCCAGGGTTAAAAATCTAGCAAGTCACTCTTTTCCACTGACATTGTCATTACAGCGAGCGCCATGAAAATGCAGCCCAAACCCTGCCAATGTCCTTCCCAAACACTACAGCCCACCACCCAAGGAATGCTTTCATTTGGGGACAATTTCCTCCTAGATTTTGCTTTTTCTTCCACCACAGGCAGGCATCCCAGGGTTCTCCATTGCTGTGGCATTTGCATGGCCCCTCCCACTGCCCTTTCCTTTCCAATCTCTCTGCATAACAAACAGAGCACAACTGAACCGCAACTAAACTTACTGGAGGAGTTTAGGGATTGACTCCCCATGGTGGAAGTTGTAGTTCACCCTGCATCAAGTCAGAGCACTGTCACTCCTACTGGGGAATATACAGGAGTTGTAGTTCACCTACACCCTGAACGCTATGAACCCAAACAAGGATGGGTCTGGGCCAAACTTACCATGCAGACTCGATATACCCAGATTTGACTACTGGTGGGTTTGGAGGGGAACTGGACTGGAAGTTCAGGAGTAGTAGGTACTAAGATTTATAGTTCACCTGCAATGAATGAGCATCACACTTGGCACACAGAGCCCCCATAATCAATACAACATATTGGATAAGTTTGGGGAAAATGGAGTTATAGTTCACCTGCAACCAGATAAACACGGACCCCCATCAACAATGCACTAGGAGCACACTTCACATAGAGAAGCCTCATGACCTACTGAACATACTGCAGGTATTTGTGGGAAGGGGCCTTGATTTTGGGAGTTGTAGTTCACCTCCATCCAAAGACCACTGAACCCAGCCAATGATGAATCTAGACTTGCCACACAGACTGAACTTGGCACACAGACTGAATATTGCCTGCTGTGACTAATGATAGATAGGGAATCTGGAAATTGCAGTAGTTCACCCCCATCCACAGAGTACTGCACCACATGATTCTGGGAATTGTAGTTCACCCACTCCAAACAGAATACATAACATTAAAACACAAATAATACCATTCTCAAATGACCCGGGCATCGCCGGGTCCCCAAGCTAGTATTATATAATCATATGTCTGTTACTGGAAACATGAATACAAATTTGGAAATTTGTAACAAGGCACTATTTGTTGGTAATTTGGTGCCTTTCATGCTTGAAGAAAAAAGAATGTAGAATATAACAGAAAATATAAGTCACAAAATTAGATACGTGTACTGTAGTTAGAATCAAAACTGCCACGAGCTTAATTGCTTTTTACTCTGTGCCTGACCATGGTTATGCTTAAATATTAATGGATATTGAATAGGTACCAGATAGAAACAATGAAATTGGCTACAATAATAAAATACTTATTCAACATATAAATTCAGATATTTTTAATATGGTGATGCAATCCAAAGAATCTTTATTTTTCATTATGGACACATAACGTTTCAATTTTTCTTTCCTGAATACAGCTTATTAGCTTCGTTACAAGCTGATTCTGAAAGTCCCATGTTGTTGGTATATAAAAATTTAAAAAGTTAAACACATCATGCCAATCTGAACCAACATTTTGATGCACACATTCTTTGCTAGGAACAGTAGGGACACATGTCAAGTAACAGTACTCAACATGCAAGTGTTGTTCTTATGTCCACTGACTCAGAATCAATAAATCACTCAAAACCAAGCTAAATATTAAAACAGACAGTAGGGATTTTTTTTTGTATAAACCAAACACAAAAAAATATCAAAACTATGTAAGAGCATCATGTCAAATTAAAGCCTAAGGTCTGGATTTTCTATAAGAAAAACATTTCAATTGTCCAGATCAAGCCTCTCAATGAAACCTAAGCTCAAACATCAGCAAAATTTTCTTGTTTAACAGCAAAAACCCTTGGCTATTCACACACACACAGCCCTGATTTAGGGTTGCTACACACCAGTTCCACAAAATTAGGCTCCAGGACACCACGGTTTGACCCCGTTGCTCAGACACGGAAATCCTTGTACAGTGTCCTTCTACAGGTCACAGTTTCCCAGTCTCAGAGGAAGAAATTTTGCCAATAAAATCCTGTGATAGGTTCACTTGAGGGTCATCCTAACTTGGAAACAACTTGAAGGCACAGAAGAACTGGCAAATTATAGAAAATTGTGTAACATGCCAATTAAGAGCATACTAAAAAAATTCATATTATGCAAAGTAAGCATGTCAATTGTTGCATTGTCTTCTACTAAAAAGTTTCAGTCTTAACATCGTTCATCCGAGAGAGTAAAAATAGTATAACAGTTTGAATGCTTGACCTGGAATGGAGAGATCCAAGTTCAGACCCTTGCTTAGTTGCAAATCTTAATGAGTCATCATAGGCAAATCACTACCTCTCAGCAAAATCTACCTTATTATGTTTTTATGGGGACAAATAAGAGGAACTAATTCAAGACAACGATTCACAGACATTTCTGGCTGCTTTATTTTATATTTTCTGTCATCAGTTGTTTTACTGATTGCAAAAATGTGCACATCTATGAGAACACAACAAGAAGCCCTTCAAGTGGCGCATAATTATTAATCTGATGTCACAGACTTGTTCTCCTTAACAACAACTTTCCAATATTTTACTTCCACTTTTCAAAATAAATATCCCAGCAAGTTGAAGTTATTGCTTTGTTTCCCTACTATGAGTTACACTGCAATAAGAAGTAGAGTGGATTTCTAATACAAATACATTAGAAATATATACATCTTGTAATGGGACTTCTAAGGGTAAGACCTGAGTAAACACTTGTTGTGTGCCTTCAAATTGTTTCTGCACACCTATCAATGGGTTCTCTTGGCAAGGTTTGTTCAGAAGAGGTTTGCTATTGCCTTCCTCTGAGGCTGACAAGAGTGCCCTGTGCCCTATTTCCATGACAAATATATGTGGAACTTGTCCTTCCAACAGAATTTTAGGTTCTGAAACCACTTTCCCAGAATCTATAATTTACAGAAGCATCTATCTACCTCGCACTAATACTACCAAAAGACAAACACGGGTTCATTTGTGGTGTCAGGCATAAGGTCACTGCAGCGGTGAGACACATACATAAGCAGATATGAATAAATTGGGAATTTATTGGCCACAGCTAAATTGGTAGCAGCAATTGGGTTGGAGCCTGTATGATCCAGATCTAGGCATCAACAAACCCACTGTTTTCTGATTCAGCCTGTTATTGGGATGGGTGGAGTGGATCACAGGGGCAGCTACCATCCCATATGGTCCACTGCCACCAGGAGGAATCGGGTGACACTTCAGCTTAACCGCCCAGGGCCTATGTTGGCCCCGTATCCCACCCTCTCTCCCGAGACCCCCTGTGGGGCTTCTCACCACTGGTTCAGTAGACTGGACATGTCCATCCCGGATCTAGGGACCTCAACACATTCAGTCACCCAACGCAGGCGACAGCTGGGGGATTTGCAAGGCAGTGTGGCAAATCCAGTGGGCAGTGGGGGAATCTGTCACCCTATGCCCTGCCTCACCCGCAGCGATGCCTTCCCCATCACACAGGGAAGGCATCACTGCCTGGCTCCCCCATCCCCGCATTCACTCCATTATAAGCAACAAGCTCACAGAAAGCCTCCAGTGTTCTTGTTGCTCCCGCTTAAGATGCTTTCACCACAGTTTGGGGATATAACCCTGTTGGAAGTAGCTCTACGTTGTTTGATGGGATTTGGCAGGCTCCTTCCCCAAACTGTGGTTAAAATGTCATATGACAGGTATATCTGCCTGTGTGGTGAGGTTGCAAGATCCATGATCAACCACTCCCTAGTTACGATAAACAACCAATCATGCCTAAGATCGCCCATCCCCATCATAATTACAATTATACTCCTTGACCTTTTGTATTGGTCGCACTTCTCCTGATAATTTGACATTAATTCTGGGCTCCTCCCAACTCAATGTGACCTTAAATGAATCTGCTGCACTTTATCTATTTATGAATTTGCAACTCATAATGTGCACTTTGCTTATCCACTATTGCAACCTCGTTGTTTTTAATTCGATGTTTTAATACTGCGTTTCTGTTTTTTCGGTTATTGTGTATATATTATTATTGGTTTTGTTACTGTTATTTGATGTTTCATATTTTGTCATTGTTTTGTATATGATTTTGCTGTAAGCCGCCCCGAGTCCCCTTCGGGGGAGATGGAGGTGGGATATAAATAAACATTATTATTATTATTTTATTATGACACAGCAAACAAGATAGATATGCTGGATTGATGAAATCCAGCATCATCATCATTATTATTATTATTATTATTATTATTATTATTATTATTATTATTATTATTATTATTACAGGCTATCATGACCACACAACCATGTTGAGGGTGTGAGTGGGACGCTGCACTGGCACAGACTATCAAAGCTCTGGGGAACACCTTCATTTAAACATCATCACCTAGCCTGACTGGAAACACCCAGCAAATCATGGATATTCCAGCCAAGTCATCCAGCCAATCCGTTTAAACTGTAAGGTTCAAACTGATTGACTGGTTTTCCTCCCTCTGTATCTTGGATTCTGGAAGGACACCTAGGAATGCAGCCGTATTGCAGCAACTAAGGGAAGATGGGGGAGGCATGAGTGGAACTCTGTGCTAACCCACAATTGTACTACCAGTGAGTCACATGACTTTCTTTCTCAAAAACTTATATCTTATATCTCTGTTTCCAGAAAGTGTAGATTTTTTATTTATTATTATTAATGAACATTTGGAATCTGTGCCAGCTGCTGATCCAAATGGATACTGGCTTTTATGCTTAAATCTGAGTAAACCTGAGAAAAGGCTCCTCTCCACCTTATCTGATATGGAAGGGAACAAATTCCTACTTTAATTATTTTAAGCTTGGAGAGCAAGACAGATTCATCCACGACTCTTTGATCCAAGGTCCTTTTATGGCAGGCCTTTTCTAAAGAAAGAAGTCCTTTCTTCTGGATGATATCATTGTTTCAGATCTGATTGGTTGAGAGGAGTATCTGTATTCCCAGAAATTGTACTGTTACTACAGAGAGAAATGGAGCATTTTCATTTACCTGTCCAGTCGGATGATCGGAGTAGGGAGTACACAAGTTAACAGCCAACCAAATTCAGCCAGTGTGTGCAGTAAAGGACCATAGTCTGTTTTGATTTCACTGCCCTATATTCAGAAACATAGAAATTAATATATTTTGGAAAAGCAGGAAACATTCCCACATCCCATATAGCAGTTGACAATATCATCCATTATTGAAGACAGAAAAGTGAATAAAATACAATATCTGAAGCACATGTCTTCAAATGCATAACAAGGAAGAGTAAATAAGAATAACAGGCATGCACTATGTGTTTCTTTTACATTGCTTAGTGCCTACAGAGTTGTGTGAAGATTTGGATATTTCCCTTCTCTCTAGTAGTAAACTTATGGTTTTGATTGGCACGTATGGATAAATTTGATAATAATTGTGTTTTTCACTGGTTTTATTTTGTTTCTTTATGGCTCATACTCATTTTCTATGATCACATACTTTTTCAGCAGGGATCTGAGAAGTGTAACCAGGTTACTTTCCCTATATTTTTGTACAAGTGTGATTTCTAGAATCTAAAGCAGAGTACACATGACTCATTATAGACTGAATGAATAGAGAAATCCCATGTAGGTCTGCTTAGAGGTAAACCCTAGTCTGTTGATGAGGTTTATTCTAAAGGAATTAGGAAAGGCTTACATTCTTTAACCATATAAAGATTGTGTATTAGTGAACTGAGAATAAGGAAAGAAATGCTCAGTCTGTGTACCTACTTTTCTTAGGACCTCATTATATGGAAGTTTTCCTCTGTCTTTACTCGTTTCTATACTCTTCAAAGACGGATCCCCATGGAGCCTATCAAACGATGCAGAACTGCTTCCAGTGGTTCCTTGTAGGGCTCCGTCTCTGCAGCGTATAGAAATGGGAGGATTTCGAAGATGGGCAGAAATTGACTCCACTCCTTTCCCTGCACACAGAAACACTTAAAAACAGGTATTTTTCTTTGCAATGGGAAGTGGTGGATTTGTCTGATTATTTCAGTGTGGGTGGTCTGCTAATGCTCCTTCTGTTTCCATTAGCGGTTTAAAAATGGTGGGTCCCATTTAAAGAAATGTCTGTCTCCTTCAGTGTAGAGGCTTAAGAGGAACAATCCAATGGAAAGTGCTGTTCCAAAAAGGAAATGATGCCTGCCTCCTTTAGTGTACGGGGTTAAGGGGAACAATTCCATGGAAAGTGGAGTTTAAAAAAGAATGCCTTTTTAAAAAGTGTGCTGTAGTATCCTTGCAATGGTTCAGCTAGAAAAGGGAAGAGGCGATCCTATGTGATGGGCTTGGCCCCATGTAAGCCGCCCCGAGTCCCTTCGGGGAGATGGGGCGGGGTTTAAAAATAAAATTATTATTATTATTATTATTATTATTATTATTATTATTATTATTATTATTATTAATCCTTGGATGAGAAAGTGGGCTTGCGTAAGGTCACAAAGGGGGCTTCCATGGTTAAGCAGTGATTGGAACTCTGGTATCCCAGAATCCTGGCCCAATACTTAAACCAAGTGGGAATATAGGTTGGAAACTTTGTCCCTTTGCATTGAACATATTGGCTAAGGATGATGAGAATTGTAGCCCAATTTTTTTGGGAGGGACTACAATTGTACACTTATCCATTAAATGCACCACACACTTTGCCCAATCTTTTATGATCTTACTCTACTTTGTTGCGTATGGCAGCTTACTGTTGTTTTAGTACTTTTAAACTTTTAAACTGTTAATATTTTTTTATCGCTGATGATGTTATTTGTTCTGATTGTTTATTATTTGTTTTATTTGTTTTATTGTGATTATTTGAGCTTGTCTCCATGTTAGCCACCCTGAGTCCCTACGGGCAGATGGTGGCGGGATATAAAAATAAAGAAGTTGTTGTTGTTGTTGTTGTTGTTGTTATTATTATTATTATTATTATTATTATTATTATTATTATTATTATATTATGACACAGCAAACAAGATAGATATGCTGGATTATTATTATTATTATTATTATTATTATTATTATTATTATTATTATTATTACGACTATGTGATGGGAGTGAGTACATTCTCCATCTTCTTTAAAGATGGAACTACATGAAACGCCATGCAAAGAAGTCGATTCCACTCGCTTTACCCACCTTGTGGGATGAAGTCCCTAATTAATACTGCCCCAGATCAAGTTCAAGTGGTCCCCAAGTTATGAACTAGATAGGTTCTATAGGTTTATTCTTGCATTGAATGTGTTTGTTAGTCAGAACACGTATATTTTAAGTACAATTCCAGCCATACACACACACACACACACACACACACACACACAGAGGGAGAGGGAGAGGGAAGGGGCGTTTGGATAGCATAGGGAAGGGTTAACACCTCTGTGGTGTTTTGTTTTGCTATATGTGTTCCTGTTCAGAATATTTCACCTGACTTTCTGTCCCTGTGATAATTAGATTTTTTGAAAAATTTGGCTTGTTGTGGAAACAAGGAATGGTGAAAAAGCTTCAGCGGAGACATCTTTTCTCCATGAAACTCTTCCAGGAGTGAATTTCCCTTCTTTAGAGGTAGATTTCTCTCACTTCCTGTTGTCTTACTCCCATTCTCAAATATGAGTTGTTTATAAGTCAGATGTTTGTAACTTGGAGACTATCTGTATAAGCATTTGTGTGTGTTGGCACTCTGCAAACAGTCCAGACTATTTTGAAGCTTTAGTCAGTCCTAAACTTGCTTCCTACTGTAGCAACTTGCTTTTTTGTTGGTCAAAGTGGTTGCCATGGAAAATGACAAGAACTTCTGCCAGACGCCAGAGTCCCACCTCATGTGTTCGTCCAAACAGATTTATTGGAATTAAGCCATTTTTATTTTATTCATTGTATTACGTTTGTGAAACAGCAAATGTGAGTTAATAAAAGCTCCACATGTCACAGGATACCGTGAGTCATCCAAAACAATGTGCAATGCAAAAGGAGACGAAGCAGTGGCTAGGAAACCAGCCCCTTTCAAATAACGATGTTTATACCAGCAGTCAACATATTTTTGTAAGATCACCATCTTAGGGAAAGTCAACTTCTGCTCTCATTCATTTGCAAGAAGCCAATTCTAGCATTTTAAGAAAGTGTACAATTTTCCCAGCAAAGTTGTTACCACATATTGATGTTCTCAGCAGTATAGTGGCCAGTGCCTTTAGCCAAAAACTATGTCAGGGGATTTTTCGTCATTCAAGCATAAAATTAATCAAAACTACACATATGTGGTTTTGAAGTTGGTTTGTGCAACTATTTCTGTACAAAATGTTCAAATGTGAATAAAGGGTGAGATATACACAGAAACAAAATCTGTTTTTCTATCTGGGGACCATCTCAAATAAGGTATGCAAGGGCTTTTGAATTAAAAACATTTGAATCGGCACTTAATGATCAAAATCTTACAGAAATCAGTGCTGTCTAATTTTCTCTCCTTTTATTTATTTATTTATTTATTCTTCTTCTACCCCACTTCCACCCTCCGCCCTTTCCCCTGGACATACACTTTGTACAATAAACTACAGAAATTACATTTGAAACATCAGTCTTAATCTCAATTTTTCTACTCTGTGTCTTAATACATTCTCTAAATATTTCGTAACTGGGTCCCATATGCTCTCAATTGCTATAACATATTCTTTTTTATTTATATTATTCAATTTACAATACAGTAGAGTCTCATTTATCCAACAGAAATGGGCCGGCAGAACGTTGGATAAGTGAATATGTTGGATAATAAAGAGGGATTAAGGAAACGCTTATTAAACATCAAATTAGGTTATGATTTTACAAATTAAGCACAAAAACATCACGTTATACAACAAATTTGACAGAAACAGTAGTTCAATATGCAGTAATGCTATGTAGTAATTACTGTATTTACGAATTTAGCACCAAAATATCACGATGTTTTGAAATCATTGACTACAAAAATTATAAAAATGCGTTGGATAATCCAGAACGTTGGATAAGTGAGTGTTAGATAAGTGAGACTCTACTGTATGTTATTTCCACATTTAACGTATTAACTATGTTCAATGTGTTGTCGAAGGCTTTCATGGCCAGGATCACAGGGTTGTTGTATGTTTTCCGGGCTGTATGGCCATGTTCCAGAGGATAGAATACTTTTGGAACATGGCCATACAGCCCGGAAAACATCAACAACCCAACTATATAGTTATACCAATTTGTCAGCGTTCACTTTGTTTTATCTTTCCAGCCCCTCACTAAAACAATTTGAGCACAAACTGTTAATTTATCAATCATCCTTTCCTTCTGCACATTATACACTCCTGGTATCGTTGCATGTAATACATTTCTATTGGGTATTATTATTTGAAGATTTAACATTTTATTAAGTTCTCTTTCAATCATTTCCAGTATGCCTGTACTCATCATATGATTAAACACACCTCTGTGATTACAACCATGCCAACACCTGTCCTTTACCCCTGGTAAAATGTTGTGCAGGAGTCTTTTTCAAATGTGGAGAATGGATATGGAAAATGAGAGGGAAAACATCCAGAGGAAAATAAGTAATATAGCAAAAGAAAAATATAATGTACTAAGTGAAGTAAGAAGGAAAATGTTACAAAAATGGTACAGGACTCCTGCTATCTAATTTTCTCTAGTGCGAATCAAATCATTTGTGTCAATACTCTGTTCCATTATCCAGGCGGAGGCCACTAGGGGGTGATAGAGAGAAAAGGATAGTCCATTTTACAGGGGGGGGGGAGTAGAAAGAGGAAAACCATTCCCCCCCCCTTTTTTTTTACTGGTTATTCCCCCTTCCCACTTCCAATGTCATAAACGAGGGTTGTTTCCACGACTGGGTCATGGGTGGGGGAATAACAGGAAAACAGGGGGAAATGGTTTAACTTCTTCAATCTACCCTTCACCCCCATAAAATGGACTATCCTTCTTTTCCTAGCGCCCCTAGTGGCCTCCGCCCAGATAATGAAACAATACCCCAGTTAAAAGGATTTGGAAAATAAAAAGATATGTATACAGATAATAAGTGAATTTTCAGTTGCTGCTAATTCTAACTATGGCCCCAAGAAGATTTAACATACACCTGATTTAAAGCATTGTTACAATTGATTCATTTATTTAAGATGACAAAAGAAACCTCACTCCAGATTTGAGAATGTATAATCCTTGAGATAAATCTTTTAGACTAATTTAAATGGTTAAAAACAGACACGTGGAATTACCTCAATGACAGTCCATTGTTCTACAACAATTGCATCGTTTCCTTTCCTGTTTGAACCAGGGACTCCTGAGCCTTCTTCTTCATATATAAATACGCCTTCTAATGCTTTTGGCAAGTAATCAGCTGCAGAAACAAAAAGAATGAAGAATAAAAGAATGTTCAAACATGTCATAAATGTATATACTTTGGATATACAGTATGTCAAATTGGTACGTTTTTGTCTTTGTCTTGTACATGACTGTTGTACAAGGATTACCAAAGAGTTAGAGATTTTAAAATAATTTTCTGCCAGTCTTTAAGTTAAACTTTGAGCAGACAGAATTGACATAAAGAAAGTTCATGCAGTATATCCCACAATAACAAAGTAAACCTTGATTCCTCATAGCTTCACAACCCAGTGATCCATGTATACACCAGTACTCAGAAATATACATATTTGTGCTTTTTTAAACAATGGAAGGAACAGCAACCAGCCAAAAACATGAATGAGGCCCTTTGCTTTGCAGTAGGATGTATAAAAAGAGGAAAGTATCTAAAGCTGGAGTATACAACTACTGTATTACTATTATAAGTAAAGGTAAAGGTTTTCCCTTGACATTAAGTCTAGTCGTTTCTGACTCTGGGGGTTGGTGTTCATCTCCATTTCTAAGCCAAAGAGCCATTGTTGTCCGCAGACACCTCCAAGGACATGTGGCCGGCGTGACTGAATGGAGTGCCGTTACCTTCCCACCGGAGCGGTACCTACTGATCTACTCACATTTGCATGCTTTTGAACTATTAGGTTGGCAGAAACTGGGGCTGACAGCGGGAGATTACTCCTATCCCCGGATTCGAATCTCTGACCCTTTGGTCAGCACGTTCGGCAGCTCAGCAGTTTAGCTCACTACACCACCAGGGCCACCCGTGATTCCTATAATTACTATTATAAGAATGTCTAAAACAAGATCTCCCAGCGATGATTCAAAAAGGAAGGGCAAAAAGAGACAGTCTTTTAACTTTCCAGGACCTCCACTGCTTAAAACAACTTCTAAGCATTAAAAGACTTCTAAGCATTTTAAAAAAATCCTTGAACATGGCCATGATTCAATAATAGCTTGAGTAGGAAATAACAAAAAATCAGATCCAGACAAAGTGGAGCTATTGGTCATTTCAATTCAATCTGTTTTGGAAAGATGCACACTGACAAAAAGGTCAGGACTGTAGTATGAAAATGCTTGTTGGTCACACATTGTCCCTAGACTATTAGGTGACACTGATGTTCAGAGGCAGAACTGCCTTAAGTCTTGGGTGTTTGCTGCACCCATTGCTGAATTAGGCTGGATCTACACTATATCCCAGGATCTGATCCCAGGTTATCTGCTTATCCCAGATTATCTGGCAGTGTAGACTCATATAATCCAATTCAAAGCAGATAATCTGGGATCAGATCCTAGGATATAGCACAGTGTAGATCCAGCCTTAGCCTTGTTCTGCAACAATTATCCATGGGTTTCTTAAATTAATAGTGAGATTCATGCAGAGCATTCAATGGAGGACTATCCTTGTTGAAAAGCTAGAAGCTATATCAGCACAAACAGTAGTACCAAGGCTACTAACCAGTATCTAGTGTTGTGATCATATCATTCCTTTCTTAAATCTGTATTATTCACCATATGGGGAAATTCAAGGTGTTCATGTTATTGTTTAAAGCTTTGAATGCCTTAGAGTCTTGACTATTTGAGGGACTACCTGTCATGAATCCATCTGGTTATTAAGATTTGTGGGAGAGATACTTTTGAAGTACCTTAGCTCATTTATTAGGCACACGTGAAATTGATTTCTCTTGCATTGCTTCCAAATTACGGAATACTCTCCTTTAACAATCAAAATTCATCATCACTCTCCCAACTTTCCAGAAAGATGTTAAGATGCATCTCTTTAATTTGGTATTTTCCAACTGTGAACAGCTTGTACTGCTGTTTTTTTACTTGTTTTTGTCTAATATGACTTTTATTTAAGTTTGGGTACACATTTTGGATAAGCAACTGATAAATATTATTAAACAGACATGTAAAGGTAACCTAGCAGAAGGGGATAAGGAAGAGCAAATATGCCCTATATCCTTCCCAAATACATTATTCTGACACCAGCCTGAAGGAAGCCTTGAATGGGAACTCTCAGCTTAGGTTAGGGATGGGAATCATATGGCCCTCTAGACCATAGCTTCTTAAACTGTGGGTCCCAACACCAAATGGGATCCCCTTAGTTCAATGTTGCAGTCATGAAAAATTTGGCAACAGTAGAAGTTTTTTTGAATGCCTTCTAGACATTTACAAAATCTGCTAACAACATGCAGTGTTTACAGTGAAAATGCTTCAGCTGTGCTTCAAAAACAAACAAACAAACAAAAAACAGAATCAGCCTGTTTCGCAAGCCTTTCAAATGTTTTATTATCAGTAAATGTTTGATTTTTATACCTGTTCTATATACTTATATACCTGGGGTCATTTAAAATTTTCTTGATGGAATGGGGTCATGATTGGAAAAAAGTTTAAGAAGTCCTGCTCTAAATATTTCTGCAATTCCCGTTTTTCTCCCATCACAGAATGATGTGAATCAGAAATAATATTTGGAAGAGTTCATGATTCCAACTCCAGTCTAGTAATACTTTGTTGCCTATCTCTAGTCTCAATAATTACTAGAAAGAACCCATTGAAATCACAGGGGTTAAGTTAGTTCTGACTGATATGGAATATTCATTTTAATGGGCATAGTTTAGGTAAGGATAATTCTGGATTTAACCCTTTGGATTAGTTGTACTGCTCAGCTATGTACAATTGCCACAGGTTTTTCATTTACTGTACCTCATTTTCTAAGGGAAAGGACACTTACTATTAAACATTATTGCTTTCCAGTTCTGATCTTCAAGGAGCTCCTCCAGTTACTTCTCTCAAAAGTAAAAAGTGTGTATTTTTATATTAATTCCTTAATTTTTGATTTTCTATTCTTCACCTACCCCAGGAGTGGGAATGTGGTAGCCTTTCTGTTGTTTTTATACTGAAACTCACATCAGCCTTTGCCAGCCTAGGCAGTGATGAGGAATATCGGCAGACAAAGCCTCCGACATCTGGAGGGCTGCATTATTCCCATCCCAAACTTTCCTGAATTCATACTGAATTTTCCTAAAGGATGTAACCATTGTTCCCACTATATTCTAGTGTAATGCCAAGTCCCAAAGCACTTAAAAGAACAGAGTTTATTATCTGGAAAATAAATCACAAGTTGAACCCCTTTTCAAATAAATTTCAAAACTACAAGTAGATATCTGCAATAACAAGTGAGATATAGCCTTTTTCCCATAAGAAAAAAGGGTAATGATTTTGACTACGATTCTCCCAATCTGCCGTGCCTGGTATATCCACAGAACCGAGGAAGTATGGCAGGAGTGGCCTGGATGTAACCTGGACCACAGAATCAGTGATTGTCCAATCCATCACTCTCATACTCCTTCTCTTGTGGAGAAACCCACCACCCCCAGTAAACCAAGCTAAAGATTAATGGAGTTCGCATTGCACTTACATTTAGAAGCTTCCCAACATACAAAGGAGTCAATCAATGCCAGCCCTTGCTTGTAATAAAAAGAGGTTAATTCTAGCCAATCAGCATCCAAAGTATTAATTACGGATCCTTTCCTTGCAACTTTTAGAGACAAAATCCCATCATGATAAGTCCAACAAGTAGAATCATCTTCAAAAACATTGAAGACGGTATATAATTTGTCATCTGAAAAAAAGATAATAAAAATAAAGTAGTTAAGGATATAAAGCATTACACTATAGAATAGTTACCTTGACCAGAGGTTCTCAAAGTGTGCTCCGTAGAGCCCTTGTAGCTTCGTGAAGCATACTGAGGGGGTTCTACGGTTCCTTCCTCCTCCTTCCTCTTCCCCTCCAAGCTTTCCCTCTTCTTATTATTACTATGTTGTTATGATTATGATTATGATTATGATTATGATTATTATTATAACAAAGGCTGGATGGCCATCTGTTGGGAGTGCTTTGATTATCCTTTTCCTACATGGCAGAAGCGGGTTGGACTGGATGGCCCCTGAGGTCTTCCACTGAAATACTGTTAAGTTTATGTTGGTTAAAATTGTTCTTCAAAGGTTTGCCCATGTCTGATATATATACATTAAGTTAAAGGTAAAGGTTTACCCCTGACATTAAGTCTAGTCATGTTAGGTTGGCAGAAGCTGGGGCTAACAGCGGGAGCTCAGCCCCCCCCCCCGGAATTCAAACCGCCGACCTTATAATTAGCAAGTTGCAGCTTAGCGGTTTAACCCACTGCACCACCAGGGGCTCCTATATATACATTAGATATAATCTATATATATAAATGAGTGATGGCATCACGGCGACCCACAAAACGACAAAACTACAGGCCCCCCAACCTCGAAATTTGACAACACAACCCATCATCCATGCCTCTAGGTTGATACAACAAAAAGAAAAAAAATAAAGACCTACTTAGAGGGAGAGCAATAATTGTTTTTATCCAATTGCTGCCACTTAGAAGGCTAAGCTCCGCCCACTTGGTCTCCTAGCAACCCACTCAACCCAATGTTAATAAAAGAATAAAAAATAAAATAAATACAAATAATACAATAAAAATATTTAAAAACACTAAAAATTAATACAATAAAATACTATTAACAAAATAACTAAAAATAATACAACAAAATAATAAAATATAATAAATAAAAAAGATAAGTTACAATAAAATTAATTAAAAAAATACAAATAACGTCAAATAAAAATTCCACAACAACTTTTAACCAATACCACCACCACTTTGCCACAGCAACGCGTGGCTGGGCACAGCTAGTATAATATATAAACATTTATTGGGGCTCCATGAGAAACTTTTGCTTCAAAAAGGGTTCTGCAGCTGAAAATGTTTGAGAACCTCTGATCTAGACAATCTATACTATGAACAGAGAAGACGTTTTATATTGGTAATGGCATAAAAGCAAAGTATGATGTATAAATAACAAAAAACATCTTATATTCTTGGTATGAATATTCATGTGCTGGATGCTCTCAAACTGACAGACAATAGAGATGTTTCATAGCTGAACTCCTTCTTGTCTTTTATATGGTGCACTATTTTTACTTTTCATTTTCTTCCTATCAAAATGTTCATTCCCTGCTTCTTGCGTTGACAAGAACTCTATTTTTCAGTCTTTCCTGCTGTTGCCATACATTCCTTTTCTGTATGCTCTTGCGTTCACTTTAGCCTTATCTATTTTTATTCCCGTTGACATCTCATCACTTGCTCTTGTATCTGTAGTTATGTTGCTGACACTTCCTACTGGAATTCAATTTTTCGAACTGAACCTAGGTAATGCTGCATCCTACCTTTTCCAGTAAAATCATCTACCTGATGTATGCCTATAGCCTCTCCCATCTTCTACTTCATCCACCATCCCATTGTTTTCCAAAATCTGCTTTTGCTACTTCCTTTTCAACATTTCTTTTAAAAATTATCTTTAAATGATATAACAATGAACACAGAACAAAAACTTCCAACAGAAACAATAAACACTGAAGATACATACAACAAATGAATATCATTCACCATGTCCACTCCACACACCACACAACCTTTCAGGGTTCATTTCTTAGTTTATTTAAAGTATTTTTATATTGTCCTTTCAGTGCTTTCCTGGCATACTTTTCAAGTTCTAAAAGGAGACATAACCTGCAGCCAATTAAAATTCTGCCAGTTTTAAAGTATTAATGCTTCATTCAAGAATACTTCTATACACTGAATCTCCTTACATGTTAATCCTCTGCCAAAACCATTACTTTATTAGGGAGCATTTACACTACAGAATTAATCAATGCTATGGACTCATTGGAATTGTAGTACTGCAAGGTCTTTGGCTTTTTCTACCAAAGAGTGCTGGTATATTCCATAGCACTGAGCCGTGACACTTAAAGTGGTGTCAAACTGCATGCCATTTTTAAAGATAGTTCTTTAATCCAAATTACGGTCCACAGGCTGGATGCAGCCCTCAAAGGTCATTTACCTGGCTCCTGCCCTAAATTTTAGACTTAGGGTTGAAATGACTTGAAGGCACACAATAATAACAACAACAACTGTAATTAACTTGACAATCTCATCAGCCAAAAGCAGGTCCACACTTCCCATTGAAATGCTGGTTAAGTTTACGTTGGTTAAAATTGTTCTTTGTTTTAAATATTGTATTGTTCTTGTTTATTTTTCACTACAAATAATATATGTGCAGTGTGCATAAGAATTCATTCATGTTTTTTTATAAACTATAGTCTGGCCACCCCAACGGTCTGGGGGTCCATGAACCAACCCTCTGCTTAAAATGTTTGAGGGCCCCTCATGTAGGATATAGAGGCAACGTGTTTAAATACCTTCTTTCCTTAATTTCGTTGGGCCTGGACTGCCTTCTCTTCCATCCTGGAAATCGGTGTCTTGCAATAGCCCACCTTCTGGGTGAATTTCTTCCTCTGTTCCACTCTCAGAAGACTGGCCACTCAAGGTCCCTTCATTTGATGTCTTAACATTTTCATCCGAATTCTGTCTCCTTTGTTCTCTGCTCCTTCTACACAGCTCTGAATCAGACTCTACATTTCCCTCCACGTCTGTGCCATTGCAGATTTTAGACTGGGGACAAGGCTGTGTTATAAATCCAACGAATTTCATTCCTCTTTTGGCAGCATCATTGATCTGTGTTTGGTGCAAAGACAAATTAAATTGTGTAAACATGGAGATCATTAACTAATAATATTGTGATAGCAATTTTGTATATACTGCTTTTATTATAAAGTTAGGTGAGTGATAAGGGAAAATAATATATGTCTATTTCATCATGAGGGCAAACATTACAAATTGTGTCTACTGTGACTTTCTGGAGCCAACAAAAGAAACATTTGAAACGTCTGGTATGGTGAATATGGAAAAAGGATTAATTCTATTTATACTAAAACAAAGACCCTTTTCCAAGCTCTGGCACATGGAAGTTTTAATATGCCAATATATACCTTTTATACAGAATATATTTTATGTGAAGTGGCACTTTGATTCTCTATACATTGAAATAGGATTTTTATAGATCCTGTGGTTTTGAGCTATTTTTTTAAAACTACAGATGATTGACAATATTGAGAATAGGATGCTCCAGTTTCGAATGTATTCAGGAGAGATTTTCAGAATGATCGCAAAAGTTAGGCCCTTCCATGTTTAGGGGTGAGAACCACTATTTAATTTTTTGATTTTAATTCTTTTGTTACTTGGCTTTTTTCAGATATATACTATTTAAGCTTTTCATTATATTATTTACACTTGATTTCATCTTCACATAAGCATCTCATTTCTATGTTCTTGAATATTGGTGTAACATACTTAATGTATAAGTTTACAATTTTTAGACTTCACCTTATCCTTTTATACAATGTTTTTCTTAATAACATTTTGTTACTTTTTTTTGTTAAAAACGTCCCATCCTCATCTTCCATCATCCATCAACCATATCACATATTTTCCTTTATGTCTTTATCCTTAACCATGCACACAATTTTCTTAATTTTTGTACAATATATCAGCTTTACTGCTTTTTATCCATTCCATATAAGTCATCCATTCAAGGTATTGAAATGACACATGATATAAGGTTGGGAGGAAAAGATCACATCTTTCATTGCTGATAACTATGCGAGTGGGTTGGCCCTGCATGGGTCCTAATCCAGGCATAGACCAAATTGATTGATGAGCCTGATAGCCCACTGATGGAAACTTAAGGATGGCAGGAAGAAAGGACAATCAGCCTGAATGCCCCCTGTATGTTCTTCAGTCATCTACATGTGTGTGCATGTGTATGTGTGTGGGGGGGGGGGGAGGGGGGAGGGAGTGTCAAAATACATTAGCTTTGGACTGGGCCATTTTAAAAATTCGCCACATACCTAAGTTCCCTAAGGGGACGCCTTCCAATATCATTACATAGAAATCTTAGTAACAGATGTCCTGGATCCTGGACCCATGCCCTCTGTCCCCAAAACTTGTGACAAAATAAAAAATGATGTAGCTGCAAACCCCCCCCCCCCCCAAAAAACAAAAAACAAAAAAAACACCTGCATGGAAAACCACACACACAGGACAGTATCAGACAGACTAAATTGCCCATCGAATGATGGTCCTACTCTACTTGTGCCACGGACCCCTCTGGCTCATATCCCACAACGTCAAACTACTTCTGGCGAGACTCCGTGGTGCAAGTAGTGTAGGAACGTTGCATGCCACTGCGCATGGTGAATCCCATAGGTAATGTGATGAAGTTGACAGTTCTGTCCAGCTAAAGGATAGATGGGTAACTGGGTGCAACACTAGAGCAGGCCCTTAAATCCCCATCTCACCCAAGTGGAAGCTGCATCCTGTGGAGCAACCAGCCATTGGATTCCTACTGAAGTTTAAACCTATTAGCTAATGGTTCCACTTCTTTCCCAGGGCCACCCAGAGTTGAGCAGGCCCTAGGAAAAAACAAGCTGGGGATCCAAGGTGGTGATGGATCACCTGGCTCTGTCGCTCCCTCGACTTACAAACCAAGCATTAAGTAAGTTGTGCAGCTTCACTGGTGTCTTACAACCTCAACAGGTGGGCCGCCAGAATTGCCAAGCATTGTAGTGAATCCGGCAGTGCCCATTGGTGAGTGTGAGGAACTCATCACTCCATGCCCCGCACTGCCCAACTCACCCGAGTCTGCATCCCATGGAGGAAGTGTTGGCTGCCCACTGATTTCTATTCAATATGGGTGGTGACATGTACTGGTTTGCCTATACTTTTATGATGGAGCCTCAACAGAAGCTGCTCTATGTCATGGGATGGGAGCCAGTGAACTCCATCGTAAAAGTATAAGTGAACTGGCACATGCCACCAAAAAGGACCAAATGTGATGGTTTTTAGGCTCTTAGTGGGGTTATTTGGGATACTAATTCAGAAAATGGTATTGGATAGACCGCATCAGCTCTACTTACTTATTCATGGTTATCATGATCTTCTATGGGTGATGGCATATCTTCTGTATCTCAAAAGCTGGCACCGATAGGGGAAAACTGGTGTCATTTTTGGAATCAACAGGTCAACTATATCCAAAAACAGGTCTAACATTTGAGGCATCAAAATGTGTGTTGGCTAGTGTAATTAGGGGTTTTTTTTTGGAACAATGAGAACAGCTTCTCATCTTTTGATTTTTACAATTCACCTGGGTGGAAACTAGAGTGCTACTGGAGGGCAAACCACATTGATGTGAGAATAATTTCTACAGCTGCTGCCATCGTGTAACTCTGTTACATGAGCTGCAAGCAGCACCCTGTGGATTTGCAGCCCTCACATTTTGGCAGCATAGCAGCCATTAAAAGTCCTATGTAATTGCTCTAAAACAAAACAAGTGAGGACTGCACAGGGATAAATTTACTCACAGAACACTCTGGGAAGCACAATTCGGTCTAAAACAAGGCACAGGCTCCATCTGTGCCTTTCTTCAATGCAAGAAGTTTTTTTTTCAGAGTCAGGAAATATTTTTCCCCCTCTACCTTCTATTTACTGTGTACCACTAATTTTTGGCACTATATAGTGGAATGTGTGTGTGTGGAACACTGGCACATAGACAGTCAAGTTACTCATCCTTGCTCTGCTTTAAGTCAATAAAACCAATTTTAGACCTTTATGAGGTAGCATTCAGAAGTCTCAATAGTTGATGGTCAACTATCTCTAGAGAATGCTTAGACAAGGAATTGAATAATAATAACGTATGGAAGGAAATTTCAAAAACAGCCCTTCTTTTATTTTTCAAAACATGACATTTAGTTTTCTCAAGTATAAAAAGTAAAATTATAAAATGCAACATTGCCCCATTCAGGGAAGTATGGTCTTCTCCAGATGGAGTGAACTGTCTGCGGGTTGTGGGAATCTGTAGTAGTCATTTAAATATTCAAACCATGCATTTGTCACTATGTATAACATGTTTTGAATCTCAAGTAGTTTTAAAAAACATTTTGAGACAATAAAACTTTTCCTATTTCTGTTTAATTTTTAAAAATAAATATTTATTTCAAATAAATATTTATAGTAATATACTACATTGGGAAAATGGCCCTCTGCATCATAATACTGTAACTCAAAGGAAAAACAAAAATGAGAAGAGAAAATTAATGGACCTGGAGATAACCATCAGTAAAACCCAAAGAACTCTATTTTGAAACACCATATTTTTTTTCCAGAGCAATCTGGAAGAGTCCTGTATCATTAAAATCAAAATCCCGAAAGAAAGCCAAAAAAGAAAAGGAGGTTCAAGACGAAATTCCAAAGACTGCCATACCTTTTCTAACAATCCTTTTACTGCTTCATTTGTTAGTTTTTCATATGTTAAAGAACACTCCTCAATCACAAGCCTGGGGTATCTTTGTCCTCTGCTCTGTGGGTGCTTCTGGCTGGAACACAGAAAGAAAGCAGCCTTTGTTGTAGTTTGTTCTACAAAATGCCACACACATTTTCCTTCATTCCAAAAAGTTATGAATTAAATTTTGGCAACTCTTTTTTTTTACTATCACTTCAGTGGGTCTGGATTATACATTCCTCAAATATGGTACTTGGAATAGAGCTGAATTACTGATTGAGATAATATATTTATACTTTATCTGAATATCAAATATTTCTCAGACAACACAAACACAGACGTATCCATAATGTTCAAGCTCCAATATGTCTCTAAGAAATATTTTTGCATGATTAAAAGTTCAGGCCTAATTGAATTGTGTGTATGTATCTATGTGACTTTAAGTTGTCTGTTGAACTTACGATGATTACATGAATTTCACAGGGCTTTCCTAGCCAATGCATACTAAGATGGGTGACAGCTTCTTTGCTTTCTAACACAGAGAAATTAAGAGGCAGCGAGTCTTCAAAAGGGAGGATCTTAAATTATGTAACGTTTTAGTATTATGTAAAATAGTTGTCTAATGACTGAACAATAAAAATAATTGTGCTGTTATATGTGGAGGATCTTGGGTTTGTGAACAACTGCTGGGCTGGAGAAAGTATCTCTTTTCACATGATCAAAGTTATGTCTGTTATCTAGGCCAGGGCTTCTTAAACTGTGTGTCACAACCCCAAATGCCCCTTAACTCAAAGTTGGGGTCATGAAGAAAATTCTGAACATCACCTAGTGGTTGTTACAGACATTTACATGACTCTATTGTGCAGTGCTGAAGATGCTTCAGACGTACTTCATAAAAAGGAGAATCAGCTTGTTCAGCAAGCCTTGCCAATACTGATTTATTATCACAGTAAATGTTTTATATTTATACTTATAAGCTTGTGCAATTCAGCTGGAGGGCAATCCGTTTTTGTTATCCAAATTTCGTTGGGTAACCAGATCTGTTTTCGCGAGCCTTCCAAAAATCGGCTAAGAGAAAAATCTGTTTTCTGCTAGGTAGCAGAAAAATCCAAGACGATCCGGCCAATTGGCAGCAATGGGGAACTTACAAGGCTCCCCTTTCCATTCCTGGGATCCTTTCCTTTCATCTTTTCAAGGATGTCTGGGTTTGAGGAAAGGGGTTAAGGAAGCACCCTTCCTGGGACCCTCTCCTTTCTTACTTTCAAGGGAGTCTGGGTTTGAACAACAGGGTTAAGGAAACACCCTTCCTGGGATCCTTTCCTTTCTTCCTTTCAAGGGAGTCTAGGTTTGAGAAACAAGATTAAAGAAGCACCCTTCTTGAGACCCTTTCCTTTCTTCCTTTCAAGAGAGTCTGGGTTTAAGGAATAGGGTTAAGGAAACATGCGCTGTGTACTCCCGAATACAAGGGAAGAAGTTGCGTCTGGAAGCCATGTGAGCTGATTTGGCCAAACAAAACATGGTGGCTGAGCCCTTGCCATTATGGCTGTCTGGAGAAGCCGAACAAGCTGAAGAAGCCGAAAGAAAATGGTCTGTCTTCATCTTCATTCACACAGTCGTTTCTGACTCTTCATGACCTCATGGACCAGTCCACGCCAGAGCTCCCTGTCAGCCGTCGCTGCCCCCAGCTCCTTCAAGGTCAAGCCAGTCACCTCAAGGATACCATCCATCCATCTTGCCCTTGGTCGGCCTCTCTTCCTTTTTCCTTCCATTTTCCCTAGCATCATGATCTTTTCCAAGCTTTCCTGTCTTCTCATGATGTGGCCAAAATACTTCATCTTTGCCTCTAATATCCTTCCCTCCAGTGAGCAGCCGGGCATTATTTCCTGGAGGATGGACTGGTTGGATCTTCTTGCGGTCCAAGGCACTCTCAGGATTTTCCTCCAGCACCAGAGTTCAAAAGCATCTATCTCCCTTCGCTCAGCCTTCCTTATGGTCCAGCTCTCACAGCCGTAGGTTACTACGGGGAATACCATTGCTTTAACTATGTGGACCTTCGTTGCCAGTGTGATATCTCTGCTCTTCACTATTTTATCAAGGTTGGCCATTGCTCTTCTCCCAAGAAGTAGATGTCTTCTGATTTCCTTGCTGCAGTCTGCATCTGCAGTGATCTTCGCACCTAGAAATATAAAGTCTGTCACTGCTTCCACTTTTTCTCCCTCTATTTGCCAGTTATGAATCAGTCTGGCTGCCATAATCTTCGTTTTCTTGGTGTTTAACTGCAACCCAGCTTTTGAACTTTCTTCTTTCACCTTGGTGATAAAGCTCCTCAGCTCCTCCTCACTTTCAGCCATCAGAGTGGTATCTCTCATGTTACCAGGTACTGCATACTTGAGGTTGTTAATGTTTCTTCTGGCAATTTTAACTCCAGCCTTGGATTTGTCAAGACCCGCACATCGCATGATGTGTTTTGCGTACAAGTTGAATAGGTAGGGTGAAAGTATACAGCCCTGCCATACTCCTTTCCCAATCTTGAACCAATCTGTTGTTCTTTCGTCTGTTCTTACTGTGGCTACATGGTCTTCATATAGATTTCTCAGGAGACAGACAAGGTGACTTGGTATCCCCATACCTCCAAGAACATGCTACAGTTTATTATGATCCACACAGCCAAAGGCTTTAGAATAGTCAATAAAGCAGAAATAGATGTTTTTCTAAAACTCCCTGGCTTCCTCCATTATCCAGCGGATATTGGCAATTTGGTCTCTTGTTCCTCTGCCTTTTCTAAACCCAGCTTGGACATCTGGCAATTCTCGCTCCATGTATTGCTGGAATCTGCCTTGCAGGATCTTGAGCATTACCTTACTGGCATGGGAAATAAGTGCTACTGTAAAGAAGTTGGAGCATTGTACAGAAGTTGCCATATTTTCTGGCATATGGCATGCATCACCTTGACAGCATCATCTTCCAAGATTTTAAACAACTCAACTGGGATCCCGTCATCTCCTGCTGCCTTGTTATTAGCAATGCTTCTTAAGGCCCATTCAACCTCACTCCTCAGGATGTCTGGTTCTAATTCACTCATCACACTGTCAAAGCTATCCTCTATATTATTATCCTTCCTATTCAGATCTTCTGTATATTCTCACCACCTTTTCTTGATCTCTTCAGCTTCTGTTAGGCCCTTGCCATCTTTGCTTTTGATAATTCCCATTTTTGCCTGAAATTTACCTCCAATGTTTCTGATTTTCTGGAAGAGGTCTCTTGTCCTTACTATTCTATTGCGTTGCTAGGCAGCAGGCTCGTGGGGTGCTTCCCAAGGGGCGAGGGCTTGCCAAGGGATGGGGCTCATCCCTCGGCGACCCCTCACCCCTTGGGAAGCGCCCCGCGAGTGTTGCCAAGCAGCAGCGATCGCGGGGCGCTTCCCTAAACCGGATTGCCGGGACGGATAATTGGGCCTCCCTATTATCCGAGCAGTTCGGTTATCCGAGATTGGGCCCGCCCCTTTATCTCGGATAACTGGAACTCTACTATACGTCATAAATTAAGTTTTAGTCCTTAAAGGTCAGATTTCTCAGTTGTAATAATCTCCCAGCATGACTTACTCCTAATTTATGACAACTATACTGTGGAGAGCAAAGGGTTGCAATCACATCCGTATTGCTGTCATGGCCTACTGTGCGCCCTACAAGCCTAGATGGGCAATACATTTCCACTAATGCTAATAAGCAAACCATGTGATATATGAAATATTACAAGTTACTTGGCCCTAAGATGCAATAAGACTTGTTTTGTACTTTTCAAGGTTTTCTGATTTTCTCAAGGACCGTACAGAATAAGAAGCTGTTTTGTCAATCATATACATAAATTTACATGAAGAATGATCTTGGTGGCACATACCTGATTTTGAGTCGCGACAGTACAACTCGATACATATGACTTGCTGGAAAACGTCTCCTTCGTCCAACAGACAGTAAGACAGGGTGAATTGCCCCGACCACGTAGCCTCTAGTGTAATACTCCTCCACTTTCTTGGCAATATCCAAAACGGTGCTGATCTTGATAACATCTGGATTTGAGGAACCTGAGGGATTAAGTTACACAAAAATGTAACTCGAGATGCAGAGGGTTACTTTGCTTACTATATTCCATTCATACTAATTGTCTGATGTTCAAGCTGCATTGGAAAAATTCATTGTATCTCTGCTAATGACAAATGACTTAAAATAACTTCATGGTGTGGATGCCCTTCTCTCAGTTACACCACTGGCACAACTATAAAGTAATATTAAGGACTGTCATTAAAAATAGGTGCAAGAAAACCATAAAAGTTGAAATAGAAGTCATTGTAGTGGTAACTAGGCAGTAAGTATAGCCTACAATTAAAAATAAAACACCTTTATATCAATGTGCATTGTGTGTGCTGTCTATACATCTATTACTGTACATCTATTATTGTACATCTATTATTGTAGGGACCACCAAACACAGCATCCAAACATGAATCATAGGGACCACGAAATGCAGCATTGCCCAATCACGAATCAAGGAACATGAAAGGCACTGCAGACTAATTCAACCAGAGAGGTAAGCCCTAGGAGAGCACCTCATGAACCAACCTGGACACAGCATACTATGTGAGAACACAGAAATACTGGAACACTCTAACAACCACCATGTCAGACTGCACAGAGAAGCCATGAAATCCACAAGCACTTGGACAATTTCAACAGAATGGAGGAAACCATGAAAATGAACAAAATATGGCTACCAGTATTAAAAAAAACCTCTAAAACCAGAACAGTAAATAAAGAATAACATTCAGAAAACAAGGGAATTCCAGACACGAAACAATCAGGGTCAGCTAACACCTCCCAACAAAAGATTCCCTCAGGTAGGAAGCAGCCAGGCTTTGAATCCGCAAGGCAATTAAATGCTAATTAAGCTGAACAATTGCAACATTCACACTTGCCTCAAATAGACAAGAGTTCTTTCTCCCACCCTAGACCTTCCACAGATATATAAACCTCACTTGCCTAGTTTCCAACAGACCTCACAACCTCTGAGGATGCTTGCCATAGATGTGGGCAAAACATCAAGAGAAAATGCTACTGGAACATGGCCAACCGCCCAGAAAACTCACAGCAATCCAGTGATTCTGGCCATAAAAGCCTTCGACTACGACATAGTATTGTTCTTATTATTGTTCTTATTATTATGTTTATATATACCTCGCTTTTCTCTCCAACAAGGCAACTCAAAGTGGTTACAAGGAGACTCAAAGCAGCACAGATATTTGTTTTCTTTCTGCTATTCCTGAAGGAGAGGGTTGAAGAGTTAAGGCACTATAGTTATGTCCCCAGATGTTCTACTTTGCTCTTCTTAGCTTTTTAATGAGTTTATCAGCACTATCAAGGCAAGAGGCCACTACAAGCAGAAATATAATCCAATAATAAAAACTATAAGACAGTTTTTCATATATATGCTATTGTCATAGAACATTCAATGTGCAGACAAGGATTGTAGAGGTTCAAATTATACTAAATGATTCAAAATACACGTCTCTAAACCAAAATCATCCTTATATAGGAAAGGCGAGAAGTCCTAAAGCAGAATCCAAAACAATATAATCAATGTTTTACAAATACACATGTTCGTAGAAAGCATAGGTCTTATACGCAAGGTTTGTGAGTCTAATGACATACAAAGTTCATGTTCATAGAAGTTCATAGAAGACTGTACATTCATAGAAGACTGTACATTCAAACCTATATGTCCAAGTTTGTAAATTCTTTTTGAATCCAAAATTTTAAAGAAATCCAAAGTTTATAACTATCCATGACCGGTTTCAACTGTGTAGTCTTCCTCAGGTGGTAGTTTATGAAGATACAGAAAACCTAGAATAGTCAATTTTCCACTGTTGCAAGTTCTTCAAGTAAATAAATTCAATGTATAAGTATCAACGACGGAGTGGACAGCTATAAACTCAGGCCACATATAATTGACAAAATGCCATATAATCCATATTATCAAACCAAATAATCCACAATATTTGTTTTTAAACTGGATTGCATGAGTCTACGCTGCCATATAATCCAGTTCAAAGCAGATAATCTGGATTTTATAGTCCTTCACAGCATGTCCATTACCTTAGTAAAAATAAGAAGGATGAGAAAGAACTGGAATTAATTATATATATGTTTTTAAGGTTTTATAGTGTATTTTAATAATGTTATTAATGGATCTATATGTATTGTTTTGCTTTTAGGATTGTATTCTTTGGGCATTAAATTTTGCCAATTTTTGTAAGCCGCCCTGAGTCCTCTTGGGTGAGAAGGGTGGGGTATAAATGTTGTAAATAAATAATAATAATAAATAAACTGCAACTGCCAATGGACTCTGGGATCCTGATATTGGGCCCACCAGGCTGGATGCAGATGCCAGGTCTGATGGCCTCCCTATTTCCTCCTACAGATGCTTCCAATTCATGGCAGTCCTTTCCACAAACATAAGAGACTCCAACTCTGGACCCAGATGTCCATGATTTAAAAATAAGATGTTATTGGCACAATGCAAACATTAAGTCTCTTTTCACCTCTAGAACAGAGCTGCTAAGCATCTGCTTTAATGGATAATCTCTTTTTTTCGTACAAGAAATGATCTCCATTGAAGTACTATCAGAAACTTGTCTATACAACTTAAAATGCCACCTACTACACACAGCTCAGCATAAGAGGGTGAATTTCAAATGAAGTGCAAAATATAAAGTTGCAGACTACTATATGATTTATATTTGCATCAGCCAATTATCATGACTCCCATAATATATTGTTCCTAGCGCCTGCTATTCCACTCAGAGACATTTCTCCCCAGAACTCAAATGAATTAAGCCTACACAGAGCAAAATAAAGGTACTGGACTAAAATATAATACCATGTGCCGCATATATATTTTAATTCATTCCACATACATGTCTACAATATGGACAGAGATATGTTGCAATGAACAGGCTGGCCTTTACAAATGCAGACAGGTCGGGAGTTAGTGCTCTACTAACAGCTAACCCAAAGAACTGTTATACAGCCACAGAGAGAACTTGAGTTTTACAAAAAACTATTCTGTACAAAAATATGTGGGTCCCTCAAGCAGTTGCTATAAAACAGAGCCTCCTGTTCTCAGCAGGAAGCCATCTGGGGTTGGTTGTTTATGTTTTCAACTCTCTGGGACAGGGAGTCAGTTGGTTAGAAACAGGACACCCTACAAGAGAAGGAAGTAGTCTCCACACAGCACTACTTTTAGGATCCTATTAAAGTATAAAACAAAGAATATACTGAAAGGTATTTTCCACTGACTTCTGCACTGCTTTTGCTATCAACTATAGCAGAACTGTTTGTAATGTGACTTTTCAGTCCACCGAAGTCTGAAAAAAGAATCTACTTCTGAATAGAGACTTCAGTGTACTATATTATACATGCTTATTATACACATAACATTCTGGCACTCATGGGCATGATTAGCAATTATTTTTGAACTGTTAACCTAACAAGTATTATACTTGTACATATCTAATCATAAGAAATACACTGCTTCCCCCGCTTCAAACATATACAAACTTGAAATAGACCATACATACCTTCTAATGTAAAATCTAGTAGTACATACTCGTAAGCAGAGTCTGCTTTTGTTTCCACTTGTGGTCTCTTTAGTGTTGAAAATATTTTTCCAGGGCTGCTATCATCAGGGTCTTCTAGTTTTCTGAGTCCGCACCCCATGGCCAGAGCTGACAGGGGTCGGCGGGTGTATGATGTGCAGGAGAGGGTGGTGGAAGAAATGGGAATATGCCAAAAAATCTGTTTCTCTGATTGGAGAGAAAGAAAAAGTTAGGAATTTGTTTTAGATGCTGTTTAGTCTTAGCCATAAATCCAAAGTGAAAAGAACATCCAGCTCCCAAGTTAGAAAAAAGAGGGAATTTCTATCCATGCAGAGGCATCAAATCTGTAACGACAAGCAGCAACTAACTCAGAGCATGGCTGCTCTCAGAGGGAACATACGAAGTGCTACAAACTTAGCAGAGATTTTCCATGCCACGTCAATTTACAGCCACCCCCTAGCAGTGTTCTGTTGCAGAGAGGGCACCAATGAGTGCTTTGTCTGTCCCTCTTGGCGGGCTGATAATGATGCGGAGAAAAGAACTCTTTAAAAGTTACAGCAAAACTTCAGCGTGATTATTACTTACAATCAGGAGGACTGCTCTGGGAGGACAGCAAATCAAGGAAATAAAACAAGAGAACGGTAGTCAAAGAACAGGCGCAGGGAGCCCCAGCATGGCTTGAGACAAAATCATTTCCAGAAAGGAAGTCAACTTCAAGAGGAAATCACTTCTGGCATCTCAAAGGGGAGCAAAGTAAATGAAAAGCAGTTCAGATGCTATATTTTAAATGTGAGAGCCTGGCTCTTTCCTTCCTTTGCACAGGACAGCTGGAAAACTGCACAGAATGCTAAGGCAGTACAATGGAATTGAGTATGGAACAGGCAATTTAATCCACAATATACAATAATCGTGTTGAGTCTCTTGGTGGAAAGAAAAAGCGAAGTATATGTAAACATAATAATAATAATAATAATAATAATAATAATAATAATAAACTTCATTATTTTGATAGCCCATTTAAAAATAGGAATTAAAGTTACATAAATAGTAAACCTGACAGTGGGTATGTGCGTGAAAGAGATCCTTAAATTTTTTTCCTTGCTTCTTTACATTCTTTCAATAATACGTAAAGCAATTCTTTAAGCCAGTTGGGAGACCTCCATTAAACAATGACTGATGCCAAGGATTTCCAACTATTTACCTTTTTTGTTTTAATTTCATCATGAGATGCAATTAGGTTAAGCTAAGCCACAATGTTATCAATGCTTGTTGTTTAAAGTTTCCAGCATGCGTCAGTCTTCAAAATCCCTAGTGAGCTGCCAGATAGAACATACCCTAGTACCTACAGAAAATATGAATAACAATAAAAAAATCTGCTATTAACACAAATTTGGTCCAGTTCACTTTTTGTTTAGTTCAGGTTCTCTATTTTCTTTCAGGACATGCCTGATAACTGTAAATGTTTTTCCTCCAATCAACAAAGCCTATGGCAAACAACAAACCCCTTTTCATGGGAATTTCAGTGTCAGAAATAATTTGCCATGCTGCAAAAAGGAAACTGATCAAAAAGGAAAATAAACAAATAGATCTATATTAGTTGTGTATAACCAGGCCACGCACCGTTATTTGATGTTTTATCTTCTTCCTCTTCGTCTTCTTCTTATTATTATTTTACCTGCCCCTCTCCGTGGCGGGTAAAATAATAATAATAATAATAATAATAATAATAATAATAATAATAATAATAAGATAATTAAAACATAAAACATTATAAAAATACAAATAGACATATTAAAATGTATATCTGTAAAAATACATATTGAAATGTATTTCTATAAATACACAAAACAGAGATTAAATAAAGGACACATGTTTAAAATTCATGCTTAAAAACGGGCTGGGTAGGCCTGCTGGAAAAGATGGTTTAGATGGTTTTGAAATTCTGACAGCTCATTTAGTGGTGGAGCTCTTCCGGCAGGTCATTTCACAGTCTTGGGGCAGCCGATGAAAAGGTCCTCTGGGTGGTGATCGCCAATCATGCTCTGGGAAGTTGGAGCAGATGCCCCCCAGAAGATCTAAGAGTTCAGGGCAGATTGTACAGAAGAGGGCAATCCTGAAGGTAATCTGGACCCAAACCATGTATGGCTTTAAAGGTCAAAACCAGCACCTTGTACTTTGCCCAGAAACTAATTGGCAGCTAGTGGAGTGATTTTAGGATAGGTGTGATATGCTCACTCCTAGATGTTCCTGTAACCAATCTGGCTGCTGTACTTTAAACCAGCTGGAGTTTCTGAACTTGGTACAAGGGTAGCCCAATGTAAAGTGCATTTCAGAAGTCCAACCTTGAGGTTTCCAGTGCATGCACTACCATTTCCAAATCTAGGAAGAGGGGCAGCTGGCGTATCAGCTGAAGCTGATAGTAAGCACTCCTAACCATTGCATCTACCTGGGCTGACATTTGGAGAGACGGATCTACCGTGTTTCCCCGAAAATAAGACAGTGTCTTATATTTTTTGCTCCCAAAGATGCGCTAGGTCTTATTTTCAGGGGATGTCTTATTTTTCCATGAAGAAGAATTCACATTTATTGTTGAACAAAAAATGAACATTTATTATATACCGTACAGTAGTTGTCATCACAAACCAGCATAACCAGACAAACTGTGAATCTTATCAAGAATTTCTTGTTACTACCATTATTTCCATGTACAACCATCTATGGTATGTATATTTACCAATCCTGCATGCTCTGGTGTTCTGTTCGGCGGGCATGCTTCCAAACAAAAACTTTGCTAGGTCTTACTTTTGGGGGAGGCCTTAGATTTAGCAATTCAGCAAAACCTCTACTATGTCTTATTTTCTGGGGATGTCTTATTTTTGGGGAAACAGGGTAGGAGCACTCCCAAACTGCGAGCAGTCTTCCAGGGGGAGTGTAACCCTATCCAGAACTGGTTGACACACCTCCACTCCCAGATTAGGATCCTTGATGACAAGCACATGTTTTGTCTGGATTCAATTTCAATTTGTTATTCCTCATCGAGCCCATAACCTTCTCCAGGCATTCATTCAGAGGATACACGCTATCCTTATCTAGAGCTGTTTTTGAAGGCATGGAGAAATATATTTGGGTCTCATCAGCATACTGATAACACACCGCCCCATGCCTACGGATGATCTCCTCCAGTGGCTTCATGTAAATATTAGAGATTATTGGGGATAGAACGGCATCTTGTGGGACACCACATAACAGCTCCTTTTTTGAGGAGCAGCTATCCCCAAGAGCCACAATCTGGAACCTGCCCGAGAGGTACTACCAGAATCACTTCAGCACAGTGCCTCTGATTCCCAGCCCCTCCAGGTGTTCCAGAAGGATACCATGGTTGATGTTATCAAAGGCCGCTGAGAGATCTAGAAGCATCAATAGGAACATACTCCTCGTCGGAGTTGAGACGGACATCATTCACTAAGGCGACCATAGCAGTCTCAAACTCTGTATCCTGCTCTGGCCAGTTTGAAATGGGTCAAGTATGTCATCTAAGACCGCCTGGAATTGGAGGACAATCACCTTGCCCATAAAAGGGAGATTAGACACTGGTTTGTAATTATTAAGGTCCACAGGATTCAGGGAGAGCTTTTTCAGCAGTCCATAAAGTCCATATCTGTACATGTTAATAACTTCTTCAATTATTTGAATTAATTACTCAATTATTTGAATTAAGTTTCATTTTGTGGCTATCCATTCATCCATGCAAGTTTTGATTTTCAAAATCTGGCAGAACTGTAATGTTGCACTTGGAAGTTATTTTTTCAATATTATCTTTATTGTATTACTTTAAAATAACTGTGGTTTCATATTTGATTGTTTTATACGCACAGAAATATCTTATGGCACACCTATATACTACCCATATTTACTTGAGTATAAAGCATCATTGAATGTAATGCACACCTCTATTTTGAAGGTGTGCATTACAAAATAAGGATTTGCTGTTGAATGTTATGTGAGGTGGCTAGGAAAAGACTGGTGGGAACCTCCTTCCACACCAACGAGTCTACTAAGTTACCAGCTCGGATTGCTCCTATAGCCACTTCCCACACACAAAGTAAAACGGGTCACGACAACAAAGAGGTTATTTTTGGCCAAGTGAAATGTATTAAATAATTTTGTTAAAACTCAAGTGCCAGGTTATTTTTTAAAAGAATGTTCTTACTGATAACTCTTTATCATACTGTCCATAGACTGCATTATCATAACATGACACTATCATTTGATTTTTAATTTTAGTGACTGCAAACTACCAAAAGTTCTTCTAGTCATGTGTAGAAAAAAAAGTAAATCGGAGGCAGTTTCCAAAAATTATTTTTACACTTGAGATATACAAGTCTTGAAGTTGGAATTTTTATGGTGTAAGATAATCATTGTTGTTTAGCTTTTCCATTTTATTTTGTAAAATCCAATTCCTTAACTGCAAACTGGCCATTTAAAAATTCATATTACTGAATATGAAAGATTATTAGAATTAATAATTACAGAAACCTATAATCAAGTCTATTTGGAATACGATTAAAGGTCAGCATAGCTAAAGGAAATGTGTTATCCTGCATTGTTGAAAAGATATTCACTATACAATGTTCAATGGTCAGTTAATCTTATTCATAAAAGAATAGTATTTCTAGGTATCAGACAATATCATATATATGCTCTGCATGGTACTCTGTTTTATGAGAATTTCCTTTCAAAATTGTTTTTACTCTTTTGTATTTGCATTTTTAAAAATGGAACAACACCATAGAAACTATGAGTAGAATTTTCCCAAAGACGGGAATCAACTAAACGACTGATTAAAATATAGTGACTTTTGCCACTTAGTGAAAAGTGTAATAGCATATAAATCATGTCAAGCTATTGCAATTATTTACATTGAGAAACTATAGGTTGGGATGCAAGGGACTATTTTTGGCACACCCAGTATGATCTTGACTATTTTCTGGTAACAACAGGTCCTCATGCAATGTGCAAATCTGTATTTGAAAGTTTCTTCAGTTTTTGCTAATAGTGGCGTATGGGATTGTTGCTAGAGAAGCACAAAACCAACGTTTTCTTAGGCATGTGGAATTAATTATGTAGTTCCTTGGCTCCTAGCCATGGAAAAACAGGACAGAATTTGACATGTGAACAGTTCTTGGAATGTACCAAAAGCACTTATAAATCTAATTTCTATTTGGTAAAGGCAGAAGGTGGAAATTATTCTGATTATATTTCACAAAGGTATAGTGATGTGGATAATTATAATATAAATGAAACGGCAAATAATATTTTAAACACAAAAAGTGAACTTTAAAATGGTTAGCAATGACCGTTGCTTCCACATTATGACTGCAAGTTTAGTATGAATGCACTTTAAAAAATGTCACCAGAGTTATCCTAATATTTTGCTTTCTACAAGTGCTCAGCATTAATAGATAGCAATAGTAAACTCTCTATACTGTCACTTCATAGCAGGAAAACTGAAGTTGAAGGGGAATGACTTACAAAGACACAAAACAAATTCAATTTAATTTTCCTGGATGGAATTATTGTTTTACTTATGCATGGCAGAATTCAAAATTACACTCTGCAAACTCTACTCAGCAGGACTTCATCAACCACCCCCTTTTGAAATCCTGTGCTGCTCCTAAAACTTGGAAATCCTTTTCATCAAATACTTAATCTGGAAAGAACAACTAAGGGTAAAAGTCTTAGTCGCAGTAACCTAGCCTATCCCTTGTGTGCCATATCATCGTGCTTCCCATATAAACTTTAGGAGTCTTCTAAAACGCTATAGCAAAGCTCCTCCTGATGACGAGGACCCACTTGTCTGATTTAACGGAGGCCTAGGCATGGTAGAAGTGTTGAAGTCTGTGTTGAGCTTTGAATGTCGCCCAATCAGTTTATTTCCAAACTGACTTAATAAACTTCCTTCAGTTTCTTCGAGGTAGATGGAACCTTGTGGAATGTGCATGACCAGAAGGCATAAGAGAAACAGAATGGAGCCAGCCCCTGGATGTTCTTAAAAATAGGATGTTTCACCTCCACAGCTGCCTATTTTGCCTGCAGACTCAAGATGCCCACTATTCTCACCATCCAGTCAGTTGCATTTAAAGCACCCCCAACAGATGGCCATCAGCCTCTGCTTAAAAGCCTCCAAAGATGGAGCCTCCACCACACTCCGGGGGAGAGAGTCCCACTGCCGAACAGCCCTCACAGTGAGGAAGTTCTTCCCGATGTTCAGGTGGAATCTCCTTTCCTGTAATTTGAAGCCATTGTTCCGCGTCCTAGTCTGCAGGGCAGCAGAAAACAAGCTTGCTCCCTCCTCCCTATGACTTCCCCTCACACATTTATACATGGCTATGTCTCCTCTCAGCCTTCTCTTCTGCAGGCTAAACATGCCCAGCTCTTTAAGCCGCTCCTCTATGACATGGAAGACCATTCTTGCTGTCGTGTGGCAGGATTTGTAACAAGACTCTGAAGTTCCACTAAAGTGGCAGGAAGCACTGCTGATATTTATGGGATGGAGGAGACATGCCCTGCAGACTGAGCTGGAGAGGGTACATTCTGTTTCGTTAATTTGAGGGAATAGGCATTTCGGCTGGAGCTGCAGAAAGTGTATTACTGATGACCTTGTAACTGTGATGACAATGTCATCCACAGAGGCATTCAGGAATGTAGTGGAGGCTTCCCACTGAAGGAATTGACAACCATTTTCTCAAAATTTCCTTCCAGGCTCATGTTGCTTTCCATGCTATTCCAAAGACGGCACTTCAGAACAAGATGCTGCAACTGGAACAAGAATAAAACTGTCACCTCATTCGATACCTCTAGAACAGTGGTTCCCAACTATCTGCTCGCCCACTGAAAAACATATTTAATAATCTAGACCTGATGTGGTCTATCCAATGCTATTTTTTGAATCAGCACCCCAAATAACCCCAGGAGCAGACCTAAAAATGAAGACACCAAGGTGCCTGTTTCCAGGTGCCACATGGAACGGCTCTGCTCAGGGGGAGGGAGGAGAAGCAGCAGTCAGGAGGTTTGTTGTCACGCCTTTTGTGGGTAGTCAGGCTCTTCCCTTCCAACATCCCCGTTGTCTCGGCACTATAAGAGGGTTTTGCAAGACAAGTCGCTCTCATTGCAACAGTGTAGTAACAGTGAGGCTGCTGACTATATTTTAGGTCTTGGGGACCACTGGTGGTCCATGGACCACAGGCTGAGAACCACTGCTTGAACTTGATCAATGTGTGGAGTTGTACAGAGCCATTAGCCTGCCAAAAGAACTCATGTCTTTAAAATGAATTTCTAATGGAGAGATTATGATTCGATAAAATACCAGCGGGATACCTGTGCCTTCCAGATGTCATTGCATGGAAATCTCCATTATTTCTGAGATTTGCTAAAGCTGATGAGAGCCCAATATTTGGAAGACTCATCCCACCAGAAAAAAAATTAAGTTTCAAAAATTATGCATCTTGATTAATTAGCACCAACATTTCACATTTTCAAAGTTTGCAGGTGACAGGAGCAATAAAACACACACTTCACAGAAGTCAGTTTGACAAAGCAAAAGACAAATAGCACTGACATGAACATATGGTAAAACTACGACTTGAGTCGCAGCAAACAAAATGGCTTCTTTTAAACCATGGTTCTTTTTCATGCCACACTAAAACTCTCTGCATGCTCTTTCAGGATCACCATCCAAACACTTGTTCCCTTTCTCCACTATACCACCCCATGGGACACACTATCAACTTCCCAGAAGACATCAGTGCAATATACAGAACACAGGACTATATAGATCTCTGTTGCACTTTCTCACTTCACACACCCGTTCTTCCCATCTCCTAGCTATATCTTCTTTCATAGGTTGTATTTAGTGCCACCATCTGGGAAGAATTAAAAACAATGTTCTAACCACCATCTAGAACTCCTCTGAATATCCATAGATGAGCGTGGAGACCAGATCTTTGAAAATCTTCAGGGCACATTATGGATATTGGATGAGTGTCCATTGGTTGGAGCAGCCACAACTACCACACTACAGGACCTAAACTAAAAATAGGCATTCAAGAGAGCTATCTTTTTAATGAATTTATTTCATGTTGAAACCCATTTGTTCTGTCCATCTAATCCAAGTGGAGAACGCCATTTCAGAAAAAAGTAAAATGATTGAAGAAAGGGAGACTCATTAACTTTTAATGGTTCCGTTCCAGAGGTATTATTTTTTTTTGTCATGTCAGGAGCGATTTGAGAAACTGCAAGTCACTTGTGGTGTGAGAGAATTGGCTGTCTGCAAACACATTGCGCAGGGAACACCTGGATGTTTTGATGCTTTAACCATCCTTGTGGGAGGCTTCTCTCATGTCCCCGCACTCTCCCTGGCAACCTTCAGGTCAGCAACCCAACCTTCATGTCATCAGTCCTGTCGGCACAACGGTTTAGCCCACTACACCACCGGGGGCTCTTCCAGAGGTAATATAGGAAGGGATCATGCTACACTCCTTCTTAGTATTTCTTTATATCTCAGCATATGGACACTTAACTGTTTGCATATGCTAAGTAGCTACTATAATAAACAATGAAAGTGGTCATATCCATTTATGACCTGTGATAGCTTTAATAGTTTTTGTGAAAAGATTAAAAAAATAACAATCAATGCTGTGGAATTACATGGTTTGCTGCTGTTCAATCCTAATTTATACTCCTTGAATTCTAAAGTGTTTGCAAATTCTAGAAACTTGGTTTATTTATACAAATGGTGTGCTTGCTTGTTCCACCTAAAAGCAATAACCATCAGATTAAAAATACTTGATTTAGATGAAACCTTCTTACAAAATCACTTTTTTAAAAAGGTATAGAATGTAGACACCTGTTTTGTTACTGTACATCAATGACATAATTGAATCCAACACAGGTATAATGAACAGAAGATACTCACTAAGCGGCCAGGAACAGGCAGTGAGTTACCTCCAGCAATGTATTTCTCTCCAGCAATGACTTGCTTATGTTTTGTGGACAAAGCAGTGGGAAGAGAACAGAACTGTACTGAGCTGAATGGAATTTACATGGTGATATGACAGTATCCATAGTTCAAACGAAAAATTTGATAATAGGTTTTCAAAACTCTGAAACACTATTAAATAGTTAAGAAAAGGTCTTCTGTACATTTAACATTTATTTGTACATTAGAATGGATTTACAGGGGCATTGCTGCTCAGTCGCATAGTCGTTTCCAACACTTCGTGACCTCATGGACCAGTCCACGCCAGAGCTCCCTGTCGGCCGCCCCCGCCCCCAGTTCCTTCAAGGTCAAGCCAGTCACTTCAAGGATACCGTCCATCCATCTCGCTCTTGGTCGGCCTCTCTTCCTTTTTCCTTCCATTTTCCCCAGCATCGTGATCTTTTCCAAGCTTTCCTATCTTCTCATGATGTGGCCAAAATACTTCAACTTTGCCTCTAATATACTTCCCTCCAGTGAGCAGCCGGGCATTATTTCCTGGAGGATGGACTGGTTGGATCTTCTTGCAGTCCAAGGCACTCTCAGGATTTTCCTCCAGCACCAGAGTTCAAAAGCATCTATTTTCCTTCATTCAGCCTTCCTCATGGTCCAGCTCTCGCAACCATAGGTTACTATGGGGAATAACATTGTTTTGACTATGCGGACCTTAGTTGCCAGTGTGATATCTCTGCTTTTCACTATTTTATCGAGGTTGGCCATTGCTCTCCTCCCAAGAAGTAAACGTCTTCTGATTTCCTTGCTGCAGTCTGCATCTGCAGTGATCTTCGCACCTAGAAATATAAAGTCTGTCACTGCCTCCACGTTTTCTTCTTCTATTTATCAGTTATCAATAGGTGTAGTTGTCATGATCTTGGTTTTCTTGACGTTTAACTGTAACCCAGCTTTTGCACTTTCTTCTTTCACCCTGGTGATAAGGCTCCTCAGCTCTTCCTCACTTTCGGCCATCAGAGTGGTATCATCTGCATACTTAAGGTTGTTAATGTTTCTTCCAGCAATTTTAACTCCGGCCTTGGAATCGTCAAGCCCCGCACGTCGCATGATGTGTTCTGCATACAAGTTGAATAGGGAGGGTGAAAGTATGCAGCCCTGCCGTACTCCTTTCCCAATGTTGAACCAGTTTGTTGTTCCGTGGTCTGTTCTTACTGTGGCTGCTTGATCTTTATACAGATTTCTCAGGAGACAGACAAGGTGACTTGGTATCCCCATACCACCAAGAACATGCCATAGTTTATTATGATCCACACAGTCGAAGGCTTTAGAATAGTCAATAAAGCAGAAGTAGATGTTTTTCTGAAACTCCCTGGCTTCCTCCATTATCCAGCCGATATTGACGGGGGCATTAACTACCACAAATGCATATGCAGTAGGCAATTGCCAACCCCCCCCCCCCCCCCCAAAAAAAAACCAAACAAAAAAACAGATTGCTTGTTTATGTGTGTGATTATTTGTGAACAAAATAATGAAAAGTATTGTAAATATATGTTACAAAATTCACCGACATGCAGCTTGTTTTTAACTGCCAGTTTAATGTATTTTTAGAACAGTGTTTTCATATAAAAAGATCTGAGAAACATTGTCTACTAACAAAACTCAAAAACAGATAATACTCTTACTGTTTTATATTGTGTAATAGTCTGCCTAAAATTAGAGCTCTGCAATAATACAGAAATGGCAAATATAAAAGAATCCAGATTCTTAGTAAATATTTAAGCATACAGTGTTAAAATAAATTCCTTGTCACATTCTAGGTTTTTGTTTTTTTTAAAAAGCTGCCACAATATGAGAATCCAACTGTCTTATCTTAATACACATTACAATTAACAGATATTATTTACCAATACTGTAATAGATATATAAAACATATGCACAAAGCCATGTGTTCTGCTACCTTTGTGTATATTACTGGAATGCACTGTTATAATTCTAAATATCAAAGTAAAAGGTTAAACAATTATGGTACAATTAAACTGATCTTTTTGGCTTTGCAAAACTTAACATTTGATGTTCATGCTTTCCTTAAATTTCAAAACAGGCAGTTTGTTTCCAGTAATAACAAAGTCCTGTTTAAACATTATGACATTTCCTACCTATTTCTTATATATATTTATAACAGTGACTAAAATAATTTCTTCATCTCTAAATAGATGGCCAATATGATTCTGTTACGAACCCAAAACTGAAATTTAAGAGCAGTGTTTGAATACATATTTTTATGTAACAAATACTAGTGGTATTGCCAATTCTTGCTTTCCAGATACTAACAAGATAGCTGAATCTGAAATCACAACATCAGGAAGTACACTGGTCTTGGTAACCATTATGTTTCTCCATGGAAGTAAGACAAAAGGGGATTCATTAGCTTCAGGTCACTGTCAAGGCCACAAAACATCCCAAAATTTATCACAAAAGTAAAAGAAAAAACATTCACTTTGATAAGATCTGTGAGTACCCCATAGTTAATACTGTACTACAGAATTAGAGTATAGAAGGCAATTGTTCTGACTTTCTTCTAGACGCAACTTCTATAATTATCTATATTAATTAGATACTTATTTCGGTTATTCCTTAGCTCTATATAAACTATAATATGGCTCAATAAAGAGTGCTACAAAAGATTATTTGTATTTCTATTGCTGTTTTAAATATAATTACTTAAATGTAAAGTAAGGGGTGTTCATCTACCTGATGCATATATTAATAAGAGATCACAGCAGTTAAGATAAAGTTTTGCATATATGATGGAAAAAGTTGTTTTACAAGTGGCAGTGCTCAATAGCATATGCTCAACAGTGTGGTCCATTTTCCAATCCTTCTTCTCCCATGCTATCTCCCAGGATATCTGGGGCAGTGTGTGTGGAAATGAGGATTAACACTCCTCATTCTGCTAACAGAGGCAGTTCCATCAGCACTGGATCCAACCATTTTTGTTGTATTGTATACAAAAAAATGGGAACCCAAGCAAAAGATTTAAAACCAACTCTGATTGCTGGGATTAAACAGGTTATGTACAATTGCTGCATGATATGCTGCAAAAAAGGCCACAGTAACAGAACACATACCCTTTTCCTGGCTTTTTCTCTATTGCGTATAACAGCATGTAACTGAGCAAGTCATTTCACAAACAGAAGGCAGTTTTAAAAAATGTCAACGCAATTTTACAAATATATTTTAAAACTTGTGCAACTATAATAACAGAAATGTTGAACAGATATCTCTCCCAAAAATGCAAGTTATTTACATTTGACATAAAGACCATTTAAATCAACTACTGGGTTATCATAAACATTTTTACAAAATGAATAAATTACTTTTGCATAGGTTTCCTCCCCGCTCAATACGAGTGCATACCCTATGAAAAATTAAGCTTGAACATTACTAGAAAAATAAATAAAATGTTATTAAGAATTAGTCTCCTTTGCTACTGCCAGACAATGACGTAGATTTTAGACAAAACAGGCAATAAAAATTCTATATGGCCACTACAATGTTAAAAGACAGCATTAGTAGATCTTAAATACATTATTAAAATGTGATCTTACTGATGTACCTACTGTTGTAATAATGACTAAAAATCCTTATTTTACAGAAAAAAATCCCCCAAAAGAGTTAGAAGCTCTTTTGAATACACAGAACTAAAACAATGACATTTCACAGTACAAGTGACATAACTGTGATCTCACTCCAATTAAACACAGCAGATACATTTATTCTGCCAGAGTAATTTGAAGATGAGGCAATGTAATAAAAAGGTTATAAAGAAAAGCAAAGAACAAACAGCTAATTTTAATCCTCATAGTGACATAAAAAGTGAGTTCTTTTTCAGGACATGATATTGGCAGTGATTCGTTTTGATCCTGCACACAAATAGACTAATAGTTGAATGTAGATTTTGAAATAGTTTAGTATTGTATTAATACAATACTTGTATTTTTCACACCTAAAAGAATGCCATAAATGCATGCGATTTTAGGATATTTTAGAGCATCAGGCACAAAAATCAGAATGTTGATATAAGGAAATGGTCTTATTTTTTCATTTTTAAAGAATCTTAACATTACTAGATTCTCTTCAACAAATAAAAACAGATTGATTTGATATTAGTTAAAATATGTAAAACAGAAAATATACCAAATTAAACAAAAGAATACTGAAACAGAAATATTTAAAAATATTGAAAATCCAACACTCTATGAATTTTCAGTCTAGCAAAAACGGTTCTTAGTATCTTTGTTAGCCCTTTTTTGCAATGTCTCAGAGAAAAAGGAATTAAAAGTTTGTTTTGTAATAGAAATGTACTGCATTAATAAACAGCCCATGCATGGTCTACAAATTATGAGTCTGTGTCACAAGGTAAGTATGTCAACCGATAAGGGTAAACATGATTTTACTGTGATTTGTGTTTATTAACTGAATGTTTACAAGTAAGGTATTTTATCTCCTTAAAAAAGTATACTCATTTTGACTTACCAGAATTGACAAATGTGGCAAGCTACAATATTACACACCCTTTTACTTGCTAGTGTAAATACCTAAGGTTCTATTTAACAGAGTCTGTGGACGAAGGAGTAGAAAGCATGGTGTCATCTGATCTGTAATCTTTTCTAGGATGAAAGTGAGGACTACGTGCATAGCGAGGCTTCAAAGTCATTGATGAAGGATGAGAAAAATTCCTCCTCATTGGATGTATCCTTGTTTCCTTAAAAATGGACATTTCATATTAATAGTGTTATTAGAATATATTCCAAGATAATCTGCTACATATTTTAACATCATTTTAAAAAGATGAAAAATGTGAAACAAAAAATCTTGGCTTGTAAAGGAAGAGATACTTATATGAAATACACATATGAAATCCTCATCTGGTCTGCTCTTATCTCTTGAGAGACAAGAAATTCCTTCCCTTCATTTAAAAGGCCTCATTTTAAATCACACAGTATAATGAGCAGCATCTAGGAGAGAGATCCCCTACCCATAGCTGTAATATGAATTTAAGTAAAGATTACATTCCACAAATGACAGGATTCATCATTACCACCAGAACAAGACTCAATTTCATTTTAAAAAACAATTTGGGAAATAGAGATTAATATATTTTCATGTTTTCAGTTTGCAGCACTATACATGTAGTGCCAAAAACTGGTCCTCCAGTTCTGATGCCTATCAGAGAAATGGGCAGACCTACAAAAGAGAGGAGGGTGGGTTTCTCTGAGGGTATAGATGATTATTCCAAGAACTACAAATACAGTGGAATAACATGTCCTCCTTCATGGCCTCTGTGGCCCCTTTCACACCTGAATAAAATCCCACATTTTCTGCTTTGAACTGGGATATATGGCAGTGAGGACTCAGATATTGTGGATTTTCTGCCTTGATATTCTGGGTTATATGGCTGTGTGGAAGGGCCCTGTGCTTCACACAATTGGGATATTAGGGGGCTTACCAGTGAAAGAGGAGCAGATTAGTCAATGATGGATGAGAGCACTGACCTGCCATAACCCACATCTGTTTGCACTGCAATCCAGGCAGCAGTATCATATGAAAGTGCAGGGCTAAGACCAGGTGTCAGCTCTGCAGACCTCTGCAGCCAAGCACAAGAGGTGGCAACAGCAAGAGAGAAGTGGGAAGGAAGCTGCGCAACTTGGGACTTGCACGCAAGTTGGTATGCCAAATCAGTGATGTTGTAAACCCATCTTGATAACCTTTTTGGTGGCACAAGGGAAACAGCCTTCCTTTTACCATTTTTTTTTGTGTCAGGAGCAACCGGAGTTGCTTCTGGAGTGAGAGAATTGGCCGTCTGCAAGGACATTGCCCAGGGGACGCCCTGATGTTTTGATGTTTTTACCATCCTTGTGGGAGGCTTCTCTCATGTCCCCGCATGGAGCTGGAGCTGATAGAGGGAGCTCATCCGCGCTCTCCCCGGGTGGGATTCAAACCTGGCAGCTTTCAGGTCAGCAACCCAACCTTCAAGTCACGAGGCTTTTATCCCTTAGGCCACCGGAGGCTCCTACCTTTTACCATAGCAAACCAACACTAAGAGATTTTCTGATCCCAGAAGTATGTTATGTGCATGCAACCAGGGTAGAGCCATCTCCAGTGTTGTGGAGGGCTGCGGACAGAAAGACTACATCTCAATTAAGATGCAACAGAAATACCACCTTTTGTAGGAAAACCAGGTATAAAAGGAGGACTGCCTTATTGTTATGAAAGGTTTGCATAGTAGTCTAGCATACTGTCATTGCGAAAGGTTGCATAGAAAGAGTCAGAATTGAGGACAAAAAGTTTGCTCACCCTCTTTATAGAAAGAACTAACTAGAAAGATGGTCTTGAGTGTCCATTTTCAGGATATAGGATCAAGTGTTGAAGGGGCTTCAGAGGTGGTTCTGCCAGTTAATTCTTCTGAAATATAGCTAACAGTGCCTGGTATTTGTTGGTAGTCTCCCATACAAATACTAACCAAGGCTGACTCACCTTAGTTTTCAAGATTAGAAAGGATCTGGAGACTTAAGGATATTTAGGACCAAGATAGGTTCTCTAGCATAAATCAGAAACCACTTGAAGGCTCACAATAAATTTTATTAGTGACAATGAGTACTATAGCACCCTCTGCAGGAAATGGCTTAGATTGTAAGGATTTGTTTATATAATTTTTCTACTAAATGTATCCTCTTTTTCTTCTTATTTATGTCACATATTCACTCCTTCCCAATATGTTGGCTTACAATCCATCATTAAAAACAAAATAAAAGAAATGAGTTGGTTACAGCAGAGGAATCCCACTGGTGAATGGGGAAAGACAATGCTTGTCTGTCTTTTTTCATAACAGCTGTTTTTGTCCTTAATAGACCTGCTTTAGAGGGCCTCTCAACTGTCTAGAGTGGCTGAGCAAGAGGGATTGGTAAACAATTTGATATCTAAGGGAAGACAGCTTTATGCCTTATTTCTACTACAATCTCCCCATCCAACTTGAATCCTATCAATTACCTAAGACATACCCCCCCCCCCCAAATAAACGATCTTATAGGCCTTACTTTAACAGATTCTGGCTGCAACACAGGGGTTGGCATGGCTATGGCACTTTGAGCATAAACTTGATGATATGCTGCCTGAACTCCATGATCAGAATAAGGCTGGTATGCAAAAAAACAAAACAAACAAAAACAATGTTTACAATTACATGAACAATATACCTTTTTATGTAGGCAGAATATGGATATAAGGAAAGTGAAATTATGTTATGACTGTTTCCCCAATATTTGTTTTAGTCAAATACCCATCTTGGGCTAATAGAATGATTCCAAATTTTTGGCAGTTACTTGACAAATACAGAGGTAAATATCCATGCATACTACTGGTAAGTTTGCTATTAGCTTCATACCTATTTAAAAACCTGTTTCTGTCCAAGTGGACTTGGAAATATAGATATTAGGAAAACAACAAAACAAAACAAAAAGCAAAAGAACAAAAAACTTTCCTGTGTGAAATGCATGGATGCCATTGAAAAAACTACTGAACTCCATAACATTAGATCTTAGTTATATGAACTCTATCTTATTTGGAAGTCCCAAATTTCCACTGCAAGAGTGTTCAATGTAAAAAGCCTTGTGTTCATTGCTTATTGGTGTAAAATATCATTGTTGCAAGGTCAGAGACTACTTGCATCACCATGGGAGCAATATATGTAAAGACTGAACCCTCTGAGGTCCATGATGGGTTTCAAAGAGCTGTCCCTCTTTAGGATCATAAAATGCTTGGGAAAGTAACTTGTGGACCAAGCATGAATGTTTCATAGCATTCTTCTGAGTGTGTGTAGCAATTACAAGAAGGCATGTACCATGCCTCATGAAGGTGTGACGAATGAACTGGCTTGCATAACCAATGAGAATGAAGATAAACACTCAAGAGTCCCAACATATTTGTTGTCACACATTGAGATGGTTTGCCAAACAAAGACAATCACAATTTTAAGAAGACACTGAAAAGAAACAGGCAGAAAAGACAGGTCAAAGGATTCAAAGCACATTCCAACTTTCAGTGGAAGTTGCCCTCATCCCTGCTTGCCTAGCCCAGGAAGGTGAAAACACACCTCTGCCATCAGGGGTTTATGGAATGATGAGAGGCAGACTGTTGGAGGTAATGTGAGTGGGATTTTAGGGGTGGTGTAGCTTAAAATGTACTTGTTTTTAACTTTGATATTCATATTTTAATGCATTTGCTCTGTTTTAATTGTACTGTGCCATGTTTCTGTTAGCCATCCTGAGTCCCGCTATCAGGAAAAAGGTGGGATAAAAATAAAGTAAATAAATAAATAAAATGAGAATTGATAGCAGGGTGTATACTTAAGCATGAATTTACTAGGATTAGATGATGAGAGACCACCACTAGACCTCAGACTGAACACTATTATTCTATTTAGGCTTTGTTAGACCATGTTTGCCCAGTTAACATCACTGGCCATATAATTGACTCACATGTCTTAGTGAGTCTTCGTGGGCTCCTGTAAATATATGCAGATGTTTTATAATTAGGTTTTATGTTAGATATATTTTTGATAAGTTACACCTTATTTAATTTATAGATGTCATGTTATAAGTTGCTGTCATAGGTAAGGTTATTTTGTGCTATTAGGTTTGTATCTGTTGTTGCACCAAGGCATCGAATGCTTGCCTTTTTTGTTTATTGGAATCTGCCCTAAGTCCCCTCGGGAAGATAGGGCGGAATATAAATAAAGTTTTATTATTTATCATTATATGTGATCAAACTTCAGCATAACACAGAGAAAAATAACCTGAGATAGAGAAAGATCTGAAATCTGCCCATAGAAGCTAGCTGTTTCAAACTGCTGCTTCAAATTAAATAAGACAGAGTAAGAAACTGCTATCAGTCAGATTGTTGAAGGAAGTAAAAAAATCAGCTCATCCTCCAGAGTCAGCAAGACAAGCCTATTATCTAAATATCAAACAGTAGTTTTATTTATTTTTTCTCAAATTATTGCCAGTCAGAAGATAGGCAAAGCTCAACATGATGGCGCCAAAGCTCCCTTGTGGCCCAGTCAACACTCAGATAAATCCTTAAATATTTAAAATATGTAATAATTAAATAGGCACAGTATCTTAATAATTTATCGAGAATGGATTAACTATTCAGGATATATGGAATCTTTAAAGATAAACATAAATACCTCTGGAACTGCAGCCTCCATTAGCGAAAGAGGAGGGACACATCCACCATCCTGTGTAATTTCCAGTGGTTGATATGTAATTTCAGAAGGATGCAGGTAAAAGAATGAGGTTGGAGAGGCAGGGGACTGAAATAAAAAAGCAATTAAAAAATCTTGCACAATTCCAAACACTCCAGATTAGAGGAGATAATAATAATTCCAAAATAGGCACAGCTAATATATACAGGCAGTTCCTGAGTGAAACACCCGATTTACAAACGACTCATAGTTAAGAATAGGGGTGAGACAACAGGAAGCAAGAGAAATCTCCCCCTCAGAAGGGAAATTCACTCCTGGAAGAGTTATCAGGAGGAAAGGGTATCTCCACTGAAGCTTTATCACCAGTCATGGTTTCTACAAGCCAGATGTTTCAAAATCTAATTCTCATAGGGACAGAAAGTGTGGTGAAATCTTTTGAACAGGGGCGCAGGCAGCAAAATATACTCCACAGGGGTGTTAACCCTGCCCTGTGCTATTCAAACTGAATCAACCTATCTTGTTTGTAACTGGGGGACTGCCTGTATATGAAACTATCTCAAAAAGTGGCCATGGGAAACATAGCTACAGACATAAACTGTGTCTCCTGATATTATCCCTGAAAAGTACATTTTCAACTGTGTAGCCCCTAACAGCAGGATAAATCTCACACTGGTGATGAAAACGACTGGACTGAGTTGGTGATACTACTCAAAAGGTTCATTTCAGACTGACTTTTTGTTTTTGAATGCAGAATGTCATAAAGGGGAATGCAACAGTGTAATACAGACTTACAACACTGTAATTACTGAATAGAATGCCAGTCAGTATTAAAAAAAACTTTAACAAGAACTAAATAAACCAATAAGCCACACCAATACAACATGTATAAACTTAATATTTTTAATATGTGAATTTATCTACTTCGAGGTTATTGGAAATAGGTTGTCAAATATTAAATGGAACCCAGTTTGTCTACTTTCCAAATTCTTCAGTGCCTGCTGTGCCTTTCCCAATGTGATTAATATACCACAAATTGCATCAGTTTTCTGCTTGCATTATATGCCTTCAATGAATCAATGAGTAATAAAAAGGACTAGAAAGGGATAGTGGGTTCCATTCCTCCTCAGCAAGAAGCTGCTAAGGACCCTGTCTAACACATAGCCTCAGGGCCCTTTCAGACTGGTCCTATATCCCAGATCTGATCCCAGGTTTTCTGCTTTAAACTGGATTATAAGTGTCCACACTGCCAGATAATCTGGGATAAACAGAAAACCTGGGATCAGATCCTGGGATATAGAGCCTGCCTGGAAGGTCCCTCAGTTGGCTGAGGGCCCTTCCACACAGGGTCCATAATGTGCAAGCTTGCACACTTTTAAAAACTGAATTAATTAATTAGGCACTGGTTTAGATTGGGGTCTCCCTGAAATATACAGGTCTAATCAAGTATGGGCCCTGTGGGGACTGCCCTCTTGGAAGTCCTGGGACTTCTGTGGGGGCTGTCTGCACAGCCTGGAATTCCCCCTCCGCAAAAACAATTTAAAAATTACTCACCCAGTCGCCAATACCGTGCTGCTGGAGCTCTCCTGGAGCATAGAAATGACACACCAGGAGAAGGAGGGGGTTAGGAGCTCACCCCCCTTTTCCTGGTGCATCATTTCTATGCAGCACAGTAATGGTGACTGGGTGAGGAATTTTTAATTTTTAAGCATTTTCTGGGTTTTTTCTTTGGTGTCTGGGTGCCCTGCTGGAAGGTCTGGCTGGGCATCTAGACACCAAGTGTGGTTTTGGGGGGAGGTGTGTGGACTTTAACCTGCGCCCAATCAGGTTTAAAAAACCCGATTAGGCGCGGGTTAAAGCCCTGTGTGGAACTGGCCTGAGTTGAGGCCTTACCCCAAAATATTGGAAGTGTCCTCCTCAAGACAGTGAATCATCTGCAAATGAATGACAGAAGTGGAGGAAGGAAATCGCTCTCCCTGTCTTGAGCTCTTTGCATTAAAAGTGAATCACACATGTAACAGACAATAGAGACTGAACATATCTCACCTGTGGAATACTCCACTGCCACTGTCCTGGAAGACACTGAGCAGGAGCCTATAACAATTAAAAACACAGTGTGCTAACATACCACATGGTTACATTCCTAATCCATAAATTTTCAGTTAATAATTGTGGAAAATATTACTGATAACCCAGAAAAGTAAAATAAACCAATGAAAACCACAGCAAACATTTCTGTAAACTACATTTCTTCTTTAATAGCATATCATACAGTAGACCCTCTAGATTGGCTGGCTTCTGATCAGCTGTTTCCACTAACTGTGGATCATCCTACCTTGTAGTATTAAGTGGAGGTGATCTGAATGTGGACATACTGAAGTGTGCATGTTCATGTTGCTGTAATTTAATTTGGAATGTGATCATCCACTTTTTATGTATCCACACAGGGTGCTGGAAGTAAATCCTTGCAAATACAGTGGGTCCACTGTAATTACAATTACAATGCAATTATTACTTCCTTTACTGTCTTAGGCCCTTCTACACTCACATATAAAATCCAGATTATCTGCTTTGAACTAGAATATATGGTAGTGTAGACTCATATAATCCAGTTCAAAGTAGATGTGAATTATATACTTTGATAATCTGAATTATATGGCAGTGTAGAAGGGGCCATAGGCTTACTAAAAGAGTATTTGAATCTTACCTGATAATGGTATGTAGGTTGTTGATAAACAGGCTGAGCTACCATCACAGGAGAACTGGAAATAGAACGTGACTTAAAAAAAAAAAGACAGGTAATCAGAATTTTACAACCATCTTTTAAAAAACATTAAGAAACACAAATTATTCAGCTATTAAAGCACAAAGTATTTGATCAGTGATATTAAATAGCAGATGAAGAAATCTAGGAGTGTATGAACTATTCCACTTCACTATCCTATATGGGAGGGCTAATGTACTTGTTTATCCTCCACTTGCACTCAACTTCCCTCGCCTGCATGAGCTGAGTAAGGCTTCCTCCATAATTCTGCCCACCCTTTAGATTGTTCTGCCTATTGTTCATAATTAGTGGAACTCCATCTTTCATGAAAGTTTCTCTGCAATAGATCTATGAAATAAAATCACACAACCTGAGATGTAGCACTCATAATTTGTGACCATCAAGAATTTGGCTCACATAAACAATAAAGAAAACCAAGTAAAATGAAACAAGATCCTTGCAATGGTAAATTGAATCACATATGCCAGCATTGGCCCATAAAATACTTACAGGCCATGGCTGTGGAACAGATGTAATTTCAGGAGTATGAAAGTATGCCACTCCATTATGGTATGTGTATGGATATCCAGTTGAAGTGGTTAAGTACATGGTTCCAGCTGCTGGCATTATGCTGGACCCTAAAATAAAATAAACGCACAAACACTTTGGAGACTTAAATGAACAAAACAATGAGAATGGGAATAATTTATAACAAAGTTTATAACAAATTGCTGGAATGGTCAACAGAAAAAGAAGGACTGAAGGTCTGCATGATTAGTTGGGCAGAAAACATATGAAGACCAATAACTTTAAGTGAATGGGAACAAGTCTGGAATAAAAAATTAAAATATATCTATGCAACTGATCTAAAAGAAAACTGGCTTGAAATGTTCCATCGGTGATACATGACAACAACTAAAAAAATAAAAAAAATAAAATTAAAAAAAAGGATAACGTATAAAGGGGCAGAAAAGAACTGTTGGAAATGCCAGGACCATGATGGGAGCTTTTAACACATGTGGTTGTCTTGCAAAAAGGCCACGAACTATTGGAAGACAATTTATGAAGAATGCCAGAAAATTGTCAAAATGAAATTCCCTAAAAAAACGGAATATTATCTATTAGGAATAACGGACAAGGAAATGACCCTTGATATGAATAAATATATTTTATTTACATACATGAATACTGCTGCCAGGATCATCTATGCGAGACATTGGATACACCAGAAATACACGAATGGAGAAATAAACTACTTGAGATTAAAGACATGGACAAACTAACTTTTTTTATAAAAAAGAATTCGGGAAATCCCATGAAAAAACAAAATGGGGGCTCATTGAGGAATACTTTAAAAAGATAAAAGAGAAATAAAATCAATAAATAACACAAATGCTTGACAAAGGAAAAGGAGAAGGTTGACTAGGAGAATTCCAGGAAAGACTGGAAGGACAAACAAGAATAAAACTGCAAAGGACTATAAGGAAGTCGAACAATTTTATTTTTATTGTTTTTTTCCTTTTTTCCCTTTTTTTCTTTTTTAATTTTTCTTCATTTTTCTTTGCTCCCCCTTTCCTTTTTTTCTTACCCACCCATACCCCACTCCCCTGCCTGTCCCCTTACAAAACATGCCCTTTATCTCTTTTACCCTTCTTTTACTCAGCAAAATTCAATTAAAAAAAAGAGAGAGAATGGGAATAATGATATTTATTTTAATACATATGAACTGGGAGCTCTTGGGAAAGCAAGCTGTAGATTCCTTAGTTTCCAGGTAAAGTATAACTCCCACAATGCATTCAACACTACTCAGGGAAGGAGATTCACTAATACACAAGAATGGTTTACATGAGGTGCAGAGAACTGTAGCTAGAGGAGGTAAAACAATCTTGTTCCATTTGAACAACACTGCTTACAGAATATATATTAATAATTAAAGTGCAAACATTAATTAACATTAAGATTACTGCTATTTAAATTAATGATAAGGTAAAGGTAAAGGTTTTCCCCTGACATTAAGTCTAGTTGTGTCCGACTCAGGGTTAGTGCTCAAGTCAAAGAGCCAGTGTTGTCCGTAGACATCTTCAAGGTCATGTAGCTGGCATGACTGCATGGAGCACTATTACCTTCCCGCAGATATGGTACCAATTGATCTACTCACATTTGAATGTTTTCAAACTGCTATGTGGGCAGAAGCTGGAGCTAACAGCAGGAGCTCACTCTGCTCCCTGGATTTGAACTGCTGACCTTTTGGTCAGCAAGTTCAGCAGCTCAGTGGTTTAACCCACTGCGGGCTCTAATTAATTAATTAATTAATTAATTAATTATATACATTAACAAATGATACAGAATAAAGGGATGAATGCAATAGAAAGTAAGAACCTTTTTCCACCACAAAAGGTATGGGCATCTTCAGATGGAAAGAAAATCAGGCCATCTTCATCAGGAAATTTTAGGGTTGATAGTAGAGAAACAGAATACAGTACCAGATAATTGTCTACAGGAGGGGTTCTCAAATTTTTTCAGCTGTGGAGCCCTTCTTGAAGGAAAAGTTTATCTTGGAGCCCCAATAAACATTTATGATTATATCAGCGGTTCTCAAAGTGTGCTCTGTGGAGGAAAAGCATAAACAAAGCACCCCCTACAGATGGCCACCCAGCGTTTGTAATAATAATAATAATAGCAACTCCAGGGGCCATCCAGTCCAACCCCTTCTGCCATTCAGTATAAGCACAAAGCCAAGCATACCCAACAGATGGCTATCCAGCTTTTGTAGTAGTAGTAGTCGTAGTAATAACAACAGTAGCAGAAACCCCAGGGGCCATCCAGTCCAACCCCCTTCTGCCATGCAGAAAAATGTTCTGGAAGCAAGGAAGTCAGGGGGGAAAGGGTCTGCATGGTAAGGGAAGGAAAAAGGGAAGGTAAGGAGGGAAGGGGAAGGGAAAGAGAGAAGGAGAAAGGAGCCCTTTACAGCTGGGGTCGCCAGCTTCAGCATGTTCCAGCCCAGGATGGCGATGGCGGCAACATCCAAGCACTGCTTCTCCATCGAGTCATGGTGGGCAAGGATCCACTCCCTCCAGAAAGAGCCCTATAGCTGGCCCTAGATTTCCCACCCGGGGGGCCTGGAGACCACCTTCCCCACTGGCACTACTTCTGTGCTCCCAGCCCACAATCTATGGGACCCCCCTGCCAAAATGCTCTTCGCAGAGAGTTCCGCTGACGCTACTGCTCCTGCCCTACGGCCCACTTCACGCCTCCCTTCCATCACGCTCTGGTGGTGCATGCTTTAGCTATTGGCATTTCAGCATTAGTTGCTTTGATAGTGGGTGCTTTCAGTGGTCCGCGCTTCTGGTGGTGGGAGAATAACCCATTGACTGGTGCCCCCTTCCCCACCGTGCGCTTGGAAGGGAAGGAGGAGAGGGAGGAGGGAAGCACAAAGCCTCTGACTGCTTCGCAGAGCCCTAAGGGCTCCATTCAGCACACATTTGAGAACTGCTGATCAACAGCATTAGAATGATCTCAGATATTTTCCCCATTACATTTATCATCTTCGCAAAAAGAAAGGGGGGAGCAAGCAAACAAATACATACGAGGAATCCCTACTTGTTGTTTTCTTATTGCTGGACCAATGTTTAGTTTCTTATCCTTGTAATTTAGTTTTTCAGCCTAAAGAAAACAAAAAATATACAAAATATTGCTTCAATGCATTTTTTATTTTATTGTGCTGAAATAATGAATACATCAACAGGCTAACTATAACAATTTGAACAGAAGCATTTGCATTTTACCTCATCATCTAATGGAAATGTCTTGTGGACCTAAACTAAAATCTTTGCCAAAATCTTTAATGGTGTAGAATATTCTGAATGGTGATAATTTCCAAGACTGAAATGAAGAAATTACTGCTTATTTGTTGGCAAGGTCTAAAGACTTTTGCCATTTAGGCAGGTATTTGCTTAAATAATGGCTCTAATTGGGCTTTTAAATTAGATACAGCCCCTTTGTGAATTCTTAAAGAAAATGGTGTGGTTTTTAATACAGTTGTCTCAGTTATCCGACTTCCGCTCATCTGACACTCTGAATTATCCGATGGGTCTTAGCGAGGAGGGAGAGGGAAAAAGAGGGCGGGTGAGTGAGTGAGGCAGGCAGGCTGCAAAGGCAACAGCAGCGATAGAAGCAGGAGCCTCGCCACCTATTCCAGGCTCCTCTTTCTGCCACCGCTGACCTATTTGCAGCCTGCCCTCCCTCCCTCTCTCACTCACCTGCCTTCTTTTTCCCTCTCCCTCCTTATCGGTAAGACCTGGCCAGTGAATGAGAGGGAGGGCAGACTGCAAAGGTGACAGTAGCGTTAGAAACAAGGGCCTGGCTGCTTCTTCCAGGCTCCTGCTTCTGCTGCTGCCTCTGCAGCCCTCCCTCCCTCCCTCATTCACCTGCCTTCTTTTTCCCGCTCCCTCCTCCTTGCCAAGACTCGGCCGGTGAAGAGAGAGGGCAGGCTGCAAGGGTGACAGCAGCGGCAGAAGCAGGAGCCTGGAAGAGGCGGCCACGCTCCTGCTCCCACTGCCACCTTTGCCGCCCTCCCTCGCTCATCACCGGGCCGGGTCTTAGCAGCCACCTGACCTGGTGAGCAGGCGAGCAAGTGAGGGAGAACGGGTGAGCGACGGGAGGCCTATCCCTCTCTATCATCCAACAATTTTGCTCATCTGACATTCTGCCCGCTCGCTTATGTCAGATAACTGAGACTCTGCTGTAATCACACAATATCCAACACATATCTGGTCAACTTTGTATAGATGCTGGCTACATTGAAACATGCAGTGAAAAGGAGGTTTGTGAATCCTAACAAATTTGTGAATCATAATAATTATTATGGAAATTCCATAGTTTGACCAAAATAACCTTTCTAAATGAACAGAGAAGAATATATTAACCAGTATGTAGACCTGTAATCAGGTCCCAGGATTTTTTACCCCCCATTTAAAATGCAGGGTTTGGTACTGTTTGGAAGCACCCTCAGGCTTTCCTGTGTTTGAGCAGTGCAAACACCCAGCCTCGATTCCTATGTGGACTAAGGGGTGGGTGTTTTCTGGTTGCAGTACTGCTAGCATATGACTTTTGAATCTACAAGTGTCGTAGTATGGCTGATATATGACTACTGTACTGAACATAAATCAAGAGCATTTTGAATATGAACCTGATCTGAATGGTAAAGCGTTTTAACATGCATCTCATTTAAATTATACTTCAATCACAGGCAATGTTAAAAATGCAATTAAGCGAAATAAGGGCATTCTGTTATGGAATAAATGAGGGATTTGCACCATTGGAATAAAATTTCCATCATCTTTGACTAGTGGCCTGGCTGTAACCAGTGATCTCAGGTTACCAGCTTCTGTATTACAGGATACTCCTCAACACATAAGAGTGGTGACCACTTAACGTAACTGTGTAACTAAAATATTTCTAGTGAGGGTAGCTAAAATAGTTCACTAACATTTGTAAAGAATCAAAAGTACCACTGTACATAGAATATGCATAAGGTAACTGTAATAAAATAATACTGGTAAAATCAAGAATACAGAATACACACACACATATTAAAAATTACCTCTTGTAAAATTTTTTGTGCATCTTCCTGTGTTTCAAATGTGATGAAACCATACCTAATAAAAACAGCATAAATTATATTTATAAAGTTTCTAAATAACTTCTATTTGATACTGATTTCAACTTCTACTCAATAATCACATAAAAAGAGCTCTATGACTACAAGAAAACAAATTGCATTTACTATGTATCTACTGAATACACTTGGTGTTAAAATGTGTTATGTACTATATTATGATAAACACAAAGCAAATCAGATATGCCATGCTCTTCGTCAAGATGTTGTGGAACAAGCTCACAGAACTGTTGGAGGGGATAGTTTAGCCAAATGATATTGTCCCGTCCCCTGCAGTGAGATGCCATGATACTGATGTCCCCTTCCTAACAACAATCTAAAGATTCTGCCTTCCTCAGGAAATGGTGCATATTCCCCCTTCGTCAGGCCTGACGGTGAAGATGCTGCCATACCTAGACGATCCACCATTGCCCTAACCAGTCATCATCTTCCCATCCTTCCATTTGTATACATAAGACAACTTAGTGGATGGTCTATTCACTGCAGTTATGGTGTTTTAGTACCAGGAAGAGACATTATGGGAACACCTTCCAGTGGTCATCTTGAGAATATCCAGGTTTGATTTACTCACCTGTCCTTTGAGGATGGTGAGAGTGTCTTGTCGATATGGAAAGTGGAGATAACTGTCTCTAGACAGATGGAAAAGTGGAGCAAACCATCATTGCCTTGTCCACCATAGCATGATGAGAAAGCATTTTACACTGTAATTTGAGTTTTTTAATACCACAGTGTGAAAGGGTCCAGCGTTATCCATTCCGGCAGTTAGTTGCAACAAACAAGACTCCGATAGCTGCTTGTAATTTTCCCAGTAACTTCTTTATTTCAGTCACACCGACAACTCAAATCCAATGGAGCTCCCCCTTCTTCTCCCACTCCCGCCCTCTTATCTCTCTCCTTACACTCCCCCCTCCCTCCTTCCAACTACTACACATCTGTCTCCATGCTTGCATTGATTCAGCGTCCTTGGATCTTGCTGGTGTTTTAAAGGAAGAGCTTCCTTCTAACTCCAGGGCGAGACCCTCCACTGTCTCCCCCTTACACACAGTGATTAAAATGTTTTTCCACCACCAACGTATGTAGCACACTGATGTGGAGTACACCTTCCTTGCTAATCCACCTGTCCTTTACTGAAAGATTTATATAGAGTCCCCCAGTCTCCAAGAAGGCCTCTGCCATAAGCATTATTTTGGGCTATAAAGGAAGAAAGGGGATGCAACCTTGGACATTGTTGGTCCATTGTTGGCCCACTGAAGCGAGACAAAAGGTGTGACTGTACAGCAGGGAATCTCAAACTTTTTAAACAGGGAGCCAGTTCACTGTCTCTCGGACTGCTGGAGGGCCAGACTATAGTTTTTTAAAAAAACTATGAACAAATTCCTATGCACACTGCACATATCTTATTTTGAAGTAAAAAAAACCAGGAACAAATACAGCCTAAATGTTAATAATAATCATCATAATAAATATAATAAAGAGGGTTGGAAGAGACCCCTTGGGCCATCTAGTCCAACCCCCTTCTGCTTTTGTGCACCAAAACATAACAAAAGCACCCCTGACAGATGGCCACCCAGCCTCAATGTTAATAAGAAGGAGGAGGGGGGGGGGTTTGGGAGAGTCCCCTTGGGCCATCTAGTCCAACCCCCTTCTGCCTTTGTGCACCAAAATATAATCAAAGCACTCCTGACAGATAGCCACCCAAAAACAACAACAACGTAATAATTAAAATACCGTAATAAACAGACTTGGAAGAGGCCCCTTGGGCCATCTAGTCCAACCCCCTTCTGCCTTTGTGCACAAAAAGCACAAGCAAAGCATCCCCGACAGATGGAAGGTGCACGTGGGCGAGGGAGGAGGGGGGAGAAGTGCCTGCCTTTCCCTCCTCCCTCACCCCGCAAGCACTTTCCTTGGCGGCAGAGGGTGTCGGTTTGTCCCCGTGGCAGCGGCTCCCTCCTCCATCACCGAGGAAAGCGCGCACTGGGCAAGGGAGGAGGCAGGAAAGCTGCGTGCGGGGCGAGTGAGGAGGCAGGAAAGGCACGCGCCTTTCCCTCCTCCTGTGGCAGCGGCGAAAAAGGTGTGCACAGGGCAAAGGAGGAAGAAAAGGCATGCACGCCTTTCCCTCCTTCTCCTTCATGCCGCACGCGCCTTCTTCGACGGAGGAGGGAACCGCCATCAAGGAGACAAATCTCGCCGCCGTGGGGACAAACCCACAGGACAGACAGCGACAGCAAAAACACCCAGCAGGCCACATGTGGCCCACGGGCCGTAGTTTAGGGACCCCTGCTATAGAGGATGAACTCTAAGTCTCATCAATGATGTCACTATTGAAGTAGAAGACATACATCTGAGAAATATCTGGACAATCTTCTGAGGACATCCATCAATCACCATAAGCCATTGATTCTACCAACAGGAGAACCCAATACCTTTTGTCTGAGAGAGAGGTGTAGATGTTCAGGAATACGGAACAGCCTCAATAAACCTTACTGTTTGAGATGGTATCAAGCAACATTTTTCAAAGTTAACAAAAATGTCAAGTGGGTGTACAGTATCCTCAGTATCATCTAGAAGTTTGTTCCTCAAATTTGAAACAAGGAGCCAATTGTCGTTTTAAGAGACGATCATGATACCGTCTTACCTGAGCCAACCAGCAACAACAACCATACAGATCAAACGATGAAAACATACTCAAAACAGGTGAAGTCCAAATGAAGATCAGAGGCCAAAACAAGTCAAAAGGGGTTACTACAGAATAACTAAAAAACTAAGCTACATTTCAAAGAAGAGAGGAATAAAGAACGGATAAGCCAAACACCAAAGAAAACAGCTGCTAATAGTTCCCTTGATGCTGCTGCTGTAGTAGATGGTAAAAAATGAAGGGATTAGGCAGCAAAAGTGAGGCTATGGCACTGAGAGGATGGGTGTTGCTACCGCTGAAAAGCTTTTGTAATAGCTCTAAGAGGTTCAAATTGGTGTTCTGCACAGGTACAATGTGGGTCATAGAAAACACTAAGAAGAAGAAAAGTATCTTATTGTAAGGAACAAATCACCAGTGCACTTCTGTTATATTATGTGGCTTGCACCACCTCTGGTCCACTCCATAGAAATCTTTCCTGTGAAATAGATATACAAAACCGTTCTATACATTAGCAAGAAACGTTTGGGAAAATGCAGATCTAGCTAGATTCACACTACTCAAATGTATCAAAACTCAGAAAGCTGATAAAGAACTACTTTAAATTTATAGGACAGTGGTTCTCAACCTGTGGGTCCATAGATGTTTTGGCCTTCAACTCCCAGAAATCCTAACAGCTGGTAAACTGACTGGGATTTCTGGAGTTGTAGGCCAAGTTGAGAACCACTGTTATAGGATGTAGTGGGCATGTGTATCACCATTTCACATGGTTTTTCTCTCTCCTATAATTTTAAGAGAAAAAAAGAAACAGTAGAGTGATTAGTGATTATATTCTTAAGAAAGTTAGGTGATTCTTACCATGATTGCTGCTATAATTAACTTATAACTCCCAACATACTCCATCAGAGAATATGACTTTTGAAGGGAAAAGTTTGGGCACAATCTGGCTCAAATTCATATACTGCAACTGAGATAACTGGATCTTAGACTAAACCAGGCCTGACCAACAATGGCCCATTAAGCGCAGCCCCTTGCCATTGTTTTGAGTGCCCGGCTGCCCTCGCCTCCCCCTGGCATTTGCATGCCCCACCACCCCCACCGCCTCTGTTGCCATTTGCACACTCTGTCCCCCCAGCCACGTTTTTGGGGGCTGGAAGGATGGACTTCCCTGTCTATCTTGGGGGGTTTGGAGGGGCGATTCTTCTTATCCATTTTAGGGTCTGCAGATGGATATGATGGATAAGCTAGGAAAGGGCATCCATCTTGGGATCTGGAAGGCTTGTTTGAAACAACCAGAAGCCACACAGCAACCCTCATTAATCATTAATTAAACATTACTTTGAAAGCAAGGTGCTAAAAATCTATTTGCGGCCCCAAGAGGCTTAGCTTATTTAATTTTGGCCACTTACTACTGGCAAGTTGTGCAGGCCTGGACTGAACAATTACCTTCAGTTTAACCTACTGTGTATATACTACTGTATAAATATAGAAATTTTTATACAGAAGTCTACCTTTACTCTTATTAGTAGCTAAGTTCTCTGGAGAAACAGCAGAAAAATATAACACATTTAATATATGTACAAAATCACTGCGTACGTTAGCTAAGGATTCTGTCTACTAGAGAGAATATTAAATATTATTAAAGTAATATGTTGGGAAAGACAACATAAAAAGTTCCATTTGAAAACTAAGCATTCAACCAGGTAGGGAATCAACATTTTTCCTATTAGATTTCCAAGTTAATGATGCTGGATCAGCAAAAACAGTGCTCAGATATCTTACTCAATACAGTTCTCATTTGCTACTGCATTGTTATTTTTATAGCTGTTAACATTTATATTTCTACTTTTTATAGATATAATGTTTATTATTTTAATAAACAACTTGAAAACATAATCCACCCCAGGATATAATGAAACACCGGAGGTAATATATTGTACATCTCCCCCAATTTTTTGTGTGTGTCAAGGACGACTTGAGAAATTGCAAGTCGTTTCTTATGTGAGAGAATTGGCCATCTGCAAGGATGTTGCCCAGGGGATGCCAGGATGTTTGATGCTTTTCCATCCTGGGGGGGCTTCTCCCATGTTCCGCATGGGGAGCTGGAGCTGACAGAGGGAACTCACCCGCCCTCCCCAGATATTGGTCAGCAGTTCTGCCGGCACAAGGGTTTAACCCATTGCACCACTAAGGGCTCCACAAGGAAAAAATATCTTCAATTAACTTAGCAATTTTATAGTCATATTTTGAAGGAATGTGGTAAGGAAATGGAAAAGCTGCAGGGACAGGATCAATATTCCTTTTTCCTGTTTCCTTTTACTGAGATGAATGGAAGGGAATAACTTATATTAGGTCCTGTTCTGTTCTTGTCTATTCAATATGCGTCTATATAGAAAAATTGTAGGTAAAAGATAACTGGAGGCTACATATGGTCTTGCCAGTACTTTCTACATATGGTATACAAACTAATGCAAAATCTATTTTGGAGATGCATTATTTTACTAACCCCTTCGATACTCCAGCTCTGTCATTTACTATTTTTACTTCTTTCACGCAGCCATACTGGGAAAAAAACTTCCTTAGGTCATTCTCGTTAGTCTAGTAAAAACAAAACAAAACAGTGATTAAATCATCGTATTATTCTGTAAAAATATTTACATATAATGTAAAAGAAAAAATAGGACACCCATAACTGTGTTTCTTCAAGTAGTCACCTGTGCTTTCACACAAATGGGTTTTGTACCTGTGCTGAGACCTGTTAGATTGCTCTAGAGCTAAATTGCCTTGGCCGCAATGCCACACCCCTCCTTTAACTGTACACACCCTAGCCCAGATAAGCTACCTTCGGGCAGTTTCAAAGCTGGCTGAATAATAAAGGGATCAGAAATGAAGGGGAGGGTGGGTGTATATAGCTTCTACTACACAATTAGGAGAGCCTTAAGAAAGAAATAGCTTAGGGTCACTATAGTAAAAAAAAAAAGTCTGGTAGAGTGCTGGAAGAGAGCACTAACAGTCTATGCAGAATTTAAGAGCTCAGCGATGATTCAAGGGCTGTACAGAGATGAGATGAATAGGTGTTCTGAAACACAAAGTCTAAATATGAACTGTGAAATCTAGAAGTACAAATAAGTGAATTCTACTTTGTTGACACTAAAAATAGTGATAGCACTGTCTGACATCAGCTGAACGTTTTTTCCCCATCCACTGTTAAAAGCATGAAACACTTTGATGCCAGAAGGACACTCTAGAACATTTACATGAAGAGAAGCATCTTGAGAGGATCAGTGACCATGAATAATGTCTCTACAATGGGCTCCCCAGCTGGAAAGTTACAGCTGTGGCAGACATACATAGCTTAGGAAATCTTAATGGCATCCCATAGAGATGACTGTCTGTCTTATCCACCACAAAAAATCTGTGTACATGATGTGGTATATGGAGTCTATTTCCTTAATTACTGAGTTGAGTATCTAAATGTCAGAGAAACCATGCGGGAAGAATTTAAAATTTAAGTAGAAAGAGGTATGTCATGGCAGCTGTGGTTGGTATCAGTCCCAACTACTTCTGAGCAATAAGAGAAGACTGGCAAGGAGCAGAAAGCACTTAACAAACTGAACATCTGGAGGCACCCATGATGTTCAATGGCAGGAAGGCTTTAGAATAACAGCAATCTAGTATTGCTCCAGCGAATGGCCTTGAACGTGCTAGACATGACTTCGAGTCATAAATTGTGTAACCGAGACAATGTGTGACAGATGTCTTCATGTAGCTTGTCCTGGGATGCCACCAACAGCACAACCACTGAGATTAAGAAAAAGAATTATGCTCCTAGTCATGAGAAAGTAGATCACCAGTGTCATGTGATAGGATGAATCTCTATGTAAAAAAAGTCATCCATTAGGTCTATCAAAGTAACCCAGACTCTTTGACAAAAGAAGGGTAGAATAAGGGGAGAGTGGCCAACTTGAAGTTCTTGGGGTAGTTGTAACAACTGGCTCAATGCAAATACAGGACTGGGCACAAATCACTGTTCCTATTTAGTACTGTGAAGTATTTGGAGAAATAACCTGCATACTTTTACTGATTCAGAAAGCTCTGTACTGCATCCTTCTCTAAGAAAAAATTGATCTCTTTCCTCAGGACTCAGGAAGGTGGGGTAAGACAAAAATACTAAGTGGAAGATAAGCGAAGAATTCAATGGCACCAGGGCCATAGCCAGAAAAAGTTTTCGGGGGGGGGGGGGGGGGATTTGAACATTTCGGGGGGGGGGGTTTAACCCCTAGCACACACCCCTATGGTCTTTCCCCTGACATAAGTCTGGTGCCTGAAAACTGGGATGGCAATGGTAATTGTCCCTCGGGATCATGGAAGTCGGTCCCGAGAATCAATACTCATAGGTCTAACACTGCAACAGATCTGAAACATGCAGTAAGGTCCAGATCTGTTGAAGTTTTTTTTAAAAAAAATCCGCAGCAAGCCAGGAAATTCCAGTTTACTCTGGATTAACTCGAGGCATCATTTTAGACCAGTCTGTAAGGGCCCTGAGGCTGTATCTACACTGCCCTGTATTCTTGAATCTGATCCCAGATTATCTGCTTTGAACTGGATTGTACGAGTCCCCACTATCATATAATCTGGGATCAGATCCTGGGATATAGGGACAGTGTGGAAGGGGCCAAAGAGAACATGAAGAAGAGCTTGACTTTTCTTTACTGCATATACCTAATTAAATCCTTCTATGAATGGAAAAGTCATTTTCAAGGAATCTGAAAATTATTTCTATTTTACCAATAATCTCACATTCTTTCTGCAATCCAGTCCCCAACCTCTTTCCATGCTGTTTTAGTTTTTATAGCTTCTGCAGCAGATTTGAGGGGACAAGGAGGTAAGGAGAGCAAAAGTGGTCTTCCCCTTTCTGCCTTTAGGCACACCAACTAAATTGATAGTTCATCTGTGGATGGAATAATAACAATTTGGTTTCAACCCTTAACATTTTTAACCACTAGGCAGTATTCATTGCAATTTTTGGCAAACTTTCTAACAACTGGATTACAGTAAACCCTCCATTTTTGCAGGAATTAAGAGCAAAAGTGGGAAAGGGCAAAGATCCTGTGAAAGTGGGAAATTTACCATTTTAAAATAGGTTTTTTTTAAATCTAAGAGAACACTTCTCTAGGAAATTCAAGGTGCTCCATGCCAACTATGACCAATTTCTATCAGCAATATTTTCTGCAGTGTTTCTCAAACTCTGCTCCTCCTGGTGTTTTGGACTTCATCTCTCACAATTCCTAACATGTGGTAAACTGGCTGGGATTTCTGGGAACTGATGTTCAAAACACTTGGGGCAGTAGAGTTTGAGAAACACTATGCTACAGGAATCTCTAGGTCCTTCAGGGCAATCTTATGCTCTACCACAGAGTAGCTTTGTAGAGATTTATACAGAAAACATATTAATCTAATCCATAAGTGAGTAGATCCACAAAAGTTAAACCTGCAAATGTAGCATAATTACATGACAAAGCCAAGTGAATAAGAATTACTGAAGACTTAAGATTATGGTCACTTAATTATTTTTTAAAATTCAGGAAAAATGTGCTTACCTGCAAAGGTAATTTCATTTGTTTAATTGTATATCATTTACAGAGTTCCTGACACTAACCATTCTTTCTGGTAAATACTTAATCATACAACATAGCACAGCAAAGAGCCATGCATAAAATCAGTCTGAATCTCTTAGATTCAAATTCAAAGTCAAAGTCACAACACAGTTATTCCTCAAGCATAGAGATGGCCCACATTCAAGTATGGTGCATGGCTTCAGTTTCTGAATCTGGATTTCCTTTCAAAAATTCCCACATACATCTATTGATGTGAAGGTAAATAGTTCATTGCCTGGTCACACGTTGATACTAAAATACCTCCACACAAAACCAGGGAAGGTCTATTAAAATTTTCTTAAGGCTTCAAATTATTTAAATGCAAATGTGTAAAGAGGTGGGCCAGTTCATTAGCTAGTACCATATACTCGAAGATAAGTCAAGTTTTTCAGCCCTTATTTATGAGCTGAAAAGGCCTCCCCTGGCTTATAATCGGGTTAAGGTCAAGGCCAGCAACGGAACCTGCAGGCTATTGCTTGCAATATGTGATCTATTTCTCTCTTCTCATCCCTTACTTTTCCAAAGCCTCCGTCACTCTTAATCAAGGGAATGTTTTGAAAAGAGAGACACGCTTGCAAGTCAAGAAGAAAAAAAAAATATATTCATTAATCTTATGAAAGCATTTTCCCCTGAATTATTTGTTAAACTCTCCTACAGCTATATATAGGCATTAACCCCTTGCAATCTTTTGCAATCTCTATGTACCTTTATATGTGTATCTACAGTAGAGTCTCACTTATCCAACATTCACTTATCCAACGTTCTGGATTATCCAACGCATTTTTGTAGTCAATGTTTTCAATACATCGTGATATTTTGGTGCTAAATTCGTAAATACAATAATTACTACATAGTATTACTGCGTATTGAACTATTTTTTCTGTCAAATTTGTTGTCTAACATGATGTTTTGGTGCTTCATTTGTAAAATCATAATCTAACTTGATGTTTCATAGGCTTTTCCTTAATCCCTCCTCATTGTCCAACATATTTGCTTATCCAACATTCTGCCAGCCCGTTTATGTTGGATAAGTGAGACTCTACTGTATCTATATACATAATTTCCCCTCATATGTTTGCAGGTCTTTGCAAATCCTTTATACATATAGATCCATGTACCTGTGTATCTGCAGCCATACATATACATTATTTTTATATATTAATTTACCCTCATATGTTTGCAAGTCTCTGCAAATATCTATATAAAGAGAGATGTCTGGATAGATATGAATATATTCTTATATACCTATATATAGGGCTTGGAAATATTACAGGGGGGAAATGAACACACAAATATATATAGACATGTCTAGATAGATATGAATATATATATATATATACACACACACACACACACACACACAGTAGAGTCTTTTATCCAACACTCGCTTATCCAACGTTCTGGATTATCCACCGCATTTTTGTAGTCAATGTTTTCGATACATCGTGATATTTTGGTGTTAAATTCGTAAATACAGTAATTACTACATAGCATTACTGTGTACTGAACTACTTTTTCTGTCAAATTTGTTGTATAACATGATGTTTTGGTGCTTAATTTGTAAAATCATAACCTAATTTGATGTTTAATAGGCTTTTCCTTAATCTCTCCTTATTATCCAACATATTCGCTTATCCAACATTCTGCCGGCCCGTTTACGTTGGATAAGCGAGACTCTACTGTATGTGTGTGTGTGTGTGTGTGTGTGTGTGTGTGTGTGTATATATATATATATGGCTTGCAAATATTGTAGGGGAAATGCACACACACACACAGAGGGATTTGCAAATGTTTCAGGGGGAAATGCATATGTGAAATTAGTATCTATAATTATAGATCTATATCTAGCTCTGCATTGTTTATATAAGCATTGAATGTTTGCCTGTTGCTATGTTGGAAGCCGGCCTGAGTTCCCATGGGGAGATAGGGTGGGATCCAAATGAAGTTTTATTATTATTATTAGGTTATTGTTGTTACCATATTGTTTTTGTTGCCCCTACTTTTCCACTTATAGAGCTAGCTTATTGCTTTTCTTTGAAATACGGTAAATATTCAAAAATATTTAACCTACTGATGTTTCGATTAATGACATTTTATTGGTATCTATTTTTATTTTGAAATTTACCCGTAGCTCCTGCATTTCCCACCCTCGGCTTATACTCGAATCAATAAGTTATCCCAGTTTTTTGTGTTAAAATTAGGTGCCTCGGCTTATATTCGGGTGGGCTTATACTCGAGTATATATGGTATGTTTTTCTGGACTGTCTTGCGAAGCTTCTTAATTATATAACCTATAATAGCTATGAGATACATACGCAGAGATTTACAATAGACTAATATGCAGCAAAATTAAAAGAGTTAATAACAGGATTTTTCTTCAAGGAAAGACAGAATCTGCAGATCAATTTGTCTCCCTTTTTTCAGCAGAAAGCCCTAGGACCAGGATAGATTACTTTAGGGAGTGTTCTATCCTTGCTGTGAGCAGACTTTTAAAAGTTCTGTCCGATTTTTGAGAATTGGTCTTTAAAGGAAGGGCTTTCAAGGAAGTACTTTACTCTTTTACAATATTTCAAACTGCTTTTCCACATTTTAATGCTATGTTTGTTGTTTATTCTTTCGGTCGCTTACGACTCATGACCTAATGGACCAGCCCAGGCCAGACCTCCCTGTCAGCTGTCACCACACGGAAGGAATGCTACGTTTACATTGTGTTTACTGCTATTAATAGTTTAATTTTATTTAAATAGTGATCTTTTGTATTTTAAAACTGCATTGGGCTTGTTATAATTTGTAAGAAACCTTGAGTCCCAGTTTTGGAAGGGAAGTATAAAAAAGGAGAAGAAGCTGTTGCCTAAACACATCCAAAAGGTTTGAGAAACATTATTAAAAATATACTTCAATTCATATGTAGTCTTAGTCATTATACATAACACCAATTGAAGATGCAGCCAATACAGACCTGTTAAAGAGAAAGCAAGTCAGATCAAATTTATCTTTTGAAATGGTTTACTATGTAGTTCTACCCCTCCATTGTGAGCTGGATGGTGCCCTTTTGTTCATTAAAGGATGCTTCAAGACAGCGCCAAAATCCATGCCAAAGCGGGTTTTAAAAACCTGCTTTGGTGGGGATTCCTGTCTCCCATCCCCCCAAAATCCAGGCTTTCCGGGGGGGGGGGGTGGCTACATGCCATCCCAATTAAAATCAGGACGGCATACAGCCACCCCAAAGCCCACCAATTTCCAAGAAGGCACAAGGAGCAAAGTTATGGCAGCCAGGTACGTTTTATTTAATTTTTAGGGGAAGATCTGGGGTTTGGGGCTGTTGAGCTCCAGGAGATTGGAAAATCGAGATGGCTGTATGGATTGGGCCTGGGAATCATGTGATGCAGACCGGGTCCAATCCTCACAAGGCTCACACCTGATCTTACCAGGTATTTAATTCATTTGGAACAAACCAGGGAAAACTGAATTAATTCATTTTTACTGGAGGAAAATGGTAAAAACCCAGACAGGCTCTGGGATATGGCCCTGTCTGGATGGGCCCAAAGAAGCCCCTCCTTTTCCTGAAAGAGCTTTCCAGTAAGGACACCTACAAACAGAAACTATGAAAAATATTCACTAAATCCCTTCCCCACACCACTTCCTTTGATGTTGTCAATGTCTTGGATGCATTTAGGAACTCCAGAGAAGAAAATGAACTTGCAAAACTCATTTCTTCATTCTGCAGCCCCCTCTCCATAACAGCAACCTATTCACAGATCTTAGGATCCAAACTACTGATTACAAAAAATATGAGCTAAAATTAGCTGAAATATCTAAAGAGAAGTCAATGTAGATGACGAGCAGTCTGAATATTCAGAACACTAATTATGATTTACTGTAAAAAGAAAAACTTGCTGAGTTTAAAAACAGTTGTCCTGGGTCCAATGCTATTCAGCATGCTCATGAATAACTTGGATGGAAGTTATTGTGTACCTTCAAATAATTTCTGAAGCAAACTAATTAATCCTAAAGCAAACTTATTAATGGGATTGTTTTGGCAGAATTTGCTGAAGTGGAGTTTCATTTGTCTTCCTGAGGCTGAATGTAACTTACCCAATATCTCCCTGTGTTTTAATCCAAAACTCAAGCCAGTGCACCATGTTGGCTCTAAGTCTGGATGAGAGATGCCATCTTAAATATGCAGGTTAAAATTAGAACCATAGAATAATAGAATAAGAGTTGGTAGAGACCTCATGGGCCATCCAGACCAACCCCCTGCCAAGAAGCAGGAAGACACAGTAATAATACAAAGTTCATTGGAAAACAGAAGCCGAATTTTAAAAGCAGTATTTGCTATGCTTTAGTCTGCAAAACAATTCACAAAACATTTGGGAGCAAGTGACAATGAGCATGCACCTTGCATGCACTGAAACTGTAGTCCTTCAAGTGGTCACCTGTGAATTCACACAAATGAGTAATCCACACCTGTGCAGTGCATTGTTTGGAACTTTCTTGAACTATTACATAAGGTTTCTGGCAGTAACTCTAGCTATAATTTGGCATCTCACCCCCCACGTCTGATCTAGGCCCTCTGTTCCATGGATACCATGATTCAATAATCTAGAAAGGCAGGACATGACAAGAGAAGGATAGTCAGGGTTGCATGAGTTCACAGATGAGCATACAAAGAAAGACAGTTACAGGTATGCAATCTGCCCTCCTCCTTTCTGGTCTCCTTGACTCATATCAATGGAGGTCTAGCAAGATGATAACCCGAAGTGAAAGAATGCTGTGACAAGGAAGAAAACAGTACTGCTCTAACAAAAGCAGCATCAGCCCTGAAATGTGCATCGAATCTGTACTGGGAAAGGAAGATCAAAGGGTATGACCATATAGCTGCTCCACACACTTCCTTTTATTGGCATACCCCTGAGAAAGGCAGGCGAAGAATCCTGGTTGAGTAGCCACAGACACAGACTAGAGGGTCCCTTTTGGTCAGTTCATGATCCAGATGAATGGTTGAAAAAATTTTTTGAGGATGACTGAAAAGAAACTAGCACTTCTTGTCTCTTTGAAAAATAACAATGAGTCCATGAGAATTTTGGTATCCCACTAGGGCCCATCTGGCATCCAGGCAGTAAAGGGTCTGCTCCACATCTGAGGTAAGGTTCTGTATTCATGCTGGCAACACAGTATCCTGACTGATAGCGACGGCTGACACCACTTTTGGTAGAAAGGAGTTTTCTGGCTTTTAAACTATGTTGTCCTAACGAAAGGAAGACAAGGTTGATTCACTCTGATGAGGAACAGCTCCTCCCACTCTTTTGGCAGATGTAATAACCACTAAAATTGTCTTCCAAGTAATTAGGTGGAGATTACAAGACACCATCAGTTCAAAGGGCTTTCCAGCTAATTTGGAGAGCACAATCTACAAACTCCATTGGAACAAATAAAACAATGAAGATTTTTATAATCCTTAAGGAATTTACTTACTCCAGGCTGCTAAAAACATGATGGGTTGCAGACAACTCGGAAGTTAGCTGAAATAGGAGCTTAACAGCATTTGATGACAGTGAAATAGAGACTTCTATCTGAAAGGGAGAAAGCAAATTCAAGTACAATGTGGATGTGTGATTGAACTGGAGAGATTTCTCCAGGTGACAGAAAGGAAAGGAATCTCTTCCATTTGTATGCATAAAGATGTTGAATGGAAATCTATGAACTGCCACAATTATCTGCCTGAGGGCATCAGAGAGAGAAGCTAAAGAAACTCCCTCCAGTCAGTCAGCCTGAAAGTGTCCAAGTTCAAATGTCTCACTTGGATGTCGTGGATTAGGAGAAAGTCTGAACTTGTATGAGCCAAGATTGCTAAAGGGAGGTCTATTTTGATCATCAGGTGCAACAAAAGAAGGAAACAAATTCACCTCAGTGGGTACTAATACTTCTTTATCTGATCCCAATTTAGTCCTGGTTAACTGTTGCGCCTGTTCCAAGATGGGCTGATGAGAGAATGACGCCAGTTGAGAATCCTGTGCATACTCTGAATTATTCTTTTTCATCTGGTTTGATATAACAGTGAAACTCTTGAAGTTGAGAGAGTGACTTTGTGTCAAGGGCACTTTGGGCTGGATGTTAGTAGCACAGTATTTAGAGTCATCTTCTGTTGATGCTCTGAGAAAAACAATCCCTTGCAAAGGTCTCTTGCTTGCCAAATGAACCACAAGCCAGAAATAGTTGGAGCTGAGAAGACTGAGATAGAATGAATGCAAAAGATGATGCAGAAAGCTTAATAGAGACTGACAATGCCGTTCATACAGGAGAGCCTCAAGCCTGAAAGATTAGTTCTTACATAGCAATGAGGTGAAGGTTTTGCAACAAAAACAAGACACCACATTATGAGAATGGCCATTGTATCCCCAAAGGCAGCACACTCATTTCTTAAAAGGTCTAGAGCAGTGGTTCTCAACCAGGAGTCCCAGATGTTTTTGGCCTACAACTCCCAGAAATCCCTGCCAGTTTACCATCTGTTAGGATTTCTGGGAGTTGAAATCCAAAAGCATCTGGGGACCCCAGGTTGAGAACCACTGGTCTAGAGCCATGGTTCACAACCTGTGGATTCCCAGATATTTTGACCTTCAACTCTCAGATATCCTAACAGTTGGTAAATTGGTAGGGATTTCTAGGGGCTGTTGGCCAAAACATCTGGGGACCCACAAGTTGAGAACCACTGGTGTAGAGGAAGTCAATCGGTCATCAAACGAAATGGGAGACTGAAGTTGAGTTGAACAATCGGAGTCAAACTAAGCCAAGGAAAACAGCCATCCAAATCACAACACAAGGTAAATTACAAATACAAAACCCAAAGGCAATTACCAGCAGGACAATTACCAAAGTTTAATTACAATACAAAAACAGAGTAAAACATGATCAGAAAGTCAAAAAAGAAACATTTAGAACCATTCCTCTGATGCCGCTGTAATGGTGGACAAAAAAGAACTGAGAATTTAGGTGGGAAGCAAGAGGATAACGCACCCAAGGGTAGGAAGGGTACTAGCAAAAACCATAAGTAATAGCTTTAGAAGTTTTTGAGCCATTCACTGTGCAGGTAATATTTACCCATTTGTGTGAGTAAGGGAGACTATGAAGAAGAAACAATAGGTCTCACCTCTCAGTAGATATAAACAGATTGCAGCATTTCGTACCTAAAATTTTTATCATAGGTTACCTTAAAACTGTCTCCATACTGACTTGATCTTTAGTGAATCACAACCTTAGAGGTCAGAAGAAAGTAGGGCACAAAGAAACAACACAAGGCAAGCAGAAAAAATGGAAATCAAAGATACAGAATGGGGGACGCCTGGCTTGACAGCAGTGTGTGCGAAAAAGACCTTGGAGTCCTCGTGGACAACAAGTTAAACATGAGCCAACAATGTGATGCGGCTGCTAAAAAAGCCAATGGGATTCTGGCCTTCATCAATAGGGGAATAGCGTCTAGATCCAGGGAAGTTATGCTCCCCCTCTATTCTGCCTTGGTCAGACCACACCTGGAATACTGTGTCCAATTTTGGGCACCACAGTTGAAGGGAGATGTTGACAAGCTGGAAAGCGTCCAGAGGAGGGCGACTAAAATGATTAAGGGTCTGGAGAACAAGCCCTATGAGGAGCGGCTTAAAGAGGTGGGCATGTTTAGCCTGCAGAAGAGAAGGCTGAGAGGAGACATGATAGCCATGTACAAATACGTGAAGGGAAGTCATAGGGAGGAGGGAGCAAGCTTGTTTTCTGCTGCCCTGCAGACTAGGACACGGAACAATGGCTTCAAACTACAGGAAAGGAGATTCCACCTGAACATCAGGAAGAACTTCCTCACTGTGAGAGCTGTTCGACAGTGGAACTCTCTCCCCGGGGCCGTGGTGGAGGCTCCTTCTTTGGAGGCTTTTAAGCAGAGGCTGGATGGCCATCTGTCGGGGGTGCTTTGAATGAGATTTCCTGCTTCTTAGCAGGGGGTTGGACTGGATGGCCCATGTGGTCTCTTCCAACTCTACTATTCTATGATTCTATGATTCAAGCACCTTTCTAATACAAATGACCCCAAGTTTATTATTTAGTTGAGGATGTGTGGTGTTATCATGGGGCAAGGATCTAGACATCAGAAAACCACTGAGAATGATAGAAGTAGAATTCTACATGATCAAAAGCCAATGTGTTACTCTCTTGTAACCTGGAAAGTGCGGTAAATTCATGCTGAGTTGGGCATATCCCTAAATGCTTAACTTGGGGGCACACCGGGTTTCTAATTGGATAACCCTCATACAGGTACTTATTAAGTCCACACGACAAAACAAGATAAAAGCAAATATTTGATGCCACAAATCTTAACATTACTATGCTTGTTGTTAATTTAAGGTTAAGAAAAAAATACCTTAAAATCAATTCCTCCGACAAAGATGCGATTAGGAATGACTGTTCCAAATCTTGGGGCACTTGTGGGGTTATTTAAAGGCACTGGAGACACAGTGTTAGGAGATGGAGACAAAGAATCAGTTTGCATCTGATTTGGAGTCTGCTGCGTAAGAGAACAAAGTGCTGGTAAGAGCTATTATCGACTTTTTATTATTGATTCACAAAAGCAATATGAACAACCCTTGCTCCTCACAAATAGTTGCCACTGCTTATTTATTGCAGATATGAAAATACTTATATTTTACCATTTATCTACATTCCAGGTATCATAGGGCGCATTCACACAGGGTGCTAAATACGCGCCCTACTAGATTTTTACATGGACAGTCCAAACATAAAAACCCTGCTTTGTGGCAATTTGATATTGGATTATGTATGACCGGTGTCTGCACAACCCCCTCAGAAGTCCTGGACTTCTGAGGGGGCAGTCCAGACAGCCCTCTTGGCTCGAACATCCTCCACAAACCCTCCAGAAAAGCCTTAAAAAGTAAACATTATTTATTCAGCTGGCATTTCCCTGCTGCCGGCCTTCTTCTGGTGCGCAGAAATGACATGCCAGGAGAGGGGGAGAAGGAAAATTGCCCCTGCCCCCCTACTGGTGCATCATTTCTATGCGCCAGGAGAGGGTCGGCAGCAGGGAAATGCTGGCCGGATAAGTAATTTTTACTTTTTAAGGCTTTTCTGTTTTTTTTTTTTTTGTGGGTGTCCTAGACAACCCCCTCAAAAAGCACAAGCTTTCTGGAGTGTGTGTGGACTCTAATCCGCGCCCAATCGGGTTTTTAAAAACCCAATTGGGCGCAAATGGAACCACCCATACATGCTAAATCAAAATGTTAACAAATCATTCCTTTTATTTACATAGCACTGCACATGAAGTCTAATTTCTAAATCAATTTCATATTGTACAGTTAAGAACACAGCACTTTTGCGGCACGACTTTAAACCTTACTAGTAAGAATAATGGATGGCCACCAAATCCAGCCAGCTAGAATTTCCAGACCACTGTCAAAATATCAACTGAAACTGATGTGGTGTGTATTCATCTGGAATTGCTGTTCGTTTTGTGTAGTTTCATTTGTGTCGTCTCATTTTCATATTCGTGTCCTGTTCGGACTTGAAAACATGGCTCTTCCGTTGCGCTTTTGGAGAGTAACTACTTTATATTCTTTTCCGTTGCTCCCTCTAATATCTATCCTCTAGACTACACCACTTTCTTATGACCCTGTTCGCTGTGGTTTTTTATCCTTATGTCTTTCTCACCCCGAGTTTTAACTAAATGTTCATGTGGTCCGCCCTTGTTTTTATTGTTTCCTTGATTTGCATTGAAATGGATATTATTTATTGTATTGTTCACTGTGTTGTGATGTGTTGTTTTTTATATGCTGTTTATATTGTATTGTTCTGGGCATGGCCCCATGTAAGCCGCCCCGAGTCCCCGTTGGGGAGATGGTGGCGGGGTATAAATAAAGTTTTATTATTATTATTCGGACCATTGGCTGCAATGCAAGGGCTTCCGAGGCTCACCCCCCCCCCCCCCGCTCAGTTTTTGGGTAGAGGGGTGAAAATCATCACACACAGGGGGCATTTCGACCTCTTTTGGCCCAACTTTTAAAACGTTTGGGTCTTTCCCAGCATACTATTGTTATCAATATTATTATTATTTTTAAGACCCATTGGCACACATCAGCTGTCCATGGGGAAGCATTCCTCTCTCAGACTCAGCTTAGGGTCCCAGAATAATTATTGTTATTAATATTAATATTATTATTAAGACCCATTGGTACACAATGTAATGGAGACTGAGAGGTATTCCTCTCCCAGATTCAGTTTAGGATTACCTCTGGTTTCTAAACTGAAATTCCAACCTTCATGCCACTAATCTCTTAATAAAGGAGAACAAGTTATTTTCTAAAGTACTCAATCAAACGTTTGCCAACACTGCATGGCCAAATGATTTGTAAATACATCTTGACCCACACACATGACTCCTTCCACACAGCTGCATAAAATCCACATTGAACTGGATTATATGGCAGTGTGGACTCAGATGACACAGTTCAAAGCAAATACTGAGGATTATCTACCTTGATATTCTGGGTTATATGGCTGTGTGGAAGGGCCCTAACTTGCAGAAATCTTTTTTTTTACTTCAGTTCTCTTTGCTGTTGTTGTGTGCCTTTGGCCCCTTCTACGTTGCCATATACAATTCAGACTACCTGCTTTGAACTGGATTATATGACAGTGTAGACTCATATAATCCAGTTCCAAGCAGATAATGTGGATTATCTGATTTTATTTCTGTGTGTGTCAGAAGTGACTTGAGAAACTGCAAGTTGCTTCTACTGTGAGAGAATTGGCTGTCTGGAGGGATATTGCCCGTGGGATGCTTGGGTGTTTTACCATCCTGTGGGAGGCTTCTCTTATGTCCCTGCACAAGAAACTGGAGGTGACAGACAGGGGCTCATTCCGCTCCCTGGATTCCCTGCCAGCACAAGGGTTTAGCCCAGGGGTCCCCAAACTAAGGCCCGGGGGCCGGATGCGGCCCTCCAAGATCATTTACCTGGCCCCTGCCCTCAGTTTTATAATATATTTTATATCATTTTTAATAATATAATATATTGTATATGCATATAATATTTATAATAATATTATAATTTTATACAATATAATACTAATAAAACCATATAATAATATTAATTATATGTTATATATTACATATAATATTACAGTATAGTGGTATAGTTCAATATAGTAATATATAATGCTAATATTGTGCTATGCTAATAATATAATATATTGTATGTACATACAGCTGCTCTGAGTCCCCTTTGGGGTGAGAAGGGCGGGATATAAATGTAATAAATAAATGTAGTAAATGAATAAATAAATAATTTTAGACTTAGGCTCTCCCAAAGTCTGAAATGACTTGAAGGCACACAACAACAACAGTCCTAATTCATTTGACTATCTCATTGGCCAGAAGCAGGCCCACACTTCCCATTGAAATCCTAATAGGTTTATGCTGGTTACAATTGTTTTCATTTTTAAATATTGTATTGTTCTTTCATTGTTGTTGTTTTGCACTACAAATAAGACATGCGCAGTGTGCATAGGAATTTGTCCTTTTTTTCCCCAAATGATAATTCGGCCCCTCCACAGTCTGAAGGATTGTGGACCGGCCCTCTGCTTTAAAAGTTTGAGGACCCCTGGTTTAGCCCATTGTACCAGAGGGCTCCTTATCTGATTTGATAATCTGGGTGATATGGAAGAGCAGAAGTGGCCTTTGTTTCTTACCTGCAGCTCCCGTGACTGGGCTTTCTTTGCAAGATTGTTCAAGAGGTTTGCGGTGGCCTTCCTGAGACTGAGAGAGTGTGACCTGCCCTAAACCAACAAATGTGTTTCCACTGCTGATCTGGAATTCAAATCCTGGTCTTTAGTCACAGGCCTTTTCCACACAGCTGTATAAATTTCCACAATATCTGCTTTGAACTGGATTATCTGAATCCACACTGCCATATATTCCAGTTCAAAGCAGATAATGTGAGATTTTATTCAGCTGTGTGGAAGGGGCCTCTGTTAACCCAGTTCAAAGCAGGTATTGTGGATTACCTTCCTTGATATTCTGGGTTATATGGGTGTGTGGAAGGACCCATAAGCTGGATCTACAGCAGCCATGGGCAAACGTTGGCCCTACAGGTGTTTGGGAGTTCAGAAGTCCCAAACACTTGGAGGGGTCGAAGTTTGCCCGTGCCTGATCTATACTGTCATATAACCCAGTTCAAAGCAGATAATCCGTATTATAAAGCAGTATAGACGGGCCACAGTCCCAACGCTCGAAGTGGCGACATCACGCTGGCCTTACAGAACTGTAAACGAGATGCATGTTTACCAAAGGAGTGGAAAGGCTGAAAAGGGTGGGCGGGAGGAGTAGAGGCGCCCCAGGGGGTTTATGGAGTCCCAGGCTGTGCATTACACGGGTCGACACTGACCCACATAATGCAGACCTTAAAGAAGCTCTATTTTCGAACCAATCCTGTGGCAGCGAAACGGCCGGTGGAGGCCGCGAGCTCCAAGGAGAGCTCCAGAGAGAGCGCGCGCGCCGAAAGAGTCCGTTACTTGGCCTTTTTTTTTTTGGCGGGAAAAGCGCCGCCGCGAAGAGGCTCGCGCGCTCCGCCACAGAAAGAGGCCTCGTTAGAATAATCACACTGTACTAATTAGCCCGACCGCTCATTCACAACCACATATGGATTGTTCTTTTTACCTCACATGATGCCATCTAAGCTCTCACACCCCAACTCCCCTCAGGTTCCTCTGAATAACCCACAGTGAGGAGAGTGGAGGGAAGCGGCTTCATCATACTAACCGAGGAGTCGGCCTCCATCTTCCTCCACACAAACGCAGGCACGTTCCGGGCACGCTGCTCCTTCCTCAGGCAGCGGGCGCAAAGCGAAGACGCGCCAGGCGAGCGGGCGGGCGCGGCAAACGCACGCTCTTTCCCCTGTATCTCCTGCTGGGCGAAGCAGGGCTTAAAGCTCTTGTTTAGAGTCACGGAGCAGACCGTGAAAGCGAGGTGGGCGGGGGATTTATTGGTTTCTCTTCCACCTCGAATTGTTAACACACATTTCCTATTGTTAACACACAGCTGTATAAAGTCCACATTGAACTGGAGCCCCACACAGCTGAATAAAATCCCACATTATCTGCTTTGAACTGGCTGTGTGGACACAGATATTCCAGTTCAAAGCAGATATTGTGCGTTATTCTACCTTGGTATTCTGGGTTATTTGGCAGTATGGAAGGACCTGAGGTTATATGACAGTGTGGATTTAGGGCCCTTCCACACTGCCATATAACCCAGAATATCAAGGCAGATGACCCACAATACCTGCTTTGAACTGGGTTATCTGAGTCCACGCTGCCATATAATCCAGTTCAATGTGGATTTTATACTGCTGTGTGGAAGAGGCCTAAGAGGTCTCAGGCCTAAGTCTCAGGCGCCATCTACACTGTCATATAAAATTCTGATTATCTGCTTTGAACTGGATTATATTAGTCTACACTGCCATATAATCCAGTTCAAAGCAGATAATCTGGGATCAGATCCTGGGATTTAGGGCAGTGTAGATCCAGCATTAGAAGTCACTCTTTTTGTCCAAGAATGAGCCTTGCATATTTGTGCTCACAATCTCTCACCCATTTTAGAGAGATCTAGATTTGAAAATGACTGGTTCCCTAAGGAAATTTTCTCTATAAACTTTCAGAATACTTTCCCCTTTGAACGAAATATTTTTATGATGATGATGAATTCCAGGATGGTAGCAGCAAAAATGAGAAATAATTACCGGTTGGACATCCCTTACCAGGTATTCCAAAATATTGAAAATCCAAAAGTGATAACATAGATGGCACTTTTGCATTCCGGTGGTTCAAACTTAGTTTCATGCACAAAAGTATTAAAAATATTATATAAAATTACCTTCAGGTGTATCAGATGTATATGAAACAGAATTCGAATTTTTAAATTAGATTTGGGCCCCATTTCCAAGGCGTCTCACTATGCAAATGCAAGTATTCCAAAATCAGGAAACAAAATCCAAAATTTCTCTGGTTAAAAACATTTTGGATAAGGCATACTCAATCTACAATGTATTGTACCATGAACATTTGTATTTTGCAATATTATGGTATCATCTTTTATGCATGCATTCATAGGAAAACATAGAGAGTTCAATTGCATAGAAAAACAATTTCTACGCAATTGGTAATATATATATTTGTGCGTCCCAAGTGGCAAAACGTATTCATTCCCCACTCCCAATATCACCTGCTAGGTAAATGCTGTACTGTGACATATCCAGATTGGTCCAGCAAATGAGCAAATATAGCTATAGTTATAGAACTGGATTTTCTTTTCCTCTTCTTCACTCATTACAGTTGCCAAATACATTTGAAGATGTTATCGATTTTTCCAGAGGGAGTGATCTTATACAGTAGAGTCTCACTTATCCAACATAAACGGGCTGGCAGAACGTTGGATAAGCGAATATGTTGGATAATAAGGAGGGATTAAGGAAAAGTCTATTAAACATCAAATTAGGTTCTGATTTTACAAATTAGGCCCCAAAACATCATGTTTAACAACAAATTTGACAGAAAAAGTAGTTCAATACACAGTAATGCTATGTAGTAATTACTGTATTTACAAATTTAGCACCAAAACATCACAATGTATTGAACACATTGACTACAAAAACATTGACTACTAAAAGGCTGATTGCTTGGATAATCCAGAATGTTGGATAAGCGAATGTTGGATAAGTGAGACTCTACTGTATTTGAAAGACAAGGCACATACGTTGGAAAATGAGGAAGAAGATAAGGTGTAAACAGTTATGCATTTTATATGTTATGCCTTGCAGTTTAAAGCCAGCTTGACGTAATGGTTTGAGTGTTGAACTATGACTCTGGAGACTAGGATTTCTCACTTGACTATAGAAACCCAATGGGTGACCTTGGGCAAGTCACACTTTCTCAGCTCCAGAAAAATCTGTCATACATTTGCATTAAGGTCAGCATATGTCAGAAACAACTTGAAGGTACACAACAACTAATCATGTAGTTTAAACCATTAATGTTAACTTTTTTCTCAGTACATCTCACCAATTATTTTATTCCAATATTTTTCCTCCACTTTCTACTATGCCAAAATCTCTGCTTGGCCATGATACAGTCTGTTCCTAAAAGTACGCTTTGCCCCCTTACTAGTGCAATTCATGGCACTTCCCTAAAGTTTCCTCCGACTTGTTAGTTAAAATGCCATCACATCTTTTCTTCCAAGCCTAGACCATCTTTGCATTAGATAGCATGAAACTTTGACCTCCGGCCACAGTGAAAAATGTGTTTATTTGATATACTTGGGAAAGAAATATGTGTCTATTTGACATGCTTGGGAAAGAAGACTCTCTTGACACTGCAGCCTTGTCCCTGCTGTTGCTGTCATTCATGCAGAGAAATTTGTTGTCCTGCAACAAGAATACTCAACTTTCGAGAGCGTAGATTCCTTCTACCCACCAACCCCAATATCCATCCATATCTTAAAGTACAAGGAGAGAGTCACACTCACCGCCACACAGTGCGAATCCTGTTCTACCCAAGAGCAGTTGTGGGGAGAGTATCTTATTCCCAACGCCAAAGCAGTAGGAGAAAGCAGCATTTGGCTCTTGGCTGCACTTCCATTCCCTTACTGCACTGGTTAGTTTTCTGACACCCATCGGCATTCCTCCTCCCCCTTCCTAGGTATCATTTTGTCAACAACTTTCTACTATGTGCCAACACACACACCACTGATGTCATATATGCATTTAGTTGACAGACAGGTGGGAGTGCCTTATTCCAGTCCTTCCCAGCCAGACACCCGATCTGCATATTATGCAAATTACTATAATTATGCCCATTATTTTATTTGTAGTAAATTTTATTTGTACTATATAAACTCAATACTACATCATGAAAAAAAATGAAAACAAAATCCACAAAAACAGAACACATGTCATGTCATAGTATAGGGCCATACTCTCAAGAGGGAAAAATAAGATCAAGTATCATTATCATGATTGCTTTAGGACACAAATAACCAGTCTTAGGGATGGCATATTCACAGATGATGCTCCAAATGGGTACATGCTGAGAATGACAGTAATATTTCACCAACTGGACAGCATGATAACCTCACAAATAGTCCTTCAACAAGATATTAGTAAGAAAGAGCAATGCAAATATTTATAGCAGTCTCTGTGCAATGACTCTGTGAATGAAGAAGTATTAAAGGCTTCACTCAACTACACATAGCAAAATCTTTATATCTTTTCTTCCTTTTGTATTTATAAATTGCTTTTCTTCTCATCAGAGCTCACTCAACTAGAGAAGAACATGAAAAGAATATACATTGAAATAGCATTAATATTTTTGGGAAAGAACTGTAATTAAGCAATTACTTAGGGTAAAGGTAAAGGTTTTTCCCTGACATTAAGTCCAGTCATGTTCGACCCTGGGGGTTGGTGCTCATCTCCATTTCTAAGCCGAAGAGCCGGCGCTGTCCGTAGACACCTCCAAGGTCATGTGGCTGGCATGGCTGCATGGAGCACCGTTACCTTCCCGCCGGAGCGATACTTATTGATCTACTCACATTTGCATGTTTTCGGACTGCTAGGTTAGCAGAAGCTGGGGCTAACAGCGGGCGCTGACTCCGCTCACCAGATTTGAACCTGAAACATTTCTGTCCGCAAGTTCAGTAGCTCAGCGCTTTAACACGCTGTACCATCGGGGCTCCTAAGCAAATACATGTGATAATGTATATCTTCAAAGATTGTTTACAGTTGAACCATGCTAACAGGCATTGTAATTACAGGCAGTCCTCAAGTTGTGGACCAGATAGGTTATGTAGTTTGTTCTTAAGTTGAATTTGTATGCAACTCCAGCCCAATATATATATTGCTATCCAAAGCAAATATTCGCTTTGGATAGCAAAGGGAAGGGTCAACACCTCTGTAGTGTTTGTCTTGCTGTCTGTGCCCCATTCAGAAAATTCCACCTCACTTTCTGTCCCCGTGACAATTGGATTTTGAAAAAAATTGGCTCGTTGTGGAAATAAGGATTGGTGGTAAAGCTTCAGTGGAGACACCTTTTCTCCATGAAAACTCTTCCAGGAGAGAATTTGCCTTCAGAGAGGTAGATTTCTCTCACTTCCTGTTGTCTCACCCACATCTGTAACTATTAGTCGTTTGTATGTCGGATGTTTGTAACTCGAGGAGTGCCTGTATTGTAATTTTATTGGCATTTCAAGCTATGTTGTTTTCAAAAAGAAAGATCTAAAGGATCAATTAGCAAACAATAAAAATGTTTCAGTCTATTGTTCATTTCTTTATTTGTATGTGTGTGTAATGTAGACATTACATACAACTACCCAACATTTCTGTCATAACCTGGATCATACAACCCAATTTAATATGAAAATAAAATACACATTTGTAGATGTGGCTGACACTTTTTTTCAAATACACATTTATTTCGAATACATTTCAAATACCTGTGTGTAGATGTGGCTGAAACTTGTTTTGCTGCACTTTATAGTACAGTAAAATCAACATGGCCTTCTAAGCAATTCAAGCTGTAGTTGTATATTCATGTACAGACCAAAAAAATCTTAGAGCTGATTGATAAACTGAACATGTAAGGACACCATAAAACTTATCCCTTTCACATGGTGTTGTTGTCGACCGCGTTTTTAGGGGATCGAGCCCCTTAAGGAGAGAGCCGATCCGGTCCTGAGAGAACGGACCTTGGCGGAGCCAATAGGAGAATATGAGCCGCAATACAACCTGAAGCCGAAATGAAGAAGGTCCGCCAAAGTTGAAGGAAAATCCGCCAAGGAGTCTTTATTGAGCGATTCAGCTGAAAAGGACTCTAGTAGTGATCATTCAGTCTACTAGGGTACCATATAATCAAAATAAAGCCATATTTATACAATGTTTCAGTCTGACAGCCCCTTGAATTTCCCGCCCCGCTCCCCCGCCCATCTGATCGCGGATAGGCTAGAGGGTTGAACGAGGCGGGCTTTCGTTTCCCGCCTTGCTCTGCTGGCCCAATAGGGAGCTGCTTTTTGTCCCCACTCGAGCCAATCAGGGAGGAGAAGGCGGGAGTTATTGAAACAATGAAGTGACAGGGCAGGAAATATCATATTAATTCCTGCTAGACCGATTTCTAAAGGGATTAATGACAGCAATCAAGGGTTCCTGTCACGTATACAGATTTTAGATATGCCTTGGGGTGTCAGAGGTGGAAGTAAGGATGGGTGGTAATGAGCCATATTTACAGGCTCTGCAGGGCGCCTTCCTGAGGTGTCCTGGTTTTTCCTTTGGGTGAGATATGACAATGTTTGCCTTGGGGGCGAATCACCTTTTGTTTTTGGGAAGGGGAAGCCTGGGTCATAGGAGCTGGGATGGGTTCTAGGGTTCAGGTTGAGTTCAGAATATTTCCTATTTGATTTCATGACTTGACAATTATATGAAATAAAATGAAAAATAAAACAAAGTTGGAATATAAACCCTGCTGGGAAAAATACATATTTTCCGGGGATCCCAAAGAGTACAAATACATATAGGCAGACAGATAGATTTCATGGAAATAAGGGAGAATCCATAAAAGTGAGTTACATTGCATAAAGGGGAATCATGAGTGATATAAACAATTGAAAATATTTGATAAGAACGAAGTTCATAACATCTGGAGAACCCAATATGGAAATTCATAAAAGTGGAGTTTTAGCAGCATGATTTTACAATTCATGAAGTTGTTATCTCTTGCCTCAGAGTGCAGGGATAATCCACAGTAAACTCCAGTAAAAAGTCTCAATCACCTTCTACTATAAATATATGGAATATAGAACATAAAGTCTTGATTTTTGAACTATCTTTTACAAAGTCCTGGGGGGGGGGGAGGGTGGTCATCTCGATCACAGTGTAATGCATTATCCACTGTCCCTTTTAGTGCCAAGGATATAACTCTGACTTAATTTGGACACTAGATTAACGTGTCAAACATCCAGGCAATCCAGATTACAGTCTGATATATAATGTGTGTTTAGTAAGATAAGATAACAAAGTAGAGCCAAAAAGAGAAAGAGTCTAAGAAAAAAGGAACACAAACATAGCAGAAGAAATAGCGTAGAGAAGAAAGCAAGAGGACTCATAGAAAAAATAACCCCACAAAATCTAGCTCGTAAATATTAAAATACCACAAAATATGCTATGAAAACAAACACTATAAATATTATAGAGTGAGACCAATTGAAAGGTCAGACTAATAGCAGTCTGAACTTAGAATGAAATCTAACATATGTTGTCCTTTCTAGATAAGGAAGATTTGACCAAATAAAGACAGAAGACGAAGTGTAAACAGAATCAAAATACTAGTAAAATTTCCAGCACTTTTAAATAAAAATGAAAAAAGAGAAAGAAAGACTACCCAAGAAAGGAAAATGTATCAATCCAAGAACAATCAATACATAACAGCATGGTTTAATATTAAGAAATTGCAGGCGGAGATGCGAATCAAATAGCAAAAATGTCAACTGATGAAAAAAACTAAAATAAAGAATGGGACAGCATTTGAAAGGAAGAACACAACTAGAGAAAACATGATGGCGTTAAAGATCAACCAAGTGTGATGAATGAAGTCTACAAAACCTAGGAGGCACCGGAGAAACAGACACAAACGCAAACACATTTCTGTGAAAGGGGTGGGTGGGTGAGGACATGTTTCCAAAGGAAGTGATAATGGATAAACTGCAGCTCTGATAGACATGAAGCAATACTGCTGCGTGTGGAAAAAAGAGAAGAATATGGGAATCATTATATCAACATCTATAAGTGATAAGGCAAAAAAGGACAGCTGGGCATTGAGCAGCTGTTGTTTTTCTGGCACTGGTATGAGCAGGTAGCTTGTGGCTCTAGACTATGTACTGAATATATTCAACCATAAGTTGATCTCAAGGGCAGGTTTTGGCTTCCAAAATTATGGAATTTGCTATGACCTGTGGAAAAGTCAAGGATAAAACATAGGGGGCATATAATGGAAGATCTAAAGTAGTGGTTCCCAACCTTTTTCTGACCAGGACTACTTTGATTTTTTTTTTTTGGTGTTAGCAGGGACCACAAGGTTCAAGAATAATAAACTGTGTTAATCTGAAGATAAACTTACATTAAAACTTTTAATATATTTGTTAAACTGAATAGTAACATGAATTGAGTACTATTATAAAAAAGAAAAATTTTAATAGAAAATTAAATTCAGTTTGCATCAATGTTATTTTTGAGTTTGAATCTTCTTTACAAGTTGTGTAATCCTGGCGCTACAGTAGAGTCTCACTTATCCAACCTTCGCTTATCCAACATTCTGTATTATCCAACGCAGTCTGCCTTGTTGTTGTAGCCAATGTTTTCAATACATTGCGATGTTTTGGTGCTAAATTAGTAAATACAGTAATTACTACATAATGTTACCGTGTATTGAACTGCTTTTTCTGTCAATTTGTTATAAAACATGATGTTTTGGTGCTTAATTTGTAAAATCATAACATAATTTGATGTTTAATAGACTTTTCCTTAATCCCTCCTTATTATCCAAGATTTTCGCTTATCCAATGTTCTGCCTGCCCGTTTATGTTGAATAAGCGAGACTCTACTATAATTTTATTGCTCAAAGCTACACGCATACCATCACTTATTTTAAATAGATTCCTGGACTTGTTTTTAATCACCAGCAAAGCAGAAGACCTTTGTTCATATAAATAAGATGTGGAGAAGAGCATAAGATAGCGCAAGACGATTCCTGGAATTTTAGTATAAAAATTGCTTTTTTACACCAAAACTCCTCAAGAGAATCTGATTTGAATGTGTCCTTGCAGTTTCTATCATTTTGACATTCAACGAGCCCTTCCTGAATTTCTTCTGAAACCTCTCCAATTTCAATACAGTAGAGTCTCACTTATCCAACATAAACGGGCCGGCAGAATGTTGGATAAGCGAATATGTTGGATAATAAGGAGGGATTAAGGAAAAGCCTATTAAACATCAAATTAGGTTATGATTTTACAAATTAAGCACCAAAATATCATGTTATACAACAAATTTGACAGAAAAAGTAGTTCAATAAATGGTAATGCTATGTAGTAATTACTGTATTTACGAATTTAGTAACAAAATATCATGATGTATTGAAAACATTGTCTACAAAAATGCATTGGATAATCCAGAACGTTGGATAAGCGAGTGTTGGATAAGTGAGACTCTACTGTAATCATTAAATAAGTCAAAAATTAATATGAATATTGAGGACTCATGGTCAATAAAACTACTTGAACTATCAAATCATTAAACAGCAAAATAGAATCACTGACACAGTCGAGCAAGACAAAATAATGTTTGCGACTGACGCTGAGTGGTGTGAATACGTGACATGTTACATCGATTGCTTGCCCACCCCCCCGGCCTCCCATGCTTTTCTGACATCCTACTCACCGGTGCTGTCCACGTAGCAACAAATTAATTAACATGAATAAAGGTTTACATTTGTAATGTTTTGTGGGCCATATTTTAGTTCTTGCTGAACAGTGGTGGTTCGCAGACCACTGGTTGAGAATCACTGATGTAAAGCAAAGAAAAACAATGCCAAAGAAGTGACAAAATTCCAGCAGTGTTCACCCCAACGATTGGATCGATGGCAAGGGAACTAAATTGTGACTTTGTGAAGTGTAGCAGGCTTGCTTTGGACTGCTTCCATGTGTACATACTTCTTACAAAACATGCTGAGAGGGGGGGGGGGAAAGCCCATGTTGGGGAAGAAAGAAAAAAGAAGCCAAAGCTGTTGGAAAGTCATTAGACCCTATCCCTGCTCCTCAGGGGTGGAGGATCATGAAGCACAAACAATACAGCATAGAGGATTAAGGAAAAAGAGTTACATTCATTCAGATAAGGCAATAAAAAAGACAAATGCATCTAAATGACAAATTTCTTTCCTCAAGGCTGTGCTTTCTGTTTCACACCATCTTAACACTGCTAACCTCTGAATGAAAATAAGCTTTATCTAATATGCATTCAGAACATGTTATGATGGTATGACATCCCTATAATTAATCCTAGTTGAGAACAGCTACATATGTTAGTTAGCTCTTTAAACATGGCTTCATTCCCCCCTCCTTTTACCATTTATATAGAGATTGGGATGAAATTGTACAAACATCTCAGCTCTGGAATATACAATATGGTCTGAATGTATTATTTATTTATTTATTTACAGTATTTATATTCCGCCCTTCTCACCCCGAAGGGGACTCAGGGCGGATCACATTATAACACACATAGGGAAAACATTCAATGCCCATAAACACATCAAACAGAGACTGAGAGACACACGCAGAGGCAAGTTAACGTTCTTCTGAGGGGATGTTCGATTCTGGCCACAGGGGGGAGGAGCTGCTTCATCATCCACACTGACGGCACTTCCTCATTCCAGGTCGTAAATTAGTTATTCTTGCCTCCCCACTTTTATAAGTGGTACCTTATCTCCTACTTGATAGATGCAACTATCTTTCGGGTTGCTAGGTCAGCAACGAGCAGGGGCTATTTTTTATTTTTAATTGACGGGTGCTCACCCCGCCACGGGCTGGCCTCGAACTCATGACCTCATGGTCAGAGTGATTTAAGGCAGCTGCTCAACAGCTGCGCCACAGCCCGGCCCCATGTACTGTGAACCATGCACTTCAGTTTAAAATACTACTTGCACAACAAAGGAGAATAGTTGGTCATACTGTACAATTACCAGTAGCAAGCACACGCACAAACATCAAGCCATAATCCTAGAATACTAATGTTTGCATCAAGAACAGCAGCATTTAAAAATTAGTCATGCAAAAGTCTCTCTTGATGACTAAAAATGGACAAATTACACTATGTAACAAAATTTGAAAAATAAATGTCTGTTTCTGGTTTGAAAGTCTTTTTTTCTGTTTAATTTGAAAGTTGTTGTTATAATCCATGATGAGGAGATCAAAGATTTGGGGGTCTTGCTAGAAATGGAGACCTGCACAAGACCCCAGAAGGAGGGTTGCGCAACATCTGGTGAGCTTGCAAGAAGCAAATAAAGATTTCCCTATTTCCCAATAAAAGGTTCACCAAGTTTGAAGCAAAGTCCACTGAGTTTATTATGGTCCAGCTGGAGCAGGATGACGGTCGCAATAAGTTGCAAGAAGAACTGGCATACCATTACACAGAAAAATACTTTTTATACTTTTGCATTTTGAATTTCCCACTCCTGCCCACCCGACCGGCTTTGCTCTGATTGGCCAGGGGAGGCCCTGATGTCAGAAGCCAGGAGGAGCGGTCTGGGGGCTCGCACGCCTCAACCAATGAGAGTGTGAGCCCCGCCTGTGACGTCTCTCCTTGGCTAGCCAATGGGGGAGATGGAGGTGCGACAACAGGAGAAACAAAGGCAATCATATGCTGAAGAAGGATTAATGAGTGACCCTATGTTAGGTCCATTGTCAAGCCGCCCAACGAGAGCCTCAGGGCCCTGCTAGCCGGACCTGTCTACTGACATACTGATTGGAATAACAAATCCTTTGAATCGGGTCTGAAACCTGGATGTTAGTTCTATTGTCAAATTAGGCTTGTGCAATTCGTCTGGAGGGTGATCCAATTTTGGCATCTGAATCTCGTTGGCCATCCAGATCCATTTTTTTGGGAGCATCCCGAAAATAGGCTAATAGAAATATCTATTTTCGGCTAGGCAGCTGAAAGATCTGGGAAGATACGGCCAATTGATGGCAATGGGGAACTTACAAGGATTCCATTTTTGGAATCCTTTCTTTTCTTCCTTTCAAGGGAGTCTGGGTTTCAGTAACAGGATTAAGAAAGCACCCTTCCTGGGACCCTTTCCTTTCTTCCTTTCAAGGGAGTCTGGGTTTCAGCAATGGGGTTAAGGAAGCAGTGCGTAAGACACATCACAGCATTCTATTTAGATTGGCCCAACAGACAGAGTTCACAGGGAAATCCCATGCAAGCAGCATGTGGCAGCCTCTTCATGTGCGTGATACCGAATATGAGAGGAGGAGTCGTGATCGACTGCCACATGGTCCCATAATGGACAAAAAAGTGATGGCTGGACCCTTACCGTTACTATCATCTGGCCAAGCCGAACAAGCCAGATTGGGAACCAACCACTCCGAATCCGTGCACATGCCTACTATAAATGCCTCCAAAACGAGGCACAATTTATTTATTTATCCTATTTATACCCCGCCTTTCTCACCCTGAAGGGGACACAAGACTTCTTCAGAGCTCCAGGCATAAGTGTGATGCACCAAGAACTGCGGAGAAGCCTCATACTTCAGTCCAAAGGTGTTTACAGTAAGTTTTAGAGTGAAACAGGGGGCAGGCAGACAGTATTCATATGAACTGATACAGATGGGTATCTAGCCAACCCTCACCAGAAAGGCAGGGTTTCACCACAACCACCCCCCGATGTGGCTTGCAAATGCAAGTAAAATTGGTGTTTAGAAACACCACTTCCACTTGCATTTGGACCAGTTAGAAGGGTCCTGAAATCTTGAGGCAGTGGCCAGAAGGCATTGGCACAGCTGAGCTAGCTGGACTGATGGTATGACTGGGCAAAAACTCCTAGATTTCCTTCCAAAGTTAATTGCCAAAGCATCATCTGCTCTCAGAGGGGTAGTGATATAGTTGTCAGTGTTGGGTGTCATCTTGGACTCCACAAGTCTCCAATCCCTAATGAGTAGCTAGACCAAGAAAACAGAATTGGAATGAGGGTCTCCTTTCTCTATTACTTTGCATGCCTTCCTAGAAGGGGCTTTCTGTCTCTACTCCTGTCTTCCTGTTTGCTACTATCTCCTCCCCCCCATTTGAAGATGTAGACATGTGATCTCTTTGAAGTACGAAGTAACTTCCTCTCTATTGCCATTTTGATAGGTCCTAGGCTTCAACAATGTGGTCAGCCTCCATATTCTCTTCTCTTCTGCCTTTTGTCTCCTCCTGTAAGGATGCATCTTACCATTGTCCCGGCAAGATGTAGCTGCATGCATATTTCCTGATATCTTTACCTTTTGCCTTTCTTAGAATATGAAATTTAGAAAGTTAGTTAGCTCCAAAAACTTTCCTATCCAGAATGTATTTCTTTTACTTGAATAAATACTTTTGAACTTACATTTTTGGCTCTGCAATCCTGTGCCATCCTAAGCAACAGAAGCTTATCCCAGCAAACCACAGAGAGGTTTCTGCTGATTATGAAGTGTGCTTCTAGCTCTCTGCTATATTTTGGTGGAATCAACCCAAGAGAGGGTTATTTTTTTTGAGTCTAGCTGCTCATAGAATTCTGTAGTAAATATTACTGTGACTAAGCTGGATTTTTTTCTCTGCACTCGCCATTCTTAAGTATTCAACATACTGTAAAGCGACATTCCTCAACCTTTCAATTTGCTTTTTCTTTATGATGCATCTTCATTTCATACTGGAGTGTTACAGTCTGCTACCCAAATAAAGAAACGAGAAAAAGAAACTCAAGGCTCTCTTCTTTCTGAGATTCAAGTTTAATAGAGATCAACCATTGGATGTGTTACAAAACCTTTACAAGGATGGTGAGTTTCAATAGTGAAGCACTAAGAGAAAGAGTTTTCTTTCAAGGACAGGTTGTTCCTATACTATCGATGGAGACTGAAACTCTGGCTTACAGCTTTTAGTATAGTAATATAAAAGGTAAAGGTAAAGGTTTTCCCTGACATTAAGTCCAGTCATGTCTGACTCTGGAGTGTGGTGCTCATCTCCATTTCTAAGCTGAAGAGCCAGCATTGTCCGTAGACACCTCCAAGGTCATGTGGCCGGCATAACTGCATGGAGCGCCGTTACCTTCCTGCCGGAGCGGTACGTATTGATCTACTCACATTGGCATGTTTTCGAACTGCTAGGTTGGCAGGAGCTGGGACTAACAGCGGCCGCTCACGCCGCTCCCGGGACTTGAATCTGGGACCTTTCGGTCTGCAGCTCAGTGCTTGAACACACTTTGCCACAGGGGCTCCTTGTAGTAATATAATACACGTTAATTCAACTAGAATTAGACTAGGAAGCATCTTTTGAAAGAAACATTCTTTAAATTGTTGAATTATTCTTGCATTCTTTCTTACAATGTGGTTCAATAGCAAATGCTTCTGATTGAAAGTGTGGGATTGCTCCATTGACATCATACCTTATTGATGGCTGTTTGTATGGGCCTAAAGAGATGTGCATGATATGCACATACATACCCAATCCTATAGTGCCTTTGAGGCATCACCATTATAGGTTGAACAATGCTTTATTTGGAATTCCAAAATACCCCAAAATCCAAAAGTGTGTGGCTGAAGCAGTATCACTTTTGCTTTCTGATGAATCAATATATGCAGACTTTGATGTATGCACAGAATTATTAAAATACTGTTTATAATATCACCTTCAAGAAAATGCATAAGGTATATAGGCAACATACATTCCATGTTTAGACTTGGGTTCCATCTCCAGGATATTCTATTATGGTCCCAAGCATTTTGAATAAGCCATACCCAACCTGCATTTAGCCTAGACACAATTGTGGGGAGGGGGAGTGCTCTGATGACAATGGTGCAGTGAATATCTGTTGGGTTTACGTTTCAACTGCAAAATAAGATCAAGCATCTTGGATTGATTAAATAGGATTCAGACTAAAACTCAGAATGGATTTATTGCCACTAGGAACCACTAGCTGTCACTGGATATGACCTTTACACTTCTAAAAAGCTTCATGTGTTTGGCATAAAAAGGAATGCTCTGCTGTAATTCAGTAAGCAACTGGAGGCGGGAAAAGATAAGTAACCATTGTCAATTTTCACAGTACATATGCAGATGGATATTGTCTGCCAGAAAGATCTGCATTAGGGCCTTTCAACAAAAAGATTAATGAAATGCGTAGAAAATTGAATGAAGAATGAAATGGCAAAATTATGACACCAACTAATTTAGATCAATTAAGTTTGAACAATAATCTGTGAACAGGAGCAAAAAGAGCTAAGAAAATGGAAAAAACCAAGACAGGAATGTTAATGTTGAAAAATGCTAATGGTGAGTCTAGAAGGAATATTCTTAATTATACTTCTACAGCATTCATTAGGTAAAGGTAAAGGTTTTCCTCTGACATTAAGTCTGGTCGTGTCCGACTCTGGGGGTTGGTGCTCATCTCCATTTCTAAGCTGAAGAACCAGCGTTGTCCGTAGACAACGCCAAGGTCATGTGGCTGGCATGACTGCATGGAATGCCATTACCTTCCCGCCGGACTGGTACCTATTGATCTACTCACATTTGCATATTTTTGAACTAGGTGGGCAGAAGCTGGGGCTAACAGCAGGAGCTCACCCTACTCTCTGGATTCGAACCACCAACTTTTCGGTCAGCAAGTTCAGCAGCTCAGCAGTTTAACCCTCTGTGCCACTGGGGGCTCCACAGCATTCATTTATGAAGAAGATTCTGCCACTTTGAATGAAAGATTAAACTGTGGATAGCAATGGTGTGCTACAATAAACATAGGAGAGAAAACCCCAGAAATTGTATTTAAGAGTAGACAAAAAGGAGTAACTGCATCCTCCTCTTTATCTGAATTTCCCAAGTTATGGCATGCGAAGGGATAAAGAGAACTGTTGTAATAATCAATTCAGAGAAATAGAAGATGGCAATAAAAAAGGAAGAACATAAGTCCCTTCAGGGAGAGAGGACGGGTTATAAATAAAGTTTTATGTTGTTGCTGTTGTTGCTGTTGTTGTTGTTGTTGTTGTTGTTGTTGTTGTTGTTGTTGTTGTGTTGTTGAAGGCTTTCATGGCTGGAATCACTGGGTTGTTGGGAGTTTTCTGGGAGGTTTGGCCATGTTTCAGAAACATTCTCTCCTGACGTTTCGCCCACATCTATGACAGACATCCTCAGAGGTTGTGAGGTCTGTTGGAAACTAGGCAAGTGGGGTTTATATGTCCGTGGAAGGTCCAGGGTGGGAGAAAGAACTTGTCTGTTTGAGGCAAGTGTGAATGTTGTAATTGGCCACCTTGCAAGGCCATTCAATGCTAATCAAGGAGGCCAATTGCAACATTCACAGTTGAAAGGATAGCCAATTGGTTTAGGGAACAACCATCTGAAGATGAACCTATAATTTTAAAAAGTGAAAACTGTATTGAGAGCAGTTGGGGAAAATAAATCACCAGAAATAGACAGCAGATCAACAAAGCTGCTGCTGCTGCTGCTGCTGCTGCTAATAATAATAATAATAATAATAATAATAATAATAATAATAATAATAACCCCTCCGCAGGTGCCACCTTGACGTGGTGGGGGGGCTTACCTGCTCCAATGATGACTGAGGGCTGTGCTGGCGGTAGTGTAACTACCGGCAGGTCCAACCAAGCCAGAGAGGCCTCAGCTGAGGAGCACAACCAAGAGCACCTAACCCATTAGCATTATGGAGAATCAAACCCAAACGAAGTCTATACTGGCTCGGTCGTCGCCCAGGATAAAAAGGACCGCGGTGGATGCTGCTGATTCTGGACATCCATCGACAAGTGGGCTACGGAATCATCAAAACCCAAATGAGCAGTCACAGAAGCGGCAGAAATACACAATGCCAGAAAACCGCACAATTATGAAATGCTACTACAAATCTGAACCTCAAAGGCGTGGCTACCAAAAAAGGATGCATCAACTGTGGAAACAAGAGGACCCTGACTCACAGATAACAGAACCCCGACTGGCTGACCAACGAAGATTCATAATCAGAAACAAAGTGTTCAGTGAAGTTGAACTTGAAGAAATCCAGAAAATTTGCAAAGTAAATCACCATCAGACCACAGCACAGACAGCAGCAGAGACTCCAGCAACACTTGGAATGGTGGAACAGACTGAACCAGAAGAAAGAGTGGAGCTTTTGCAAGAATTTGAAGAACCAGCACTTGAAACACCCGTTGAACCACCAGGAACCTTGACAGCAAGACAACAAGAGCTCAAGGATAAGATCGTGGCTCATGCTGCAGCAAATGCAATAAGAAAGCGGCCCCCAACTCTAAAAACAGTGCCCAAGAGACAACTGGCACCTCTCATGAAAGATGTGAATACAGTACTCTCCACTGTCCAAATAACATCAATTGAACAAACAAACCAGTATGCCTACAGTGCAGCAGTGATAGTAACAGAAGAGCTTGGGCTCCTACAACCAAGGCAGCCCCAAAGAAAATCGACTGGAAAACCAAAGTGGAAGGTCAGGCTGGAGTTGAAAATCAAAAAGCTTAGATCAGATGCAAGTAACCTGAAAAATATGAAAGAGACGAAACTGAAGAATGACAAAATCAAGCAATACCTGATCCGAAAGTACTGGCTGAACACCAGAAAAATTGAAGAAGCTTTGGAGATCGTGAAAGAACAAATTACAGCAACAGCCAGAAAAATTGAAAGGTATGAAGCCAGAATCATCCAGTACAGACAAAATCAACTGTTTCAATCAGACCAAAGACGGTTCTACCAGAGTCTGAACCAAACAACAGACACAGTAACCATAAAACCAGAGAAAACTGCAACAACGAAGTTCTGGAAAGAACTTTGGGAAAACAATAAAAACTACAACAAAAACGCTGGGTGGATAAAGGAGTTTGAAGGAAAATTCTCACAGAACAAAATGGAACTGATGGAAATAACAACTGAAATGATCAGCAAACGAGTGCAAAAAGTCAAGAACTGGACATCGCCTGGTAGTGATCAACTTCATGGATTTTGGCTCAAACATCTGATTAGTTTACATGGAAAAATGGCCCAACAATTCAATGAGATGATGCAGAAAGGAAGTATCAGTGAATGGCTAACAACTGGAAGAACATACCTGATATAAAAGGATCCAACAAAAGGAGCAGCACCAGGAAACTACAGGCCAATAACGTGTCTGCCCACTATGTTTAAACTACTGACTGGCATCATAGCTGACAGAATTCAAGACTATCTTGAAGAAAAAAAACATCTTGCCAGATGAACAGAAAGGCAACAAACGGAAAAGCAGGGGCACAAAAGACCAGTTATTGATTGACAAAATGATCCTGGAGAACTGTAAGAGCCGAAAAGCTAATCTTCACATGACGTGGATTGACTACAAAAAGGCCTTTGACTCACTCCCACACAGCTGGATCATCAAGTGCCTGGACGCCATCGGGATTTGTAAAAACGTTGGCACCTTCATTGAAAACATGATGGAGCACTGGAAAACTGAACTGTTTGTTGGAAATGAAAGCTATGGACTTGTCAACATCAGGAGAGGAATTTTCCAGGGAGATTCATTGTCCCCTCTGCTTTTCATTATTGCCATGATCCCTCTGTCAACAATCTTACAAAAAACAAATCTCGGCTATCAAATATCTAAGAATTCTCACAAAATTTCACATTTGATGTACATGGATGACCTGAAGCTATATGGGAAAACGGAAACTGAAATCCAGTCTCTGACCAACACTGTCCGAATTTTTAGCCCTGATATCAACATGGAGTTTGGTTTGGACAAATGTTCGACAGTGGCATTGAAGAAGGGAAAAATCATTGAAATTGAGGGCATAAATATGCCCAATGGCCAAAAAATAAAGTGTCACCAGCCAGAGGCCTATAAATATCTGGGCATACTACAGCTGGACAACATCAAGCATGAACATGTGAAAACTGTGGTCAGCAAAGAATACACACAAAGGGTCAGAAAAATTCTCAAAAGCAAGCTCAATGGAGGCAACACCATCAAGGCCATAAACACCTGGGCCATACCTGTCATAAGATATACTGCTGGCATTATAAATTGGACACAGGTGGAACTGGACAATTTGGACAGAAAAACAAGAAAACTCACCCTCGCAGTGATGTTGACCGGCTATATCTGCCTAGAAGATCAGGGGGCAGAGGACTCTTACAAGTAAAACAAGCAGTCAAAGAAGAAGAACATGCCCTGGCAGAATATGTCAAGCAAAGTGAAGAACCTGCTTTGATTGAAGTCAAAAATCAGAAACTCCTCAAAACACAGCAGACAAAAAACCAGTACAAGAAAACCGCACTACAAACTAGAGCTGACAGCTGGCACAACAAAACACTGCATGGAAAGTTCCTTGACAAAATTGAAGGAAAAGCTGATAAGGAGAAGACCTGGCTCTGGCTCACGAATGGACCCTGAAGAAGGAGACAGAAGGCCTGATCCTTGCAGCCCAGGAGCAAGCCATCAGGACAAATGCAATTAAGGCCAAGATTGAAAAATCAGCTGATGACCCAAAATGCAGACTGTGCAAGGAAACCGACGAAACCATTGATCATATCCTCAGCTGCTGTAAGAAAATCGCACAGACAGACTACAAACAGAGGCACAACTATGTGGCCCAAATGATTCATTGGAACTTATGCCTCAAGTACCACCTCCCAGCAGCAAAGAACTGGTGGGATCACAAACCTGCAAAAGTATTGGAAAATGAGCACGCAAAGATACTGTGGGACTTCCGAATCCAGACTGACAAAGTTCTGGAACACAACACACCAGACATCACAGTTGTGGAAAAGAACAAGGTTTGGATCATTGATGTTGCCATCCCAGGTGACAGTCGCATAGATGAAAAACAACAGGAAAAACTCAGCCGCTATCAGGACCTCAAGATTGAACTTCAAAGACTCTGGCAGAAACCAGTACAGGTGGTCCCGGTGGTGATGGGCACACTGGGTGCTGTGCCAAAAGATCTCAGCCGGCATTTGGAAACAATAGACATTGACAAAATCACCATCTGCCAACTGCAAAAGGCCACCCTACTGGGATCTGCACACATCATCAGAAAATACATCACACAGTCCTAGACACTTGGGAAGTGTTCGACTTCTGGTTTTGCGAAACGAAATCCAGCATATCTATCTTGTTTGTTGTGCCATACAACGTCGTTGTGTTGATAATAATAATAATAATAATAATAATTTGCTGTGGACTCATCTTGTTGTGTTTCAAATAATAATAATTTTATTTCTTGCCTGCTTCTCCTTGTGGCTCGAGCGGGTTTACAGCATATAGAGATCCCAGGAAATAGTCCCCAAATGTAGATCCCAGGAGATTGTCCCCACTGCTGCCATACCTGCAAAGATCCGGATTTTTCAATAAGATCCGGACCTTTGCAGCTATCTTTTAAACTTGGACTAAACCTGGTTAATCAACAACAACAACCCCCTTTTAAGTCCCAAACTTGACAATGGTGGAATTCATCATCACCATCATCTACAACACTGAAATTATTTTTTAAAAACATCTAAAATGAACATATAAAAATTAAATCTGACATACTTGACCAAAATGTTAATATTCTCAGGTGAATGGCAGTCTTAAATGTTCAATCTGTTCAACCCAAAGAATGTGAAAATACAGCATTTAGTTGTGAAGACTAGAGCTTTATGAATGTCTCGTGAAACAGCACTAGAGGGCAATCTTGTTTCTGAAATGCTTCTTCATATCTGTTCTTCCACATTGTTTTTCATATAGATAAACTCATTCTGTTTTAAATGATCTCACCCTTCAGACCTGCAAAGACCTACAGAAAGAAGTTTCTGTCCCGCTCATGAAATTTAGAAACTGCTGTATATGGATTTTCATTTTGTAGCAGAATGAGATGGAGAGTGAAAAGTCAAAGCACGTTCTTATATAAGGCTAATAATGGAAATCCATGTATTTAACTATATATTTCACTGGTTTCAAAGTGACTTGAGTCCATATTGTGTTTAGGCAGTTTGGACTGAAGTTTAAGCCCTACGATTGTTCATTCATGTGTTGCATCTGCAATATTATACAAATATACGTTGGATAGGAAAGTATGTTTTCTTAGAAGAGTTTCTCTTCTACTTGGTATCTTAACCTCAAACAGATAACTCTTGTGGGAATGATTGCTGAGCAAAGCTGAGACAAAACAGTATCTGGGGAAAAAAGGATATCAATATTTTTGAGAAAACCTCAGGATTCGCAACAGCACAGGAAAATATAAAAACAACCACTAAGGCCCCTCCTACACTGCTATATAATCTGGATTATCAAAGCATATTATATGAGTCTACACTGCCATATAATCCAGTACAAAGCAGATGATCTGGATTTTATTTGGCAGTGTAGAAGGGGCCTGTGGAAACACTTGTTACCCATGGGACAGTATAAAAGGGCTGAGTAGCCTCAGTATGCCACAATGGGATGTAGAGTGGAAAGGGAAAAAGCAAAAATTGAAACTGTAGGTGTGTGTGTGTGTATGCTAAATCTCTTGCTCTTACCCCCAAAATATTGCCTTAAAGCAACGTTTCTCAACCTGGGGGTCAGGACCCCTGGGTGAGTTGTGAGGGGGGTTTCAGAGAGGTCACCGAAGATTATCAGAAAACACATATTTCTGATGGTCTTAGGAACCCAAATCCCTTCATTATTTTCTGTTGGTCATGGGGGTTCTGTGTGGGAAGTTTGGCCCAATTCTGTCGTTGGTGGAGTTCAAGGGACTAAATGGATTATAGGCAAACTATAAATCCCAGCAACTACAACTCCCAAATGTCAAGGTCTATTTTCCCTAAACTCCACCAGTATTCACATTTGGGCATATTGAGTATTCGTGTCAAGTTTGATCCCGATCCATCATTGTTTTGAGTCCACAGTGCTCTCTGGATGTAGGTGAACTACAACTCAAGGTCAATGCCCACCAAATCCTTCCAGTATTTCCTGTTGGTCATAGGAGTTCTGTGTGCCAAGTTTGGTTCAATTCCATCATTGGTGGAGTTCAGAATGCTCTTTGATTGTAGGTGAACTATAAATCCCAACAACTACAACTCCCAAATGACAAAATCAATCCCTCCCCCACATAGTATTCAAATTTGGGCGTATTGGGTATTTGTGCCAAATTTGGTCCAGTGAATGAAAATACATCCTGCATATCAGATATTAACATTACGATTTATAACAGTAGCAAAATTACAGTTATGAAGCAGCAACAAAAATAATTTTATGGTTGGGGATCACCACAATATGAGGACCTGTATTAAGCGGTCGCGGCATTAGGAAGGTTGAGAACTACTGCCTTAAAGCAATGATGAGGAATATCAAACATTGTGATGCTGCAATGTCTACCACCCTTCATTGTAGGCTAACTTGCTAGGGATGATGGGAGTTGCCACCCAACAACATCAGAAGACCATACCACCCCAAGCCCTGCTTTGCTAGTTGATGAGATCAATCTGGATATATTACAACCTCTTGTTGTATTGTAATGCACATGAAGGGCACAATCTAGCCAAAGTATTGCCTTGTCCTATTGATTTTTGAAGCAGAAAGGAATAATGACCAACTTTGATGGCAGCATAAACCAGAGCTTGGAAAAATAAATTTGGAGACCTGCTCCCCGAAACTCCCAGCCAACATTGTCAATGTTCAAAGTACTGTTCTAAAAGAGTAACTTTTCCAGGCTTTGTTGCCACAGTTATATGAGAAAAGCTGGATCTACACTGGTCTATATCCCAGGATATAGATAAATGGGTTAAACCCTTGTGCCGGTTGGACTGCTGACCTGAAGGCTGGGTTGCTGACATGGAGGTTGCCGGTTCAAATCCGTGAGAGGGGATGAGCTCCTGTCTGTCAGCTCTAGATTGTGGGGACATAAGAGAAGCCTCCCAGAAGGATGGTAACACATCCGAGCGTCCCCTGGGCAACGTCTCTTTATACGGCCAATTCTCTCACATCAGAAGCGACTTGCAGTGTGTTCTCAAGTCACTTCTGACATGATAAAAAGCCCAGATTATCTGCTTTGAACTGGATTATATGAGTCTACACTGCCAGATAATCTGTGATAAGAGGACACCAGATTTTGGGATATGGGGGCAGTGTAGATCCAGCCAAAGGTACTCTCATCATCCTCAGGCTGGGCACATAATTTTTGTCACTAAGGATACATCTATACTAGAATAAATGCAGTTTGATACCACTTGAACTGCCATGGTGGAATGCTATGCGATTGCGGGAATTGTAATTGTACCTTTAGTCTTCTCTGCTAAAAAGTGCTGGGACTTCCCCAAGCTACAATTCCCATTATTCCATAGCAGTGAGCCATGACAGTTAAAGTGGTATCAAGTTGTATGAATTTTACAGTATAGATGTGCCTTGAATGCCATGATATGAAGGTGGAATTTGACATTTCATGATACTTTAACATTTTTACAAATTTAATATGAAAACTAGACACAATGTAATGGACAAACCAGTTAATGTACTTAGACCGTCTATCTGCCATAATTCTTGCATCCCCAGTTTAACTGCCATGACAAACCTCTGGAAAAACCATTTGTTCTCTTGTTTTCTGTATTTTTTTTTCATGTCAGGGGCAACTTGAGAAACTGCAAGTCGCTTCTGGTGTGAGAGAATTGGCCATCTGCAAGGACGTTGCCCAGGGGACGCCCGGATGTTTGATGTTTTACTATCCTTGTGGGAGGCTTCTCTCATGTTCCCACATGGGGAGCTGGAGCTGATAGAGGGAGCTCACCCACTCTCCCCAGATTCCAACCACTGACCTGATGGTCAGCAGTCCTGCTGGCACAAGGGTTTAACCCATTGCACCATCTGCGGCTCCGTTCTCTGTCTTGCTTAGAATTGACAATTTACTTTTATAGATTAGCAAAGCCTGAGTGTCACAAATTAACATCACTTGCCTCTCTTTCATACATTAAGGTTTAACTTTAAAAAGATGGCTATAGTTTTGTGATACCCACTGGGATTCATGGACTTCTCTTTTCCTTTCCTCCAATTGAGGGGAATTTTTGCAATTTATCTTTTTTTTTTCTCCCATAGCAAAATTTCTTTAGAGATGTGTGTCTCAGCAATTACATTAGCAATTTAAGCTCATATTTAGCAGTTAAGGACCAATAAAAAACAAAGCACACTAAATGTAAATATGTTGGTGAGGAAAATCATGTGCTATCTCTCTCATTATTTGACAGATCCTCTCTTCTAAAGAAAAGTGCTGACTTGATCATTTAGACCCCATCTACACTGCCATATAATCCAGTTTCTGAACCCAGAATATTTGCTTCAAACTAGATTATTTGGCAGTGTAATCTCATATAATCTCATTCAAAGCAGATACCGATATACTCGAGTGAGGGTCCTGGCCAGCTTATATTCAGGTCGGCTTATACTTGAGTATATGTGTTATGGTTGAGCCTTCGGGCTCCGATAATAGAAGAAGGGGGCATAAGACTCCTCGAGAGTCAGACTCTTTCGAGGAGCGTGAACGAAAACGGCTCCGGGATTTGTTTACAGACCCGACAGATGAGGACTCATTTGAGGGTTTTTCTGAGGGTTTGGAGGAAGAGATGGCCAGCTCGGAGGAGGATGACATGGAATGGACTCGTGTGAGGGAGGATTTGGGTGTTGGGGAAACAGGCAATGAAAGCATGGGAGGTGAGTGGCGGGTTGCAGGATCAGACCCATGGACTGGCTGGAGGGATGGAGCGGGATCCACAGCTGGGGATGCTGTGGGGCGTGGTCAAAGGTGCTTTAGCTCTGATGAGGATGATGAGTTTGGGGCGCCTGGAATTGGGATGGCAGCTAACAGCGATGATGAGCTTGAACTGGGATAAATTGGGGTTTGGGATCAATGTCTAATTGCGTTGGGCAAGGTAATCTGGACGGACGCTTGGGCTTTTGTTGGGGAACTTCCTGAAGACGGGTGTGATTCGTTGCTGGATGCGTAAGTTTACCAAGGACACTGGGCATCAACGGCGGGAGGAACTGTGCGGGGTTTTTCTCTGTGCAACTTGTGTTTAATCTCAATAGCTTGGACCTCCGTCGTCTTTTTGACGGGCAATACCTACTCACACTGGATTGACGCTGGACTGACTGACTTCGATTCTGGATTATCCCTTCTGCTGCTTATCGGTGAGACCTTTGAATTCCTAGACGACTACGTTTGGCTATTGACCTCTGGACCGGATTGGGACCCTGCTGACTGCCGTTTCCCTGACTGCTGAGCCTGGACCTGGATATCGTTGGCTGTTGAACCTTAAATTGAATCCTGACTACGACCACGTTTTCCTTCGCTGCAGGGAGGAATAAACAAGCCTGGTTTAGTCTCCTGCTGTTTCTGAGTAGCAGAGAGGAATCTGCTACCAGTCTGTTGTTTACATTCTGACTCCTGTTGATCCTCCTTTGTTTGCATTGTTTGCCAGGCTGAAGTAAGCACTTTTGATTTTATCCGGATTATACTTCTGTTTAACCCGGTTTTTCCCTTTGAGTTGTTTAAGCTCAATCTGAGTTTTTTTTGTTACCTATCACACTGAAGTCAAGTGTTTGCCCTGTTCTTTGTCTCCTACGGGCATTTTTTAGTTCTGTAATCTCAATAAACTGAGTTTTGCTTTACTCACTGGCGTTGTGTCTCTGACAATATGGGTAATCAGAGTTGGGCAGTCTTATCTTATTAAAGTCTTATTATTATCTTAAATTACAGTTTTATGTAAAAATTCAAAAACATTGAACTTACTGATGCCTCAATTAATTTTATTTTATTGGTACCTATTTTTATTTTTGAAATTTACCAGTAGTTGCTGCATTTCAAACCCTTGTCTTATACTCAAATCAATAAGTTTTCCAGTTTTTTTGTGTTGAAATTAGGTGCCTTGTCTTATATGTGGGTCGGCTTATACTCGAGTATATACAGTAATCTTTATTCAGAAACTGGATTATATGGTAGTGCAGATTTAGGCCCCTTCTACACTGCCATATAAAATTCAGAGTATCTGCTTTGAACTGGATGATATAGCAGTGTAGACTCATATAATCCTGTTCAAAGAAGATAATGTGGATTATCTGCTTTGACAATCTGGATTAAATTTAAGTGTAGAAGGGGCCTAAGCAAGATCAAACTTTGTTAGTCCTTGAATATACCATTGACTGTCTCCAGATATAGCAAAAAAAGATAGAGGAGGAGCAGGGTACAAATCTTAAATGACCGTCACCTTTTGCAACGGGAGATGGAGAAGGGTCAAATTTTATCAGACATCTTCATTTGGCTAATGTAATCTCTCTATATATATTCTGGATTGTCTATTTTGGGTTATCAACCTTAAATAATCACAAAGTCCTTTTTTGTGTCTCTGGAATGGTATAATTTCAATCACAAGAAGAAGGCTGCTCTGTGACTCATTCCTTGACATTGCTATTTTCACAGATGTTTGGTGCGATAGGGATTAAAGTGTCATCGCAACTAGCTGAGAAAAAGAATATCCCGCAGAGCAGAGTCCACATCAGTCATACCAGATTATAATCACTTTCTCTGGCTCTAATAATTCTGTCTCGCCTCCCTATTCTCTGATCTGAAAGTAATGTTGGAGTTTTACGATTTTATCATGTAAATTAAAATGGTATGAACAAAGTTGATTCCCCCTGTTTCTTTGTGATAAAATAATATAATTTGTGGCTCTCTGGGATGTTTTATTTTATCTGCTCTTGATGCTTTAAGGGTTTTTTTTTATTTTCCCCTTTTATCTTCTTTACTAATTCTTGCAATTAATTAATGGCTATATATATTTACTACTTCTATAAAATACTGGAGAGGGTATATTTCCTGCTGTAAGTTGTAATGCTATTTCAAGGCTAGAGGCCCAGGGCCATTCCACACAGCCGTATAACCCAGAATACCAAGGTAGAAAATCCCACAATATCTGCTTTGAACTGGACTATCTGAGTCCACACTGCCATATATTCCAGTTCAAAGCAGATAATGTGGGATTTTATTCAGCTGTGTGGAATAGGCCCCTGTTTCTGTCCTTGAATCGAAATCAGCTCTTTGGTGCATCTACCGTACTTATTAGAATGAACAACACTTTAACTGCCTTGGCTCAATGCTATGGAATCATGGGAGTTTTTTGTTTGGTGAGGAACTAGCAATGTTTGGTAGAGAAGGTGAATTACTTTGTAAAACTACAATTTACTTGATCGCATAGCATTGAGATGCAGTAGTTAAACTAGTATCAAACTTCACTCATTCTGTATATCAGTGGTTCCCAACCTTTTTTTTTTGGTCCAGGGCCCACTTGAACCGAGATCACTTTAACCAAGGACCACCCTCCAACATTAGTACCAAAAGAGTTGCGAATCAGTTTTTGGTCAATTTTAGATCCAGTTTCATTATCTAGGGTGCCGATTCAGAAATTGCATTGGATAGACCATATAAGCTCTAGTTTCTGATGTAGAACATATGCCATCCAGTAGTCACCATCTGCTTGCCCGCAGAAAACTATATTTAATAATCTAGAGCTGACTGGTCTATCCAATGCAGTGGTCAGCTCTGCAGAAAGGAGCGGAAATAAAATAAACAAATAAATAAATAAAGAGGTAGGAAATTTGCGGACTGGATTTTCGTTCTCGCGGCCCACTGCTGGGCCATGGCCCACAGGTTGGGACCACTGCTATATATGAACCCAAAGCCTACAATAATAATAATAATAATAACAACAACAACAACAACAACAACAACAACACGTTATTTTTCTATCCCACCACCATCTCCCAAAGGGACTCAAGGCGGCTAACATGAGCCCAAGCCCAAAACAAACAAAATATCACAAGTTAAAACAAGTATCAATAACTAAAAACAGTGTCGACACAACAATCAAATAAAATAAACAATTAAATCATTCAATTGCAATTAAAACACAAAATACAGTATACTACCATCATTACTATATGAAAGTGAGGTAGTGAAACAAGCATCACCACTGATGGATAAAATGGGGGCGGTCAAATAAAAATGCATAATTTCAAGACCATTCAGTAAAGTGCATGGACATGAGTCAGAGCATTTCTTGAGAATATTTGGGATAGAATGGATTGGGAGGAAAATAAAGTGCGAGGAAGCAGTATATCAGTGATGTATATCAGCCAGTTCTTTTCTTCCTTCTCAATTTTTCCCAACATCTGTTGGCCAAGGACTGCTCAAGCACCGTCTACACTGCAATATAACCCAGATTATCAAATCAGATAATCCACATTATCTGCTTTGAATTGGATTATATGAGTCTACACTGCCATATAATCCAGTTCAAAGTAGATAATCTGGATTTTATATGGCAGTGTAGGACGGGCCTCAGAAATAGTGGTGGTGATAGTCTTGTTTGTCCTACCTATGTCTTTGTCTCATACTTAACTGTAAATGTTTTGGACGTTCTATCCTAAATGCATGATTTTGAGACATGTGACATCAGAGCCTTTGGGGAAAATTCACCAAGCAGGTTGCAATACAAACCAAAGACTGAAAACCATTCCAAGGGGGGAAAAGTGAAGGGGAGTAGACTGCTTTTAAATAATATTGATATAGCTATACAAAAGGATCCTGTGGCACTTCTGAGTCTTGTATCTAGAATCAGATGAGTCCAATTATGTGTCATTTGACATTCAACTCACCGAAAATCATTGAAACTCATTGAAACTGAGTATGCATACGGTAGAATTAATGAGGTTGACACAATTTTAATTAAGGAGCCACCGGTGGCACAGTGGATTAAACCCTTGTGCTGGCAGGACTGACAACTTAAAGGTTGGGTTGCTGACCTGAAGGTTGCCGGTTCGAATCCAACCTGGGGAGAGTGCGGATGAGCTCCCTCTATCAGCTCCAGCTTCATGTGGGAACATGAGCCTCCCACAAGGATGGTAAAAACATCCTGGCGTCCCCTCATCCAGGCATGAGAGACGGCCAGTTCTCTCACACCAGAAGTGACTTGCAGTTTCTCAAGTCCTCCTGACACGGAAAAAAACAAAAAACAAATTTTAATTGCCGTCGTTCAGTGCTATGGATCCTAGGATCTGCATTTTGATGAAGTATCAGCACTCTTGGCAGAGCCCCTGTGGTGCAATGGGTTAAACCTTTGTGCCGGCAGGACTGCTGACCAAAAGGTCTGTGGTTTGAATACAGGGAGCGGGGTGAGCTCCTGTCTGTCAGCTCCAACTTCCCATGCAGGAACATGAGAGAAGCCTCCCACAGGATGGTAAAACATCCAGGCATACCTTGGGTAACGTCCTTACAGATGGCCAATTCTCCCACACCAGAAGCGACTTGCAGTTTCTCAAGTCGCTCCTGACACTAAAAAAAAAATAAGCAGAGAAAGCAAAATTACAGTCCACTCAATTCTATAGCATAGAGACATAACAGTTAAAGTAGTGTCAAACTCATTCATTCTTCAGTATAGATGCCTCACAAGTCTACATCAGATGCAAGATCTTGTAAGCTAATGCTAGAGACTTCTTTTTCTCTCTACTCTACCTTGTAGAATTAATGCAGTTTGACTGACATGGCTCAATGTTGTGGAATCATGGGGGTTGTAGTTTTACACTGTCTTTAGCCTTCTCTGCTACAGATTCTCAAACTATACATTCCAGAATTCCATAGCATTAAGCCATAGCAGCTACAATAATGTCAAATGGCATTAATTCTACAAGTTAGATGCACCCTGAGTTCCAAAGATGCTACAAGAATTAATATACTGGTATACGCTGTCACAGCTATTTGTGTGGATCTAATGTGACTGGATTAATATTGGTAAAGTATAATCTTCTTCCTCACCTTTTTTATCTGACACAGCAGAGTGCAAATGACTGGAGGGCATAAATCACGCTGATTCATTTTCCACCCAGTAACATGCTCTTTGGTCCTATTTTTATTTGTAATGCCGAGTAGCGCCAGCTTATCTTTAATATTTTAATGGCACGCAGATCCTTCGCTAGTCTAAACATTATTAACAGGAAGTCATAATAAAGTCAGCAATATTGGATGGTTTTACTTTCTGGCTGCCGCCTCACACCTAGTGATGTCTAAGAAAATCTACATTAATCCAACAATTGAATCATACCCAGATATTTGTGTTATGATTTTGTCATCTTTGTGTCACCAAATTGGATGTAGATGCCGACTTTTTGAGTGTACGTATATGGGCCTTCAAGTTTCCCATCAACTTTATTGCAAACCCATGAATTTCACTGGGTTTCCTAGGCCCCTTCTACACTGCCATATAATCCAGATTATCCAAGCAGATAATCCACATTATCTAATTTGAACAGGATTATGAGTCTACACTGTCATATAATCCAGTTCAAGGCAGATAATCTGGATTTTATATGGCAGTGTAGAAGGGGTCTTAAGCAATAGTACAAAGGTAGCTTTGCCAGTTCCTTCCTCTCCCAGGAGTTTGATTTTACAAATTGCTCATAGTTGTAGGAACAGCACCTGTTTGCATTTCTTCCAGGGCTATTGCAGATTCTGCAGCACTCTGATAGTCAACCATTAGCAGAGTTTATAGCCAGTTTGCAGAGCCTTGCTGCTATAGGCTTGCAAATGTATCTTTTTGTTCTGGAGATTGCCCCTTTTCCTGGGGAAAGAAGGCTCCATTTTGAGAAGCCTCTTGCCTTCTAGACTGAAGAAGAAAGAACTTAGATGTGTTGTGTAACCAAGCCAGGCCAACTCTGACAAAGCCATCGTAAGTACTGACCTGCCTTCAAAACCAATGCCGAGCATAGATAGGGAAAGACCTGTTCTTTCTAAAAATAGTAGCTTAGCACTGGGGCAGAGAATATCTCAGGATTTCTCTGCTACTGGAGGAAGTTCTACCTACTTTGCCTCAAAAATTAGCTTAGATAGTTATAGACCTGCTCCTTCTGATAGCTCAGGGCTTGGGTAAAGAGGATCTCAGGATCTCTTCACCTTTGGAGGAAGTTAAACCAGCAACAAAAGGGGGAAAGCAAGAAAGGAACATCTGCAACGTTTTATAAGTTGACTGTTTATATTTGCAACCCTAACTACTTGTGCCAAGTCTGCCATGGACTTTGTGAAAATAAAATTTTGTTTGATTGTTCAACTTGAAGTACCTTTGGTTACTGAGATTTCCAGAGCTTCTAAGTAAGGCCCCCGCAGTTCACCTGAGCAAAGGAAGAAGCACATCTTAAAGCTTTAAAAGGTGCTTGGGTGTGACGGCATACTCTGAAATAGGGTGTACAGTACCTGGTATTCATCAGTGGTCTCCCATCCAAGTACTAACTAGGGCTGACCCATCTTAGCTTCTAAGATCAGCTGGGATCTGGTGCCTTTAGTGTTGGGATCAGTGGGAATTGATAGCCATGACTAAGGCCTCTTCCACACAGCTGTATAACATTCACATTGAACTGGATTATATGGCAGTGTGGACTCAGACAATCCAGTTCAAAGCAGACATTGTGGATTATCTGCCTTGATATTCTGGGTTATATGGCTGTGTGGAAGGGCCCTGAATTATCACTTGGATTTGTATGTTGTGAAATCATGATTGAGTCTGGCCTCAACCAACCCTTTTAAATGAAACTATAAGTGATTCTATGGAGCCCCCAGTGGTGCAGCAGCTTATCTGTGGTTTGAATCCAGGGAGTGGGGTGAGCTCCTGCTCTTAGCCCCAGCTTTTGCCAAACTATCAGTTCGAAAACATGCAAATGTAAGTAGATCAATAGGTACCGCTCCAGCAGGAAGGTAACGATGCTCCATGAAGTAATGCCGGCCACATGACTTTGGAGGAGTCTACGGACAGCACTGGATCTTCGGCTTAAAACTGGAGATGAGCACCAACCCCCAGAGTCGGACACAACTAGATTTAGTGTCAGGGGAAAACCTTTACCTTATAAGTGATTCTCCTCCACATATGATGGCTCTTTCTTGTCTGTATTTCCGCACAGCCCTGTAACCCAGAATATCAAGGCAGAAAATCCAACGATATCTGCTTTGAACTGGATTATCTGAGTTCACTCAGCCACATATTCCAGTTCAAAGCAGAAAATGTGGGATTGTATTCAGCTGTGTGGAAGGGGCCCCTGTCCTTTCTCAACCATGTGAATATTGGCCCTTTGCTGTATTATAACAATGATTTCTTACAATTCTTGTTTCGATCATAATCCTACAGCCAACTGTGTTTACATCTGAATAGATGCATTCAGTATTTCGTTATCAGTTTCTTAATTTTAACCATGATACCTGATTTTGGATATATTTGTTGCGCTGCCTGACTGGGACAAATATAAGGTTTGCTCATATGTATTGTATTGAGAATCAGAAGAAAAAAGTGTTTACTGGGTTGCATTTGTTTCACCATCTTGCAATTTCCATCTTCGCATATGCAAATATAGTAGTATTTAGCTTTGGGGAGATCCTATATAGTCTTCTGCTCAGCAGTAGGCCCTACTGATCTCAGTGGGGCATATTCCCAGGAAAGTAGATACTAAATTGTATCCTGCACAAATCTGTAGCTTATTTTATCTGCTGCCAGCTGCTGCTGAGCAGAGGGGAGTGTTTTCTCTTTATATCCAAATGCAAAACAGTAGCGTAACTTGAGATGAAGCAAACCGATGAAAAAAAATAAAATAGGGCATCCTTTTGAACAGTGTCACATTTCAAAACTCTCTGCTCCCCCGATTTTACTTCATATCTTGTATGTGCTTCCTTTGTTAATTTTAAGCCTGTGGCACAGTTGCATGAAGAAACATCCACCAGAGAATGGGATTAATAAAGCATCTTACTGCAACCACCTTTCCTTTTTATGGTGGCAATACCACGATTCCCTTCCAAAATATTCAATACTTTTTCCTTTCAATTAATGCCATCTTTGGCAAATGTTTTATTCTCATTTATATTCTTCACAATAGGTTTCATGGCCGGAATCACTGGGCTAATGGGAGTTTTCCGGGCTGTATGGCCATGTTCCAGAAGCATTCTTTCCTGATGTTTCTCCCACATCTATGACAGGCATCCTCAGAGGTTGTGAGGTTTGTTGGAAACTAGGCAAATGGGGTTTATATATCTGTGGAATAATGTCCAGGGTGGAGGAAAGAACTCATGTCTGTTGGAGGCAAGTGTGAATGTTGCAGTTGACCACCTTGATTAGCATTGAATGGCCTTGCAGCTTCAAAGCCTGGCAGCTTCCTGTCTGGGGGAACCCTTTGTTGGGAGATATTAGCTGGCACTGATTGTTTTCTGTCTTGATTTCCCCTGTTTTTTGAGTGTTGTTCTTTATTTACTGTTCTGATTTTAGAATTTCTTTTAATATTGGTAGCCAGATTTTGTTCATTTCCATGGTTTTTTTCTTTTCTATTGAAATTGTCAACATGCTTGCTACGTTCAGCAAAGAACAAGAGGGATCCTCTCACCTCTGCAGGAGTCTACTGTATATCATGGAGCTGTGGACAAGAATATATAGGGACATCCAAATGCATCATTGCCCAGACATGAATCAAGGAACATGAAAGGCACTGCAGACTGATGCAACTGGAGAAGTCAGCCGTAGCAGAGCACTTGATGAATTAACCTGGACACAGAATATTATTGGAGAACACAGTAATGCTGGACCACTCTAACAACTAACATGTCAGACTACACAGAAATCCACACGCATGTGGACAATTTCAACAGAAAGGAAGAAACCATAAAAAAGAACAAAATCTGGCTACCAGTATTAAAAAAAACTCTAAAATCAGGACAGTAAATAAAGAACACTCAAAAACAGGGGAAATCCAGGCATGAAACATTCAAGGCCCGCTAGCACATCCTAACAGAGAATTCCCCCAGGCAGTAAGCAGCCAGGCTTTGAAGCTGCAAGGCTATTCACTGCTAATCAAGGTGGCCAATTGCAACATTCACACTTGCCTCAAACAGACAAGAGTTTCCAATAGATCTCACAACCTCTGAGTATGCCTGACATAGATGTGGATGAAACGGCAAGAGAAAATGCTTCTGGAACATGGCCATACAGCCCGGAAAACTCACAGCAACCCAGTGATTCCAGCCATGTAAGCCTTCAACAACACCTTGTTTTAATAGTCTTGTTATTGTTGTTACTATTGTGTCCAGATAATTTCTGATTTATGGTGAATCTAAGACGAACCTATCACTATATTTTCTGGGCAAGACTAGTTCAGATGGAGGTTGCCTTTACCTTCCTCTAAGGCTGAGAGAGTGTGACATTTGGGGACATGTTCTATCCTCATTCTTTCCAATATAGTTTGCACTGAGTTTTATACACTGACAATATTTGGGTGTAAGGCTCTCTCAAAATGCTCATTTTTTGTAATAAGACAGAGGTGGTTTTGTTAAAATGTAATAAAACAGGGCAGCAATGAAGAGCAGAATGAAGCTGAATTGGTGACTTTGAATTTGGCTTTGACTCAATATCAGCCTAATCCGCTTCATGTGTTATGAGGTTAAAATGGGGAGTTGCATCGTTTGCATATGTCACTTTGAAGGCAATGTGGATAAAAATGTGCTGAGGTATATCAACAATATTTCATCTCAGAGTAAGTACTGAATAATATGCCTGAAAGACAGTTGATGATAAATGAGTATTTTATAGCATTACTGGGAAGTACTTTTTTTAAATGCAGAGTTTGTCAAATTTTAAGGGGTGCTTGAGAGCCACTCTAAATCATATTTACATTCATACTGGGTTAGATTCAAAAGAAGCGTTTTCCCCCCTTTCATCAGAAAATACCCATTCGAAGCAAATTAATTCCTGCGTTGATTAGTCGGCTCTCCAGGGATGCCGGTTAATGCTACATAAGTAATGCACTTGTACTGGAGCTGGGTTAATTTGCTGTGAAGCTCTAACCTTTACAACCAATCAGTGTCAAGTAAGTTATACGGCTTTACTAGACGAAATATATTCAAGCGTTGCCTGTCTGTACTCAATATTTCCAAATAATAAACCCTTTATTTAAAGAATAAACAAGCATGTGGACAATTTCAACAGAAAGGAGGAAACAATGAAAATGAACAAAATCTGGTTACCAGTATTTTAAAAAACTCTAAAATCTGGACAGTAAATAAAGAGCAACATTCAAACGGGAATTCCAGACAGGAAACAATCAGGGCTAGCTAATACTTCCCAACAAAGGATTCCCTCAGGCAGGAAGCAGTCAGGCTTTGACTCTGCAAGGCTATTCAATGCTAATCAAGGTGGCCAATTGCAGAATTCACACTTGTCTCAGACAGACAACAGTTCTTTCTCCCACCCTAGACATTATTCCACACATATATAAACGTCCCTTTGTTAGTTTTCAACAGACCTCATAACCTCTGAGATTACCTGCCATAGAGGTGGATGAAACGTCAGGAGAGAATGCTTCTGGAACATGGCCATACAGTCTGGAAAACTCACAGCAACCCAGTGATTCTGGTCATAAAAGCCTTCAACAACACAATTAAAAACATTTCCCAATGGTTATGGTAGTCTTTCCATTCTTATGTCTTAGCACCCTTTGGAATTTTGACTTGAATCTGAATACAGGGACTAGATAAAAATCACTATCACTTTCTGAGGCATGTATTGTAATTTTTTGAGGAGTTACGATTGCTTCCTTTTGCTTCTAACAAGTCCTGTTTTTTGGAATTTCAACTTGAAAATTGGCACAGCAGCATGGGTAACCAAAAACACTCTGCAAAACAAAACTTTACGCCACCAAGTATCCAATAACTCAGGGCTGCCAGACAGATATGTAGATGTTCCCTTATATTGTTATTAGATGCTACTACTTGTAAGCTATGCTGAGGAGGATTTCTCCCTCTTAAAAGTGGGAATTCCTTGATATCTGCTGGGGTTGTGTTCCAGGACTCTGTGGATGCTGATGTCCCACTGTTTACAATGGCATTGCATATCAAATGGCATGACCAAGGTTTGCTTTTGGGAATTAAAAAAAAAATGAGCCGTGGATGCAGAATCCGTGGATATGGAGGGCTACTGTACACTATGCTGGGTAGCAACAGTGGCTCCCTAGCTGTGCAAAGCCCTCTCTAGAGAAGCTTGTCTGGCACCTACTTTGGGGATCTTTTAATCCCTGTCCTCTCCATGAAGCTTTTTATTTGCGATGTGTATTGCCGGGAAGACAAAGATGTGGTCAGCACAGCTGGAAGCGAACAATGATGGGAACTGAAGTCAACAACATTGTAATGCCTTTTCATATTTTTTTGTGTGACTGAATTCCAGATGAGCTGAGGATGCCTTCTCAGATGCCTTGATGATTCTGCAAACTCAGTGCAAATAAATTATTACAGCAAATAGATAATTAAGGAAACCAGCACCTTCAAGCTTTTTAATATGCAAAGGAATCTTAACTTAAAGACTGAGAGTCCTTCCACACAGCCATATAACACAGAATATCAAGGCAGAAAATCCCACAATATCTGCTTTGAACTGTGTTATATCTGAATCCACCCTGCTATACGAGGGTTGAATGAAAAGTAATGCCTCCATCTTCGTTACTTCAGTTTGGATGGGAATATTTTAATAAATCAAATGCAGAAATAATACTTAGAATGTGCTCTTTAACTACCACTAGTCACTTTTCCACATAATCACCAGACAATTAGATACATTTCTGCCAACGATGAACAAGTTTTCTGAAGCCGTCACGGAAGAAGTCGACACTTTGTTTCCGCAACCAGCGCCTCACAGTACACATCGTGCACAGATCTTCCAATAGCCAAGCAAAGCAATAATGTGACCCACACGTTCTTGTGAAATGCTGATTATACTTGAAATTTCTCTCTGAGTGATACAACGGTCATCCTGAATCAATCTGTCAACCTTTTGCTTGTGAAACTTGGTGGCTGCTGTCATAGGACGTCCAACTCTTTGTTTGTCATGCAAGTCAGATGTTCCCATCTCAACATCTTTAAACTTACTCGCCCAACTTACTCACACCAACATAATCACCATAAACAGCTTGCATTCTCTGATGAATCTCCTTTGCGGTGATGCCTTCTGTTGTCAAGAATTCAGTGATTGCACGTTGCTTAAGTCCCATCTGCGCAGGGTTCCATACTTCGCACTTTAACAACACAACCGGTCAATGCTAAGGCTTCTTGCCAAATGGAACTGTAGAGGAGAGTCTACTGAACAAACCAGTACCTGCCGCAGACCAGTACTGCCATCTGTTGAGGAGTTACGAAGGTGGAGACATTACTTTTCATTCAACCCTTGTATAATCCAGTTCAGAGCAGATAATGTGGGATTTCATTCAGCTGTGTGGCAGGAACCTGAGGCCCCTTCCACACTGCCATATAAAATTCAGATCCGTTTTGATCTGGATTATATGGCAGTGTAGACTCATATAATCCTATACAAATGAGATTTTGTGCATTATCTGCTTTGATGATATGGATTATATGGCAGTGTAGAAGGAGCCTGAGCAAACAAAGTTGGTAGTATATGCTTCTGTAGATTTCGGAACTTTGTAACATCACCCTCTTGTCTTGTCACGATTGTGTTGTTTAATCAAATGGAAATGTACTGTTATTGAAACAAACGCTTCCATATTTTGCTGACATTGTGTGAAGCCAGTACTTTGTTGATACAAATTCCCACAAACAGACTTTGGTGTTTGCTCTGCTCAACACTTTATTCTTTTCCTGTTTTTCTTCCAACTCATATTTTGCTGTAACCGTGCAACCGTGCAATTTCACCATTCCTCCATTTCACAGCATCAGGATTCTGAGGAAGAACAAGAGTGGCAGAAAAAGAGGGGTTCAATGACAAGGGAATGCAGAAGTGCTATGTGACTATAAGAAGACATGACATCTGCTAAGCCCCATCCAAAAATGCATTCATCCTTCCAGAATGGCATCTCATCTCCCTGCTGTGATAAAGCCCTAAGTGCCTCTGATGAAAAGAAAGAATTTTCATCACAGACATTAAAAGTTGAAGTTGCAGCCCCATCATGTGTTTCTTGTGGTTGTATTTGCAAAAATTATTTGTTTGTGCATTGATGTTCCAGAGTAAGTGTGCATCTACAGTGTAGATTTAACACAGTTTGACGCCACTTTGACCCCCATGGCTATGGAAGTGATAGTTTTACAAGGCCTTTAGCCTTCTCTGCCAAAGAGTGCTGATGCCTTACTCCCAGGATTCCCATACCCTGATCCATGGCAGTTAAAGGGGGCCCTTCTACACAGCCATATAACCCAGAATATTAAGGCAGAAAGGAGCCCTTGGTGGTGCAGTGGGTTAAACCGCTGAGCTGCTGAACTTGTTGATCGAAAGGTCGGCAGTTCGAATCCGGGGAGAGAAGTAAGCTCCTGCTGTCAGCTCCAGCTTCTGCCAACTTAGCAGTTTGAAAATATGCAAATGTGAGTAGACCAATAGGTACCGCTCCGGCAGGAAGGTAACAGCGTTCCATGCAGTCATGCCAGCCACAAAGCCTAGGAGGTGTCTACGGACAACACCGGCTCTTCGACTTAGAAATGGATATAAGCACCAATCCCCAGAGTCGGACACGACTAGACTTAACGTCAGGGGAAAACCTTTACGTTAACCTTTATCAAGGCAGAAAATCCCACAATATCTGCTTTGAACTGGGCTATCTGAGTCCACACAGCCATATATTCCAGTTCAAAGCAAATATTGTGGGATTTTCTGCCTTGATATTCTGGGTTATATGGCTGTGTGGAAGGGCCCAGAGTAGAGTCAAACTGCATTAATTCTACAGTTTAGATGCACTGAAGAACATCTTCTGTTTACATATCTGAAAGGAAGTCATATTGAGGAGTGGACGGACTTGTTTTCTGCTGCTTTGAAGATTAGGACACAATGAGCAATAGATTCAAATTGCAGGAAAAAAGGTTAAATCTAAACATTAGGAAGAACTTCCTGAGCTGTTTGAAGGTGCAACATGCTTTCAAGTGTGGCAGAGGCCTCTTACACACAGCTGAAGAAAATCCACATTGAACTGGATTACATGGCAGCGTGCAGTCAGATAATACAGTTCAAAGCAGATATTGTGGATTATTTGCCTTGATATTCTGGGTTATATGGCTGTGAGGAAGGGCCCTAAGTCTGTACTGCCAGATAATCTGGGATAAACAGAAACCCTGGGATCAGATCCTCGGGCCCTTTCCATACAGCTGAAAAAATTCCCACCTTTTCTGCTTTAAACTGGCATATATGGCAGTGTGAACTCAGATAACCCAGTTCAAAGCAGATATTGTGGGATTTTCTGCCTTGATTTTCTGGGTTATATAGCTGTCTGAAAGGGCTCTATGACTGTACAGTGTTCCATCACTACTTTGTGGTTCACTTTTCGCGGATTCGCTGTTTAGCGGTTTTTCAATCTATATATATAAAAGAGTGATGGCATCAGGGCAGCGGACAAAACAACAAAACTACAGGCCCCCCAACCTCAAAATTTGACAACACAACCCATCATCCACGGCTCTAGGTTGATACAACAAAAAGAATATAAAAATAATGTCCTAATTAGAGGGAGAGGAATAATTGTTTTTATCCAATTGCTGCCAGTTACAAGGCGAAACTCCGCCCACTTGGTCTCCTAGCAACCTACTCAGCCCAGGGGATAGGCAGAAGAGTTTGGAGAGACCCCTAAGGGCCATCCAGCCCAACCCTTTCTACTATGCAGCAGGACACAATCCAAGCATTCAGAACACATGGACAACGTATAAATACTATACAATACTACACAGGGACATAGACCCCCTCTACCCTCACCACTTTCACAGTACACAAACAACCAAATGCATACTAAACATAAAGACAACCATACAACAGACATTCAATACCACCACTACCTCAGCAATTTCTCACCAACACCACCAGACAACGCCACAGTAACATGTGGCCGGGCACAGCTAGTAAACTCTAAAAGACTATTATAAATCATAAAAATTAAAATTTACAGACTAAGGAAGGGAGGAAGAAGAAGCTAAAGGGAGAGAAAAGGAGCCCAAGCGGCAACGGGAGGAAAAGGAGGTGATTTATCAACACACAATTGGTTTATAAAGACTTAAAATAGTATATAATTACTAAAATAATGTATGAATATTAAAATAAATATAGTGTGGATTTTCACTTGTTGCAAGCGGTCCTGGAACCTAACCCCTGCGATAAGTGAGGGAACACTGTACCTTGAAAACCCTGACTTGGCCATGGTGGTTCACGCCTTAGTTACATCCAGAATGGATTACTGTAATGCACGTTACGTGGGGCTGCCTTTGAAGATGGCTCAGAAATTGCAGCTAGTGCAAAGGTTGGCAGCCAGATTACTATCTGGGGTGAGCTTTAGGGAGCATACCATGCCCCCCCCAAAGCAGCTCCACTAGCTTCCAACAAGTTTACACGCCTAATTCAAAGTGCAGGTGATTACCTATAAAGCCCTATACACTTTGGTTCCAACCTATCTTTGAGACTGCATCTCCTTCTATGAACCGGCACAAGCATTCAGATCTACTGGAGAGGCCCTTTTCTCACTCCCACTGTTGTTTCAAATACGGTTGGTGGGGACGAGAGAGAGGGCCTTCTCGGTAGTGGCTCCTCGGCTCTGGAATTCCTTACGTGAAGAAATTAGACTTGCCCCCACATTTCTAGCCTTTTCCAACAGGCCTTTGAGCCTATGTAATTCTGGCAAGCCCGATGACCCGATTGTGCCACTCCACACTTTGTTATTGCTGATACAGTAGAGTCTTGCTTATCCAACATTCGCTTATTCAACATTCTGGATTATCCAGCGCAGTCTGCCTTTTAGTAGTCAGTGTTTTCATAGTCAATGTTTTCAATACATTGCAATGTTTTGGTTCTAAATTCGTAAATACAGTAATTACTACATAACGTTACCGTGGATTGAACTGCTTTTTCTGTTGATTTGTTGTAAAACATGATGTTTTGGTGCTTAATTTGTAAAATCATAACACAATTTGATGTTTAATAGGCTTTTCCTTAATCCTTATTATCCAACATTTTCACTTATCCAACATTCTGCTGTCGGTTTATGTTGGATAAATGAGACTCTAATGTAATTAGCTTATTTGCAGGTTTTACTGCATTTTAGGAAATGTTTATAATTCTTAAACTTTTTAACTGGGATTTTACGTACAATGGACTTAAAATGTACTTTATACTTCTGTTCTATATTTTATATTTGTTACTTGTATACTGTGTATTGTGAGCTACCCTGAGTCCCCCCAGGGAGATGGTGGCAGGGTACAAATAAATATTATTTATTTATTTATTTATTTATTATTATTGTGTTGTCGAAGGCTTTCATGGCCGGGATCACAGGGTTGTTTTATGCTTTCCGGGCTGTATGGCCATGTTCCAGAAGTATTCTCTCCTGACGTTTTGCCCACATCTACGGCAGGCATCCTCAGAGGCTGTGAGGTATCTCACAACCTCTGAGGATGCCTGCCATAGATGTGGACGAAACTTCAGGAGAGAATACTTCTGGAACATGGCTATACAGCCCGGAAAACATACAACAACCCCATTATTATTATTGTTGAGGGCCCAAACATACACCTTTGTTTGGATCAAAAGACTTCCTTCCCTATCCTGAAGGAAAAAAATGGAATACAGTAGAGTCTCACTTATCCAACATAAACGGCCCGACAGAACGTTGGATAAGCAAATATGTTGGATAATAAGGAGGAGTTAAGGAAAAGCCTATTAAACATCACATTACATTATGATTTTACAAATTAAGCACCAAAACATCATGTTTTACAACAAACATGACAGAAAAAGCAGTTCAATAAACAGCAATGTTATGTAGTAATTACTGTATTTATGAATTTAGCACCAAAACATCACAATTTATTGTAAAGATACAAAAACATTGACTACTAAAACACAGACTGCGTTGGATAATCCAGAAAGTTGGATAAGTGAATGTTGGATAAGTGAGACTTTTCTGTACAATGTAGCTGATAGAGTCTCACTTATCCAACGTTCTGGATTATCCAACACATTTTTGTAGTCTATGTTTTCAATACATTGTGATATTTTGGTGCTAAATTCGGAAATACAGTAAGTACTACATAGCATTACTGCGTATTGAACTACTTTTTCTGTCAAATTTGTTGTATAACATGATGTTTTGGTGCTTAATTTGTAAAATCATAACCTAATTTGATGTTTAATAGGCTTTTTCTTAATCTCTCCTTATTTTCCAACATATTCGCTTATCCAACGTTCTGCTGGCCCGTTTATGCTGGATAAGTGAGACTCTACTGTAATACTGTATGTTAAGGAAAGTGAGATAGAAAAATCCATAGCACTCTCCCCACCCCTCAAACCTTGTTTATGTGGCCACGCCCAGAGAGGGGCGAGGCTATCCCCCAAAGCGCTCCATGATTGGCTGCGGCGCCTGCCGCTCAGGTCTCCGCTGTCAAAACAAGCCCAACAACAGAAGGAGGGTCGCGGGAGAGAGAGAGAGTGAGGGAGAGAGCGCGAGCCTGGCTGCGCTCCTTTCCTTTCGGCTTCCTCTTTGGCGCCGCGAGGAGCGCGGAGAAGGAGCCGGAGAAAGAGGAGGAGGAGGAAGCGGTGTGGGCTCGCGTTAAAGTGGGAGGAGGACAGCGTGAGGACTGTCCAGGGAGGACCATCGCGGGGAAACTCATTGTCCAAGTTGAGAGAGAGAGAAAGAGAGAGTTTGCAACTCTCCGATGATGACTCCCGGGGAGGAGCCCGCTCTCGCGGCGCCCTGAGAGAGGACAGGAGGCACACGGGTGTCGGTTTTGGGAACCCCGATGGAGCCCAAGGGCGAGGAGGACGCGGAGCTGCCGCCGGACCCGGAGGGCGGCCCGTCTCTGGCCCTGGCGGGGCGGAAGAGGGAGCGGCGGAGCGGGGTCCTGCCCGACGCCCACGAGGCCGGGCTCCTGGAAGCCGCGCGCGCCGCCCCCAGGCGCAGCAGCATCATCAAGGTACGCATCCGCACGAGACGCCGAGCCGCGCGCGCGCCCTTCCTGGGAGAAGTGTTCCCGACGGGTCTCCTTCCCGCGCCAGAGATGCGCCCGGGATGCATCTACACCAGGCATGGGCAAACTTGGGCCCTCCAGGTGTTTTGGACTCCAACTCTCACAATTTTGCCCATGCCTGATCTACACTATGGACCCCTCTTTACACTGCCCTGTATCCCAGGATCTGATCCCATATGATTTGCTACACTGGGTTGCTGTGAGTTTTCCAGGCTGTATGGCCATGTTTCAGGAGGACATTTTCCTCTAGTTTTCAGAGAGTCTCAACCAGCTCAACATAGTTTGTGGCAGTCACAACAACGGATGTTTCTGGAGTACAACAACTACAGTAAAACGTAGAGGTAAAGGTTTTCCCCTGACGTTAAGTCCAGTCGTGACCGACTCTGGGGGTTGATGCTTATCTCCATTTCTAAGCCGAAGAGCCAGCGTTGTCCATAGACATCTCCAAGGTCATGTGGCCGGCATGACTGCATGGAGCGTCGTTACCTTCCCGCCGGAGCAGTACCTATTGATCTACTCACATTGGCATGTTTTTGAACTGCTAGGTTGGCAGGAGCTGGAGCTAACAGCGGCCGCTCACGCCGCTCACGCCGCTCCCATGGTTTGAACCTGGGACCTTTCGGTCTCCAGCTCAGTGCTTTAACGCACTTTGCCACCGGGGCTCCTAACAACTACAGTAGAGTCTCACTTATCCAACACTCACTTATCCAACATTTTGGATTATCCAATGCATTTTTGTAGTCGGTGTTTTCAATATATTGTGATATTTTGGTGCTAAATTCGTAAATACAGTAATTACTACATAGCATTACTGTGTATTGAACTACTTTTTCTGTCAAATTTGTTGTATAACATGATGTTTTGGTGCTTAATTTGTAAAATCATAACCTAATTTGATGTTTAATAGGCTTTTCCTTCATCTCTCCTTATTATCCAACATATTCACTTATCCAACGTTCTGTCGGCCTGTTTACATTGGATAAGCGAGACTCTACTGTACTTTCAAAGTGAGCATCGCAGAATTAAACAAGAAATAACACTTTCAAACCAGGAACAGATTGTGTTGTTGAAGGCTTTCATGGCTGGAATCATAAAGGATTGCTGTGAGTTTTCCAGGGTGTATGGCCATGTTCCAGAAGCATTCTCTCCTGACGTTTTGCCTGCATCTATGGCAGGCATCCTCAGAAGTTGTGAAGTATGTTGGAAATTAGTCAAGTGAGGTTTATTTATCTGGAATATTGTCCAGGTGGAAGAAAGAACTCTTGTCTGTTGGAGGCAAGTGTGAATGTTGCAATTAATCACCTTGATTAGCATTGAATTGTCTTGCAGCTTCAAATTCTGTCTGCTTTCTGCCTTTGTTGGGAGTAATTCTGGCCATGAAAGCCTTTGACAACACAATCTGTTCCTGGTTTGAAAGTGTTATTTCCTGTTTTACTGTGCGATGCTCACTGTGAAAGTTGTTGTTCTACTCCAGAAACATTGTTTATTGTGGCTGCCACAAACTATGTTAAATTGGTTGAGACTCCATGAGATATTCATTGAAAAACTAGAGCAAAATGCCCTGCAAGTTGTCCCCCCCCCCCCCAAAAAAGTGGGCAGTTTAATAATATAAACACCTTTGACAAAGATTCTTGTTTCTTGTCTTGACATGACTGCCCGTGGAGGAATGATGTTTGCTATGGTTAGTTGTTATGATGATGAAGGAAGATCTCAGGTTGTTGTGAACATAGAGTCCTTGAGACAAATTTGGTGTCATTGTGTTGTCAAAGGCTTTCATGGCCGGAGTCACTGGGTTGCTGTGAGTTTTCCAGGCTGTATGGCTATGTTCTAGAAGCATTCTCTCCTGATATTTCACCCACATTTACGGTAGTCATCCTCAGAGGTTGTGAGGTCTGTTGGAAACTAGGCAAGTGGGGTTTATATATCTGTGGAAAGTCCAGGGTGGGAGAAACAACTCTTGTCTTGCACAAATTCATCAGCTTCCTTGGCTGAGCAGGGATTTAAATCCTGATCTCCAGAGTCATAGGGCCCTTCCACACAGCTATATAACCCAGAACATCAAGGCAGATAATATCTGCTTTGAAATGGATTTTCTGAGTTCATACTGCCATATAACCCAGTTCAGTGTAGATTTTTTTTACTGCTATGTGGCAGATACATAGTCCAACTCTCAGGCCTTATCCCACATTGGCTTTTAAATACATATATACATAATTTTACAGCAATATCCCTAGGAAGAAGAATTGTTCACAGGAAGACATATCAACAATGATACCTTATCATGCTTTTTCTATTGCATTTGACCAATGTTTCCTATGATGCGTTGCATATGCCCATGAATGTCAGTTGCCTAATTCATGCATACCCAAAGTGCCCACACTTTGTAGTTCCATGGCTACCTTTGGAAGAAATTACCATAACAAATGGCTCAGGTCCCTTCTATATTGCCATATAAAATCCAGATTATCTGTTTTGAACTGGATTATATGGCAGTGTAGACTCATATAATCCAGTTCAAAGCAGATGTGGAGTATCTGATTTAATAATCTGGATTATATGGTGGTGTAGAGGGGGTTCTGTGGACCTTTACAACTTCCTGGAAGTGGCCCCATTACTGGGCTCATTGTACAGTTTTCCAGTTCTTCACTTGAGATGGCACCACTTAGAACAGTGGTTCTCAACCTGTGGGTCCCCAGATGTTTTGGCCTACAGCTCCCAGAAATCCCAGCCAGTCTGCCAGCTGTTAGGATTTCTGGGAGTTGAAGGCTAAAACATCTGGGGACCAACAGGTTGAGAACCACTGACTTAGAGGATATTGGTAAAAGTTGACATAATGCTACGGATTCAGGGCAGTGCTTTTGTGCATGAAGCCGTTTCCTGTAAGGTTTCCTCTGCTTAGGCATTATTTCCTCCACATAACACTTCCCACCTTGAGATGCACTTTGGAGGGAATCGGAGCCTCCAAAGTGCAACCACCAAACTATTAAAGCTGCTGCTAGGCATATCTAGAGTCTCCTCCCCAAGTTTCCTTTCGTAACGTTTTGTACCTTATAACATTCAGATCACTATAGCATGCTTATAAGAGACTAAATCCCATGTTGGTTCTGAAATCAATGGGACTTTAGAGAGTGGGGGCTAAAGTAAGTCCCACTCATTTTAGTGGGTCTGCTCTAGTTAGCACCAAGCATTGTTTGTCTGATTCTGCTTGTTTGCATGCTTTTATTCATCTGATTTTTGAGCAACAGCCAACAAAAGATATAGTAGCTGTGCTGGTCTGGATCTTGTATCCCTTTTGAGGCTCACCGAGAGAAAGATGTACTTGCATCTGATCAAGTAGACTGAATATTCGTCTGTCGCAAAGGTGTAACTTTCACACTTTCTATCTGGCCCCAAACGCATCTTTGCTCTTTTCCTGTCATGCGCCTTTGTTTTTCACTTTGCAGTGGCTTGTCCAGCAGTCTGAATTATGTGACCCTGGACATGGTTGAACTGCAGCATCCGTTATTTCTTATTTTTGGTTGTTTGGGATAGGGCTGCAGGGAGTTATGGTCCAGTAATTTAGAAGGGCATGTGTTCTTCATTCAGGGCTAGGTTGTGCTGTTTGGCAATGCTTAAAAGCAGTGCTATTTGATTTGATTAACTGCGCCTTGGTTATTGGTTGGTTCAGTATGTTTTTCTTGTATTTTATATGCCTTGTTTTTATATGTTTACATGTTTTAAATGCATTTTGATATTGTATTTTATGCTGTTTTTGGGCTTGATCCTCATGTGAGCCGCCTCAAGTCCCTTCGGGGAGATGGGGCGGGATACAAAAATGAAGTTGTTGTTGTTGTTGTTGTTGTTGTTGTTGTTATTGTTATTTGAAGATCAGAACAGATTTATTCCCCAGTGCATCTATTGACTACAACCCCTTCCTTCCTTCCTTCTTTTCTTTCATCCTGGTGGTCTGGCAGCCAGTAACCTGCGGAAGAGCACTGTTCCAGGGACCACAACTTTGAATTATTGTGGCAGATTTATTTATTGTATCCGAAGTGAAACCAAGGATACAGTTGTAATGTATTTAAAAACACAAAGTTAAAAACTTGGCATTATGCTAAATGTCTTTTAACCAGCAGCTGGCCACTTGGAATGCCTCTGGGGTCAATGTGAGAAGATCCTCCATTGTGCATGTGGCAGGGCTCAGACTGCATTATAGTAGGTGGCCTGTGGTTTGCTCTTCTCCGCATTTGCATGTCGTGGGCTCCACTTTGTAGTCTCATTTCTTAAGGTTGGCTCTGCATCTCGTGATGCCAGAGCGCAGTCTGTTCAGCGGCTTCCAAATTGCCCAGTGTTCTGTGTGCCCAGGAGGGAGTTTCTCATCCAGTATCAGCCATGGATTGAGGTTCCAGGTTCTAGCCTGCCACTTTTGGACTCTTGCTTGCTGTGGTGTTCCTGCAAATATCTCTGTAGATCTTAGAAAATTGTTTCTTGATTTGAGGCGTCTATTGTGGATGATAGACGCATGAGAGCATCCCTTGTTTTGGTTAATGTTGTCTAGCAGTAGATAATTTCAAATTACCTGTCCATCCATTAACATACTGCTGATTTTCTGTTGCTTTTTGCCTTGAGAAAGCTGGTACAACAGAACCATCATTAGAATTAAATTCTGCTTTAAGTCTTTAAGCGGAAGCAGATATATAATAGCACTGTGTAACACAATTTTTAACAAAATCTGTTCCTGGTTTGAAAGTATTATTTACTGTTTAATTGTGTGATACTTACTTTGAAAGTACTGTAGTTGTTTTCCTCCAGAGACCTTGTTTGCGTGGCTGCCACAAAGTATGTTGAATTGGTTGAGGCTTGATGAGATATTCATTGAAAACCTATATCAAAATGTGCTGCAGGATATCCCATGAAAACAAAGTTTTTGCAGGGTAATAAACTTTTTTCATATTCTTATGATAGAACCAATTAGGAAAAAATTACATTTATAACCCAGGAACAGAAATTGTGTTTTGTATTGTTATGGAGAAATGTGAAGGCAAAATTTAGATGGTATGTTAAAATCACTTGATTCCAGCTTTGTCTTTGTCTAAAAATCCTTGATCTTTGCCACAATACTGATTTTTCAGTGAATGCAAGTAATAAAGGAGAGGTATAGATTTTCCCCCCTGGCTTCTATCCATTCTGCTTAATTTATTTGTTGATTAGTTATTCACAGATGCTGCTTTTTTCCCCTCTTGCTTAGTTGTTAATCTGTCATTTGAATGTTTGAACACAGCAGTATTTTCTGCCTGGAAAGGCTGAAGATGGAAGTATTCATTTTCAATTGGCTAAAATAATCAAGAGCTCCTCTTTCTCTGGATGCAAAGTATTGCCTCTAGATGATACTGGATTGTCCTTCCCAGCAATGCTGCTCACTGCCGGCTGGGATTGTGGGCAGAGCTGCTTTTTGCCCGCCCGTACATTAATGGGTAGGCAGATGTGAAATCATTAATATTTCACGCCATACGTTGTCTGTGCAGAAACATATGTAGGCACTCAAGATCCTGCCACGCATCAAACAGCTTTCGTGCAGAATTAACCACCAACACTTTGGTGAGATCGATCCAACCACAATAGTGTCAAATGACTATGAATAATCTTCTATTATCTTCACAAGAGTTTACAGCTTAAGCTATTTGCCGGGGCTGTATCGATGTACATTTAACGGACAATAGAGTGAATTGTACTCAGTTGAATGCAACTGGAAAGTGATTTGGTATATTGTTTTGAGTGTTGGAATATGATTCAGAGCTCTGCTCAGCCATGTAAAACCATTGGGAGGCCTTGGGCAAGTCACACGCTCTCATCCTTAGAGGAAGGCAAAGGTAACCCCCCTCATCCGAACAAACGGTCTTGCCAAGAAAACCCCATGATAAATTTGCCCTAGGGTCACCATACGGCTGAAATGACTTGAAGGCACACAACTACAACAGCATTGATTTTACATGAGAGTTGTGTTTCTTTTAGGGAGGTAAAACAAGAGAGGGATTGATTGATTGATTGATTACACTATGTAACATGATTTTTGTTCCAGGTTATAAATGTCATTTTCTAATTGGTTCTATCATAAAAACATGCAAAAAGTTTATCAAACTGCAGAAACTTTTGTTTTTGTGTGATGCCCTGTTCTAGTTTTTCAATCAATATCTCAACCAATTCAATCTACTTTGTGGCAGCCACAAAAATGAGGATTCTGGAGTACTACTATTATTTTCAAAGTATGTACTGTACAATTAAACAGGAATAATACTTTCAAACCAGGAACAGATTCCTCCCCCCCCCCCCCCAAATTTGTTACATAACATTATTTAATGCTGGGACAAACTTCCTGATTCCCAAATACTGGTTTTGTTAAAATGTGCACTTTTTAGAAAATATCTGCTCAGTTCTATAACTTTGTTTTGATGGTGTTGTCCTGTTGGTCTGTCTCAATGTTGTAAGGCTCTTCTTTTAAAAATAATGCCATAAGTCAGTAGGGAAACAAAAAATGAAAGTGAGGGGGCGATGAGAACTGCTATTTCAGCTCATGACTTGTAATAAACTTGAAGTTGTTTTGAAAACCTTAAAATATTATCAAGGGATGCAATCAGTGGAGGTAATAGATAAAACCCCCTTCTCTTAATTTTTTCATCATTGGGGTACATAATGAATAGAACAAATGCAGTAGAGTCTCACTTATCCAAGATAAACGGGCCGGCAGAACCTTGGATAAGCAAATATCTTGGATAATAAGGAGGGATTAAGAAAAAAGCTTATTAAACATAAAATTACATTATGATTTTACAAATTAAGGACCAAAACATCATGTTTTACAAGAAATTGACAGAAAAGGCAGTTCAAAACACAGTAATGTTATGTAGTAATTACTGTATTTACGAATTTAGCACCAAAACATTGCAACATTTACTACAAAAACAATGACTACTAAAAGGCAGACTGCCTTGGATAATACAGAACCTTGGATAAGTGAAGCTTGGATAAGTGAGACTCTACTGTAGTAACGGGAGGCTCTGAATTGCTAAGGCTGCAAATCATGGATCACTTGATTTGAGGGAAAGCACCACTGAATTCTGTGAGTAAACATGTATTCGGTTGCAATTAAACAGCATGGGGAAAGTTTCTTTGGCAGGTGGCCCCCAGCCTCTTGTTTGTGAGCTGTAAGAAACTGATACTCTGATATGCCCCCAGAATTGAAAACCCCAAAACAATAGCTACATGTACAATAACTGATTGCGGACTAATAATAATAATACACTTTATTTATATCCTCCCTTCTCCTCTAGGGGACTCAGAGTGGATTACAGCATTTACATACATAGGCAAACATTAAATGCCTTTACAATCATATACAATGGGACAGACAAACAAAGGCAGAGGCTTCTCCTTTAATTTCTGGCTTCTGGAGGCAGTACTCATCTCTGGGTCTGGGGAGGTGTTCTTTTCTCCATTTTCAAGCTGCCTTGCTACTTCTTGGTAACTTGGAACGTCTCTTTGCCTTTTCTCACCAAAGCAGTACCTATTTATCCACTCCCATTTGCTTGTTTTCGAATTGCTAGGTTGACAGGAGCTGGAGCTTACAGATGGGAACTCACCGCATCTTGTGGATCAGAACTGCCGACCTTCAGGTCAGCAGTTCAGCCAACCTTCAGTTCAGCAGTTCGCACCACTGCGGCTCCATAAATTTAGTTCCTTTTCATTGTGTAGTAGTTGTCAATACCATAGTCAAGATAACATCAGTTAAAGTCAATTTCTGGAGCCCCTGGTGGCACAGTGGTTTAAACCACTGAGCTGCTAAACTTGCTGACCAAAAGGTTGGTAGTTCTAATGTGGGGAGCAGGGTGAGCTCCTGCTGTTAGCCCCAGCTTCTGCCAACTTAGCAGTTCAAAAACATGCATTTGTGAGTAGATCAATGGGTACCCCTCTTGCAGGAAGTTAATGGTGCTCCATGCAGTCATACCAGCCATGTGACCTTGGAGGTGTCTACGGAAAACGCCGGCTCTTTAGCTTAGAAATTGAAATGAGCACCAACCCCCAGAGTCGGACACGACTAGACTTAATGTCAGGGAAGAATTTTTTACCTTTACCCTAAAATTACCAGACATAAATGGGGAGGTGTTACCTGCTAAAAATACATGAAGGAGTTCTGATGAAACTGAACAATATTTAAAGATTCTTAATATAATTTAATCAAATTTAAAATTTGTTGCCCATATATGTTGCTTACCTGAAGTATTTTAACCACATAATTTTAAAAGCAAAAAAAAAGAAAAAGAAAAAAGAAAGAAAGAAAGAAAGAAAAGGCCACACCTGAAAAGTGACTCCTGACTTTGTGGTAGTTGCCTACCTCTTGGTATAGTATAGTATAGTGCAGTCATGGGCAAACTTTGACCCTCCAGATGTTTTGAACTTCAGCTCCCACAATTCCTAACAGCCTACCAGGGAGCTGAAGTCCAAAACACCTGGAGGGCTGAAATTTGCCCATGTCTGGTACAGTGGGATCTTGTTGATAGGATATGTTAAAAAAATCCTGTCTGTGGATTGTTAACTGTTTACTCCAGTTCCTATTTGATTTTATATTTAGGGTATTGATGTTAATATTGCTAATGTTTGAAGATCGTGCTTTGTAAGTTTTAGGATTCTTGTTGATACTGCCAACCTTCATGAACCGGAAGAGTTACAGAGCCAGAAACTTTATTTTGACTAGAAAGCTCCAAGTTGTTGTTGACAGTGATCATATAGGTGATTTATGGAATGGTTTTGAAACTATTTTACTCCACTTTCCTTCTTACTGTTGGGCCTTCTGTGCATGTGGACAAATGAACAGAAGTATTTGAGGATGTGCTGGGCTTTGATTGCCATCTGCCTTGTTCCAATTTTCTGTCTCTCCCCCACTCCCTCCAGCCCTTGCAGGACAGAACAAACTTTGATCCAAATTCCTTGGGTATTTTTCTGTTGCCATCTGGTTGCAATCTTTCCGTTGCCTGCTTGATCCTTTGTTATCTCTGGTTTGTTCTCTTCACCTCCCCCAGTTTAGAAGGAAAGATCCACATGAAAGAAGGCTACGGAATGATATGCTGACAGTTAACCTATTGTAATTAACATCCCATTTTATTAATTCCCACATCCATGGTTCCGTTGTGGGGTAAACACAGTCCCCAGGTTTTGTCATGAACCACATAGAGTTCATGTAACTGGAGTCATTTGAAAGACTAATAAGACAGAGGCAGCCTTACAAATGACACATCTGTTTAGTTCAGCCAAATTAAAAAAAAACTTTCCGGGATGGTTTTGCTACTACTTCAGACTGTAAATAGGAACATTGTCCCACATGGGGTATGTGTGTCATATTACCGTGACTGTATGTCCCGTAGCATAAAGTTTTGTTTCTCAGATCCCATCACGTGTTGTTCATTCTTGCCTTTTCTCCCGAAATAATCCATTTTCAAATTTATCAGATGAGCAAGTGCAGTTCCTGCTCATTTTTAAAAAAGAAAACCTTGGGGAAAAAGCTTCTGGGATATTAATAATAAAGAATAATAAAACTTAATTTATATCCTACCACCATCTCCCAAAAGGGACTCAGGGTGGTTTACAAAGCACATAGTAGTGCGATAGAATACACAAAATATAGTAACATACATATAACACATAGAATCATAGAATCATAGAGTTGAAAGAACCATCCAGTCCAACCCCCTGCCAAAAAGCAGTAAAATTACATTCAAAGCACCCCCAACAGATGGCCATCCAGCCTCTGCTTAAAAGCCTCCAAAGAAGGAGCCTCCACCACACTCCTGGGCAGAGAGGTCCAATGCCAAACAGCTCATAACATAACAGTATCAATTTACATAAAACCAATATAAATAAAACAGCTTAAAACCCTTTCTAGCTCAAATAGAAATACTCAATAAATGCAGCAAAATACAGCCTTGGTTTCCCCTTCAAATCCTGCTACTCAGGAGCAGACCCAAGGCACTGATCTTAACTAGACACCACTTTGGGGATACTGAGCTTTACCCTCCAAACATATATTTGGTAGGGTACCATTCATAGGAATGCCCCTTACTCCACGTTACTGAAGTGATTCAACACATGCAAATTTAACAGATCCCATCCCATGTGTTTCCCCCCAAATTCTCCAGTTTCATAGTGATTCCAGTGTTCGGAAAATGATCTCTGGCCATCTTCTTTCCTCAGTTTCCCGACACTTAAGAAACACTTTCTTAACATGGCATGACAGATGTAGGGAGGAGTCCTCCTGTGTCTTCTGATGGAACTCTGCTATATAATTTTAATAAGAATAATTTTTTAAAACTGATTTATAGTGCATTGTACAATTTTTATATATGTGTTTTTTGTAAGCCGCCCTGAGTCCCCTGATGGGTGAGAAGGGCGGGATATATATATTGTAATAAATAAAATAAATAAATATATAATTTCCTTTCTGTTTTATAAGAGTTTAGAAATGGGTGCGGGGATAACTGTGTGGGACATTGGATTTTTGATGCTGTATATATGTGTGTGTTGAACTCCCTGGAGCCCCCAGTGGCACAGTGGGTTAAACCACTGAGCTGCTGAACTTGCTGACCAAAAGGTCGCAGTTCGAATTCGGAAAGCAGGGTGAGCTCCTGCTGTTAGCCCTAGTTTCTGCCAACCTAGCAATTCAAAAGCATTCAAATGTGAGTAGATCAATAGGTACTGCTCTGGCGGGAAGGTAATGGTGCTCATGACCTTGGAGGTGTTTAAGGACAATGCCGGCTCTTCAGCTTAGAAATGGAGATGAGCACCAACTCCCAGAGTCGGACACGGCTAGACTTAAGAATAGGGGAAACCCTTTACCTTTACCTGAACTCCTTGCTGATAGTAAAACAGCATGTCAGAAAGAAATCTTAGGCAAATGCTTCTCACTGATTCAATTATTTTGTCTGCACAAGGTATTTTTGGGAAGGTGAATTTTCAAACATGTGGCTCTCAATGTCCTGCCGGCAGAACATGTGGTTTTCCAAATATTGCTGGATAGTAGTTCTCATCCTGAGCTAGCATAGAACATGGTGAGAGGTCGTAAAATGATAATTCAGCACCATCTGGAATGCCAAATCCCTTTTTCTTTGCTGTATAGTGCATTTTTAGCAGCAATTACTTGAAAGCCAATGAGAGTGGTGGCATTCAGGGTGATGCCCATCAAAAATGGGCAGGAAGGAAAGTGTCAAGATTTACTTGACCACCATTCTTCCACCACGCCATTCTTCCTTTCTCCTAATCGTTACACAGACATAGCTGCAGTATTTAGTTTGCCCTTGATAGCTTTCATACACGGTACAATATCTTTGAATGATTGGCAGAGGGAGGATTGTGGCACATGGAGCTATTAAACCAAACTGCTCCTGAATGGCAGGAAACCCATTCTGTCTCTCCGTCGCTTAAAGGCACTTGTTCTTTCACAAAGGGATGCAAGAGCATTTGCTAATGGGCTGTTTTGTTTCAAGAAGTTATATTCCGTTTCACTGACATTTTTACCCTTTTAAAAGCCACAGCTAAAAGATAATTTAATGCTTGATTTCCTTCAGCTCGTGCTGTTTTTAAGATGGTGTGGTTGGGTAGTTAAGATATCAAGGATGTCTGGTTTTCTGCCTGAGACAAAGGGTAAGGTGATGAATGTCCACCTCACATCTCCAAAAGCTGGCCAGACTGACATTTAAATCCCATGCCAGTACTACTGACGGCAGCATCTTCCACCATGCTCAAGTGATGGGTTTTCTTAGAGGATCCAAGACATGACACATATGCAAAAACCTCAGACCATCCAAAATATGTTGCTATTCCTCATCACACTGAAACAGTGGCTTCCATTAGTCTAATGGTAGAACCAGCGCCTTCAAGTCACTTGTTGATTTATGGTGACCTCATGAATTTCATAGGGTAAGTAAGGAATACTCAAAGGTGGTGTTGCCAGTTCTTTCATCTGAAATATAGCCCACAGCACTTGGTATACATTGGCGGCCTCTCATCCAATTATTAACCCTACTTAGCTTCCAAGATCAGAAGAGATCTGGTTTTTTTTCCAAGTGTTTAGCTTGAAAAAGAGCCAGCCCGATAGGTAGACAAATGACAGAAAACTAGAAAGCGAAGCTTTGTACTCTTTGTTCCTGTCTCTCTCTGCCCTTGGTCTTCCTTTTGTTAGAAAATAGAACAAATTATGTCTGAAACTCAGCACAAACCCATTGGGAATAAGTCGGATTGAAGTGATACTTCAGTGTAAATATGTATAAATGGGATTGTGTGTTACTTCTAATAACTCGTTTACAAGCTACACCATATACAAAGTGTCTTGTAGCACCAGAAGAGTTTGGATGTTGAACTTTTAGGCATTGAAGGTAACAAGAGGATAACAATGATAAGTACACTAGAAATGGCAAGAAAACAAAAGTGACTACAGTAGAGTCTTGCTTATCCAACATAAACGGGCTGACAGAACGTTGGATAAGCAAAAATGTTGGATAATAAGGAGAGATTAAGGAAAAGCCTATTAAATATCAAATTACATTATGATTTTACAAGTTAAGCAGCAAAACATGGTTTACAACAAATCGACATAAAAAGCAGTTCAATACACAGTAACGTTTATGTAGTAATTACTGTATTTACGTATTTAGTACCAAAACGTCGCAATATATTGAAAACATTGACTAAAATTGATTACAAATAAATATAGAATTGCATAAAATGAATGCACAGTAACAACATTGTCAAAAGTTAAATCTGTAAAAAGTTTAGCCTGGTGAAGATTTTTTTAAAATCTGTGATCCTTGCCTGCCTAGAGAAACAGCTGTGGATCCGGGTGGGGAGGCAGACTGTTGGATAATACAGAACATTGGATGAGCGAAGATTGGATAAGTGAGACTGTTTGAATTTTAGTGTGTCTGCAATTATACATATGGTAAAGGTAAAGGTTTCCCCTGACGTTAAGTCCAGTCGTGACCGACTCTGGGGGTTGGTGCTCATCTCCATTTCTAAACTGAAGAGCCGGCGTTGTCCGTAGATGCCTCCAAGGTCATGTGGCTGGCATGACTGCATGGAGCATCCTTACCTTCCTGCCGGAGCGGTACCTATTGATCTACTCACATTTGCATGTTTTCGAACTACTAGGTTGGCAGGAGCTGGGGCTGGGGCTAACAGCGGGTGCTCATTCCGCTCCCGGGATTTGAACCTGGGACCTTTCGGTCCGCAAGTTCAGCAGCTCAGCGCTTTAACGCACTGTGCCACCAGGGGCCCTTGCAATTATGCATATACTAATAATTCACTAACAGTTAATTCTATTGCAGATGAAAGAGGAAAAATAATCCAAATAACCAAATTTATAAACGTTGTCCCCAGCAACGACTTCAATTCCAATGGTCTTTTTGGCTCCTTTGGTAGTAGGAACCAGTGAGCTTGCAGGCCGGGTAGAAATGGGAGAGCTAGGACACCAGACATCGTCCAAGTCGCAGATGGTCTTTTGAATGTAATTTGAATAGCATGATTTGTATTGGCAGCTCTTGCACTGTAAGATGTGTTACAGTAACCCAGATCAAGTGAAGTAATAGTACTCCTACTCTATTTTGCTTTGTTCAGACCACCCTTGAAGTACCGAATCCAGTTTTAGAACGTTGACAAGTTGGAACATGGGTGGGTGGAAGAGGGTGATTAATCTGGTAAAGGGTATTGAAACCAGGCGCTGGGAGGAATGGTCGGGGAAGCTCCGTTTGCTTGATCAAGAGATCAGAAGACAGAGAGAGGTGACATCATAGCTACTTTTGAATATCGGAAGCATTGTCATGTAGGAGATGGACTGAGCCTGTTGTCAGCTTCTTCCAAGATTATGGCCCAAACCAATGGGTTTAAAGTGGAAGGAAAAAGATTCAGCAATACATTACAAAGAACTTCCAGATAGTTGAAAGCTGTTCCACAACAGAAGGACCTATCGTGGGAGATGGTGGACTCTCTCTCATTGGAGGGTTTTAATCAGAGTTTACATAACTACTTTTTAGGGATACTTTAACTGTGAATTCCTAAATAGACTTGTACATGGACTAGCTAAGAGAATGGTTCTCAACCTGGGGTCCCCAGATGTTTTTGGCCTTCAACTCCCAGAAATACTAACAGCTGGTAAAGTGGCTGGGATTTCTGGAAGTTGTAGGCGAAAAACATCTGGGGACTCCAGGTTGTGAACCACTGCGCTATGCTGTGGGGTATTTTCCAACTTCTCAATTCTATTATTGGATAATTCCCATGTTTTCCACTTCTAGAGGGTAGTTCCTCAGTCTCTTCTTTTTCCTCAGACAGCATTCTTTAGACCAGTGGTTCTCAACCTGTGGGTCCCCAGGTGTTTTGGCCTACAATTCCCAGAAATCCCAGCCACTTTACCAGCTGTTAGGATTTCCGGGAGTTGAAGGCCAAAAACATCTGGGGACCCCAGGTTGAGAACCACTGCTAGACCGATAGGCAGTGCTGGAACTGGTGCTGCAGGTGTGGGATAGATCCAGCCCGCTATACTCCCTTGAGTGATTTCCAAATCCCGTAATTGCCAATACAGCCTCTGTGCCAATGACATCCACTGACTAGTTGATTCAGAGTCCCTTGGGGTGGATCTACACTGTAGAATTAATGCAGCTATTACCACTTTAACTCTCATGTCTCGATCCTGGCATCAAATGGCATTAATTCTGCAGTTCAGATGCCTCAATAGTTATTCAGGGGATACACACCTGAAGTGTGGTTCATAAGCCTACCTCAATCGTTTTTCCTTATGTTTCTAGAATTAGAAAGATTTCTGAGCTAACTCTTGGCTCAAGTTAAATTTTATATTATGCAAAGTTGAAGATTAGGACCTTTGTTGTGACTAATGGCAATCTTATTAATAGGATTTTCAGGCCTGTCATTGCTTCCCCTGAGGTTGAGAGAGTGGAACTTGCCCAAGGTTCCTTAGAGAACTTGCAGAGTCCTAGCCCAACATTCAAACTGCCACGCTATGATGTCTCTCATATATTTCATTCTTTTAAAAATGAGGTATAATTTTGGTAATTGATATGGTACAGTGGGTAGAGGATTGGGTTTAGTTGGTGGAGATCCACGTTCAGCCACTGAGTCAGCCATATAGCTGACCACTGGTCTTGGACTATTTTTCAGCCGAACCTTCCTCCCACTGTTGTTGATCGTTTTGTGGAGCATAAATCACCATCAGCATGATCAGTCTTATCTGAGATATTACCATGTATGTCCATGCTGAGCCCTAGCTCTGCTGTCTTCCAAATGTCTTAATCTAGAACAAAAACAAGGTATTGCAAAGAAGCAAATAAAAAATGGCAAACTGCCATGTGAGGCCTCATCATTTGGTACTTGTTGACAGAAGTGTAGCAAACTATTTTTCTGCCATGCCGTCTTTAATCAAAGCTGTTAAATGCTCTCCTTTCTGGTGTTCTATAGTTTCCAAAACAAATGAGTTTTCATCTAAGAAACTGTTCCATAGTTGAAGGCTCTTATTCCAGGGAAAGGGGGCCAGATTCTTGTAAGCACGTGCATGGGAACTTGTTCAGAATTATTGAATTGTTCGAAAGGAAAGTATTGGCAGTGTATTCCTCTTCATTCACTGCATGGCAGACCACAAGTTTATTAAAAATGCATACTTTGTTTCACTGCTGAACAAAATTTTATGGGAGATTTTTTTTGTTTTGCACAGGCAATTTTTCCTGTGCTTTAAGCTGTAGAGTAAATACAGGGCAATCTTCTTTGTCTGTTCATTTACTTGTCTGACAACAGATATTTTATTTAGTTTTCTTAATACCATAGCACTCAGTGCCAGAACAACACTTTCCATCTGCACCACATTATAAACTAAGTGCAACGAAACTTTTGACAAATTAAAGCATTCTTACATTTGAACCAAGCTCACTACTATAGTCCACAGAGTTAAACTCCAAATGAAATCAGCATGATAATTAGTTCTCATTTTTCCAACTTCAAGTATATTTTGTCTAGTTGTGTGCATTCCTTTTAAAACACACATTTTTCCAAGAAATTTTGTGGATGTAAGAAATGTTTGTATAGTAGTCTTGCTTATCCAACCTTCGTTTATCCAACATTCTGTATTATCCAATGCAGTCTGCCTTCAGTCCGGATCCACAGCTGTTTCTCTAGGCAGCAATGCGCAGCAGGCCAACACGCCGAGCAACACAAGTGCAGCCACACTCCCAAACAAGTGGCAGACGTGTTGTAAAACATGATGTTTTGGTGCTTAATTTATAAAATCATAACATAATTTGACATTTAATAGGCTTTCCTTAGTCCCTCCTTATTATCCAACATTTGTGCTTATCCAACGTTCTGCCAGCTTGTTTATGTTGGATAAGTGAGACTCTACTGTATGTTAATTGCACCAGTGATTCTTAAAAGTATCTGACAGTAGAAGAGCAGTTTTACCACCAAGTGCCACTCGAGTGATTTGTGCCACGGCTCTGTCTCTTCTTTTCCCAAAAGCTCATTAGAATCATAGAATCATAGAATCGTAGAGTTGGAAGAGACCTCATGGGCCATCCAGTCCAACCCCCTGCAAGAAGCAGGAAAATCTCATTCAAAGCACCTCCGACAGATGGCCATCCAGCCTCTGCTTAAAAGGCTCATTGTAGACCAGTAAGTGACGGTTTGAAGAACAACACCTTTACAGACTACCATACCACTCAGGTCCCTTCTAAACTGCTATATAATCCGGATTATCAAAGCAGATAATCAACATTATCTGCTTTGAACTGGTTTATGAGTCTACACTTCCACATAATCCGGTTCATAGCAGATAATCTGGATTTTACATGTCAATGTAGAAGGGGGCTTAAAAAAAACTACATTGCAACCTATGTATTAAGTGTGACAGACTACTGTATCCTTTTTAATGCACAAGTACAGGCTGTTCCTTACATCCTCTTCCTGTTTCATCTGATCTGATTTGATTTTTTTCTATTGTCGGTATCTGTTTTGGATTCAAAGCCAATTTGCTTTGGTGTGGATTTTCCTACCTATAGCTCATAACCTGCTCCTGGCACATTGTCATGTTATATTCTGCTTCTTCCACAAATTTCCCATGAGCCATTACTTCAAAATTGCATACTAGTGTGGCCTGACATTATCTGCCTTATAGTGGAAGCCGATCAAAATCAAAATAATTGCATGGCCTTGTTTTGAACTGTAACATGTTATACTGCAGGAAAGCAAGCACCCCCCCCCCCCCCACGCTTCCAGTTCCCTATGTTTAATGTTTTTGGCCAGTCTCAGAAAGCCTGACTAATAAGAAGACTGGTTGCTTTCAGTGGAAAAAGCTGAGATTTTTCTTAAGTAAACATCAAGAAGTAAAGCTTCACTCCAGTCCCTAGGCAGGTTATGCATTCAAGGACACAACACTTCTCTAGCATTCAGGTTTCACAAGGAGAACCACAAATCTTTCTGGGGTTCTTTCTTTCTTTTCTCTTTTACAACTTTTATGGAGAGGCACGAAGCTTGATCCAGTTTTTTGAGGATAGTGGTAGGGAACCATGTATGCCCAGCTTTCCTCTTCTTTTTATGGGGATTGTCTTGAGGGTCCAGGAGTATTCAGGCTGTTGAGACTTGGCTTGACTTGGCAGCTCTTGGAATAAGCTTTACTCCCAGGTTGTATGGAAACTGCCCAGTAGCTGTCACCTACAACTTCATCAGACGGTCAAATTTGTCTGTTCTATGACACTTGGACTTCAGTTGTGGCACGGAGTCCACCGGCTCCCATCACGTGATGTTGATATACTTTCAGTGGGACTCTGTGCCTCAACTGAAGTCCAGGTGTGGTACAAGGCCACTTTTGCAACATGGGAGGTATAGCAAAAACAGGGTGAAGCTGGGCGGCGATGCTTCCTCCCATGGGATGGGGTGAGGGGCAAGGTGGGCGATGCATGGCATGGGGCAATGGGTTCCCCATGCCCCCCACCGGGCCCTGCCAGAGTCGCCACAATCTGTGGCGAATTCTGGTCTCAATGTGATGAGGTCCTTAAGTGGATTCCACAGTTGTCCTTCTTGGGTGCACTGTATCAAGTATAGGTCTGGTGTCGTTTAAGTGATAAGACAGGTTATTCAGCCCATGCCTCACGGCTGGCGAAGTCTGGACATATTCAAATAATAAAGATGTGGCTTTGTCTCCAAGTAGGTTGCATCTCTTGGCGGTTCCTGCATTCAGTGATGCTCGCTACTGAACATACAAGGGAAATAGCTTGTAGTATTAGAGTTCCTTCTCTGAATACTTTCTCTATGTTGTATTGCTTAGTTTGTCTACCCCTTTGTATTCTAGACCCTTGCCCTTCCTGGCTGATCAAACGGGCCAGAGTGAGACTGGTAGAATGGGTGAAGGTGGTGGTCAATGTCTCCTTAGAACAAGGCAAAGTTCCAGCTTGCCTAAAGGAGGCAGTTTTGAAACCTATATTTAAAAAGCCATCTCCGAACCCCTCTATAATGAACAACTATCAGCCAGTATCCCACCTCCCCTTTCTGAACAAGGTCTTGGAGCATGTGGCGGCCTCCCAACTCCAGGAATTTCTGGATGAAATGGGTTATCTAGATCCATTTTAATCTGGTTTCAGGCCTGGCTGTGGAACAGAGACAGCTTTAGCCCTCTTGGTGGATGACCTATGAAGAGAGCTAGACAGGGTGAGTGTGTTCCTGTTGGTTCTCCTGGGCCTCTCAGCGGCTTTCGATACCATTGACCACGATATCCTCCTGGGTCTTCTCACTGGGATGGGACTGGGAGGCACTGTCTTATAGTAGCTCCGATCCTTCCTGGAGAGCTGTACCCAGAAGGTGGTGCTGAGTAACTCCTGTTCAAAACTCCAGCCATTGACCTGTGGGTTTCCTCAGGGCTCTGCTTTGTCTTCCATGCTATTTAACATATACATGAAACCACTGGGAGAGGCCATCCTGAGTTCTGGAGTATCAGGTTACATCCTGTCTAGATTATTGTAACATGCTCTACATTGGGCTGCCTCTGAATGGCATTCAGAAACTTCAGCTGGTCCAAAGATCTGCAACCAGGTTGCTCACTGGGACTGGCTACAGGGAGCAGACAACCCCCCATTGCAGCAGCTCCACTGGCTGCCTGTTTCCGGGCACAATTCAAGGTGCTGGTTATGATCTTTAAAGCTAGACGGTTCAGGTCCAGGCTATTTGGCCAACAGCATCCCCTTGTACGAACCTACCTGGGTCCTGAGATCTTCAGGAGAGGTCCTTCTCTCAGTCCCACCTCCATCTCAAGCTCGGTTGCTGGGAACGAGAGAGAACAGGGCCTTCCTTCTCGGTGATTTTCTCTCAACTCTGGAACTCTTTTCTTCCCAGGGAAGCCAGAATGGCCCCCTCCATGCTGTCCTTCTGGCGGCAGGCTAAAACCTTTCTATTCAGGGCAGGCCTTTAAAGATTGTCAGGCACTGCTGTGATTTTATGTGCTTTTAATGATGTTTAATACTGTTTTAATACTTGCATATTGTATATTTTAAGTTATATTACAGTGCTTTTAGTTGTGAGCTGCTTTGAGTCTCTGTGTGGAGAGAAAAAGCAGGATATAAATAAACAACAACTACAATAATAATAATTACTTTATTGTCAGAATTCTTTGAGTTTCTCCCTTGGTATAGATGTATCTTGAATGTAGGGTTTATACCATAAAACATACCCAATACTGTATTCTCCCAAATCTCTAAAAACTGAAGTTATGCAATTATTTTTTGAAAGTGGATGCGATATGAGTGCCAGTTTATGTTGTGATGCATTGAACACTTAATTAAGGCAATGGCTCCCTTCCCTGGACCGTTTTAGTAGAGGTCATTTGCAGCATTGTTTATGCACAGGGAGTTGGTGTTTTTCTCCTCATTAGAGATTGTATTAGCTTGGCTGAACATGTTACATACCCCACTGCAAGTATTATGCTTGATTGGAACATTGAACAGATCAACACAGAGTTGCGGTAAGCAATTGAATGAAATGAAAAAAAAAAGCCTCTAACTTTTGTAGGACAGCACTGATATATGGAAAATAATATCACTCTCAAAATTGGAAGAACCAAATTGCCCAGTAGTCACGCTCATGTGACTATTATTTCTTCAGTAAATTAAGTTCCAAGATCGGCATGCCAAGTTTTGACAATTTTTGTCAGTTTTTTCTTTGTTCATAAAGATTGGAGCCCTATTCCATAGCCACATACTTAATTATTCAAACTGATCTCCAGTCAGTGGACATTAAATCTTGAATTTGGATATTATACATTACTTATTTATCAGTCATGTTCCTTAGTGGATATTATACTTTGAAATTGGATAAAGGTTGACTACCCCTTATTTGAAGTGCTTGAGACCAGAAGTGTTTTGGATTTTGGGTTTTTAATTGACTTTTGGAATACCTGCATTTCATGTATGGGGGTGAGATCTATGTCTAAACACTAGGGCCCCTTCTACACTGCCATATAAAATCTAGATTATCTGTTTTGAACTGGATTATATGGCAGTGTAAACTCTTATAATCCAGTTAAAAGCAGATAATGTGGGTTATCTGCTTTGATAATCTGGATTATATGGTAGGTTAGAAGGGGCCTAAATCCTTTGATGTTTTGTATTCACCATATAAACAGAGCCTGAAGGCAATTTTATACAATATTTTAAAGGTTTGGGCATGAAACAATGTTTGTGTATACTGAATCATCAGAAAACAGACGTCCCTATCTCAGCCAGCCGCCTGTGTAGATAGTTCTGGATTTTAGATAATTTTGGATTATAAAATTCTGGATAAGAAATGCTCAACCTATATTACACAAGACCACAATGGTAGAAATTTTCTCATTATTGAAAAACAGGCTAATCCACCTTTTAATGTGCCGTACCCTTGCAAGACTAATAATTTTCTGTAGTGCTTCTAAAAGCTATGCTTCCTTCACATTATTTCATTACAGTTGTAGAATCCCTAGCATGGAGGCTCCATATATCTGCTATGATGGGAAGGAAAGCTCTGTTCTTTCTTGCACAGATCCAAATGGAACAGGTTCCCAATCTTTTTTTGATGGGGGACCACTTGACCAGGGACCACTCTCCAACATTAGTTCCAAAAGGGTTACGAAATAGTTTTTGGTCAACTTTAGATTCGGTTTGATTACTTGAGGTTCTGATTCAGAAAATTGCATTGGATAGACCACATCAGCTCTAGTTTCTGATACAGAACATATGCCATCCAGTAGTCGCTATCTGCTTGCCCACAGAAAACCATATTTAATTATCTAGAGTTGATGTGGTCTATCCAATGCAATTTTCTGAATCAGCACCCCAAATAACCCCAGGAACAGGCCTAAAAACGAAGACACCAAACCAATATTTGTGGCTTTATTTATCCAAAAAACATTCCGTTCCTGCGGAAGTGTGTGTGGACCTCTCTAGATCATCTGGTGCTATTCTTTGGCATGTTTCTAGCTCAAGAAAAGTCAAAATACAAGGTTCGCTCTTATCCGTAGTTTCATGTATCCATGGGATGTATCTTCTGTGGATAAGGGAGCTAAACTGTAGTCATATACAGTAAATTGCACAACACTGGGAAGGGGTGTAATCCAACAATGTCTGGAAGATTGCTACGTGTTTCTCATGTCTGCCCTAAAGTGTTTTCAGTGCTTTACCAGCTACCACTACTGGATTGGAATGGCTGGATGTGGAAATGAGTCCACAGAATGAATATACAGTAGAGTCTCATTTATCCAACATAAATTGGCTGGCAGAACGTCGGATAAGCGAAAATGTTGGATAATAAGGAAGGATTAAGGAAAAGCCTATTAAATGTCAAATTACATTATGACTTTACAAATTAAGCACCAAAACATCATGTATTCCAAAAAAAAAAATCAACAGAAAAAACAGTTCAATACATGGTAATGTTATGTAGTAATTACTGTATTTACGAATTCAGCACCAAAACATCGCAACGTATTGAAAACATCCACTACAAAAACATTGGCTACTAACAAAATGACTACAAATAAAGATGAAATTGCATGAAATGAACTTACAGTAACAACATTATCGGAAGATAAATCTGTAAAAGGTTCAGTCCTTGCTGCCTAGAGAAACAGCTGCGGATCCGGGCGGGAGGCAAACTATGTTGGATAATCCAGAACGTTGGATAAGCGAGACTCTACTGTATGTATATATATATATATATGTGTGTGTGTGTGTGTGTGTGTCTAATGATGGGGCCATGAAAACTGCGTTTTTAATAGTTTATTGAGAAATTCAGAGTGTTGTCGAAGTCTTTCTTGGCTGGAATCACTGGGTTGCTGTGAGTTTTCCGGGCTGTATGGCCATGTTCCAGAAGCATTCTCTCCTGACGTTTCACCCATATCTATGACAGGCATCCTCAGAGGTTGTGAGGTCTGTTGGAAACTAGGCAAGTGGGGTTTATATATCTGTGGAATGCCAATGTCAGCCTATACAGAGAAGCCATTGAAATCCACAAGCATGTGGACAATTGCAATAGAAAGGAGGAAACCGTGAAAATGAACAAAATCTGGCTGCCAGTATTAAAAAAAAACCTTTAAAATCAGGATGGTGAATAAAGAACAACACTCAGAAAACAAGGGATTTCCAAACAGGAAACAATCAGGGCCAGCTAACAACTCCCAACAAAGGGTGCTTCCAAGCAGGAAGCAGCTAGGCTTTGAAACTGAAAGGCCTGTCAATGCTAATCAAGGTGGCCAATTGCAACATTCAAACTTGTCTCAGGCAGACAAGAGTTCTTTCTCCCACCCTGGACGTTCCACAGAGATATAAACCCCACTTGCTTAGTTTCCAACAGACCTCACAACTTCTGAGGATGCCTTCCATAGATGTGGGTGAAACATCAGGAGAGAATGCTTCTGGAACATGGCCATAGAGCCCGCAAAACTCAGAGAAACTCAGGAACTTCAGACTTCTATAGATGTCTTCACTGATTTCCCCTGCTTTATGAATATATGTTTTAATAGTCAAAAGCAGGAACCTATTTTCTGTTGCGCTGTAGCAGAAGGTGATTTTCAGATTGGGATCTGACTGTTCATAAATGTTTTACATTTTTTGATCATTACCCTTTTTCTTCCTCTCTGCGACGAGTTTTATATCTAATCTTACCAGCAGCATATCCCAGCCTTTTCTCCCCTCCTCTGTGCGCTCCCTGCTTGTCATGTCTTACTGCCTAATTAGGCAATTAAATAAGGCAATGGATTTATACCTCGCTCGGGGGTAACCTTGTCATTTTATGCTTCTGCTGCCTAGATTCCTTCCTTACCTAGGGCTACAGAATCCTTTGTGTTTGCAAAGAGAAGGAAAAGTATGTGCGTGTGTCTTCAAGTTGCCGGTAACTCCATGAATTTCATCGAGTTTTCTTAGGCAAGGAAAACTCAGAGGTGTTTTGCCCATTCCTTCCTCTGAAATATAGCTCACAGCACCTGGTATTCACTGGCAGCTTCCCATCCAAGAACATAATACCAGCCAAATATAGTTAGAGACAAGGATGTAGCATCATTATTCCTCTTTGCGATGGCAGCCTTCACTGAGTTGTTACTGTTAAGAATGTATGAAGTTCATATTTTGCACATCTGGTTTTTGTCGTTCTTGTTGTTTTGTTGTTCTGCAGAGCAGGTGGTTGTTTTCCTCACTTTTCACAGAATGTGAACTGAGATTGTGGAAGTGTTATTTTGGGGACTAGAGCTCTCCAAATATGCCAGCCAACTGGGCAGACAGGCTGGCTGGTGTTTCAGGAACGTGTACAGTAGTCCCAGACTGTATGTTTCCTTTGTCATGGTTTTCAAAGGCACTGTGCTGTGTGTGTTAACAGGAAAATGAAGTGCATGAAGCTGATTGGCTGATTGGCAAAGACCTGGGGATTGATTTTGATACTGTTTCTGTTCTGCTGCTGCCAGGGCCGGCCCAACACGGAGGCCACGTGAGGCGGCCGCCTCGGGCGCAGGGACCGGGGGGGCGCCGTCAGGCTTCCCCCCCCCCAGCGGGGACCATGAGCTCGCTCGCCGGCGAACAGGAAGGCCTGTTCGGCGACGAGCGAGCTCTCATGGCCGGCTGGGCAAGGCCGGCCAGGCCAGGGTGCACTGTGTGGGAGGCGGGGCACGGTCAGGGTGGTGCCCCGCCTCCTGCCCAGTGCGCCCTGGCCCCGCCTCCCACGCTGCGTGAGAGGCGGGGTCAGGGCGAGTAGCGCGGGAGGCAGGGCCAGGGTTGGCCCCGCCTCCCGCGCAGCTCACCATCGCCTGTCTGGCCTTTTCCAGGTGGCCAGACTGCAGCGGAGGTCCCTGCAGGCCGCGATCGCTGTCTGGCCACCTGGAAAAGCCCAGGGCGCGCGGAGCGGGAGTCAAGGCCCCGTCTGGGCGGAGCCCTGCCTCCCGGTCTGCGCGTCCTGGCCCCGCCTCTCACGCTGCCTGAGAGGCGGGGTTGGGGTGCGCTGCGCGGGAGGCGGGGCCAACCCTGGCCCCGCCTCCCGTGCTGCTCGCCCTGACCCCACCTCCCAGGCTGCGTGAGAGGCGGGGCCAGGGAGCGGGAGGCGGGGCCCGCTGGCACTGCAGGAGGCGTGGCCACGTGCCTCCCACGGCACATGGCCACGCCTCCCGCGGCGCCAGCAGGGGGGGCGCAATTTCCCCCCGCTTTATATATCAAAATGATCTCCGGCCGGCCCTGGCTGCTGCAGAAGTTTTTCAGTGCTGACTGAGCTCTGCTGGTGAATAGAGCAGTGTACTCAGAGAGGCCTTGCTATTTTGAGGCCTGTTTGCTGCTGATGAAAGAGGGTGAAGCACCATGATTGTATTCTTCTCTGAAGTATATTTGTGGACTGTTTATGACTGTGGACTTCTGTAAGCGATCAGAGGGACCATTGTAAATACTACTGGTTTTTTGATCTCTCAGAATTAGTAAAGTTCCTGTATTTTTGTTCTGCAAACCTGAGTGACATGTTATTGTTCTGCGGGCGACTCTGGATCTTGGGCACACGTAAGAGCTTCCATTTATCATCATCAATCCGTAATATCCTTGGCTCCCGTAGGAAAACCCAAGACAAGTCCAAGACTATGTCATGTGTTAATTTGAACAATGTGAAACCTTTGACCCATAAAATGGTTACGTATTGTGGCTGGTAAGGTCCCTAGGGTGAAATTGCCCTCTCTTGGGCCATTGTAAGACAGTAACAAGTCATCACCAGTTAGTTGTTTGAGTGAGCTATGAGTGAGCTATGATACATGGCTGCGGTTATCTAGCATATATCAAGGATTATGCCTTGTGTCGATTAACTCCTGCCACAAGACTTGGGAACATAGCCTTGTTGGACTACAGTTCTCAGACTTCATGCTAGTAGGGAGTTTCTGGACATGAAATAATTGCATATATATTCCTGCTGTGAAATTATCTTTTGGGAAAGCATAACCTTTTAGAGATCATAACCTTTTGGAAAACCAGGAATCTCCATAGACTTTTGGAAGCATGGCCCTTTTGGAGATTAATTGGCATTCATACTGTTTGGAATAATCATAACCCTTTTGTAAAGTACGATCTTCCTGAGAAGAGTTCAATACTCATTTGAGTGAATCTTCTCCTTAGTAGCAAACATCCACTAGTATTCATGCAAGGGAAATTAGGCTTCTCAGTTGTTAGACTGATATACCTGGTTATCTTTCTGAACTGTTAGGAACAAAAATATGCCAATGCACAATATATATAGCAGATCTTCAGAAGTGTTATTTCAGTTGCGCAAAAAAATACTCTTCCATAAAATATATTGCTTTTAAATCATACTCTCAAGAGACCAAAAATAAGTAGTCTTCATTAAAAGTAACATAGTTGATTTACTTACAAACTTCATGTATTTGGTTGGTAGTTTAAACTATCTGATCTCTAAAGCATTCTGTTTTAGTCTCTTAGTTCAGTTTAATATATTACTGAATATTGAAACAATAAAGACTGATGACACACTGCAGCATACTAACACTACCAACTGCATACAGTACTGCTTCTGATGCAAACACTAAACTGTACTGTACTGACTTTTAAAATGGAATCTCAGTCTAAATAGTCCCAGATCTGGTCACATGGTCTGTGTCATGATGCCAGGGCTCTGCACAGACAGATGAACCAAAACAAACATCCAGCTTGTGTCAAACTGTTTAATTAAAGCAGCACTTACTGCCTGGCTGTTTTCAGAGTCCCAATGTAAAACATAAAGATAGCACTCAGCTACAGAATCAAAATAAAACTTATAGCAAACGCCAATGCAGGTACAAGAAGACACCATAGTCAAAAAAGGTCCAGTCCAATAGTCAAACACCAAGAGTTCAATAAGCCCAAGGATCAAGAGTCTATACCGTAGTCAATGGCCAGTCCAGAAGTTCCAGGGTTCCAAGAGTTCAGGAGACAGGTCAGGATACCAAAAATCCACAAACCTAGAAGGAAAACCAACAACATCCACAACCAAAATAGATACATTTCTCCTTAAGATCATTCTCCAGGCTAGCTCCTTATATCCAGTATAACCCAGCTGCAACCTATCTCTTGCATGCCTCCAGCCTTACTTGCTTTCACTTGTAACTCCTACTTACAGATTACTCAGCCCTGTAGAACTAAGACTTACATTAACCCCTTCCATCACCAATTGCTAGGCCTGACATCCCCAACCACCATCAACTGCAGAACATGATACACGACGGTCTGCAATCCCTCCCACAACCTCATAGAATTAAGGGAAAACTGCATAATAAAACATATATATACAATATAGTAAGCAATCACAATTATATACATAACAAATAACTAGAATAGGAGGCTTGTAGAAGGTTGCTATTTCCAACATTATCTTGCATTGTAGAAGCTTGTCTTGAGAAATGGAATGTCATAGAGTGTGAGATGCTCAACCTGTACTTTCTTGAGATGAGTATGGAAAAGATAAGATGAGGAGTCACCCTTTGTGATCCTATAATGTAGTTTGGAGCCTCCTGAGTTCAGGAGATGAAAAGGTCCAAGTTGGAACTATCACAACTGAAATTGTCCTGTTGATGCTTGCCATTCTGGTCTTTTTAACACATCATAACTAGAAGCTGGATAAATCTACACAGTACCTTTTGTCTCTGGCTAGTATGCATGAGTATCCATAGAACTCAACATTAGTGAGACTGAGGCCCCTTCTGCGCTGTCATATAATACAGATTATCAAAGCAGATAATTCACACTATTTGCTTTGAACTGGGTTATATGAGTCTGTACTTCCAAAGCAGATATAATCTGGATTTTATATGGAAGGTCCCTGAGAGGTTACACCTTCTTATTCAGTCATTACTTCTCTCGACTTGATTGAAATTTGCTTTAAAGTAATTCGGCTTGCTGTGTATTTGAAAGTGTGTGTGTATGATGACATATAAAATTGTGCTTTGGAAGAAAAAAAGGAGAGCCTTACCATGTTCTTTTTGTGGTGTTATTTTATCTGGCAATTTGACATTTACAGATTACCTTGGGAGCAGGGCTACTGACTTCTTCATCTGTACGGCTGCTGTGAAGAGACAAGATAATGATCTAATGGCTGAGTCTTTGTGACCAGCATGATGTGAATTTCAAGGGCTATAGCAATCAGGGATGCCATATTTTGACACTGTTCCCTACCTGCTCACCTACAGAAGACATCTCTAATATTATTTTTCAGCTTGATTACACTCAGATTAAACCAGAATGCTAGCTCTCCTGATTTTTTTAAAAACAAAAAGCCTTGATTTGAATATGGAATTGTTAAGATTCCAGAATAAGGTGAAAAGGAACTGGCTGTTCTATCGTGGTGATTTTACCACTCCAGCTAGTTAATTTTAAAAGTATGTTTCAAAGTTAAAATGCAGAGCTGTGCTCTTCTTGCTTTGGCATACAAATTTTGAAAGCATTCTGCATTGCAATAGGCTTGTGAAAAGTCTCAGTAGCACCAGTGATGGTGGTGGAGGAAATGGTATATTATTGTTGTTGTTGTGTGACTTCAAGTTGCTTGCCATTTATGGCAACCTTATCATTGACTTTCTTGGCCAGGTTTGTTCAGACTAGGGTTGCCTTTGCCTTTCTCTGAGGTTGGGATGTGTGACTTGCTCAAGGCCACTCATTGGGTTTCCATGGATGAGCAAGGATTCTAACCTTGGTTTCCAGAGTCCAACAATAGTGCTAAGAAAAGCTACTTTTTGGATCACAATTTCCAGAATTCACTAGCTAATATGGTCTTGCCAGTGAGAAATTCTAGTAGTCGGTCCAAATAATTACTACGTTCTACTGGCAACTCTTCTGCCAACCTAGCAGTTCAAAAACATGCAAATGTGAGTAGATCAATAGGTACTGCTCCGGTGGGAAGGTAACGGCACTCCTTGCAGTCATGCAGGCCGCATGACCTTGGAGGTGTCTACGGACAACGCTGGCTCTTCGGCTTAGAAATGGAGATGAGCACCAACCCCCAGAGTTGGACATGACTAGACTTAATGTCAGAGGAAAACCTTTAACTTTACCTTTACCTACTGGCAACTCAGCTGTTCCTAGCCCTGCCTGAAGCATCTGCTGGCAGATTTTCTGTTGTTTGGAAGAGTTTGGCTTTCTAATCAGGATACCGTTTAGTGAAATTATTGGGATGTTTACATACTAATTACTAGGGAGATAAATATAGATCTACTGGTGGCATTTGGAATCATTGATTTCAGAATACTATTTTTTTCGGCTTTGCATTTTTCTATGTGAATGATAACACTGACTTTCACGCTATTTAGGGGAAGGTAGCTAAGGCCCCTTCGACACTGCCATATAAAATTCAGATCTGCTGTGATTCAGGGTCCAGGTTTCAAGTTAAATGGAGTGACTTTTTAAGTTTGAACTTGCTCTTCTTTGTATGAATTTCACCAGGAAAAAAGACCAGAGGTTTCTATATGTAACTTATTAGGACAAAAATTGTATTCAATTAGGTAGAGTTTACTCCCATGGAGGTGTGTATAGGGTGTGCCTTTGTTGTAGTTTTCCTGCCTAATTCAGTGAATGGCTTTGTTGCATTGCAGCTGAAATGATTTGGCAATTTTATGATTTCTTCAAGAACCAAAAGTCTGTTTCTGTTAGTGCTTGTAATCTATCATGTTACCCGAAGAATGCAAGGAAGTGTCCGTGTTAGCCTCTTGCAGCATAAAAAAGAGAAAAGGAGGTGGGGGAAAGGAATGCAGCCACATCTTTAAGACTGATTTATAGATTTATGGAAAGCTGATGCTAAAATAAAAATCAGTTAGTCTTAAAGGTGGTATGGCATTCTGATTTTTCCTTTCCTCTGCTCTGTTCCTCCTTTTTAAATGAAGAATGCATAATGCTAGCAAAAGAGGCCACTTCTGAAAATAGATGAATGTATAATTTTTAGTTTCAACAATTTCAGAAAGCATCTTGCTGTGAGAGAAGAGAAGCAAAAATTAGCATCCTTCCAGAACTACAAGCATGGTCTCAACCAAATTTTGATTATTCACACTATCATTACCTACCTTTCTACCAATTTACATTGCAATAGCAGAAATAGCTGACATAATGGAAGCGACCATAGTGAAAGCCCTGCCAAAGAAACAATGGAATAGGAGCAAAGAGAAGAACCTGTGTCATTGGACTTTATATGAACCAGCCTGTTTCTGATGACAATAAGTGCAAATCCACAGACTCCATTGCCAGGATATGTATTTCCTATGGATAAGAAGAGGCATCTAAGTTTCCATCCCAAATGATTCAGCAGATTCCCCTGGTTGGCCTACTCATGTCATGTACAAGGTGCGCCCTGTAAATACGATGTGATGGAGGAGAAGTTGGGGGTAAAGGTGCTCATCAGAAACTTGGTGCATCGGTTGCTAAACATTTGTGCGATGGAAAAATGCAATGAAAGTCTTCAACAGACACCAAAAACAGAGTACCATCAGAACAATGTGTGCTTGTCTGAAAACTTCTTGCTAATTCACAGTGCAAAATTATGATAAAGGAAATAAGAAGAAAGCAGAAGAAAACGGAAAGAAACTTCTGCCGGTTGTGGAAACTATTGTCCTTTGTGGCCAAAAAGAACTGACTTAAAGAGGGAGTGATGATTCAGGACCGATTACCTGTGAAGAACCTTTGCACAATGTTGCTAGTTTCAGGGCCTTGTTGACATCTTGTGCCAGATCAGGAGACACTGGCCGGAAAAGTCATCTCGAAGGGGAAAAGTTTCAACCCCTCTCAAATCTTTTCTGGCTACAGGCTTTTCTGGGATATATAATGCCCATATGTGATTCAATACAAGTAAATCTGACAGATCCCATCCCACATGTTTTTAAATCCTTTTTCCCATTTCCAGGTATATCAGGAGTTCAGAAGATTATTTATCCCCGGCCTCAGTTTCCCCCATTTCTCCACACTTCTGACATAGTTCACTGATGAAACACCACGGATGACAGCCAGAATTCTGTCTGCATCATATGATAGACTCTGTGGTACTTCGTCTATGAACTAGTATGGACGTGTGTGGGACACCTGAATGTGATGGAGTCCTCAGTCCTGTATTAACAGTACTCCAAGTGAGGTAGTAAAGGTAAAGATAAAGGTTTTCCCCTGACATTAAGTCTAGTCGTGTCCAACTCTGGGGGTTGGTGGTCATCTCCATTTCTAAGCCAAAGAAATGTCCGAAGACACCTCCTAGGTCATGTGGCCTGCATGACTGCATGGAGCGCCGTTACCTTCCCGCAGAAGCGGTACCTATTGATCTACTCACATTTGCATGTTTTCAAACTGCTAGGCTGGCAGAAGTTGGGGCTAACAGCAGGAGCTCAGCCTGCTCCCTGGATTCCAACTGTCAACCTTTTGGTCAGCAACTTCAGCAGCTCAGCGGTTTAACCTGCTACGCCACAGGCTCCAAGTGAGGTATCCCACGTTTATTCTAGTAGAGACAATGGCAGAGGAGGAGGGCTGCAATCGCATGAAGAAATCCTGCTCATCCAGACTTCCCATCACACAGTCCCAGATAGTGTTTGCCAAAACAATATCTTGGCTGAAGGAATTCTATGAGTAAAGGGTCTTTAGCAACCTTAGGTATCCCAACACCTCCAGACTTAAAAGCTGATCCTAAACTTGACTAGAAATGCCACATACACATATAAATGTATATATATTCAAGCTGACTAGAAGCAAAAATTACTAAACTGATGTATTAGATAAGATTATGATGCGTTCTAAAACGAATAGCAATAAGGAAAGGGATAAACTGGATTGAGCAAATCAAAGAAGCCACTGCGTTGAGCATTCAAGATCTGGGCAGGGCTGTTGATAACTGCAAACCTTGGAAATTTCTTATCCATGTAGTTGCCACAGGCCAGCTCCCATCTCATGGTAAATAACCAAAACAATGTATGAGTAAGTTTGTACAGTAAGACTCCCTTATCCATGGGGAATATGTTCCCAACTGGATTGCAGTTATCAAAACCATAGAGCTGACTGGATGCCATTAAATTACCAACTTCTCATCCCAGCATTACCATAGAATTGCCCTGGAGGACCTAGAAATTCTCAAGACAATTAAATCTCACACAATTTGCAAGGCCCTCCAGGGCTACTCTGTAGTAACTTCCAGGGTCACTTTGTGATAACCTTTAGAAGAGACAAATACCATAAAATCACCTGGAGGACCTAGCAAACTTCTAGAAAGACTTTTTTCCCCTTGGGCATGGATAAATGAAAGCTCAGCATCACAATGTATTTACATTGTATGTACATGTATGTATGAATGTTTATCTTCTCAGGATATACAAGATATACTAGTACCTATTTTATACCTCGTTCTTTCTCTGTGAAATACATCTTGTGTTTAAAAAAAGATAATTTATGTTAAAAGGCCCTAACTACATGGTTCAGAAATAAATTTCATTCTTGGCACAAGGTTCATGTTATCTCATTCTGGCTCTGACATTGTGAAAGCTGGTCTGTAGGCAATAGAAGGAGGCTGTCATTCACAAGGAGATAATCATACTTGTGCTTTCTCCTCCCGTCCATCCCAAATACAAAGTGGTGATCTTGCAATGTAGCATTTTAATGATTTATATAGGATTTTAATGGTGAATTTTATATTGTATTTAATAATCTGGTTTTAATATATTTGTTTGCCTTATATGTATGTGAAAGACCTATGGTCTAAGGTTCAAATAAAACACTATATTATTATATTTGAATATTATATTATTGCAATGTATGAAAATGGATCAATACAGAAATCTTTGTAGTTGAACGATAGGTGTGCATCCACAACTGTTTCATTCTGGCACATTTTGACAGATAATTTCTCCCTGCTGAAGGAGGAAAAATGAACATTTCTCCACAGAATGTGTTGTCGAAAGCTTTCATGTCTAGAATCACTGGATTGCTGTGAGTTTTCCAGGCTTTATGATCATGTTCCAGAAGCATTCTCTCCTGACCTTTCGCCCACATCTGTGGCAGGCATCCTCAGAAGTTGTGAGGTCTGTTGGAAACTAGGCAAGGGAGGTTTATATATCTGTGGACTAATGCCCAGGGTGGGAGAAAGAACCGCTGTCCATCTGAGACAAGTGTGAATGTTGCAACTGGCCAGCTTGACCAGCATTGAATAGCCTTGCGTCTTCAAAGCCTGGTTGCTTCCTACCTGTTGGGAGGTGTTAACTGGCCCTGATTATTTCCTGTCTGGAATTCCCTTGTTTTCTGAGTGTTGCTCTCTTTCTACTGTCTTGATTTAAGAGGTTTTTTTTCTAATACTGGTGGCCAGATTCTGCTCACCTCCATAGTTTCCTCCTTTCTGTGGAAACAGTCTACATGCGCGTGGACCCCAATGACCTCCCTGTGTTGGTGGTCTTCTGGATCAATGTGTTCTGTTGTCCTTTGCATGATGTAAAACTGTTGTACGTAGATTAAAATGCTTTCCAGTCATTCGCCGTTCTGTTTTTTTTTAGTGCCTAATGATTAATTGAGAAAAACAGTTGCAAGCCTACTCTTTCTTCTTTTCGATATCAAGCAAATTAATTTACTGAAAACATGAAAGTGTTACAAGCTTGTCCTTTTCTCCTCCTCAAAATGTCAGCATGGAATTTATTAACAGCACAAAGCATAATGATTCAGCTGTGTTTGTGCTGAAACAGGAAGGAAGGCAGAGCCTGTCTAAAGAGCACTACAGGTGAATATACTCGTACAGTAATCCTTGCATATTTGCAGTTTGGATTACAGTGTTCCCTCACTTATTGCGGGGGTTTGGTTCCAGGACCACCCGCAATAAGTGAAAATCTGCGAAGTAGGGACACTATATTTATTTTAATATTTATACATTATTTTAGTAGTTATACACTATTTTAAGTCTTTATCAACCAATTGTGTGTTGATAAATCACCTCCCTCTCCTCCCGTTGCCGCTTGGGCTCCTTTTCTCTCCCTTTGGCTTCTCCTTCCTCCCTTTCTTAGGCTATAAATTGTAATTTTTAATGATTTATAATAGTCTTTTAGAGTATTGAAAAACTGCAAAAGAGCGAATTCGCGGAAAGTGAACCACAAAGTAGTGAGGGAACACTGTATTTACGGATTTGATTTAAAATGTTATCGAGACATCTCTAGGTCCTCCAATCTGAGTCTATGGTCAATTTCTCTAGTCGCGGCAACGGGAGGGGAGGGAGGCGATTTATCAACACACGACTGGTTGATAAAGACTTACAATAGTGTATAACTACTAAAATAATGTATAAATATTAAAATAAATATAGTGTCCCTACTTCGCGGATGTTCACTTATTGCGGGTGGTCCTGGAACTAGCAATAAGTGAGGGAACACTATATGAAAAATAAATGCATTTTGTATTTAGGCTCAGGTCCAATTTCTAAAACATTTCATTATGGTCTATGCAAGTATTCAAAAATCCAAAACACAGAAGAGTTTTGGTCCCAAGTATTTTGGATAAGGGATGCTTAATCGGTAATAGCAGCACCTAAAAAACTGCGTCTCTGGCCTAAGATTCTCTCTGCTTCAATATGACTATAAACTACTGCTCCCTTCATTTCTTAGCAATGCCCAGGCTATCTGAAGCTGATGGAAGTTACAATACAACAATATTTGGAGGGCTGTGAGCTCCTCAGGTATGTCATATCAGCTTTCAAGGCTCTAGTTCCTTTGCTGTGGAATCCTGAGTCTCGGAGAGGATTAACTAGATAACTTTCAAGGCACCAGATCCCATCCGATTTTGGAAGCTAGGTAGGGCCAGCCTTGGTTGATTTACCTGTGGGATAAAGCTTGGATGAGAAACAACCCAGGAGTACCAGCTTCTGTGTACTAAGTTTCAGAGGGAACAATTGGGAAAACGACCTCTGAGGATCCCTTGCCTAGGAAAACCCTATGAAACCCACAGGGTTGTCTTATGTTGCTAGACTACTAGAAGGCACACCCACATAGATAACTATGTGTGATTTGCATCACAGTCATCTGGGCATGTAGGAAGGAAACACTAGTTGCTCATTGGTGGCTGAGAAGGCATTCTCAAAACTTAGAGAGAAGGGCATTTTGCATACAATTATTCCATAACGGCAACCAAATAGTCGTTTTCGACTATTTGTGACCTCATGGACCAGCCCACGCCAGAGCTCCCTGTTGTCCTTCGCCGCCCCCAGTTCCTTCAAAGTCAAGCCAATCTCTTCAAGGATACCATCCATCCATCTCGCCCTTGGCCGACCCCTCTTCCTTTTTCCTTCCATTTTCCCCAGCATCATGATCTTTTCCAAGCTTTCCTGTCTTCTCATGATGTGGTCAAAATATTTCATCTTTGCCTCTAATATCCTTCCCTCCAGTGAGCAGCCGGGCATTATTTCCTGGAGGATGGAGTGCTTGGATCCTCTTGTGGTCCAAGGCACTCTCAGGATTTTCCTCCAGCACCAAAGTTCAAAAGCGTCTATCTTCCTTCGCTCAGCCTTCCTCATGGTCCTTCCTTATGGCAACTATATCATGTTGTTTTAAAGCCCCTTTTCAAATACAAAGTTTTCATTCGATTCAGGCATCTGCACTGTGCTGCCTCCTTGGCTTAATGGCAGATGATGACTTTCCCATAAGTTTGTTCAGTGCTGATAAGCTTGGTCCTTGCAGTGTGGTGGAAACCAGTAGGCTCAAGTTGACTCTTTGTGTTCTTTCTCTTTCTCCACAACACTGGAAGAGGCTTTGTTAGTAAAATGACCCAGTATGTTGAAACAACTTGGTTTAATGACAGTTTTGGGATTCTTTCTGAGACTGTGGTTGAATTCAATAAAGGACTTCTTCAGATAGCTGCTAGGCTTCTTTTCCAAGTGCCGTGGAAACAAAGACTCACGAGAACCCAACAGAGGCCATTACATGACGTAAGGTACTTCTGGTGGGATCTCCGTAGTGCTCTGTTTCCTAAGCTCATGGAAATGGAGTCTGAAGATGGTCTTCAGGAGTTGGGTGTTACCTGTCTCCAAGCGGGAGAAAGGTGGGAAAAGGCGTGGTAAGCATGTGGGATGGCTGGCCATCCCAGAAGAAGGTGAAAGACGGGAGGGAACGGGGTAAGACAGTTTCCTCCACTTTCCCCTACTTTTCCCGTTCTCCCTGTGCCGTCTGATGAGATACTAAGGTTGAGATTGAGTAGTAAATGGCATTTCTTGTTGCATGGGAGCAACAATTGTGCCTTTATGTTGAAATCCAGGTTCTTGTCTCTTGTCTGGTCTTTGAATGAATTACTTGAAATAATAGACAGATGTTTTTCCTTTCTATACTGAGAACAATTGCTCCGTAGCCTTTGCCTGCTGTACTCAGCTAGGATATATGCCAAACATTCTTGGAGGAGGAAGATTTTTATTAAATAATCATTTTTATTGTGCTATAGGTGGTATTTACAGCAAAAGTGAAGAAAACATTATAATGGTGTACAAAGAAAAGAGAGAGGTGAAATTTAGATAAGATAAAATAAAAGTAAAAAAATAATAATACCGTATATACTCAAGTATAAGCAGACCTGAATATAAACCAAGGCACCTAATTTTACCACAAAAAAACCCTGGGAAAACATTGACTCCAGTATAAGCTGAGAGTGGTAAATTTCAGAAATAAAAATAGATACCAATAAAATTACATTAATTGAGGCATCAGTAGGTTAAATGTTTTTGAATGTTTACATAAAGCTCAAATTTAAGATAAGACTGTCCAATTCAGATCAAATCATTATTCTCATCTTCAATGTAAATGTGCTTATGTATCCTTTTAATAATAATAGAGTAAAATAATACATGTAATAATAAATAGAGTAAAATATTAAATGCAATAATAATAATAAGATCAGAGTGAAATAATAAATGTATTATTATTAATAATAATAGAGTAAAATAAATGTAATAGTAGCAACAATAACAAAGAAAGATAATAAATGTAATAATACTAATAATAATAGAGAAAAATAATAAATGTACCATATATTCTCGAGTATAAGCTGACCCAAATATAAGCCAACCAGGACCCTCACCCGAGTATAAGTTGAGGGGGGCTTTTTCAGTCTCAAAAAAGGGGCTGAAAACTAGGCTTATACTCGAGTATATACAGTATATAAAAAGGAAAAAAAGAAGGTGAGGGATTGATTTCCCACTAAAAAAAGAAGAAATTCCAGGAAAAATTGTCTTCTAGTTTACTTTCCAGTTTGTCTTCTATTGATTTATTTTTCATACATCGGATAAGTCTATTGTAAGCATTGTTCCTCTGTTTTGAATAAAGTCTTTGAAACCAGTCCAGCCTATTTTATTTTTTCCATCTCTTAATTTTAAAGGAGAAGGAAGATTTATAAATCTGAGGGTTTTTCTTTCCATAACTGATGGATGTTTGAAATATCTTTTTCATACCTCGAATCATGTATCTTGATTATGAGTGAGTATAGATTGCACAGAGTCTAGGTTTTGGGGTGAGGAGAAGCAGAGGACTTCAATGAGTCCTCATTTCTATGCTGCCTCCCCTTTTTCGCAGTCACTGTTATCTGTTTGCTTGCATTCTTCCTCTCCCTGTTTGCCTGACATCTTCTTCTATTGCCAAGAAGAGGAGGAGTGAGTGAAAGATGAGTGGATAACATTCCTCCACTTGTTTACTCTGGCTATTTTTTCCATGCTTAGAGAGGATAAGTGTAAGACAATCATAATCGAACACAAGTGATAGCCTATGATGATGGTGAAGGCAGTTACACAGGGAGAATGAGGAACAGAGCTAGGGATTTCAGATGTCCAGAGCAGTGGTCCTGAGCTGATGCCCTGCAATTCCATGCTGACACTGAACGTAGAGTTCGCTGCGGAAACACACTGCCTTTTTGCCCTGTCATTACCGTCTTAGTATGTGGTGAAAATCCATGCCAATCTGACACAGACAATAAGATACCTCTGGCATTTCAATCTTTGATCCTATTTGAATTAAAAAGGATTTTGTGAGAACTAAAGTGTCGGTCATGAAGTAGTGATTTAAAAAGACCGGAAGCATTTTGGAAATGTCATTATGTGTTTCAGTCGGGCTAAATCATAGAATGGGTTTAAGGGATTATGTTTTCTGGCATTAGATAAGCACAAATGCAATGTAAAAATTACCCTCACTGTTAGAAATTTTATTATACGAAGTGATTATGAATTGGCACCTGAAGTCACTAAAGATGCAGTTTGATGCTCAGTTAGACCATGTCTCATTTTGCTATGACAGGGAAGCTTCAGTAAATAGAATTAATGAAGTCTGGCAGCAGATATAATGTATTCAGCAAGTATAATTGAAGGTTTGCAGCCTGCATACTCATGTTTGCTTTGTTTTACCATCACCCAGTTGCCTTTTCTATTCAATAGCCCAATATTTAAGAATCTGGGAATGTTATAATCTTAAAAATGGGCGAATTCCCACTTTTGTATAGCAAATAAATTATGAATTGAAAATAATAAGCACGTTATCTTTTTTTTTTCAGTCCTTTTTTTCTTCCAAACTGGAAGAAAACTGGTGGGAACCTTAGAGCACTGCAGATGTTGTGTTGCAACTCCCAGCAACCGAAGTTAGCATGGCCAATGCTGGGGGGTAGTCCCCAATCACTTCAGCTGGCTATGAATATGAAGGCTCCTTTGCTAACTGTTAAAGAACATATTGCAGTTCTCTTTCTTGAAAAAATCAAGTTTTCATTGGCAAATACTCCAATGAAAGACTGAGGACAGATATGTCGTGTTTAGAACAGCAAAGCAAAAAATTAAAAAATTAAAAAACAATAAAAAACTTGTATGCAACATGGAGCCCAGGTACCACTTTCCCTTTCAATGTCAATCTAGGGAAATAGGAGTCCTATTGGATTTGGCTCCATCTTAGTCACCAGGACAAAGGCATTGTGTGGTCAGAATTGAATGGTGCTAATCTGTAGACACAGGGCTGTCTAAAATAATTATTCAGGGATCTTTCTTTTGTGTCTTTGGTTCTTTCTGTTCTTTCCCCATGTAAACAATTTATGTCAGGCAAATGGACAATTTAATACTTCCGGCTACAAAATAGCATGAGGTGCACTAGAAAGATTAGAAAAATGAAATGTTTTTATTTTGGATTATGCAGGCCAATCGTGGTGATGGGTTTTTAAAGACTTTCCTTTGGATCTGCGGTCTGCCCTCAGTATGCCCTTGCAAATTATGCTGTATGTAGATTGAAAATCAGCACAAAACAAATTGATAGTATGTCATTTTTCTCCATTTATGCACTTACTGCAATTGCTTAGTGAAATAACAAAGAAAGTAGAATGGTTTGGCTGCTTCATAGATCCAACTTACTTTCAGCTTTTGCTCCGAGGATTTTGTAAATCTAGCCCTTGCTTGCTGGACTTGTGTGTGTCTATTTTACTTATCCAAATTAGGAGCCTCCGGTGGCCTAGGGGATAAAAGCCTCGTGACTTGAAGGTTGGGTTGCTGACCTGAAGGCTGCCAGGTTCGAATCCCACCTGGGGAGAGCGTGGATGAGCTCCCTCTGTCAGCTCCAGCTCCATGTGGGGACATGAGAGAAGCCTCCCACAAGGATGGTACAACATCAAAACATCCGGGCGTCACCTGGGCAATGTCCTTGCAGACGGCCAATACTCTCACTCCAGAAGCAACTCCGGTTGCTCCTGACATGAAAAAAAAAAAAACTTATCCAGATTTAAATGTCAGACATTTCTATCCCCTAGTGCAGCTGTATGGAATGCCAAGCCCAGAAGTCAGCTATTTTAATGGGGTCTGGTCATATCCACGATTTCAGGTTATTGCGATCTGGTTGCAAATGTATCCTCTGCAGTTATAAAGGTATTACTGTACATGGCTTTATTTGGAAGTGGTCCTTTGTTTCCATAGTTGAATAGTAAGTACAACTGCACTGGATTTTAGTATCAACTTTAAAAGAGCTATCCAGGATGCTGATTCAAATGGAAGGATGTGATCCAAGCTGAAGGATGGTTTCTTTGAAGCCTGGCTGTCCCATTTGATATTACTGCACCCACTTGCTTTATCTGTGCATAGCTATCTTGATGGATGGAGATCTTTTTAAAATGAGAGCGCAACTGGGATGGCTTCTAGCAATAAACTCTGGGCGTTGTTGGGTGAGAGCCATCACCATTCTAGGGGCCCATCCACGCAGCCATATAATCCAGAATATCAAGGCAGATAATCCATAATATTTGCTTTGAACTGGGTTATCAGTCCACACTGCCATATAATCCAGTTCAATGTGGATTTTATACAGCTGTGTGGAAGGGCTCTAAGTTGGAGATCTCCACCAAGCTACAGAGAAGTAACATGTCAGATTTGGCTAAGAAAATTGGTAGCTTAAACTTCTTTTAAACCTGACATACTCTAAGGTTGGGGTGGTGGAACTGCTACTAGTAGTACCTATGTGCCAGCAAGTGTTATTTCCCCCTGAAACCCCTGTATCTGTGTGCCCAGAACTGACCATGGCTGCTTGGGTAGAGGAGCAAGTAATTTTATTTCGTTTGGTCTTTCATCTCTATCCTATTAGTTATTGGAGCTCAGGAGTAAAATAGCAGGGGAAAAAGGGATTTATTGTTTGTTGCTCTTTTGTTTTGACATACCTATCAATCACTGTGTTATGTTTAGGCTCTTTTTGGTTGTTATTGGCTTTACACTTTGAAAAGAAATTGTTTTCAAGTACGTATACATGGTGTCTGAAAATTACAGTTACCATTTATTTAATAAGAATTGATCTTCCTTGCTTTTTCCCCCAGTCTTAAAAGGCCTGTTTTATGTGACTATCTCTCACATCGATGTGCCCTTCAATCTCAGAGTCAACAGCTGAAATTTTGTGTAATTATTTGAAAAAAGACCTGTCTTTCATCCATCATATAGACAGGTCACTCGCTTTCCAATTATCCTTCCAGAATGTTTTGTGTCCATATGGAGCTGGGCAAAGACATTTTGCTGTTTTGCTACTGGAGACAAAACTGCCTTGCTCCATTGCTGGCAGTAAATAAATAAATAAGAAATTACATAACCGATGTTCCATCTCCGTTTCATGGTACCTGAAAACAGTTTTCTAAAGTGACTGTTCAACTCCTTCTCATAGCATTTAGGACTTTGTGAAAATGGATTCCCAACTTTTTCCATGCTTTTTGGGTTTGGCAAGATTAGTGGACTTATTTTCCTGATTGAATACCCTCTACGTAAATTAATTCTCCATAATATTTATAATTGGGAAACAGAAAGAGCAAGAGAAAAGCAACATCTCTTACAAAGAAAAATTTGACAAAATTCATAATGTTTTATTACTTCATGTGGCTGGATGAAACATAGCAAGAGGCAAAGACAGGAACCTGAAACAAGTAGGGTCAGGATTATAGCATTTTTCAGTATTAAAATTGAGCAGCATTAAAACCTGATCCCCTGCTGGCCCCAAATCCTCTAACCTGTTTATGAATGGCAAAATCAGAAACTTGATTTTGTTGACTTTTCTTGAGGGAAAGTTGATATTAGGAGAAACTTGGATGTGTGCTTTTACTCTGCAGAAAGCATTATGGGGGATTTGCCTCAGTTAAACCTGTATCCTTGCACTGGGACATCCGTTTAATTCTCCTTGCAGAGTTTTGACTCCTGAAGACATTTTAATTTCAACCCTATGGTACGGCAATTTATTTTTGCAGGGAGAGGGGGTAGATATTTTTGTCTTCTTCCTCCTCTGGATTATTTTATATTCTAAATAGCCTTTTGCTGATAATTGTTGAGAATTACTTTCATGTAGTTGCTAATAATTATTGAGAATTACCTTCATGTAATTCAACTGAAAGGTCGGCGGTTCAAATCCCGGGAGCGGAGTGAGCGCCCTCTGGTAGCTCCAGCTCCTGCCAACCTAGCAGTTCGAAAACATGCCAATGTGAGTAGATCAATAGGTACCGCTCTGGCGGGAAGGTAACAGCGTTCCATGCAGTCATGCCGGCCACATGACCTTGGCGGTGTCTAAGGCCAACACCGGCTCTTTAGCTTAGAAATGGAGATGAGTACCAACCCCCAGAGTCGGACACGACTAGACTTAATGTCATGGGAAAGCTTTTACCTTTACCTTTACTATCTTCATGTTGACTCCAATGTTTGACAATTCTATTGTTTGGTCTTCTTGGCAAGATTTATTTCTATCAGTTTTAATAATAATAACAATAACAACAACAACAACAACAACAACAACAACACTTTAATTGTATTCTGCCCTATCTCCCCAAGGGGACTGAGGGCAGATTCCAGCAAACACAGACACAAGGCAAACCTTCAGTGCCTAGAAACAACAAGCAGATAAAGGTTTCCCCTTCTGACTCTGAGGAGTGGTGCTCATCTCTGGCTCTGCGGGGTGGTGCATGTCTCAATTTCTAAGCCAAAGAGCCTGCGTTGTCCGTAGACACTTCCTAGGTCATGTGGCATGACTACAAGGAGCACCGTTACCTTCCTGCCGAGGTGGTGCCTATTGATCTACTCACATTTACATGTTTTCGAACTTCTAGGTTGGCAGAAGCTGGGGCTAACAGTGGGAGCTTACCCTGCTCTGCGGATTCGAACCGCTAACCTTCTGGTCAGCAAGTTCAGCAGCTCAGCGGTTTAACCTGTTATGCCACCTTCATCAAGAGGCTTGCCTTCCTCTTGGGTTGATAGTGTGTGGCTTGCCCTAAGTTATGCATAATTGATCTAAGCGTGATTTAAATTTTGATCTTTCATCATCCCAGTTCAATTGTCAAACCATTTAATTTCATTGGTTGAACTATTAGGATTGCCTGCCATTTGATTATAAATTTTTAATGCTATGTTATCTAAAATACAAAACCAATATAATTTTTTGAAAGACTGAAAAATAACAAATAACGAAAATATTTTATAATCCAGCAGAAAAAGTAGAAAAATAGGTCTCTACTGACTGGAGAAACTCTGCCCGCTTCTACATTGCCATATACAATCTAGATTATCTACTTTGAACTGGATTGTATGACAGTGTAGATTCATATAATCCAGTTCAAAGCAGATAATGTGGATTATCTGCTTCGATAATCTGGATTTTATGACAATGTAGAAAGGGCCCCCATTAAAAGAAATACACAGAAAGCCGAAACTTCGTTCTCTTCCTTGAACCTGTTCTCTGATTAATGTTTAATAGTTCTTCATATGTTAGTTGTAAAGTGCTTTTAGGGACTCAGGTTAGCTTTTTAATATTTATCATATCCATATTTGTTATCATAATAATAGTTATCTAGATGTAGCTTAGCATCTTATACAATCTTGCCAGTTGGTTAATTACCTGGGCATAGTTCTGAATCAGAGACAATAAATGTGGAGTTTATTTAAAAGGTACCAAATCCATTGAAACACATTTTATAAGAATTGAAAAAAATGCTGAAGATATGCAATCTTTTGCTATGAAATGCAATTTTTCAAAGTGATTTGATACATTTTGATCTGTACAAAATACGTTACTCCTAGCCAACAATGTGCCATCACCTATAACCCATTTTTCTTTCCTTTTTTGTGTGGATTTGATACCTTTTGGAAACAAACTTCACAATTGTGTGAAGAAATAGGTGCCTGTGGGCTCTACGTGAACTTGAATGGCCCTGAGAATTAGGCTCATAAAACATCACTTATGTTAGATTGGGAAAGAAGAATAGCAAGGTGCTGTCACTGTGGACCATTTGCCAAATTCTAAACTCGGATCAACAATCTGGCTCAATATCCTGAGCCATTAATCATTTGCTTTCCCCTGCTTTTCTAATCTGTATCTCTGGCCATTTTTCTGTCCAAACAAGTGTCAAAATGCTGAGGAGAGGCCTGCCTTCCTTCTCTTACCCATCTGATGAAACTGCATCCCACTGAAGAAACTATTTCGGAGAGAGCAGAAAACAGCACCTTTCAGTTTCAAGAGGATTCTTCATCCAAATAAACAATGGAGGCTTTGTGCAATTACCCAAAAGAGATCTTATTGCAATCCTTCTCCCAGAACTTGTGACTTGTTTACCAAAGGATCAAATAAAGCTTCAGTATGTTTTTAGAGATACAAATAGTTGTTGCTTCAGCTTAGTTAAAATGTGGAATCTGATGCATATGACTGGAAGTGCCAGTTCATGTGTGGCATAATTATGCGTTCCATTAATTGCATGATTTTATTAGGGTTCACTATCTTTGTGTTTGTGGAGGTTGGTTTAATAGATTAGAAAAGGAAAGACATTTTTTATGTTTGTAATAAGCATACATTAATTTTTCCACTCTTGGAATATTTCTAGTAGGCATCTACTGTGAAGTCCCAGGGAAGACAAGATCTTTATGAATGGTTGCCGTGGTACAAAACAAGCAAGTCTCTGAAGCTGTTTAATTACTGAGGATCTAGTTAATTCTTATAGTTGAGTCCCTCAGGCTAGATTTTGTACGATGCCATCTGGGATGGTAAATCAGTTTCAGCCGCTAACACGCAGAACAAGAGAGCACCACATGTCATCCTCTGGTGAGAAAAAGCTGTGGGCTTGTTCTCTCTCTTCCAGCTCAGTGGCAAGTAGCTAAAAAAATAAGCAGATCTATGAGCTTTATTCACAAAGCACTTCGACTCTGCTTCCTTCAGATCTTGAATTAAGAGAGGATTTGGTCCTCATAGAGAATATCTAAGGTTAAGACTCTTTGTCGGACCTTTGAATGCTTCCCGTTCTAGCTCTTCTTTGCCACAGTCTGCCTCCCACACCTGTGTTATTGTTCGGATGGTTAATTTGCATTGTATGCCACCTTTCTGTTGATATACTTAAAACACTTATGTACTTTAAACATTGATACGTTAAAACAACAGCATCAACAAAATTAGAAAAGATAATGCAGCAGAGGTATCTCAAGCCATGGGTGATCTCTTTTAGGTTATGGTGTGACCTCCCTCTCCTCGTGGTCTCCTCTTACGCCTTCCCTGTAGGCCACACAGCTCTTTAATTAGATCTTTAAGTAGATTGCAGATTATCCCTCTACGATCAGTGGTTTGAGAGTTATCATTTGTTTCCCAGCTAGTTTTTGTGTGCTTATTGGGACACAGGTTGAGACAGTACACACAGCACTCAGTTCTTATCACCAAGTCTCTATTTTTCTGAAATATATTTTGTTTCCCTCCATCCCTGTTTGAGGCCTAAATGCACCAGAACTTATCAGATCTTAGATGTTAAATAAGGTCACTCTGGTTAGTACTTGACTGGAAGATGACCGATTAATACTAGCTGCTTATTTCAGAGAAAATAACTGGCAAAATCATATCTGAACGTAGGTAAGAAAGCCTGTGGTCACTGGAAGTCAGCAAGAAACTTGATAGCACACACATACACATGTCTCTGTTTCACCTGTAATAATAAATACTATTGGAGTGACCTGGTCAGCTGCAAAATGTCTTTGGTTCTGTTCCTGTGCTAGTTCAACACCTATATAAATAATTAGGTGAAGGAACTGATAGGATGGTTTTTCAAAAATGCAAAAAACACTTATACAATGAAGGGTAGCTAACATACCCTGTTTCCTCCAAAATAAAACAGGGTTTTATATTAATTTTTGCTCAAAAAGATGCATTAGGGCTTGTTTTCAAGGACAGTCTTGTTTTTCCAAATTGACTTTTTAAATGAACTATATCTAGGCCTTATTTTTGAAATAGGGCTTATATTTCAAGCATCCTCATAAATGCGGACAAATCATGATAGGTCTTATTTCCAGGGTAGGTCTTATTTTTGGGGAAACGGTATCAGAAACTGGATTTAAGAGGACATATTAAGAGATTAGAGAACTCTTCCAAATCTAACAAAATAAATTCCACAGGGATAAATGTAAAGCTGTAAATCAGGTGTGCAAATTCAGTATGGGTGTTACTTGGTTTGGCAGTCATACATGCGACTATCTTCCACTGCCATTCCAGTGGCCACTGAGTGGGAGGGAGGCAACCAGCAGGACACAGCTGCATCGGGTCTTGTGTATTACATAGAGTGATGCAAGGAAGTCCTTGCTGGCAGAACAGGTGGATGAAAACATGGTGCATGTTACGACGGCTGTGAAAGTGAATGAAGGCTGCAACAGATAAGAGGCCACCAATCATTGTGGTATCCATGCCATCGGACAAGAACTGCTTTCTGTGAAGATTGTGTGTTGATCTCTGTGTACCGATCTCCACAGATATAACAAATTCATACATGGGTACTTTCTAAGCAAACCAAATCTAACAAAGGTCCCATGGCGATCAGTGAGTGACAATGGAAGCAGGACCGTGAAAGCTGAAAGCCCCTAGCTACGGACTGGCAAATTGGTGGTGGATAGGGATTCAGTCATTATAACCCACCACCAAGACTCTACCTTTGGAAGATAGTCCTATTCGGCCATGAGTGATTGCCTATGCCAGAGGTCCCAAAAGTACAGCCCACAGGCCACATGCGGCCCTGAAGCTATTTATCTGCCCCCTGTGGCGGTGGCTCCCTACCCCTCTGCTGAGGAAGGCGCATGCGCCTTTCCCTCCTCCCTCACCCTGCACGCACCTTTTCAGCTGCTGCTGCGCATGCGCAAGAAGGGAAAGGCATGTGCCTTTCCTTCCTTCGTGCCACACTCGCCTTCCTCAGCAGAGGAGGAGAGAGCCGTCACCGTCAAGGAAGGCACGCACGGGGAAAGCCCTCTGAGAAAGGCGCCGCCGAGGAAGGCTTTCACTTGCCCCATGCACACCTTTCCCGCCTCCTCCCTCGCCAGGTGTGTGCCTTCCAATGCTTTGCTTGTGCTTTTTATCACGGTGTTTTATTTATTTATTTAATAATTATTAAGGGGCGCTTTGCTTGAGCTTTTGTTGCACAAAGGCAGAAGGGAGGTTGGACTAAATGGCCCAAGGAGTCTCTTCCAACCCTCTTTATTTTTTATGATTATGATTATTATTAACATTGAGGCTGGGTGGCCATCTGTCAAGGGTGCTTTATGTTTTGGTGCACAAAAGCAGAAGGGGGTTGGACTAGATGGCCCAAGAGGTCTCTTCCAACCTTTATTATTATTATTATTATTATTATTATTATTATTATTATTATTATTGTTAATATTGAGGCTGTATTTGTTCCCATTTTGTTTTTTTACTTCAAAATAAGATATGTACAGTGTGCATAGGATTTTTTTCCCATACTTTTTAAAAAACTACCGTGAACTACAGTGAACTGGCCCACTGTTTAAAAAGTTTGGGGACCCCTGGCCTATGCTGATGATGACACGTGAAAAGAATTTATGGAGATCTTAGTAGACCACAATGTAAACATGAGTCACCACTATGATGTGGCTACAAAAATGCTAATGCAATTCAAGGCTGCATCAACAATGTACAGTAGATCAGGGGAAGTAGTAATCGTGCTGTGTTCCATTTTAATCTGTAAGAGATGAAATTTAACATTACTGTTTATATTAAGGGCTGGGATTAAAGTAGAGAAGTTCATCTACATAAAGTGACCATATATAATTATTTACTGAAGGCATTTATTTGTTGGCTGTTGACCCGCCAGGGCCCTGGAGTTGATGCACAATAAGTAAAAGGGGCACAATGTTATTCATCATTTAGGACTTCTTATGCAAGAAGTTATAGAACATCAATCCCTCCATTGCATTTCCTAGTTTGCATACGGCCTGCTTGACCTTTACTCACCTTGAGAAATCACTGCTCTTTCCTTTTATTTGTAAGTTCAAGCTTCCATTCTTCATCAGAGTGTTTATATTTAGATGGCGCAAAGCTGAAATACGGCAGAATTGCTTCTCTCTCGAACAACATGGGCTGAGTCAGAGCCCTATTATAATTAGCTGCTTTGTTCAGAGGACATTTATCGCATGTTGATGCTCTTGGAGTGTGTAGAGCGACGAGAGCGAGAGTGTGAGTGTAAAACATCAAGAACTGTGAGAAGTGGCAAAAACTGATGAAAATGACATGACCTTCCACTTTCACTGGTTGTGCTAATGGCTGAAACAGCTGAAAGGAAAGTAGCCTTGGGGCTTGGAAATAAAAGGAGATGGCCATTGAAGAGGATGGGAGGTAATATGGGAGACAACATATCATAAAACATAAGGTCAGGCTAGTGCCTTTCTGTTTTATATCAGAAGTGAGAAGCAACATACAAGCAATAGATCAAAGGAAAGATTAGTCTATATGAAACACTTCTGAGCACATGTACATGCTGGGGTTGTTTTGTTGCACAGTATAACATATTCAGGAACCCACATTGATAGCACAAAGTAAATACATTTTGGGATGCTGATAAGTGATATGGAAATACTGGAGGGCGGGGGAAGGAACATATTGATCCACCCACCAACTAGTAGTTGCTAATACCAAACTGTGCCAGAATAAGCTTCACAGGAGAAGCATCACAAAACTGCTGGGCTTGGCTCCATTCTGGGATTTTCTAGGCTTTAATTTGAATTTCATTTCACTGCATATGCTTCTTAGGATGTTATCCTGATTATTTGTAGGGATTATATCCATACTAAAGCATTTCCTGTAGGCTGGATCTAGCTAAAATCTTAAAATAACAGGGAACTGACTTTCACTGCCCTAAACTGTGGCCCAACTCATGTGGACATGATTGCAGTTTCCCATTTGTTCTTGTTATGTGCCTTCCAGAGCCCTAACACACAGCCATATAACCCAGAATATCAAGGCGTAAAATCTCACAATATCTGCTTTGAACTGGGTTATCTGAGTCCACACTGCCATATATGTTGGGTGAGTGGGCTTATTAACAAATGGCTCTCCCCATAAATGTATAGCAGAGTAACTTATTAGCAGCAGCGTAGGAGCCCTTGGTGGCGTAGTGGATTAAAGCCTTGTGACTTGAAGGTTGGGTTGCTGATCTGAAAGCTGCCAGGTTCGAATCCCACCCGGGGAGAGGGCGGATGAGCTCTCTTTATCAGCTCCAGCTCCATGCAGGGACATGAGAGAAGCCTCCCTCAAGGATGATAAAAAAACATCAAAACATCCGGGTGTCCCCTGGGCAACGTCCTTGCAGACAGCCAATTCTCTCACACAGAAGCGACTTGCAGTTTCTCAAGTTGCTCCTAACACGAAAAAAAAGCAGCAGCGTGACCCAGCACCAGTAACCAGATGTGATAAAAAGAACAAAAAACACACAGACAAATGTTATATCTTCTTGAGGACGCTTTCCTTCATAGCAAAATAATATGGTTGCACTGTTTACAAGAACAAGGTCTCCATAACACAAATAAAGTTCTTTATACTTCCTTTTTTGCTTCCACGCTGGGCTTTTTTCTCTTGCAGATAAATAGCTTCGCTCTCACAGAGCCTCTTCTCAACTGAACTTATACAGGAGCTTCACACAGTAGCTTTACACACAGCAGTCTTCATACTAGAGCTTCTCACACCAGGCCTTCTCACACAGAGGTCTTCTCAGACTGAAGCTTTCTCACACTCCTCAGGACACTAGCTTTGGCCCACTAACAGGCTTAGGCCTACTCACTCTCCTCAGGGAGACACTAGCTTATTTAACCCTCTCAGTGCTTGACTCACATTTTTGTAATTAAAAATACGTATATTTCTGAAAATATATTTCAGTTCAAAGCAGAGAATGTGGGATTTTATTCAACTGTGTGGAAGGGACCACAGATGACTTTGAGCTGCAGCAACCCTCTCCTTGGCAAGATTTGTTCTGGGATGGTAAATTAGTTGTTGGACTGCAAATCCCATCAGCTCTACTTGGTATTGCCAATTGTGAGGGATGACAGAACCTGTAGTCCAACCACATCTGGAGGGCTCAAGTTGACCATCCCTTATTTAGAGTGTCAAGAACCCAAAAATATTACCGGGAAATTGGAAGCCCTTGGACTGAGCAAACACAAAATGACATTAGCAGTCTCATAGCACATACTTGAGTTGGTGTAAATCTGCCCTCAAATTCTTTACCTTTCTGCAGTGATTATGGATGCCAACTTTAAAAAAGCATGCACTTAGTGACAGTTACTATGCACTGACATATGTGTACTTTTCACACCCTACTGTGCCAGATAAGGAATCTGAAAAGAGGACAATCTGATCTCCGTTTAAGAGAACATAACAATGAAGAAAAATTCATTAGGAAATTCAAAATTGATGGTGTCTTTAAAACTGGTTGGTTAGATTGGAATAATTATGTATGTGGTGCTTCTTTTAGGTTCTTCCGCAATTGCCTTCTGACAAACAAAGAAGGGTGGTGGTTCTTTTTTTATAAGAGTTAAGGTACAGTGCTTACTTTGACCTGTGAATAAGCAGACCAAGGTTTTTTGGGTTGATTTTTGCACTAAAAATTCTAAACCTATACATGAGTATATAGAGCCCCCGGTGGTGCAGCAGATTAAAGTGCTGAGCTGGCGAGCTTGCTTATCAAAAGATTGGCAGTTCGAATCCGGAGGGTGGGGTGAGCTCCCACTTTTAGCCCTAGCTTCTGCCAACATAGCAGTTCGAAAACATGCAAATGTGAGTAGATCAATAGGTACTGTTCCGGCGGGAAGGTAGTGGCGCTCCACGTAGTCATGCAGGCCACATGACCTTGGAGGTGTCTACAGACAACGCTGGCTCTTTGGCTTAGAAATGGAGATGAGCACCAACCCCCAGAGTCGGAAACGACTAGACTTAATGTCAGGGGAAAACCTTTACCTTTATCTATGCTAGATGTAACTGTGTTTGAGAAAAAGACTGTTTGGATTATAGACATGGCAGCAGGGATAAACAGAATCTGGTTCAGAGAAGAAAGGAATGATGAAATATTGAGATCTACGAATGGAGACTTGGTGCCTCTGGGAAAAGAAAACAATGGTGGCTCCAGTAGCGATTAATGTTCTGGGAGCAGTTCCAAACAAAGTGACAAAACATCTGAATGAAATAAGTGTAGTTTGGATCATAATAGCACATTGGCAAAAAGTGGCCATTCTCTGAATATGCTGTATTATTTAAGGATACCCAGATTCTTGGATCAAATCCAAATCACTGGCCAGATTTTTAGTCGCCTCAGCTAAACTTTTCTTATTGATGAGTCTAATTTTTTTAAAATAAAAAACCCAGGGTTGTGGAAGAGGTAATCTGTGTATCCATAAATTCTAATGGCTAATTCTAAAATTACAGTGATTGCTACTTTTCCCAGATTTTAGAAAGGTGCCTTCTTTTCTGACTGGAAGGATTTTGCTGATAGTAGTTAAGCTCTGTATATTCCAAGCTCTGTATATTCCAAAGGAAAAGGAATTCCAGGCAATGTTTTTTTTAAAGCAAAATGTATACAACAGGTGCTGTGCATCACCCAATAATTCGTGTCATCCAGAATTATTTTTTTTAGAGAGTGGCTAAGTAAAAGATAAAAATTGAATGATTATGATCGTAAGGAATCCCAGGAAATAACAACATACTGTCACTCAATGCAGTCGCCTCAGTGTCTGTCTCTGGGCAGAGCAAATGTATAGTCCATCATAGGCAAAAGCTATGAATGTATACAAGGTGTCACATTAATATTGCAGTTATTTAAAAGCAAAAGCTTGCATGGACCCCCAATTAAATTCTGACAGAAACATACTTACCAAAACAAAAACAAAGAATAATTGTCCTGAGACATAGTAAATTCTTTACAACTAGAACTCTCATATTTGTTTTGTTTGTGTTCTCTTGGTAACTTTGTCTGCCCTGTTTTCTTTGGGAGCCTAAACTGGAGTCCAAACTTAGCTGACGTTTTAAGTTATTGCAATGCTATATTGGTGGACTGAATGAAAACTTCATTAGGGGGTCAAAATTCACCTTGGGATATGCATTTTGCCTCCCTAGATCCTCCATTCCTATTTAAACCTTTGCCATCAACAGATGCCTGGCCAGGTACTCCGTACTCAAGGTGGCATCTGGTAGATGCCACATTTTGAAAAGCAAGAGAAAAGGAGCAGCATAGTGCATGGCCTAGAACACCATTGCTTCCAGCATCTGATCCAAGTCTTGAATTTTATTGCAAACCTCAGAATCCTCCAGCTGCCCACACTTACCGTATTTACTAGAATATAATGCGCCATCAAATGTAATGTGCCCTTCAGTTTTGAGAGTGCGGATTACCAAAAAAAATAAAAATAAAATAATTTGCTGTCAAATGTAATGCACCCAAGTTGGGAACCACATGAGTCTCGAGAGGGGGTACAGCTTCTCCTTGCTTGTTGCCTGCCTTCCTGATAACAGGCCTCTTTGGACAAGGTTGCTGCCTGCCTCGGAATAGCCAACAGGGAAGGGAACAGTGTGACTTGACAGAGGGGCATGGCTTTCCAATTGTCCTTCCCTTCGATTCTGAAGGCAATGTGAATGAGGCAAGTTGGGAACCACGAGAAGCGTGCGAGTTTGCCAGCCTCAACCTGACAGAGGTTGACGGAAGGGTGCAGGTGGGTTTACATGCATGATTCTACCACACTGTTGAATCTATTGCGCACCTCAATTTTGTCTATATAATTTAACCAAAAAAGTTGTACATTAGAATCAAGTAAATAGAGCACTAAAAGAGCAATATGGCCAGGCTAGCCAGCATCTGAATTACCAAGCATAGCAACAGATGCTCACAGACCCTTTCTTATATTGAAGAAGTTTAGAAGTCAAAGCACAAAAGATATCCTATAACAAGCAATCTGAGAAGTCGTCAATCTGAACAAAGTTGAAGTGAGGAAGTTAGTGAGCAGTCCGAAAGTCATAAATCCAAGATGTACAAGAGCAGTTAGCTCCAGCTCCTGCCAACCTAGCAGTTTGAAAGCATGCCAATGTGAGTAGATCAATAGGTACCGCTCCGGCAGGAAGGTAACGGAGCTCCATGCAGTCATGCCGGCCACATGACCTGCAGATGTCTATGGACAATGCCGGTTCTTCAGCTTAGAAATGGAGATGAGCATCAACCCCCAGAGTCGGTCACGACTGGACTTAACGTCAGGAGAAACCTTTACCTTTACCTACAAGAGCAGGATCTGGGTCAAGAGCTAGTCAGGGACAAGTTTGCCTGTTTTTAAGGACACTCAGCTCAACCCATTCCCAATGCCCAGTAGTATTTAGAGAGTGCATTTCCTAGCTGTGGGCATTTAGGTTTTCCTTAAATGCTTAATTCATCTTCTCGCATGAGGGCTTAGAGATCTTTCCTCCAGCTCCCCGTCTTGCTTATTTGGAGGAGGACTTGGCTCTTCTGAAGGAGGACTCAGCTGGCACAAGTCTTCTTCCTCTTCTACAGAAGATAAATTCTTGGGGTGGGGTGTAAAAAACCAAGATATTGCCTCTTGGTATGTCTTCTGGGACTTGAGGTAGCTTCTGTGTAGTGTTGCCAGTACAGTAGACTCGCTTTTTATGTGAACTTATTAAACACAGTTTCAGTTATATACAAAGAGCTTTGAATACCATAGACTTAATCTGGAGAATCTAGAAAATGCCTAGAGAACTATTTCCTCTTAGGGGCAGTTCTGCACAGACACTATATTATAATTCAAAGCTGGCTCAAGGATGGGGTGTCCACAAACCTTACGCCCCAGTATGTGCTGCAGTGCACCACCAAGTCAAAAACAGCAATTCAAAAAACTCACCAGAAAGTCTGAAATAAGGCAGATAATGCACTGCTCCCAAACAGAGTATGTGTCATGTAGGGCTTGAAACTAGGATCGTCTGTAGCACAGCAGCACATTTCAACTGAGTAGTTAAGAAAAAAAAATGCATTTTTGCTTATGTAGCCACAGATCCTGTTGTTCCCAGGTGTAGTTCTGATCCACAATCAGCGGGTATTGTGGCCACTGTTCCAGCTTTGATCCGGTTCCTGTGAAGTTTTTGTAGGTGTTGTACAGAAAAACCAGTTTTAATCCATTTCCAAACTGGATTATAGTGTTTGTGTAGAACTATCTTAGATCTCCAGTGTTATTTTGTGATCACCTTCCACCAATTCTGTGCTATACTTCAACTGGACACAGTTCATTTCAGGTAAGAAATCTGATTACACGGAAATCTTATTACACAAATAAGATCCATTGCATAATTTGAAAGCCTGTGGAATTGTAGGTAGGATAATTTCAGCAGCAGCAATTTCTTTCCGTGCTCCAATGGTTAGACTGGCTTGCATGCTCATACAGATTCAACAGTGTGTTTTTGGCATGGTTGTGAGGGGCACTTGAGGTGGTGCAATTGATGTAAATGATTCCAATTAATTATTTCTCAAACAGGTTCACTAGCCTTCCTTTCGGAACCCTTTCAGAACAAATAAGCTGTTCCTTTAATTGGATTCTCAATTTTTTAAAAAGGAAAACACTGCAAATATTTTGCTGACACCTTTAAACAGAGGGAAGCAGGGAATTAGGGATAAAAGAAGATAAATTTGGAATATGGCCTGTAAATTATGCTTGAGACTTTCAAGTGGTAGGAAAAATTACCTCTACATTTAGTTCTGTGTCAGCAAAATACCTTGTATTGCTGAATTTTGATATTAAAGGGGGGGGGGGAAGCTACTCAAGCTATTATAGACTTAACATGAAAGTCAAGTGTATTTATTCCTAATGCACTCTGTTGGTGAAATAAACATTTTTTTTAATCCCGCAGGGGCTATTATACTGAATTTTCTTTTCATTATTTATTCCATTTCTGTTGTGCTCTCATAGTGCCTTCATGGCCAAACTACGTGTACAGAAAGTTGCTGCTGCAAATTCTTTTCCATATAAAAATCACTATACCGTCTTGCTCAAAGGAGGCAAGATGACAAGGAAGATTCCAGAGTAGTGCATAAAACCACTTCCAGATAAATCATTGAGTGAGTGTGTGAGGGTGCTTCTGCAATTTAGAATTAAAACAGTTTAATTCTACGGTGTAGAAGCACCCTCACACAATCCCGCTTTAACTGCCATGATTTAATGCTATGGACTCATAGGAGTTGTAGTTTTACAAGGTTTTTAGCCTTCTGTGCCAAAGGATGCTGGTGCCTCATCAAACTACAATCCCTAGTATAAATGAAATAAATTAATAATAAAAGTAATAAATTGGTTCTACAGTGTAGATATATTTCCATTCAATCAAAATAATGTGTGAGCCCACTTACATTCTGACATGGCCCATTTGTAGAAGGGTTGTGCCCTGTCCATAGGTTTTGGCATTTCTGTAATTATGAAGAATTGATGCTTGAATAAGCTTGTTTTTTAAATAGAAATTTAGTTTAATTGTATTTTTATTGTTGTATTAAGAGTTTTTAAACAGTTCTTTTAAAACATTAGATCACACAATGTATGAAAAGTGGGATATAAATGTCAAAAAACAAACACGTAATACATACTGTAATCAGAGAATGTGAGAAGCACTGGTTTAGATGGTCTAAGTACAAACTTCTGTTCTGAACTTCTGTAGCACACTGTCCGAGGGACATGTTCACCTGACGTACAGGACTATTATAAGAATTCCTGGGATAATGTGAACCAATGGTTTATGCATTATGGCATACAACACTGTCCAGACTTACTCAGAGGCAGAGGTATGAAAATGTCCAAGGTCCTCCTGCAACACAAAGAAGATAAACAATACACTTGATAAAGGAAGAGTCTATGACGTAATGAGGGGCTACAGTGGCACAGTGTGTTAAACTGCTGAGCTGCAGAACTTGCTGATCAAAAGGTCGGTGGTTTGAATCTGCGGGATGCAGCTTCTGCCAACTTCGCAGCTCGAAAACATGCAAATGTGAGTAGATCAATAGGTACTGCTCCAGCGGGAAGGTAACGGCGCTCCATGCAATCATGCCGGCCACATGACCTAGGAGGCGTCTACGTACAACACTGGATCTTTGGCTTAGAAATGGAGATGAGCACCAACCCCCAGAGTCAGACACGACTAGACTTCATATCAAGGGGGAAACTTTACCTTTACTTTATGACATAATGAGTGCTATAAATGTATGAAAAGAGGGCATTCATGTGTATTTCCCCTATTATAACCAAGGATGGAAATTTGTCTCATAATAATATCGGCCCCATAGAAACTAAATACATGATGAAAGATAGAGAAGTGGAACTTTTCATCTCTCCATAATCTAACTGAACAGGTATCTTGGCTGCAATAGAATAGAATAACTTTATTGTCATTGTACCTCATATAATGAAATTAAATGCCATCTCCAATCACATTATATACGTACAATTACAAAACAAAGCACCCATCCTTGTACCTTCCAATTGCTATTGCACAAGGGGTTCAACAGCAACTTGTTCATGTGTGTGTGTTTGAAGAATGCAAGCTTTGTGTTGTGGAAGGCTTTCATGGCCAGAGTCACAGGGTTGTTGTGTGTTTTCCGGGCTGTATGGCCATGTTCCAGAAGTATTCTCTCCTGACGTTTCTCCCACATCTGTGGCAGGCATCCTCAGAGCTTGCGAGGTATACACACAACAACCCAATGCAAGCTTTGTTTTCCTGTTTTCTCTCTTGCTTCTTTAACATTGGGTCCTTCCAGACAGGCCCTGTCAGGATCTGACCCCAGGTTTTCTGCTTTAAACTGGATTATATGAGTCTGCACTGCCAGATAATCCAGTTTAAAGCAGAAAACCTGTGGTCAGATCCTGGGATGTAGGGTCTGTCTGGAAGGGCCCATTATCTCCAGAATAGCAAGGGAAAGAACAGCAGATGTAGGACCTCACTTGGTTTGAAACAAGTTGCCTTGCTGTTGATTGAGTTTTAAAAAATTACATTCATTAATGTAATTAACTTGGCTTAATGTCTAATGCAAAGGAGATCTCTTTGTTTGAGAAATTGATCTGGTCTGCTCAGCTTCAGTTGTTCTTTGAGACACTGTTGCTGAAGCTTAAGCTCTCCTGCCTTTGCTTGGGGCCTCTACTTACCAATGTAACCAGGCATTTTTAGCCACAAAAATCATGCTGTTTTTTCCCTAATCCTTGCTGTTCTTTATGGCAGCTGGCCACCAGAGCTACTCCAGTTCTGAGAAGCTCCCCACTTTCCTAGATTATGCATTAAAAGATGTTTTTGATTTCACTCAACCTATGGTCTTTATTCTTTCCCTGCTCACCATGACCCCAAATTCCAGATCGTGGTCCATAGCCATTTGATGTTAATCATATGCAAAGTTACTGCTTCTCCAGGGAGCACCGACGTGATATGTGAATAATTCATACCCCTCTTTGTTACAGCTAATTTTTCACCTATTATGTTTCTGCCCATTCTTCTTCCTTTTTTGTGTTTAATGTTTTTTCAACCAGTGCAAATGCACAATTGCAAAAAATTCCTGCGTGGTCGTCCGCTGTGAAAAAAAACATCTATGGCACTGAGCACTTATGAAGCAAGTTCATGAACAATATGATGAAGTGTTAGAATTAAACCCTAAGTGCGTTCTTTTCTTGCAACAGCTCCACGCTCATTCATTTACTCATATAAAGCCTGACTTTGAAAAAAGGAGTGAGGAACTGATGATTAATAGATCAGCTGGAAAAGAGATTGCCGACATTTTTATTACGGTGTCAGGACTGAGACAGGAGGCTGAATTTACGTTTTCCCTGTCCGGGCTAAGCCCTTGTTGTGCTGGAAGTTAAATTTATATTAAACATTTCTTAATACACTGTACCGAAACCAAACATAGACTTATAGCAAGAGCTTTTCTGGCTTAAATATGACTGTAGTACCAGGATTCTTAAGAGTTTCCACAGACATGGAAACGTAATTTAAAGACGCGGAGCTACAAATTTTTGTTGCATTCTGTGTTGTTGAATGCCTTGTTGTGTTGTACTTTGAACTTCCACCTTGAGATGGGATGCCTTTGTTTCTTTTTTCCTCCCTCTTCCTGTCCCAAACACATCCTTGGGGAGAATCATTGACCAGCCTCTCAAAATGACTAAAATGCTTTGAAAGCAGCATTAAAGAGACTGTCCACAAAGTGTGCTATACCTTAAAAGGCAAACAAAACTTTTATGCCTCTCTTTCTTAGGGCTTTTGCCATTCAACCAGAAAAGCATTGCCTCCCGTCCCCACTGTTCTTTATGTAAACACACACAGGCACACTCAGACTTGCATTAGGTTTTAAAATGGGAAAATTAAAAATGTTTTGTCCATGTTTTTTGTGATATGTATGCATATATAAGTGTGTTTATATCTGTCCATTTGACTATGCAGCCACTACCTTGCACAGAGTGGAGCTATCTGTACTGTTTGATTTTACTTTTAATCCCAAACCTTTGTTGGACCAGCTTTCCGCCTTTTTATCTTTTGGCTTTGGCAGCTGATTGCCTTCAATGTTGATGGAGATTATTTTCATAGTTGGTCTTGAAGAAGTCCATTGGTTTGTTTGTTTGTTTGGTTGCATGCTACAAGTCGCTTCTGGTGTGAGAGAATGAGCCATCTATAAAGACATTGTCTAGGGGATGCCCAGATGTGTTACTATCCTGCAGGGAGGCTTCTCTCGTGTCCCCAATGCCTTAAATCAGGAAATAAGCTTCCTTAGATCTACAGAGATGCTCGCAGGAATATCTTAGCAAATAAGAGTCCAAAAGTGGCAGGCTAAAACCCGGAACTTTAATCAGTGGCTGATACCAGATGAAAAATTCTACCCTGGACACACAGACGAGTGGGCGACATGGAAGACGCTGAACAGACTGTGCTCTGGCACCATGAGATGTAGAGCTAACCTTAAGAAATGGGGCTACAAAGTGGAGTCCACGACATGCGAGTGTGGAGAAGAGCAAACCACAGGCCATTTATTACAATGCGGTCTGAGCCCTGCCACATGCACAATGGAGGACCTTCTCACAGTGACACCAGAGGCACTCTCAAGTGGCTAACCTCTGATCCAGTGGTTCTCAACCTGGGGTCCCTAGATATATTTGGCCTTCCACTCCCAGAAATCCTAATAGCTAGTAAACTGCCTGGGATTTTTGGGAGTTGTAGGCCAAAACCTTCTGGGGACTCCAGGTTGAGTCCCCAGATGATCTGGTCAAAGGAAATTTAGTATAATGCCAAGTTTTTAACTTTGTGGTTTTTCTATACATTATAACTGTATTCTGAATTTGCTTCTGACACGATAAATAAATAAAATAATTGTTTTGTCTGGCTTGGAAGAAGATTACAATTCTACTTGTTCTTTTTGCAGTACAGTTTTTAAAATACCTCTCCTCAGTATAAAATAGATCAGGACAAGAGATATGACAATATCATGGTTCCCGCAAGTATGCTAGAGGGAAGGGGAGGGAGATAGTAAATACACATTTTTAAAATGTAGTCATAGATCGGCTTTAACCACCTCCCCACCTCCCTTGGGGGAAAAATGTTTTTAATCTCTGATTTTCCTCTAGTAGATGCTGCACTCCCCAGTTCCTGGTGGTGGTTCAGTAAATTGCTAATGATGAATGAGAATTTGAATTCTTTCTCCCACATGGCTGTGCATAACATTTGACATTTAATACACCTAACAATTACCATTAGCAATACATGGTGGTGATGAAGCCGAACTCCCCCTCCTCCTGTCAAACACCCACCCACCCCTCTTCCATCTGGTTCCTAATTCACAAAGGGATTCCCAGATAAAAGAACTGCCACACTTGTGCTGCGAATCCAAAAGGAATGGTTAAATACTGGAGGTGTTCCTGTCATAATACATATCCATTTTCATAACAATTCAGTCTAATATTGTGAAAGATAATTGTGCTGAAGCGGGAAGTAAATTTGGATCCATAAATGTGAATGTTACCTTGATTACTGACTGGATTGTACTAAATAAGGGACTTTGCTTTTTTCTGCGTGTGATTATGAGTGAGAAAAATGCGGCATGCCTGGGAGGGTCTCCTTCCCAACCTTGCTTCTTCTCCCTCCAAAGCAACAACAACAACAACAAGGTGTTTTATTGTGTGTTGTGTGCCTCCAAATCACCTACCATGGGGATTGAGTAATAATAATAATCATCATAATAGTAATAACTTTATTTATATACTGCCCTGTCTCCTCAAGGGACTCAGGGTGGTTTCCAATACAACAGTAAATATACAATCAGTTAAAAGCATACAGCAATTAGGACATAATACTACATGGACATATTATCAGTTAACGAAGGTTTAAAACCTAATGGCAAAAACTTCGTCAATAAACCCAGATACCGTGACCAGGATTCAAGTATTTGAGTATTTCTGACTCAAAATGTTTGGGACCAGAAATGTTCTGAATAATGGACCCCCCCCCCCGACCCAGATGTTGGAATACTTATATTTGCATAAAGGTAAAGGCAAAGATTTCCTTTCGACATTGTCTAGTTGAGTCCGACTCCGGGTGGTGGTACTCATCTCCATTTCTGAGCCAAAGAGTTGGCTTGTCCATAGATGTCTCCTGGATCATGTGGCTGGCATGACTGCATGGAGCTCTGTTACCTTCCCACTGAAGCGGTACCTATTGATTTACTTATATTTGCATGTTTTCAAACTGCTAGGTTGTCAGAAACTGGGGCTAACAGTGGGAGCTCATCCCTTGTTGTGGATTTGAGCCACCAACCTTGAGCCGTCATCAGCAAGTTCAGCAGCTTAGTGGTTTAACCTGTTGCACCAATGTGGCCCCATGATGTATATTTATATATATATTTATGATATATATGATATAGATATATTTGCATATGTGTACATAATTAGATACCTTGTAGATGGGATCCAAATCTAAACATGAAACTGATTCATATTTCTTATACACATAGTAATAATATATATATATATATATGTGCAGATATATATATTTATATATATATATTTGCATATATGTACAGAATTAGATATCTTGTAGATGGGATCCAAATCTAAACATGAAATTCATTCATATTTCTTATACACATAATATATACATATATATATATATATATATATATATATATGCAAATATATTATTCATAAAGTTGCATATATGTATATAATTAGATATCTTTTAGATGGGATCAAAATCTAAACATGAAATTCATTCATATTTCTTATACACATAATAATAATAATAATAATAATAATAATAATAATAATAATAATAATAATTTATTTATATGTTGCCCTATTTCCCCGAGGGGACCCAGGAGTCCCTCCAGGTGAGAAGGGCGGGATATAAATGTTGTAAATAAATAAATAAATAAATAAATACATTTCCAAGCAAAAAAGAGAAAAATTCAACACCTTGGTGATGAATAGCCTGAAACTTTAATTTTATACACAGTATTTTGTGCATGGAACAAATTGGCATTTCTTGAAGAGTCAGAAAGCAAAGGTGTCCCTATTACAGTCACCCATTTGGGCAATTCTGAATTTGGGGGTATTTCAGATTTTGGAATTCTGGGTAAGGGATGCTCAACCTTTGCTACTTTTGTTTGTGCCAGGAGCGACTTGAGAAACTGCAAGTCAGAGCCCCCAGTGGGCAGTGGGTTAAACCCTTGTGCTGGCAGGACTGTTGACTGACAGGTCAGTGGTTCAAATCCAGAGAGAGTGGGTGAGCTCCCTCTGTCAGCTCCAGCTCCCCATGCAGGGACATGAGAGTAGCCTCCCACAAGGATGGTAAAACATCAAACATCCGGGTGGCCACTGGGCAATGTCCTTGCAGACGAACAATTTTCTCACACCAGATGCGACTTACCTGTACTACAGTTATTTCTACTACTGGTGCTGCTGCCTCCTTTCGGGCTGCTTCCTTATGTATTTAATACATACACTTCTTTCCATTCATCGTTGTTTTGAAATGCTGCTTGCTTGATCACTGTTCCCTTCTTTGTTGTCACTGGTAATTATTTCTGAAATTTTGAGGCAACCTCGGGGCTTTTACTTCCTCTCGCTGCCTATCTTCCGCCAATTCTAGTCTAAGCTGAATGTGCAATTTCTAAAGCAAAAAACGCACATGAGTTGAATCAAGCTGTGCTTTTGAATAACCTGTCTTTAGCACATTTTTATGTTACTAGAACACCCTCTCTCCATCTTTCACTCTCTCTCAATCTATTTTCTCAGCGCAGTTTCTTGGTGTATCGCTTCTGTATGCACAACAAAAAAAAATAGCATATCTGGAGGTGAATATGGTGAAGTGGTTTAATGACATAATGCTTCCATTAAAAATGTGGGAGCCATCAACACTCTATTCAAGTTATTAACAGCGTGAGGCATTGAAATGGTAATCCTGCCCCATTGCTTCAACAGGGCTGTAGAAGAATATATGAATACCTTGTAGACTTTTGGAAGCCATATAAACGCAACAAGTAGCTCTCATTCATATACTCTGAGAATCCAAATTGATAATTTCTAACCTGGAAGGTCTTTTAAGGCATCAAACTATTTTGAATGAGGATGAGTTCTTGCATTCTCAGACAAGGTTGCTTGTGATGGGCTGGGTTAGAACATACAATTATTTCATAATTTGAATGTAAATAGTATTCTTGGAAGATTGAAGCAAAACATAGTGTGACTACATGCACAGTTAGCGCAGAATTTTCTTTAAGAAAAAGGTATTTGGTTGCAGTCCAGGATTGAGACAGAAAACTAAAATACTGTATATACTTGAGTATAAGCCTAGTTTTTCAGCCCTCTTTTTAAGACTGAAAAAGCCCCCCTCGGCTTATACTCTGGTGAGGGCCCTGGTTGGCTTATATTTGGGTCAGCTTATACTCGAGAATATATGGAACATTTATTATTTTTCTCTATTATTATTGGTATTATTACATTTATTATTTTTCTCTATTGTTGCTATTATTATTATTATTATTATTATTATTACATTTATTATTTCACTCTGATCTTATTATTATTATTGCATTTATTATTTTACTCTACTTATTATTACTTGTATTATTTTCCTGTATTTATTATTATTATTACATGTATTATTTTACTCTATTATTATTAAGAGGATACATAAGCACATTTACATTGAAGAAGACGAGAATAATGATTTGATCAGAGTTGGACAGTTATCTTCAATTTGAGCTTTCTGTAAATATTCAAAAACATTTAACCTACTGATGCCTCAATTAATCTAATTTTATTGATATCTATTTTTATTTCTGAAATTTACCACCCTCGGTTTATACTGGAGTCAATGTTTTCCCAGTTTTTTGTGGTAAAATTAGGTGCCTCGGCTTATATTCGGGTTGGCTTATACTTGAGTATATATGGTAGTAGCAACACCAATAGCAAAACCACAAAACCACAATATAGCGGCATCGACCACTGTTACTGTGATGTGGTATTGCTAGCAAGGACCAGGAGAAAAGGACTGAAAAAACGATGAAGCAAATCAACGCCTTTGATTCATAAGAGCTCAGATGGTTAACAGTGCCCATAAAAAACATTTCATGAATTAGTAAAATAAGTCATAAATGTCTAGAACAATAAACCACGAATGCTGGTAAAATAAAATACTGCTCAAACAGACTGCGATAGAAGACAAATAAAAACCCTTTTGCTTATTTTCCTAAAACTTGTACAAATATGCTTTCAACTGGCACTAGAAAGAGAGGGCTGTGGGCACAACCAGGCACCTAACAGAAGAGAGTTCCATAATTGGAGTGCCACTACCCAAGACTACTGTAGCCTAAAATTTTGAAATGAATCTCATGTCAAAAGCATTTTTTGTGAGGCAAGCAGGCCAAAGGCACCAAGTTTTATCCGATCTGGGAACCTACGGCCCCTTCCACACAGCTGAATCAAGTCTCACATTATTTGCTTTGAACTGGAATATATAGCAGTGTGGACTTAGATAATCTAGTTCAAAGCAGTTATTGTGGGATTTTTTGCCTTGATATAATGCATCTGATGCTCATGGTCCAGCACACCATTTTTGAACACTGAGAAAAAAAATTCAGCTGTTGTTGAAATAAGGAAATACACAACAATTGCGATCAGAAGTGGATCCGGGATAAAATAGTTAAAGATTTGGGACACTTCCCTCTAAAAGACATACCAATTTCTTAATGTTCAGGGTTGGAGTTGCTGTCAGTCATTGCCTTTGGCATGAAAAAAAATTGAAGGTAGGCCTTCAACAGCAACACTTTGAAGTCGCGATTCTCCCTCTGAAGACAAGAAGGTCTGAAGACATTCTTATTTTAATTTACAGTCTCATTCTAATAAGTATCACAAATCCTTTAACTACTAATAATGGGCATAAAAAGTGGGCATAAGAGATGTTATTACTAATCGTAAGTATTCGATGTTGGATTTTCATTAGCAGTATAGCAGAATTCGTCACTCCCAGGAGTGTGCAATTTACCCTCCATAACAGTGTCCCCGAAATAATGTGTGCTCTTTAACCTGACTTTGGGGTGGGGGTATTTTTTGAAGGTTGGATAGGTGAAACAATTGATATCAATTTTGCGGATAAGGGGATTGTATTGCATTCTTGTGTCTGTAAGTTTTAATAACCCGAAGACGACAACTTGTCCTAGGATACCTCCCTTTTGTTTGGGTCTGTAGAGATGGATAAAAAAATATGCAAATTCTAGATGTATTTGAAAAAAACAAACAAACTGCTAGTTAAAAACATGGACCTCTTTTTTTGGAGGATCCACTACAACATTGGTTCTCAACCTGTGGGTGCCCAGGTGTTTTGGCCTACAACTCCCAGAAATCCCAGCCAGTTTACCAGCTGTTAGGATTTCTGGGAATTGAAGGCCACAAATATCTGGGAACCCCAGGTTGAGAACCACTGCATTACAGTATAGCACCTGAATTTGTGGTTTCATTTACCTACATCCAACAAAATATGTCATCTCTAGGCTAAGCATTTTCTAGGTCCTAAAGTGAGATTTTATAGTATTCATGTGCCAAAAGTCCTTCATCTCAATAGCATTCACTTTTATTTGCTATTTCACATATCCACACAAAGTGCAGGAATACATCTCCTATGGATATCAGGAGGTCCTGTACTGGGTATACAGGAGATATCTCTTGAGTCTAGGCCAGTGGTTCCCAACCTTTGGTCCTCAAGGAGTTTTGTTCTTTAACTCCAAGAAATCCCAGCCAGTTTAACAGCTGTTAGGAATTGTGGAAGCTGAAACCCAAAACACCTGGAGGACCAATTGTTGGGAACCACTGGCCTAGGCAGAGAATACACCAAGAGGCAAAACTGAGAAAGAAATGCAAAGCAATAAATAACATGCCTGAGCAAGAGATTTAACAGAAAGTTCATTCCAAAGGTAACCATTTTACATTTGGAGATTCAAGCCTAGGATTTACGTCCAGATATGTATGCAATACATTATCTTGTGAGCTTAGAAATGAGTTAGATGACTGTAAGTTTATTATAGGTCTGTATGCCTATAAACCAATTCTAAACATACATAAACTGATTTGATTACTGTAAGGCTTGTTTCCTGGAAAATTGGCTTCAGTTAAAAAGCAGAACCATCTTGTCTTTTATGCTGAATTAATTTTATGTTCCTTCCCCAGGACAACAAGTATACAATGACTCCAATTTACTTTTAAAAGTTCAAGTGTATTTTCCAATAAAGGATCTTTGTCAGTGCATTGCTTCCAGCCAGCCATAAGCAATCCGTCTTCCTTTTAGTGACAGCAAGGTGTTAATGATAGCAGTGCATATTTTCTTTGAAATTTTTAAACACAGAGTGCAAAGCCTGATAAAGGTTGTGCTGGTTGGGAACAGGAGGTAGATAAGCGGTCTTCCGTGGGCTGCTGTGACAAAGGCATCTGTGAGACCCCTGCCGGGGTGCTTTGCTTCACCGCCTGCCCTTGAAGATGTACACCACTCTTGCCTCCTACTGTTTTTATCTCTATCTGCAGGTGGACTGTGCAGGAAATGAAACACTGATTGATAATATTCAACCCGTTGTGCTTGTTTTCGAAGGCCTTTCCCTGTAACATTGTTCCAAGAAGTGAACATTTTACAGCTGTCTTCTCCCTTTCCCTCTTTCTCTTCATCAACATCTATCACCGTGGCAATTAAAAACATGTGAACTATGTGGACTGGAAATCCCAGGTTCCAATTGCAGCTTAGCCACAAACTCACTGTCCTGCCTTGAGCAAGGCACTCCCATCTTCTAGTTTTCTAACATAGGGTTAATGATTCAAAACTATTTGTATTTCATCGCATAATAGTCACCATTGCATAATAGTCACATCTCCATTTTCGGGGGTGGTAAAATTGAATTTTAGTATTCCTCTCATAATAATCGCTCCCGTCATCCACTTGCTCAGGCAAGTGAATGAAGGATGTGACACCCCTGCACATCCCTCCCCTCTCCTTGGCGCTATGGGACTTCACTCAGCTAGCAGCCAAGGAAAGGAGGAGGACAGGCGCACTGGGAAGTCTCATCCTTCATTCATTTGGACTGGCGAGTGTACTAAGGGTGTGATTACTATTTTTTGCCACATAATATTCATAACCCCCCTTTTCATCCAAAGATGGGATAAATGTGTGACTATTATGTGGTGAAATACGGTATTTCACAGGTTTGTTGTTGAGCTTGGGAATTTGTCATTTTTGAACCCCAGGTCTCAAAATCCTTTAGTGGCCATGCTATGAGTTGACATTCAGTATTTCAAAGCCCTGGTTTGTTTGTATGAATGAAGTGAGGTACACATGTTTTTTTGTTGTCAGGAGCGACTTGAGAAACTCCAAGTCACTTCTGGTGTGAGAGAATTGGCTCTCTGCAAGGATATTGCCCAGGGGACGACTGAATACACACGATGCTGTATCTAAAACTCTGTGCCTGATACCCAAGTCCTTTGTGGTGTAGGTGTTTGAGATTGGATTACAACTCTGAAGAGCAGGGTTTGAATCCCCATTCTGTTGTGAAACCTATTAAGTGACCTTGATAAAGTTACTTTCTCTCAACCTCAGAGTAAAGCAATGGCAAACATGTTTTGAATAAATCTTGCCAAGAATCAACTTGGATAAATATCTCCTAGAATCAACTGGACGTCCAACCTCACTCCAGTGTTTGAGAATGTTTAGCACTTCGTCCTCTTTGCCCCCAAAAGGCTCCATAAAATATATTGTTGCACTTTTGTTAGACTGCCCTCCCATTTTACTCCATTCTTCTAATTGGTGGTCTTTTTATCTCATTATTCATGTTTTAAATTGGTTTTTACTGTTATTGTATTGCCATTGTATTGTATTATTTGATTTTACTGTGTTTTACTTAGTTGAAGATGCTGTTTTTATCTGTTTTACTCAGTGTTAGCCGCCCTGAGTCCCTGCAGGGAGATGGAAGTGGGATAGAAAAAAAAAGTTATTATTATTAAGAATACCTTGTGATAGGGTTGCCATAGGTCACAGCATAGTATAGCCACCCCTACATAAGTACAGAAATATTCCCATTGCTGCTTCCTAGAGCCTGAAAACCTTTTCCAGGGACTATTGACTGGTCCCAGTATAGCAGTGCACAACTCAATAGCAGATCTCCTTCCTCTGATTGCTGACACTCCAAGGTTCAATCTCTGACGTGTCAAGGTGAAGTAAGGAAAAAAAGACTATGCTCTGAAGCCTAAGGAGGCAATTGTCATAAAATCCTAGATTTGGAAGAGACCACAAGGGCCACCCAGTCTAATGGTGACATTTTTCTACTTCCCCAGCAGTATTTAAATCTCTAAGCTCAAAAATGTTTTCTTCCACTAATGAGGTTGATCATTGTAAGTGTAAAAGAATAATCAGTAGTAGAGGCTATCACCACTGTTTGCAGTGATCTTCTGTTGCAGGCATTGCCTCGATGTCATGTTGCAGTGCTGATTGATACCAGCATCTTATGCCTCAGATGCCACAGTGTGAAAATCAGTGATGAGATATGGTGATAGTTGTCGCATCGCACCACAATTGTAGAAGTAGGCTGTCTGGGAACCTTTTTGAGTGGCTACTGGAAGGGCATGAAACTGTATTTGCCAAAAAGGAAGGAAGGAAGGAAGGTTGGTTCATTGTAAGGCAGTGGTTCCCAACCTTTGGGCCTTCAGGTGTTTTGGACTTCAACTCCCAGAAATCCCAGCCAGCTTACCAGCTGTTAGGAACTGTGGGAGCTGAAGTCCAAAACACCTGGAGGCCCAAAACTTGGGAACCACTGTTGTAAGGGATGCAGAGTTCATCATCATCTGTTTTACATCTAATGCTGAATTTGAGGATGTACTGACACATACTTTTTTTTTCATACAGTTGGAAAATTTCTGAAAATGTTGGAATTGGAAAATACATTTTGATGAGGTTGTTTGCATGGAGCAAAGATGGAATTGTTTGAAAAAAATGAAAAAAGGGAAAATCAGGTCTTCTTACTGATAAAAAGGTCACCTTGTTACTTGGAATAGAGAACAAAATGAACAAGGAAAGGTTGAAATTCCTGGGCCTATTTAGGTTGGTAAAGAGAAGATTGAGGTGATGACCCAACCATACCCTTTAAATATGTCAATGGCCATCACAGAAAGAAGGGCGCAGACCTCTTTTTTGGTGCCCCAGGGGGTAAGACCAGATCTAATGGTTTGAAGTTAGAGGAGATTAGATTTTGATTGGATATTAGAAGGAATTCTTCACATTTAGAGTTATTTAGCAACTGAACACTTGTTGCAGACAACTGCAGTGCTGTCCAACTACTTGCACCCAAAGTAGGAAAATCATTCCATACCTTTTATTATACTCTCTGCAGAAAGTAGACACCCTCAAAGATTTAGTCAAAGATTACAAGTCTGAACATGATATTTATAGCATCAAGTTCTCTTTTTATTAAAACAAAAGCTTTTAATTGATCAAGTGTAAAATATCACTAATATAAAAATTGATAAATGCACTGCACTTACCTTTCTATATCTGAGTTACAGAAAAATCATCATGCCATTATAATAGCAGAGGGTGTGAAAATTTCTATGCAAATGAAGACGGTTCATGTAAAGTTCATGGTTTTCATCTCTTTCGCAGCCATGTCTTGTTCTAAAGTTTGTACTGGTTTTAGAATGTAGATGTGTCTCTTAGCTCTGAAAGTACTATCCTTTGTTTTCAACCCTGGAATGCAAGGGTTCCCTTAACTTGGCTTTGCCTTGCTTTGCAAACAGAGAATTGCCACGTAAATATACCTCTGTGTGCCTCTGACATGGTGTTTTAGCATTGTTCTGGTGACGTCAGAGCCAATGGCTTGGGGACGTGTTGGCTTCTCCTTCAAAAAGAGGCCGGACAGATCTCTGCTGGAAATGCTTTAGCTCAGTGGTTCTCAACCTGGGGTCTCCAGATGTTGTTGGCCTTCAACTCCCATAAATCCTAACAGCAGGTAAACTGGCTGGGATTTCTGGGAATTATAGGCCAAAATACCTGGGGACCCACAGGTTGAGAACCACTGCTGGAGATTCTGTATTGATCAAGAGGTTGGACTTCATGGTCCACGAGGCCCTTTTCAACTATATGATTCTATAACTGTATTCCCTTTTAATGTTTAGTTTATTTGTCACAAATGGCGCTACATGTTTCTTTTTGGTTTTGCTGGTTAATTAAGAACATTTTTTTTTAAAAAAAGTTGCTGTCAACAGTAGTCTAATATTTACTTTAGTTCTCCACAGGGACAACCAGACACGAAGCATACATTTCTTATTAAAATAATATTAAGCCAAGACCAGTAATTACTGTAATTACTATACATTTTCTTACAAAAAAGTATGAGTTTTTTTAAGGAATCACTTTGGGAGTATGTGTATATATGTGTATATATATATGAATAGAGCCAGTGTGTTGAAGTGGTTTGAGCATGGGCTATGACTCTGGAGGCCAGGGTCTAATTTTCTGCTTGGACGTGGAAACCCACCCACTGGGTAACCTTGGGCGAATCACACTCTTTCAGGCCCAGAAATTACTTGAAGACACAAAAAAGCAAATATATGAACACTTTTTCCTGAACATTTTATTCGGCATTCTAAAATAGTGCATTCATAATCCAATTATTTTCATTTTTTGAAAAATCACAATTTTTGCCGGAGAAAAAAAGCTTCTGAAAAAAGGGGTGTTCCCCTTGTTTTTCTTCCTCAGGTTTTAATATCTTTACTTTTTGTTCTGTCTTGGAGTCTTAAATAAAAGGGAAAACAGTTAAAAAGAAAGTTAGCATGAGCAATTACCACTGGCATTTTAATGATTCGCTATTTATTTATCGTATCAGAAGCGAAACCGAGAGTACAGTTGTAATGTATTTAGAAACACAAACAAAGCTAAAAACTTGTCATTATACTAAATGTCCTTTGACTAGAGTCTGGCCACTTGGAGTGCCTCTGGTGTCTTTGCGAGAAGGTCCTCCATTGTGCGTGTGGCTGGGTTCAGTCTGCAATGTAGTAAGTGGTCTGTGGTTTGCTCTTCCCTACACTTGCATGTTGCGAACTCCACTTTGTCGCCCAGTCTTCTGTATGCTCAGGGGAGAGTCTCTCATCTGGTCTCAGCCATGGATTGAGATTCCGGGTTTTAACCTGCTACTTTTAGACTCTTGCTTGCCGGGGTGTTTCTGCGAGTATCTCTGTAGATTTTAGAAAACTGTTTCTTGATTTAAAGTGTTGGCGTGCTGGCTGATACTCAAACAGGAGATGGGCCGGAGATGTCAATGCCTTATGATTCACTGAACCCATCAAAAAGAGGTGCTATTTGATATGAGTTCCACGCAGGATCATTCACCTCTGTAGGAAATAGGCACCCACATTTTTATATGTCAGACAGAGCTTGGAAAATTACTTCTTTTGGATTACAAATCATATGACCATGCATCCTGGGGGATTATGGGAATTATAGTTCAAAGTTAATTTTTATAAGCTCTGAAGTTAACAGGCACTTACTGTTAAATTCTAGATTTCTTTTGTAGATTTGTTGAGCTACTGAGAGAGTTCTGTTATTTTGAATGCTGGATCGAGCAAGAAGTATAACTGAGCATTTACAAGCTGTAAAGTGTGACGTTTCCAAAAAACAGGTCTAATCCTAAATGTGTGTCTTGGCTTCTAGGATGATGGATTATTCACTGCTGACAAGTTCTTTGTTCTAAATGTCAAAAGCCTGTTTATCTTCCATAAGAAAGAATAACTCGTAAAAGACAACAGTATAACAGTATTTTGAGTAATTTAAACTTCTGTAAATGATGCTTTCCACTGGTGGAACTGGTAAAGATGCAATCTTGCTTTTCTCTTACTGCACTTCGCTTTTGTTGATCTTGGGCAAGCAGGCTGAACAATGATGTTAACTGTACAGGCTGGCACCTTGCCTGAGGTCCTTATCTGGTGTGATGGACCATTATCATGCAAGTTTTTACACCAGTTATTTACGATGTGACTGCTGCTTCCTTCACTGAAAACCATCATGGGCTACAAATGTTGCAGGCAAATTGACCGATACGCATATTCCAAACAACTGTATTTGAATATTGGGCTGTTACTGAACCATGCTCACTGTTCACTGCAGGGAATGATATTAGAGGCAAAGATGAAGTACTTTGACCACAAAATGAGAAGACAGGAAAGCTTGGAGAAGATAATGATGCTGGGGAAAAATGGAAAAAATAGAAAGAGGGGTCGCCCAAGGGCAAGATGGATGGATGGTATCCTTGAAATGACCCACTTGACCTTGAAGGAGCTGGGGGTGGCCATGGCCGACAGGGAGCTCTGGCGTGGGCTGGTCCATGAGGTCATGAAGAATTGGAAACGACTGAACGAATAAACAACAACAACAACACTGAACCATGCATGGATAAGTGCTTCCTTGTATGCTGTATTATCATGATCCCAACTCTAGCAGCAGCTAGGACTCTGATCCAGAGAAGGAAAAAATGCTGAGCTACATAGACCCCAACATTGAATCTGAATTGGAGTTTGCCAACTAAACCTCTCTATAAACAGGAACCCTCAGCCACAACACTCCCTGAGACAGATTCCTTTAAGAAACTGAGTGTCCTTATACCTATTAATCCATATTCCCTGCTGGTGCAGAATGAATAAGTGGGAAGCTGACAGAGAAAGGGGGGGGGAGATAGCATGTTAGAATGAAACTAGAGAACACAACCATTATAAGGTTCTTATTCTCCCACCATTTCAGTTGATCCATTCAGTTGATCCGAATCAGTCAGCCCTCCCAGCTGCTACCTTGGGGTCAGAACCATTACTTACCTCTTCTGCTTCTATTGATGGTACCCTCCTTTTCTATTGTTCAAGAAGGAGAAGCGTCCCTTCCAAAGGGAAACTTCTTATCCCTCTTCCATATTTTTTCTACAGTGAAAGAGAGTGCTGTACTGAGAAGACTTGCCATACACTTCATTTTTGTATATAGATCAATACAGGCACAAGCACCTGTGGGTATGGTGTCTTGATTCATATAATTCATATCTTTCTCTTACTATCATTAATGTACTACTATCTGCAGTATTACAAGCACTCCTTAGCCACTCCTGTCTTTTATCCACTTCGCTCCTTGGCACCACTCTCCTTCACATATCTCTGACTTCTCCTTAGTATCATTCCCTTCATCATTGTTCTCCAGTTACCCCTCTGAGGTATCCATCACTGTCATCATGCCTTCAGATGCTATTCCCACTGTCTTTCAGCACTTCAAGTACTGGTATATCTTGACCTCCTTCATCTCTGTTTACTACTTTCCCAGTCCAGCCTCTAATTTAAGTACTGATAATGGTTCTTGTTGTATCTGTCTTGGGCTCAGCGTGCTCATGTATACAATTCCAATGCCCAGCGTCTGATGGTGCACTTTGGTTTCCATCACTAATGCCCTACAAATGGTTGTCCCTATGGTATTGATTGTTCTACTTACTATTCTACTATCAATTGCTGCCACTGTCATGAATTCTGTTGTTCCTGTTGCCTCATCTCTTAGCTTCCATAAATGGCCATTCCAACTTCATTGGATGATGAATTCTACACTGATAGCCTCTCCATCTCCAATGATGTCCTCACCTATCAGAGATGTAGAAGACTCAATACTCAAAAGGATATAAAACCGTTCTCTAATGTAAATCCTTTGGTTTAAATGTTATACTTCCTCCTACACCAGGGTTCCCAATCTTTTTTTGACCAGGGCCCACTTCACCGGGGCCCACTTTGACCAGGGACCACTCTCCAACATTAGTACCAAAAGGGGTTATGAATCAGTTTTTGGACAACTTTAGATTTAGTTTGGATATTTGGAGTGCTGATTCAGAAAATTGCATTGAATAGATCACATCAGCTCTAGTTTCTGATACAGAAACATATGCCACCCAGTAGTCACCATCTCCTCGCCCACAGAAAACTATATTTAATAATCTAGAGCGGATGTTGCATATGCAATGCAATGGTCAGCTCTGCGGAAATAAAATAAATAAATAAAGAAGAAGGTGGTTCATGGACCAGATTTTCGTTCTTGCGGCCCACAGGTTGAGAACCACTGTCCTACACCATTTGCAGGTCCTGTTCTCTTAGATGCCCACACCAACCACTTTTCCATTTTTGTCTGCACTATAGGAAATTATTAAACAATCTTGGTCAAAGCCTTTGTCATTTTCACCAGCACCTCGCAGATTAGAACCCCTGTATAAGACTAAGCAGGAAAGTGCTGCCGACTTGTTTACTCACCCAGCGCCACACTCAGTTGAGTCCTCACAGTCCAGGCAAGGAACTAAAACACTCCACCATGGCCGATAAAGAGAGTAAAAGATTAGACATTTTTGGAAGGCAGTTCTAATCTTCTTTCACCTTGAGTATCTTCATGGAGGACTTGCAAATCTGCATGGCAGCATACCAAAAGATTTTATGAGACAATATTATAACTTTGACTTCTCTTTGCCCAGATAACAGTTTGATGGAACTCACATCTTCCTTTCCTTCCCTTCTTCACATCCTTGATATGTGTATTGACAACACAGTAATGGAGGAGTCAATGTATTAATTATGTCTTCCTCTTTTTTAACTGGAACATCCGTCTGTCACCTCATTTCCTCATATTCTCCTCCTGCTCCACCACCAGAATTATGCAACAAAGCTCGGCTGCAGAATTAAATTATGATGAAGAGGAATAGTAGGAACGTGACATGCACATTAAGTTGTTAAGTACTTGGAAGGCATTTATTTCCTCAGCTTTTCTAGCTTTTATCCTTTCTCCTCTATCTTTCATCAGACAAAAAGAACCTGAGCTCAAGAGAATTCTATTAAGGATCTGGTATGGTGTCCCACAGTCAGTTTTTGTCCAACGTTGGCCCAGTTGGCAATGAGTTGCCAGTGAGCCGGAGTTTGTGCCATGAATCATCACACTACAGTTGAATGAAATATTCTTTTAAAGCCTAAATCCAATTAGAGTAGGCTCACTGAATCAGTAGGAACTTGGTAACTTCCAATGCTTATGTAAGTTTGTTTGTTTTGCTTAGTGTAGCCATATAGACTGGCTGTTGATACAATCAGTTTCCTCTGGGGCAGCATTGGTCTTTTTACCTCTCTGCGGAAGTACCTCCAACTTATCCACGAGTTATGTCAAAAATCCATACATTTGGCACCAGAACCTGCCCTTGACTTAAAATTAAGGTCAATTTATACATTATAGTACACTCACCTTAATTTTCAGTTGAGGTATTAAGATGTGTTTTGGAATATCGCAGTCTATTCCCTTTTAAAGCCCTTGATGGTGCAGCGGGTTAAACTATTGAGCTGCTGAATTTGCTGATTGAAAGGTTGGCAGTTCAAATCCGGGAAGCAGGGTGAGCTCCCACTGTTAGCCCCAACCTCTGCCATCCTAGCAGTTCGAAAACATGCAAATGTGAATAGATCAATAGGTACCGCTCCAGCAGGAAGGTGATGGCGCTCCATGGAGTCATGTTGGCCACATGACCTAGGAGGTGTCTATGGACACCGCAGGCTCTTTGTCTTAGAAATGGAGATGAGTACCAACCCCCAGAGTTGGACACGACTAAACTTAATGTCAGGGGAAAACCTTTACTTATTCTCTTTTAGGCTGTCATGGGACAATGTCCAGGATTATAAGCTTGCTGTTAATGGGGAAGGGTTTCTCAAAATGTTTTGCCAGCTTTTTAGGCACGCTAATTATGAGCCCATTTGAAAGTGCTTACCATTTATAGACCTGTTCTTGTATGAACCTATCTGAAGGTTACATTTCTCTTCAAACTATCTTGACTGTGGCCCCTTCTACACTGCCATATAAAATCCAGATTTTCTGCTTTGAACTGGTTTATATGGTAGTGTAGACTCATATAATCCAGTTCAAAGCAAATAATGTGGATTATCTGCTTTGATAATTTGAATTATATGACAATGTAGAAGGGGCCTGTGTTTCGTGGATGGGCCTGTAAACAGGGTCTGCAGAACTCCTCCTTTGATTTGTCTTTTGCATTGCTTTCTCTCTGACCTTTAGTTGACAGGGTAGATGGCTCTCTTTTAGGAAACATATGAGTTTTTCTGACTGTCTTCACCGACATATTAAATGTTGCCACTGATAACTCTGTCGCTTGGCTTGGCTTTATACCTTTATCACTTTGCCCTGTTTCCTGTTTTATATGAAGCTTTAAATTTGCATTCCAAGCACTGTAAGACTGGACATTTTAAAATAAAGCACGTGAGTGTACTTGCACAATCTTTTTGAATATTTTTGAATATTGTGCTTCTTCATAATGTCTTTTGATCAGAGCCATTTCCCCTATCTCTACGCACTTGTATGCGCCTGCCAGGGCCCTAACTGTTTCCCAGGAAACTATTCAGATGGTCTTGCTTTGCTTTCCCTTTGTGCTCCTCTTGCATGGAGATGCATTTAGTGGCGCTTGAGCAGAAATGGCTAATGATCTGTATTAGCCTTAATTAAAGTTTTAAGATTCAAATCCCACAGGTTTACATGAGACTTGCAGCCTGATAACATCTTATATTTACATGCCACGATTAGGAGGTGTGGTGTAATAACCTTATGCTACCAAAGCAGCGGTTTAAGGCCCCTTCTACACTGCCATATAATCTAGATTATCAAAGTAGACAATCCACATCATCTGTTTTGAACCTGGATTATATGAATCTATACTGCTATATAATCCAGTTCGAAGCAGATAAGCTGGATTTTATATGGCAGTGTAAAAAGGGCCTAAGAATGATGAAGATTTCCCTTGCTTTTAGGGTTATGAGTCCTCGGTGGCGCAGCGTGTTAAAGCACTGAGCTGCTGAACTTGTGGACCAAAAGGTCGCAAGTTCGAATTTGGGGAAGCAGAGTGAGCGCCTGCTGTTAGCCCCAGCTTTTGCCAACCTAGCAGTTCGAAAACATGCCAATGTGAGTAGATCAATAGGTACTGCTCCGAAAGGAAGGTAATGGCACTCCATGCAGTCATTCCGGCCACATGACCTTGGAGGTGTCTACGGACAATGCCAGCTCTTCTGCTTAGAAATGGAGATGAGCACCAACCCTCAGAGTTGGACACAACTGGACTTAATGTTAGGGGAAAATCTTTACCTTTAGTTCTGGTCTTGCACCAGAAGCAAAACAAGGTTATGTTGGCCATTAAGAATATTAAGATGGGATATACAAAGGACATTAACTCATTTGGGTGGAAAATGATTATTGCACAGTGCTCCCATAGTTGGATCAAAGGCTATTGCTGTTCTGGCACAAGACTGAGACCAGTTGTCTTCCTTTACTTTTCCTTTACTGTTATAGGAACCCAAAAATAATAACAGTGGCTTTGCTATGTAATGCTGTTTCCTCCCTCTCCTGTATTTGATCTACTTGTGTCTGCTTAGGGCTTTTATATGAGAGGGTGATATTGATAAAGGACAAAAAAAGAGGGAATGCGAGAAGCTGAAAGTGGAGGCTGTGCTCTCATCTGGCAAGAAGAGCTGCCTGTCATATACTTTCGCTCTGAAAATCAGGCCTGCACATCCTGAAGCCCTCCAGGTGTTTTGTGCTTCAGTTCCCAGAGTTCCTGACTATTGGACAAGCTGACTAGGGGCCCTTCCACCTACCCATATAACCCAGAATATCAAGGCAGAAAATCGCACAACATCAGCTTGAAACTGGGTTATCAGAGTCCACACTACCATATATCTAGTTCAAAACAGAAAATGTGGGATTTTATACAGCTGTGTGGAAGGGGCCTTGGATTTCTGAGAACTGGAGTCCCAACACCTGGAGGGGTACATGTTGTGTAGGCCTGCTTTAAATCATGCCATCATCTTTCAAGCGCCTTCTCTTCAAAGACGCCATGCTGTCTAGTGTAGCTTTTACTAAGTAAGATTCAGCCTATTTCCTTTCATCTCCATTGGACTAAATCTGGTAGCCACCTAATCAGGGATCAGAAGCTGATCAGAATGCTGCTTCTGATGACACTTGTTGTTTGGCTTGGCTTTCCAATGTCTTTATTAGTTTTCATCGTTTAAAAGTCATTAAAGTGTACATATCAACCCAAAGCCCAGTTCAGAAAGTGCTGTCATAGCTAAATAATACCTGGGGCCTCTCTACACCGGCCCAACTCCCCAAGATCAACAAGAGGTCGAACCGGCACTCCCCACTGCCACAAATCCAGACAATGTCCAAGGACTTCCCAGTTTTGCCTTGCATTACAAGAAGTTGAGGTATGCTCTGGAGTTTCAGCAACAGTGTGGACAGCTGAACCAGCTAGAGCAGTGGTTCTCAACCTGTGGGTCCTCAGATGTTTTGGCCGTCAACTCCCAGAAATCCTGACAACTGGCTGGGTTTCTGGAAGTTGTAGGCCAAAACACCTGGGGACCCATAGGTTTAGAACCATTGAGCTAGAGTTGTCGAAGACTTTCATGGCTGGAATAACAGCCTCTGAGGATGCCTGCCATAGATGTGGACGAAACGTCAGGAGAGAATGCTTCTGGAACATGGCCATACAGCCCAGAAAACACACAACAACCCCACTGAGCTAGAGCTAAACCAGTTCAACTGTCCACATGGCCTGGTGCTACTATCCCCTTTACCTTGTACTCCATTGTGTAGATAAAAGCAGACAGACTAGGATTGTATCATTCCTGGCCAGGAAGTTTCCAGAGGTCTCCAACCTACTGTCATAGTCATAGGGATAACTGGGCAGGTAAGGGTGAGCATCTAGCAAAGCTGAATTGGTTTTGGCCCAGCTGGACAGTCTGAATGAGGCACCCACCATTTCCAGAAGGTCAAGGGAAGAAACAACTCCATGGAGAACAGTGCCAGGAAGGAACAGAAATGCTTCAGACCAGTCCCTGATTTTGCTATGTGTGTAGATGAAGTCCTGTTCTAGAAAAATAGAATGTGGCTGCTGTTGTAAAGGAAAATATACCAAATAGCTTTTCCATAGCTATTATTGGTAATTGTAAAGCTCAGATCCAAATACAGTAGAGTCTTGCTTATCCAACATAAACGGGCTGGCAGAATGTTGGATAAGCGAAAATGTTGGATAATGAGGGATTAAGGAAACACTTATTAAACATCAAATTACTTTATGATTTTACAAATTAAGCACCAAAACATGTTTACAGCAAATCAACAGAAAAAGCAGTTCAGTACACTGTAACATTATGTAGTAATAATTGTATTTATGAATTAAGCATCAAAACATCACAATGTATTGAAAACATTGACTATAAAAACATTGACTATTAAAAGGCAGGCTGTGTTGGGAAATACAGAATGTTGGATAAGTGAAGGTTGGATAAGCGAGACTCTACTATATACATGTAAGGTAGGTCAGGTCCTTGCCCATGTCTGGTAGAAGACAATTTCATAGACAAAGCCATAGCCATTAATCTCCTGTTGGGGTTGGAGAGATGATTGCCAAATGGGGGACATTCCTTCAATCTGGATCCTGCTGAGCTACCAGGTCCCAACAGGCAGACCATCAACACATTTTCATCCCATGAAGGAGTCTTTAACAGATATGAAGCCAAGGCAGTGTTTTTCTTGACTTCCTGCTAGACAGAACTTGTGTATTTTGAGGAATGCTTGTGACATGACAGCTCTTGTGACAGCAAAGTGGAATCAACAGTTCTGGTGATACTTCAAGAGAAAAGCTGTTTTGTGTTATGTTTTTAACACAGCAGTTGTCGCTTGTCATGCTTGACAGGTAGGAATGAAAAAAGTAGTTTCAGACTAATTTTCTCCAGCTGCAACACAGCAAGTTCCCTGTCCTGGTGTGAGGATACTGGAGTGACCCGATAATAAGAGTATGCGTTGCAAGGCAGCTTACATCTCAAAAATCATTGGAATCATGAACCTACCTTACATGTATGTTTGGATCTGAGCTTTACAGTTACCAATAATAGTTATGGAAAAGCTATTTGGTATATTTTAAAAAAATTATTTTTGATACCTTGAATTTAAAACTGTTCTTTATGTAATTTGAGTACTATAGTCATGCTTTTGTCAGAAAAGGGATGATTCCCTTTTTCACAAAAGTTAAGGCAATTTTACAGTGCACCTCAGATAAGTCACCTCAGTTTTTTTGGTTTGATTTTTAAACTAAAATTTCTAGGCTTATACATGAGTATATAAGATAGTAGCCAGGAACACATCTACAGTAGAGTCTCACTTATCCAAGCTAAACGGGCCAGCAGAAGCTTGGATAAGCGAATATCTTGGATAATAAGGAGGGATTAAGGAAAAGCCTATTAAACATCAAATTAGGTTATGATTTTACAAATTAAGCACCAAAACATCATGTTATACAACACATTTGACAGAAAAAGTAGTTCAATACGCAGTAATGTTATGTTGTAATTACTGTATTTACAAATTTAGCACCAAAATATCACAATATATTGAAAACATTGACTACAAAAATGGCTTGGATAATCCAGAAGCTTGGATAAGCGAGGCTTGGATAAGTGAGACTCTACTGTACTTCTCTAGCTGAGGTATAACGGTTCTTGGGTTGCATAGACTAATTGGAATAACAGTAATACATCAAAAGACATATTGAGTCCAATGTCCAAATTCAAGGCACAATACATGGTGCAATTGTTCACACAGGAGAGAAAATGACATATCCTTGAACATATTACTAGGAAAGTGACTGTAAAGTAGTTCTACCAGAGAGGCTGGAGCCTGGGTGAAGGGATGAAATAAGATGTCATTTCAAGGCAATAGGGATGTGAAAATTAGTTGATCTATGAACAGAAGAACATGACATGAATTTTATAATATGTATGTCCTGAAACTAGCAACAAATGGTTTTGTGTCTATAATGGGCTGAATATTTCATCGACTCATCCTTTTCAATAACAGAAAAGCTGACTATTGACATGTAAGGAATTTCATGTAAGTTGCCAGTGGGTAGCTGGCAGGACTGCTGACTTGAAGGTTGGGTTGCTGACCTGAAGGTTGCTGGTTTGAATCCAACCCAGGGAGAGGGTGGATGAGCTCCCTCTGTCAGCTCCAGCTCCCCATACAGGGACAGGAGAGAAGCCTCCCACAAGGATGGCAAAACATCAAAACATCCGGGCATCCCCTGAGCAATGTCCTTGCAGATCGGCAATTCTCTCACACCAGAAGCAACTTGCAGTTTCTCAAGTTGCTCCTGACATGAAAAAATTGGTAGCTGTTTCACACTTTCTGAAAAGGCATATCCCATTTTAATTTTGATGGAAGCGGTTACTTGTCTTCTTTTAGATAATGTTCTTGAATTTACCCGCAGGAACTTTTTGATAAACATTCTATAGCATCATGTACCTGCAAGATTGGATTCATGTTCCTGAATCCTTCTGGAAACTGATGTCTTCTCTAGGTCTGGTCTGCGTAAAGGGATAACAAAATCTCTAAAGTAGAACCTTTGTGAATAACAGGCAATGTAGGTTTAAATTAGGATGTAAAATCTATACTGTGGATTGTGCTGCTTATCAAAATGCTGCATTCTCGATATGTCATGATATAATAAATTTGTGTCCCTTATATAAAATGTCAAATGCGTGAATGTTTGGATGCACCGATGTTAATCTTTTCATATACGTTTTTTTCTAGCAAACATAATAATAATAATAATAATAATAATAATAATAATAATAATAATAATAATAATAATGTGACCTACCTTTATATATCGCCACCATTTCCCAGAGGGACTCGGGGCAGCTCACAGAACACTCAAGGTGTGACATACAAAATACAAGTGCAAAACAAAACATAGACAATAAAAAGTCAAACACAACATCATATTATAAATTACTTAATCTGTTTTGTTAAAAACTGTTCCTTTTTAGAAACAATTTTCCTTTAACTGTTTCTCTTAAGATGCTATCACAGCGAGTTTCAAACAATTAATTTTATAGTAACTTAGTTTTAAAACGAGCAATATTATTAATATTTGAGCCCCGGTGACACAGCAGATTAAACCACTGAGCTGCTGAACTTCCTGACCGAAAGGTCAGCAGTTCGAATCCGGGGAGCAGGGTGAGCTCCTGCTATTAGCCCCAGCTTCTGCCAGCCTAGCAGTTCGGAAACATGCAAATGTGAATAGATCAATAGGTACCGTTCCGGTGGGAAGGTAACGGCGCTCCATGCAGTCTTGCCGGCCACATGACCTTGGAGACGTCAACGGACAAGGCCGGCTCTTCAGCTTAGAAATGGAGATGAGCACCAACCCCCAGAGTCAGACATGACTAGACTTCATGTCAGGGGAAAACTTTTACCTTTTACCTACGTACGTTCAGCATGGCAGAATTGGGAATAAAAATGCTAAATTTCAGGTAGTTCAAGTTCGTGATGATGTTATTTATTGCAACAACAACAGCTAATCAGTACAAACAATCTTTTTTCTAACCAATTCCAGTGCCAGGATAATCTTTGCATGGCATTATCCTAGATGCATATTAATAGGTTATCTTTTACAAAATTCTGTACACCTTTGTGCATTGTCTTCTATGAATATTATGTAGCAGCTGGCTCAAGGTGATTCCTTGGAGGAAGTCTGCTTTTGATCTAGTTGTATGAACACCTTATGACCTCATTAATGCCACAGTCCCATGGGTAGGCATTTAGCATTTTATGTCATTACAGGCCCCATCTGCACAGCCTTCCGTCTTTCTTTTATTAGGAATGCACATTTTAATTCGCTCAGGAAAGGTTACTTTTCATTATCAGTAACAACAACAACAACAACAACAACAACAACAACAACAACAGGGTGTTGTGTGGTTTCCAGGCTGTATGGCCGTATTCTAGCAGCATTTTCCCCCCCTGATGTTTTGCTTGCATCTGAGGATGGCATCTTCAGAGTTTCTGATGGTGGTAAAGCAAATAATAATAACAACAACAACAACAACAACAACAACGCAACTGTCACCATCCCAGGTGACAGTCGCATTGACGAAAAACAACAGGAAAAACTCAGCCGCTATCAGGACCTCAAGATTGAACTTCAAAGACTCTGGCAGAAACCAGTACAGGTGGTCCCGGTGGTGATTGGCACACTGGGTGTCGTGCCAAAAGATCTCAGCCGGCATTTGGAAACAATAGACATTGACAAAATCACGATCTGCCAACTGCAAAAGGCCACCCTATTGGGATCTGCTCGCATCATCCGAAAATACATCACACAGTCCTAGACAGTTGGGAAGTGTTTGACTTGTGATTTTGCGATACGAAATCCAGCATACTCGGAGGGATAGCTAACACTCCAGAAGACAGGAGCAGAATTCAAAACGATCTTGACAGACTAGAGAGATGGGCCGAAACTAACAAAATGAAGTTCAACAGGGACAAATGCAAGATACTTCACTTCGGCAGAAAAAATGGAAATCAAAGATACAGAATGGGGGACGCCTGGCTTGACAGCAGTGTGTGCGAAAAGGATCTTGGAGTCCTCGTGGACAACAAGTTGAACATGAGCCTACAATGTGATGCGGCGGCTAAAAAGGCCAATGGGATTTTGGCCTGCATCAATAGGGGAATAACGTCTAGATCCAGGGAAGTCATGCTCCCCCTCTATTCTGCCTTGGTCAGACCACACCTGGAATACTGTGTCCAGTTTTGGGCACCGCAGATGAAGGGAGATGCTGACAAGCTGGAAAGCGTCCAGAGGAGGGCAACTAAAATGATTAAGGGTCTGGAGAACAAGCCCTATGAGGAGAGGCTTAAAGAGCTGGGCATGTTTAGCCTGCAGAAGAGAAGGCTGAGAGGAGACATGATAGCCATGTACAAATATGTGAGGGGAAGTCATAGGGAGGAGGGAGCAAGCTTATTTTCTGCTGCCCTGCAGACTAGGACACGGAACAATGGCTTCAAACTACAGGAAAGGAGATTCCACCTGAACATCAGGAAGAACTTCCTCACTGTGAGGGCTGTTCGGCAGTGGAACTCTCTCCCCCGGGCCGTGGTGGAGGCTCCTTCTTTGGAGGCTTTTAAGCAGAGGCTGGATGGCCATCTGTCGGGGGTGCTTTGAATGCGATTTCCTGCTTCTTAGCGGGGGGTTGGACTAGATGGCCCTTGAGGTCTCTTCCAACTCTACTATTCTATGATTCTATGATTCTATATCTATCTTGTTTGCTGTGTCATACAATAATAATAATAATAATAATAATAATAATAATAATAATAATAATAATATTTCATTGTCAAAATCTGCCATGGATAGCTTGGAGAGTGAGGGAAAAGGGCCAGTGTTGGAGCCCAGCTGCCTATCAGCTCCCTCAGCTAAACAGAAGTAGAACCCACGGAAGTAGCTACAAGGTCTCAGCTTGCAGAGCAAGTGCAAGCAAGCTCCTCTGAGCAGGCTGAGGAAGGGTTAAGTGTCCCAGCTTTCGTAGACTGGTGAAAAGAGAAAAACCAACTGTAACGATGACCTTGTACCCATGCTCTTCCATATTTGTGATCTCTGGATTTACTCTTGGACTTTGGCTTTCGAATTCTTATTTAACCGGACTCTCTTGTATTTGGCTCTCAACTTTGGAATGAACATTCGACTACTCTGTTGGTCAACTCTCCGCTGGAAATTGGGGTCAAGGCTTTTAACAATATCAGAATTAAGATAGCCTTCTTTGACATTCTGATATAGAACGGAGTGGACCATTCTTCTTCCTTTGGGATGCACTGGGGGCCACAGAGACTTCTAAAATGGCTATCCCCAAAGTGAGAGACCAATACCAGAATTGGCTGGAAGGAGTGTTTTTTAAAGCGGGTTGCAATTGATGTAGGAGGTGAACCTAGATCAGTGGTTCTCAAGCTTCCTAATGCTTAATACAATTCCTCATGTTTTGGAACCATAACATTATTTTCATTGCTCCTTCATAACTGTAATTTTGCTACTGTTATGAATCGTAATATGAATACTGTATCTGATATGCAGGACATATTTTTATTCACTGGAACAAATTTGTGTCACGACCCAGGCTACAGAGCACCAATAACCATACGCAGAGGCCAGATTCTATCTAATATCTTTATTAAGGAAATATATAAAGTTAGTAAAAGCAAATGTAAAAGTTAGTCCAGAAGCAGACCTTTCAGGAAAGGTCAAATTTAGTCCAAAGAAACAATGTCCAATATGAAATATTAAGGTCCAAAGTTGTAATCCAATAACCGAAACACTCACCTTGCCAGGCAAGGTGAGGGGAGATGACAAGGTCCTTTAGTCCATGAACTTGAGCAAGGCTAGGAAATAACTTGATACTTGAAACAAGGCTTGAAACGTGGAACAAGGTAACGAGGAACAAGAACAAGGTCCGTGGAATAACTTGGTAAAATCCGTGAAACAAGGCAAGGTTTAGTCCTGGGAAACAAGGCAAGGTCCGTAGGTAAACAAAGGCTGGGAAACAGGAGCGAAGGCTGGAAACAAGGCAAGGCTTGAGCAGGAACGAGGCTTGAATCGGAGCGCGCTGTCCAAACACAACTCGCTCCGGAGGCTGACGAATTGACTCCGCGAAGTTACTACGCGGGTAAAACACCTATATAGAGTCTAACTTTCCCGCCGAAGCAGTTCTCTGGGAACCAGAAACGAAAGCTAAACTCTGAGACCAGATGTTTGACTCCTTAAAGATTCTCACGAAAAGCAGACTTAATTGGGTACATTCTTAGCTGCTATCCTCGCACTCCTGCGCGAAGCTGCTTCCAAACCCCTCTGTTGTTTACAAAACTCATGGCGAGAGAACACGGGAGATGTAGGCTCAGGGTTTGTTTGACATACTTCTGGGACACAACTTTCTTGCAGGTGCAAGGTTCCCAGATCTGCCTGGGAAAGATCTGGCTGAGAAGATTCCAGTTCTGACTGGGAAGGTAAAAAACCCAAGTTTTCTTCTTCATCAGGCATTACAATGTCATGAGCAGGACTACAAGGCCCATGAGTCATCACAATTTGGCACAAATACCCAATACGCCCAAATTTGAATGCTGGTGAGGTTGGGGGGGGGGGGATTGATTTTGTCTTTTGGAAGTTGTAGTTGCTGGGATTTATAGTTAACCTACAATCAAAGAGCATTCTGAATTCCATTAATGGAATTTAACCAAATTTGGTACACAGAACTCCCACGACCAACAGAAAATACTGGAAGGGTTTGGTGGGCATTGTCCTTGAGTTTTGGAGTTGTAGTTCATCTACATCCAGAGAGCACTGTGGACTCAAACAATGATGGATCTGGATCAAGCTTGACACGAATACTCGATATGCCCAAATTTGAACAGTGGTGGAATTTGGGGAAAATAGACCTTGACATTTGGGAGTTGTAATTGCTGGGATTTATAGTTTATTTATAGTTTACCCTTGAACCCCACCAACGATAGAATTGGGCTAAACTTCACACACAGAACCCCCATGACGAACCAAAAATACTGGAGGGATTTGCGTTCCTGAGACCATCAGAAATATGTGTTTTCTGATGGTCTTTAGCGACCCCTCTGAAACCCCCCTCACGACCCACCCAGGGTTCCCGACCCCCAGGTTGAGAAACACTGACTTCCAGACTTCAAGGAGAAGCATACCACCCTTCTTATGAACAGGGTGAGGGAGGCATTTGGAGGAATCAGTGACCATGAAGACAACATGAGGGGTGCTGCAGGCAGCCTCAGTCATATACTTTGTCCACCTTGAAATGGTATCCATGTACAGATCATAGAATCATAGAATATAAAACTCAAAGTCAATGCCCACCAAAGTCTTCCAGTATTTTCTGTTCTTCATGGGCATTCTATATGCCAAGATTGGTTCAATTCCATCGTTGGTGGAGTTGATTGTAGGTTAAGTATAAATCTCAACAACAACTCCCAAATGACAAAATCAATTGTCCCCAACCCCCCCTTCCCCAGTATTCAAATTTGGGCATATTGGGTATTTGTGCCAAATTTGGCCCAGTGGAGGAAAATACATCCTGCATATCATATATTTACATTACAATTAATAACAGTAGCAAAATGACAGTTATGAAGTAGCAACGAAAATAATTTTATGGTTGGGGGTCACCACAACATGAGGAACTGTATGAAAGGGTTGCAGCACTAGGAGGGTTGAGAACTACTGCTTTATAACACAATTTTCAGAGCAGCTCATAGTTTGTGTTTTCCAGATCTGATTTGAGCTCTAAATGCAAATGTAGAATAGGGTTTCTTATTTCTTGCTAGGTGTAATTCTGTACAATCCAGAGTAATGGAAGGTTTCTTTCAAAGAATGCTGCTTTTGTCCTTGTAATTCAAGTGATTCTGGAAGTCACATGTAGACTTCTGCCCTTCCTCCATTGGGGAATTTTCTGCTAGATCAGAGGAATTAATCCTGGTGGGGTCAATATCACTGTTTATAAACATTTTATTACTTCAGTCTAATTTAATGGTTAGCTTTGTTCTTGTTGCTGTATGATATAATTTTGTTTAAAATGTAATCTACAATAATAAGAGCAACAGGGGAGCTATTACTAAAGCCTGAAAACAAATTCACGAAGGATAAAGCTGCTTAAAGCTTGATTTTACGTACAGAGTGGGTTCATAGTTTCAGCTCTTGCATTGCTTCAAATGTTCAGTGCTTCCTTGAGCAACCAAGTGTGTCAAGGATCTAGTGAACAGTTGGGTGAACACCGCCTCCAGATAACCGCATAAATCCTTTCTTTTCCCATGAGAATATATGAGAATAAAAAACCAGTGCTTGAAGAAGACTCAAGTGAAGGAAAGTATGTTTGAAATGGGAAATTTCATGTGGATCCACAGAGTTTGCAAAAGCTTTTACCTAGGAATACTTGGGGGGAAAACTTTTTTCTCACCACTGAAATAAGCAGAGGTTTATGCTTTGAAAATGTTTTGCTTTTAATGCTTTGAAAACAGCTAGTAGTTTCAATTATCACACATTAAACACCAGTGTAAAATAGTGGTTGAACTTGGATTTGGGAGATCCAAATTTATATTCCCACCGAGTTATACATACCCTTGACTCAATCACATTTGCTCAAATATCTACCTAAAAAGGGCATAGTGAAGATATAATGTGTGTATACATGCAGAATAATAGATATGTATACTGCCTTGAGTTTATTGGAAGAGAGAAGGAATATAAATACTGTATAACCATTAACATGAATGAATGAGATTGTAAAATCTGCTTAATCTTACAAGCAAGTTTCGACTTATACTATTTTTCTCCAAATGCAGAGTAGGTTTCTAGTTGTCAAGAACTTGTTTATACATTACACTCATTTTATGAGAACGTTATCTCCCCCAATCCTAATACACCAAAAAGTGGCACACCAAAAAATAGCCATTCAAGCCTGAAAGCTGGAAAAAGAGCAAAGAAAATTAATCGCTCATTGTCAACTGTGATTCTCCTTACCCTGATTGTTGCATGGAGAACCTTCAAAATCTTAGAAAGAAGTGTGATGGTGAAGCTGTTCTTTCTTGACAAGGATATCATGGAGCTAGTTTATGAAGGATAGTTTCCATGGAAATAAGCCTGTATCTTAACTATACCACCTGATGGAATATCTTATGGAAAAATAATGATAATGCCAGGTCACAATTATCCATGTTGGAGAGAATGGTTTTAGAATTCTTCTCTGTGACATTGGCTCTGTTCTGTAAGGGTGATCCACTTCTGTGAGCTGTTTCTTGTCAATATGAAGTGGTAGAGCTCACACACTCATTTACAACCTCAGTGAGAACAAGCTCTGAGAGGAGCTTTCGTTCTTCTGTATGTATAAGTCTTCAAGCACCCTGTTGTAGAGTCCATAGGGTTTTCTAAGGCAAGGAAACCCTTTTTAGACTTCTATCCAAGAATCAATCAGAGCTGATTTTTCTTCTTTTCTTTTTCTTTTATTCTTTTTATTTTGATAATAATGTTCTGTTTTTTTTAAAGAAAAATTTCAATAAAAACTTATTATAAAAAAGAGCTGAATTTCCTTAGGATCAGGATCAGACAGGTTTTGGTTTCTCTGTAAAGGTCCATTGAAAAGATCTCAGTGGGTTCTTTTGTTGTTCTAATACCCTCCCTCCCCCAAAAAGGAGTAGGCACATAACCAGATCAATGTGGTATAAGAAATCAAAGGAGACACTAAGTGTGCTTAGTGCGAGGAAAGGAGTGCATGTGCAGTACATTTGTTTTATCTACATTGTGATGTGAGAGAAGAAATTACGGTCCATTCGGTCGGTTGGTAACTGTACCCTCCATTGTTGATGCAGAAAGGACAATAAAATAATTAAGAAAATACTAGTATTGCATGACACCTGTTTTTTCTTGTCTATGGTCTCTTCTATACAATAGTTTGTAGACAGGTTGGTTAGAGATAGGAGCAGATAAGGGTAAATGATTGTTCTGAAATGATTCCGTGAACTTGAATGAATTTATTTATATCATCTTTTTATGTCTGAAAACAAAAGAATAGAGAATTCTTATGGTACATTTATGACAATGTGAGACCTACAGCATGATCCTTGTCTTTCCTTGTCTTTAATGGCGTGTGCTACCACCTTAGTGAATAGTGATCTCAGACTTCATTTGGGAGTTCTTGCAAAGGATGAAAATCTTAAGTAGACGAACCCAAGAACATTTCTTGGTGTTACATGCATCAATTTTAGCTGCTGACTCATTTTCTAACAAAGCCTCTGCAAATAAACAATGTTCAGGGATGTCAAATTAGCTTTGCAACAGTTTACAGCTCTGGAGACTGGTGGCTGAGGTTGGTTTGGTACTGCCTGACTTCTCAGAGGGCTTGATAATTCCACTTAAGCCTTAAAAAGCAATCTTGTTCTCTCTACACTCACTAGAAAATTCTCCAAGTCATTAAGCCACCCCCCTCTTACACTGTTGTTTCCAATTTATAAGCAGAAAGACTTAAAATTCCTCATAGCAGGATTTATGGCGTTGGACATCCTTTGTGGAATCTGTTGTATCTTTCCAAGTCATGGTCATCACACAGCCAATTCACATGCTCACTTCCCATGGAGGAGCGGGTGTGAACTCCCCTCCCCTCCACATCACATGCACAACATCAAGCACAGTATGACCCTCTTGTTAAGGGATTCAATATCCATGGTTTTATTTATCCATGTTCCCAAAAAGATCCCTCTCCAAAGTATTTGTGGGCTGCTTCTATCATGAATATTTTTTGAACCTTAAAAATGTTCTTTTATTCAGTTTCCAGTGAGACAGAGTATATTAGGCACTTTATGGAGAAAGAAGGAAGAGAGACACAGACTATATAACTATAACTAATAGTGATTGCAAGTTAGGGTTCTATGTACAGGAGTGAGGAAATGAGAAAAGTTGTCCCCTCCTACTTAGTTCACTTTCATTTAATATATTTAATTGTGACTGTCACCTAAGGGTTTTAATGCTGGAGTACAGTCAAGTACATGACATTAATAGTTCCACATTTTGCCAACATTAGCAAATGCTGATAAATGGGAAATAGCCACTGAAAAGAGAACAGCAATTTGCTCTGGGCAGCATAAGCGAGACATTATTTTTTTTAGCTATTCAGCTGCTTATGTTGTAGATTTTATCTTGTTTTTAGAGAATGGTTATTCATCTAGCCATTTCTGTATAATAAATGCACCATTTGTTTTGCTTATCCACCTCATATGGTATTTATTTGTTCTTAAAATAATTTTGCTGCTGTTTTAGGTCATTTTTCATACTCCCAGAAAAAGCATTTAGAAGAAAATATTACCATAAATAGGTGGAGTTGCTATGACCCACAATTCCTTTTTTAAAAAGTTAAACGTCATTTACTAACTCCCTTGTAAATATACCCTACATTATGTATCAAAAGAATGAGGTACAGTAGAATCTCACTTATCCAAGCTAAACGGGCCAGCAGAAGCTTGGATAAGCGAATATCTTGAATAATAAGGAGGGATTAAGGAAAAGCCTATTAAACATCAAATTAAGTTATGATTTTACAAATTAAGCACCAAAACAACAACAAATTTGACAGAAAAAGTAGTTCAATACGCAGGAATGTTATGTTGTATTTACTGTATTTACGAATTTAGCACCAAAGTATCACGATATATTGAAAACACTGACTACAAAAATGACTTGGATAATCCAGAACCTTGGATAAGCGGGTCTTGGATAAGTGAGACTCTACTCTATCAGTAAGGTCTTGTGGTGACATGGATCAGGAAGTAGTCTTATGTGTCCTGGTTGAAGGCACTCCACCAAAGATAACCTGCCAATAGGGAGAAGCTTAGGGGAGGCCTTTTCAGAGTAAAAGTCCAATGTCTGGTGGGTTTGAGATGGGGTATATGTCAGGGGTTGGAATAAATCCATCCTCCAGATGTTGTTGAACTCTAATTCTCAGCATTTCTCATGAAAAACTATGCTAGCTAGGGCAGCTGGGTGTTGCAGTCCAACAGCAGTTGGAGGATTGCGTAATTCTCACCTCTCATATATGTTTAAAATTTACATTTCCTGTAAGATTCATGTTGTCTTCCTGATTATTAAATATTTTCCTGCATTAGCATGATTGATAGGAGGCATGGCTGGAGGTGGGGTGGGGATGGGTCTGGAGTGGGGTGAGCCCAGAAGGGGTTGGTTTTTATTTATTTATTTACAGCATTTATATTCCGTACTTCTCACCCCGAAGGGCAAACATTCAATGCCCATATGCACATAGAACCGAGACAGAGACAGACACAGAGGCAATTTAACCTTCTCCTGAGGGGATGTTAGATTCTGGCCACAGGGGGGAGCAGCTGCTTCATCATCCACTCTGATGGCACTTCCTCATTCCAACGTTGTAAATTAGTTAAATTTGCCTCCTCACTTTATAAGTGGTACCTTATTTCCTACTTGATAGATGCAACTATCTTTCGGGTTGCTAGGTCAGCAACGAGCAGGGGCTATTTTTTATTTTTTAATTGACGGGTGCTCACCCCGCCACGGGCTGGCCTCATGACCTCATGGTCAGAGTGATTTATTGCAGCAGGCTGTTCACCAGCCTGTGCCACAGCTCGGCCCTGGTTGGGACGGGGCAGGGGCTGGGGGGATGGGGCCAGGGGCAGATCATCCTCTGGTTTTCCTCCCAGCATAAGGATTGGGCTGCTTGTCCAGTCCTTATGCTGGGAGCAGGATGAAGGTTTGGAGTGCCCTCAGCCCCTGCCTACTTCTCCCTTCTCCCAGCATCAGAACGGGGCCTCACTCTCCTGATGCCGGGAGAATGGAGAAAAAGGCACAGCCGAGGGGTCTTTGGAGCCGCCTCGCCCGCCACCTGCTTTTCCCCCTGGGCCAGCCTTCTTCCAGGCCCGAGGAAGGCACTCATCAGGTTGAGAGCACTCCAGAGGACTCCCAGCTGTTGCATGTTTTCCTCCCTCGTCCTTTTGGTATAAGGACGGGGCAGGCTGCATCTTCCTAAAGCCCAGAGGATGGGGAAAATTTGGAGGACTGGGCATAAGCGCCCAGTGGACCATGTCCAGCCCACGGGCCTTAGTTTGCCCATGCCTTGGCTAGTGCCATCAATGGTTTCATTGGTTTCTTTTTAGAATGAGTTCAAGACAACAACAGCAATAATAATAACTTTATTTTTGTATCCCACTCCATCTCCCTGAAGGAATTCGGGGTGGTTCACATGGGGACAAGCCCGATCAGACATAGATTAAAAACACAACTCAATAAAATTTAAAACAACATCATAACAACATAAAAACAACATCATCAGCAACCAATAGCCTGAACAGTAATGAATATTGAAACACAGAGGATAGGAGCTTGTGCAATAGAGTTTCAAAACAGAGCTGGTGAGAAAGTGCAGGAGCCAATAATAAATTAGGGTTTGAAGGGCAATGACATTTAGAACGCTGAATCTATAGGACAGGGGGCAATGATAAAGTGCAGGAGCTGATAGTAAGTTATAGTTGGGGGGCCAATTTGCTGGTGAATTGTTTAATCGAAAGTATAGCAGAACATCCATGTTTTCAATTCTTTACGAAAAGTGGACAGGGTGGCTGCCAGTCCCAGAGCCAGGGGGCCACCACCAAGAAGACCCTCTCTCTCGTCCCCACCAACTGCGCTTGAGATGGAGGCGGGAGCAAGAGAAGGGCCTTAATAACATTTTGGGTCTAATTTACTTTTATATGCGTATGTGATTTTTTTTATCATTTAACTTGTTTGAATTCTTTATATTTTTAACTCTTGTTCATTTTTTAAAATATAGAGACTTATACTGTTTTATATGTTTGCCGTACTGAGATCTTATGATAAAAGAATGGAACGAAAAATATTTTAATAAAATAAAATAAATTATTAAAATTTGCTTCAAATGGTTGGGCACAGTGTTGTAGCACAGAGGATTGAGGTAGTTTTTGATCCCTTCATCCAATCCTTTTCGTTTAAAGAAAAAAATCAATCCAAGTTTGCTTTGGATGCAAACAAGACCAATTTATGTTTATCATGTGGACATTGTCCAACTCACCTAATCTGATCTTAGAGTACATCCATTCCAAGGGACTTTGGAATATAAGTGGTGATAACTCAAAAGCCATTAATTCAGTAAATCTCTGTATGGATGTTCAGTTGTATGTTGAGATTCTGAATCCATAGACTCCACTATCTATGGCTTGAATTATTTTTTTAAAAGTCCAAAAAGTAAACCTTTATTTTTGCCATTTTATATGAAGTTTGGTTGTATTAAATCCTTGTATATGACTTGCGCAGCCACATGTTTTGGTATCCACAGTGGGTGGAGGATAGTCCTGGAACCAAACCTCAGGAGATCCCATGGGCCCACTGTATTTATTGGGTTTATATTCCACCTCGAGAAAGTAATGAAATGTCAAATGGAAAGTCCAAGGAAGCTTACATGAAGAAGATAAACACATAAAGTACATACTAAAATAAACCACATAAAACCTAAACACATTGTTGCAAAAGGAAGATCTTGCTTTAAGAGTTCCATAGAACTACCCAATGCAATAGTAAAATGCAGGCATATTTACTGCATTAGAAGCCTGGGAAAATAAACACATTTTTTGTTAGGACTAGAAAGGCACAAGTATAGGCGCCAAGCACACATAATATGGAGAGGAGGAGAAGTAGCCTTCCACAAACACAAATGATGAGGAGCAGCAGTTTGTAAAGAACTCCTATGGGAGTGATATACAAGCACATTTCCTCTGAACAGTAATAGGATTACACAGGATCCTTCCTCTGTGCTTACTTATCCTGACCCTTCTGTTATGTAAGCTGATACTCTTAGGGTACTTTCTCCACCCTTTCTTCTTCCAATGAGTCCTCTCTAGACCTTCCATGATGTAGCTAGGTTCAGATCAGAACCCTGAGTTACTATCCTATTTTAGAATTGATTCCCTATAATAAAGCTTACTTTCTTTCTCCGAGCCATTGGCACATTTCCTACTTAAATCAAGATCTCTAACCACTGCATGCTCTCTAACGCATTCTCCATGCAAAGCTCAGCTGTGTGGGTCTGGCTACAGCGTTAGCAAAAAGAAGTACCTTTGCAAATGGGTAGCATTTTTTATTCATTCTCGATGCAAGTCTGCATTTAGATAGTTTTGGGCCAAACGCTCAGCTGTTTTGAAATTGGATTGGCTCCTTAATGTGTTGAAACGTAGCCAAAGATACACCAGTTGACCATCTGGTGGAAAGAATGGCTGTCGGTCTCATATGGTTAATGGTTTGCTGGACATAAGCCTGACAATCGACAGCTGCTCCATAAACCGGCTTCCCCCCCCTAAACAGCACCATGCTAGAGGCAAGTAGCAGCTCTTCCCAGGTGAACAGCTTCCCTAAACCACCTTTCAAGTGCTCTTGTGACACACACAGATGCGTACAGGAAAATCAGGCCAATCCGTTTCTGAGCAACACTGCCTTCTCCTTTACTTAGCCCTTTGTGAATTGATTATCAGAAAAATATTTTAATGTCAATGCATTGTAATTTTAATCAACATTGTGTTGCAATTGTAAGTTGAATTGTTTTGAACTAATGTTTTAATAGGAACGGTTCCCTTATCCAGGCAGAGACCACAGAATGGCACTAGAGAGAGAGAAGGCTAATCCATTTTACGGGGGTGAAGGGTGGGTTGTTGGAGTAAACCATTTCCCCCTGTTTCCCTGTTATTCCCCGCACCCATGTCCTTGTTGTGGAAACAACCCTCGATTATGATATTGGAAGTGGGGAAGGGGAATAACCAGTGAAAATGGAGGAAATGGTTTTCCTCCTTCAACTCCCCGCCCCGTAAAATGGACTATCCTCTCTCTAGCACTCCCTTGTGGGCTCTGCCCAGATATCAGAACAATACCCTTTAATACATTTGTTTATTAATTGCTTTTAAATTTTTACATTGATTGCTGTATTTGTTTTTAATCTTATATTGCAAGCAGGTTGAGGGGTCGGAATTAGAAGTACATTTATCTCTCCACTTTTCTGAGAGTTATGGGTAAAGCTCCACCCCCAAATATGGGGAAAATGTCTATGGTGGGGAGAGCAATGGGGCTTCAACATTTTAAAAACTTATAACAACAGTTTCAAAATCCCACATCCCACAAAATGACCACAGAAGTACAGCTAAGTGAAGGTAAGCAGGCTCTACCTTTTCTGATTTTTCTAAAGCAGGGATTAGGATGATAGGGAGTGCAGCTCTCAGCATTCCTCACTATTGGCTGTGCTGGCTAGAGTGCTAGGAATTGCAGTTTAAAAACATTGGGGAACGGGGAAATTCCCACTCTAAAATCTTATACTAACTCTTATTCAAGAATTTGAGTGCAGGTTCTATGCAAAACTGTTTTCTATTTACCTCAAGATGGTTTCCTGAAGTTATGCTCCAAGTGGAGACCAAAGACTACAGCTTTGTGTCACACACCAAATATGTTTTAAGAGTTCTGCTAAAAAATATGAACAAGACAAATTTGTTGTTCAAGATGCACTCCTCAGAAAGCCATAATTGGCTGAAACTTCAGTGCTGTTCAAGGGGCTTTCAAATAAAGAATGCAAGGGCGAATGGATTGTGATCACATCATTGCCCTATATGCACTTACTGGCCCTAGATGTCCACTCACATTATTACTTCAGCATATGAGATTTTCCAGAGTGCCTCCAACAAAGATCAGAATGGAGAAAGAGACTAGGTTTTGATTTGTCTCAGACATTAATAATCTTTGGCGAGCCATCTAACAATGATGTATTAAGATGATATTTTCTTGAACCCAGTTAATTATCCATCCGGCAACAATATTACATGTGGGCCTTTATGGAAGGAGAATGATATCAGAAGAATGGAAGTAGTAGTCAAGAAACACATAACTTCTTCAATTAAAACAGTGTTTTTCAACCTGTGAGTCCCCAGGTGTTTTAGCCTACAATGCCCAGAAATCCCAGGCAGTTTACCAGCTCTTTGCATTTTTTGGAGTTGAAGGCCAAAACATCTTGGGACCCACAGGTTGAGAACCGCTGAACTAAAGTCTATGTGGGATGGAATATCTGAATAAGACAAAGAGATGGAAAAGGAGAAAGAGAAAAATCATCTTAGACACAGCATTGAATAAATTCTTTTTTATTTTTGGCAATTTTGGAAGAGAAATTATAGGACGGAACATCCTGTATCTAACCACCCAAACTTCCACCCTACCTGTTTTCCTACCTATCTATGCAAGCATTGAGTTGTTCCCGTTTGCATAGGACACCAGCTATCTTCGAAAGATGGGTTTTAATATCTCCAAAAGTATCCAAAAATAAACAATTTGAGTTTTCCAAAATCAGGTGGTGTGTTTTATAACTCAACTGCTGAAGGCCTGAAACATTTGCCTTAGGTAATCAAGGATTCTTCTCTGAAACAGTTGGCCAAATGCCCAGCTGGCGTCATCCAGACCATATGCAGAAGCAAAAAGAACACATATTCCATTGTGATATCTAAAGTCCCTTATGACCTTCTTGTTCTTTAAACCTTAATTAAACCTGGTGCCCTCAAGTTGTTTGAGATTATACTCCTAGTTCAAAGACACCAGGTTACTTGTGCCTATCGTCAATTTTTGAAAGTAATATTGGCTATAATCCTAAGAACTATTCTGGGCATCATACCACAACTTGAATTTATGTCACAATTCACACTAATTTTGAAAGTATTCAATTTGCCAAATCTAGGTTTTAATGAGCCTGTGCTCGCTCTCAAAAAATCAGATGTATTTCTAAGGTTGTTGTCTGAGTAGGTCAGAGCACAAGCTACATTACACAATAATGTCATTTGTTCCAACTCCTTCACTTGATAGGTATACTGAGGATTATAACTTCACATTTCTTTTTTTAAAAAATAGCAAAACAGCCACTGCTAGAATTTTAGGTTGCACATCATCCCAAGAATAAGCAATATTTGGAATATTAGGCTGCCCCATTTGAAGAACTGGTTTGTCTGATAGGAATAGAACTATGTTCTTAAGCACAGTACTATTGGAAGCGTGCCTGCTTTCACAAGAAAGGAAACATGAATTCATTTACTCATTAATGTCATCTAGTTAAGTGGAGCAAATTCAGCAAGCAGACTATTTTGAGGTACCTCATGCAATATTAAGTCCTGGTATAACACTCCCTTTGTATCATGCTCTGCTCCCAGCAAATGAGTATGAATCATGTGTTTTCCCAAAATAAAACAGAACTCATTTCTTTATTGCTTTCGCTTTTTTTCTTTTGCTCTTTTTTTCCTTATTTTTATGCGTATAAAGACTGCTTCTAAACATCACGTTTACATTGTGGCAAAATATCCCTTAAAACTATTCATATCGGGCAACCCATCTTCTTTCTTCCATTTATTCTGCAAAATGGTTCGCTGGATCAGCTCTGAAGCTGTGATTGGCAGCAGTAGAAATACAGTGTTCCCTCACTTATCGCTGGGGTTAGGTTCCAGGACCACCTGCAATAAGTGAAAATCCGCAAAGTAGGGACACTATATTTATTTTAATATTTATACTTTGTTTTAGTAGTTATACACTATTTTAAGTCTTTATCAACCAATCGTGTGTTGATAAATTGCCTTCTTCTGCTCCTGTTGCCGCTTGGGCTCCTTTTCTCGCCCTTTGGCTTCTCCTTCTTCCTTCCCTTAGGCTGTAAATTGTAATTTTTATTATTTATAATAGTCTTTTAGAGTTTATTGAAAAACCACAAAACAGCAAATTATGCGAAAAGTGAACCGTGAAGTAGTGAGGGAACACTGTACTTGAAGGTCAGTCAGTGTTGATTTACAACCTCATCAGACGGGCAAAATTGCCCATCCTACAACACTTGGACTTCAGTTAAGGCACGGAGCCCACAGGCTCCCATCATATAATGTTAATCTACTTCTGGCAGGACTCCGTTCCTCAACTGAAATCCAAGTGTGTTCAGAGTCCACTTCAACAGTACTGAAGGTTTCCCGTGTTGCATGGGAAACAATGGGGAGAAGCTGGGCAACGCTTCCCCCCGTGGGATGGGGTGAGGGGCAAGGTGGGCGATGTGAGGTGCAGGGCAACGCCCCATGCCGGGCATTGCCGGATTTGCCATGATCCATGGTGAATCCTGCCCTCAATATGTTGAGGCCCTTAGTCTGGAACGACACTACTATATAATAAAGTTTGGAGGTGCCTTATATAATGTACACTGATTATATAGTGGAGATTCAAACTGTATTATATGGCCATATAGATCCAGCCCAAGCTATACAGCCAGGTAAATACAAAAACAGCCTTTTAGTTCAAATTATTTCTTTCCCTTTAAATCACATTTGTCATTTGCAGAACTTCCTGTAGCACTCTTGGCAAGCTGAGCTGTTTTCCTAGGGCTCTGCGCTCAGACTTAACCGTATTATACAGTTGCCGTGGCTTTTTCCTTTTTAGCTGAACAGTCCCCAAGAGGAAAAGTACTGAGCAGTGCTTCCTGTGGTTACTACAAACTATTATTGGCATGGAGTACTCCTTCCTGGCCTCATTAATCACATAAAGAGAGGAGGGAAAAAGAGAAAAGAATAAAGACAGATCAACGTGGTGCTCAACTTGGTCTGAGAATTAGGTGCCCTTAATGAGTTAGAAAGATACTGGGCCTCCATGCTGATATTCCCGCCAGATGGGTAATTCGTAGTGCTGTTAACATGCTTAATGGATAATAATTTCTGCTTTGTTTTAAAGAGAGCTGTTAGTTTTTCCTGCCTCCCCTAAGAGGCTGTTATCCTTTTAGTACATACTTGAAAATATTGATCGACATTGACAAAGGAGTTTTTATGCATTGGGGATGACTCTGATTCAAAGATTTAGGGAAGGTTGTTGTTGTTGTTGCTGTTGTTCTTAAACCTTCTTTCCAGTTAAGGACTCAAGGTAGTTTACGATAGATTCAAAGTACAGTAGAGTCTCACTTATCCAATACTCGCTTATCCAAGGTTCTGGATTATCCAATGCATTTTTGTAGTCAATGTTTTTGATATATCGTGATATTTTGGTGCTAAATTCGTAAATACAGTAATTACAACATAACATTACTGCATATTGAACTACTTTTTCTGACAAATTTGTTGTAAAACATGATGTTTTGGTGCTTAATCTGTAAAATCATAACCTAATTTGATGTTTAATAGGCTTTTCCTTAATCCCTCCTTATTATCCAAGATATTTGCTTATCCAAGGTTCTGCCGGCCCGTTTAGCTTGGATAAGTGAGACTCTACTGTATAGTTGTAAATGCACACCACAAATTAGGACCAGTTCAAAACATACACTTTTCAGAAGAACGACAACAAAAATGACACATGTGCAGTCCTGAACCTGAGCTTTATGTTACAGTCCTGTAAACAACCTAACTCACTGGTTCTGAACATGTGGGTCCCCAGGTGTTTTGGCCTACAGCTCCCAGAAATCCCAGCCAGTTTACCAGCTGTTAGGATTTTTGGGAGTTGAAGGTCAAAACTTCTGGGGACCCACAGATTGAGAACCACTGAGACATTAGGAGAAAATTAATTTCACATCATAAACTCCTTGATAATAATATTTTATGCTGAGAGTATTTATAAAAATGTAGACAGTGTTTTTGTTTGTTAGGTGCTTAGGTGATAGGTAATACAGATATTGAAATCCCATAAAACTAGTTTGAAATGGTGCAATAAACCCGGTAGGTAATATACATCCAGATTGAGGGCAGTACTTTATCCACTTAAATAGCTTGGAAACACTTCTGTAAAAATAGCATTCAAAAGCCCATTAAAAGGTTTAGCATTCTCCAGTCTGTTACACTCTGGGTCAATTGGACTACACCTTCCATCATCCTTAGCCAGCGTAAGCAGGTATTACTTTCCTCGTAAATATTAGAGAAGGGGAAAGTTGACTTGCTTTGGGCACTGTGCTTCATCAAATAGCTTCTGCAATGGATAATGTTTGACTTTGGCTAGATCTACACTGCCATATAATCCAGGTCATCAAAGCAGATAATTCACATTATGTGCTTTGAAATGGATTTTATAAGTCTACACTGCCATATGATCCAAAGCAGATAATCTGGATTTTATATGCTAGTGTAGATCCAGCCTTCTTGTGATCTGAAACATGGTGTATACAAGTGGTGTGCATTTGTATGGAATCACTGTTTCTATTTGTAACTGTTTCTATTTGTAATGGGCGCCTATACAAGTGAGCTTTTCCGTCCAAGGTCCAAAAAACCCAAAGATTTTTCTATACTTGGGTGGCAAAACGCCAGGGCCTGCCAGCCAGGGCCTACATCCAAGCAAGCTTGGCGCTTGGCAGTAGGCCCAGCCTGCTGGGCCTACAATCATCGAGCCCTCGATGGGTTATAGGCCTGGCTCGCAGGGCCTACAGTCAAGCACTCAGTGCTTGACTGTAGGCCCTGCCTGCTGGGCCTATGAGCATTGAGCGCTTGGCGCTCGACTGTAGGCCCTGATAGCTGGGCCTACGAGCATCGAGCACCTGGTGCTTGGCAGGACTTACAGCCAAGCACTGAAAATCAGCTAACTAAATGGCTACCATTCCCCCCTTTTTCGTTTCACTGTTTCTTTTGTTGGGAGCGGGTTGTACAGTTCCGTGTCATCCGAATGGATGGAACGGTACAAAACAACAAAAGAAACGAATGAAACAGGATTCGGGCTCAACTCTAGTGTGGACCACACTCGAAGTAGCAATTTGGCATCACCTGCAATGTTTACAAATGAACTTTTGAATTTCATTAAAGTTAAAATCTGCTAGTAATGCAGGGCATTTTAACAAAAACACCAGCCATGTGGTAGATCTCAGATCCAGGGTTTTGAAAAGTGTGTTTCTTTTCAAATTGCCTTTGTAGTCTGAACAAATCACATCAGCTGTTTCTTTCAAAACATCAGACGTTTCTGCTCAAAAGGGTTTTGTTTTGGAACTGTGGCAATTGCAATTACCAGACTTGTCGTTCATTGGGAAATACATACCCGGCAGGAAGGGCAACAATCCAACTTTAAATATGGCGTAAATATATCCTGTGCTGAGCAATCTCAACTGTTGCATTAAAAAGCGTGGTCAGCATTTAAACCATGATTTTTGAAAAGTTTTTTCTTTTGTAAAGAAACCTGTCCTTTACCTTAACTATTGCTGACATGAACGATCAGCGAGACCAATGTTTACATAGGTGGTCGTTGACAAGATCAGGATCTACAGATTTCAAAATGTTATATAAGACATAAAGGAAGATGTGTGCTAAGTGGCCAGTTCCTGGAAATCTTGGAGCTGGCTTTCTCCTATTCCATGAAAGCCTTGTGTCTCGTTCAGATGACATATTTATCCAGTGAATGAGTCAATCCAGTTTTGGGATGATGTCAAAAAATGTAATTTTTGATATAAATATTCAGTCTTCTATCAACTTGCTTTTAAGGCTGTCAGCCTTTGTTTGTATTAGAAACCATAGCTGCTCAAGCATTTCCTCAATGGAGTGCAATTCTGTCACCATAAAACAGCTAAGATGAAATCATTTTTGGGTATATAAAAGAACCAGTTTAGAGTAGACATAAGCATAAATATCTTTAAATCTTACTGTGCAAAATATCCATATTTTTGGATTTACGAGTAGAGGTGTGTGAACAATGATGTCGTAAATCCAATACCGCCCAACTAGATTAAATGTATTGAATCAATAGGGTTTTCTTAAAAGTTGTCTCAGCAAGAACAGTCAGATTTTTATTCTCCAGTTCTGCTAAAAAGTAATGACAATAACACATTTCCTAAGCCAATGGTGTGTGTCACTTGGTTGTTGGTGTGATGTTGGCCACTTAGACATTCCCATAACTCAGAATAGAAGAGGATACAGATAGCATAGAGAAATGAACTTGTATAGAAGCAAGTTTGGAAATAATTAGTATAAATTATAACACATTTCGGAGACCCCAGTGGCTCAGTGATTAAACTGCTGAGCTGCTGAATTTGCTGACCGAAAGGTCAGCGGTTCGAATCCTGGGAGCGGAGTGAACACACGCTGTCAGCTCCATCTTCTGTCAATCTAGCAGTTTGAAAACATGTAAATGTGATTAGATCAATAGGTACCGCTCCGGCGGGAAGGTAATAGAGCTCCATGCAGTTATGCCGGTCACATGACCTTGGAGGTGTCTACGGACAACGCTGGCTCTTTGGCTTAGAAATGGAGATGAGCACCAACCCACAGAGTCGGACACGACTAGACTTAACGTCAGGGGAAAATCTTTATCTTTACCTATAATATATTTCACCTTAATACACAGTGTGACATCACTATGGCAATGTCATTTATATGTCTTCTCAGTTAGTTTTCCAGAAGCCAACTTAGATAATCAACTCCAGGACCCATGCTTTTCTGTCTAATGTAGGGGTACTGCATGGAGCTGGAGCCAATTTCCAGACTTTCCAGTAGGCTATACCCCATATATTTCAAGTTCCAACACCTCTTCAGCTGTTCAAGTTTGTGTGTAGGGAGTTACTTTTCATATTTTCTCCACCCAATTTAAATCCACAGTATCTACTTAGAATTGGGAAAGTGAATAATATGATGAAAATCCTTAATTACAAGTCTGAAAAGCACATCCCTTGCCCAAGAAATTAAGAGATAACTGGGACATCTCATGCCTTGTTGGAATGATGCATCTAATAATGGTATATCATTGCCGTTTCCTTTTATGCAACTGCTTTAGCCCTGTTTGTTACTTGCGGTCTTAAGATCATGCTTATCTTTTAAAATCTTGAGTGACGGTAATGATGATAATGATGGTCTAGCACTCTATCCTTCTGTTTGTCTATCCCCTATCTATTTTATTGAATTAAGAAGAAAAAGAACAACCTTGTTCCTGAATGTATATATTGGTAGTAGGGGTATGATCATATTTCTTTTTCTTCCACATACTTTACTGGATATATCTTGCAAATGGGTTTCTTTTGTAAGTGAAATTTGATGTGAACAGTGTGGCCTCCAACATTATTTGAGCCATCACTTAGAACAGTCTCATCATCTGTTCCTTCAGCAGTAATGAGCATGAATGAGCAGTTTGATAGCACTTTCAGTGAAACATTATGCAAATTGTGAAGGGAGAAAATATCATTGAGACAGAACTGAAAGAGTGGGAAGGAAGGGAAAAAAATCTGGTTTGCTTCATAAATGTTATTGTGAACATGAGGCAAAGAAGACCTAACTCTGGCAACGTCTGAGACCGGTTGAACTTTCCAGCTAGTTTCCATAGAATGAGCACAAATTATAGAAGAGGATGGAAAATTAATTTTGCCTGTATGATAGTGTTCTTGAATACCACAAGAGAGATTTGACAAAGATTGAGTCTATATTACAAGATATAACCTGTCGGTATTCCAACCCCGGGAGCGGCTTGAGCGCCCTCTGTTAGCTCCAGCTCCTGCCAACCTAGCAGTTCGAAAACATGCCAATGTGAGTAGATCAATAGGTACCGCTCTGGCGGGAAGGTAACAGCGCTCCATGCAGTCATGCCGGCCACATGACCTTGGAGGTGTCTACGGACAACGCCGGCTCTTCGGCTTAGAAATGGAGATGAGCACCAACCCCCAGAGTCAGACATGACTGGACTTAACGTCAGGGGAAATACTATACCAGTTCTACTGTCATGGCTGCTTTAAGAATAGTAGTCCTTCATCTGTCCTTACAGGTAGGTGGCAACTTAGGTTATATGATCGCGATATATCAGTTTCGTCCCAGCCAGCAGCAGCCCATGAAGTGGAGCCAGTGAAGACGTGATGCACAAACCAGTAAATCCCCTAGAAACACCGAACCAACATTCACGGTGTCCCTCATGGGGGAAATGATCATTGTATGAATTTCCTAGGTCTTCTTGGTAATTCTATGTCAGTGGTTCTCAACCTGTGGGTCCCAAGATGTTTTGGCCTTCAATTCCCAGAAATACTAACAGCTGGTAAACTGGCTGGGATTTCTGGGAGTTGTAGGCCAAAACACCTGGGAAACCACAGGTTGAGAACCACTGTTCTATGGTATGCTTCCCTTGAATATTGCTACAGAGTCATGCTGGAGGATCTAACTTTCTAAGGAGCGTATCACATTGGCAATGGGATTTGCCATGCATCGTGGCAAATATGTAGGGGCCTGGCAGGGTGTGTGGAGAACCCGTTGCTCCATGCCCTGCGTTGCCTGGCTTCCCTTGTTCCATGAGGGGAAGCATCCGCTGCCCGGCTTCCTCCATGGATCTCTATGCCGTGGTGGCATATTCTGGTTCTTCTCCTCTTTTGTGATGGAGCCCCGCCGGGAGTAGATGTGCATCGTGGTTTGGGAGCTGGCAGGCTCCACCGTCAAAGGGAAGAGGAACTGGCATACAACAGACAATTTAGCCTGTATGATGAGGTTGTAAGTCTTCCAGATCAACGTTATGGTATCCTGGGACCAGAAGACAGATAATTTAATGGTACCTGCACAATATTTGTATTGTATAAGCATGTATTAATAATACCTTCAGCTGGGGTGTATAACAAGAAGATGAAAAGAGTGTTTCTGTTCAGGGTGGCCAGCAGCAATCCTCTCTTTCCAAATATTCTATTCCATCTCTGGTTTTTGACCTTCCCTCTACAACATTTCTATGCCCCAAGAAATTCTCACTCATTCTTAGCCGGTGGGCATACCCAGTCCGCACTGAAATGTCTTTGGTTTGATTTCTTCCTTTCTTTGATACTTCTGCTTAACTTGGGGTTCCTCAGAGCATGTTGATGCCCCTTATGTCAAGTTGTTCCTTCTTGTGGTGACAGTCCTGTCAACACGCACAATTCGAGTTCACTTTTCAAGTGATGGTGATGGGAGGAGAAACCAAATGTGTGGTAGATGTTTCCTTTGGCACCTACGCATAAGACCTTACTATTTGGATCTTCCATGTGTTCATTTTAAAAATAGACTTATCAATGTGCCTCTGTTTTCTAGAGTGCTTAAATGAAATAAACAACTTTTAATAATCTTTTAAAAATACAAAAAATGCAATCCTTTGGACTATCAGTTTAAAGTTACAGCAATACTAGAACATTTCAATTCCATGTTTATGGAATGCTTTATATATGGGAATGTAAAATTCAACTTTGTTTTTATAAGCTAAAATGACTTACACAATTATTTATTCATGGATTCTAATTAATATTATTCCCAATGGTGTTGAATGCCTCAGAGGAATTTTTAAAATAAATACCCCACTGATTTGATAGTTTAGCACGCTGCTGTGAGTGTTGACCCCAAAAGGGATCCCCTTAGCTTGTTGTTGGAGTCCCGAAAAAAAATGGCAAAAGTAAACATTTTTTGAATGTCACCTAGTGGCTGTTTTAGACATTTGTAGGAATCTATTGTTCAATATTTACAGTGGACTCTACAGAAGATGCTTCAGCTGTCCTTCATAAAAAGGAAAACCAGTCTGTTTAGCAAGCCTTGCAAGTGCTGATTTGTTATCAATAAATGTTTGATTTTTATATTTATTTTATATGCATGTATACCCAGGGTCACATAAAAAATTCTTGGGCCAAAAGAGATTATGAGTGGAAAAGCCTTAGAAACCGTGCTCTAGCATACAATCTGAACTGTAAACATTATGGATAATCACCTTCCATTCCTGAAAAAATTGGATGTGTATGGGACACAAAGGCAGTTGTTTTAGGAGGGTCACTCCAGGAGAGCTGTTTTGCTTTATATCTGATCTTTGCGAAGTAAATGTTATAAGTATCACAGGTATTTATTAAAATGGTTGAACATTATGTTGACACTTTTGCATAGATCAAGAGCATAATATGAGTCTTGCTTCTTCAAGCAGTGTATGCCTGAACACTTAATTTTACTCCTCTGAGACTCCTTTGAACTTGCTGCATTGAAAAATGAATCTAAGAAGATAATGTCCAGCCACTATTCAAACATTGTTGAACAGCCATGAATTGTCAGCCTGATTTAAGCTAGGAAGTTCTAAAGGCATTGCCCAGACAGACCAGATTTGAAGCCAGTAGAGTCCACAAAGAAAGGAAGACAACTTGGAAAAACACAACTAGAGGCAGAGCTGTGGTAGTTGTAGTTGAGTTGTATCAGAAAGCAAGTAGTCAATATTAAAGGTAAAGGTTTCCCCGGCGTTAAGTCCAGTCATGTCTGGCTCTGGGAGTTGGTGCTCATCTCCATTTCTAAGCCGAAGAGCCAGCGTTGTCCGTAGACACTTCCAAGGTCATGTGGCCGGCATGACTGCATGGGGCGCCGTTACCTTCCCGCCGGAGCGGTACCTATTGATCTACTCACATTGGCATGTTTTTGAACTGCTAGGTCGGCAGAAGCTGGATCAACAGCGGGCGCTCACTCCGCTCCTGGGATTTGAACCTGGGACCTTTCGGTCTGCAAGTTCAGCAGCTCAGTGCTTTAACACACTTTGCCACCGGGGCTCCTTAGTCAATATTAAAGTGATCCAAATGAAAGGCAGTGCAAAGTCAGTGCACAAGGGGTCTGTCACAGGAGTTTCAATAAGGTCAGAGAAAGCTAGAGCCATCCACAGAAGATATTCATTCTCTTCCTTTTATGGAAGATTTCAGCCTTCTTGGCTGAAGGATGAAACTTAGGACCTCATCACACAGAAGTCCTTAATTTGAGCACAATGGGGGCATCAGTGGGGCAGTGTGTCGAATCCGTTGGCCAGCTTAGTGAATGAGAACATGGATAGTGTTGTGGATTGCTCTTCTGAGTCTGAGGGAGAAGGAGGACAGGTGGTTGTACAGGCAGCACTTAGGGATTTAGGGTTAACTGGTGAGGAAGAAGACGAAGGAGGAGAGACAGTAGATATCGCAGAGATCCCTACTTTTTTGGAGGATGAAGTGAGAAAGAAGGCAGAAGAAAGTCAGCTAGGCTAGCAGAAAAAAACACTGAGTAATCAGACCTCACCCTAGGGTCAGCTGTGCTGGGAAGCTCAGGCCTATAAATTAACAGCAAGGTTAGAGGCCAGTGCTGGCTGCAACCATCTTACTTTCAAGAGAGAGTCTGTTACCAGCATCTTGTCTAGTGTGGAATCTCTGAAACCTCCTGTTGTTTGCAATTCGTAAGTCTGTATATCAAAGACTTTATTTGATGTCTGCAGTGAAGACTTTTGTTTTGTGTTTGCTTAAAGATTATCATCAAGATTGTACTTTCTGTTTTCTAAATTGTATTATCTTTATTTTGGCTGAAGTAAAGTTTTTATTAATTTTGCTTTCACTTGTGTCTATGGCTGTTTCTGGCGTAGAATTGGATAGGTAGTCACCTGTGTTCTTAGGATTGTTACTTATCACACAGCTGAGACACAGTGGGCATGGAGCTGGTACGGAGCCCTGCCAGAAGTAGCTCTGCATCATGTGATGGGCTCTAGCGGGCTCCGTCTGGCCTGCGTCTTGAAAGTATCCTAAGACAGGGCTGAAAGTCCATGTGATGAGATGGTTAGAAAGCTGAGCTTCCAGAGCTCCAGTGCAGGCACTTTGTCCAATGTCCTTCACACGAAGACTCTGGAGTAGACCCCCAAGTGATATCTTTGACTGGGAGAGAAGCCCTCACCTTCCTCCTACAAAGAAGCAGAGTTCCTCCTCTTTTGTGAGGCTGTCTCAGCTCATTCCTCGGCAAGCCTGGGTTCAGTTCTTTGGCCAAGGAAACTCAGGCTCATTTTTGGGAGAGGATCTTTCCAGCAGGGTCATGGTAGTTGTATGACAGAATTTCTAGCCGCTGTTGCACATACAACTTCTGAGAGCAACTCATACATGAGATTTCAATGTGACCCACTGTCCAAGAGCAGTGTCATTTTTCTGACTAGGCTGTGACTGGGAGCAGAGATCTCGTATCCATGCAAGAGCCCCCCATTGCCTTCTCTGTCAAACACCCAAGTTCTGTTTCTTCTCTCTCTTTTACCCTAATGGAAGGAAGTCTGGACCTCCATGAAGCCTGTGGGGTGCATATAGGCTACAGAATTTCATTCTTTTTAAGAGTACATTTCTCAAAAGAATAAAACGACTTGATCCCTGAGGGAGAAAAATGAATGGCTGCACTGTATTTGGGAAACTTGGTGAAAAAGCATTTAAAAGAAATCTCTGGATTCATGCTTTTGAGGATCAAAAGGCCAATTTACAGTAGTTTAGAAGTGATTTCCCTCACCCCCGTAATGATAGATTTTGATGAATGGTAACAACAGCATGACTCTGTTTTTTAAAAATAAATTACATCCATATGGCTTGGCATGTTTGAAAAAGCTATCTAGAAATAATATAGGTGAGAACATATGTTTCCTCCTTCTTCGCAGTATTTTTTCCCAAGAAAGAGGGCAGTTGTATACTTTATGGATTTTTTTTTAAAACATGAGCACTCACAATCTGAAAGTAAAAGGAGAAAAATGGATGGTTTCCAATACACTATACTTTTATTATCTTTACGTTTGGATCCTTATGCTATGAATGAGTTGAAGATGTAAGGTTTTAGGCTTACTCATGACAGAAGAGACAATTTATTATTGTATCGGATAATAGAAACAACATTAAAAAGGGCTAAAAATGGTCCAGAAGATTTGGAAGAATAACATTTTTGAGATAATAGAAGCTAGTGAGTGCTGACAGAAAAGAAGCTGAATTGGGAAAGTACAGAAATGTGTGAGAAATAGGAGCATGTGGAAAGCTGAGGCTTGCAGAAATGCCATTTTAGAAATGAAAAAGTGGCAGAAGTACCCCATAACGACCTAGGGATGACTGTCCCTGCTCATTAGCCATATAAAATTGAGAGTCAGTTGGAAAAGAAAGCCAGAAAAATGCTGTGGGAAACAAACTTAGAGTATTCTGGAAGACCGAGTGACTGAAAACATGAACAGGAGTTGTCTTCTTGTCTCAAATCTTGGGGGTCCATTTCCGGCATGCCATCTCTGATGGGTTCCAAGTTAGACACACAGAGATGGGGGTAGAGTTGGAGATCACCTGAATTACTTTGACTAGCTTGAGTACCTGGCGATGCCTGGGTTATTTGAAAATGACATTGTTTGTTTTTGGATGTTACGTAATATCAGTTTGGTCATATGTTATGCCATTTCTTAGAAGAAATCCTGTCTTTGTTTTTGTTTTATATGAATGCTCCCATTAGAAAATGCATAAGGATGTGGGTGAACTACAACTCCCAAAAATCTTGGGTCAGCCCTCCCAAAACTCCCCCAGTATTCACAGTTGGCCATGTTGGGTCTGTGTGCCAAATTTGGTTGGGTTCATCTGCTGGGTTCAGTGTTCTCTGAATATGGGTGAACTATAACTCTCTGATGCCAAGGTCAATCACTCAAAGTTGGCAGCATTGGGTCTGTGTGCCAGGTTTGGTCCAGATCCATAATTGGTGGGGTTCAGAGGGCTCACAGAATACAGGTGAACTATAACTCCCAGAGATAAAGATCAATCACCCGCAAAGTCCACCAATATTCCCAGTTGGCCACGTTGAATTTATGTGCCAGGTTTGGTCCAGATTTGTCATCAGATAGGTTCAGTGTTCTCCGAATATGGTCTGTGGTGCAGCTGGTTATTAGCCAGGTGCAATAAATCACCACTGACTGAGAGGTCATGAGATCGAAGCCCGGGTCGGATTGAGCTTCCAACCGTTAATAGCCATTAATAGCCTAGCTTGCTGTTGATCTAAGCAGCTCAAAAGACAGTTGCATCTGTTAAGTAGAAAATTTAGGTACTGCTTTATGCGGGGAGGCTAATTTAATTTACGACACCATAAAACTTCCAGCAGTGTGTGGAAAGGAATGAGGAAGTACTACCATTAAGGCATCAATGTCACAAGTGGACGATGAAGCGGCCGCTACTCCTGTGGCCGGAATCGAGCATACCTTCATACTGCCAGAAACTGAAAAATGTTAAATTGCCTCTGTGTCTGTCTATATGTCGTATGTCTAATGGCACTGAATATTTGCCATATGTATGTGGATTGTAATCCTGAGTCCTCTTTGGGGTGAGAAGGGCAGAATATAAATACTGCAAATAAAGAAATAAAATAAACTATAACTCCAGGATGTCAAGGTCAATCACCCCCAAACCCTGTCAGTATGCAAATTTTGCCATTTTGGGTCTATGTGCCAAGCTAGTTCCAGGTCCATTGCTGGTGGGGTCAGAGGGCTCTTAGATTGCAGGTGAACTATACATCCCAGTCCCTACAACTCCTATACATCATGGTGAATTCTCCCCAAACCTCTCTCTCCATGCCACATGTACACATGTAGATTTTCACTTTTATTATGTGTATAGATGGCTAAAGAACGGATGCCAGGAGAGAATCTCAGATCTGACATGCCCTTTGTTTACAAAAATTGGTATTCAAAAGAATAGACGTTGTTCTAACTGGTACAAATTACAATCTGTTGTTTCATTTGATTGATGTATAGTCATTGTTGTCATGTTTTCAAGCTTGTCATTGCTAGATTAGGTATGGCAGGAACTTTCATAAAGGTTTCATTGGAAGGAGATTTGAGTCTGTCTGCTGTGTCTGAGTCTGCCCTTTATGCTGAGTGGGGAAATGGGTGCTAGTTTGAGGACAGTGGTGGCATTGATTACTATCAGTGTGGAATGGCCCTTAGGTGATGGGATTTTCTAAGTTCCTTGGTGAAACAATAGCGAGTGTAGCTGTGGGGACTGGCTTTGGGGTTACTTTGGGAAGAATTCATTGTGCCTCATGAAAATTGGTTGCCAACTGATTGAATACTGGCATTCTGATATTATTAAGCCTGGTGGTTTGGCTTGTAAAGAAGTTCCTATGTGTTTCAGTAACTTGTGCCTATTGTGAAGGTGAAAAGAAGGAGAGTCAAGCAGGGCTTCCTAGCAGGGGGTGTTTCCTTCTTCCAAATCTGAATGGGATATTGAGAAGTCATCATCTGAGCCCCTATCTTTTTACAGATATCATTTATCCTTTCTGGAAAAAGGGGAAGCCAGATCTTGGAAAATCTAGTTCTTGGATTATAGCTCCACAAATCCCGCAGCTGGAATGCCCTCCCCAGAAAGATCAGGCAAGCCTCTACACTTCTTTCCGCAAGGACCTGAAAACTTGGTGGTGCTTCCAGGTTTTCGAGCAGGATTAATCCCTACCCCCCCCCCCCCCCCGCTTTGCACCTTATCCTATGATATTCTGATGCACTAGTGCCAGCCTAGCCCGTCATACTTGGCCATGTCCACTTTGAAGCCCTGGTCACTGGTATATTGAACTTGTTGATGGAGCATGAAACTGGATTTTAACTTTTGTGGATTTTTTGACTTGTATGTTCTTGTTTTATTATGTTATTTGTATTATGTTCACGTTGTTTTATGGTCAACTGAATGTTTTGCTTTATGTTGGAAACCGCCCTGAGCCCGCCTGAAGATATTGGGCGGTATATAAATATCATTATTTTTATTATTAGCTGTTGTGAATCAGGCATCTCCATTTGTATGTGAAGAAGCACATGTGTAAGTACACAATAGCTGCCAAAATCTGAAAATAATTCCAAGCACTCCTGATAAGATTCACTAACTATTAGTCTGATAATATTCCCATTTGGATGGGAACCCTGTACTCATAAAGATTTCTCAGTGACAGTGCATTGAGAGGTTAGGTTCTATACAAATGCTCAATCGTGTGGTAAATCATCTATCTTTACATGTACTACTCTATTACATTGCAGAACTATGCAAACATAGTAAAATAGTAAAGATTTCTATTACCGTTACTGTACTATACAGTTTCAGACTTTTACCCTGGTATTTAGTTTCTCTGTGATGGCTTCATGTTTACCAACTAGTTATGGAACTGCAGCTGAATAATATATGGGAATACCTCACAACCTCTGAGGATGCCTGCCATAGATGTGGGCGAAACGTCAGGAGAGAATGCTTCTGGAACATGGCCACACAGCCCGAAAGACATACAACAACCCTGTGATCCCGGCCATGAAAGCCTTCGACGACACAATATATGGGAATGTTTGGGAGGAGAGAAAATGCCATTAATGTTCTTTCTTTCTCCCCCCGCCCTGTCCCGCCCCAGTAATATCCTGTGTTCTTTTTAATAAAAGAATCCTACATGGTTTCCAGTAAGATTAAGAACAGACAAAAATATTATCTCTCTCTCCCCCTTCTCTCTATCATAAAACTGAAAACAAATAGATTATTACACTAAATCATACTAAACACGTATCAGAGCCAGCATGGTGTACTGATCTATCTGTTGGACTTGAATTCCCACTTGGCCATGGAAACTCATTGCATGACCTTGGGCAGGTTATACCCTCTCAGTTTCAGAGGAAGACAAATCTGCCTCTGAACAAATCTTGCCAAGAAAACCCAGGATTCCCTTAGGGTTATCATTAATTGGAAATGACCTGGAGACACCAAACAATATTTCTGTGAGAATGGTAGAACCAAGGACGGATTCTTCCCTGAAGTTTGTATTTGGGAACTGCTGTTCTTTAGATAATCCAGAACCAAGAAATGTAGTACTTTAAATAGTTCACAGAATTGCCTGTAGACCACGAAGGTGTCATAGTAGAAATTTATTTTCTACCTGTAGCAGGCTTCAGTTTAGTAACAGCATTTAAGATCCACTAAAGCAGTGGTTCTCAACCTGGGGTCCCCAGATGTTTTTGGACTACAATTCCCAGAAATCCCAGCCAGTTTACCAGCTGTTAGGATTTCTGGGAGTTGAAGGCTAAAACATCTGGGGACCCATAGTTTGAGAATCACTGCACTAAAGTATAAGAAGCTTTTTCCAAATGTTATCTCACAAAGAGTACATCACACTAATCCAAAACTTAGGCAGTTGCCAAGTTGCAAAACTGGACAACTCCAAGAATAGGCACAGTGGACACATTAGCTTTAAATATGTAAACATACTCCTGGTCACTGGTGAAACCTGGGCATCCTGGCTTGGCATCGAACCTAGAAATACATCCAAGCTGCAAAACTTAATTGTTTTGTTACCTATTATATCATTGTATCACATGTTACCTATTGGATTGTTACCTATTATATCATTGTATCACATAATTAACAATTACATAATTAGCCAGATACCATTTATTTAGTGCTAGATAAATAATTTTATGAGCCTGAACAAATAAAGCAAATGTAAATTGGGGAGGATAGGGGGCAAAGAAAAGCTGAAGGCAAAGACCAGTAAATCATGGGTGAATTCTAAGAGGAACCAAATGACTTATTAGCACATTCAAGATGGTTAACATCATTCTGCCTTAAAATTTATTAGAGAATAAACATTTTGTTTTCATTTGAGGAATAAAAAAAACTCGCCAATGTCATCTGCTATATGCAATCTACTCTAGACTGGGTCAGCACAGAGACAATGATACGTTTTGTATAAAAGAAGTAGCACATGTAACATTTGCCAGTAGGATGCTTTTGAAGAAAGGTTCTTTGTGACAAGCAAACCCTGTTCCGGCTGTAGTGTGTAATAGTACTGACTGCTTGATGCTGTTTTTGAATCATTGCAGCTGCAGAAAACACAGTTTGGGGCGTGGAGGCTGGCTGTGTAGAACTCTTCCATCCCCATTGTAAGCAACCATGCATATTAGATCCAGCTTGGATTGCTCACCCTGAAAAGCCTCTTTTTTATTATTTCTTTGGCAGGATCCTCATGGCCAATGTGATCCCTAAGTCAACAGCTTATTCAGAATTTGTCTTTGTCATCTTAATTATCCCTGTATATTTTGCTCATTTTTGTTCAGCGGCTTTTGTGACTAGGACGATGTTCTTGGCTCCAGTGACCTAGAGATAAATACGCCACTGTTTCGTCCCTGTCATCAAAGTGTTGTATTGAGGTCCGCGTCATCTTGGCATGTTTTCAGAAGCATGACTCAAAAATGAAGGCTTTAATGAAAGCGCTATGGTCCAGAACCTACATATAGCCTGCTTTGTTTGTGCTCCCCCATATCCAAGAAACACATTGTGATCTTGGAAACTGGTAAACAATCCGCAATAACAATCTAAGCGAGTGTAAGGGGTGGGAAAAAGCCTTGCTAAATATTTCCTTGCTGGAAACAATTGTAGGAGGTGATTCACACTCGCTTATTCCTTGTTTGGTGTGGCTTGTAAGTGTGCACGAACTGTCAAAGATACAGTGATGCATGCAGAACTTTTATGTGTTCTCAGCTGTATTGGAAATCAGTTCACTGGTGGCGCAGCAGGTTAAACTGCTGAGCTATTGAACTTGCAGTCTGAAAGGTTAGCAGTTTGAATCCAAGAGTGGGGTGAGCTTCTGCTGTTAGCCCCAGCTTCTGCCAACCTAGCAGTTCAAAAACATGCAAATGTGAGTAGATTAATAGGTACTGCTCTGGTGGGAAGGTAATAGCACTCCATGCAGTCATACCGGCCACATGACCTTGGAGGTGTCTACAGACAATACCGGCTCTTCTGTTTAGAAATGGAGATGAACATTAACCCCCAGAGTCAGACACAACTAGACTTAATGTCATGGGAAGACCTTTACCTTTACCTTATTCATCTGTCAGTAATGAAGAACAGAGAAGGTCCATTCATATGTAAATCAGCCCTCAAAATGGGTGGAGGGCCTATAGATCCCCAGAAATTGATGGCCTCCAACTACAATTGGTTCCACCCATTATGAGCAATGATGAGTAATGGTGGGCTGTGTGGATCCGCAACATCTGGAAGGCCAGAGATTCCCCATCACTGCCTGAAAAGCAGTTAGGTCTGATGAACTAGTACACCTTATATGTGTGGTGGCCATGTGTGAAATCACTTGAGAAACTTAGAGTACTATATCACTTTTAAATAGACTATTGGAAACAGATGTTTCAAAAACAGGCACATGAAAAAAATCTGTCTCACTTTCAAAGTTCTTCCTTTGTTCATATCAGATTGCTAGACATTTTCCCTTTCATGCATGGGGATTTGTATACATATTCTGTCCCCTTTTTCTCTAATGTATGTAGAAAATTTACTTGTATTGGTTTCCTAATCTGCATTTCCCCACTGTACTTAAAACAATTGGAGCAAAACGACATCAGGCTTTTAAAAAATGAAGCTGACTACTTGGAACATCACAGTTGGGTTCAAACCAAGTTTTGAGGCAGAAACAGCTTTTGGGTGCATCTGCACTATAGAAATAATGCAGTTTGACACAGAGGCAATCTGAATTATATGGCAGTGTAGAAGGGGCCTGAGATACTGCCTCCTCCCATATGAATCTAGCTGGTATTTGGGAACTGTAACATTGGCGGACATTTTCCATAGGATTATTGGTATGTGAGAGAGATTGTTCTCTTTAATAGGCACATCATCTTTATTGTGGAACTTTCTCCCAAGACTTTTAGGTGGTGGCCAAGGCCCCTTCTACACTGGCATATAAAAGCCACAATATCTGCTTTGATAATCTGGATTATATGGCAGTGTAGAAGGGGCCAAAGATTTTTGTTTCTTTGTAGTCCTTGGTCCTTCAAACAAGTTGTATGGGTGACTTTTGGGAAGGTTTTAATCTCTCAGAGGGTGTTTGTCTTATTAATATTATTGAGTTTGTTTTCATCTATTAAAGAGATTTCTGCTTTTGTGCATTGTGTCAGGAGCTCCAATTGAATGCAAGGTAATACATATATTTTTAATAAATGAAGAATTGAATTAATTAAGCATAATTTTCATTTTCACATACTTTGACTACTTCCATTTGAAATGTGTTTCCAAGGTTTTATGCATGCAGACACACCACAGACCCTGCTAATGTACAGATTTTTGAGGTATGACTCATGACATTTCTCGGTGAATTTTTAAAAAGTGCAGAATAAACAATTTCATCGAGAATCTCAATACGGTTGAAACTCTTTTCATCCTTGTATAAAACTGTACTTGCATTGCCTGTTAGAGAATATTGTGACAGCTCAAAGTTTGGGAGTCTCACAAAGATAAGTGTACTCCTAAAGCTGCCCTTGCGTTACTACACACACATAGTTTTTAGAACCGATGGCATCATTAAGTTGGATGCAGGGCTGTAGTCGGGGGGGGGGGGGGTAGGGGTTCACCTGCCCCAATTTTTCAGGTATTTAAAAAAATCTGGTTTACTCATGAATTTTATAGTAAAAAGGTAAAGGTAAAGGTTTCCCTTGACATTAAGTCCAGTCATGTCTGACTCTGGGGGTTGGTGCTCATCTCCATTTCTAAGCCGAAGAGCCGGCGTTGTCCGTAGACACCTCCAAGGTCATGTGACTGGCATGACTGCATGGAGCGCCATTACCAATTTTAACTGGTTACCAAATCCCCATGAGTGTCCACTGAAGTTTATCTGTTTTGAGTGTCCACTGAAGTTTATTGATGGAGCCTGATTTTTAAATTATTTTGCGTTATGGAACTACTCTTCATGATTCACTAAAAAAAAGTTTCAACTCCCCCCCCCCCCCCCCCCCGGATTTTTTTTTTCTGGCTATGGCCCTGGTTGGGTGTGGGTTGGGTGTCACCTTGTGCAGTAACTCATGGTGTCAATTCCATGGACCTATCCCCTAACAGACCAAACCACAAAATTTAACTAAAGGAACCACAGCAATAATAATAACCAGTAACAAAAAAAACCCCAGTGTGCGCTTGTAATATCCACAGGCAAACTGTGTGTTTGAAGGATCATTGTAATTGTGTAAAAAAGGCAGCTCTGATCAAAGCACGCGCAGATTGGAAGATTCGAAAAGTAAATTAGCAGAAGAGCTTTAGCCTTGTAGGTATATTGATATAATACATGTAAGCTGGGTGTACAAAACTGTTTTTGTGGTTTTATCTAACTGCAGGAATATTTTTTAAATATTTTTGTATCTGTGTAAGGCAGTGGTTCTCAACCTGGGGTCCCCAGGTGTTTTGGCCTACAACCCCCAGAAATCCCAGCCAGTTTACCAGCTGTTAGGATTTCTGGGAGTTGAAGGCCAAAACATCCGGAGACCCACAAGTTGAGAACCACTGCTGTAAGGGGTGCCACTCCCCTCCGATGGTGTCACCCAGTGCAGTTCGCATCTCCTGTGCAACCCTAGTAATGCCACCGGTTAGAACTGTGAGTCTTTGCTTCACTTACTACACTTGGGAAGAATTTGCTCATAACCGTAAACCACTGGCAGGGCAAATTGTCAGCTGTAAGTTTCTTCTGATGTAATTGCGTTGGTGGTCCATGAGTTAACATCTGGACCTTCTTTCCTCATTGTACAAGGGTATACGGAGAGGTACTAAAAGAAGTTCTGGCTCCCTCTTAGCCACTGGTTGGCTGTAAGTTGCCCTTGCACCCTTAGAGAGGAAAGGCCAGACTTCACCATCCCAGAGGAGGGTGGAAGTTGATCTTTCCTTCCCTTTGTGTGAAGGCAGATCTTGTCTCAATCTGGCAGGAGATAGCGGTGTGTGGGGCTGCACCTGTCTGCTCTTGCGCAAACAGATCCAAGGAGTAGTGCAGGGAAGCACTGCTTTTGTTGGCCTAAGCAGGGGTTACACCAGTATAAGACTGTGACAGGATTGTGGTCAACATGCATCCCATTGCAGGCTGGGCGTTTGTGTAGATCACTTTGATCACTATGTCCATGCAGGCCAAAAATAAATCTGGACTTAATGCTGAGAGGACTCCTTACAATGCATTATTGGATTCACAGCAGAAGTGCTGCATTTAGCAGCTAATCCAGCTCAAGGGGAAATTGGATTTACCCAGGAACTGCAGAATGTTTCCAGAATTTTGGAGGTGTATACAGCTGGACCAGATCTGATCCAGTGACCAAATGTCCTCATGGATCTCCATCTAGAAGGAGCTCTCTGGTTGGTTCTTACTGGTAATGTAACATTTGGCAATGTCACAATAGGATGTTCGGCCATGACCAGGAAAAGCAATGTCACCAGCAAGCCTTTTGCAAGAAAGCTTCTTGTGTCTGGTGATGCAGCTGCAGTTTAGATGCAGCATTTGTCCCATTTGATGGTCTAGATGCCCAAAGGGCTCCTGGGACACTCCTGGGCTGCATTGAGGTAGCTGCAGAGCAGTTTACCCCCAACTGATTACTGAATATATTATAAGTAGCAAGAACTGGCACTGGATAACGCTTAATATAATTGCCATCACCCCCAGTATAGTCTCAGAATGAAAGAGCTTTGGAAAGAGCAGGATGCTCCTGTGAGATCCAGTGATAACAGGATGGGAGTGCGCCACTTCCTCTTGACAACTTAATACAAACAAACTTCCTCAGAATGGAAACAGCCCCTTGATCAGACAACATAAAAACAAAGTCGTCACCTCACCTCCCCCCTCCCGTAAGTCATTCTCTGTATTCTGTGATTGTTATCTAACCTTGGCTGTGATCTGAAACACATTTTGTTCCAGTTAGACCTGCAGCTTGTGTATGCTAAACACCATGACTCAGGTACTCTGTCTTTTATTAATTCTTAAAAGTTCCCCCATGTGAATCTGCCCTTGATGTTGTGTCTGTCAGTAAATCAACTCACTTAGGGCACAAAAGGAAATCATTTAGATATTTTTCTTTCCAAATTCAGAGTGTAAGTTTGGAGAAGCTGATAATTCCCTGGATCTGAGAGGGAGAGAAGGTGGACATTTAACTCCTGGGGCCATTCACACAACACAGCCTGAAGACTCCTGGGGATTGTGCTGTGGTGGGACACTGTAGTTCTCTCCAGCTGGGAATTCCAAGTCCTTTTTTCCAAACTATCGCTCATAGGATTCCATAGGATGTACCCATGCTAGTTAAAGTGAGATCAATCATAGTTCTATAACTTGATTGTGCGGAATGGCGCCTTTCTTTGCCTGTTGCAGTCCTGAATAAAATATAAAATATATCCCGTACTGTCAATTGGGGACTTTTTCTCAATGCAGTTGTCAGCTTCAGAAAATTCTGGGCTTTTTCTCAACATTGGAGCATAGGCTCTCTCTGGGGGTTGGTGCTCATCTCCAGTTCTAAGCCGAAGAGCCGGCATTGTCCGTAGACACCTCCAAGGTCATATGGCCGGCATGATTGCATGGAACGCCGTTACCTTCCTGCCGGAGTGGTACCTATTGATCCACTCACATTTGCATGTTTTCGAACTGCTAGGTTGGCAGAAGCTGGAGTTGACAGCGGGAGCTTACTCTGCTTCCCGGATTTGAATGCCGACTTTTCGGTGAGCAAATCCAGCAGCCCAGTGGTTTAACCCACTGTGCCAGCAGGGACTCCATAGGAGGAGGCGGAAAACCATCCATGTTTGTTGTGATACTTAAACAGTGAGGCCTCCCAGCTAATTCTGTTTACAGATTTAAAAATCTGCTTATTGAACGCAAAAATGCATTTAATCTTGTTGATGAGTTTGGCCTTTGTTCACTCATGGTGGTGTCAGAATTGTGACGGCAGTTTTGGAACAGAGAGAAGGCTGAAACCTAGTGTTTCTTTCCCCCTTTTTTTTAATGAAATGCATAAACTTTAAGCTAGCTTCCATTTGTCGAAGACAGGGTGGGGTAAGCAAAGTTTAATAGCTCTCCTGATGCTATTTAACAGCAGCGCATAGCTGCTGGAGCTAGCATAAATGAGGAAGAATTTTTGGAATTGCTGCCTAACAACATCTAGAGGACTGTACTTTGTCCACACCTATGTTATTGTTGTGTGTGTGTGGATTAGGTAGTGTGGGATCCCCTTCCTCTGTGGCTACTGAACCCTGGTTATGTAAAGAAAAGGAAGAGAACTGATGTTGTTGATGATGGTGGTGGGGATGTATTGATTGCGTTCCCTCTCTTTGTCTTTGATTCTGCTGTTCTTTGGAATTGTCATGCCTGTAAGCTAAACTTTATTTTTTCCCCAGTCACTGTTATATCTGGCATATCATGTTCTAATTGTTTGTGCATTTCAGTTGTAACATCCCGCATGATTTCTATGTCATCATGTTCAGCAACTTTTTCAGGCTAATGTTCCCACCACTTCTTGGCAGATGGTATAGCACTTTTTGGGATTGTAGCATTGCAGCCAATTACATTGCATTCACAAGAAAATTGTGGTTTTTCTTTGTGGTCTCTGTGACTCGTGCATGTGAGTTGTTCTTCATCTCCGCAGCAACGCCCAGAGTTTTCTAGCACTTAAAAGCATCTCTAAGCAGAAGCTCTCCTACTAGCTTTGTGTGCAAGATGCTGGTGATTTCTGATGAAACCTTTGATTCCCAGGGCCATGTCGCAAAGCATTAGACAACCTAAAGGTGCAGAGATAGACAATCAGAGGGGAGGAAAGCAGGTTGTGCAAGTTCACAGATGACCCCTCGAAGAACCATTGTTACAGATATTTTCTTCTTCATTGCAGTCTTTTTGACACACTGCACTTACCACACGTTGATTGGAAGAGTGTCAATCCATGGTGACTGATAGGACTGTGTGTCGAAAGCTAGCATGTTCTGGATACTTGTCTTTATTGTAATGGCAAATAATACAGTGCTATCTTGAGTTAAGAGATTAATTTGTTCTGTGACCAAGCTTTTAACTCAAATTTCTTCTATCTCAAAGCAAATTTTCCCACTGAAATGCACTGGAATGCCATTAATCCATTCTGGCAACCCCCCCCCCCCTTTTTGTTATGTGTTTTGAAATAAGAAAATGTTCTTTATAAATAACAAATAATGTATAGATGCACATTCACATGAAACAATAAAGAAAGAAAGATCAACTTTAAAGTGGTAGAAGCACAAAGTTGTGGCAAGAAAGCACAAAGCACAAAGTGAAGAGGTAGATGCATCATTTTCTTCATACTGTACTTATTCCAGCCTCCCTCTCTCCCTTGCTCCCCCCCTCTTCATGAAGCCAAACATACAAGGAATAAAAACCACACAAAATCAACTACGGTAACTCAAAGTTCCCCAAAATGGACTAGAGCATAGTGGACAGCAATTTCCCCAAGCAGACAAGAGCACAAGGCACAGAGGCTGCTCCCTTGAATCCCCAAAGCCCTTTACTGTTGTGCTAGTGCTTCCTCTCTGGTGCTATCACTTAACTCAAAATGCTGCTCTTATGTCAAAGCAGCATTTTGGGCTGAGTGACAGCTCTTAATGCAAAATGCTCTTAAGTTGGGATGCTCCTAAGTCGAGGTTACACTGTATGGATTGTTGAGCCCAAGTCTCCTTTTGGTAGATGTTATGGACTGTGATTTCATGGAGAAAGACTGTAGAAATATTTGCAGTAACTTAAAACATTGGTTAAACATCTACAAATATTGCTTAGGCATCCAAAGAAAGCTCCATGCATTCATGCCGGCCACATGACCTTGGAGGTGTCTATGGACAATGCCAGCTCTTCGGCTTAGAAATGGATATAAGCAACAACCCCCAGAATCAGATACAACTAGACTTAATGTCAGGGGAAAAACTTTACCTTTACCTACCCAAAAAAAAGGCCAGGTAAAGTGATACGAGTTTTAAATCTGAATGATTTTCAACTATTCACTCTCTACAATGTTAGAACATTGTGCACTCAAGGAAAATTCTTGGTCTAGGGAAACTTCCCAGAGGTAGGTAGGACTTGGATGGCCCTTTCCAGCAGGCACAGATGTGAAACAGATAGATTCCTCCCATACTACCTTTCCTAAACGTGGTTTGCTCATCAGCCCATAGTGAAATCGAAGAGATTTTTTCCCATGTCAAGAGCGACTTGAGAAACTGCAAGTCGCTTCTGGTGTGAGAGAAGTGGCCATCTATAAGGACGTTGCCCATGGATGCCTGGATGTTTTGATGTTTTTACCATTGTTGTGGGAGGCATCTCTCATGTCCCCGCATGGAGCTAGACGTGATATAGGGAGCTCATCCGCACTCTCCCAAGGTTGGATTCGAGCCAGCAGCCTTCAGGTCAGGAAACTAACCTTCAAGTCATCAGTCCTGCCGGCACGAGGGTTTAACCCACTGCACCGCTGGGGGCTCAAAAGAGATGAAATGAAATGTTACATTGTAAAATTTTCCCAAAGCTTGGAAAACTTTTAAAAACTTTTAAAAACTTTTTTTTATTCCAGAATCCTTCCAGCAGCATGCTGGTTGTAGGATTTGGAGTGTTTTAGTCAAAAGAGTAACATTTTGAAACTTTGCCTGCTCTTGAAGGAGTTTAGGATTGGGTATCGTGTGTGTGTGTGTGTGTGTGTGTGTGTGTGTGTGTGTGTGTTTACCTGTGAGGTCTAGCAGTGTATACCTCACAACCTCTGAGGATGCCTGCCATAGATGTTGATGAAATGTCAGGAGAGAATACTTCTGGAACATGGCCATACATCTTAGAAAATAACACAACAACTCTAGCAGTGTACATCTAAACATCAAATTGATGTGCAAAATGTTTCAGCAAACCTGCACTTAAACAATATGGAGATTTTTTAAAAAGCCGATCAGAAAGCCCCTCCGCTTTCCAAATGTCTTTGCAATGCTGTCTCCGTCTGTCTTCATTTCTCTCTCCACTCTCTGGTTTTAACAGGATAGTGGTGGATAACTAGTGTATGGTAAATCCTGGCTGACTGGTTTTATAACCACAATTTTTAGTATCTCCCATCAAGTGGCTGTCTTAACAATTGACAAACAACTTCAAACAAACAATAAAAAGAGCTTGCAAGCTGGGTTTATATAAATACATATAAAATATATTTGCAGGAAAAACCCTACATTTTCCGCCCAGCATTTCCATTGCTTTGTGTGAGAAAAGTTTTAGGACCTGGCCTCTATTTAATTTGAAGGAAAGGGTTGAATTAAAGGGGATAAAACAACGGAAGCAGTTGCTTATGATCAAGCTATAAGGTTCTTTGCTGGCTAAAATGCAATAAAGTTGGATGGGCAGGGAAGGGGAGAAGCAGAGCGTCCCAGTCCATGCCCTGCTTATTCATCCTGTTCCTTACTGCTTCTCAAAGAGCGTCTCAGGTCCCTTTTGTCATGGTTTGCAAAGGCATTGTGCTGTGTGTGTTAACTGTAAAATGAAGTGCATGAAGCCGATTGGCTGAGCCTGCAAAGACCTGGGGATTGATTTGATGCTGTTTCTGTTCTGCTGCTGCAGAACCAGTTTGTACAAGTTTTCAGTGCTGGCTGAGTACTGCTGTTGAAGAGAGCAATGTACTCAGAGAGGCCTTGCTATTTTGAGGCCTGTTTGCTGCTGAGAAAGAGGGAGAAAAACCAGGTCTGTATTCTTTTCTGAAGCAGATTTGTGGACTGAGAAAGGACTATTTATGACTGTGGAATTCTGTAAGTGATCAGAGGGACAATTGTAAATACTATTGTTTTTGTTCTCTTAGAATCAGTAAAGTTCCAGTATTTTTGTTCTGCAAACCTGAGTGGCATGCTATTGTTCTGTGGGTGATTCTGGATCGCGGGCACATCAAAGAACTTCCATTTATCACCATCAATCCATAAAATGTTCTACACTGCCATATAATCCTTATCAAAGCAGATAATCCACATCATCTGATGCACCCTAAGCAACTCTATAGAGCAGTGGTTCTCACCCTGTGGGTCCCCAAATGTTTTGGCCTTCAACTCCCAAAAATCCTAACAGCTGATAAACTGACTGGGATTTCTGGTAGTTGGAGGGCAAAACTGTGGTGTTGGAGGAAAATTCTGAGAGTGCCTTGGATGGCAAGAAGATCAAACCAGTTTATACTCCAGGAAATAATGCCTGAATGCTCACTGGAGGGAAGGATGTTAGAGGCAAAGATGAAGAACTTTGGCCACATAATGGGAAGATAGGAAAGCTTGGAGAAGACAATGATGATGGGGGAAATGGATGGATGTTGTCGTGAAGTGACTGGCTTGACCTTGAAGGAGCTGTGGGTGGCGACAACCGACAGGGAGCTGTAGCGTGGACTGGTTCATGAAGTCACGAAGAATCGTAAGCAACTGCACGAATAAACAACAACGCCAAAACACCTGCGGACTCACAGGTTGAGAACCACTGCTATAGAGCCAAAGTAGGTTCCCAATAGGAGGGTCAGACTTGGAGCCAGAACGTGATGTTCTGTGCTTTGAATTGGTAATAAGAGCTCAACATAGAAAAATATTGTTAATACATATTAGCCATAAACATTTGGGCCAAAAAAGACTCAGCGGCTCCCTTTTGTATTAACCTCTGTTAATTTCCATCGGGGGTGCATGTACACCACTATAACTGCTGTGGCTCAATGCCAAAGAGCACCAATGCTTACCAAACTATAACTCCATGCTACAATAACAGTTAAAGTGGGGTCAAACTGCATTAATTCTATAGTGGTACATGCACCCCTGGACCAAATAGTAGTTCCACTGAACTCTGGCCCCTTCTACCCTGCCATATGAAATGCTTTGACTGGATTATATGGCAGTTTAGACTCAGATAACCTAGTTCAAGCAGATAATGTGGATTATCTGCTTTGATAATCAGGATTATATGGCAGTGTAGAAGGCACTGAGAAAAAGCGTTAACACATTTTCCATGTATGTCAGGGCTCTGATCCTACCAGGGGTCTGTGAAATTGCTTTTCATATTGCAATTGCTAGTTGCATGCAAATCCTGCTTGGGCTATTTTATTTCACTTTCCCGGTATTTATTTTCTTTCCTTTAAAAAAAATTGTATGCCATCATTGAGCAGATGCCAGTCTGATCTTAAGATTACTAGCACTATGCTGACAGAATAACGAAGTAATTGCTGATTTGTTTTCTGAGCTTGCCAACAAGAGAAGACGACAAGAGCCACTTAGTTGATTCTATTCTGGATCTAATTATGCTGAAATGCAATGCCTGTCCCGTGATGCTGACTATCATTCTGGTCCTTAAGCAGGCGTTTGGGAGTACCTAGGATTTCTTTCCAACTTCATAACTTGGCGTGTTTGCTGAATCCTACACCATTGCTTTAAATCAAGCTGAAGTTTGTCACATTTGGCACATATTACGTAATTAAGTTCTGTCTATGAACAGATTACATCTATAAGTGCTAGGTAATTGTAGTTCATCCAAGAAAAAAGGAAAATGCCTTTAATACTCAGTGTTAAATTATTAAATCTCAAAACCTCAATCCACATGGAATGCTAATAATTTGGAAGGAATGTACAAGAAAATATTTTAACCAAGAGTTGTGGGAAGAGACGCAAAGAGGTATAAGAATTCATCATACTTTTAATATTGCCCTTTGTAAATGATTGTGTTTTCTTTTTGGAGTGTAAATCTGAATAATCTTCACAGCATGTTGTCAAAGGCTTTCATGGCCGTAATCACTGGGTTGCTGTGAGTTTTCCAGGCCACATGATCATGTTCCAGAAACATTCTCTCTTGATGTTTCACCCACGTCAGCCATAGCAGATCACCAGATGAACCAACCAACACAGAAATGCTCAACCACTCTAACAACCTTCATGTCAGACTACACAAGCCACTGAACTTCACAAGCATGTGGACAATTTCAACAGAAAGGAGGAAACTATGAAAAGGAACAAAATCTGGCTACCAGTTTTAAAAAAATACTCTAAAATCAGGACAGTAAATAAAGAGCAACACTAAAAAACCAGGAAAATTCCAGACAAGAAACAATCAGGGTCAGCTAACACCTCCCAACAAAGGATTACCCCAGGCAGGAAGCAGTCAGGCTTTGAAGCTGCAATTCCATTCTGTGCTAATCAAGGTGGCCAATTGCAACATTCACACTTGCCTCAAACAGACAATAGTTCTTTCTCCCACACGGGAAATTTCACAGGTATATAAACCTCCCTTGCCTAGTTTTCAACAGACCTCACAACCTCTGAGGATGCCTGCCATAGATTTGGGCAAAATGTCAGGAGAGAATGCTTCTGGAACATGACCATACGGCCCGGAAAACTCACAGCAACCCAATCATTACAGTGCTGTCCATATTATAAGCAAGAGGTAGGGAAAATTGCATTGGGTCTGTGTGTCCCAGAATCCCCAAACATGAAGTATTCTGTTAGCTGCTAAAATAGTAATGTTTCGAATCCATGACGTCTATCATCTAACGTAAGGGGAGATGAGATTATGTAGCTATACATTTGGTTTGTAGAAGGAAGTGAAATGTTAAACTCAGTCACTGGAATTCATTGATGGTGAAGAATCTCCTTACAAGGTTAGCTCAGAGCAGCCGGAGCTTCTGGGAACAAATACTAAAAGTGAGCAAAAGGGAAGAACATTTCTGGCTGACCTTTCAAAGGCTGTATTTTTAAAAAGCTCACATCTCATCAACTCACATCGACTAACTGTGAAACAGTATTTAAAATGAATTTCCTGCTACTGAAAGCAAAGATTTCACATATATCTGAGAACAGGTTTATGTTAAAATGCCCGCTTGGTTCATCTAAATGCAAGAATTTATAAAGGTTTTTTAAAAGTAGTCACAAACCATTTCAAATACAAGTATTGGCTAAAAATATTTGGGAACTGGATAGTCTTTTTCAAATGTAATGGGGAGGAGTGCCTAAATTTTATCTGCAGATGTCAGCTGGCAAGGGCTGGCTTGGTTTACAGAAAAACAGCTGTACAAGGAAAGATGCTTTTGAAGAAAAGCCCTTTTTGGAAGGAAATTGCCTGTATCAATACAACATTAGGAAGTCTCCTAGGCCCCTTCTACACTGCCATATAAAATCCTGATTATTTCCTCTGAACTGGATTATATGGTAGACTCGTATAATCCGCGTTATAAAATCAAATACTCCACATTATCTTCTTTGAACTGGATAGTGTGGATTATTTGATTTGATAATCTGGATTATTTGGCAGTGTAGAAGGGGTCTCAGTCACTATTTTGAAATAGATTAGAGCAGACATGGTATTATTGATAATACAATTAATCAATTTACTTGTTGCCTTGAAATGTATTCAGAATGTGTTCGGAATAAAAGATATACTATTTTGTAATTTGTAGGAGTAACAGCAGCAACAGCAGCAGCGGCTTTTCCTATAGAACTTCTGCAGCTATTATTATTATTATATTGTATGACACAGCAAACAAGATAGATATGCTTGATTTCGTATCACAAAATCACAAGTCAAACACTTCCCAAGTGTCTAGGACTGTGTGATGTACAGTAGAGTCTCACTAATCCAAGCCTCGCTTATCCAAGCCTCTGGATTATCCAAGCCATTTTTGTAGTCAATGTTTTCAATATATCGTGATATTTTGGTGCTAAATTCATAAATACAGTAATTACAACAACAAATTACAACAACAAATAAATAACATTACTGTGTATTGAAATACTTTTTCTGTCAAATTTGTTGTATAACATGATGTTTTGGTGCTTAATTTGTAAAATCATAACCTAATTTGATGTTTAATAGGCTTTTCCTTAATCCCTCCTTATTATCCAAGATATTCACTTATCCCGTTTATGTTGGATAAGTGAGACTCTACTGTATTTTCGGATGATGTGCGCAGATCCCAGTAAGGTGGCCTTTTGCAGTTGGCAGATCGTAATTTTGTCTGTTGTTTCCAAATGCTGGCTGAGATCAGCTATTATTATTATTATTATTATTATTATTATTATTATTATTATTATTATTATTATTATTATTGAAACACAACAAGATGAGTCCACAGCAGACACTCTGCTGGTTGTTGAATTGGATCACATGTTGGACACTTCCCAAGGTTCTAGGACTGTGTGATGTATTGGCAAATAATGCATACAGATCCCAGTAAGGTGGCCTTCTACAGCTGGCAGGTGATAATTTTGTCAGCTCCGATTGGGTTTAAATGTAGGCCAAGGTCTTAAGACACTGCACCCAGTGTGCCGATTACCACTGGGACCACCTTGACTGGCTTGTGCCAGAGTCTTTGTAATTCGATCTTTAAATACTCATATCGTGTCAGCTTTTCCAGTTGTTTCTCCACAATCCTGCTGTCACCAGGGATTGCAACATCGACAATCCATACTTTGTTTTTTAACACAATCGTGAGGTCAGGAGTATTGTGCTCCAAAACTCTGTCTGTCTGAATTCGGAAGTCTCAGAGTACCTTGACATGTTCATTATTGTTCATTATTTATTTATTTGTTTGTTTGTTTGTTATCATCTCTTTATTCTTTTGATCAGTGATTCCCAACCTTTTTTGACCAGGGACCACTTGACCATGGACCATTCTCCAACATTAGTGCCCAAAGGGTAGCAAATCAGTTTTTGGTCAACTTTAGATTCAGTTTGGTTATTTGGAGTGCTGATTCAGAAAATTGCATTGGATAGACCACATCAGCTCTAGTTGCTGATACAGAACAATGCCATCCAGGAGTCGCCATCTGCTTTCCCACAGAAAACCATATTTAATAATCTAGAGCTTATATGCAATTTTCTGAATCAGCACCCCAAATAACCCCAGGAACAGGCCTAGAAATGAAGACACCAAGGCTTCCAGGTGTCACATGGAACGACTCCGCTTAGGGGGAGGGAGGAGGAGGAGAAACAGCAGTCAGGAGGCTTGTTGTTGCACCTTTTGTGGGTAGTCAGCTCTGTTGCCTTGGGATCGTAAGAGGGTTTCGCGAGACCAGTCACTCGTGGCAATGATGTAGTAACGGTACAGTTGTGGACCATATTTTAGTTCTTGGAGAGCACTGGTGGTCCATGGACCATAGGTTGGGAACTACTGTTTTAGATTGTACGAGTTTATTCTGGATTACTCTTTTCCTTGAGACTATTTCAGTCAGATAGAAGAGAGAGCAACATTGTCCATTGGGAGCTTGCTTTTGAAAACAATGCTAAAGGATTCCTGGCTAGAAAAGAAAACCAGTGTTTGGGGGCTATAACATATGTGGTTACTTTATGAGGACTGATGCTCCTTTGGAAATAATCTTGTCCTTGCGAGAGCCTCCTTGATCCCTATCTGTTCTCCCTTTGTGTTTGTAAATAAAACCTTTCTTATGTAAGGTAGTGTACGTCTCCAATCCTCTTTCATCATATGTCTCCAAGTTGTTTCCAATTTATGGCAACCCTAAGGCAAAACCATCACAAGGTCTTCATGGCAAGATTTGTTCAGAGGGCCTTTTCTCTTGCCTTCCCCTGAGGCTGATAGTGTGTTGTATGCTGCAAGATATTAACGTAGATATGTCTCTGTAAACTATTTCCAGTCCAGTCCAGTCCAGTCCATTCCAGCTTCTAGAAATCTAGTCCTAAATATGTATTGGAATATGTATTATAAAACTTTTTCTTGTAAAATCCTTTATGCTTATTAAATTCAAAATAACGGGAATAGAAGATAACATCTATGGCTGGATCTACACTGCCCTATATTCCACGATCCATTCCCAGATTATCTGCTTTGAACTTCCAAATAATCTGGGATAAGCAGATAATCTGGGTACAAATCCTGGGATATAGGGCAGTGCAGAGCCAGCCTATATCATTGTGTTTCTGACTAGCATAGGACAGAATTGAAAAATGGCCTTACCCAAGGTGTATCTTGTATGTGTGTGTTTACAAGCTAAAAAAAAAAAAAACAGCAGAAGTTTGGTCTACATGTCTGTGATGTCTGTGTTTTTGTAGGAAATGACAAGTGTAACCTAAAATGGATCTATACTGTCCTATAATTCAGTTTTAGAATGTGGATTACCTGCATTGAACTGGATATCAGTTGACACTGCTCTATAATTCAGATCAATACAGTTATTCCATATTCTGAAACTGGATTATAGGGCAGTGTAGATCTAGATTTACAGGGGTGGGGACAGACTCTTCTCCAGGTGCTCTTGGAGATAAAACTAAAAGTATTACACCAGAGGATACAGTGCTGCATACTGGATATGAACACTCTTCCTAAACATTCCCAGAATAAAATATTACTACTCTGGCTGGATCTACACTGCCATATAAAATTCAGATTATCTGCTTTGAACTGGATTATATGAGTCTACACTGCTATATAATCCAGTTCAAAGCAGATAATGTGGATTATCCAATTTGATAATCTAGATTGTGTGACAGTGTAGACCCAGCCTCTATTGCTTTAGGAAGGAAATTATTCTTTCCTACCGAAATTTTTGCTGGAGAACCTTGGGATCTCCAGATGTAGTGGGACTCCAGTTCCTGTCAGCCCCATGCATCCTATTGAGTGACAGAGGACCATGGAGTAACAGTTCAGCAGCATCTGGTGGGATAAAGCCCTATCCCTTGGGTTGTTGTGCATTTTCTGGGCTGTATGGCCATGTTCCAGAAGCATTCTCTCCTGACGTTTCGCCTACATCTATGGCAGGCATCCTCAGAGGCCCAGTGGGTTAAACCCTTGTGCCAGCAGGACTGATGACTTGAAGGGTTGGTTGTTGACCTGTAGGTTGCCGGTTCGAATCCAACCTGGGAAAAGCATGGATGAGCTCCCTCTATCAGCTCCAGCTCCATTACAACTGTACCTTCAGTTTGCTTCTGACACAATAAATAAATCATTTGGACACTGGGAGTCAAGGCTCTTCTGGACTCTTGGACCAGTTCTTAAACATGCTTCTGCAATGAGCTTCGTGTATTCCAAGTAAACTGGAACGTACTTAGTCCTAATCTTTTTTTAATACTGGTTTTAAACCACTTCATTGGATGTGTTGTAATAGCAGATTCCCAGATTAGTTTAGTGTTTACACCTTATTTTTTTGTTATTTAATATTTAATGCTTATTTTACTTAAGTGATATTACTGTTCTTATGTAGCACAAATCCTATGTAAAATCATACTACATATTTTTGACATGAATATTGAAATCTGAAATATTTACAGGGCCCTTTGTTGGTGGGTCCAGAGGCAGAGAGAGAGAGAGACTCTTTTAAAGAAGGTCCCTCCCAGACAGGCCCTATATCCCAGGATCTTATCCCAGGTTTTCTGTTTATCACAGATTATCTGGCAGTGTGAACTTCTATAACCCAGTTTAAAGCAGAGAACCTGGGACGAGATCCTGGGATATAGGGCCTGTCTGGAAGGGCCCAACAAATGAAGGAGTAGGAAGGGACCTCATGGGCCATCTAGCTCATTGCAGTAAAAGCATCCCCTCAATGCAATGGAAGCATCATGTAGCTGTCCAGAGGCAGTTGTGTAGGAATGGCATTGTACTTACTGGCATGGCTGGCCCAAATCATTTCCTCTCCCATTTCCACCCATTGAACTCATCCAGAATGGAAACTGACTCCTATTTCATACCTAATGGAGGGACCACACATCAGCTGTGTCAGAGGCCAGTAAGATATGTTGTCGAAAGCTTTCATGGCCAGAATCACAGGGTTCTTGTGAGTTTTCCGGGCTGTATGGCCATTTCCCAGAAGCATTCCCTCTTGATGTTTTGCCCACATCCATGGCAGGCATCCCCAGAGGTTGTGAGGTCTGTTTCCCCAAACAGGAAGCAGCCAGGCTTTGAAGCTGCAAGGCCATTCAGTGCTAATCAAAGTGGCCAATTGCCACATTCACACTTGCCTCCAACAAAGAAGAGTTATTTCTCCCACCCTGGACATTATTCCACAGGGATATAAACCCCAATTGCATAGTTTCCAACAGACCTCACAACCTCTGGGGATGCCTGCCATGGATGTGGGTGAAACGTTAGGAGAGAATGCTGCTGGAACATGGCCATACAGCCCGAAAAACCCACAACAACCTGGACATAAGATAGTTTGCGCATGTAAAGCAAGTTGTTCTAGGGTTCCCAGCTCTGTTCTCCATCACTACACCATTACCTCCTGCCCATTGATACTTTATCATGTAGAGCAGGCCTGTGGCCCTCCAGGCATTTTGGGCTTCAGCTCCCAGAATTCCTGACCATTGGACGTGCAGAGCAGGGCTTCTGGGAGTTGGAGTCCCAAATACCTGGAGAGCCACAGGTTGTGCAGTCCTGATCTAGAGCATGTCTCACTCGGGCTAATGCTAGGGCTGGCCATGACTAGCAATGCTCGTCTCTGTGCCTCACTTGCTACCTCTTCAACCTGCATTTCTATAAATATGCATCTTTTACCAATGACTTGCCTCCTGTCCTCTGTAATTTAACAGAAAACTGCTGTCCTTAAAGGTTTTCCTTGAACCTTGTGCCATTTGAAAAATCATTGGGAGCTGGCACTGAAGACACGTTTGCATAAATTAAAGTTTACTCCTGCTGTGTGAAAGGTAAACGGCAGACATCGGTACAAATATCTTTAGAAAGGAAGTGGACATGAAGTGGGAAATGGTCAATTGAAGCCTGCTCTCATTTATTTCTAAAGAGATAAGTCTGCCTCCAAAGGCATTTAAAAAGAAATTAAGCATAACTGTCAGCAGCATGTGCGTTTTAAAAGGAGATTCCTTTGTGAGCAATGCTTTTCCTTTGAATGGAGATGTTTATAGATGTTAAAAGTATTTTCTTTTAATGGCATTCTTAATGTATCCCTTTTTGAACATTTCTCAACTGTCCTTCATATATATATATAGGGACTGATCTTCCTCATGGATTATCCTTTTTGAAGGGTTTTTCATTATCTTCTTTCACGAGGACATTGCTTTAAGTATTATAGCGTACTGCGTGGCTTTACCATCTAATCCAAGTGTATGTCCCATTGTCTTCATGGGAGAAGTAACTCTGTATTTAAGTTTCCTTGTAAAATGGATGTAGTGTATGTGTGTGTGTGTGTGTGTGTGTGTGTGTGTGTGTATGTTTTTACATTAAAGTATGCCATCCCCCGCCCCCCAGAAAAAAGACTTAAATGTTTTATGATTTGTTTTATTGTTATGTTTTTATATTGTCGGATGCCTGGGTTTGGCCCCATGTAAGCCGCCCCGAGTCCCTTCGGGGAGATGGGGCGGGGTATAAAAATAAATTATTATTATTATTATTATTATTATTATTATTATTATTATTATTATTATTATGTTAATCAGAAAGAGGAGAAGTGTTCGGTGAAGATAACAGTATTAAAAGAGAGCTGGTATGCAGTTTCTCGGAGGTGTCTACTGACAACGCCGGCTCTTTGGCTTAGAAATGGAGATGAGCACCAATCCCCAGAGTCGGACACAACTAGACTTAATGTCAGGGGAAAACCTTTACCTTTACCTATGCAGTTTCTGTATAGTTTACGGAGGAATAATGTTGTTTTCGTACTCCGAACTATAGCATTAATCTCTTTATATACATAAATGGTGGTAGAGGAAGGGAAAGTGAAGAGGCGCTAATTCTTTGTACAATTGTCTCTTTGTAGCAATGTTGGACTGCTCCAGAATAAATCTTTATGACACTCATGTATTAGATTTTTCTGTTCCTTTAAATGTCATGATAAGGATAAGTGCATGCGAAGCTTCCAGCCACATAGTTTTATGTTTCAGTTCAGAACCCTTCCCCCAGCCTTATAATGACCCTGGAAAGATTGCAGTCTTGCCATCTGTTTAGATAAACATTTCACACACAAGTTCAAGTTTGTGTATTATCTTCAATCTATGCATTTGGAAATGGCACTAGCTCATGCAATGTGACCCAAATGTCTAGGGTTCATTGGCCTGAAAAATCATGATAAGGGAAGCTGGAACTTTCAGGCCATGGGTTGAGTTCCCTTCTTTGTAGTTGCTTTGGGGGAGCCCCCAGTGGTGCAATGGGTTAAACCCTTCTGCCGGCAGGACTGTTGACACAAGAGCACAAGAGTCATACCAGGTGGGAAAGGTCGGTGATTCGACTACATGTCACTTTTCCTTTTCCCCCCACCTGGTATGTCTCTTATGCTCTGATCTATTTGAGAAATGAAAAAAAAATCCTGTGAAGCAGTTTGAGACCAGCTTCTGTGCTCTATCTAGTCATTATCCTGGCCTCAAACCAATTCTAGACCTGTCAGTATTATCACCCCAGAATGAAACGGATTCCTTTTAATCCACTCCAAACTGGATTATAGTGTCTGTATAGAATAGCTGGAGCAGAAGAAAACAGGTACTGCTTGTAATTAGTTGGCAGGGCTAAACCAAGACCTTGTTTGCTGCCTGAATTAGAGCAGCAATTGGCAAACCCACCCACCTATCCAAACCAAACTGAGTAATACCCAATGCCAATACCATTATTTCAGTACACGTGGCTGAGAATCCTGTAAACATCTTGCTCAATGCCTGGAGGTAAATACGTAACGTGATAAATAAGTATCATTTGTTCTATTTTCAGAACAGAAGCCAACATTTGTCACATGAAACCTAAGACTTCACTAATGGTGGAACAGGCTATGATTATTTGAGATCTTTTCTCACTAGAACAGTGGTTCTCAACCTGTGGGTCCCCAGGTGTTTTGGCCTACAGCTCCCAGAAATCCCAGCCAGTTTACCAACTGTTAGGATTTCTGAGAGTTGAAGGCCAAGACATCTGGGGACCCACAGGTTGAGAATCACTGCACTAGAATATCCAATACCTCACAACCTCTGAGGATGCCTGCCATAGATGTGGGCGAAACGTCAGGAGAGAATACTTCTGGAACATGGCCATACAGCCCGGAAAACATACAACAACCCTGTCATCATTCCACCCATATGCAAAACGTAAAAGGAAGTGCACTGTCCCACAACTGGAGAGTATCTCCCCAACACTCCCCTTAATTCTGTGTGCTTTCTGGATCATTGCTAAGAGGACTAAATGCCTTTTGGTGTATTCTGACTCTGCTGCTCCGGGTGATGGGTTGCACACTTGAAGAAATAAGGATGTTCCACCAGCAAAGCGTATCAATAGAGAAATTGTGATAACCCAATCAAACTGGATAGTCGGCTCGGCATCACCAGAACGATTTAGGGATGTTTGTCTGCTTGTGACTGAGTATGATTAGTGAGCTGATTTTAAGAAAACAAAAATATCCCTTCCTGGAGCAAAATGACAGCCTTGTTTGGCATTACATTCATGAGCTGGTGGATTAAGAGTTTGCTAAAAGTGGGCATTGGAACACTGAGTACAGACGAAGAGAAAAAGGCACTGTGTGTTGAAAGGAACAGATTTGCATCCTTGATAGCAGTAGGTGTAGCTTGATTGCCATTTCGTAAATGGCAGTGCTGTAAATATATCTAAAGTAGTAGGTGGGAGACTGAAGATGTGTAGGAGTAAATAACATTCCTTTCTAATTATTTTCTGTCATTGAATAGTTCCCTTTCCCTATCTTGTAGCACAGATAAGTGTGTGCGACAGAGAGAATGGGAACTATACAAGGCACGCCACAATGGTAATACAGCATACTTATTCAGCAGTTATTTATTCATTTACCTTATTTATATCCCGCCTTTCTCTACACCAAGGAGGACTCAAGGCGGCTTACAAACAGCACTTGTACAGTGCCTTGAGCATAAAAACAAAAGCTTGAGATAAAATTAGGTTAAAATTGATACATACATAAAAGCATAGTTAAAATACATTCCAATGATAAGACATGTCATCCAAAAACAAGGTCTAAGTAAGTTCCTTGGGATAGGAGGTCAGAATCTTTGGCCCTACCCATAGGCTGGATGCAGAATTTTCTGTATGGAAAATAATATTTCAAAGCAGAAATATTAATTCATACCCAGAAAATGCTTTTTTTCCATGCAGAAAATGATACAATTATAGGTTTACTTTGTTTAAAATTTGCATAGGATTAATTTGCAAAGAAAACAGAAATTTCTGCATAGGAATTAAAATTTCTGCACAGAAATCCTATTTTCCATGCAGAAAACGCTATAATTGGGAGTTTATACTATAAAAAAAATTATGTTGTTGATTTGCATAGAAATCCACATTTTCTGCAAAGAAAACAACATTTTATGTGCAGGGATTAATGTTTATAATACATTAGAGTCTTACTTATCCAACATAAACGGGCTGGCAGAACGTTGGATAAGCTAATATGTTGGATAATAAGGAGAGATTAAGGAGAAGCCTATTAAACATCACATTAGGCTATGATTTTACAAATTAAGCACCAAAACATCATGTTATACAACAAATTTGACAGAAAAAGTAGTTCAATATGCCGTAATGCTACGTAGTAATTACTGTATTTACGAATTTAGCACCAAAATATCACGATGTATTGAAAACATTGGCTACAAAAATGTGTTGGATAATCCAGAACGTTGGATAAGCGAATGTTGGATAAGTGAGACTTTTCTGTAATAATATAATTTTATTTCTAACCCACGCCTCTCTCTCCAAAGGGACTCAGGGAAACTTCCAAATATAACACAAAACTATGGCAAACATTCAATGTCGTAAAATATTTCTTCTTTGAAATATTATTTTCCATACAGAAAGTGCTGGTTGTTTTCAAAGAACAACCATGGGTGAATTTTGCATGGAATAAGTCTTGAATTGCTAAAAGTCTTTATATACTATATGGTTTTTGAAGACTTTCTTACAGTGGTAAGAAGATTGCTGAAATTACTTTTAGCCTCCTTCAAGAAGAAACTTAATGAAGAATTATATCCCTAAATAGCCTACAAGTTCAGTTAGGCAATCGAGACAATTGAGAAAAGATATATAATGATGGAGGTAGTGAGGCATGTTGGCGACATATAATTACACATGTTTAAAACTTGACTGACATGTAGAATTGATGGATTATATAGCCTAAGACCTCACAGAAGATGGATTGTGTGGCTTGAAACTCTCAAATATTTATGTTATTTACAGCCCAGTATTTCACTTTAAAACCTGGGTCAAATATCTTGATTCTTTTAAACAGCATAGTTTTCATTAAATACATGTTATTTTAAAATAAATAATATATAGCTGAGATGATGATGTGGCAAATCACCAACTTTTTTATTATTTTGGGGATAATGGGAGAAATATTGCCAGTGGAGTAGATATCATCTGATAACATATTGCCGTGCTTTAGAGTTGGCTGTCATGTGAGCAAATCATTCGGGAAGACATAAACATGAGTTGCTCTCTAGGTCAGCACTATCTCATGAAGAAAACATTATGTGGGATGAGAGCCGGAGAAAATATTAATTAAGATGTCAGTTTAGTAATCGGGTCATTTTAGTTATTCTTCTTTTTTGGAATATATAAATAGTTATGAATCATATTAATGCTCAGATTATTTTAACAGATTAGAATTAGGACTAAGGGTGCATTATACAAGATTTTGCAATATGCTGAGAAAATATGTAAAGTATAGGTGAAATGGAGCTGGTGGTGATCATGGTAACAATGCGGGTGGTAAAAGGCATGCTTTCGGATATGCTTTTAAAAGACAAATGTCATAAAGCTAAAGAAATGGCCATTTTGAAGTTCTTTGCACTTTCCTGTTGCTGTCTGATGCCAACAACATCTGTTCATTATAGCAGATCAGTATCAATTGCTTTGAGGAAGCCTCCGTTTTAATCAGTTTGGGCAACTGAATTGATGACCGAGATCCCTTCGTCGTACCAATAGCAGAATGGATGCTGCTATCTCTGCAGTTTCCCTTCTATCAGTTCTCCTTCAATGATGAATGATCTTCCTAGACCAATCTATATATATAAAAGAGTGATGGCATCACGGCAATTCACAAAACAACAAAAGTACAGGCCCCCCAACCTCAAAATTTGACAACACAACCCATCATCCACGCCTCAAGGTTGATACAACAAAAAGAAAAGAAAAAGAAAGTCCTAATTAGAGGGAGAGCAATAATTTTTTTATCCAATTGCTGCCAGTTTAGAGGGCTAATCTCTGCCCACTTGGTTGCCTAGCAACCAGCCAAGGGACAGCCAGGTTTCAGTTAGGGGACAGGCAGGTTTAGGCCTCACTTAGACTTCTTCCACAGATTATCTAATTTGCACTGGATTATATGGCAGTGTAGACTCAAGGCCCTTCCACACAGCTATATAACCCATTTATAATCTTACATTATCTGCTTTGCACTGGATTATCTTGACTCCGCACTACCATATAATCCACTTCAGTGTGCATTTTATCCAGCTGTGAAGAAGGGGCCTCAGATAAACCAGTTCTAAGCAGATAATTTAAGATTAGAAATATACAGTAGAGTCTCACTTATCCAACGCAAACAGGCCGGCAGGATAAGTGAATATGTTGGATAATAAGAAGGGATTCAGGAAAAGCCAATTAAACATCAAATTAGGTAATCGTTATACAAATTAAGCACCAAAACATCATATTATACAACAAATTTGACAGAAAAAGTAGTTCCATGCGCAGTAATGCTATGTAGTATTTACAGTAGAGTCTCGCTTATCCAACGTTCTGGATTATCCAACGCATTTTTGTAGTCAATGCTTTCAATATATCGTGATATTTTGGTGCTAAATTCATAAATCCAGTAATTTCTACATAGAATTACTGTGTATTGAACTACTTTTTCTTCCAAATTTGTTGTCTAACATAATGTTTTGGTCCTTAATTTGTGAAATCATAACTTAATTTGATGTTTAATAGGCTTATCCTTAATCCCTCCTTATTATCCAACATATTCGCTTATCCAACATTCTGCCGGCCCGTTTATGTTGGATAAGTGAGACTCTACTGTACTGTATTTACAAATTTACCACTAAAATATCACAATGAATTTAAAACACTGACTACAAAAACATTGATTATGAAAAGGCAGACTGCGTTGGATAATCCAGAACATTGTATAAGCGAATGTTGGATAAGTGAGATTCTTCTTTAATATGAAATAATTACTGGGATAGAATAATGCAGAACAATATAATCTCTAAAACCAGGACAGTAAATAAACAGGGGAATTCCACACAGGAAACAATCGGGGCCAGCTAACACCTCCCAACAAAGTATTCCCATCATCAAAGTCTGGCAAATCCTGTTTTCTCAGGGCCACAGACAGTAGAAGCGCATAAAATATCGCAAACAACACCACTCTGAAAACAAGGGAATTCCAGACAGGAAACAATCAGGGCCAGCTAACACCTCCCAACAAAAAATTCACTCAGGGAGGAAACAGCCAGGCTTTAAAGCTGCAAGGCCATTACATCCTAATCATTTTTCCTAATTGCAGCATTCATACTTGCCTCCAACAAACAAAAAAAACCAATCAGAAATATTGTATATTCACAACCTTTAGGAAATAATATCCCCTGATGGCGCAGCGTGTTAAAGCGCTGAGCTGCTGAACTTCTGGACCGAAAGGCCACAGGTTTGAATTGGGGGAGCGGAGAGAGCCCCCACTGTTAGCCCCAGCTTCTGCCAACCCAGAAGTTCAAAAACATGCAAATGTGAGTGCATCAATAGGTACTGCTCCGGCAGGAAGGTAACACCGCTCCATGTAGTCATCCCACATGACCTTGGAGGAGTCTATGGACAACGCCAGCTCTTCGGCTTAGAAATGGAGATGAGCACCAACCTCCAGAGTCAGACACGACTGGACTTAATGTCTGGGGAAAGCCTTTATCCTTGACCTTAACTACCACCAATTCCTCAATACTTTATCTCCCAGACCACCAGACTTCGCCACAGCAACGCGTGGCCGGGCACAGCTAGTCACATAATATAAGTCATGCAATTTCCAAGGTCTGGCTGGTATGGGGTAAAAATGTACTTTCCTGCCTTTGCCTATGTGCCATATTTGTTTTCTTGGCCTATGTAGCCAATGGTGAGAATGATCAAATCCTTCTCTCTGGTCTAGAAATTCTATGAAACCCAAGTGTTGCATAATCAGACCAGTTGTCAGCAATATACAAGGGCAATCCAGAAAGTACATTACATTTTGGAATTAAAAATAAACAAAGTATAGGAGAAAACATTTACCATATGCAGTTGAAAGCCACACCCAAATACCACTCCTCAACATAGTCACCATTCAAATCTAGGCACTTACCATAGTTATGAATGAGCTTTGCAAATCCTTCCCCACTAAATTCTGCCACTTGCTTCCTCAACTAGCTGGTCACCCCTTCCCGCAGCTGTGCAGCATCGCCAAAACGCTGCATTGCCAGCCACGCCCCCCATTTTTGAAAACAAGTGGTTGAGGGCACAAGCGGCAGAATTTAGTGGGGAAGGAATTGCAAAGCTCATTAATCGCTATGGTAAGTGCCTAGATTTGAATTGCAACTACGTGAGATGTGGTGTGGCTTTCAACTACATATGGTAAATGTTTTCTCCTATACTTCATTCATTTTTAATTCCAAAATGTAATATACTTTCTGGATAACCCTCATAGTACAACTCTTGTATCTGTGGGGAATACATTCCAAGAATCCCCATGGATACCTGAATCCATGAGTAATAGCGAACCTTATATTTTGACTATATGTGGGTATATCATCAAATTACACTGGAGGACCTAGAGAGGCCCACAGACCCTTCCAGGGAGGAATATGATTTTTAGAGAGTGGGTAACTGTGGATATTGAATCCATGGTTAAGGGTATCCTACTGTATTGCAATAATTTGTTGATTCTTTCTGTTCCCTGGTTCAAGTGCTGTTTGCATTTGATGCTGCTCTCCACTAGTGTCAGGAAAATGGACCAGTTGCTGACACTGTTGAAAGCAAATATATTCCTGGAACCCCGCAAAGAGCTAGGCAACTTGTGGACCCTCAGATGATGAGCTGTGATTTCCTAGCATAGACAAGGCTTCAGGATGATGAGTGTGCTAGTGCAGAAAGATTTTGAGGGCCACCAGTCATCGTTATTTGCAGTAGAAAATTTCCTTCCTGTTGCTTCTTAACTCAAAAACAATATCCTCCTGCAGCAGAAAGTTCATTTTCTGGAAACCTTGGAGAGATCCTTCCAATCATTGTCAAGATAGATGATTGACCATTGGTCAGGCCCATCTCATTGAACAGCTTCTTGTGGTTCTATTTTTTTCTGAACCAAAAAAGTTCAGGTTTTACAGTTCATTAATGTTTTGCTCCTCACACATGCATATCCAAGCTAGATGGAAACTGCACCTCTTCTATTCCACTTCTCTCCCTTTCACACTCTATGCATTTAAAATGTTTCTCACTTCCATCAAGATGTTATATTTGGTGGTGAGTGGCATCATAGTGTCGTGGTTTGATTTCTGGGACGCATCGTTCAAATCCAATTGGCCATGGCAACCCACTAGGTGACCTTGAGCAAATGATACACATCTAGCCTTAGAGCAGTGGTTTTCAACTTGTGGGTCCCCAGATGTTTTGGCCTTCAACTCTCAGAAATCCTAACAGCTGGTAAACTGGCTGGGATTTCTGGGCGTTGTAGGCCAAAACACCTGGGGACCCACAGGTTGAGAACCACTGCCTTAGAGGAAGGCAATGACACCCCCTCCTCCAAATCAGTCTTGCTTAGAAACCTTAGGAGAGTTGCCATACATTGAAGTCAACAAAAGAAGTGCCTTGTAAGGCAAGCTGTTTTAACAGTCATTGTTGAGTATGTGCAGACATTGGCAAATGTGGTGGAAATACACACTTCATAACATATTATTATGAGTTGAGACTTTACCTGTGCCCAGCTCAGAATCTACAAAGGTTGGAAAGTAACAAATTAGGTCTGTTTTATTTCTGTTCTGTAAAGAATCCCAAAACATCCTTTTGGTGTAGAGATACTGGGAGCCACCATCAACTACCACATATTTCAAGTCACGCGAAGTAAATGTTGCATGCAATTGCTCCATAACTCAGATCTATTCCTTATAATTATTGTTGCTACTGTCACTACTAGTAAAGATTTAATGTTAGTATTATTAGTTGAATTTGTATCATTTCTTTTATTTACTAAGCTCCATTATGGATGCACTGATCAGGTAGGGAAAGCAACTATCTGGATGGTTCTTTGAATTAGTCTAGTTCTACTGAATCCTGTTTTCAGGAACGATAACCTAGAATGGTATGTTCACTTGCTCCAAAATGAGATTTGATGTATACAAAGAATTAAAATGACCAGAAAACATGTAACCATTAGTTAGGCTTTGCAAATGACTATCTTTTTTTGCTCTGAAAGTTATATCTAGAGACTGGGGTTAGTTAAATGGCTTTAGAAAGAGCAGGAAAATTACTTATGAGGCAAATTTATCTGTAGATACAGTGTGAAGAGAGAAAGGCCCACTGTTGATCAGATAAACACTTGCTCCTATTTTCTCCTTCAGTTGGGTATGTGCTTTCTGGTATAGCAAATAAGCTGGGAAGAAAATATTTCCGGGAGTGCCCAAGTCTATCTAAAGTCAACTCTCTTTGGACAACAAAAACTTCTGTCCCCTGGAAGAAAATTGGCCACTTGCAAAAGTATATATTTTGGTTCTCCTGTAACTGAATAGCAGTTCTCTAGACAGTTTCTCGCATAGCAATCCATTTGTGGACCTTTGCTAAGAGGGATGTCTTTATAGAGATGCATTGCATCAAAGTAGTGCCATTAAATTTCTGTAATGTAGAAAGAGAGAGCAGGAGGAAGTCTTGGCTGGGACAACATGACCATAAGATCGCCCAGAGCTGTGCTCATGGAATGTGACAGATAGGACATCGCCTCATGGGAGGGCTAGCAGGGCTGTTTCATTCATGTGCTATTATGACTGAAGAATGTATTGTTTTCAATAGCCCTGGGAATTAACTCGCCAGTGTGTTTTGTGGTATACATCAATGGGGATTAATTTGGAACCAAGAGTAGCCATTGTTTAGAAGGACAGTGGAAAGGCCAGACATAGAAGCAGACTGCTAATCCTCAAATAGATCCCTGCAAAACTATACAATGGTGTTTACTTTGGCCAAGGTTCTCGTCTCTAGTCTTGTACAGGATCCAAGAGACTGGAAAACACTCTTCCTCAATTCTGTGCCTTTTATGCTGGAGCCAGGTATATATAGGACACTAGACAGCCGTGTTCAGTGGCAGGAATGAAATCTCCTTAGAAAAGAGAAGAGGTGGCAAAATGAATAAAATCCATGAAGAGTGGCATGCTAGATTGGGTCCTGTTATGTGACAGAGGATGGTGACCCTACATTCATTTGAATGTTAATTTACATCCCCATTTTAGTGGTCTGTTGCATTTAAGGATGCTTCAACTGTGATGCCTTTAAAAGGAAGCATCCTCTAACCTGATGTATTGATTGAGGGATCAATGTTGATGGAAGGTTCTAAAAACTCCCTTCAGAAGAAATGAGGGAAATGTCATGTACACCAGATGCCATTAAATAGCAATTTTTTTGTGTGCTTTTTGGCTTCCTTTTTATTTTAGAAAATGTTCAGGCTGTGGATAGTTGAATTTGTAGAACCAGAATCCACGGATGATAAAGAGAGCTGGCTGGATAATAAAGTTATTTCTTCGGCTAGTTTTACTCAGTGCTAAATGATATGGTCCTGATTATATCATTCTAAAAAGGATCTGCAGTAGAAATAAGGCTTGAAGTGCAAATGATTCATTAGCCCCAAAATAAGTGGTCTGTTTTATGTAGGAAATCCAAACTTGATTATCATACCAAGAGCTCAATATTACACAAACAGCTTTGTACATAAAGAGCGTTCTGTAACTGAGAAGCACTACTCCTTTAACTGCACTGTGGAAAAAAATTGACAAAGTCGTAGTAAAAACTCTTTGAAAAGAGTTCCATATGGCACCGTTTTTAGCAGCGCCAGATTAAATGGCATCTGTGTGACGGAGAGCCATAAAAAGGAAAGGCCTAAAATATATTTGTAAACCTTTGTAGCCTCTTTAGGGCTCTGTTTTTTTTTGCCAGCTTCTTTCTATCCACTTTGTTTTTAGGCACTTATCCCGGGTTTCTAGTTTAAGGCTATTAAATTAGAAACATTATTCTGCTTTTATTTCAACACTTACATAAGTATATTGTGCAGGGCTTGTGTATTGCCATGAAAGGTTGTTCAGAAATATTTAGAGGTTTGTAGATTATATACATTGAAATGCATGGAAATTAATGCTAGCCGCAAGGACTGTCTGTTATACAAACATGCATCTATCTAACTGTGGGAGTAGAATTCCGAGACATAGCTGTGTTACCTTGGAATATCAGTATGCAAAGGGATCCTTAGAGAGTAATGGAGATAATGAAATCTCTCTGCATCTGAGGAAGTAGACTTAGTCCACGAAAGCTTACACTTCCCACTTCATTCTTTCAGCTAATCTCTAAGGATACTACAAGAGCTCTTTGCATACTGATATGTCTAACAGTGTTAATGTTGTTGATTATGATAATTATTGATGATGCTTCCTGATTCTTAAATTCTCCAAAATTCCAATTAACATTACCTGGTAAATTGTGAAACTTATGTTCATCATCATATTAGAAATAAGGAAAACAGTAGTGCTCTGGAAGCCACCCAAAACGTCTGAATGGATTGCTGTGAGTTTTCCAGGCTTTATGGCCATGTTTCAGAATCATTCTCTCTTGACGTTTCGCTCACATCTATGGCAGACATTCCCAGAGGTTGTGAGGTCTGTTGGACTAGGCAAGTGAGGTTTATATATCTGTGGAATGAACAATCAGGGCCAACACCTCTCAACAAAGGATTCCCCCAGGCAGGAAGCAGCCAGGCTTTGAAGCTGTAAGGCCATTCAGTGTTAATCAAGGTGGCCAATTGCAACATTCACCAGACAAGAGCTCTTTCTCCCACCCTGGACATTCCTCAGATACATAAACCTCACTTGCCTAGTTTCCAACAGACCTCCCTCTGAGAATGCCTGCCATAGATGTGGGCGAAACGTCATGAGAGTATGCTTCTGGAACATGGCTAGACAGCCCGGAAAGCTGACAGCAACCCAGTGAATCCGGCCATGAAAGCCTTCGATAACGCATCTGAATGGAATTACTATAACTAGAAGTGTAACAGAACAACTACAAAATGATGCAGCCAGTAGCAGTAATTAGCTCAGGGGCTGTTTTGCTTGTTTTGCTCACTGCAAATATACTTCTAAAATAATCGCATTAATGGATCATAACACTAAAACCCACTTTAAAACATTTTCAAATGGAATTCCTGCTCTGTGATCTATCTTATTAAACATCCCAGCAATTATACATAGGCTGAACATCTTTGGGCTGAAAATGTTTGTCTATAGGAGAACATCTAAGAGCAAGAAATACTAAGAACAAGAATTGCATACTCAAATGCATTGGGAGCAAAAGCAGTCTTGTAATGCTCTCTCTTTTTGGGTTGTAGTTAAATGTTTTAGCCAGAAGGGCAGGTACTTGCTGAGAAGTAAGTGCACTGGATCTTGAGGACTGAAACTAGCCCACATGATCTGTGCAGCCCTAAGTCAAAAGGGCTTGGCAGACAACTCAATCCCTGTCCAGAAAAGGACAGAGCATAGGCACAGCCTGGAATGCAGTAAAGGTCAAAGCTGAGACCTACCAGTTAGCACGTAAGTGCAAAGCGGAGACTCACACAGCCAATGTCAAAACAGTCTGCAACCCCCTAAACGTTGGGTTAAAACAGTAACAAGACAAGGATGCTCCAGGAAAAGGTAGCGTGTGGTCCAAGGTCATTCATGGCAGAAAAGTCGGTAGGAATCCAGTGTCCAGAGGAGGACGACTAAAATGATCAAGGGTCTGGAGAACAAACCCTATGAGGAGCGGCTTAAAGAGCTGGGTATGTTTAGCGTGCAGAAGAGAAGGCTGAGAGGAGACATGATAGCCATGTACAAATATGTGAGGGGAAGTCATAGGGAGGAGGGAGCAAGGTTGTTTTCTGCTGCCCTGCAGACTAGGACGCGGAACAATGGCTTCAAACTACAGGAAAGGAGATTCCACCTGAACATTAGGAAGAACTTCCTCACTGTGAGAGCTGTTCGGCAGTGGAACTCTCTCCCTCGGACTGTGATGGAGGCTCCTTCTTTGGAGGCTTTTAAGCAGAGGCTAAATGGCCATCTGTTGGGGGTGCTTTGAATGCGATTTCCTGCTTCTTGGCAGGGGGTTGGATTGGATGGCCCATGAGGTCTCTTCCAACTCTACTATTCTATGATTCTATGATTCTATGAATCAGGACTGCGCCATTTGACTTCAAAACTAAACCAGTGGTTTTCAACCTTCCTAATGTCACAACCCCTTAATACAGTTTCTCATGTTGTGGTGACCCCAACCATGGAATTATTTTCGTTGCTACTTCATCACTGTCATTTTGTTACTGTTATGAATCGTAATGTAAATACCTGATACGCAGGATGTATTTTCATTCACTGGACCAAATTTGGCACAAATACCCAGTACGCCCAAATTTGAATACTCGTGAGGGTGTGGTTGGGAGGGGATTGATTTTGTCATTTGGGAGTTGTTGTTGTTGGGATTTATAGTTCACCTAGGATCAAAGAGCATTTTGAACCCAGTCCACAATGGATCTGCACCAAACCTGGCACACTACCTACATGGCCAGCATTGAATACTGGTGGGGTTGGGTGGGGTGGGGGCTGTTTTTGAATTCTGGGAATTGTAGTTCACCAACACTCAGAGAGCACTCTACCAAACTGGTGATGAAACCAGTAAACTTGCCACACATACCCAACATGCCAAACTTTGAATACTGGTGGGGTTTCAAGGGGACTGATGTCAGAGGTTGGGAGTTATAGTTCACCAACATCAACAGAGCAATGTGTACCCAACAGATGGATCTGGACCAAACTTGGCACAAATACCCAAGACAACCAACTTTGAATACTGATGAGGTTTTGGGAGAGGCTGACCCAAGATGATGGTAATTTTAGTTCTCTCTGTTACCTAACAATCAATCAAAACAGGAGGAGGGCTTTTGGTGGGAGGATTCACCGTCAGTCTCCAAAAAGGAAGAGGAGAGGCGGAGAGATGTTCAGCCTTCTCTGCCAAAGTGACTCCTAAGGCTATCAGAAATATGTGTTTTCTGATGGTCTTTGGTGACCCCTCTGACATCCCCTTTGCAACCCCCCCCCAGGGGTCTCGACCCCCAGGTTGAGAAACACTGCTGTAAACCAACATCAGAGGACTATCCATAGCACTGTGCTTGGACAGAACTGAAGCTTAAGTGCTGAGACCCCAACCAAGGCTGAGATATAAATCCTTTAAACGCAGTTCTGCTCTTCAGGAACAGGCCCCTCATTCCTGGAAAACGACTACTCTTGAGAAGACATTCCTTGTAGCTTCTTCTGATGGTCCCTTGTCCCTTTCCTTTCACTTAAAATGCCATCAGGTATATCTTATATAATTTGCAACAAAATGTCAGCATGCTCTGTACTGTCTTTTCAAGGTACAGGTTTAATACTGAGCACTTAGTAAAAAGGCTGTAAGAAGGGCTTGCACCAGCATAGCTGTTAAAACAGTATCCTCCAGTTAGGCAGTTTAGTGGCAGACAAGGTAAATATCCATTGTTGTAAATTGCACTTTAGAGATAGGCTTAGAAGAAAAGGGAGAGTTTTAACTTAGCTGTCACAGCACTCTTATGTTTCCATTTAGTAACCTTATGTTAATAGCATCTCCTTTAAGTATCTTTTCATATAGGCACAGGAGAGACAGTGTGATGTATTGTTAGCTCTGGCTTTGAGAAAAAGGAGATTCAGATTCCAAGTAGCTGAGAGAACTGAGCATATAATTCAGTAATAATTCCTTGAAAAAGAGTTACAGAAAGCCTTAGTTCTGTTACTGCATTTCAACCAAGTTTACTTCTGAGGTTTGTTGTGAAGGGAGATCAAAAGGATGGAGCAGAACCATTTTTCTTCGTGTACTCTGTGAATGCACACTAATGGAGAGGCTGCGCCTGCGCAGGTTCCAACGGAAACTCTTCCCAAGCTGAAGTTTAAATTTTGGCGGTAGCCACGCCCCTCCGTCCCCGGAGGGCATATAAGGCAGCCCTCGGCGGTTGCTCCCCAGTTCCTTTTTTTCCGCCGCAAGGTTCACTTCGGACTCTCATGTCTACGACTCGCTTCAAGCGCTGCACTCAGTGTGCCGCTAAAATTCCTGATTCCGACGGCCACGCCAAGTGCCTCTACTGCCTCGGGGAGGCACATGTCGTCGGTACCTGCCGTTTCTGCCTGGCCCTGACGGCTCAGGCTAGGAAAAATAGAGCCGCGAGGCTTAGACCAGCGCTCTACGAAAAATCGCTTGCTCCTGAACCCGTTCCGTCGACTTCGGGCACGAAGCCGTCGGTCGACCCGAGATCGATGTCGGCTCCAATGGCTAAAGCTCCCTCGGTCTCGTCCAGGGCGTCCAGAGCCTCCAGATCGGCTAAAGCCGCCAAACCGCCGTACACACTCACCACGGCCACGATGTCGACACGTTCCGGTCGAGTCGGCCCTTCCTCGACATCGAGCTCGGTGGCCTCCGTTTCCTCGGCCCGATCCCATCTCGGGGCCCCTCCATCGACCTCTGCGATGAAGATCGCCTTTAAAAGGGCGCATGAGGAAGCTCGTCGGACCCAATCCGACTCAGCAATGGTCCCGCCTACACCGGGAAAATCCATGAGGGTTCCATCAAAGCAACCGCTCGCAAAGAAGAGGGCTACCCAGCGTTCCTCCTCCTCTGCCTCCTCCAAGATGGACGTCCCCTCTTCGGCGACTTCGTCCAGAAAGTCCTCTCCAATCCCTCCCGCTCAGCGGCCTCGTCAACCTTCTCCTCAGCAACTTTCTGATGGCGAACTGCAGGACTCACCCCACCACTCTACCCAGACAGTGGTCAGGGTGCCATCTCCTCGACCTGCTGCCTCACATCGCCCGTCTCGACAACAGCTTTTTCCCCCGACCTCGACACCGGAGCGGGGTAGACAAACCGCCCGCCTGGCTCGAGCGGCCCAGGCCTCGGCCTCTAAGGAACCTCGGCCACAGATGGCTCCTGCTCTTGAGGCTTTGCCACCACCAGAGACTGTGTTGTCGTCTCCCCCTCAGTCCCCTCAAGGGGCTGAGGACGATGAGATTGATATCGATCGCCCTGATTCCGCTCTCTCGGCCTCGGTGGTATCTCTAGGCCTTGATCTCTCTCCTCCTCATGATGCCTATGAGGTGGACCCTCCTTCGCCTACCGACAACATTCGGGCCTTCTCCGAACAAATGGTTAGAATGGCTGATGCCCTGGGTCTAGAAATCAAACAAACCTCTAAGGCAGTGTCTGACCCGGTTTTCAAACGGGTCCAAGCCCAGGCCCCCCCGGCCACGCTATTGCCGTTTCTGCCTTACCTCCTGGATGTCATCCAATCATCGTGGAAGACTCCTTCCTCGATTCCTCCTACCTCGAAGAGGATTGAATCTTGGTATCGTACAGATGACGACACCTTAGAATGGCTTAAACACCATCCCGACCCAAATTCCATGGTTGTTAAAGCTTCTCAAACTTCCGGTCGTGAATCCACTACCCCTGCAGATAGAGAGGGCAAGAGATTTGACGCGGTCGGCCGAAAGCTCTACTCCGGGGCCCTTCTACTTTGTAGAATGGCGAACTATGGGGCCTGTATGGGGGCCTACCAGCAGATCCTTTGGGAGAAAGCTCAGCCCTTCTTCTCGAAGTTGTCCGACGAAGACCGGTCGGTTATGTCCACCCTCCAGCAAGAGGCCGACTCGTTAGCACATCATCAAATCCAGATGGCTAAGCATACGGGCGACACGGCCGGCAAGATGATCGCCCACGCCATTGCCATTCGTCGCCACGCCTGGCTGAGGTCGTCCGGTTTGTCTTCCTCCTCGAGGCAGGTCATCGAGGACCTCCCCTTCGACGCCATGGGCCTCTTTAATTCTGGCACCGACGACAAGCTCAAAACCAACCATGACTTTAAAGTTCTGGCCACTAAATGCGGCGATCAACCCCAAGCTCACCGCACCAAGTGGTTTCCTCAACGCTTTCGACGCTTCCCGCCTCCCTCTTACCGCCATCAATCCTTCAGGCGTCCCTCGGTATCGAACAACCAGAACCGCCAACAGCCCCGTCGGGCTGCTCAACCACAAAGACAGCGCGGCCGGGCCACCCCCACCGCTGGTCAACCTCTCCGACGTTCCTGACGCCATCTCTCTTTCCAAAGACTCTTTCTACGGTACCGATGCAGCTCTCATTCCTCCGCACCCCTCTCCTTCACCGAATCAACCTCATGGTCTCTTTCTAGACCGCCTGGCTCCCTTCTTTCACCGGTGGAAATCTATTACTTCAGATGCCTGGGTTCTCAAAATTGTCCAAGAAGGCTATGCCTTAGAGTTCGAGAAACTCCCGCCCACGGGTCAGTTCCTTCTCTCCAACCCTTCTCAAGAAATTCTCGCAGAGGTCGACGCCCTTCTCGCCAAAGGGGCTATTCGGCCTTCTCCATCGGTACAGGACCCTCAAAGCTTCTTCTCCAGATACTTCACGGTCCCGAAGAGGGGTGGGGGCCTCCGCCCCATTCTGGACTTACGTATGCTCAATGCCTTCATACGCCCAACCAAGTTCAGGATGGTGTCCATCGCCTCCATCCTCCCGATGCTTCAGCGCGGAGACTACTTCGTGTCTATAGACCTTCGAGACGCTTATTTCCACGTGGCGATTCGAGAAAACCACAGGCGCTTCCTCTCTTTCAAGGTTCTCGACCAGACCTACCAGTTCACCGTTTTACCCTTTGGCCTCGTTACGGCCCCAAGGGTCTTTACCAAAGTCGTCGCTGTCGTGGCTGCCCACCTCCGGCTCCAGGGGATCACAGTCTTCCCTTATCTAGACGACTGGCTTCTGGTCGAATCCGACCCTGCCCTTCTTCGACGTCACGTCGACTACACCCTCTCTCTTCTAGAATCCCTCGGTCTACAACTAAACCCCGAAAAATCTCACCTCACTCCGTCGAACAAAATCCGCTTCATCGGTGCCCTGTTCGACTCAATCTCTCGGACTGTCTCTCTCCCGCTCGACAGGTTCCTAGCCCTCCGCCAACAGATCATCTTTTGCGAGACCCACCGGAGGGTTCGGGCTCGATCCATCCAGGTACTGCTCGGTCACATGGCCTCCACAGTTCTCACGACCCCGTTTGCCAGACTCCATCTCCGGACTCTGCAGAGATGGTTTATAGACGTTTTCAAGCCATTTCGCCACCTCAACTCGAGGTTTCTCTCCGTTCCGCCCCACGTTCGTCGGTCGCTTCTCTGGTGGAAATCCCTCTCCAACGTCTGCAAGGGTCTTCCGTTCCACCCGATCCCTCCCTCGACCACCATAACCACAGACTCATCCAATTTCGGCTGGGGAGCCCACATGAGCGGTCTCACCGTTCAAGGCCTCTGGTCTCCTTCCGAGAAGGCCAATCACATAAACTTTCTAGAACTCCTTGCCATCTTCAAGGCTCTGAAAGCCTTCTCCCGCCTGATCTCCCAAAAATCTATCCTCATCCAATCAGACAACACAGTAGCAGTCTTCTACATCAACAAACAGGGCGGCACGGGTTCAAGGAAGCTAATGCTTCTCTCCTCTCAGCTGTGGCACTGGTGCATAGCCCGCAACATCCAAGTCGCGGCAATTCACCTTCCCGGGATCCAGAACAATCTAGCAGACGCCCTCAGCAGGATGACGACCTCCTCCCACGAGTGGATGCTCGATCCCGAGACTCTTCTTTCTCTCTTTCACAAATGGGGTTTTCCCACTCTGGACCTCTTTGCTTCTCCCCAAAACGCACAGTTGCCTCGGTACGGGGCGAGACTTCCCCCGTCCTCCTTTCCAGGCTGCCTGGGAGACGCCTTCCTTCTGGACTGGTCTGCGGAACCGATCTACCTCTTTCCGCCTTTTCCTCTCATACCAAAGGTCCTACAGAAACTCCGGTCGATACCGACGTCGGCGATCCTGATAGCTCCAGCCTGGCCTCGCCAACCTTGGTTCCCGGCCCTTCTTCGTCTCTCCAGAGCGACCTCCTTCACTCTGCCTCTTCTACCACACCTATTGTCCAGAGAGAACGGCCAGATCCTACACCCGGATCTCCCCTCTCTACATCTCACTGCTTGGAGAATTCTCACCTGACCTCCCTCCCGCACAACCTGCAGGAGGTCCTCCGCGCAGCTCACAAGCCGGCTACAACCAGATCTTACACTTATAAGGTTTCTCGCTTCCGCTCCTTTCTTCGCTCCCGAGGGATTACTGCCTTTCCAACCTCGATACCGATAGTGCTGGACTTCCTTATGTCTCTGGCAGACCAAAAACTTTCTCTTGCTTCTATGAAATCTTACTTGGCCGCCCTATCCTGGTGTTTTCAACAACATGGTAAACCGTCGTTGTTCTCTGATCACCTCGTCAAAACCTTCTTGAAGGGATACAATAACATCTGCCCACCGTCTCAGCCTCCGACTCCGGGGTGGAACCTCGAGCTCGTGCTTTCCCAGCTCACTGCCTCCCCTTTCGAACCTTTGGCTTCGACCGACCTACGTCTCCTTTCTTGGAAAGTTGCCTTCCTGGTGGCCATAACTTCGGCGCGCAGACCCTCAGAGTTGGTGGCCCTTCGGGTTGATGAACCCTACCTCCGTTTTCATCATGACCGTGCCGTTCTCCGTCCGGACATCACCTTCCTTCCCAAGGTGGTCTCAGCTTTTCACCTTAACCAGGACATTGTCCTTCCTGCCTTCTTTCCAGACCCCTCGTCTCCTCTTGAGCGGAGACTGCACCTTCTTGATGTGCGTAGGGCACTCCTTTTCTATCGGGACCGTACTAAAGACATTCGAAAGACCCCAAAACTTTTTGTGGCCCATGCCCCAGATAAACTGGGCAATCCTATTTCTTCGCAAAGACTGTCTCATTGGATTGCTCAAGCTATTGAACTGGCCTACGAACTAGCCAAACGACCGCCTCCCCCGTCGGTTCGCCCGCGTTCGACGAGGGGCCTCTCCACGTCGACTGCCTTCCTAAGGGGCATTCCCCTGGACTCTATTTGCAGGGCAGCTATCTGGTCCAACCCCCTTACGTTTGTGTCTCACTACAGGGTAGACCAGAAAACCCTAAAGGACTCAGCCTTTGCTAGAGCAGTTTTGTCATCCTGTTTGTCCTGAAAGGCTTCTTCATATGTTCCTTCTCTAAGGATGTTTTCATGCGACTCTTTTGTCGTTTTTTCCTGTTCAGTACATGTTTGCACTGTTCTTTCTGAAATATTGTGCCTTATTTGCTACTGCCTTCCTCCTTTGAGGAATGATGTGCCTGGCTTACACATGTTTTCTTAGATTGTTTATATCATGCCTTACCGGACTGCTCTCGGTATTATGCGTGTGTTCATGCAATACTTCAATGGGTCCTTCGGACCATGTTATTGATGTTTAATAAACATATGTTTGGACATTATCTCGTTGTCAGGGTTTGCTTAGCCCGCCTCCGAGACCTAAGCTTGCTAGTCTCCATTAGTGTGCATTCACAGAGTACACGAAGAAAAAGGAAAGGTTGCTTACCTGTAACCATGTTTCTTCGAGTGTACTCTGTGAATTCACACAAGCCCGCCCTTCCTTCCCCTCTGGCAAACCCTCTTCCTTCCTCGTTGCCTTAGCGGCGTAGGAACTGGGGAGCAACCGCCGAGGGCTGCCTTATATGCCCTCCGGGGACGGAGGGGCGTGGCTACCGCCAAAATTTAAACTTCAGCTTGGGAAGAGTTTCCGTTGGAACCTGCGCAGGCGCAGCCTCTCCATTAGTGTGAATTCACAGAGTACACTCGAAGAAACATGGTTACAGGTAAGCAACCTGTCCTTAAGTGATCCATCAAGCTCCTTTAGAAGGAAGGACAGAATAAAAAGTTAACATAAGAAATTGGTTGCTGCTGAAATGTAGATAGGTAACAAGCTGTGCAATTGGATATGTGTGGGCAGAGTCCAGACTTACGGGATTCTTTCCTTTCCTTTCAGCTGCAAAATTCAGCCAATCGGGTAGAAATAGTGGCACATATGCAATGGATTTGGAGCAGGATGGAAACACAAAATTAAGAGATTTCTGTGAAGCAGAGCTTTGAAAGTTACTTTTTGGACTACAGCTGCCAGAATCTCTGGGTCAATTTGATCATTGACTGTAGTCCATAAAAGTAAGTCTCTGAGCTCTGCATCTTCCTGATGGGAAGAGCTGTTTAGCAGTGGAATATGATGGCTTGGAGCCTGATGGAGTTTCCTTCTTTTGGAGGTTTTTTTTAAAACAGAGGCTGGATGGCCATCTGTTGGGACTGCTTTGTTTTGGGTGTTCCTGCATGACAGAATGTGGCTGAACTGGATGGCCCTTGTGGCTTCTCCCAACTCTATGGCCATATACTTCTACACTGCCACACAATCCAGATTATCAAAGCATATAATCCACACTATCTGCTTTGAACTGATTATTTGAGTCTGCACTGCTATATAATCCAGTTCAAAGCAGATAATCTGTATTTTATATGGCAGTGTAGAAGGGGCCTATGAATCTTGGGTCTCCTACTCCCTGCTTCCGTTGTTTTCAGCAGAGTAATTTTAAGACGTCTGCCCCCTCCCATGCTGTTTTGTTGTTGCTATTTTTCAACAATTTGATGTTAAAAGATCTTGGCTGATTTACTGCAAACCGCACAGAGACCTGCCAGTAGATCTCGGTGTACCTCCTGCCCACCCGCAGTTCTTCATTCTGTTGCTTCTCATTTCTCTGTCCTACATTGGCAAGAACACATTGACCTGTAGTGGGCTAGCCACAGATAATTACCATGCTGTTGGTTAGACCTATGCATAAAGGTTTGAAATGCTGTGCATATATTATCTTCCTAATCTCAGGGAATTCTCGGCTGACAGTTGTGTTTTTTGCCACTATGCTAAGCCAGCACTTCAGATGTGATAATTAAGCTAAAGCTTTAAGGAAGATAGTGGTAACCTTGCTTCCGAATAGGAGCATCTGCTGAAGATAGCAAAGGACATGACCCAGCCAAAGTGAAACACTTACATTGCATCTCCAGCAAAATCACACAATTATAGCCGTTTTCCACTCAGTTCCTGTGAAACACTTCACGTCAGCTTAAGGCGCTCAAATCCTAAGGTGTTACAGAACATAATGGGCAATTACATTTCCAACATATAAATTCGTGACCTGTAACTACTCTTTTTTCTGCTGGCAAAAATAAGCTTCTATATGAGGGATGCCATGCTGCAAGTAATGGAATAGGAGGCACTAACGCAAACCATAGACCTCATAGAAAGATTGTTATGACTCTCTTTGGCTGAATTTAAGTGTTCAAAGTGTGAAATTTAAGTTATTTAATGTACCACTTGGATATACGTGTATTTTCCTGGCAGCTCTGTTGATTTTTCTTCTTTGTCAAAAACAGATATTCTGTATAGTTCATGACATGTGTTATTATGACTTTTTGAGGTCTGATTGCATATTTACCGTGTTGCCAGTTTTTGAATATAGTCAATACACTTACAGAATTGGCTTACAGCTCATGGGCTATTTTTTAATCTAAAGGGTTAGGGAGGAAGCAGCCATTTACAGAGCTGGGTACTGGAAAGAAAGGTTTTTGAGCAATCTGTCACCTTTCAGAAGTTCTGAAAGACTCATTTCAAGGAGGAAACAGTGATCAGAAATTTTACCTCTTTAGATGTTTTGGACTTAAATTCACAGAATCCTCTGTCATCATGATCAGTGGTGAGGAAATATGGGCATTGTTGGACAAAATATCTGGAGATTAAAGTGTCCCAGCCTTTCACTGGGAAACCAATGGGAATTTTGTGTAATGCTTCAGCCTAGAAAACCTGCTAGTACAGTCCCCAGATGTTTTTGGCCTACAACTCCCAGAAATCCCAGCCAGTTTACCAGCTGTTAGGATTTCTGGGAATTGAAGGCAAAAACATTTGGGGATCCACAGGTTGAGAACCACTAGTCTAGACATACCAGTCAATAGATATGCAGGTTGAGCATCCCTTATCTGGAATTCTGAGATCCCAAATATCCCAATTTATATGTGGTCAATCTTTTCCATCTCTGGTGAGTCACCAGGAGTCAGGGATTGATCTGGATCTTCTCTCTAAAGAAAACCTATCTCCACATTAAAACATCAGATTCATGAGAGAAGCTGGTAGAGAGAACTCTGGTTATCACCTCCTTTATAACCTCCATCCCCAGTGTCACGGAAGAGGCAGGAATGAGAACACATGACATGGCATTTGGTGAATACCTCTGCAAAAATCCTGGTTAAGGCTCCCACCATGAGTTTGTGTGGGTCAGGCCGCAACTGGATCTATTTTGAAGAATCCCACATATGACAAGATGTAGTCTATTTTTGTTCTAGCAGAGGTTGTGTTTCCCACCTCAGTGGTTTCTACGTTGTGATTTGTTAAAACCACCAGTCCTGGTTTCTCTCCATCATGCTCTCTTTATGCTAGGCTTCATTTCCCAGATGTGCTCTTCCCATTAATAGACTTCTAAAAATATATGTAATCTCTCTCTCTCTCTCTCTCTCTCTCTCTCTCTCTCTCTATATATATATATATATATATATATATATATATATATATATTAGGGTTGTCCAAAAAATCGTTTTGATTCTTATATCGGAATTATTTTGGATTGTTCTCGCTTTTTGAATTGAGTTCCGAGACGTTGTCCCTGGGCGCAAGCAGCAATGTAATTTGGACCATCGTTGGCCTATTATCTAAATGTGTCTTAATGTTTCGTTAAATTTTTTCCCCAAAAAATCATAAAAGACAGGAAATGTTCTGCAATTTGTTGAGCAAAGACTGTTGAATGTGATCTCCCACTGTACCAAATTTGATGAGGATAGCTCAAGAAATGAGGGCGGGAGAGCCCTGTAAAAGTCCTCCCCAGTTTCCTTTTTTTTTTGGCGACTGCGCATGCACGTCCGCCATTTTAGAAACATTTAGAATCATTATGAATTTTCGGAAATATCCAAAATTTTTGGATGAAAAATTCAGAAATACTTTCTGTATCGAAGTGCCGGCACCCTCTACTTTAGAAACGAGAATTGAAACATTTTTTCCATCAATCGGACATGCCATATATATCTATATATATAAATGAGTGATGGCATCACGGCGACCAACTAAACAACAAAACTACAGGCCCCCCAATCTCGAAATTTGACAACACAACCCATCATCCACGCCTCTAGGTTGATACAACAAAAAGAAAAGAAAAATGAAGTCCTAATTAGAGGGAGAGGAATAATTGTTTTTATCCAATTGCTGCCAGTTAGAAGGCTAATCTCTGCCCACTTGGTCTCCTAGCAACCCACTCAGCCCAGGGGACAGGCAGACTTAGGCCTCGGCCTCTTCCACAGATTATCTAATTTGCACTGGATTATATGGCAGTGTAGACTCAAGGCCCTTCCACACAGCTATATTACCCATTTATAATCTTATCTGCTTTGAACTGGATTATCCTGACTCTACACAGCCAGATAATTCACTTCAGTGTGCATTTTATACAGCTGTGTAGAAGGGGCCTCATACTTCGCCACAGCACCGCGTGGCCGGGCACAGCTAGTGTGTGTGTGTGTGTGTGTATATGTGTATGTGTGTGTGTGTGTATATATATATATATATATATATCTCTCTCTCAAAACAAAGGAAATTTGCAGTATATATACAGTGTTTGAAGAACCCCTTAGAAATTTAGATGTACAGTACTTTAAAGTGTGCATGTGAGAATTTGGTGCACACATAGAGGTGTTGAATGCTCAGATAACATTTTGACACTGACTTCATTAGTACTTCATAACAAGAGATTGGCATAAGTGAATAACAATGTTTTACTTCTGTATTACTCTCATGAGTATTCATGCTTCAAGCGAGATTGCATGTTGCAATAATACTTTCTCTCAAAAATTCACATTGGGCCCCCTTTTTTTCTGTCCAACTCCCAGTGCAACCAGGGTGTAATATAGTCTCCACAAATCAGTTTAGAGAGAATGGATTGGATCAGTTTATATCAGAATTGTAAAGATCATGATAATGTAAAGAAAATCTTGTTGGGAAGGACCAAAGACCTAGCTAACCCACGATCCACTTTCCCACAATGACTGACCAGATGCGTATGCGGAGATGCTCTGAAGCAGGAAATTGGGGCAATAACAATGGTTTTAACTGACTTTTACATTGACTTTTAAAATGTATTAAATTTTTTAGTAGGTTTTTAGCATTTTATAATGTATTATTTAAAGTTGGTCAAGTTGATTTTGTTATATGCTGACCTAAGATCTTTAGAGATAGGGCAAGACAGAAATATTTTAATAAAACAGTTTTCTAATCACTTAAGAAAATTATATTACTATTCCTGCTACTCTTACTGCTCTTGGTATTTAAAAGATCCAGAATGACCACTGTACCTGCAGAATAGGTAATTATAGTTTCACCTACCCACATCCAACAAAATGTGTTTTTGCTAGCAATTTTCTTGGTCCTACTGACAATTCTATGACATGCTTCTGCCAGTTATCATAAAGTCATTGTTCTGCCCCCACACTATCTTAACTACTTGGAAGGTGAACTGGCTGCGCAGGGAACAGATCGGAGACTATATAGTTGAATCAAACAAGAGTTTATTAACTGACAAGGATTTTAGATTTTCTCTCCTCCTGAGTCTCACTACAAAGTCTTTAAGAGGAGAAGTAAAATCTTTGAGAGATAGACACAGTTCTGGCTGAATGGATGCTCTTGAATCTTTATTTCTTCTTTTTGTCTCTTACTTGTATGGTGCACAACTGTCTCTAAGATAGTTTCAGTGTTTAACTCTGACTGGGCTTGAATAGAGCTCTGACTGGACTTGAATGCAGCTCATACAGCTCCAGCTGGACATGCTATTTTGTCAACCTTCCTTCTTTCCTCAGTCTTCGAATCTCACCTGGGGAGAGTGCGGATGAGCTCCCTCTATCAGCTCCAGCTCCATGCGGGGACATGAGAGAAGGCTCCCACAAGGATGGTAAAACATCAAAACATCTGGGTGTCCTCTGGGCAACATACTTGCAGACATCCAATTCTCTCACTCCAGAAGCGACTCAAGCTGCTCCTGACACGGGAAAAAAATTAAATTAAAAAAACCCTTCCAGTCATGTAAAAAAGCGGACACTTCCAAGAACCAGAAGTGTCTTGCCAGAGGCTCTGCCCCTGAAGGGATTCTTAAAGGGGCAGGGCAACAGAGTCTTCAAATGCAAAGAGGCTGTCTAGACTGACCCCACAAAAACTGTACATAAAATATTGATTCCTCTAGCTAAAAAGGGCTCAACTCGGGGTAAACAGTGAGGGTCTTCATGCAGTACGACAGTCACATTGGAGGACTTAACAAATTTCCTGAGAATAAATGTTCTAGGTTCTCCAGCATGACTCTATGGGAATATCCTGTGGAAGTTGTTCATTTCAGTAGAATTTACAATTATCCATGATTCCGTTTCCATAGCAAATTCAGGAATGTTTCCTCACAGATACAGGGATTATACTGTAATTCCAGTCTGCCATCCAGCAAGATCTGAATATGATACGGCTTCGATTTATCCTTAAAGGATTTATTCCCCCCCCCTCCCATTTTTTTAGTATGATGGCAGCTAAAAGGGGCAACAGTTAGATAATCTATCAGGGCAGAAAGAAATGTCACTTTCATTTTCCAAGTTGGGGCAAAATAGTTTGTGTTGCTAAGATGAGGCCACAAACCATATTTTAGTTCTTGGGGACCACTGGTGGGCCACAGATCACAGGTTGGGAACCACTGGTCTAAATGAAGAACTCCTACTTAACTTTTTAAAAGTTTCTCTATTATTCATGCCACAATGAACAGTCTTTTGATTCTTATTTTCTTACCTTCACAGCAAATTAAGAACTCAAATGAACTCAAAGCTTCTCATGTATAACTTTGGAGTTAGAAGCTGTGTCTTTTATTACCTTTCACACATTTGCTTTCGTTTTATATCAGATAAATTTTATTTCTGGGCCCCAGAGAACAAACATTTCAAGGCTTTGCCTCTCAAGAGTTAAATTTATCTGGGACTAAATAAGAATTCCACACCATTAATTGCACAGCCAGACACAAAAAAACACATCAACTTCATTGCTTGCTTTATGGATGCTTTCCTATATAGCTCATATCTGGTGCTTCTTTCTTTTCCCTTTTGAAAATATTCTGGCTGTCACAATGGTTGTAAACAGCTAAAGCCTCGATGTTGGCATTATTTTACTGTGATATTTCCCCATCTCCTCCTTCATCTGAACAAGCTGTTCCAGCATCCCAGGCTTGGAAAAAAAATTAAGGTAAAATGTGAAGAGTGTATTATGTATATCAAACAGATTTGGAACCTTATTCAAAGCCAACATTTTAAAAAGACACAAGATGTTGAAATGTGGAAAAAGTTGTATTTAAAAAAATTGAACGCCCACCCTCTGCTCTCCCATTTTGCTAGAGAGCTGTGTAATTTTGGCAGTGTTTTGTGGGAGGCTGTGCACGCTTCCCTTGGCAGGGGCTCAGTGCTGCTCCTAACTTAGGCTGAATGCCTCGCCAGGGAAAACTCTGCTGTTTGGTCATATGAGTTTCTTTCTTGGTTCGAAGGAAGGAAAGGAGGAGACTGGGAACAATCTTCCGCTATCTGGCATGGCACTGCAGTGTGTTCTTGTTAGCTGTCTCTGAAGATGCCTGATTTAGAGAAAAAATTGCATGCACTAGACTAGAATCACAGTGAAACAGCATTGCCTTTTTATGGCTCTTGAGATGGGGTGGGGGTTGTGCTCCAATGTGATTTCTTCCAATGATGCAGAAGGATCTTGTCAGCACACAAAACTGATTCAGAAAAGCAGATTACCCAGCACTTCAAAGGACTAACCAAATTGCAGTCAGAGCCGTTCCAGGAAGTCTTGACAAACTTTCCTGGTTTGTACAAAAATTGATGAGCCAGTGGCATCCCTTGTCCTCTTCAACCCATTTCCATTTACTCTGTTAATCTTTCTCTCTCTCTCTCTCTCTCTCTCTCTCTCTCTCTCTCTCTATATATATATATATATATGTGTGTGTGTGTGTGTGTGTGTGTGTGTGTCTATATATATCTATATATATATATATATATATATATATATATATATATATATATATATAAAAATATGTTCTCTATTTCATTTTTATTTCTAAAGGCATACAGCATTTGGTTAGGGAAGGGGTTTAGGCCAAGATCATCAATGGAGAACATGAAAATCAAAATGGGAATAAGGGTATGTTTGTTTATTTTTTTAAAAAAAAAATATTTATATATTTATCGATCAAAATGTATAAGTATACATTCTTTCCTCTTTTTACAATATCTTAAACTAAGGAGTATGCCATATTGTATACAATCCTACAGTAAAAGAAAAAAAAAAACATCAAACACATCTTTAAGCATATTTCTTATCAGTTTTTAACTTTTCCATTACAACTTGTACTACATCTCTCTCTACTACACACTTTTTATCTACTTATATATGTTTTATTTCATCATCATTATTATTATTATTATTATTATTATTATTATTATTATTATTATTTCTTTCCCCCCCTCTTCCCCTTTCCCTTATTTCGTGCCCCCTTCACCAGGACCAACTAACTCATATTGTTTCACAAGTCCACAATTTCATTGCTTCTCTCGCTGGCTTGTACCCCTTTCCCTTATTAAAGAGATACTCAATGAATTTTCCCCATATTTTCCAAAAATATGTTTGTTTTGGTATTCCCTTTTTAATTTTAACATTGCAAGTCAGCTTGTCATTAATAGCGATGTTCCAAATTTCCCTGTACCATTTTTCTAAATTTCTGTTTTTTTCTTTCCAGTTTTTTTGCTATTAGCAATTTTGCTGCTGTTATCAAATTAGAAACCAGTTCTTTCACCTCTTGTGAGGGAATTGTATTGTCATGCATAAGTAATAATGCTGATTTAGGTGTATTCTCTATCTCTATTTTTATTATTGCCCTTATTTCTTTAAATATAATTTCCCAAAATTTTTGTATAATTTTACATGACCACCACATATGAAGATGACAGCCTCTCCAACATTGATTTGTGTATTTTTTATCAATCTGATTTAATCTAATGGGAGTTAGGTACCACCTCCTTACCATTTTGTAATAATTTTCTTGTTCTCCCCCCCCCCCCCCCCCTCATCTCTATTTTACACATGGACTTTATTCAGAGTTTTGCATATAGCAAAACATAGCAATTAATGTCTTTGTTTTAATAATTGTCATGTTATGTTGTTTTATAACTATGTAATTTATGGACTGTTTTTCTTATGTAAGCCGCCCCGAGTCCCTTTGGGGAGATGGAGGCGGGGTACAAGAATAAAGTTATTATTATTAGTGGCAGCTTTTCTTGAATGGGCTAACAATTCTCTGCACTTCAGCAGGAAGGGAAGTAAAGTTTAACCCTGTCACTTCTTCCTGTGGGTCGTTGTGAAAGTTGCTTCTTTTGTTATTGATGGGGGAGGAAATTTCCCATTGGCTCACTACCCTCCAATAAATCCATTTCATTATAAAAGGGTAACATCTGAAAACATCTGAAAACATCTACAGCAGAGTCTCACTTATCCAACATTCTGGATTATCCAACGCATTTTTGTAGTCAATGTTTTCAATATATCGTGATATTTGGGTGCTAAATTCATAAATACAGTAATTACTACATAGCATTACTGCATATTGAACTACTTTTTCTGTCAAATTTGTTGTGTAACATGATGTTTTGGTGCTTAATTTGTAAAATCATAACCTAATTTGATGTTTAATAGGCTTTTCCTTAATCCCTCCTTATTATCCATCATATTCGCTTATCCAATGTTCTGCCAGCCCGTTTATGTTGGATAAGTGAGACTCTACTGTATTTGAAAAGGCAGCTTTGGTTTTGCAAGGACACCAGAGATATATGCCTCACTGCCTCTTATGACCTCATCCCATACTACAACACTTGGATCACTCTCCAGGCATGGAGCCCACCGGATCTCATCACATGATGTTGATGTACTTATGGCGGGCCTGTGTGTCAGAAGTGAGGTCCAAATGTCGCAGATGGCAGCTCTGGCAACATGGGAGACTTCCAGTGTTGCATATACAACAATGGAGGGAAACCAGGCACTGATGCTTCCCCCCCCCCTCCCCCATGAGGTGAAATGAAATGGGGGGCAATACAGGGCACGGATTAATGGGTTCTCCATGCTCGATTTGCCACAATCCATAGTGAATCCTCTCGCTATCACCAGATTGAAGGTATCAATGTGATTTTTTTTCATGTCAGGAGTGACTTGAGAAACGGCAAGTCGCTTCTGGTGTGAGAGAATTGTCTGTCTGCAAGAACCTTGCCCAGGGGGTGCCCGAATGTTTTACCATCTTGTGGGAGGCTTATCTCATATCCCCACATGAAAAGCTAGAGCTGGCAGATGGTAGCTCAGCCTGTTCCCTGGATTCAAACCACCGACCTTTCGGTCAGCAGTCTTGCCAGCACAAGGATTTAACCCTTTGCGCCACCGGGAGTTCCAATGTAGTGAGATCCTTACTTCAGGTAACATACATCTCACTGACTTATCCTCAACACAGTTCTGTCCTTGAGTGTAGTTCTTTTCCCGATAATGGCAGCCATTAAGCTAAGAGGCAATGGCAGGGATTTGGACATGATATGTGAATGAAGAGGAGCTGGGAGCTGCGGGTGATGCAAGAGAATCAGACTTATGGGGCCAGATTGATGAATTGGACCCTGGAAGGTGTCATCCCCATAAGGGGTCCCATTCATCAATCTGGTCCCACAGGTCTGATTCACTTGCATTACCTATTATATACTGAAACATGTGCTAGTAGCTAGCTATGGTGATAGCTATAGTAGCTAGCCCCGCTGGCGAAGTGTGTTAAAGCACTGAGCTGCTGAACTTGCAGACCGAAGGGTCGCAGGTTCAAATCCCGGGAGCAGAGTGAGCGCCCGCTGTTAGCTCCAGCTTCTGCCAACCTAGCAGTTCGAAACATGCAAATGTGAGTAGATCACATTTGCATGTGCATTCCCGCTCCGGCGGGAAGGTAACGGCGCTCCATGCAGTCATGCCGGCCACATGACCTTGGAGGTGTCTACGGACAACACCGGCTCTTCGGCTTAGAGATAGAGATGAGCACCAACCCCCCAGAGTCAGACATGACTGGACTTAACGTCAGGTGAAACCTTTACCTATATATATATAGGTCTTTTAATACATTTATATTGAAGAATTAAGTTTATAATCATGTTGTAATCAGAGTTACACATTTCATTTTAAATTACAATGTTATAGCTGATGTTCAAATTGTTCTCCTTGCATGGCAAGGCAGTGCTCACTTTGTCGAAACACAAAGTTGGAAACTTCACTTCTCCTGTGTATTTTGATACACATCTTTACAATTGAACTCTTTAATCCTGTTCAGGGTGTATATAATTTTTGAAAAAATTGCAATTTCCCCCAAATTATAAGATGTTAATGGTATATACCTTTTCGGAGAGATATTCTGTATATTTTCTTCCTATCTTGGGGGGGGAGGGGTACTCAAGTCCCCTAATTTTACTTTGTGAGAAAATGGCCTGAACTGCAGGCAGAGAAAATGAAATAGCATTGAATATGTTCATTTACAAGCTGTTCTTTCTCCATCTACAATAACAACTCCCCACTTAATACCCCAGGCTGTAATTTTGAATAATTAGTTATTTTGCTGAATATAAATAGGCTTAAATTTTGTCCTCATATAGAACATTTGTATGGGTAAACACAATTCCCCTGAAATTTCTTTAAGGAGAGTCAGCGGCTTCTTAGAGAGGCATTTTTGTTTTTCATGTCGAGTGAGAGCATTCATGACTGCGAGAATCATAATGTTCATATTAGGCTTGTTACAAATGAATAAAACATCAAGAAAACAAAATGGCATTAGCCTTCCTTTGTGGAATCTGAGATGCAGAAACTGTTTAGCAAACGGGCCTCGTGGGATGCGGCACTTGAGCATCCCTGATTAAAACAGAATCAGTCTGTCTAGGGCTGAACAGGGAATGATTACACAGCAGGCCCTCCGCTTTCTAGTGTCTCAACTGGAGATTTTTTTTAATGAGATGTGCCGTAAGAAATCATATTGGACTTCTAAATGTCTCAGGGTTTGTGTCTGAAAGAACAACAACAGACTGGAAAAATCATAACATTTAAACAAAGCATTGACAGTCCCCCAGGGTTGGCCTGACACATTCTGATGCGAGGCTCTCCCAAACATCCCAAATCTTGATGCAGAATATCAAAAGTTGATAAAGTTATTTTGGTCCTTAAGGCAGAAGAATCTGTAATATTTTCTGTCTGCTTCCTGGTAAAAATGCAACAGTAATGAATTAATGAACAACCATTGAGTGCCTCTTCATTATATCCCTGAAACTGTTGCTTCAGCCAAGTGTTTTATTCTGCATTGTGATCAGCCAGACTGTGACAGATTTACAAACTCCACACCTACTCAGATAGCCATTTAAACACATACCTTACCAAACATCTGTACCTGTTCTATGACTGTTTTTCTTTTTTCCTTGTAAAGGTGGTATAGATGGCCAAGCAATACCAGGGCAATAGGACAGCAGTACCTTGATCATTCATATAGGTTTACTGTTGTCTGGAGAGTTCTATGTCTGCTCTCATTCCGATCTGGTTCCGCACCAAATTACATGTTCCATGTGAAATCTTAGTATATTTACTTTGTATACTTCTGTTCCTCGTTTCAGTGCCAATGCCTGACTTCTGATGTCAGAGGAATGTATCACAGTGCTGAACTAATTTAGGAGATAGAATTCAGCACCTTGGATAGCTGTTTTAAATTTAGAATGAAACCTTACGTGGATTCACTTTATCACTGAAGCTGAAATTACTCGCTGCTCTTGAGTGGAAGCAGAAATGAGGCCAAAATGTAAATAGTAACCTCAGAGGGCAGGGTTGTAGAGTAGGACATTATAGAGCATAATAGGCTTGTGCACTGATTCATTTTGGACGTTTGCCTTTGGTTTGTTCGGCTTGTTCGGAAGCCCGTAATGGCATGGGCTCTATAGCCATTTTTTTACCTTCTGCAACAGAACAGTGGCTGTTGAAAACCAGTTGCTTTCAGTTTCTTTTGATTACACGTGGAGAGCGGGGAGAAAGGCAGCTGCTAGAAGGAAAAGGATCCCAGGAAGTGAGGTTTCTTAAGCCTTCCCTTCTATCTTAATTTGGAAGCAGAAAGGAGATTGAAGCGCAAGGGGTTGAAGCACCAGTTCTCCTTTCCGGGGCCTCCAATCAAGAGAGAAAGGAAAGCATTTTGCTTATACTCTCAAATGAATTTCTCCTTAATTCTAAAACATACTGGGACAAAAATGTCTCCTCCTCTTTTTGTTTCTCATTCTTACATTCCCTCCTCTAGAGTTATAGCACTGTAATGTAGGAATGAAATTATACTTGTGCACTTTATCACGATAACATTAAGCAAAAAATGAGAAAAAAATGTCCTTTGAGCCATTGGACCACCTCACCAAGCTTCAAGAAATTGCTACAAACATCTGCCCCATAGAATGGAGCTAGTGGATGTGGGGGTGACAATAATCAAAACTCAAGGAAGTGTATTATGAGAACATTCACATCTTTTGATTGATTTAGAGGAACCAAGTATGTGGTATTCATGCTACCAAAGGATAATGCAGTCTCAGTTGAACCAGGATTAATGGCCCTGGTTGCCCTAATTAAATAAAGAGGAAGGCATGTATTATTTCAGAAGACCATTCATGGTTAGGAAACCAAAGAATTAAACTAGATTTAATTCCTGGCAGCTCTAAAGCTGGGCTAGGCTATCAGCCATAACTAGATAGGGCCAGATGAGACTGCACATTTCTCAGACAGAGGAAACAAAGAAATATTCTCCTTGAAGAGCAAGGAAGTGACCTCAACAGGTATGAAGGAAACAGAAATCCTATATACAATTGAATTGAATTGCAGGAGAGATAGAACAACCTTCATCTAGTGGCAAAGCAGATGCTTTGAATGCAGAAGGTCTCAGATTCCAATTTTTGACATTTTCAGTTTTAATAGCTGCCTAGCAGGTGATGTGAAAGATTCTCTGCCTGAAACCTTGCACAGAAGCAGGTCAGACAGTTCTGGTCAAGAAGGACCAGTTGTCTTAACTGGAGTAAGACAGCACTCAATGCTCCTCTTGTTGCTCAAGCACTCCTAAGAAAAGTTTGCTTTCTTGAAGACTTTTACTGAACTCTTAAAGCAGTTATGCCCAAACTTGGGAGTAAGGATATGAACTATGACTCCTAGAAACCCTGACCTTTGGCTGCCTAGAGCCTTTGGCTGTTTCTGGAAACTGTAGACCAACAATATCTCGGGACCTATATTTGAGAACCATTGACTTGACAGATATTCCGTGTTTCTTTTTTTAAGTCTTCAAGTCCTTTCATGTCGAATGTGGATCCCAAAAGCAATGCTTATGAATATTCAGTTCAGCCCCACTTTTCCTGGATTCAACACATATTTTGACATGTAAGAAACCAATTCAAACAGTAGTTATGTTACAGAGAGCATGTCCCTGATGGATAGAGATGATGAGAAAATGCATTTTAACGATACTCTTGACAACCAAAGAGTACAACAGCCGTGGTCCTATAAATGCTTGCTTTGAAGTAAATTCTGCAGAAAAATTACTATTTCTGATTCCCTGCACTTAGAGCATGTCTATTGTGTTTCATTAATTGAGTTTTCTTGGTTGAATGAATAATTCGTTCTTCTAATCTTCTAAACGTAACCTCAGTACCTACTTTGATTTGTTATTAATAATCACATTTCATATGGATACTCCTAATCGAGTTCACATTTTTTAGTTCTCTTGCAAATTTCACACAATATCTGAATGAAATAAATTACTTTCTCTTATCATTTTTTAAATTCCTTGCTCTTATGATAATGTTCATTTATGCCATGATAATTTCTAGAACAGTGGTTCTAAACCTGTGGGTTCCCAGGTATTTTGGCCTACAGCTCCCAGAAATCCCAGCCGGTTTACCAGCTCTTAGGATTTCTTGGAATTGAAGGCCAAAACATCTGGGGACCCAGAGGTTGAGAACCATTGGTCTAGACTGAGACAGTAAGATAGTTTCCAAAATGACTCAGGCTTGTAGCCATGATTCAAAGTTAGCTTAATGACCAGGTTTGTTTGTAAACTGATAACAATAGCTTCCTAACTGCAATAAAATAGAAAACTATAATTATCTAAAGATTTCATGATTGGTTTGCTCCCTTGTGTGAGGGAGAAGTGAAATGACTATGTGAAGCTACAAGCCTCTTTCATTTCACTGCCTAATTAGCAAATAGGACTGATCAACTACAGCAGACGATGAGATAGCAGGTAAAAAAAATCAGGGAAGCAAAAATTCTTAAAGGAAGGAAAAGTAAAGGATATGTTGTGAGATATAAAGTAACACCTCAATAACTAGAAGTCAATTTATTTATTGGCATTTGGTCATATCTACATTTTCAGGTAACTGTGTCCAACCAAGAAGGTTTCCTCTATAGATACAAGAGATCTTAAAGTAGACTATAGCTAGAATTCTTAATTTGCAGAAATAGAGAGAGATAAAAAATTCTTCATAAGTTAGGGAAATTAATTTCTCTGTTTAATGTTGAGTGTTACAGTGATGTCTGTGACACTGAGATATAAATCAAAGGATTTGCTGCTTACCATTTTGAATCTGACCCAAGTCACAAATGCATTAAAATGTGCAACCTGTGACTCTCTGGATTAGATCTACTACCATCCCATACATGCTGGTTAAGGTTCATGGAAGTTGCAGACCAACCGTATTATATGGGTAACACCTTTTCTTTCTTAAATTAAAGGGAATCATCTCTTTTGACCCAGCCCACCAACTTATGCAGAATAGATAAGGATTACAAATATGTATTAATATATGTAAAATGGTGGCAGGATACTGGTCTGGGAACCAGTTTTCTGTCCCCAGGACTTTTAGAAGGGGTGATATGGACTACCAAAAGCTATTAAAGAAAGGGGAAAAAATAAAAAGAAGCAGCTAGAAATTCCTTTCTGATTTTGGAGGGAAAATAATGTCAGATGAGTCCTGCATATTTTACATCAGAATGGTTTGCTACCTGTAAGATTTCTAAGAGATTCAGTTGACCTTGCTTGCCAGAAAAGTCTCAGTCTGGGGAAACTGGTGGGGTTGAAGACCACAGAAACAGTTATACTGCTGCCCCAGGACCTTGCCTTGCAAACCTCAGTGGAGTATTACAATTCCTTAAACCAGTGGTTCGCAACCTGTGGGTCCCCAGATGTTTTGGCCTTCAACTTCCAGAAATCCTAACAGCTAGTAAACTGGCTGGGATTTCTGGGAGTTGTAGGCCAAAAACATCTGAAGACCCCAGGTTGAGAACCACTGGCTTAAAGTGATATATGAATGCTGAGCTTTTGATTCTGAGATGGCATATAGGACCGACCCATGCCATGAACTCAATAGACAAGGTTGAGAACACGTATATAGAAAACAAGTTAATACAGATTTTCCTTAATACATTTCTGTGCTCTGCTTTTCGAGTTTATCATTTTGCTGGATCTCTCTGTATCCGGGTTACAGATATTAGTACATAAAGTCTTTCTACCTGCTCCAATCCGTATGCTGTTCACGGCACCAAAGCAAGATCTGGCTCAGATAATGTTCTGCTTGGAGAGAAGCAGAGCGTTTAATCAAATTGGTATTCACCCAGTGTGATAGCATCCCTTATCAAGATAAAGCTCTGGACAAATGTACCGTGGAATGGTCTGTTACAGAGGTTTGGAGAGATTCCAGAGGACAAAAGCAAGAGCAAAAGGTTAGATGTCCTCCAGACATTAAAAGAGAACTAAGCTATGTTCCATTATTTTGGGTAAAAGATGTTTGGGCATTCTAATGATTTTTTTCATGGCAGTATGTGTCCATCTTTCCCTCTTTGTTACAAACATGAGGCAAGGGATTTAGAGATTTTGAAAAGGCATGTTTTCTAAAAGTGAAGAACCTAAATTGCAAGGAATTTAGCAGGGATGTAGCTACAGAGTTGGGCTGTAGTTACAGCTTTGTCCCCCTCCAAAATTTTTGGCCACAAATGATTTTTTCTTCAGTCCTCATTTTTATGCATCATCATCATCATCATCATCATCGTCGTCGTCGTCATCGTTGACACAAAGACATAGTATGACACAGCAAACGAGATCAATATGCTGGATTTCGTATCACAAAATCACAAGTTGAACACTGTTTAGGACTGTGTGATGTATTTTCGGATGATGCGTGCAGATCCCAGTTGTTGTTGTTGTTGTTGTTGTTGTTGTTGTTATTATTATTATTATTATTTGTATCCCGCTTTATCTCCCCGAAGGAGCCTCCGGTGGCGCAGTGGGTTAAACCCTTGTGCTGGTAGGACTGATGACTTCAAGGTTGGGTTGCTGACCTGAAGGTTGTCGGTTTGAATCCAACCCGGGGAGAGCATGGATGAGCACACTCTATCAGCTTCAGCTCCATGTGTGGACATGAGAGGAGCCTCTCACAAGGACGGTAAAAACATCCGGGCATCCCCTGGGCAACGTCCTAGCAGATGGCCAATTTCCTCACACCAGAAGCGACTTGCCATTTCTCAAGTCGCTCCTGACATGAAAAAAAAAACTCTCCCAAATAGGACTCAATTAGGACTCTTGTTCTTATGCAAGAACAAGAGTCCTATTTGAGTCCTATTTTTTTGCAAGAACAGGAGAAAGCAAAGTCACTTTAGAAATGGGAATACCGCAAGCTCAAGCTTTCTTGATGTGAATGGTTTTTGAGATACTGAAAGAAAATTTCATTTGAAGGGCACAATTTTGTGTGCGTGAGGTGTCTTTTAGGGAGTACTAGCATCTATACTCAGCGTTGTCCAGGTATCGTTGGGACTGTTGTCCACCTACTTTCCTCCTTCTCCAATTCTGAGAAGGACTACCTCACAATGTTCCAGTTGCAACATTCTGTCAAACAGTGGTGAGCAGGTTCTCCTTGTGACTCTTTCCTTCCTTCCTTCCTTCTTCCCTCCCTCCCTCCCTCCCTCCTTCATTTTCCTTCATACACATGCTACCTTTCTTTCCCAATGACATCACAGAGCGCTACTTCACCAATCAACAGCCTTTGAGATATAAACATACATACATACATACATAATTTGATATGCACACATATACATACACATATTTTTTACAGAGTAGGGATGTGGTGGCAGGCCATAGCAGTATGTGTGCCTCTGCCCTTTGGCATCCTCATGTTGATGCAGATGTCTGCACTGTCAAAGTGTATATGTGAAGTGGTTGTCACATATGTGCGCACATCACATCTATCACAGGTCTGGCATCCTGTCATGTAGTAGCTTTCTCTCCCATGTCAATTTATCTATGAACTTGTTCCCATCCATTTGTTGGGACTTACAGTTTCCACCCACTCATCCATTGGCAATTGTCAGGAGATAAAAACAAATTAGTCTTTGATGTTACACAAACATTAGAGTTGCCCTACAACTGTAATGTGTTAGTAGGCTTTACATGAATGGTGACATGCTGTTTTAAAATTAAACTGGTCTGAGGTTGTTTGGGTTCCTATCCGGAAGCATCTGTTTCAAATTGGTTAAATAATTCATGTGCCCATGTAAGATCATGTTTGCGTTCATTTGCTTTTCATTTCAAGAGTGATTGGACAGTCAGGAAGGCTTTGCTGGTTTGTTTGCTGATTCTAATTTGAGGAAGACTCAATGGAGGGTGCAGAATCCCAGCAGCTCTGACTCACCAAGGTTTTGTAATTAACACTTTGCATCCAGCATGGGAAATTAGCCAGGTTAAACAAGCAGCTTCCCCAAAATTTTCATTTATTTTGTGGGATTTCCAGAAAACTCTGTTCATTATCTGTGTCTGTTGAGCCAAAATTAGGTCTGGATGATTTGTTGATACCATAAAGTTGTCACCTAATTACATTGAATCACTTTCATTAATCACACTAATTACTAAATTCTTATCAAGTCCATTATGAAATGATGCCCATACAAATAGTTTTTTTGCAACATCAAACATCATTACAGGCAGATTCATTTTGGATTCCAAGGGGATACAATTATTCACTGAAGGCATATATTTATTCGAGTGATTCACACAACAGAATTATTTGTGTTTCAAAGCAAAACAAGTTGTCCTTCATAATGTTGAGTGATTTCAGCTCTGCTAAAGTGCGGGTTCAGGGCTCAGAGTGACAAGTTCTCAAAAGATCGAATGAGACAGACAGATTGAAGGCAAAATAAAAAATTCACCTTGGCCAACAAGGATGTTAGTGGAGTCTGTGCTCCAAAGACTGACATACAGAAATTGTAAATATACAGGTTTATTTATAGCAATTTGACAAAGGCATGTTGCCATACTAGCTTCTGATCAGTCCAAAGTGATACTGGGAAGATCTGCTTCCTGATAGATCAGGGGTCCTGTCCTTCTCCATCGCTGATTTGCTCTGGTCATGGCAGGAAATTTAATAAACTGTCATTGGGTGTTCAAGGGTGTTCAGGGTGTTGACAATTTAAATGGAGACCCCAGGAAGGGGTGAGATTTGGCAGTAGAGATAAGGAAATATTCCCAGGACTAAAATCAGATAATATCAGGAAAAACAGATCCAGCAGCCCATTGTATATTCAGTGTGTCTTCCCAGTGTATTGTGAAGGGATTATAGCAGGCATGGGTAAGCTATAACCCAAGAGCTGGATGCGGCCCCTGGGCACTTACCTCAGGCCCTTCTTGGCATAAGGACTTGGTGGCCCACCATGTCCTAATGCCAAAAATATGGGGGAGGGAGGCACGAAGCACCTGAGAGTCCTCTGGAGCACTCTCAGCCACTGTAAGTCTTGCCTTCCTCCCAGAATAAGGATGGTGCAAGCAGCCCTGTCTTTATGCCAGGAGGATGGCTCGATGAAGGCATGTGGTGGCTGAGAGCCCTCCAGAGCACTCTCAGCCGCTACCTGTCTCGTCCTCCTCCTGGCATAATGTCAAGAGGACAGCCCGAGGATTGGGGAGAGGGATCGGTAGGAGGATTGGGGCACCTCCCGCATGTCTTGCTTTCTTCCTGGCATAAGGATGTGGTGAAAAGTCCTGTCCTTCTGCTGGGAGGACAACCTGAGGATGACCTGGGCCCTGCTCTGCCCTCTCCTGGCCCTGCCCTCTCCTGGGTCCTCCTCCTCCCAGGCCTGCTCTCTCCAGCATGTGCCCGGCCGTCGTCCTTCTCAGCCGGGCTTTTCCGGCTGGGACTGCAATGTGGCCCCAAAGCAAAAATGTTTGTCCATGTCTGGAATATGGTAATCAATATGTGGTCATCCCCTGAGGTCAGAAGTGTATAGTGCTTGTGCAACATTCTAGGACTTTCAATGAAAGATAGTTTGAAACTAGGAATAAAATCTGTAATCTTCGCAGTGGCTCTTACATGTTGTTCTCTAACCCTGTATAAATATTTAGAAGTAAATCGGACTATGATCAATGGGATGTATTCCCATGAAAATATGTAATGCCAAGGAGACTCTGGTAATTGGACTGCCTATCTAGTTGAACTTGCTCATGGGTTTTCGTTCAAGTGAGCATTAAGTAACTGTCCACAAAGAGCAAATTCTTGAATCTTTAAATGCCTCTGATTATTTCTTTGATGGAGGCCACTGTGGCGCAGTGGATTAAACTGCTAAGATGCAGAATTTGCTGATCGTCAGTTCGAATCTGCAGGACAGGGTGGGCTCCTGTTGTTAGCCCCAGCTTCTGCCACGCTAGCAGTTCAGAAACATGCAAATGTGAGTAGTCGGTAGGTACCACTTCTGCAGGAAGGTAATGGCATTCCATGTGGTCATGCCAGCCACATGACCTAGGAAGTGTCTATGGACAATGCTGGCTCTTTGGCCTAGAAATGGAGATTTGCACCAACTCCCAGAGTCATACACGAGTAGACTTAATGTCAAGGGTAAACCTTTACCTTTTATTTCTTTGGGGTATGTGTTTTATAGTTCAGAATATTTTCAGAGTAAGTCTTAAAACATGGTATAACACAGTTGAAATCTTGTGGGTTAACTCCAATAATTGCTGCAAATGTATATAATTTTTTTAAAAGAAGCCAAACCAAAGGGCTCCTTGCTGGAGATTGCACTGCGACATCTTGCCTTTTGTATTGGAATTGCCTTTTTGTTACAAATGATAAAGTACTTCATGACTGGAAATATCTCTTTCTCTTTTTAATTACTGTGTAGGAAACAATTCTCATACACTACTTGGATAAATATACACTTTTCAGAAAAGATGACTGGCTTTAGTAGCTTTGTGGTAGACAAGATCTGTAACATGTGCCTGGAGGATATTTTTCTTGTTTTGGAGATTGTTCTAAATTTATTTCTTGGCTGAATGTTTGAACATGTAGGTTCACTACATCCCCAGAGACGGACTATTTGCCTAGACTTCAGCAAATACATTTTCTCATTTTTACACAGCTTCACCCCAAAATATCTAGCTGGATGACTTTCCAGGATAGAATTATCCTTGAAATCTCAGTTTAGGATTGACATCATCTGCATTAAACTAATCAACAACTCAAAGGGAAATATTACATTCAACAGATTGCCTTGGAAATAGCTTATCTGTACTTGCCATATGATGTAATTGTTTGAAATACAGGCTCAATGAGGTGTCCACTTCAGGGTCATGGAAAGTCAAAACAATACGTTTTGCAAGCATTATTTCTTTTACAAAAATTTGTGAAATATGTGATTTTATGAACTATAGAAATGTGAAAACAGATTTCTGACTGTCAGAGATACAGTATGAATATGATGTGGAGTGCATGAGTCTGTGCAGATGTATATCTGAAATGATATCCTTTAGAAGGAAAACGCGGAGTTGAGAAGTGAACTGGGTAATGATGGGTGACATTTGTTTCTAAATTCTATTGGAACAAATGTCACCAGCCATTACCCAGTTCAAACTATGTGTGCTGACATCCCAGCAAATACAATTATTCTTTCAAGCAAAACAAAACAATCCATAGACAGAAAGCATGTGGGGACCTTTTCAGGATAGATACTGTATATTGGAAATTGACTGGATTAGACCTGTTAGGATCATAATCCATTGGTGTATAGATTATGACCTGTTAGGATCACAACCTAATGGGATAGCAGAGTTTCAAAGTGTTTATTTGGTAAAGGATGATCGCTGGGCACGCAGATATTTTGTTTCTATTAGATGCTTTCAACAGACAATGATGCAAGCAGACTTTTTTTTTTTTAGCAACAAGATTGTTTGCTTTTTTTATGTGTCAGGCGCAACCTGAGTTGCTTCTGGTGTGAGAGAATTGGCTGTCTGCAAGGACGTTGCCCAGGGGACGCCCGGATGTTTTGATGTTTTTACCATCCTTGTGGGAGGCTTCTCTCATGTCCCCGCATGGAGCTGGAGCTGAAAGAGGGAGCTCATCCGCGCTTTCCCGGGGTGGGATTCGAACCTGGCAGCCTTCAGGTCAGCAACCCAACCTTCAAGTCACAGGCTTTAATCCACTAGGCGGCGGGGGGAGGGGGGGGTGGCTCCTAAGATTGTTTGCTGATAATATATTTAAAGATACAGGCACATTTCTTGTTAAGGGTCAGGTTAAAAACTTCAAAATGTTTAGAGAAGTTTCTATCTTAAACTTAGAAACTTTAACAATCTCTTCATAAACTATGTTGCTTTATACAGCTCTCTTTAATAAGAGTTTACTTCCTAAGAAAACACAAGCCTCAACAGTTTTAGCTCCTAACACCTCCTCTGCACTCTAACAGACTACTATACTCAAGCTGACTCGAGGCAAAACATTGATTTCTAACAGACTCGAGGCTCAACACTGACTTCTAATAGACTCAAGGCTCAACACTGGCTTCTAACAGGCCCAGGGCTCAACTGACTTCTCTAACTGTCATTCTTTTAAAACCGAACATTCTAAACCATCACTGACTCAGTCACATGACCTACAGCCGCTCCCACTGTTTTAAGTATATAAAGATGAGGTAACTGCAAACTAAATAGTCATATACTTCAGGATATAAACTGCGATACTATAAAAACAGACAAACATTAAATAGAGGAAGCTTCAGAAGGCTGCTTCCTCCAACACAGTATATACCCATGTATACAACTAGACATTTTAGTAAAAAAAATCAAGCCAAAAACCTGGGTTGACAAATCTACTGGTCAGTGTAAATACTGTCCCTAAACTCTTCAAGGAAAGAAGCATCCCTTCCAATGAAAGGCAAGCACTTAAGCCCTTCTACACTGCCATATAAAACCCAGATTATCTACTTTGAACTGGATTATATGCCAGTGTAGACTCAATGTGGATTATCTGCTTTGATAATCTGGATGATATGATAGTGTAGAAGGGACCTTAGTCTGTTCTGGGAGAACTTCACGTAGGTCACCTAGATGCCAATAATACATCTTTCCAAGCTGCCCTTATCATTTTTTTTGTTTAAAAATGATTTGTGTGATTTTAATTGTTGTTTTAATTAATTTATGTTTTAATGTTTGGCTTTAATTGTAATTGTTACTTTTGGAATTGTATGTTGGGTATCAAATGTGTTGCCGGTTGTGAGGCCACCCTGAGTCCCCTTTGGGGTGAGAAGGGCAGGATACAAGTATGAGAAATAAATAAATAAAATCAGCTAAACTGTAAATAAGATGAAACATAAGTACAGTGGAGTCTCACTTATCCAACGTTCTGGATTATCCAATGCATTTTTGTAGTCAATGTTTTCAATATATTGTGATATTTTGGTGCTAAATTCGTAAATACAGTAATTACTACGTAGCATTACTGCATATTGAACTACTTTTTCTGTCAAATTTGTTGTCTAACATGATGTTTTGGTGCTTAATTAGTAAAATCATAACCTAATTTGATGTTTAATAGGCTTCTCCTTAATCTCTCCTTATTGTCCAACATATTCGCTTATCCAACGTTCTGCCGGTCCGTTTATGTTGGATAACTGAGACTCTACTATATTTCTATAGCCATTTAGATGTGTTAATGTAATGTGATGTAATGGGAATGTAATGTAGTATTATCAGATGAGATATTTGTTTGTCTTCCTTTTAATTAATTAATAGCTTCATTAATAACTTTCTTCTGGAAATGGGTCAGTGCCAAAAGTCCAATTAAGCAATTGAGTTAAGTTTAATAATCAGTCTAACTAAATTGTCCATTTCTAATGTAAATGATAATTCAGTGGTTCTCAACCTGTGGGTTCCCAGGCCTGAAATCTGTTAATGTGGGATTTGTGTATTAGTAGTGTTTAAATGAAATTTGTGTCTAGCATGTATTGCATCATCCAGGAAATGCTATAATGTGTAAAGAGTTAATTTGGTAAGAAGCTGTATTGACCTTGGATATGTGGCTGGAGCCAGATAGGAGTGTCCAGACTGCAAGTGTGTTTGTATCATTGCTGATTGCATCAGATGAGTTCTGTTTCTGCCTGCTGAGAAGATCTGTGCTGTTTGCCTAGAGTGAAAGTCCTGTGTCTATGGTCTGCAAGTCTGTTTGTCTTGTTCAGTAAACTTTGTAAATACTTTTTAACATCGTCTCTGACGTTCCTTCGTTCTGCGCTCCACTGACGTCATTCATCTGCTGCTACGCTGTGCGCATTACTCTGACAAAATCTCAGCCAGTTTACTGGCTGTTAGGATTTCTGGGAGTTGTAGGCCAAAACATCTGGGGACCCACAGGCTGAGAACCACTGATTTAACTGATTATAATTAGTTTCTGTCACAGTACATTGCTCTGTTTTGTATACAAACCCATGCCTGAAATATTAGCTGAGCAAATCCAGCAAAGTTTAAGTACATTAAGTTCTGTTGAAATCCATAGACATGCCCTAAAATGGAATGCAAAAGCAATAATACAGTAGAGTCTCACTTATCCAACATCTGACATGGGCCGTCAGAATGTTGGATAAGTGAATATGTTGGATAATAAGGAGGCATTAAGGAAAAGCCTATTAAACATCAAATTAGGTTATGATTTTACAAATGAAGGACCAAAACATCATGTTATGCAACAAATTTGACAGAAAAAGTAGTTCAGTACGCAGTAATGCTATGTAGTAATTACTCTATTTACGAATTTAGCACCAAAATATCATGATGTATTGAAAACATTGACTGCAAAAATGCGTTGGATAATCCAGAACGTTGGATAAGCGAGTGTTGGATGTGAGACTCTACTGTAATAACAGCCCTCTTGCTGCACATCCAGAGGAAAGGATGGCAGTAGCTGGAGAGAAAAGGGACAGACAGGTTATGATATCTTCACAGTTGTCCTTAACAGCAGCAATGGGAACTAAAAATGAAATAACATTAATACTTCTTGCTGAAGGAAGTTTCAAACATTGGCTTAAGGGTATTCAGGACAATGGGGAAAGAACAGGAAGGAAGGACCCCAAGGGAATCTCTGGGAAGCCTCTCACTCCCAGCCTTTTACAATATTTTCAAGAAACACATCAAAATGTTGAGAAAAAGAACTAGCCAGAACATTGATGGTTTACTAGCTGTGCCTAATTTGTGTGAATGCTGTTAATTCATTTCCTGCCCTGTGAGATTAGCAAGCCTCTTGTGGTTAAAGAGATGTACTTAACCAAGGAAGTACACGAACTCGAAGGGATATAAGATAAGAGTATGCATTTTTGTTTGCTCTATTCTGGTGGGGTAAAATTTGCAGATTCTGTAAGACAACTGCTTTTAGAGTATCTAAAGTTATGGCATAGGTTGTAGTGCTGCTTTCTGCTATGTTTATCTTAATTCGGCTGTTTCACATTTTCCTCGGACTCTTTCGTTCTCTTTCATGCAAAGGATGTGATGGAGGCTCGAGGGAATTGAAGGCAAAGGCCACTCTGTCCCTAAAACAGTACCAAAATAAAGAGGAATTTAATTTGATTATCCTGGTCACAGAGAGTCAAGGAAAAGGAAGATGGATTGGATACAGACACAAAACAAAAGGAGGTATCAGAGTATTGGACAAGGATGAGGGAAACTTTAAATATATTGCCTGCCACAAAACCCACCAAATGGGTTAAGAGCATGATGAGAACATGTGAAGAGTCTAACTGGATCAGGTTGGAGGTGCAAAACTGTTGGGCTAATCATTGTGTCTCAGCCTTGCGAGATTGTTGTTAAGAGGTTTTGGTTTCCCCCTGACGTTAAATCCAGTCATGTCTGATTCTGGGGGTTGGTGCTCATCTCCATTTGTAAGCCGAAGAGCCAGCATTGTTTGTAGACACCTCCAAGGTCATGTGGCTGGCATGACTGCATGGAGCGGTACCTATTGATCTACTCACATTGGCATGTTTTTGAACAGCTAGGTTGGCAGAAGCTGGAGCTAACAGCGGGCGCTCACTCCGCTCCCGGGATTTGAACCTGCAGCCTTTCGGTCTGCAAGTTCAGCAGCTCAGTGCTTTAACACACTTCGCCACTGAATGAAGGCACGAAGAAGGGTAAAGAACTATATAGTGGCCCCACATTATTCTAAGGTGGGGCCCTAGGAAATGGTGTTGTCCTATTCTCAAGACTTTTTAGGCTTACTTGTTTCAGTCTACACTTGTGGAATTTTATCATATTGTCCATTTAAACCATTCCTCTGTTTGCTATAGATATCTTAGATGTTGAGACTGTCTGCTGAATTTCATTTCTTGTATTGGATGTGAGACAGTATCTTCTACATATTTGAAGACAACAATTTGGCTTAATGGTGGCTGCTGCTGCTGACCCCCAGCACCTGGCACTTGAAGTAGTTACCTCAATTTGCCTAGTGGAAGACCTATTTTGCTTTATACAGCTCTCTTTAATAAAAGTCTACTTCCAAAGAACTCAAGCCTCAACAGTTTTCTAACTTCTAACACTGGTGTCTACACTCAAACAGACTCAAGCCTCAACTGACTTCTAACTGCTTCATGTACATAGAGCTATGGAAACTACAAACCAAAGAAACCAGGAAATAAACAGATACATTATAAAACAGACAAAACATTAATTAGAGGAGGCTTGAGAAGATTGCTACTTCCAACAGCCAAGAGGAAGGCACATCAAATAAACCCTTGTTGGGTCCACTTTCTATCTGGAAATCAATGTTGGCATTGTGAAAGTCCATCTGGATGCAGAATAGGTCTCTACAGTCATTTAAGGATCCACTGCCAAGACTCTACTTATGGAAGACAAACATACTTGGCCATGATTGATAGCTTATGATGATGATAAATCTACCTCTATTGTCGTGCATACTCCTGTCTAAGTTGATTTCATGTGTAAGTTAAAGACACATTTTGGGGTCATAATGATTGATTTTGATATGATTCATGAGTAAGTCAAGGGTCATTCCATAGAGAGGGGTAAATATCAGCACTGTTCTTGGCTGCCCTGCCCACTCAAGCATTCAGAAAGGCTAGAAATGGCACCAAAGGAGAAAAATAGGGAAATTCAGTGCTTCTTTTAGGTTCTGGGATGGATTGAGCTCTTGTCTTGTGCCACTTTAGTCAGAGGTAGTTAGGTTTTGATAAGAAAATACAGTACTTGCATTGACCCATGAGTAAGTTGACCCAGTTTTTGGAATCTGTTTTGTGACTAACATTTTGAGTAATACATGACTATGTACAGTAATCCATTCCCTATAAGTGAAATATACATATATGTCCCTGCTCATACCCCATGTAGCAGTCAGGAGTGTGCTGCTGTTGCTCCTGTTATGTCAAAATACAAGCCTTGGTGGATAAGACCTATCTTGGGGTAACATCCTGTTCACATCTCTGTCATACTACTGTTTCCCCATCAGACAGATTGTTGTGGCATTACATAGATTATGGCTTTTGATGTTTGTGGCTCAGTCTTTTCTTTCGAGGTTCTAATCAATAAGTCTCATCTTAAAAAAAACATTTTGAGTATGGAAAGATAGTTAGTGGTATGCCTTCCTGTTTTGAGTTGATGGCTTCTCAGATTTTGCTGTCATTAGTGAGCTCTTGAACATAGCAGAGAAAATGTTAGTTCAGGAAAGGTTCAGTCATTTCAGTCATGATGTATCTTCATGATGTTATGTCAAGCTAAAAGGAATAGCCATGTTGTTTCTGAAATGCTTGATTTATCATCTTTATTTCTTGAGCTATTTAAACATGAAATATATCTGTTGTTCTTATTATCAGACTTGGAAAGACTGATGCTGAATGAATTTCAGGCAAATCAGTGTGGCTGTTACAAGAGTGGGGATTTGCATGAATCCAGAGAGATTGAAGAATATACAGTAGAGTCTCACTTATCCAAGACTCGCTTATCCAAGGTTCTGGATTATCCAAGGCATTTTTGTAGTCAATGTTTTCAATATATCACGATATTTTGGTGCTAAATTCGTAAATACAGTAATTACAACATAACATTACTGCATATTGAACTACTTTTTCTGTCAGATTTGTTGTATAATATGTTTTGGTGCTTAATTTGTAAAATCATAACCTAATTTGATGTTTAATGGGCTTTTCCTTAATCCCTCCTTATTATCCAAGATATTTGCTTATCTAAATTTCTGCCAGCCCGTTTAGCTTGGATAAGTGAGAGTCTACTATATTGCCATTGATTTCTTTTAGCTTGTAGGCATTGACTATGTCATTTTTTTCTGGAATAGTTTAGAATTTAGGAAGACCTATGGGTTGGGTGAGAGACAGAGAAATAAATTATCATGCCATAACAAGAGTTGGTTTAAATTGTTGTTCCATATTCATACTTGACTGGGAGAAAGCCCTACTGAACTCAGAAGAAAGTAACTTTGGTAGAGAACTGAACAGGATTATGCTGTTTATATAACTATATAACACATTTTTTGTTCCTGGGTTTTATAAATGTCATTTCCTAATTGGTTCTATCATTAAAAACAGGGGAAAAGTTTATTAAACTGCAAAAGCTTTGTTTTTGCAGGACATCCTACAACACATTTTGCTACAGTTTTTCAATGAATATCTTATTGAGTCTCAACCAATTCAACATAGTTTGCGGCAGCCACAAAAACAAAATTTCTGGCGTATAACAACTGCTTTCAAAGTAAGTACCACACAGTTAAACAGAAAATAACCAGGAACATTTTTATTTCAAATTTTGTTAATAAGATCATGTTGGCTTGCTTCCTTTTGTCATAACAGGCAAACAAAGGGGGGGGGGGGCGGCTGCTGAGCATTTGTGCATTTAATCAACGGTCAAACATAAGTTATACTTTTTAATAATCAGGCCCTAATGTTTTATCAGTTCCCATGGAAGAGCTCCCCTCTCTTTTTTTCTGTATTTTTACCATTACAAATTAATTCTCTGTGGTTGATTCAAGGCCGGTTTAATTGGAATGCTTCCAGCCAAAGCTGTTATTGTGCAGTTACCCTGCTCCATGCTCCAGATATTGTTATCTTCCATTATTTCCCTCCTGGGTTGTCCAGATAATTGACAAGTCCGTTTTTGGGACCACAGCCTTAGGAAATCCCAATGGGGACCCTAATTCAACAACAATAAGAACTCAGAAGCTGTTGCTAATGATGCTTTAACAAATGGGTTCTATGATCAGGAATGATTCGTGCAAAATTACCAATTGTATTTGTATTAGCAACAGCAACATATCTACCCTGCCAATGTGCTCTTGGCATGGGTGGACATGGCCAGTGCCAGCCTCCCTTTCCTGTGCCCTATTTCATCCCAAAACCAAAGGAACAGTCTAATTACTGTTCCTGGAGGCTTTCTTTGCATTGTGCTGAGCAGTGACACAACAGAGCTTTGGAGGGAAGAAGGGGGATTCCCTCTTTAAAATTCTGTTGCATCATTGCTCAGCGTAATGCAGCTAAGGGAAGCCTCCAGGAATACTACGGAGGCTGTTTCCTCATTTTGATGGTAAAACGAGGCACAGGGAGGTCAGTGTCATCCATCTCCCTGGGCTGCCTGAGTCTGAAGAGTGCGGGATGGCTGTGGGGATGCCTTCTGGGATCTCAAATGATGATCCCAGAAGACAGTCCAAACAGGGTGTAAACTAGATTAAACTGATTATCCTGGGTAACCCCGCATTCGCCAGAGGCATTGTTTGGACACTCAATTCCAATGTGGACAGATAATCCACACTGGATTATCTGTCAGTGTAGATGGACTCTGTAACTTACTTGGAACTTGGCTAGTATGGTATTGCATTTGAAAGAATTGATAAGGAAAAAATCTTAAGAGTGGACTATATTTGAAAAGTATCTGGATCAATTTCACATATACAGAAGCTGAAACATCTGCCCACAAAACTCAACTTTTTGTTTTCTTAGTCCTTCTAACATCTCTCCATCTGCTTGTGCCTTTGTATCAGCAGAAAGATTCCATCTCATGAGTTGAATCAGCAGCTTCATCAGGAATTGAGTGTTTCCTCATTGGTTTACAACTTCCTCATTGGCTCCCTCGATGAGAAGAGGAGAGTAATATCCTGATGGCATTAGGGCAAGGTTATCAGGCACTCCTGGTTCAAATTTCATAGTGGGAGCTGTAAATGCAGCAGCGTATTAAATATGTCCAGGAGACCAAGAGGGTAGGAGTCCACACAGCCCCTGAAGCTGTGATTTGCCATGGGCTAGATTAACCAGACACTTCTCTTATTTCCTATGTACATATCTTCAAAGGTAAAGGTAAAGGTTTCCCCTGACGTTAAGTCTAGTCATGTCTGACTCTGGGGGTTGGTGCTCATCTCCATTTCTAAGCTGAAGAGCCGGCGCTGTCCGTAGACACCTCCAAGGTCATGTGGCCGGCATGACTGCATGGAGCGCCGTTACCTTCCCGCCAGAGCGGTACCTATTGATCTATTCACATTGGCATGTTTTCGAACTGCTAAGTTGGCAGTAGCTGGAGTTAACAGCGGCCGCTCCCGCCGCTCCCGGGGTTTGAACCTGGGACCTTTTGGTCTGCAAGTTCAGCAGCTCAGTGCTTGAACCCACTTCGCCATCGGGGCTCCTTGTACATATCTTAGGAACAGTTATAAATAATGGCTGGAAGCAGTGTGTTGTTGTACAGATTGCTGGTTCTCCCGCCATCCATTCTGAGCTAAAGAAGTATGTTGTTTAGTTTCTGTAGGAGAGCCTCCCATGGTTACTATTCATGAGGCTGCCAGATTGTAATGTTCGGATTGAAGGGTATTTGGCTCAGTTAAATTCAGTTAATGAGCTTGTATGGAATTGTTGCTTTTTGAAACAGCGAGAGCCCCTTGTATTGCCAGGAGCCATCATACTATGTGACGAAAACAATGCCTTATAATTTTAGGGGCCAGCTGACATCCCTGCATTGAGATGTGCTGCAGTAATTCTAACTTTTTTTTTCATTTTGCTTTTAAAAGGGAAACAAATAGTCATTTGAAATAGCAAGGGTTTCTTCAAGTCCAAATGTCAGCTAGTGACTTCCATGCCAGCAGGAATGATGCATCTCTTCCGAGTTGTGGTTTGAACTTAGAGCTGCTGAGCTTCAAAGTTTTGGACCTGCTTCTAGCTGATTTGAAGTCCAGATTGAAACTCAAAAAAGATTCACTCTATTGACAAGAAAATCACCAGCTACTACTGGTCTGGGCCAAAGCTGACACAAGCAGGAGGGATGCCAAATCAGAGAACCTTGAGGACTGTGCTCTTCGACAGATGAAATGGCAGAATAGGAGGAGAGTGGGTGCTAGCATCCATGTTCAAAATGTTGGACAAGTTAAATGCTCACTTTCTAGGAGTACACCTTGGTTACTCCTATGAGTTCACCAAGCCCTGACAGCCACCATTGTAGGCAAGATGTTCATGGTGACGACCTTTCCCCTTCCTGTTATTTATTTAATTGTTGGAAGTATTTATACACTCCATATCCTGGCTTCATCATGAACCTAAATAGAGACTGCACTCAAGAAATCAGAAGAAGATTAGAGATTGGAGGAAGCTTCTTACTACAAAAATCATTGTACAAATCCTTTTTGAAGGCATGCTGAGCTGTGCTGTGTGATAAGCCAGGACTGGATTTTTTTTTTTAAATCACCCATTCTCCTACTCCCGGTTGGATGTCTCTCTTCAGCTGCAAAGAGTGCATCCACATTGTAGAGTCTGTGCAGTTTGACACCACTTTCGCTGCCATGACTCAATGCGATGTAATCCTTGGAGCTGCAGTTTGTTGAAGCAACAGCACTATTATAGAGAAGAGGTTGCAACCAGGGTTAATACATAGTGAGATGATGTCCAAAGAAACAAATCTAAGAGCAAATCAAGCTTGAACCTCCCTAGAAGCCCAGGTGGCTAAACTGAGATTGTCCTACTTAGATGTATCCTGAGAGGATAGAACTAATCAGTAATTCTTGGTAAAGTAGAAGACTCTAAGAAAAGAGAAAGACTGAATTACAGGTAGATAAATTCAGCCAAGGAAGCCACAGTTTGGCATTTGTAAGTGCTGAGTAGATCTGTTTATAACTAGGTGTCTTGAGGGTCTCTCAGTCATAAACTTGCCATAATACAAAGTTGCATTGACAGCAGTTAAGAAAAATATGCTTCTTGTTTTCTATTTTCAGTTCTTGTGGAGATTTTGTTTAGTTAGGGAAAAAAATAATCTTAGGACACATTTTTAGGGCTAATAATTAACCATCAGTTCTAATTAGTCAGTTGTGAGTAAGCATAAAATATAATGAAGTAAGCAGAAAAAGATCACAGCATTTTTGGGAATAGGCACACAACATATAAATGGCCATTTTACTAAACTGACTAATGAAGTAATATTTAGCACTCCCATGAGTTTTAAGGATTCTTCCTACAGGTTTTATCCACATGGAAGAAGAGCCTTACATACAGCTTTTCCTGCAATATGCTTGCACATCACCCTATGGGATCCATGTATCTGGAAAAATTCAAATAACATTCCCTAGCTGACCTATGAGACTAAAATGCTTTCATGTACATTTAATAAACGCAGGGAGAGCTCCCCAACTTCCATTTAAGGATGCAAAATGTTTCAATGAAAAGTAATCATCTAGTGAACATAGAGAAGGGGAAGAAGTTGAAAGGGACAAAAGTTGAAGATGAGATAACAGGAAATGTCAAGAGGGAATATTACTAATAATATGGCAAGTGAAGAGGCCATATGTTTTGCTTTCCTAAGGGAAATCCTCTGTTTGAAGGAATGCCAGAGGGCAAGCTCTCTGTTTACAGGATTGTGTGATGATAAAGAACCATAAGAAGAAAGGGAAGTAGGGCCCTGAACTTGCGAGTACAGTGATACCTTGAGTTAAGAGTTTAATTCATTCCATGACTGAGCTCTTAAGACACTTATCTCAAAGGGAACTTCCCTATTGAAATGCTATTAATCCATTCAAACCCCCTCAACCTCCCCCCAATTTTTTTGTTATGTGTTTTTAAATAAGAAAATGTACTTTATAAATAGCAAATAATGTATAAATTCACATTCACATGGAACAAAACAAAATAAAGATCAACTTTAAAATGGCAGAAGCACAAAGTTGTGTCAAGGAAGCACAAAATGAAGAGGCAGAGGCATCCTTTTCTTCATATTGTAGTCATTCCAGCCTCCCCCCTTTCTTTCTCTCTCTCCCGCTCTCTCTGCATGAAGCCAAACATACTAGGAATAAAACCCACACATAATCAACTAACCCAAAGTTCCCCAAAACGGACAAGAGCAAAGCAGACAGCACTCTCCCAAAGCAATCAAGAGCATGAGGCATGAGGCACGGAAGCTACTCCCTCGAAGTCCTAACACCCTGTACTCTCGCGCTAGCACTCCTTTTGGCGCTAGCTCTTAACTCAAAACACTGCTGTTATGTCAAAGCAAAATCCAGGCTGAGCTACAGTTGTTAACTCAAAATGCTCTTAAGTTGAGAAGTTCTTAAGTAGAGGTTCCACTTATCTGGATGGTAGGCTGAGGATTAAATGCTTCCTTTCCTATTACAGTGATAAGATAAAAGGTAAAGGTTTCCCCTGATGTTAAGTCCAGTCATGTCTGACTCTGGGGGTTGGTGCTCATCTCCATTTCTAAGCCGAAGAGCCGGCATTATCCGTAGACACCTCCAAGATCATGTGGCCGGCATGACTGCATGGAGCGCCGTTACCTTCCCGCCAGAGCAGTACCTATTGATCTACTCACATTGGCATGTTTTCGAACTGCTAGGTTGGCAGAAGCTGGAGCTAATAGCAGGCGCTCACTCCGCTCCCCGGATTTGAACCTGGGACCTTTCGGTCTGCAAGTTCAGCAGCTCAGTGCTTTAACACACTTCGCCACCGGGGTTCCTATTACAGTGATAACACAATATAAAATTCTACAGGTTTACGTACATCCATATCAATTAGTGCAGTTTACCAGCTGTTGGGATTTCTGGGAGTTGAAGGCCAAAACTGGGGCCCACAGGTTGTGTACCACTATATTAGTGTATACACATTGTGTGCACATCTCCATCCTGTGTATGTATGACTGTGTACGTGTATATTCATTTCCTCTTTTTGGCCAGTGTGTAAGTAACTAGCTTAGCTGGAAGAGTGATAAGCAGAAAAGGATGCTGTAATTCAGTAGTTCTTTGGTCCTACAGATGTTTTGGGCTTCGTTCTCCAAATAGAACTGGGAAAGAACCCTGTTTGAAAAGCTGGATAGCAGTGGCTGCCAATCACTGTGGCCCAGGGCTGGGATGTATATGTCCCTGGCATCCAAATTTTGTTGGACTCCAGCTTCCATTAGTCTTGCCCGTCTTAGTCCAAGAACATCTGATAGGCCACAAATTGCCTAGGTAAAGGTAAAGGTATTCCCCTTATGTTAAGTCCAGTCGTGACCGACTCTGGGGGATTGGTGCTCATCTCCATTTCTAAGCCGAAGAGCTGGCATTGTCTGTAGACACCTCCAAGGTCATGTGGCCGGCATGACTGCATGGAGTGCCGTTACCTTCCCGCCGGAGCGGTACCTATTGATCTACTCACATTGGCATGTTTTCGAACTGCTAGGTTGGCAGGAGCTGGGGCTAACAGCAGGCGCTCATTCTGCTCTCGGGATTTGAACCTGGCACCTTTTGGTCCGCAAGTTCAGCAGCTCAGCGCTTTTAACGCACTGTGCCACCAGGCGCCAAATTGCCTACCTCTGACATAATTGTGCAATGGATTAAACCCTTCTGCTGGCAGGTCTACTGATGGACAGGTCAGCAGTTCAAATCCGGGGAGTGTGGGTGAGCTCCCTCTGTCAGCTCCAGCTTCTCATGCGGGGACATGAGAAAACCCTCCCACAGGATGGTAAAACATCAAAACATTTGGGTGTCCCCTGGGCAACGTTCTTGCAGACAGCCAGTTCTCTCCCACCAGAAGCAACTTGCAGTTTTTCAACTCACTACTGACATGAAGAATACAGTATTTATACTCCTTCTCACTCTCTTGATCTGCGTTGCAATTTCTAGTGTTCCTAATGTGATCAAGGATGGTTTTGTGTCCATTTATCATTACTGTGTTGGTGAATTTAATTTCCTGCCATTTTAATGTATTAATATTTTTCTTGCTGCATGAGCTTCCAGCGTCCTTAGAAATTTAAGTTCTGCGTTGAAAACACTTAAGGACTAGACATCCCTCCGGTAATCAATACTGTGCTAAACATCTCTGGACTTCAGAAACAGAGGAGAGGGAAGGTAATGTGGCAAGATGATGGAAGGATCCCAGTGGAGATGACTTTCTGACCTCTTCTCTGCCAGATTACTTTTACATGGGGTCACCTTGACCCTTCTCGTGACTGGGACATTTAAGAGTTTTATCTTACGAATTAATGTAAATGGTGGTTGACATTTGAAAAGGTTTCTGGATAATCTGCTGCTGGTTTGAACTTTAGCACAGATGCTGAGCACTGTGTACAGAGGCTGCTGAGAATGGCAATGTGAATAAACACACTCCTACTCAGCTAAGCTGCTGGCTGTGAGACACGGCCCTCCTGAGTTTCATCTCTGGCCTTCCGAGGACACTCCGCTCCCACCAGGCGATCTCCTTGAGGCCAGCCATGCAGTGAGACGGATGACCGGGTTCATGGGAAAAATGTCTAATGTACTCCTCTTGACTCCTAGTGGGATTGTTACTTTTTGCACAGGAACTTTGAACCTTTTGTTTAGAGGATGTACGGATGGGAAGGCCCAAGCAACTGTGGAAATGAAGGCAAGGAAAGAAAATAGGCTCTCCCAACAGGAGAGATGTGAGGCAGTGCAATATCATGAGAACTATATTCTTTTTGTATTAACGTTTCTTTCTTTTTTATCTCTATAAATTGAACATTGATTAACATGGTGACTTCCCCCTCCTATTTGCACTCAGAGTGTTGCAGTCTGTGGAAATTTTTTGGTTCAAGCAGGACCACTTCGCTGTGGATCTTATTACACAAAACTGCTATCATGAATCATAGCCAGTGGCAACAAACTGGGATGATCTCCTTTGCTATCTCTGCATTCACGCAACTGCACCAATTTGATGATCTCAAGCTTTGTAATTTTGCTTTTGACAGTTCCAATGCAATTTTTAAAAGTTAGTTAAAAAAATGTAAAGAACCTTGAAATTAGTGAATTACTGCAAGAGAGGTGGAAATAGGAGAATGTTGCCTGGTCTACAGTTATTGATGGGTTTCCCTATCAATAACTAGGGATGGGTTTACTGTAGGGAGATGGCAGACTGGAAATGGAATATGCACAGCATTGTGCAATAATGCCCAGCGTATTAGATGTACATTTGTCAAGTATTTGGTTCTTTGGTAGCACTGTTACTTGTGTGATATACTGAATGGACTCTCAAAAGAACCATATGGGGAGTGGGAGAAAGCTATTACAGAAAAGTGAGCTGATGAGATGTCATGTCAACTTGGTTCTCCTGCTGAGCTTTAACTGTTATGGTACAAACATTCCTTTGCATTGATCCAAATGCAAATGCCTGATCCAAAGTGGCAGGTTCCAAAAAACGAACTTGTTTTCAGTTGTTGCAAGCCACCTTGAATTCTGAACAGGGGAAAAATCGAGTATATACAGTAGACTTTTCTAAGCTCTTAGTATGGCAACATCCAACAAAATGGTGATGTTTTTGTATGTATACTCTTTTGCATTTGTAAGCCGCCCTGAGTTCCTGTGGAGAGATAGAGGCGGGGTACAAGAATAAAATTGTTGTTGTTGTTGTTGTTGTTGTTATTATTATTATTATTATTATTATTATTATTATTATTATTATATACTGATCTGCTTGGAACAATATATTACTCTGCTTCTACTCCAATGCATGGTTTCTTTCATTTTTCTAAAATCTCACGTTGTAAACTTCCACTCCCAGGATTCTGTGTAATTAAGCAATGACAGATTAAGTGGCATCAAACTGCATTAGGTATACTGTGTAGATATGCTCATGGCATTTTCCATCAGTAAAAGATGCTCAACAAGCTGCAGGCTTTCCATTTGTGATTGGTTCATTTTTGTGACATGTAAACCAGGACGTCTGGCTTGTCTCATAGCCATAGAGACACCCTGGGTGAAGTTGGACACTTCCAGCTTCAGGAGAAAGCAATGGCAAACATATCTTGGCAAGAAAACTCTGCCATGGTTTTACTGTAAATTGGAGTCAACCCGAAAGGCACACAACAGCAACAACAAAAACTTCTGCTATGTTGTTAGAATCACAATAAGCTAGGGATCACAATTTGTACTCCTGACTTTCAGGAGTCCTCACTCCACAAAAAGATTCCTGTTTCTTCTAACTTGATAGTAGAGTAGGGAAAAACATTGAACCCTAAAACTGTGTGCATGCATGATCTTAAATTGGACAAAGACTCATTTAATTCAACATGATTGTTGTTTTATTCTCATATCTGCATTTGTGATTTTCATCACTGCCATGCTTTTTTAAAAATCGTGTCAGAAGCGATTTGAGAACATACTACAAGTCGCTTCTGGTGTGCGAGAGAATTGGCCACCTACAGAGATGTCCAGGGGAGGCCCGGATCTGTTACCATCCTTTTGGGAGGCTTTTCTCATGTCACCACAAGCTAGAGCTGGCAGAATGGAGCTCCCCCATCTTGTGGATTTGAACAGGCAACCTTCAGGTCAGCAACCCAGCCTTCAGGTCAGCAGTCCAGTCGGCACAAGTGTTTAGCTCAGGGTTTTGGTAGCAGTGCTACCCAAGATTAAAGAACTAAACAGACCATGGACAGAGGCATTCCTGTTGGGAGAAGTAGGCAAACAATAGTACAGTATTGCCCAGATTCCATCTCCGTCACCCTTTGCTCAAGATAAGCCATAATTCTGAAATTTTGAGCCTGGAATTCTAAAGAATTCTGGCTTTGCATTAATGTTTATTTATTTATTTATTTATTTATTTATTTATTTACAGCATTCTGTAATTACAGTATTCTGCCCTTCTCACCTCGGAGGGAATTCAGGGCAGATCACATTGCACACATAAAGGCAAACATTCAATGCCATAACATAGAACAGAGACAGACGAGACTAGACACAGGCATGGGCTGGCCTCGAACTCATGACCTCTTGGTCAGAGTGATTTGTTGCAGCTGGCTGCTAACCAGCTTGCCCCACAGCCTGGCCTTTGAACTGATGCTGCTGCTGCTGCTCTCTCTCTCATTCACACACATACCATACGCACACAACACACCCAGTTTTGGCATGGTAATAAATAAAGGACAGTGATTTGGCCTTGCTTTGCTACAGTTGAGGCTGCACTCTTGAGAGCCAGCCGCACCAACTTCTAACCTAGGTAAATGTTCCTGATTAATTGTGATTTCCTGCCGCTTTCAACAAGCTGCCAAAGCACAACCTTGATTTATGAGCAATTTGTTTAGGTTAATAGCTTCATTCTGTTTTGTCATCCCAGAGTCTTGATGCAAAATTATTCACATACTTCATTAGAAGAAATACAGGTTTTAGAGCAATCCTCAAAACACTTCCGTTGACTGAAGCTTTGCTAAAGCAATTGGGTTGGCACTGGGAAGCTCCTTGGAGGATTGGAAATTTAAATAACTGTATTTTAGTTATGCTTCTCCAAAAACACTGTCATTAAGTACATTTAGAAAGAGATTGCTACTGACCTCCTAATGTTTTCTGCAGATTCGAATCTGTCATGTTAGTTTTTGTCTGTATAAATTGGATTGTTATTTTTCCCCTCTGGCGTATTATCAAATCTCTGTTGGTTAGTTACTGTTTGTTTTCTGGAACTGACCTTGAGTGTTTATATACATATATTGACTTAAACGTGGGTGAATGGAGACAATGCTTATCAAGTTGTAACTTACCAGCATTTCTCTAACCACTTACTATGCTGGTAGCTTGAATCTCAACATGATCTCAACTGTTGTTGAGCTGTGCTATTTTTCACCCATGAATTAATTCACCATTTGGGTTTTTGCAGAAATAGAGAACTAGAAGTGAGAAATAGGAGTTGTGGTGTAGCTTTCCCAAAGACAGGGCATTTTATTTATCTTTATTTAGTCACACTTGCAGTTTTGACGTATTGTACTGAGGTCAAGAAAAAATAGGACTATGTGACTTTATGCTTTCAAGTCGTTTCTGACTTACGGTGACCCTAAGCAGAAATTATCATGGTTTTTTATTGGTAAAATTTGTTCAGAGGGGTTTTGTCATGGTCTTCTCCAGAGGCCAAAAGAGTGTGCCTTACTCACCCAATAGGTTTTCATGGCTCAGTGGGGATTTGAATCTGAGTCTCCCACTAAAATCACTACACCACACTGGCTGTAATTATTGCATAATATTTTATTACATAGTATTCTAATAATTGGAGTATTTTTAACATACAGGTTTTGGTAGACTTTAAGGCAGCGTTTCTCAACCTGAGGGTCAAGACCCATCGGGGGCATAAGGGGGTGCCAGAGGGGTCGCCAAAGACCATCAGAAAACATATTTCTCATGGTCTTAGGAACCCCTTTGGCAGAGACGGCTGCAGATCTCTCCACCTGTCCTTCCTTTCCTTTTGGGAAACAGACGGTGAACCCTCCCACCAAATCAATCACCCCAACTCCTCCCAACCCCACCAGTATTTAAATTTAGGCATATCAGGTATTTGTGCCAAATTTGGTCCAGATCCATTATTGTTTGGATTCACAGTGCTCTCCGGATGTAGGTGAACTACATCTCCCCTAAATCACTGTCAATTCTTCCCAGATCTCTCCACTATTGTCTGTTGATCATGAGGGTTCTGTGTGGGAAGTTTGGCCCAATTCTATAATTGGTGGGGTTCAAGGGGAACTTTGTTTGTAGGTGAACTATGCATCCCAGCAACTACAACTCCAAAATGTCAAGGTCTATTTCCCTCAAACTCCACCAGTATTCACATTTGGGCATATTGAGTATTCGTGCCAAGTTTGGTCCAAATCCATCATTGTTTGAGTCCACAGTGCTCTCTGGATGTAGGAGGATTACAACTCCAAAACTCAAGGTCAATGCCCACCAAACCTTTCCAGTATTGGGTTGTTGTATGTCTTTCGGGCTGTGTGGCCATGTTCCAGAAGCATTCTCTCCATGCTTCTGGAACATGGCCACACAGCCCGAAAGACATACAACAACCCTGTGATTCTGGCCATGAAAGCCTTCGACAACACACTTTCCAGTATTTTCTGTTGGTCATGGGAGTTCTGTGTGCCAAATTTGGTTCAATTCTATCATTGGTGGAGTTTGGAATGCTCTTTATAGGTAAACTATAAATCCCAGCAACTACAACTCCCAAATGACAAAATCAGTCCCCACGCCTCTCCAGTATTCAAATTTGGGTGTATCAGGTATTTGTGCCAAATTTAGTCCAGTGAATGAAAATATATGCTGTATATCAGATATTTACATGACGATTCATAACAGTAGCAAAATGACAGTTATGAAGTAGCAACAAAAATAATTGTATGATTGGGGGGTCCACAACATCAGGAACTGTATTAAGGGGTCACAGCATTAGGGAGGTTAAGAACCACTGCTTTAAGGCAATGTCTCTTAACACTTTTTGGAAGAGCTCTTTGAGACTCTAATGAACACAATTGACCTCTTTCTCTAAAAAATGTACATATATGCACAGAACCTGCATAGAATTAATTTTATTGTGTTGGAAATTGGTCTTCTTCACATAGTTTGGAATTGAAGGAAATTTCAATTCACTGTGCTGGAAAAATTCAGAGTTACAGGAAGAATAAAAAAAGAAAAACTGCATCTAGTTCATGGATCCACTGATCCCTGATCACCATTTATAGATGTTTGGCATCTATTAATCCCAAGTTAAGAACTCATGCTTTTAGGGGAATATGGGAGTCATATCTTGATCATGTTCAAATTCATATTAGAATTGGATTTGATTTAGAATCTCTTCACATGTCTATCCCCCTCCACCCTTATAGAGAAAATACCTTTTAAAATCTAATTTGTCTAATTTGTTTCAACATTGATTAGCCAGCTCTCAAGATAGTGTTTAAGGGTATATAAGTAGTGCACTTGTACTGATGCTGCATTAAGTTGGCATGAAGTGCTAACATTTACTTCTAATCGGAGACAAATAAGTGATTTTTATATCAAAAGCACTGTGATAATGACTGGGGTGTGAAATGTCTAACTTACCTCTCCAACCCTTATTAGACAGAAACATGATTAATGTTCCGGGTCATGCACCTAACCATCAGAATTAGAAACTGCATATTTAGTATTTTTGTTGCTATTGCAATAAGGTTTAGAGGACATACTTATTAGATTAGAGGTGAGGAACCGCTGGCTAATTAAATTAAGAGGACATACTTCCAAGATCAAGGACAGGAAATCTTTGTCCTGATTTTTTGCTTTATTGTTGTCATCAGGTCTGTCCAGTATCAAGCTAAGGAGGCGTGAAAGTAGATGACTAAAACACATTGAAGCCGAGATGTCTTCCAATTCTTATCTGCACATATATTACTTATAAGTATCATCTCTATTTCCTAGAAGAGTTGTGGGATCTACTTCCAATGTGTGATGTTCAACTTGCCACCATGGTATGCATCTTAATAACAGGATGGTGGTGATGGAGCCAATGTTGAGGTGCCACAGAACTTGGAGAAGTTACTTTTTTGGATTGAAGCTTCCCTAGTCCTCAACCGTTATGGGCATATGGGTGATATGGGGCTTGCAGTCCAAAGAAGACATTTTTTCTAAGCCTCGTGAACATTTGTTGGGCAAGAAGGAGCAGTGTGTTTCCGACACTAAGATGATTAGAGCTATGGAGGGAGATCTCAGCAAAAGGAATTGTGAAGTGCTTGTCTGAATGATATACATGCGTGTAATGACTCAGCCCCATGTCTGTCATAGGTGAAAGATAAGAGGCATATCTTGTGAAAATATAAACATAAGTTTCTCTTAAATCTGAATCATATACCTCTTTGAAACGTTTTGCAAGGAAAAAACAAGAATGGAGGAGAATTGTAGTTACTTTCAAAAGGAAATCAGTACAACATGATTACAAGTCTGTCTTTAGTACCCTTATCTGTGCTAGATTGGCTTAGTCTAAAGGATAGTTTTAAGATGTACGATAGGGGATTCATTGTTTTTTCCCCCACAGGAATACATTACTCTGTGTCACACGATTTTTGTTCCTGGGTTATAAATGTCATTTTCTTATTGGTTCTATCATAAAAACATAGAAAAAGTTCATTAAATTGCAAGGGACAACCTGCAGCACATTTTTCTCTAGTTTTTCAATGAATATCTCATCGAGTCTCAACCAATTCAACATAGTTTGTGACTGCCACATAAATGAAGTTTATGGAGTATAACCATCACTTTCAAAGTAAATACCGCAGAATTACCCAGGAATAATACTTTCAAACCAGGAACAGAAAATTTCACAAATTTTGTTACATAGTGTTATTGGCAAATCTCCTCTTAACATAGCAGTGGGCATCTGTGACTCTTCTGGTCTGCAGTTCCTATAATCTATAACCAGTGGTGAATTGTCAAAAAATCCTCAGCTTTGTTTTAACAAGATATTTAATTATTCATTCCAGGGTAAAAAAAAAATTGCATTCTGTTTCTCTAAATTCACCATCATAAGTTAGCTTGGAGACTGATTCCTTGTTTCTATGATCCATTTAGGCTTTAAAATTAGGTGGGTACCTTCATGCCTCTCCCTGAAAAGCTAGCTTTAGTGAATTAAATACTTTCTTCCTGCTGCAGGAGGTCATTAGTGATGCTGAGATTAAAGATTTATATCTGTCACTCCAAGCCCTTAGTCATAATTTAATCAACACATTTGAAAATGTTTCCCCTCGTAAAACTCTATTGGGTTTAAGCAATCTGTCAAGTTTACCTAGACACATGTTGCTAGTATTTTTTTCTATCTTGAGCTTAATGAATTGCAGAGTAATATACAACATCAACACAACCTTGTTGTCCTTCTTTCCATGGGCACAGAGATAAATTTGAGGGCAAGGGAGGGGGATGTATGTGACAGTGGGACTTCATGAGTCTATAATCCTTTTATTTTTTAAGAGATGCAAACAAAGAAGGCTGAGAGGAGACATTATAGCCATGCATAAATATGTGAGGGAAAGTCATAGGGAGGAGGGAGCAAGCTTGTTTTCTGCTGCCCTGAAGACTAGGACGCAATGGAACAATGGCTTTAAATGACAGGAAAGAAAATTCCACCTGAACATTTGCAAGAACTTCCTAACTGTGAGAGCTGTTAAGCAGTGGAACTCTCTGCCCCAGAGTTTGGTGCAAACTCCTTTAGCAGAGGCTGGATGTCCATCTGTTGGGGGTGCTTTGAATGTGAGTTTCCTGCTTCTTGGCAAGGGGTTGGACTGAATGGCCCATGAGGTCTCTATGATTCTATGATTCTATAAATACATTTAGTCAATCTACAATCTCCCCACCTTGACCGTTAGTCCTATCAGAATGCTCTCTTCTCTTCTTCCATCAGATGTGGGGGAATTCTAAATACAGTGCCGTGAAATTTATAGTACAATCTTAGACATCAGTCCCAGCTATTGGTGTCTACCAGTGGAACAGTCTAGCCACTTTGAGTGTCAGTCTGAACTTGCATTGAGGTATCCAGGGTGCTAAGCCAATCTCAAAGTAGATTCAGCACCTTGGATGGCTCCTTCAGAATATAGTGCAATTGATTAGAATCATAGAATCTTCAGAGTTGGAAGAGACCACACGGGCCATCCAGCCCAACCCCATTCTGCCATGTGAGATGACATAATCAAAGCACTCCAAACAGAAGTTTGAATATACTCAATATAAACCCTGGGGAATCCTGCCTTCTCAGACTTTTGTATTAAGAGCAGGAAGTAATGCTGAAACCCTATGACCCCATTTGGTGTGTACTTCCAAGTACTTCCATCTGATTGTGCCTTCAAGTAAGTCTCATAGTTCAAGAACATTTATATCTGAACATCCATAGCCTTCTCTTCTTCTGATTTTCCTTCTCTTTTATATTTCTGGCCGTCTGGTATTCTTGAAGGCCATTCTAACATCCCTACTGAAAGGAGCTCCAAGCACCCCCCATTTCTCCTCTATCTTGGAGATTCCCCTGTGATTCTGGAGGTTCAAAATATCTGTGTAGAGTCATTTGCAAAGGGCACTCATCTTTCCATCTGTGGCACTGTGCCCCACACTACAATGCTGTCTGAAAAAAGGGATTGCTAAACTCAAAGAGGGGAAAACTCCTGCTGTTAGCCCCAGCTTCTGCCAACCTAGCAGTTCGAAAACATGCAAATGTGAGTAGATCAATAGGTGCCACTTCTGCAGGAAGGTAAGAGCGGTCTATGCAGTCATGCCGGCCGCATGACCTTGGAGGTCATGAATAACGCCAGCTTTAGGGCTTGTAAACGGAGATGAGCACCAGCCCCCAGAGTTGGACACAGCTGGACCTAATTTCCGTGGAAATCCTTTAACTTTAAACTAAAAGCTGTTCTGCTTTTAGATGTTTTAGATGTTTTAGCAGTTGGTTTGCTAGAGCCCTGCTTAAACATGTATACAAATGTTGGCATAAGCTGAACTGCCTTGCTGGCTGATTTCATTTCTCCTGGTTTCTGTAGTCCACCCACAGGCTTTGCTGTCTGCTTTTCTTGTGTCTCTTTAGAAACAGGAATTTAAATGGTAGGAGCTGAGTCACAGTTGACCTCAAAGCAAGTCTGTTCCAGCATGTACTATGGTGTTATACCCCTGGTATGGACTTTTGATCTGAAATGGCAAGAATCACCTGCTGTTCTGATTTCTGCAGCACACCTTGCATGAGGATGCTCTTGAAAAATATTCATCAAATGCCACCAATACAAAATGCAGTGGCTGGGTTATTTCTTCACTCTGCTTTTTAGCACCAGTCCTAAGTCAAATGTACTGGCTGTCATTTAGTTTCTGGAATCTGTTCAAGTGCAGGCTCATCCCTATAAAGCCTGAAATTTAGAATGGAGATTCCTCTTCTGTGAACTTGTCTGTGAGTGAACATAATCTTTGGAGGCCTTCTTATATGTTCTGTTATCAAAATAGGTGTGTTTGGGGCAGGGGGGAGGATTCAAATCAGGCTCTTTCCTGTAGTGTATTTTTTATTGAGGAAAACTTTTAGGATTGGTAAGAAAATGGTACAAATTTGAATAAACACCTCTTCAAATAACTAAGAATGATCTTAAAAGGTAACATTGCTCCTTTACTTCAAAGGTTTGATCTCAGGATTTTGTGTGTGTGTGCGCCATGAAGTCACTTTTTGACTTAGAATCACTTTAGGGTTGCCATATAACTGGGCTTTCTTGACAAGATTTGCTTCATTGGGGATTTACCTTTGTCTTCCTATATGGCAGAGATTGTGTGATTTGCCCAAGGTCATAGAATCATAGAAACAGAGTTGGAAGAGACCACATGGGCCATCCAGTCCAACCCCCTGCCAAGAAGCAGGAAAAATCGCTTTCAAAGCACCCCCGACAGATGGTCATCCATTCTCTGCTTAAAAGCCTCCAAAGAAGGAGCCTCCACCACAATCTGGGGCAGAGAGTTCCACTGCTGAACAGTTTCACAGTGAGGACGTTCTTCCTCATGTTCAGATGGCCCTGCAATTGGAAGCCATTGTTCCGTGTTCTAGTCTCCAGGGCAGCAGAAAACAAGTTTGGTCCCTCCTCCCTATGATTTCCCCTCACATATTTATACATGGCCATCATCTTGTCTCCTCCCAGCCTAATCTTCTGCAGGCTAGACATTCCCTGCTCTTTAAGCCACAACTCATAGGGCAGTGATTCTTAAACTGTGGGTACCCAGATCCTTTGGCCTTCAACTCCCAGAAATCCTAAGAGCTGGCAAACTGGCTGGGATTTCTGGGAGTTGTAGGCCAAAGCACCTGGGGACCCGCAGGTTGAGAACCACTGTCATAGGGCTTGTTTTCTAGACTCTTGATCCTTTTAGTCACTGTCCGCTGAACACATTCCAGATTGTCAATATTTCCATTGAATTATAGTGCCCAGAACTATACACAGTATTCCAGGTGTGGCCTGACCAAGAGAGGTAGCATGACTTCCCTGGATCTAGACACTAGACTCCTATTTATGTAGACCAAAATCCCTTTGGCTTTTTTAGCTGCTTCATCATATTGCTGGCTCATGTTTAACTTGTTGTCTATGAGGACTCTTTTTCACAGTAGGTTACCCAGTATGTTTCCCTGACTGAACTGGAATTCATACTCCAGTCTCTGTGCTTCTATTATAGACTATTATACCATATTAGCGCTAGAAAAGGATAAAACCCATACACCTGAAATCTGCCCACCCTTGCATTACTGAGATCATTAGACAAAATAGAGAATCTATCTACTTCTTTCCTCCACAGCAATTCTCATGGGGTTTGGTTGGGCTTACTCCCAGAAGGAAAGTGAGTGCACAATGGTAGTCAAAATGCACTTAATTTTATGTAGACTGAGTGATTGTGCACTTTTAGAAACACCTTTAGAATTGGAAAACACATATGAAAAGACAACTAAAATAAAAGAACTGGATTCATTAACAGACATTATTGGAATGGCATAATGTAAAGTTGCACTTAGGGTCAAGGGTGATCCTGTCCCTTTAATGACTGTGCAGAAGAGAGCATTTCAGCAGATGTTGTTAGTCACGTGCTGAAATTCCCTCTTCTCTGCAACCATTCAAGGGACAGGAGCTCTGTCCTTCATTTCACTTGGCAATCCTAGTTTATATGGACAAATTATCCTTTGGGTAACAATTTGCTAAAGCGTTTGACCTTAGTAGAGCAAGTACCACACTTCTGAAAAATCTCTCTTGCATTGGTCATTTTTCAGATTCAGTGCTGAATGTTATTTGAGAAATTAAACCTACCATTAATAACACTGTACTTTGAGGTCCCTTCCTACAGAAAACTGAATAATGATGGGCAGTGTCATCTTGGCACAGCCTCTAAAAACAAAAGCATGGCTCATATATTTTGGCTACTACTCTCTGGAGAAACATTAAATGGGATGGGATAGAAAATCAGTTCTCAATTTTTAAATTTTTGATTAGCTGTTTATTGGCTCATCAGTAAAACACATTCTAGGAGCTGGCATGCATTCAGAATCATTAATCTCCAATAGGGCTCACACAATTGAAACGGAAAGCAATATCAGTGCAAAAATAGTTAACATAATAGATTTTTTCCCTAGCTATCTCAAATAAACAGTCAAATATTCTTTTCAGACAGCCCCTGTGCCACAATAAAGATTCAGTAAGTGTTCTATCATTGAACATGATCCAGAGTTCTTTTATCCGAAAAGCACTGGACAAAATTTGTTAGGGTTCACACTTTTTTTTAAATAATCAGGATGGAATAATTTTGAGATTCCCACCCCCTTTTTATTGTGTGCAGTAGATGGCAAAACAGATTTGTCCATGAAGGCCCAGGGCTTTGAAGATGTAACCCTTACATATGTATGATTTTGAATGCTGGTGTATTTAGTCATGTTAATGATGAAATCAGATCACCTATTTTTTTGGGAAAGATTCTTTGTCTTTTAGAATAGTACAGCAGACAGGTATAACATGGGTCTTTTCTATGAAATGCCATGAATTGCACTGGTACAAATGGGAGAGACTTTTTTGTACCATTTTGAAGATTTTACCAATTTTATCAGTTGCATATTCAGTAGAGGTGTGCAATTCAGCCAAAAGGCACAATATTTTGGGGTCCATTGTTGGCTGACCACTCATTCTGTTTACTGGGAAGTTACTCGAATTGCGAGGGGTGTTGCCGTTTCATTCAGCAAAGAGTCAGCCCATTGGCTACAATGGGAAACTTTAAAGGTTCAGTCCTCAGTCATTTTAAGGTCTTTCTGCATGAAACCCATCTCAGTCTTAGACCTCATTTACAACTGCAGGCCTGCCAAGTTTCAGAACAATTCACCAATCTATTAATTTTAAAGAATTATTTTAAGTGTTTACCATAATGTTTAAAATAAGACAAACCGCCAGAGAGGGTTCTGGGAATTGTAGTCGCTGGTTGTGTCCATTCTCAGCCAATCAGAACATGGACATCAACAGGCTTTTTATTGGCTGAGAAACACACAGAGAGAAAAACTTCAACTCCCATCATGCTCTCAGACACTTTTCAATGCCCGCCCCATGCAAGTGCTTCTGGGAAAGCGGGTTTCCATCAGGATCCTCTCTGGAGAAGAAACCTAGGAAAAGTTTTCAAAAAGAAATGGACGGACGCTGCTGCTGCCAGGGAGGGAGAAAAAGCTGCAGCAATAATCCCATCTTCTCCAGGAGCCCTGCAGCAAACCCCTGCCTCAGGTATATTGCAGACAACTCCTTCCTGTCCATAAAACCTGGCTCTTTTAATCTGTTTTGGTCATATTTTCAGTCCCCCCCCTCCCCATTCTGATTTCAGAGATTGTACGAAATGGACTACTGAATATTACAAATCATTCAAACTGATTCGGGCCCAAGCCTAATATTCAGACCAGAGAGAACCTATGGTTGAAAAAAAAAATCCCTTAATGTGGAAGAAAGTGAGTCTCCCAATCTTCACATTCATACACATTGATTTTCCTCTTTCTTTTAAAAATATCTCCTATTGATTTGATATATCCTACTAACAATAGCTCTGCATCACTGCTGACATTTAATTTTCAGTTGAAACATTTTAATTAAAACCTGACTTCATTTAGGGTGGTAAATGGAAATGAGCTGGAATTACATTTGCAGTCCAGATGATGGTGAATTTATGTATCAGTTTCAAGCAAATTGACACCACATTAATTTTCGTAACAGCAATAGCCTAGATAGAAAATAAGCATTCCCTGTGTGTGTTTGTTGGGTTGAGGATACAACTCAAGGTTTAAAACAAAGCAACAAAATTACAAGGGTTTAAAATCTAGCATTCTCCATTCTAGCACCCTTTAGATATGTAGGACTCCAGTTCCAATCATTCCTAAACAGTGATCAGAGTCTGGGTCTGGTGTGAATTACACTGCAACATAACTGGAAAATGGGAGAATCATGTGTGAGACCATCAAGCAGTTGTCACTATATTATTTTCCGTTAAGCTCACACTGGGGTTCAGTTAAGAAAGTTGTTTTGAGGTTTATTAGTAAGCCTTTGTGGTGATTACCAGCTCATCCTCTGAATGCCAGTGTCTGCAGAAGGATATTCAGCTTGCTTACTAAGAATGTGAGGGATATACCTTTTTGAGTTCACTTGGGCTTATTTGCAACTGAGCTTATTCACACAAAGGCTGTAAAATCCATGCCGCCAAATACAATAAAGCAATGCATACCCAAAGAACTGGCCCTTTGATGTAGGTGTTTTAAGAGGTATAGTACTTACCAGGATTTGGTTTTCTTTCAAGAGATTTCTGCCTTGTCTGTAATATAGGAGGGTTTTGAAAAATATTATAAACACACAGGTTGAATTTAAGGATGGAAGCAGACGTTAGCCCCTTCCACACTGCCGCTATATCCAAGGATCAGATCCCAGATTATCTTCTTATTCCAGAATACCTGGCAGTGGAGATTTATATAATCCAGTTTAAAGCAGATAATCTGGGATCAGATTCTGGGATATAAGGCAGTGTAGAAGGGGTCTTTGACTCTCCAGGATATAGCAAAATCTACTGCCTTCCCTTGCATCCCCACAGAGAGCAGCTACACCCAAGAAGCATTCCAGACTCTTTTTACACTGCACAATTACAGTGCTGTGTTCCTTCATTGTTTTTTTGCAACATCTTCTCAACCTGTGGGTCCCCAGATGTTTTGGCCTTCAACTTCCAGAAATTCCAACAGCTGGTAAACTGGCTTGGATTTCTGGAAGTTGTATGCCACACACCTGGGGACCCACAGGTTGACAACCATTGCTCTAAGTAATACGAGAGTTGAATGAAAAGTAATGCCTCCACCTTCGTAATTCCTCAACAGATGGCAGTATTGGTATGTGGCAGATACTGGCTTGTTCAGTAGACTCTCCTCTACATTTCCATTTGGCAGGAAGCCTTAGCATTGAACGGTTGTGTTGTTAAAGTGTGAAGTGTGGAACCCTGCACAGATGGTTGGTCAATGCGACTTAAGCAACATGCAGTCATTGAATTCTTGACAGCAGAAGGTGTCACCCCAAAGGAGAAAGGCGTCACCTTCATTCTCGTAACGCAAGAGGAGTTCCTGGCAAATTTCAAGTCTGTGCGCTTTCATTTCAGGTGTCAGCATCCTGGATACCCATCATGCACAGATCTTCCTATAGCCAAGCAAAGCAATAATGTGACCCACACGTTCTTTTGAAATGTCGATTATGCTTGACATTTCTCTCTGAGTGATACGATGATCATCCTGAATCAATCTGTCAACCTTTTGCATGTGAAACTCGGTGGTTGCTGTCACAGGACGTCCAAATCTTTGTTTGTCACGCAAGTCAGATGTTCCCACCTCAGCATCTTTAAACTTACTCACCCAACGACGCACAGTACTCACATCAATACAATTTCCATAAACAGCTTGCATTCTCTGATGAATCTCCTTTGGGGTGACACCTTCGGCTGTCAAGAATTCAATGACTGCATGTTGCTTAAGTTGCATTGACTGACCGTCTGCACAGGGTTCCATACTTTGCACTTTAAGAACACAACCGTTCAATGCTAAGACTTCCCGCCAAATGGAACTTTAGAGGAGAGTCTACTGAACAAGCCAGTACCTGCCGCATACCAGTACTGCCATCTGTTGAGGAGTTACGAAGGTGGAGGCATTACTTTTCATTCAACCCTCGTAGTTATCTTTATAATTTGTCTTTCCTCTACTGAGCTCAAGAGGGCATATTCAGCTCTCTTCTTCCACACCATTCTATCCTCACATGCAGATAAACAGCTTTGTTCTCTCCCAGAGTCTCCTCTCATTCCAAACTTACACAGGAGCTTCACACAGTAGCTTTACACACAGCAGCCTTCACACTGAAGCCTCACACATGAGCCTTTTAACCTGAGGCTTCTCTTGCACCAAGCCTTCTCACACTCCTCGGGATGACACTAGCTTTGGCCCATTAACTCTTACAGGCTTCGGCCTACTCACTCTCCTCAGGATGGCATTAACTTTGGCCCACTAACTTTAACATGCTTCGGCCTAATCACTCTCCTCAGGGCAATGCTAGCTTATTTAACTCTTTCAGTGCTTGACTCACATTTTTGTAATTAAAAATACCTAGTTAATTTTTTAGTATTTCTGACAATCTAAACATACCACAATCTTTGTCTTTGACAGTTAATTAGTGTATTTTTCTTTTTAATCTATCAATTTAAAGACTAGTCAGTGGTTGTTCCATTATACAAAACTTGTCATGAATGAAGTAGACTTTTGGGTAACAGAGGTTGGTTCTGCACTGACCAGACTGCATTATGTGCAGAACCAGCAAGAGTTATATGTCATGGGATCTGATTTTAAATCATTTCCCGAGGTTCAGAGATGACAGTTCTTGCTTATGTAATTTAAACACTTCCACCTGCGGGCAGAAGTGTGGTATCAGCAGACTTGAAAGAAGAATAAGCTTTATCAAAGACTGTGGACAATTCTGAGAAAAACAATCGCTAAAGGGCAGTAAAAATACCTAGAAAGATCACATGGTTGACCTGATTAAAATCAAATTTGTTTAAGTAATCTTTTAAAACACTTCTCTCTAAAAGACTTGATTTTAACAGTTTAAGAAACAGATTAAAACAGCAGTGAGAAAAATTATATATAATTGTGTTTTTTAGCAAAGGGTACATTGTCATTAATAAAATATACATTTACTAGATGTGCTCGGCCACGCACTGCTGTGGCATCATCCTAAATGAGTTTTTTGTTTGTGGAGGCAAGTATGAATGTTGAAATTAGTCACCTTGATTAGCATTGAATGGGATTGCAGCCCATTTTTGATTTTGGAGAGTTTTCTGTAATTTGGACCTAATTTTTAAGGGTTTTTGATTGAAAGACATTGATTGGATGACTATATTTAAAAAAATAAAAATTCCTATTAAAAAAAGATTGGATGAGTATGTCTTTTGTGGCTAAATTTGTTGTGATTTGGTCTAGTGGTTTTGTTGTTTACTCCATGGGAATTACGCACATTACATTTTTATATATATAGATAATCAGAAATGTAGGTTTCATTAGAAGGTTTATACGCACTAAGCAACTATTCTGAATTGGTATATCTCCACCTGAGATATCATTTTACACTAAGTTTCTATGCAAAGGAAACAAGTTAGTTTTAGCAATTTTTCTTGTTGTAAAACATGCCTTGCAAACCATGCAGTTTCCAAAATGTACTAGTATTTAGAATTGGGACATTCTGCACAAAATTTCCACTTGCAATGAAAACACAGAAATACCATATTATTTTCTATGCAGAAAATGTTATTTCCTGTGCATAAAATGTTATTGTCTATGCAAAGCAAGCATGTGCAAATTTCGTACAGAATAAGGACTTCATCACATTGAGACCAAGAAGCGGGGGACAGCGGGGAGACAGGAAGGAAAACTATGGGGTAGCGTAACACTGTGCCCCCTTACCATCGTGGGTCATGTGATCCCTACTTCCAAAGTTTCCCTGCTGTCCCCAGCTTTTTCCCACTTCCTCTGCGGTTTGTTCTGTGAAGAGTTGGATGTGCACCCAACTCCTATGGGCTCTGTTTCTCTGCACTGCCAGCACAGAGTCCAGTGGAACCCTGCCAGAAGTGGCTGTGTGACATTTGATGGGCTTTGGGGGACTCCGTACCGGCAGCACAGAGAAGTGCAGAGATTATTCTCAACCTCCATGTGATGAGGTCTTAAGTCCTGAACTGTGACTATTCTCATCGGTTCATGATTCTTATTCCTATTCTTAATTTCATCATTTAGATCACACCATCAATGTACGTAGCACTTAAAAGTAAAGCAGCAACAGGTTTGTAGTCCTGTTCTGATGATGATTCTCACTAGAGATTTCAACACTCAGAAACATACTTTTCAACTATTTCCAAATATTTTAGAATATCCTTTCAATTGCTCAACTCCATAAACCACTGAGATCATATTTATTGAATAGAAGTAGAAGCTATATAATTAGGATTTATGATATCATTAACCTAGAATCCATTTGGCTATTTTCAAAAGGAAAAAATGGAATCTGATTTAAGTATAGAAAACCCAATACAAATTCAAAATCCACTTTTTAAAATTTGATTTGATTTTTGAAAAATCACTAAGTTTTATCAACCTTGCTTAGTTTGGGCAGTGCATGGTGAATGTTGGTGGAGGATAGAATAGAGCAGGAAACTGGGTGGTATGAGATAGAATAACGTGGTGATATTATGGCGAAGTGTGTAGATGGCTGTTTTGAACATCAAACATCATAGTGTTAGTAGTATTATTCTCCATCCATTGACATAGTGCTCTGTTTTTACATTGCCCTCTATTCCCAATTTTGTCATTTGGTTTTTGCACTTTATATATCAGCCCTGCCCTTCCAACTGATTTTCACCTGCCCGCCCACCCGCCCGAATCCAATAGCTGTTTAGGATATCAGGCCATTGGTTGTTCAATTGTCTTTATACTGTGTTATATGATGTTGTTTTATATTGTTTTATGATGTTGTTGTATAAACTTTATTGTGTTACGTATATTTTAACTATGTTGCTCGAGCTTGTCCCCATGTAAGCCGCCTCGAGTCCCTTTGCAGAGATGGAGGCGGGATACAAAAATAAAGTTATTATAGTAGCTGGATGAATAATATTTTCTTTAAAAATAACTTTATCATCTGGTCATTTGATTTTTTTTGTATTATTATTTTTCCTTTCAATAAAAATACTATGTTACTAAAAAGGAAGTTCATACTGTTACTGCTTGGGCTGGCTCCCACTTATCTAGTTCCATGATATGTCAGAATGGGAAAGATTAATTTGAAAAGGATTATTTTGATCCAACATGATAGAGGCCAGTGATGGAATTACCAGCTTATTCAATTACACGGAGCAGTGTTAAATAACAGAGAGATGGATGAACAGCCATTCATTCCAATTTAAGTAATTCTATCAGTTGTAGAGCGATCCTAATCATACTGTTTTAAAGACTTTAATACAATGGACTATAGTTTCCTTGAGAAGAAGATTGCAGCTGATATATGCCTTGTGACTGAGATCTGTGATAATCTCTGTGAATCTCTTAGCTAAAAGAGTTAGTCATGAAGCAGATTCAAAACCATGTTTTGTAGTCTTCTTTAAAAACAAATTATTTTCATACCGGCTGAAGGTTATCTATCTCAAACTACTACAAAGAGTCAGCTCTACTCTTTGAAAGCAATATATAGCATGGTATAGATAGCATCCAGGCTAACAGTGTATTGATGGCTTTGGCGGTGGCAGGGAAAATATTTTCTAAATGCTCAGTGGCTGTAAAAGTATCCTAGATAGGAGTGTCTTATTGCACCCACATCTTTCAAATTCATGTATTATCTTCAGTGGCATGTTAGTTCACTGTTTTGTGTTGAGTGAAGTGACTACATAACAGTTTGGGGACTAGCTAGGAATTGCTAGATTCAGGCTCTGACTTCTTAATGCAGCATTTCTCAACCTGGGGGACGGGGCCCCGGGGGGGGGGGAGTCGTGAGGGGGTTGTCAGAGGGGTTGCCAAAGTCCAGTATTTTCTGTTGGTCATGTGGGTTCTGTATGGGAAGTTTGGCCCAATTTTGTCATTGGTGGGGTTCAAGGGGCTCTTTGGTTGTTGGTGAACTATCCCAGCAACTAAAACTCCCAAATTTTAAAATCTATTTTCCACAAACTCTACCAGTTTTCAAATTTGGGCATATTGAGTATTTGTGCCAAGTTTGATCCAGATTCATCATTGTTCGCTTTCACAGTGCTCTTTGGATGTAGGTGAACTACAATTCCAAACTCAAGGTCAATGCCCACCAAACCCTTTCGGTATTTTCTGTTGGTCATGGGAGTTCTGTGTGCCAAGTTTTGTTCAGTTCCATTAATGGTGGAGTTCAGAATGCTCTTTGATTGCAGGTGAACTATAAATCCTAGTAACTACAACTCCCAAATGACAAAATCACCCCCCCCCCCCAACCCCACCAGTATTCAAATTTGTGCATATCGGGTATTCGTGCCAAATTTGATCCAGTAATTAAAAATAGATCCTGCATATCAGATATTTACATTACGATTCATAACAGTAGCAAAATTACAGTTATGAAGTAGCAATGAAAATAATTTTATGGTTGAGGGTCACCACAACATGAAGAACTGGATTGAGGGGTCACGGCATTTAGAAGGTTGAGAACTACTGCCTTAATGAGTCCATCGCTCTGGAGAGCTTTTTAAAAACTTTTCAAAACCTGGAATCGATTAACTGTCTCCACAACATGGAGGTCAATAATAATTGTTCATTATATGACTGTTAAATAAAATGGCAAAATCAAGCTTTGTTTTTTGGAATTTATTTTGTACGAATATTTGTATGAATGGACTTGCAGACCGAAAGGTCCCAGGTTCAAATCCCGGGAGCGGAATGAGCGCCCGCTGTTAGCCCCAGCTCCTGCCAACCTAGCAGTTTGAAAACATGCAAATGTGAGTAGCTCAATAGGTACCGCTCCGGCGGGAAGGTAACAGTGCTCCATGCAACAATGCCGGCCACATTACCTTGGAGGTGTCTACGGACAATGCCGGCTCTTCGGCTTAGAAATGGAGATGAGCACCAACCCCCAGAGTCTTAATGTCAGGGGAAACCTTTACCTATGTATGTATGAATGAATGAATGTATAAAGAATATACAGTGGGTCCTTGGTATCTGCTGTGTTTCCAAGACCCTTGTGGATACCAAAATCCCTGGATACTCAAATCCCATGATATCCAATGGTGTAATAAAATGGTGTCCATTATATGACAGAATCAAGGTTTGCTTTTTTGGATTTTTTTCTTGGAATATTTCTAAGCCTTGGATGTTTGAATCAACCAATATTGAATCTGTGGACACAGAGATTTCACTGTACTTCAATTTGTTAAGAGAACTTGCCATGTCTAGCGGATAAGTAACATGGTGCTATGATATTCTTGGACTGGTATACCAGTACACATCTCTTCACTCATTCATGACTATGTTGGGGTGATGGATTTTGCAGTCCCACAACATGTAGATGGCTAGGTTGCTTTCTTGTCATAAGCTAAAATCAACTCAAAGGCAAAGCATCTTGAATTTATTCTGTTCTGCTTTGTAAATGGATGAAGGCAGCACAAATTTGGCACGGTTTTCCACTTAAGTAACACGTGGAAAGGATAATCAAGGGCCACCCTGATATAATTAGCCACTTTCATTCCTCCTCAGCACACAGGCATTGCCATGAATTATAATGCGACACTTTTGAAAGAAAAAAGTGTTGGAGATATAATAACAAGACTGACCTAATGTGCTGGCTTCATTAGCTTTCTGCTTATTGTAATCATAGTCATCATAGTGAGAACTACAGTAGATCGGTGTGTGAAGTCAATTTGCCTGTCATTGCAGGTCTACTAATCATTCCACTAATAGAGACTAATAGGTACCAGAACTTTAAAGGTTTGTTACTTATTTCCAAATTCTTTGGTTATTCTGCTTCCACTTTCTTTTCTGTGTCTTTTTTTAATTAAAACTCAACTTTTAAAAAACTTTTATATGAATAATTTTAATACCGTCCTGTTTTTTAAATACTTGTAAACCCCCTTAGATCTAGTTTTTCTTTTTTCCTACAGTGTCCTTTCTTCCAAGCTCCAATTACAACAAGAGGCTGTGAAAAGACATTTCAGCTGTCAAAGCAGATGAAGGTGGGGAGGAAATTGCTGGCCATTCCACACAGCCATATAACCCAGAATATCAAGGCAGAAAATCCCACAATATCTGCTTTGAGTCCACACTGCCATATATTTCAGTTCAGAGCAGATAATGTGGGATTTTATTCAGCGGTGTGGAAGGGGCCCAGGGCTCCTTCTACAATGCTGTATAAAGTCCAGGTTGTCTGCTTCAAACTGGATTATATGGTAGTGTAGACTCACAATAGACTCAGATGATGTGGATCATCTGATTTGATCTGTATTATATGGCATTGTAGAAGCGGCCTAAAGCTGGATCTACACTGCCATATAAAATCCAGATTACTCGATTTGATCTGGATTATAAGGCAGTGTAGACTCATATAATCCAGATCAAAGCAGATAGTGTGGATTATCTGCATTGATCATCTGGATTATATGGCATTATAGATCCAGCCTGAAATATCTTTTCATAGTTTCTAGTCAGGATTTATGTGAAAGACTCGCTTTTTGAGTAGGGAAGGAAGTTGTTGATTTTCTGACCCATTCCTAGAGGAAGGTGATGGAATTAAGGGTGGAAGAGGAAGTACTAGTATATCCTTTGTTTGCATATTGATTCAATATCATGACCTTCTGGTAACTCTGATATGAGTGGCATGGTACACATGTTCTAGATTTTAACCTGAACTTTAGCACTCGGTCTTGTTTTATTTACGGTTTGGTATAGGTTTGAGTGCTTTGTATAGCTGCTTTAAAAACTGGGTTAAAACCTGGGATGTATTTACTTCTTCCATCGACACTGGAGTTTCCAGGTGCCACTCTCAAACCCACTTAAACAGTGTGGGCCGAAAGTCACAAAGGTGTCTGACATTTTAATAACTTTCGTATAAGAAGTAAAGAGAGTTAGTATTATCCAGGAACACCGTGATCAATACGTGTGCTTTGGAGTAGTTTGATCCATACACCGACCGAGCAATAACTTGTGTTCATAAGTTAGTAGACTGGGTTGACAATGCCAGCTGGATGAGTCCCATTATGGGAACGTCCATTATATACCGATAAGTATTGTTTTCAAATGTGGTATTCTAATATTTTAGTATTGTTATTATAACAAATTGCATAATTTCCTTCCCTTCTAAACCAGGTATGAAGACTGAGGCGATGTTGCTATTCAACACATGTAATTTTACGCTAGAGCATACATACTGAAATCCATTTCAGGATGGTGCTATGCTACAAACAGAGATTGCAAAATAGTCATGTTAAGTCAAAGGCTTCAATTTGCTGGAAGAAATCTTATTTAAAAATAAAGTAAACTCCAAAAGTGATATGCAATTACCCAGGCTTTAATATTATAAATAGACACATTGGGCCAAAATAGAAGCTCCCCTTCTATGTAGAATTTTTTCATGGTGTTCCTTTGGCTTGATTACAAACTGAAGATGAGAAGAAACATTTAGAAATGAAGGCCACACATGTAAGAAGTAAAAGGGTGGCAGGGGAGGTTCACAAGACCCAGGAATTCATCAAATTAGAACTTACTTCAAAACCCACAAGCAGGCAGTACCTTTCCTCAGAAGATCAGGTTTCACTCAAAGTCATGAAAGCATCAGTTTCGGGGGAAATTCTGAAATCCAGAATTAAAAGCCAGAAGAAAAGGCTAGGAAAGTGGGAGGCTTCTTTTAACCAGAAAGCCACTCTCCTTGTGAAAGAAAAAAGCAGGGTATAAATAAACATAAACGTTGTTGTCGTCGTAGTAAGTAGCAGCAGCAGTAGTAATAATAATAATAATAATGCTAATAATAGTCATATAAGTTCATCTTAGTATCTTCTGGGTCAGACTTTGATAGTCTTCTGACCTAAAACACAATTTTATTTTTAATTTCCAGACCACACCTGGAATACTGTGTCCAATTCTGGGCACCTCAATTGAAGGGAGATGTTGACAAGCTGGAAAGCGTCCAGAGGAGGGCAACTAAAATGATCAAAGGTCTGGACAACAAGCCCTATGAGAAGCGGCTTAAAGAACTGGGCATGTTTAACCTGCAGAAGAGAAAGCTGAGAGGAGACATGATAGCCATGTACAAATATGTGAAGTCATAGGGAGGAGGGAGCAAGCTTGTTTTCTGCTGCCCTGCAGACTAGGATGTAGAACAACGGCTTCAAACTACAGGAAAGGAGATTCGACCTGAACATCAGGAAGAACTTCCTCACAGTGAGAGCTGTTTGGCAGTGGAACTCTCTGCCCTAGATTGTGGTGGAGGCTCCTTCTTTGGAGGCTTTTAAGCAGAGGCTGGATGGCCATCTGTTGGGGGTGCTTTGAACGCGATTTCCTGCTACTTGGCAGTGGGTTGGACTGGATGGCCCATGAGGTCTCCTCCAGCTCTACTATTCTATGATTCTATGATTCTATGACATTTCCTGTTTGTTTTTCATGTTGAAGATTGGTAGAAAGGATCTAAATATTTTAATATATTTGTTGTACTAAAGTTGAGTTTCCCAAAGGACTTCAAGAGTAGATTGAAATTAAATCCTGACAAGACAGAGGTGCTCCTGGTCAGTTGGAAGGCAGATCAGGGTATAGGGATACAACTTGTGCTGAATGTGGTTACCCCTAAAGACAAAGTTACGCAGCTTGGGATGATTGTGGATTCATTACTGACTCTTGAGGTTCAAGTGTCGGTGGTGGCCAAGAATGCCTTTGCATAATTAAAGCTTGTGTGCCAGCTGCGCCTATAACGGTGGACACTGAATCTGGTCATGGTAGTACATGTCTTAGTTACATCCCGACTGGACTACTGCAATGCACTCTATGTGGGGCTGCCTTTAAAGGGCACTCGGAAGCTGCAGCTGATTCAGAGATCAACAGCTAGGCTATTAACAGGAGTACCGTACAAGGAGAGAACAATTCCCATGCTGTGGCAACTCCACTGGCTTCCAATCTGCTACCGGGCTAGATACAAAGTGCTGGTCATTACCTACAAAGCCCCTAATAGTTCGGGCCCAGACTATTTGACAAGCCGCATCCACGCTTATAAACCTGCTTGGCCATTGCGATCATCAGAGGGGGCCTTCCACTCAGTCCCACCCCTGTCTCAAACCTGGCCGGTGGGGACAAGAGAGAGGGCCTTCTTTGTAGTTGCCCCCTGCCTCTGGAACTCCCTCCTGAAGGAGATCAGAATGGCCTTATCACTGTCCTCCTTTAGGAAGCAAATAGAAACTATCCTATGTACCCAGGCATATAGAGATGTGAATGTTTAAAGATCTGGCACTATGAAATAAGTAATGGAATTTAGACATGGCTTTTAATTTTGTTTTATTAACATTGTTTAATGTATTATTGTTGTTTTTATGGAGTCTGCTTTATTGTCAAATGCTCTGTTTTGTTTATTTTGAATTGTTTTAGCCTATTGTTGCCTTTTACGGCATCAAATGTTTGCCTTTTATGCTGTGATCTGGCCTGAGTCCTCACGAGGAGATAGGGTAGGATGGAAATAAAGATTTACAGTGTTCCCTCACTAATAGCTGAAAATCCGCAAAGTAGGGACACTATATTTATTTTAATATGTATACATTATTTTAGTAGTTATACACTATTTTAAGTCTTTATTAACCAATTGTGTGTTGATAAATTGCCTCCTTCTCCTCCCGTTGCCGCTTGGGCTCCTTTTCTCTCTCTTTGGCTTCTCCTTCCTCCCTTCCTTGGGCTGTAAATTGTAATTTTTTATGATTTATAATAGTCTTTTAGAGTTTATTGAAAAACCGCAAAACAGCAAACCCGCAAAAAGTGAACCGTGAAGTAGTGAAGGAACACTGTACTTACTTACTTAAAGCTGCAGCCATGAATTTTAATTGGATGGAAAGTGTTCTCTTCGGAGTTCATTGACTGTTTGCCTTTGAAAATCTGATTGGCTGAGCCATTGGAATGAAAAATAGATCTGCCATTTTGCCCATCTGGGTTGCCCAGGGAACGTGTTAGCAAGCGGAAAATGGCGGATCCACAATTCTTATCTGTTCCCACTACATCTATTGAAGCGGTGGAAAACGAGGTAATAAGGGAGGAAAATAATTTTTGGTGGAAAAGAAGTAACATGTGTTTGAATTTAAGATAATGGTTTCCAATTTTGAGTTCTCAAATTATGTTGGCCTACAATTCAGAGAATCTCTGAAGATCTGCTCTATTGGCAGAGGTTTCTGGAAGTTGATAGATAATGACATATATTGACCTTGGCTAGGAATTATGGGGAAGAGCATGCGTTGATAGAAGAGTCTGGAAATATATTTCCATTTTTCCATGTTAGTGTTTCATTTTCTGTACTCTTTTAATTTGTAGAAGTTTAGTTTTTCTCTCTATCTCCACTATATAGTGTAAGGTAAAGGTAAAGGTTTCCCCTGATGTTAAGTCCAGTCATGTCTGACTCTGGGGGTTGGTGCTCATCTCCATTTCTAAGCCGAAGAGCCAGTGTTGTCCATAGACACCTCCAAGGTCATGTGGCCGGCATGACTGCATGGAGCGCCGTTACCTTCCCGCCGGAGCGGTACCTATTGATCTACTCACATTTGCATGTTTTCCAACTGCTAGGTTGGCAGGAGCTGGAGCTAACAGCGGTCGCTCCCGCCGCTCCCGGGGTTTGAACCTGGGACCTTTCGGTCTCCAGCTCAGTGCTTTAACCATTTTGCCACCAGGGCTCCTACTATATAGTGTACACATTCAGTTATTGTTGAATTACAAGTCCTAGAAGCCTAAGGCCCCTTCCACACAGCTGTATAAAATCCCCATTGAACTGGATTATATGGTTGTTGACGTTGTATGCAAGTCACTTCATGGTCAATACGTGCAGGCAATGTATATGCACCAATTGATGTACTTATCCAACTCACATTACAATTTGGTAATGGGCCATTTCTTACATAGGTAGCTACTTTACAACAATGTGTGAAGTAAGTTTCAAATGGAAGGTAACTTCTAGCTGTTGTTATTGTACAATAAGCAGTCTTTTAAAATGGGTCCTGGTATTTAATAGTTATCATATCTTTGTGAATGATCACAAGCACACACAATTCACAATTTATTCATCTCTCCTGCACCTTCTCTCCATTTTTAATGAATAGGTTTCCCTCCTACCACATATTGATGTTGTTAGGTTTTTGTTTTGTTTTTTTGGTAATAATCCCCAAAGTGGGATGCTGACTGTACAACATCATTTGTTCCCTAGTGCTGACAAAGTTCCCATCTTCAGTGATTAGATTACACAAATGGAATGCTTAGAGTCTGCTTGTCCATAATATCATTAGAAAGGAAGGAGAGAAAATATGTGGTTTATTAATTTAAGTAAAGTTCATAAAATTAACTACTCTACATCACTTGGCAGAATAAGGAAGTGTCTTTTCTGTTGTAGGACCGTATATTGTTGGATCATACTGCTTTATGCATTTCGGAGTGAAACTGCTGGCAGTGGTTGAATCTTGCAGCTGGGCACTCTACTAATGGTTACATTTTTTTATAATTATACTATTGTTTAAATAGCATGATTTGTAGAATTTTTAAAAGGCTATTATCCTATTTACATCTAGCCTGGCAGTAAGTACTATTGAATTCAGGACATAACTCTGAGCAGGGTGATAGGATTGTATTGTGAGCTACTTCGCTACCCCATTAAGAATTATGGTTTGGGAATTTGGCATTTGAGTCAATGTCATGCAAGGAACATTTTTCTGTACAGCAAGACTTTCTCCTCCTCTCTCCCCTCACATCCTTCATGCACCCACAGCTCATTTTAAGATGGTCTTCTAATCTGCTAGAGCATGTTTGGGAGATGTGAGAGGTGTGGGAGATTATTTAATTTCTGTCAATGTTGTTCATACCTTTGATGAGTGGACACAGTCTGTCAATGCATTACAAATAGGCAAACTGCTCTGTAAGATTAATTTTGATTCAGCCATGCAGCTAGAAAGAGACACATCTCAAACAGTAACTTAACATAGTAACTTAACATTTGTTCATAGTACTTAATGATTTTGTAGAACTTGACTCAGAATAAGTTGAGGTGGGAGTCAATGACTGCTCATATTATAATTATGTTGACTTCGCTTTGCTACTGTGGATTATTTGGTCACTTGTTAACTCTTAGGCACGTAGTTAAGTGTGCATATGAGTCCCATTGATGTCAATAAGAAGTTTAATAAATTTCATGATATGCCAAATGAATCTAATGCAACACAGCCATATATAGTTGTGCTACAGTAAACTAATGATAAATTCAAGATAACTGAAGACTCCATATTATAGTCTCTATTTGTACAAAATAGCATCTATGTAGTCTAATTTTTCAAAATAGTAATTTCATTTATACTTTTTATATAATCTGTATGTCTTTCATTTAATCAAAAATAGTTAATATATTCATATTTAATTTCTTTACAGGACCCTGCAAACCAAAAATGTGGGCAGAAGAAAACAGTGTCCTTCAGCAGCATGCCATCAGAGAAGAAAATCAGTAGTGCAAATGACTGCATCAGCTTCATGCAAGCTGGTTGTGAACTGAAGAAAATCCGGCCAAATTCTCGTATTTATAATCGATTTTTTACTCTTGACCCTGACATGCAAGCACTACGTTGGGAGCCATCTAAAAAGGATCCTGACAAGGCTAAACTTGATATTTCTGCTGTAAAAGAAATCCGATTGGGTAAAAACACTGAAACATTCAGAAACAATACTCTTGCGGATCAGATTTCTGAAGACTGTGCCTTTTCCATAATTCATGGGGGGAATTATAACTCTCTGGACTTAGTTGCCAATTCAGCAGATGTGGCCAACATTTGGGTATCAGGTTTGAGATACTTGGTTTCCCGAAGCAAGCAATGTCTGGATTTAATAGAAGGTAGTCAGAATACTCCACGATTTGTGTGGCTTAAATCTGTGTTTGAAGCTGCAGATGTTGATGGCAACGGGATCATGTTAGAAGATACAGCTGTGGAATTAATAAAACAGCTGAACTCTGCCTTAAAGGAGTCAAAAATCAGGTTGAAATTTAAGGAAATCCAGAAGAGCAAAGAGAAACTAACAACTCGTGTAACAAAAGAGGAATTTTGTGAAGCATACACTGAGCTCTGCACTAGACCTGACGTTTATTTTTTGCTGGTCCAGATATCCAAAAACAAAGAATACTTAGATGCCAATGACTTGATGCTTTTTTTAGAAGCTGAGCAAGGGGTCACAAATATAACTGAAGAAATGTGTCTTGATATTATTCGTAGGTATGAATTTTCAGAGGAAGGGCAGTTGAAGGGTTTTCTTGCAATTGATGGATTTACTCAATATTTGTTGTCCCCAGAATGTGAAATTATTGATCCCACACATAAAAAGGTTGTCCAAGACATGACCCAGCCTTTATCACATTATTATATCAATTCATCTCACAATACCTACCTGATAGAAGACCAGGTCCGAGGGCCGGCAGATATCAATGGCTATGTCAGAGCACTGAAGATGAACTGTAGAAGTATTGAACTTGATGTTTGTGATGGACCAGATAAGGAGCCCATAATCTGTAATCGTAACAGCATGACTTCACCTTTATCATTTCAATGTGTCATCGATGTGATCAACACATTAGCCTTTGTTTCATCAGAGTATCCTCTTATTCTCTGTTTGGAAAACCACTGCTCTATACAGCAGCAGAAAGTCATGGTGAAACAAATGAAAAAGACCTTTGGAACCAAGTTGTACACTGATGCACCATTTCCATCTGAAACATATCTTCCCTCTCCAGAAAAACTGAAAATGAAAATCATTGTGAAAGGAAAGAAACTGCCATCTGGTGAAGATCTATTAGAAGGAGAAGTCAGTGATGAAGATGAAGAGGCTGAAGTATCTCGAAGAATGTCTGAAGTGTGTGAGGTGTTACCTAAGAGATCCTGGTTATGCAAGGAACTGTCTGATCTTGTCTCTATATGTAAATCTGTCCAGTTCACAGATTTTGAGAGCTCCATGAAAAACCAAAATTACTGGGAAATGTGTTCCTTCAGCGAAGCTGAAGCTAGTCGAATTGCAAATGAGTGTCCAGAAGACTTTGTAAATTATAATAAGAAATTTCTGTCTCGGATATACCCTAGTTCCATGAGAATAGATTCTAGTAACTTAAATCCACAAGATTTTTGGAATTGTGGCTGCCAGATAGTCGCAATGAATTATCAAACACCAGGACCCATGATGGATTTACATACAGGATGGTTTTTACAAAATGGGGGATGTGGTTATGTCCTTAGACCTTCTGTTATGCGAGAAGAGATTTCTTACTTCAGTGCAAATACAAAAGGCATAGTCCCAGGGGTTTCTCCTCAAGTCCTACATGTCAAAATCATCAGCGGCCAGAACTTTCCAAAACCCAAAGGTGCTTGTGCTAAAGGGGATGTCATAGATCCCTATGTTTGCCTAGAAATCCATGGTATTCCTGCAGATTGTACAGAGCAGAGAACTAAAACTGTACAGCAGAATAGTGATAACCCCATTTTTGATGAGAGTTTTGAGTTTGAGATAAATCTGCCAGAGCTTGCTATGATGCGGTTTGTTGTGTTGGATGATGATTATATTGGCGATGAGTTCATAGGTCAATGTGCCATCCCTCTAGAGTGTTTGCAGCCTGGCTATAGACATATACCTCTGCGCTCTTTTGTGGGAGACGTCATGGAGCATGTTACACTTTTTGTGCACATTGCTATAACAAATCGAAGTGGAGGAGGGAAGACACAAAAGCGTGGTCTGACTGCAAGAATTGGGATGAAAACAAGAGACTATACTATGCTGAGGAATACAGGCCTTAAGATTCTGGATGACATCTTCAAACTAGCAGTACATCCGTTAAGAGAAGCGACAGACATGAGAGAGAACATACAGGTAATGAAATATTTGGTTTCATTCTTCCCCCCTTTAATATATGAGAATTTGATTAAACAAATGGTTAAACCCATTAGCACTTCTAATGATATTTTGATAATTTGGGGTGTGCAGTTTCTAGGAAATGGCACAGTACCCCATTAGTAAAGAATATTGTTGTTCACTTTGTGGCACACGTTCTGCGAGACCCTGTAGCTCAAGTGCCAATGATCTGACCCTAATGTTAAGATGTCCTTTGCTTCCCTTGTAGTTGGAAGTTCTCAACTTCCACCATGCTGTTGTCCTTGTTCTTCTGGATTTCTCTGCAGCAATGGGCATGAGCCAGTACATGCAGTTTTCAAAAGAGATGGTCTTCTCCAGGTGATGGGGCAATGGGATCACACGCATGGTACACACTGCATGTACATCATCATGTGTGACTCATACCATACATTTGTACACATATGTCCAGTTCCTATGATCCTTCTCTCCACCACCCCACTTCACTCCTTTCTGGGAGGAAGAATTACAGGAATCAGAAGCAAGTCCATACAAATGTATGTGTGTATGCATTGGATGACACATGACTTCGTATATACAGTGTGTATAGACAGGTTTATGTATTGCACAGTCCTGATGACCCAGGCCAATATCAAATGCATGCTAGAACCCATTGTGATCCCTTCACAGCGAAAACCCACATATGATATCATTTCTCCTAGTAGAAAATGTTAACTTATTGCAGACAATTTTGTACTTCCGCATCTGGGAGTAAGTCCCATTGAATCCAGCAGAGCTTACTTACCGCTTGATTGACTGGAACAACATTACACAGTTGACCTTCTTTGCACTATTATCTTCTTTGAGGACTCAATCCCTTTTACACAGGGACCTGGAAGTATAGGTTGAACATTCCTTAACTGGAATTCCAAAATCTAAAATGCTCCAAAAATTCGCACATTGGTGTTTGAGATAAGAGTTATTTTTGCTTCCTGATAGTTCAATGCCCACAAAATTTGTTTCATGCAGAAAATTAGGAAAATATTTGTACAAAATTACCTTCAGGTTATGTGTACAAGAGAAGATACAAAACATAAAGGAATTTTGTGTTTATATTTGAGTCCCATCTCTAAGACCTGTACTATATACAATTACAGGTGTTCCACCCCCACCCCCCAATTACAACTATTTCTGAGCTACTCAATCTGTGCTTTGTAAAATCATCAGGTGGAAAGAATGTAATGCCCACTCATAATTCATTGAAAGATATTATAGAGAAAATGGGTTTTAGTGGTATTGGTGGAGCTTTTTTCTAACAGGATAAAGTATTGTACATTTCATTTACTGACACAAATTTTGTCTGCAGCATAATTTGTAAGCAAGGGATAAGAAACGTGAACTCTTGATTTTGTACACACCTTAAAAGATAGATTATAACCAAGACAAAAATGTATGCAGTTGTAAGATGTGCATTTAGATGGAAAACTCTGTCAATGTTTGTAGGAAAAGCAACTGATTTAATAGTTTCTCATATTGGCTTTTTTTCATTGGGAAATGTTTAGCTAATATGCTTGGACAAAGAAGGACATTTCTACATGTGAAATAAATGTTCATGATGCCAAATTATATAGAGAGTTGCTTCTTCCACTTTTACAAATTATAATCAGCTCCATACTCACAGATGTTCCATTCATTTTCTGCTCTGCTTGGATTATAATTGCGTGTAGCAAAATGCAGGTTCTTGCCAGTTTATATCATCTTTGGATGGACATGATCCAGGTGGCCTTCTCATTACCAGTGTCTGTTATGGAATGTCATCCAAATCCACGAGCACTGAACTGCTTGTGATGAAAAGTAAATTGGTATTCAGCCACTGAAAGAAGTGAGATAAGAGTTTAATATGTGTAGTGAGCAGTGGTTCAGTTATAAACTCTATGGTACTTGAACTGGAAGAGGCCATGTAACTTGTACTGTAGAACCATAGAACTGGAAGAGACCCCAAGGCAGTGGTTCTCAACCTGTGGGTCCCCAGATGTTTTGGCCTTCAACTCCCAGAAATCCTAACAGTTGGTAAACTGGCTGGAATTTCTGGGAGTTGTAGGTCTAAACACCTGGGGACCCACAGGTTGAGAACTGCTGCCCCAAGGTCTGTCCAGTCCAACCCCCTGTCATGCAGGATCACACAACTAAAGCACACAATTAAAGCACTCCTGACTACGAGTGGATTGCCTGTCTAACTGGTGGGCTGTGATGGGTTGCAGTGACAAAGCTAAGTACAGTAGAGTCTCACTTATCCAACATAAACGGGCCAGCAGAATGTTGGATAAGTGAAAATGTTGGATAATGAGGGATTAAGGAAGAGCCTATTAAACGTCAAATTACATTATGATTTTACAAATTAAGCACCAAAACATTCATGTTTTACAACAAATTGTCAGAAAAAGCAGTCCAAAACATGGTATGTAGTGTTTTTATAATTATGTAGTAATTACTGTATTTATGAATTTAGCACCAAAACATTGCAATATATTGAAAAAATTGACTCAAAAAACATTGGCTACTAACAAATTGACTACAAATAAAGATAGAATTGCATAAAATGAACTTCTAGTAGCTACATTGTCGGAAATTAAATCCATAAAAAGTTCAATCCTTGCTGCCTAAAGAAACAGCACTGGATCGGGGAAGGAGGCAAACTATGTTGGATAATCCAGAACATTTGATAAGTGAATGTTGGATAAGTGAGACTACTGTATTTGATTGATTAAAGAAAGCTTGATTATAACCACATTTCACATTTGTTTAAATTTGTGATTAATAAATACAATGGGCAGAAATGGAGAAAAGAAACCCTAGTTTCTTTTGGACTGCACATTCCAGGATCCCCCCAGCCAGCATTGCCTGTGGAATATCTGGGAAGTGATCCAAAAAAGTAATTTTACAAGTTCTGCTCTTGATATATGACTCTGAAGACTATTCTATATTTTTGGTACATATTCACTCAGTTGTTCTCTTTTTCTGGTTATCCAAAGTCAGGCTTAGATACCTAACCTTTTTGTTAGAAATGTCACAATGCTTAGCACTAAAGAGTTAAAAATATGTCATGGAGAGCAGCAGCGATAGAGTTACCTTAGTTTCCTCATCCATCCTGATGTCCCTGTGATGCAATTGACCTTTTCCCACATCTTTTCCCACTGTCTTTCTTCTCTCTCATCTCCTTCCAGAAGTAAAACCAGCTTTACCTCACTAGTAGTTTAGCACCTTAGAGATCTCTCATATGGAGTTCTTACAACAAAGCCTTTAGTGTGTTTCATCAAGCCTTTGATGTCTTTGCTCCCTGAACAGGATCTTTAGCCCCTGCACCTGCCCTCCATTAACTCTGTCTCTTGATATCCTCACACACTTTGATAAAATCAACTGGGATGATATTCTCCAGCAAGTAGAAACTGATGGATTTTTCTTCTTTTTTCAACAGAATGCAATTCTCTCTGTTAAAGAGCTTTGTGGACTCCCACCAATTACCAGTTTGAAGCAGTGCATTTTGTCCATGTCTGCACGACTCGTCAACAGCGATAATGTTCCTTCAGTGGTCCTCTGTATGAAAGACAGCTTCCCTTTCCTGGAATCTTTGGGGTCTCTAACTGACATTCAAAAAAAGGTTCTTGCTGCATACAACCAGGTATGAGCTTGCTTTGCTTCTCTGAGTGCTTGCAATTGGTAGGGATGTCGACAATCCATTGAGATGATCAGATTCCTTTCCACTGGGACTTTCACCCATCAATAAGTCTTCATAGGCTTGGTGGAAACAAAAATCTTAGCTTAGTGGTCAAAGTGGATGTGAGGATGATCTGACTGCTATATCTGTGACCTCATTTATCACCAGGGTTGTTTGGTTGTTCTGACTGGTTAGGTGGGTGTTCCCTTCCTCCCTCACCACTCTGTGTGTGTCCCTCCTGAAGCTGCATGCTCAGTGGAAGAGGACAACATCCCAAGTATAGAAGGAGTGTACTAAGGTCTCCAGTCTTTGTTCCTGGGGATACGATAGCTGTGCTTCCCTGCTAGAAACTCCAAACAAGCTCAAGGAGTGATCAAAGTGAGTGAAGGATTTCAGCAGATGTTAGAGACCAAGCTTTGACTGGACCCTCAAGGTTGGCTTTACCCCTTCTATTTCCTCAAACTCCTTGGACTCAACATCAGCACCCAGAAGTTTAGAAGAAGCATTATCTTGCTCACCTTGGGAACATTTGCATTGCCCAAAGAAGGTCAAGCAGCCCCAATAGCCTTGGCATATTCCGCTAACTACCCCAACATATTTTAAGTGTGTAGGATCCATTTAATACAGGAGTAGAAATTTTATAGCTGGAGCTGCGTGTAAACCACCTAGTGTGCTCCAGGTTTCCTTCATATCCCAGAAGACTTTGAGGATCTATATTATCCCATTTTCAGACTATATTAGCCAGGGCTGTGATGCAGGCTGATAAGCAGTCAGCTGTAACAAATCACTCTGACTAAGAGGTCATGAGTTCGAGGCCAGCTCGGAGCTGCGTTTGTCTCTGTCTTTGTTCTATGTTAAGGCATTGAATGTTTGCCTTATATATGTGATGTGATCCTCCCTGAGTGGTCTAGAAACCAGGTTTTATAACGAATGGCTGAAAGAGCCACATACGTTCAGCCTAGAGAACAGAAGATTAGAGTGGGGCGAGAGAGCAACATGGTATTGTACATCTAATATCAGTGTCCGAAGCAAACATATTGTTAGACCCCGGGTGTTATGTACTTGCTTGCTGTTCTGCCTTATGCAGCAGACTTTGGCTGGTCAGTTGGGCATGGATACCTTTAGAGGTCCACAAATAGGGGCAGTCTGTGGCCACATGTTCTGGTGTATGAAGATTGGATTGTGTGGGCTTGGATTTCAGAGAATCACAGAATCCTAGACTTTGAAGAGACCTCATGAACCATCCATTCCAACCCCCTGTTAATAAGCAGGAAAACCCCATTCAAAGCACCCCTGACAGATGGCCATCTAGCCTCTATTTAAAAGCCTCCAAAGAAGGAGCCTCCACTGCACTCTGGGGCAGAGAGTTCCACTGCTGAACAGGTCTCACAGTGAGGAAGTTCTTCCTAATGTTCAGGTGGAATCTCCTTTCCTGTAGTTTGAAGCTGTTGTTTGGCATCCTAGTTTCCAGGACAGCAGAAAACAAGCTTGCTCACTCCTATGTCTTTCCCTCACATATTTATTCATGGCCATCATCATGTCTCCTCTTAGCCTTCTCTTCTGCAGGCTAAACATGCCCAGCTCTTTAATCAGCTTCTCGTAGGGCTTGTTCTCCAGACCCTTGGTCATTTTAGTTGCTCTCTTCTGGACACTTTCTAGCTTGTTAATATCTCCTTGGAAAGGATTTGTCCTTTCCAGTTTACAGTGGGATTTTAGGGGATGTTTTGTTATATTTAAACTATTTAGACACACCCTATTGTACCAAGATTAGCTACGTTAAGAAAAACTGTAGTTCCATATTGTATTAATAATAGAGAAACTTAGTTAACATGGAAACTTTTCAAGTGCTTTGATAAGTGTCCTTTAAAGTCAGGACTTCATGTGACTTTCAAACTGGTTCAACGTGTGTTTATCCAGAAACAAGCAATTTATTGCTTAGTAATACACATTTAGTTGAAGCTAAACAATATAACATTAAGCATATTTGCTTAAAAATAAACACTACTGAGTGCAGCTCACGTTGCCTGTTTGCAAATATCATTTGGTTGGGACTATAAATGAAAAATTCGGGTGTAATAAAACACAACAAAGGAATCCAGTAACACCTTTCATAGAATCATAGAATCATAGAATAGTAGAGTTGGAAGAGACCTCATGGGCCATCCAGTCCAACCCCCTGCGAAGTAGCAGGAAATTGCGTTCAAAGCACCCCCGACAGATGGCCATCCAGCCTCTGTTTAAAAGCCTCCAAAGAAGGAGCCTCCACCACAGTCCGGGGGTGAGAGTTCCACTGCCGAACAGCCCTCACTGTGAGGAAGTTCTTCCTAATGTTCAGGTAGAATCTCCTTTCCTGTAGTTTGAAGCCATTTCACACTAACTGGTCTATTTTTGCATAAATATGTATCTGATGATATGAAAGCTTATTCTTGAGTTATTCTGAATAGAGCTGCTAAATTTCTTTATGCATTTTTTTTTTACTAAAACTAACACAGCTAGTTCTTTGAATCTCTGAAATACTATATCCTATTGAGTTTGGTAGTACTTGGATGTTTTTGATAGTTCACAGTGCTATCCATGTGGATACTAAGCACTTTAGTACTGGTTGCTGAAACAAGATGTCAATTTTATAATAGTGGTGCTCACCAGATATGTTGAATTACAACTTCCAATGTCCCCTTGAAGCCTAACACATCTGGAGGTTGTAATAGAAAAGGGAATTTTTGTGGTGCCTCCTTTTGCTTTTCTGTTCAACTGTCCACCACCAAACTCTGTCACAACTACTGTCTTTAAAACCTGGGACATGGCCTAAATTTCCCACCATTCAAATAACTCTTTAACATGTAGCAAAATATATTAGGAGTGTGAGTACACACTCTTCTTATTATCCAAGATATTCGCTTATCCAAGGTTCTGCTGGCCCATTTAGCTTGGATAAGTAAGACTCTACTGTATGACTAAATTTGGAACCACCTAGTGACTACAAACACCTCAAACTACTTTTTTCAAGATTTTGTGAGCATCTTCCTAGTCCTCTACTTTGACTGCAAAGTAACTTGGATATGTCACACTCTACCTAAATAATTCCTCAGCATGGTAGCCTTCAGATATTTTGGACTACAACTGCTCTCAATCCTGCTAATGGCCAAGAATGATAAGAGCTGCTGTCAGAAATAGTTCTGTATTCTATTTGATTTAAAATAATCATCACTGTTAAGTTAATGGACTGTCTCTGAATAAATTGGCTTCTATTTTAAGCTGATGCTGTAACTTATATTTTCCCCAAGCTATCAAAATCATGTTGGTCTGACATAAAACAAATGCCCATTGAATTTCTCTTATCAATTCTCATTTGGTTTATTATAGAACTAGGCACCTTTTACAGGCTAAACTTTTTGTTACAAACATAAGAATTCTGGGCCTGAGGGAAAGAGGAAGAGAAGAAGAGAAAAAGATGGTAAAAGAAGCAACCTTTTATTGTTGTTGTTTGTATTCCCACACAGATGATTCAAGAGAACAAAACACTAATAGAAACTGCAGTCACCGTTCATGACAAGATTGTCGAGTGCCAGAAAGCAGGTAACCCTCTTTGGGGATAAGGATTGTTTCAGATCTGTTTGTTTTGCTACCATAGTCCAAACCAAGCTTTAGTGATACATGATTCCGTTTTTCCAGAAGAGTGAGTGTATGCTACATTCAAGGAGTTATGCCTAAAAGGTAAGAAAATGGAAGGATGACACCTCACTTGTTATAAGGACTTTATCCCTTGTGATAATTAAAGCGTTGGGAATCATTGTTTTCCCCTTAAACTTCACAACACCCTGTTTGAAAATTAAACAAATGATTTTCCTACCCCTATCACACATTTTCCCTTGTTCTGCTTTCCCATCATATGGGAGACATATTTCTCCTCCTACTGTTTCCTCCCCTGTTTTCTTTCGATATATAAAAATCCTTTATTTTTTTCTCACGTAAGCAGTTTTTAACACAAGATCACATCCAAAAAGATATAAATTACCATTCCTTTCTCCTCAGTCACAAAAAGATAATGGCAGAAGAAAGGAATCTATAGGGTCCATCTCTGCTCCTCCCTCCAGAACGACATCATCATTATGTTTACAAGTGGACAATGGGGAATTCCCATCACACATGAAATATAACATTTTTACTCTTCTCTGTGTGGGGAATTTAAAATGAAGTCAATTGCCAATCAACTTAGGAATCATTGGGGAAAACCACTCTTTTGAAATGGCAAAATAGGTGAATCTTCCACATCAAGTTAAAGAACATTTTATTTTCCTTTTTTGTTCTGTTTGGAGTACTTTATTTGAGGACACTGTTAGCATACACAGCTAACCTGAAAGCATCCTTTCAGATTAAATATTTTGTTAGCTGTTCTTTCAGGGTAGACCTTATACTACAATGCAATTAATATTACGAAAAATAAAATACCATAATGAAGTTTAATTAGAACGCACTACAAGATGGGAAGTATCTATAATAATATTCTGGAGTAACTTATAGAGCTCGATTCTGAAATGAAAATAACTAGAATTCTTGTGCTTAAATCTGATAATAACAAATAGTTCTAAAACAGCCTATCGGTGTCTCAAAGCCCTATTTGATTTAGATTTAACATTTTTTGTCAACACTACAAATAAAGCAAACCAAAGATTGCAAGCATGTCAACCTCCAAGAGTGAAATTAGCTCAATCAGATATGAAAAACATCTTTCGGATGGAGGCCAATAGGTAAGATATGACTAACCAAAATTATTTGTCCAAATGACAGTCTAGCACACCACCCTGGATATTCCACAGATATATAAACCCCACTTGCCTAGTTTCCAACAGACCTCACAACCCCTGAGGATGCCTGCCATAGGTGTGGGTGAAACGACAGGAGATAATGGTTCTGGAACATGTCCATACAGCCCAGAAAACTCACAGCAACCTAGTGATTCTGGCCATGAAAGCTTTCGACAACACATAGCACATGAGTGTTATATTTGTATATTTCAAATTGTATGCTAATACTTCTATGTTAAGCCGCTTTGAGTCTCCTTTGGGAGAGATAAAGCAGGGCATAAATAAATATAATTTATTAATAAATAAAATTACCTACCGCTGAACAGCGGTAGGGTGATGTGGCATAGCAGTTTGAATGTTGGATTTAGGACACTGGAAGATCAGGGTTTGAATCCTTGCTTGACCATAGAAACTCAATGGGTAGTCATGGCCAAGTCACACTGTCTCAGTCCCATAGAATCATAGAATCAGGGACCATGCAGTCCAAATCCTTGTCAAGAAGCAGGAAAATCACATTCAAAGCGCCCCCAACAGATGGCCATCCAGCCTCTGCTTAAAAGCCTCCAAATAAGGAGCCTCCACCACACACTGTGGCAGAGAGTTCCACTGCTGAACAACTTTCACAGTTAGGAAATTCTTCCTCAGGTGGAATCTCCTTTCCTGTAGTTTGAAGGCATTGTTCTGCATCCTAGTCTCCAGGGCAGCAAAAAACAAGCTTGCGCCCTCCTCCGTATGACTTCCCCTCCCATATTTATGCATGGCCCTTATCATGTCGCCTCTCAGCATTCTCTACTGCAGGCTAAATATGCCCAGCTATTTCAGCTGCTGCTCATAGGGCTTGTTCTCCATACCCTTGATCATTTTAGTAACCTTCCTTTGGACACATTCCAGCTTGTCAACATCTCCCCTCAATTGCGGTGCCCAGAATTGCAGGTGTGATCTGACCAAGGCAGAATAGCGGGGTAGTATGACTTCCCCAGATCTAGACACTAGACTCCTATTTATGCAAGTAAAAATCCCATTGGGTTTTTTAGCTGCTGCATCACATTGTTGGCTCATGTTTAACTTGTTGTCCATGAGGACTCCAAGATCTTTTTCACACATACTGCTGTCCAGCCAGACATCTCCCATTCTGTATCTTTTCATTTCATTTTTTTCTGTCTAAGTGGAGTATCTTGCATTTGCCCCTGTTGAAGTTCATTTTGTTAGTAAAACAGATGCTTTGTATCGCAGACAATCATCCTTTCACTGCTGATTTGTAGTTGGCCAAAAATGTTTTTTCATGCTTCTTGAGAGCAACTTTCCAAACTCTGCAAATTCAACAGGCATGTGTTGAAAGACAGGAAGTGTTTTCCCAGACATGGTCCAACACTGCTTGAAAGCATGTGGCAAGACAAGATAATACAATGGTAAAAGAAAATTCAGTAATTTCATATAGAAGAGTCTCTGACTCTGCTGCTGCATACAGGTTTAGCAGCTGATATTATCATTCTTGTTGGGGGGGGGGGGGTATGTTAACTAATAAATCGGGATTTTGAATAATTTCTTCTATCTTCTGAAACCAAGAGATGTGACTGACCCATCTAGATGGAGCAAAGCGTTATACTGCTCCATTGTGTGTGTGTGTGTTTTGTATTTGACATTTAATTGAAGTAATTGAGATTACCTCAATGAGAAATTAGCATCTGTTTCAATTAAATTGATTTTTGATTAGTTTAGGCAGCAGAAATCTCTTTCACAGTCTTGCTTACTTCATTAAAGCCTTGTTTAAGGTGACTTAATTGCATTTTACTAACTAGATTAATATCACTATAACAACTGTATGAGATGAAGCTCACGTAACTAAGGCTTGAATTTGTTTAAATGCAATCATTATTTAGAATGTCCACTGGCACAACTGAATTAAACCAAAAGGCATTTCCCCTATGACCCTTTCTTTGCTAGAGTTCTTTACAACAAGGCCCAATATCTTCTATATCTACCCATAAATAAATAAGTTGTGTCTTCAGGTTATGTCTGATGTATGGGGATCCTAAGGCTAACATGAGTTTTCTTGGGCTGAGAGCATGTGACTCGCATATGTTTACCAGCTGGGAATTGAATCCTGGTCTCCAGAGTCATAGTCCAATATTCAGGCCACACTGGCTCTCAAATAAAAACATACATAATTTCACAGAAAGAAGAATTGTTGACAGGAAGACAAAACAACAATGACTCCTTATCATGATTTTTCTATTGTCTTGACTAATGTTTTCTATATGTTCTGTATGCCTCTGACTGTCAGTTGACTGATTCATCTATACCAAAAAATGCCCATACTTTGACGTTTTATGGCTATAGCCAAGAAGAAATAACCAATGGATCAATTGAACTTTTCAGCTTCCTGGGGGTTGTTCTATTACTGGGCTTTTGGGGCTAGTTATACCATATTCCGTTTCCTCACATGGATTGGTGTTCATCTCACTACATGGAAGAAATTGGGTAAAAATTGACAAGACACCACCGTTTCAGGACAGCTGGTCCTGTAAGTGCAGCAGTTTCCTCTAAGGTCCCCTCTGTTTACACATTTCCTCCACATAACAACCTTGAGATGCACTTTGGAGGGAATCAGAGCCTCCTAAGAGTAACCACCAAACTATTAAAGCTGCTGCTTAGGCATGTCCAGAGTCTCTTCCCCAAGTTTCCTTTCATAACTTCTTCAAAACAGTGGAGAGAAAGCCCCGGGAGGAGCAGCCAATCTGTTCCCTTTGTGCTAACATCATCTTCTTACCTTATTGCACATGTGGCCTCCCTTTGTTACTGGGATACTTTTTGTACGGTAATAGACACTAGTGTTGTGCTTTGGTATGGAATTGCTGTTGGTTTTGTGTAGTTTCATTTGTTTCATCTCATTTCCGTAATTGTTTCCGCTAACGAAAATGGGGCACCCACAAAACTCTTCCGCTTGCGTCCTCAGTGCAGCATTTTGGCGACAATGTGCAGCTGCGGGCAGCGGTAACCGGCTGGTTGAGGACGCAAGCGGCAGAGTTTTGTGGAGAAGGAGTCGCCAAGCTCATTCATCACTATGATAAGTGCCTAGATTTGAATGGTGACTATGTTGAGAAGTGGTATTTGGGTGTGGCTTTCAACTGCATATGGTAAATGTTTTCTCCTATACTTTGTTCATTTTTAATTCCAAAACGTAATCTACTTTCAGGATAACCCTCATATTTTACTCTATTTGTGATTTGTTCAATGACATCTCCTTCCTCTTACCACACTTTTTATTTTGTTAGCAATGCACCTTCATGAAGAACTTCATAACCTAGGAACAAAAGAAGGCTTGAAAGGAAGAAAGCTCAGCAAAGCCATTGAAAGTTTTGCATGGAACATCACTGTGCTGAAGGTATGTACAACTCTTAAAGCTTTTTCTTGTCTAATGAATATGTTTCAGCTCAATTCTCTGTTTCTTGCAGCAAAACAGATATTGATACTATGGCAGGAATGTGCTGATGGATAACAATCATAATGAAGAGAAGCATTTCATTGCATTAAGAGATTAAAGTAATCCTTAGTCAAATGAACTGTAATGGGATTCATAGTAAGCATTTTATAGCTCAGACATGATTTTTTGTCTCGGAGAATAGTTTAAATTAGGTTTCATCTTCCTCCAAACCATATTACTACAGGCTGTGTCTTTGTTGAAATCCATTTTCTGTGCTTTGGATTTCTCATTATACATTCAACTCACAAACTACTCAATATATCTGCAGGTCAGTATGAAAGAAGAAAATTCCTTTTGTTAGACAAATGAGTGAGAGGGGACCCACATAGTTCCTTGGAGGTTCATTGAGGTCTGTGCACAACACTGTGAAAAGTCCAGTATCATTGGATCAGACCTTGAAAAGGCTTTCTATTACAGACTAGTGTCTGGATTGGAGAGTCGTAGTTTTACTTTCCCAAGTTCTGCACTGGCTCAGCTTCTTTGAAGGAGAAGTTACCCACATTGGTTAAGGATCCCATGCATTGTGTAAGTGGGGTTGGCAACTGTGGTCCTCCAGATATTGGTGAACTACAATTACCAAGGAGCCACGTTGGTACAATGGGTTAAACCTTTGTGCCAGCTAAACTGCTGACGTGAAGGTTGGCAATTCAAATCCGCGAGATGGGGTAAGCTCCCGTCTGTCAGCTCTAGCTTGCGTGGACATGAGAGAAGCCTCCCAACAGGATATTAACACATCCGGGCATCCCCTGGGTAACGTCTCTGTAGATGGCCAATTCTCTCACATCAGAAGCAACTTGCAGTATATTCTCAAGTTGCTTCTTACACAATAAAAAATCTCTACAGTTCCCACCATACTTTGCCAAAGACTAGGATGACTGGTATTGAAGGAAAATGAAGTGTGTCTTTTTAAGGACTATCCTGTGGACAACTCAGTGTGGAAAAGGTTCCTTGAAGGAAGACTCCTTCACTCCCCCAACCACTGCATTGCACTGAATTACATTTGTTTATGTCATAGCAGATGCTGCATGTTTTGTATCTACTTCTGTGCTGTTAATAACCCATTGTTAATTATGTATGTGTAATTAAATGAGCTGTGAAATTATTAATGAACCCACACAGGAATAATGATTATAGACAAGGATGCTTTGCACTTCTGGGTGAGCACTACCTTTCTGGATCCTGTCCATAAAAGAAAGTCAAACCAAGGCTGTTAAGATTAATGTCAGTAAAGCAGCACATTATTTTTCTCCTGGAAAAATGTTTGGAGATGGAATCTATTCCACGCATACAGTGCTGCACTTGCAATCATTTATTTTGCCTGAGTATTTCCACCTGTAGACCTGGTCAATTGGGAGCCACATGGAGGAATATAATGATATCACGAGCTTGAATAATATGAGTAGCCATGAAGCTGCACAGTCAATCAGCAAGGGTATCTGCATAGAGGTAGCCTGGGCTTTGTTGCCTGGAGGCATCCTTTTTTGGGATGTGTTTATTGGCACTTGATTGTTTACTGTCTGGAGTTCTCCTGTATCTGAGTAGTGTTCTTTATTTACTGTCTTGATTCTGATGTTTTTTAATACTGGTAACCAGATTTTGTTCATTTTCATGGTTTCTTCCTTTCTGTTGATATTGTCCATGTGCTCGGGGATTTCAGTGGCTTCTCTGTGTAGTCTGACATGATAGTTCAACAGAAAGGAGGACAAAAATCCAAATGAGAGCATTTCATTCAGACTTAGATTTTACAATGTAAAGGAAATGCATTGGGTGGTCTAAATACCTTTCATTGTGCAAGAATGTCAGCTTCTCTAAGCACTTTTTACTGAGCAACAGAAATGGTTGGCCTCTGCCAAGGACATACCTTTTCCCTTACTGCAGCGAACATCTTTTATGACTCATTCTTTTGAACATCACTTTTAAAAAATCTGTTTCAGAACCACAGAGACCTTGCTCTGCCATGGAAACCGATTGAGTGACTTGTGGTAAGTCACACTCTCACAGCCTCAGAAGAGGGCAAAGGCAAACCCCTTCTGAACAAATCTTGTCCAGACAATCCTATGCTAGGTTTATTTTACTGTCTCCTTAAGTCAGAAATGTCTTGAAGGGACTATTCAACATAACAATACGGGAAGCTAGCTGCTTTGAGACCCTAAAGCAGGAGTGGGCAAACTATGCCCCATAGTCTACAAATGTCCATTGCCTCTTGGATCACACTTCTAGTGCTGAAGAGCTGAGAGAGTGTGATGACCCATGGGCCTTGTAGTCCTGCTCAGGACATTGTAATTCCTGATGAAGATGAAAACTTGGGTTTTTTACCTTCCCAGTCTGAACTGGATTCTTCTCAGCCAGATCTTTCCCAGGCAGATCTGGGAACCTTGCACCTGCAAGAAAGTTGTCTCCCAGAAGTATGTCAAACAAGCCCAGAGCCTACTTCTCCCGTGTTCTTGCGCCGGGAGTTTTGTAAACAACAGAGAAGTTTGGAATCAGCTTCGCGCAGGAGTGCGAGGATTGCAGCTAAGAATGTGGCCAATTAAGACTGCTTCTCGTGAGAATCTTTGGGGAGTCTCACATCTGGTCTCTGAGTTTAGCTTTCGGTTCTGATTCCCAGAGAACTGCTTCGGCGGGAAAGTTAGACTCTATTTAGGTGTTTTACCCGCGTAGTAACTTCGCGGAGTCAATTCGTCAGCCTACGGAGCGAGTTGTGTCTGGACAGCGCGCTCCGATTCAAGCCTCGCTCCTGCTCAAGCCTTGCCTTGCTATCCAGCCTTCGCCTTGCTTCCCAGCCTTTGTTTATCTACGGACTTTGCCTTGTTTCCCAGGATCAATCCTTGCCTTGTTCCACGGATTTTATCAAGTTATTCCACGGACCTTGTTCTTGTTCTTAGTTACCTTGTTCCACGTTCAAGCCTTGTTTCAAGTATCAAGTTATTTCCTAGCCTCGCTCAAGTTTCATGGACTAAAGGACCTTGTCATCTCCCCTCACTTTGCTTGGCAAAGTGAGTGTTTCGGTTATTGGATTACAACTTTGGACCTTAATATTTCTTATTGGACATTGCTTTTTTGGACTAATTCTGACCTTTCCTGAAAGGTCTAATTCTGGACTATTTTCTACACTTGTTTTTATTAACTTTATATATTCCTTCAATAAAGATATTAGATAGATTCTGGCCTCTGTGTATGGTTATTGGTGCTCTGCAGCCTGGGTCTTGACAGTTTGACTCCGCCACCCTAAGCACCAATTAACCTCGGCCAGAATGTCTACCGGAGTCGTACCTGGGCCGAGCGGCCAGCCGATTACCTACACCATCGACAAGGATGAGGTGGACCGAATCCGTGATAAGCTCAATGCACAGGATGGAGAAATAAGGGGTTTGAAGGAACGCGGAATTCGTCTTCCGGCCATGGCGTTGCCAACCAAGTTTACTGGAGAAGCTTCTAAGGTTCATGTCTTCCGTCGCCAATGTCAAGCTTATCTAGAGGCCCGTGCTGCCGAGTTTCCCCAAGAAGACATCAAAGTGGCATGGGTTTACAGTCTTCTAGACGGGCCAGCGGCCAGCTGGGCGACGGCACTGTACGACCAAGCCTCTCCACACCTAAGATCAGCGCAACGCTTCTTGGACCACCTCAAGGAGACTTGGGGAATCGAGGACAATTTGGAGGCAGCCGGTCACAAACTCCGTCGCCTTTTCCAAGGAGACAGACCTATGTCTCAGTATATAGCCGAGTTCCGAGTGCTGGCCCACAACACCGGCTGGAACGATGTAGCCCTCAGGGGACAATTCCGGGAGGGTCTCAACATTGAAATGCTGGAAGAAATCTCCAAGGTGGATCCTCCCCAGACCCTCGAGGCACTCATTGATCAATGTTTACGGGCTGAAGTCATGATTGCCAACAGGAAACAGTGGGTTCGAGGCCAGGGCGGTAGAGCCGGGGCAAAACCCCCCGCTCCCGCCAGCGTTCAGCCACGTCCGGTCTGGAGACCCCCACCGCCAACCCCATACCCCAGAGGAGGCGAGGAGGTGCCGATGCAGTTGGGCAATGTGCGTCCCAGACTAGATGCCGCCGAGAAGGCCCGTCGTCAACGCTTAAACCTCTGCTGGTACTGCGGGAACGGGGGCCACTTCGCCAGAGAGTGCCCAGCCAAAGGGAAGCCTGCCGCCCGTCTTGCGGCGGCGTCCTCCACGGAGACGAAGACGTCTGAGCCGACTGGCACACAGCCGGCGGGGGAAGCCAACGACCGGGTGTAGAGAGGCTCGCCAACCCGGTCAAAAAATCCATCCAAGAGCCGCCAACCGGGGTCCTGTTCCTTCTCGTGGTCACATTATGGTCAGCAAAAAGGGGACCCGTCATGATCCACGCCATGATAGACTCTGGAGCTACCAACAATTTCATCGATAGAGAGTATGCCGACTCTCTGGGATTACAATATCATGATTTCAAGAATGCCCGTGTGGTGCAAGCCATAGACGGCCGCCCCCTCAAGACGGGCCCCGTAAGTCAGTGGTCGGAACCCACCAGGATGTGGATAAGGGAACATATGGAAGAGATTTCCTTCTTTGTTACCGAGGTCCCCCATTTCCCTGTGATTTTGGGAATTCCATGGCTGACTCTCCACGACCCTAACATCTCCTGGTCCAACAGAGAACTGCAGTTTGCTTCACCGTACTGCCAAAACCATTGCCTCGTAGCCAAGGTATGCCACGCCACAGACACCGAGCCCATCATCACCTTGCCAAAGAAGTACTCCGAGTATTGGGATGTATTCAATGAGAAAGAAGCCGAAAAATTACCCCCACATAGACCTTATGACTGTGCCATTGACTTGGTGGAGGGGGCCCCGATCCCGCGAGGGCATCTCTACTCCCTGACTGAACCAGAGCAAGAAGCTCTCAGGGAATTCCTAGAGACAAACCTTCGCAAGGGATTCATCAGACCCTCTCAATCCCCAGCCGCCTCCCCAGTGATGTTTGTGAAGAAGAAGTCAGGGGAACTACGCTTGGTGGTGGACTACAGAGCATTGAACAATATCACCAAGCGGAACAGCTATCCCCTGCCCTTAATCTCGGATCTACTGGATCGGCTTCGAGGAGCCAAGGTTTACACCAAGCTGGATCTTCGGGGGGCTTACAACTTAGTTCGCATCAGGGAAGGGGACGAGTGGAAGACCGCCTTCCAGACCAAATTCGGATTATTCGAGTCCCGAGTTATGAATTTCGGTTTATGCGGAGCCCCCACAACGTTCCAGCATTTTGTCAATGACATTTTTCAGGACTATCTAGACAGGTTCTTGATAATCTACCTGGACGATTTTTTGGTGTTTTCTAGATCACAATCAGAACATGAGAACCACGTCAAAATGGTGTTACAACGATTGCGGGATCATGGACTTTATGCCAAGCTGGAAAAATGCGCCTTTGATCTACAAGAGGTAGATTTCCTTGGTTACCGCATCTCGCCTCTAGGGCTTTCCATGGATCCAGCCAAGGTTTCAGCAGTATTGGAATGGCGGGCGCCAACTAACAAGAAAGAGGTGCAGCGTTTCTTGGGGTTCGCGAACTATTACCGCAAGTTCATTCCAGATTTTGCCCGCTGGTCCGACCCCATCACTAGCTGCATCCGTGGAAAGCAGCCTTTCCGCTGGACTGATCAAGCAGAGAAAGGGTTCCAGCAACTAAAGAAACTATTCACCTCCCAGCCAATTCTACAGCACCCAAATCCTGGAACCCCTTTTGTGGTGCAAGCGGACGCCTCTGATGTGGCAATTGGGGCTGTACTCTTACAACCGGTGGGAGATCACCTCCATCCCTGTGCCTTTTATTCTCGTCAACTAACCACACCAGAGAGGAATTACACCATTTGGGAAAAAGAACTACTGGCCATAAAGGCAGCCTTTGAAACTTGGAGACATTGGCTAGAAGGGGCCAAATTTCCCATTGAAGTCCACACTGATCATCGTAATCTAGAACATCTAAGAACTGCCCGCAAACTAAATCAGAGGCAGCAACGTTGGGCTTTATTCTTTGAACGTTTCAACTTCCAGATCCATTATGTGACCCCAGCCCAAACCAAGCAAGCAGACGCCCTGTCACGTAAACCGGAATACGCTGCAGGACGCAAGGAGACCTTTGAATCCCAACTGTTACAACCCGAGAACTTTGCCACGCTCACGGTGGGGAACACCAAATCCATTCCCATTGGTTCAACTTCCCCTACTCCAGGACCCATCTGTGCTCAAGAAATCAGGGCTAGTCAGCAAGCAGATGCCTGGGCGCAGGACCAACTTCGCCAAGGTCTGCACTTTCCCTTTTCGCTTAAAGATGGGCTGCTCTGCTATAGAAATCATGTTTATATCCCACCCGGACCGGGCAGGGAAAAAGCGCTTCGTCTGTGTCATGACTGCAAACCAGCAGGACACTTCGGACTATTTAAAACTATGCATCTGATCCTAAGGGATTTTTGGTGGCCCAAGATCCGCAAGGATGTGGAAAAATATGTCAACACCTGCCCAGTATGCCAGCGCTCCAAGATACGAAGGGAGAAGCCCTCAGGGCTTTTACACCCCCTTCCTACCCCATCTCGCCCATGGGAAATAATTTCCGCGGATTTCATCACTGACCTACCACCTTCCTGTGGATTCACCACGATCTTGGTGGTGGTGGACCTTTTCACCAAGTTAGCCCATTTCATTCCCTGTGAAGGCCTCCCCACGGCCAAAGAAACTGCGGATCTATTTCTTCAACATGTTTTCAGACTACATGGATTGCCCAAGAGTTTAGTCACAGACCGTGGATCTCAATTCACCTCTCGTTTTTGGAAGGCACTACAAAAACTATTGGGCATAGACTCTCGCTTATCTTCAGCTCATCATCCCCAAACAGATGGGCAAACGGAGCGCACCAATGCCACTTTGGAGCAGTATCTTCGCTGTTATGTAAACTACCAACAGGACAATTGGGCTTCTCTGTTACCACTGTCTGAGTTTGCCTACAACAATGGAGTTCAAGCTTCTACAAAAGAAACGCCGTTCTTTGCAAACTACGGCTTCCATCCACGTTTCTTCCCCCCTGTCATTGAAACTTCAGAAGTTCCCGCAGCAGAGGATTGGCTGCAGGAACTCACAGCGGTGCAACAACTTTTGCTCCAGCAACTGGACCAAGCCAAGGAGGACTATAAACGCCACGCTGACAAACATCGCCAGCCGGGCCCCGAAATCAAGGTAGGAGATCGGGTTTTTCTGTCCACTCGCTTCCTGCCCTCCCACCGCCCTTGCCGGAAGTTAGATGCCCGTTTCATTGGCCCCTATCCAGTGGTGGCGCAATTAAACCCCGTGACTTTCAAACTCCAACTTCCACGTTCAATGCGCATTCACCCAGTGTTTCACCGTTCCCTGCTCCTTCCGGCGGATGGTGTGCGACCTGATACAGACCAACCGGCCCCCCCTCCTGTTTTGATGAATGGGGAGGAGGAGTTCGAGGTTGAGGACATTTTGGATTCTCGCTTTCACCGCCGCCGCCTACAATATCTCATTGACTGGGTGGGTTTTGGCCCTGAGGAACGCTCTTGGGAAGACGCCTCCACAGTCCATGCTCCTGATCTAACCCGTCGCTTTCATCAGACCTATCCCACCAAACCGCGACCTCGCGCCTCGGGGAGAGGGCCCCAGTTTGGGAGGGGCCTTGAGGAGGGGGATAGTGTGATGACCCATGGGCCTTGTAGTCCTGCTCAGGACATTGTAATTCCTGATGAAGATGAAAACTTGGGTTTTTTACCTTCCCAGTCTGAACTGGATTCTTCTCAGCCAGATCTTTCCCAGGCAGATCTGGGAACCTTGCACCTGCAAGAAAGTTGTCTCCCAGAAGTATGTCAAACAAGCCCAGAGCCTACTTCTCCCGTGTTCTTGCGCCGGGAGTTTTGTAAACAACAGAGAAGTTTGGAATCAGCTTCGCGCAGGAGTGCGAGGATTGCAGCTAAGAATGTGGCCAATTAAGACTGCTTCTCGTGAGAATCTTTGGGGAGTCTCACATCTGGTCTCTGAGTTTAGCTTTCGGTTCTGATTCCCAGAGAACTGCTTCGGCGGGAAAGTTAGACTCTATTTAGGTGTTTTACCCGCGTAGTAACTTCGCGGAGTCAATTCGTCAGCCTACGGAGCGAGTTGTGTCTGGACAGCGCGCTCCGATTCAAGCCTCGCTCCTGCTCAAGCCTTGCCTTGCTATCCAGCCTTCGCCTTGCTTCCCAGCCTTTGTTTATCTACGGACTTTGCCTTGTTTCCCAGGATCAATCCTTGCCTTGTTCCACGGATTTTATCAAGTTATTCCACGGACCTTGTTCTTGTTCTTAGTTACCTTGTTCCACGTTCAAGCCTTGTTTCAAGTATCAAGTTATTTCCTAGCCTCGCTCAAGTTTCATGGACTAAAGGACCTTGTCATCTCCCCTCACTTTGCTTGGCAAAGTGAGTGTTTCGGTTATTGGATTACAACTTTGGACCTTAATATTTCTTATTGGACATTGCTTTTTTGGACTAATTCTGACCTTTCCTGAAAGGTCTAATTCTGGACTATTTTCTACACTTGTTTTTATTAACTTTATATATTCCTTCAATAAAGATATTAGATAGATTCTGGCCTCTGTGTATGGTTATTGGTGCTCTGCAGCCTGGGTCTTGACAGAGAGGAAGAATAGGCTGTTGTTTGTCCACGGAGTGGCCATGAAGCTCTGGAAAGTAAAGACACCCATGCCCTCCTTTCCCCAGATTACTTTCAGGGCCCTTCTACACATGCCTAAAAACCCGGAAGACACTGGGATAAAAGGGGGGGGGGGCTAAACGATGTTTGGAGAAAGTGCAAGTGGAATTGGGCTAACAGCTGAAAAGCACATGTTTAAAAGGTGCACATAAAATCTGATTCTGGCCAAAAAAAAAATGCACCTTCACATGACTATTCCTGCAGTTATGGAAGACACATGACCTCTTTCCTATCGCCTGGTGAGGACTGCTCCAGCATACATGTGCATTTAAAAAACCCAAAACAGTTGATCAGACTGTCAAAAAATGGAGCTACAAATACACAGGTGGCTTAATCTAAGCTCAGTTGGAAAGCAATGAGAACTCTCAGCAACCATTCCTTTGTTCTAATGTTTATAATATTAAACAGACCTTGAATGTATAATTGGAAGAAAGAGAATAAGAAATCTGATTGTGTGTACATTAGGATGTCCGTATGTGCGCATATGGGGTTCAGCGCATCTCAGAAATAATTTTTTTTTTAAATCTGCCAGATGTCCCTATCTATTCTCCATCTTGATCTGCTTCAAAGGAAGATGGGAGGACAACGGGGAACATTTCCCTGGACTGACAGGTCTGTGTGTGGACTTGCTGTCAGGGATTTTTTTGCCCCAATTTTAAACTTGCATTTTGACGCTTTCTGGAAGCATCCTTTGGCATGTCTGATAACATCAGCAAAGGTGGCTGACGACAGCCAGAAACTCCCCTGAGCTCTGTGGCTGCTGCTGTTGTGACAACAAACGGCAAAGGGAATAGTGCCCATCTAGCACAGTTGTTCGTATCCTGTGGGTTCCCAGACATTTTGGCCTTCAACTCACAGAAATCCTAACCGCTGGTAAACTGGCTGGGATTTCTGGGAATTGTAGGCCAAAACACCTGGGGATTCACAGTTTGAGAACCACTGATCTAGCAGCAACCAACTATAGTCAGCCCAACTGGACCATTGGGACTGTGTTCCCATCACTACCATAGTTTGGGAGTAGAGTATATAAACATTTCAGCAGAATCTAGAAGCAGATTTAGGTGCCCATATATAGAGTACTTTTTTGTCATTGGAATGTTAAGTGCACTCCAGATTTTAGTCCAGGCTTGAAAGGTGCTGTTCAGAGTGCTGAACCTTTCAAAACATAGCTGCTTTCAAGTTCAGGATAAATGAAGAGTGAATTCACTTCCCTCTTGGCTTTGCAACCACCAAGCTTCCAATGATTCCCTGCTTTCTTTTGGGAGCAGCCTCAATTGTCTCTTCTTTTCATGGAAAAGGCTCCTTAGAGTCCAACCTCACTGAAGAGAAACAAAGAAGTCTTTGTAAGGTTGCATTTTTATAGGTCACAGCCTGTAATCTCACCACATGTTCCCATGGAATTGCTTGCAGATGTTGTTTGGATGCCCTATCATTTGTGATAAAAAAGGTCGAAGACTCCAAATATCTACCTTTTTTTGGCAGCAATGTTGCAGCTGAACAATTCTTGGCTCCCAACGAAGATAAAAAGTAGTCTCTGTTTGTTTCCTTCCTTTCAAAAAGATTCCAGAGCCACAGACAGTTGTATATTTGCCCTGTCTTAATTTATTCTATATTTAGCATCTTTCTGAAGTGCAATTTTTCTTTTAAGAACTAAAAAGCCACATCTAACAACGATTTTGGAATTATTCATAAACAGACATTTGTTAACAAAGAGATGCCTCCAAATAAGCAGAAGAATTTGGTAGTTTCTGTCTAGTTGGGACCACGATACAAAATAGTTTTGTCCGCCTTGAAAGTTGGGAACCCTTTGACCAGAGTTAGCCAAAGGCCTTTTGCTGTGTAAGGCACAGCAACATAATCCCATAAAGATTGCATAATAATTTGTACCCTGGGCCATTCAAGTTGTTTTGATACTTGAGCCAGAAAATCTTCTAGACATCTCTCCCTGTTCCTGGCAATAAAAATGCAGTCAAAATAGGCTTTCATCAACCTCATACTTGCTGCTTGAGGCATCTGTCTCATTTTTCTTAAGCCCATCTGAGTCCCCTTGGGACATAGGGCGGAATACAAATAAAGCTATTATTATTGTTGTTGTTGTTATTGTTATTATTGACACAATAACATAGTATAACATAGCAAACAAGAAAGATGTGCTGGATTTCGTATCACAAAATCACAAGTCGAACACTTCCCAAGCGTTTAGGACTGTGATGTATTTTCGGATGATGCGTGCAGATCCTAGTAGGGTGGCCTTTTGCAGTTGGCAGATCGTAATTTTGTCAATATCTATTGTTTCCAAATGCCGGCTGAGATCTTTTGGCATGGCACACAGTGTGCTGATCACCACCGGGACCACCCGTACTGGTTTCTGCCAGAGTCTTTGAAGTTCAATCTTGAGGTCCTGATAGCGGCTGAGTTTTATGATGATGATGATGATGATGATGATGATGTACCATCTTCCAAAAAGGATGATCTGGTCCAGAGCTTAGAAATATATTTTTTCAGACCATTCCCAGAAACTAGCTGGGCTAACAGCTACATTGGTTGAAGGGTTCAGGAAGTTGTAGTCCTAAATCCCCTCAATTTTCAACAGTAAGATTTGAGCCCACTAGTTTGTGACCAGCACAGAGGATGAGCCTTGGCTTTTGGAAATAAGCATATCCCTTCAGATCAGGCTAGTTCGTAGCCTAAGGCCAGTTAGGCTAGGTGTGTTTCTGGTAGTGTCTAATTTATGCATCTTAAAGATCTGCAAAACTAAGGGACAGTTATTATTAGATTTATAGAGTCACATCATATCCTGGTTCCCTGTTGACAAACTTTATGAACGCCCCCACGAGAGCTTCCGTTTTGCTTGTTGACAGCACAAGGTTTTGTTTTTCCTGTGGGAGGCTAAAAATAGGCAGGCTCCTGCTGGATCCTGCTCGTGTACAAAACAGCGTTTTCAATGGACTTTGACATGATTACCAAATCGCAATGGAAAATTCTTGGCCAATTCGTAACTAATAATTTTAGGTTCGCAATACTAGAATACCAATCTGACCACAGGGGTTATGAATCAATTTGAGGGTCTCAACCGAGCTACCAGCTATTGTTTTGGAACATAGCTGACGGCAGTGCATATATTTATTAAAGGTCTTTATCTCTAACAACATGGGAGGTTTGTTTCAGTGGTTCTTTTATATAATGGTTTTGTTTTCCAAACATTTGTCAGAAAACTTCCATGCATTCTCTGTTTTCAATCTTTTTTGTAAGTGCTATTTTATTTAGCAAGCCCAAATCATGAAGGGGAAGGGACCAAATTTCATACTATTTTGCAAGAAATTGTTGCTTCAGAGAATTCTGCTTTAGACGACAGCACATTTGCTCAGTCCTATGTAGTAGGATGGACTTCCATGAGAGAATGCAAAGACATAGGGGGCAGGGAAATATTATACTGTGTAACAAACTTTGAAATTTGTTCTGTTCCTGGTTTGAAAGTGTTATTTCCTGTTTAATCGTGCAGTACTTATTTTGAAAGTAGTTGCTCTACTCCAGAACCATTGTTATTGTGGCTGCCACATACTAGGTTGAATTGGATGAGACTCAAGGAGGTATTCATTGAAAAACTAGAGCAAAATGTGCTGCAGGATTACCCGCAAAAAGAACATTATTGCAGTTTAATGAACTTTTTTCATGCTTTTATGATAGAACCAAATAGGAAATGACATTTATAACCCAGAAACAAACATTGTGTTTACATAGTGTTATTAAAACCCGAGTTTGGCTGGCCCCAAGGGTTTTTTTTTATTACTATGCAAAGACTTCTAGCCTCTTAATACAAATTTTACTCCTGATAGTTCTCTGTCCATCAAAGGCAGTTTCCTTAGTGGTTTGCTTGAACTTGATGAGAGTGAAACCCGTGTACTGTGGCCCCAACTCCACTGCCAAATAATCCAATTTCTGAATCTGGATTATCTGCTTTGAACTGCATTTTATGGCAGTATAGATTCATATAATCGAATTCAAAGCAGATAATCAGCATTCAGAAACTGGATTATATAGCAGTGGAGAGCCATCCTTGGCTCCCTCCTACACTGCCATGTAATCCAGATCATCAAAGCAGATAATCCTCATTATCTGCCTTGTACTGGATTATATGTGTCTGCATTGCCAAGTTCAAAGAAGATAATCTGGATTTTATATGGCAGTGTAGATTGGGCCTTGGGCTCAATGTAAAGTAATGATGTCCTCAGCTCCAGCTAAAGATGGTTTTCTGACTAAGGCAGTTTCCCTATTTCATTTACCAAAGCCACCTGGACCCATTGTTGAGTCTTACTTTAGTACTGAGTGTAGATCAGTATCTTTTACCATGACTAAAGGGGTGTGTGTGTGTGTGTATCAGGAGCGACTTGAGAAACTGCAAGTTGCTTCTGTTGTGAGAGAATTGGCCGTCTGCAAGGATGTTGCTCAGGGGACACCCAGATGTTTTTTACCATCCTGTGGGAGGCTTCTCTCATGTCCCCACATGGGAAGCTGGAGCTTACAGACAGGAGCTCACCCTGCTCCCTGGATTCAAACCACCGACCTTTCGATCAGCAGCCCTGCTGGCAAAAGGGTTTAACCCATTGCACCACCGGGATCTCAATGGCTGAAGGTGGCTGACTACTATCTCTGGAGGAACAGCACAGGGCGCTGTCCTGCAACATAAGGCAGTGGCTCAGTGGGGGTTTATAAGGCTCAGTCATATTGATGCCCTCCCCCTAGCATCTTTTGCCTTATGTCAGTTGCCTCTCCCTGCATTGTCCTAGTTGCAGGCTTCCCGCAGGCATTTCACAGGCTAATCTCAGAACACAGGCTCAAGTTAGGACTTTGGTCAGATCTGGCAGAGATTTTCTCAAGTTCATTTGTTTCAGTGTTTATCTATTGCTATAACCATTAGGCATGTAGAGTTTGCCCAGCAGTCTAACATGATTCCATCTAAATATCATAGTCGTACAGTATGTGAAGGAAGGAGGGCCAAAGACTCTCTTCCATGGCAGAGAGGGTATTGTTCATATATGTAGTTCTGTGGCATGTTTGGATGTTGTCAAAAATAAAGATGGTTTTCAGGTTGTTCCACATTTATTTTATTATTTCAGCATATGCTATGTTAGTCCAGGAACATTCCACATATTATGTGGTAGCAGACCTAGCTTTGTTGCCAAGTGTGCCCTTAATGGGACAAAATGTGACTCTTGTCCATGTCCTGGGAGAACTTTGAAAAGCTGATTTTTTTTTTAATTAACCGGGATTCTGGAAGTTGTCTAACTTTTCCCACCGGAAAAACTGGAGACATGCTTCAAAGTGCTCCATAGATGGCTGCTTTATTTTAGAAAAAAACCCAATGCTTTTCATCTTACTTATGTATTGTGCTGTTCTTTGGGGATTATGTAAAAACATAACTATAACTATAAATGGACAACACATGATTATTTGGTAAAACTTATATAATGTACCTTAACAAATATTATGTTGTTCTTTGTACATTGCTTAAAACCGGTACATAGCAGATAGAAATCCCACTGCAGCAATTTCTGGAAAAGAGGTTATCATTTCATTTACTGAACAAAAAGAAACATCTGAACTGGGCTTGTAGTTATTTTCTTATGTTAATAGATGGTCAGAGGAAAATGCCCTAATGATATGTAAGCTTGACTACCACAGTACATTGTAGATATTGTTACTTTAGATCAGTGGTTCTCAACCTGTGGGTCCCCAGGTGTTTTGGCCTACAACCCCAGAAATCCCAGCCAGTTTACCAGCTGTTAGGATTTCTGGGAGTTGGAGGCCAAAAACATCTGGGGACCCCAGGTTGAGAACCACTGCTTTAGATCATAGCAATTATTGTACAGATTGGTGTTTTGGGACACAATTATTGGTTGTAGTTTGGAGGAAGTGTGCTAGAGTTCTCTGTAGCAGAAAATGATAAATACACTACACTACACTACAAATCCCAGGTTTTAAAAGGATGATGCTGTGGTAGTTATTGTAATACCAGAGTACTTTATGTACTTGAGGAGGCTAGTGACTGGAGATCAGGCTTCTCTGCCATATTATCTATTCTCTCCTTATGGTTGTGGGGGTGGCATTTGCTCTTAAGAACTGTAGGTGCCAGACTAAAAACAAACAATTTGTCTCCACAGGCTTTTAAATCCAGTGTGTTGTTGTGTTTTGCTTTTAAAGTGTTAGCTGCCAAGTTTGTTCCCTGTAATACTTGAAAAAACAAACAAACCAAGAACATTCTCCCTCTGCCAGTATTACTTTTTGTGGTAGTATGATATACCTTATATACTCATACACATGTTTGAAATTTTAGTGAAAAAAATAATCCCCAAATCAAGATTGATTCATTCATGGGTCATTGAGTACTGTACCTGAAATCTTATGAAAAAAGGAACCACTCCCTTCTCTGACTAGAATGAAGAAAAGGAAAAGCTTAGTTCGTCTTGGGAGAACCTAAAACAAACACCAAGCCCCATTATTTTCTGTCGTGATGCCGCTTTCTGCCTTTTAAAATGTCAAGTGAGGAAATGATGGTGGTCGCCAGAGGTGGCTGATGCCCTATGGCGTCATTGATGCTTTCCCCTCTCCACAGGACCCACAACTTCATCACGGGTCACCCCAACATCTAAAAGTTTGGCCCTAAAACAGAATTCGACATATGTTAGGTGTTCCACATTTTACAGAAGGATATAAAGTTAAACCCTCCTTAGGTGTATAGAAAAAAGATATAAAGTAGTATCCATCAGTAGCATTTCACCGTTAGCAGGTTGTGAATCAACATATTTCAACCTCATCATATGGGCTCATTTGCCCATCTTTTGCTAATTCCTCGTCCCTTTCGCCATGGAGCCCATTACACTACGCACATCCACTTCCAGCCGAGTTCTGTGGTAAAAGGGGAGAGGAAGTGGTGTACACTGCCGTCAAGACAACACGGGAGACTTCCAGTGTTGCCTTTGCTACAATGGGGGGAAGTTGGGTGGCAGATGCTTCTCCTCATGGGATGGGAATGGTGGTAAGTTGGGCGATGCAGGGCATGGGGCGATGAGTTTTCCATGTCCCCTGCTGGGGCCCCATGGATTTGCCACCATGTGTGGTGAATTCCTCACTTAATCTGATAAGGTCGCTAAGTGGGTGTGATCTCCTCCCCATTGCTACCCCTTATTCTGCCACAAAAACAGATCCCGAAAAATCACTGAAATAGTGTTGGGGTCTGAGCAAAAGATGCAAGTTGGGAGAAGAAAGAAAGAAAGAAAGCTCCACTATAATAGCTAGTGGGAAGTTGGGTCTAGCCCATAATAGATCCAACACTTTGGTTGTATTTCTGAAAATATCTTTTCTTGAAAGGAATTGCTGCTGAGATGCATAGGATATAATGTCCAAATTAATGTGCTGCGAACTGTAATATCTGGCATGTAAGAATCAGTTACATTGTTGACTTTGCAGTAGAAAGAGAAGCATAAGGAAGCCATGTATTAATGTCACTCATAAATCTGAATAGCGACGGCTCTCATACACAAAAGGAGCTGAGCTGTTGAGCTTGAAAGGATTCATGTTTGTATAGAAAGTTCGCAGAGGAGCACTGAGATATTATTTAATTTCTTAATAGAAGATAAGATGGTGGCAGAGAGAGCTATATTGCTTGGAGAAAACCGCCGCCAGCGCCCTGCACGCACGCTGGTCTATTTTTCTCATTCTTCCAGTCCTCTTGAATATGCCGTGTCTGTGCATTGAAGAAGGCTACAGGAGCTTCTCTCATGCAGTTGTCCCTTTTTCTGAAATGATGACATTTTCAACTGGGACACGAACATCAAAGCTCTCCTTGCTCTTGCCAAGGACTTAATTAAAGGCAGTGAGGAAAGGTGCCAGCCATGATGGCTGCTCATTTACATCAGTTTTAAAAGAATGATATTTAGGAAGCCTTATGCAATCGATTGGTTATCTTGTTTTTCTTTGTTCCCCTTGGCAAGATAAGTGCAGTTTTAGACAGACTGGTAAAAGATATTATTCCATTTGCACAATACGTATCATACCCTCTCAAAGCTAGGGAAAATTCAATTTTTTGGGCTAAAGTTTTGAATTATCGAGTCCTTCAGTCTGCAAACCCTCAGACTGCAGGAGACTATCACATCTCTAAGAAAATAAAAATTGAGAAATGCTGGGATATAACCTTGTTGCAGTTGTGTTTGTTCTATTTTTACGAATTATGTTAGAGGAGCATTTAAAAAATAGTTATCATGCCTATTTATTTTATTTATTTATTTACATAATTTTTACCCCGCCCTTTTCACCCGGAGGGACTCAGGGCACCTTACAACAATTGGCAAACTACATTGCCCAAAACACATTCAATAAAATGACATATTAATAACCAATAAAACAGTACCACATCAATTAAAACTCTAATTAGACTCTATTAAACCATGAATTATAAAATTTAAAATGCATGTATAGTTAAATTTGTCCACTAACACCTTCGTGTGCACCTTGATTCATGTCATATCGACCTCAGATATTACTCCTCGAATGCTTGAGTACATAGTCATGTCTTCATGGCTTTTCTGAAACCTAGGAGCTTGTCGAACACTACAGGGGAGGGCATTCCACAGCCAGGGAGCCACCACCGAGAAGGCCCTGTCCCTCATTCCCACCAGCCGCTCCTGCGAGGCAGGTGGGACCAAGAGCAGGGCGTCTCCAGATGTTCTTAACAACATAGTAGGTTCATAGGAGAAGATACGTTCAGACAAGTAGTTTGGGCCAGAACCATTTAGGGCTTTATAGGTCAATACCAGCACTTTGAATTGGGCTTGGTAGCATATTGGCAGCCAGTGGAGCTGGCTTAGCAGGGGGGTGGTACGCTCCCTGTATGCTGCTCCAGTTATTAATCTGGCTGCTGCTTGTTGTATTAGTTGGAGCTTCCAGGCCGTCTTCAAAGGCAACCCCACGCAGAGAGCGTTGCAGTAGTCCAAACGGGATGTAACCAGAGCATGGACCACCATGGAAAGGTCCGGCTTCCCAAGGTATGGGCGCAGCTGGCGCAGAAGTCTAAGTTGTGCAAAAGCTCCCCTGGCCACCGCCAAAACCTGGGGTTCCAGGCTTAGCGATGAGTCCAGGAGAATCCCCCAGACTGCGAACCTGTGTCTTCAGGGGGAGTGTGACCCCCATCCAACACAGGTTGCAACCCTGTACCCTGTTCAGCCTTACAGCCAGAGCCGGCCCTAGGTATTTTTCAAGTGTAGGCGAACAGAATTTTGGCGCCCCCCCAAACCAATCACTGAAAAATAAAAGCGTTGGATAAGCGAAAATGTTGGATAATAAGGAAGTATAAAGGAAAAGCCTATAAAACATCAAATTACATTATGATTTTAAAAATTAAGCACCAAAACATCATGTTTTACAAAAAATCAATAGAAAAAGTAGTTCAATACATGGTAATGTTATGTAGGAATTACTATATTTGCAAATTTAGCACTAAACATTGAACAGGGATATAGGGCAGTGTGGACTTTAACCCAAATAGCCCTCAGTATTAAAAAAAAAATCTAAAATCAGGACAATAAATAAAGAAGAACACTCTGAAAACAGAAGAAATCCAGACAGTAAACAATCAGGGACAGCTAACTCCTCCCAAAAAAAGATTCTCCCAGGCAAGAAGAAGCCAGGCCTTGAAGCCACAGGGCCATTAAATGCTAATCAAGGTGATTAATTACAACATTTACACCTGCTTCAAAGAAAAGTTCTTTCTCCCACCCTGGACCTTCTACAGATATATAAACCCCACATACCTAGCTTCCAAGTTCCTACAGACCTCACAATCTCTGAAGGCCCCAAAGGTGGGCTTGCGTGGTGCGAAGGTGGGTCTGCGCCGGCCGGACGGCCTAGCGCGGTCGCTGGAAGGCCCGAAAGAGAAGGAGGTGGAGAGTGGTGCCCTCCTCCCAGGACGATGGTGCCCCCGGGACGATGGCGCCACAGGCAAATGCCTATTTCGCCTTATGGTTGGACCGCCTCTGCTTACAGCTGATCAGGAGGACCTCTGTCTTGTCTGGATTGAGTTTCAATTTGTTCGCCCTCATCCAGTCCGACAAAGCGGCCAAGCACCGGTTCAGGACCTGAACAGCCTCCTTACTAATAGGTGGAAAGGAGTGACAGAGATGGACTACATCTGCGTACAGATGACACTGAACCCCGAAACTCCGGATGATCTCTCCCAGCGGCTTCATGTATATGTTAAATAGCACGGGGGACACTACAGAACCCTGCGGGACCCCACAAGACAAAGGTTGTGGGGCCGAGCAGGAGTCCCCCAGTGACACCATCTGGGACCAACCCTGCAGAACAGTACCTCCAAGTCCCATTCCCACGAGGCGCCTAATCTAGGATTGCTATACTGGATCCTGGACAGATATACTGTAACTTTCATCCTTAAAGATCATGGATTGGGACAAGACAGCATAAAGCTCCAACAACTGGGATGAAGGTACCTGACCTCCCTCACCTCCTAAATGGCATGTTTCTGTTGTAGCTAATCCCTGGAAGGTGAATGAGGACAGCTATATTTGTCTTGATTGACAGAACTTTAGGGTACCTCATCCTGCTGCTATTTCTGTTAAGGAGTCTCATTCCAGATGTTATCAACCAACCTGACCATAGTCTGAGGGCCCTTCCAGACAGGCCTTATATCCCAGGATCTGATTACAGGTTTTCCTTTTATCGCAGATTATCTTTCAGTGGAGACTCATATAATCCAGTTTAATGCAGAAAACCTGGGATCACATCCTGGGATATAGGGTCTATCTGGAAGGGATCTTAGGCTCATTCTACTAGCTTATTTGCATGTGTACATGTGACCCTATCAACAATGTCCCATAAAAAAATAAGAATTTGCTATGTAGGGCATTTCTCTCTATGTAATGAAAAGCATGAAAACCACACGCAGACAATCTCAGCTGGTGCCTACAGACACATTTGTTTCACTGTATGTGTGCCACAAATAAGTTCACAGTTGCTGATCTAGTTGGAACCTTTACCTTTCTCCCTGCATTGAACAGGTTTCCTTGAAGAAATTTCATTGTATTTAAAGATGTTGCAAGACCCAAAAAAAACCTGCTGCAAGAAATCACTGAGTTAAGGATGGGGGCTTATAGGCCACTCATTCCTGTCCCCTCCTTGATAGAAGAAACCCATGGTCTGATCCCTTCTCCCTCCATCCTGCCACACTACAAATAAGTGCCTAATCTCCCCTTGAAGGCTTCTACATCTCCTTCTTGCTCAGCACTGAGCATTCCTTTGGGTTTCTCACTAGGAACTAAATTGAGTTGGGCCTCTAAAGAACTTTGCTGCTGTTTCCCTATTTGGTTGGCTGGTTTCCCGGACATTAAGGACCTCATCAGATGGGCCGGTGAATTCGAACCATCACCCCATGCCCCGCATTGCCTAGCTTCCCCCCTACCTTATCATATGGAGGGAAGCGTCTGCCACCTGCCCTTCTCCCGTTGCCTTCAATTGAACAGGGAACCCTCCCGTGTTGCAGCTTCACCAGAAGTGGTTTTCTATTATGGGATGGGAGCTGGCGGGCTCTGTTGTAAAACTATAGAAGAACTAGTGCATGCTGTTGAAAACTATCCCATCTGATGAGGTTGAAGGGAAAGAAAAAATGGCTTAGGTCCTTAAACATCACAAAAACTATATCATATTTTGGACCTTCCTAGTCCAGGCCAGCCCAGTGATCATCGTTTGACCACATAATGAACCCACACTGTGAACTCTAGTTGGCTGTTCTCAATTAATGTGGATATTTGTTTGGATTTTATGTTATTATATAATTTTGTTTGATTATATGCAGTTTAATGAATTGATGATAGGTTTAATTTACTGATATTAGACTTTAATTTGATGTTAGGTTTTAATGTTATTTTCATATGCGGGTTTCTCTGGGATTTTATGTCAGTATTTGTTTGTTTTACGGAGGCATTGAATGTTTGCCATTGTATGTTGGAATCCGCCCTGAGTCCCCTTGGGGAGATGGGGCAGAATACAAATAAAGTTTTTATTATTATTATATTTAAAAAGAGACCATAACATTTCCATATTCCTAGTTTATATAAACTGATCATAATTCAGAAATAACAGCTACAATTTAAATATCTTGGATAGCAATATGGTATGGCAGACCTCACCATAGTGGGAATGACTATCCAGGTAACTTGTGCATAAACTCTTCTTGTTGCCCAAGTGCCACCATTGCCAAAGGACCTTTTCCTCCTTTATGTAGTTCTTGAACTTTTGGAGCAGGAAAGCCTTTAACACAGGAGCTGCTATCATGAAGCATCTCACCACATAGACAAGGCTAGGCAACTTCAGCAAGACTGAGGAGTACGTTTTGCACAGTTAGCCAGCTTTGGCATTAAACAACGGTTCCATGCCAGCATGAATAATGGTGCCGTCTCTTTTAAATAGGCACTGCAACAGGAATGGAAAAACAGTGAGGGGAATGTGGGTGTGATAATCAATCTACCACTTTAGATTGGCATTTTCGTAGCTCCCCATTCAAGCTTTCTAGATGCACACTTGTCCTTCTGTGGAAATGGAGTAGAGCAGTGATTGTGAAGCAGAAAAGAACAAGTGGGGAATTGGTTTAAATGTCTTTCTCTTTTTTCCAGTCTCATTTCCTCTGCTGTTATTTACAGATGGTTTTGTTTTTATTGTATTTTTATTACATTTTATTGTATTAATCCTGTACAGGTTTCATTTTTCTTATTTATTTCAAAGTGTTGTCAGCAGCACTAGACTCTTAAGAAGGACAAGATAAAAATCTCATTGGCAACAAAATCAAATAATATTCTGCTTTTCCTGCTTTAAAAGGGCTTTCTGGATATTGTTTCCCCATTTTCATATGACATCTACTTTTGCCTTTATTTATCTTCATATTTTGAAGTCTTAAGTTAATTTTTGATCATAAAAATGCTTATAACATGCATAACATTTCTGTAATTCTGCTAGGGATAGTTAGGGATGGACCTAATTATATGGATGTATTCTTGAAGAGACCCTTAAATGTTTTCATGCCATCTTTTAATTTTTGGATATTTGTTATAAAAGGTTAAAATGCATTTTAGAGCATAACTTATTTTCTCTTCCCTTCACTGACTATCCTTCCCTTTCCTAATCTGAAGTCAAGTTAATTTAACACATACAGTTGTTTTCAAAGGTGGTTGGTGTTTTGAGATCCCATTACAGCATAAATAGCATTGAATGAACTTGTTCAAATTTTGGCACCAGACGCAATTAAAAAAAAATTAATGTGTTAATGCCATACACTGGACTCAAAAATAAGACCAGCCATTGTCAAAAGCTTTCATGGCCGGAATCACTGGGTTGCTGTGAGTTTTCTGGGCTGTATGACCATGTTCCAGAATATGGCCATACAGCCCGGAAAACTCACAACAACCCAGACCAGTCATTGTTTCCCAACACAATAGCAATCTAGGTACAAATTAAATAAAAATTTTGTATTAAAATTTATAATATTTAATGGCAATTTCTTAGACATGTATATTACTTTTCTGGGCTACAGTTCCCAGAATGTCCCAGTCAGTAATGTTTCCAAGCTCTGTCAATTTGGTTCAAGGTCTTTCGTTTTGTTAAAGTTATTTGCTAGCTTGGGAGCCTTTCATCTCCATCTGGGCTAAAGCCACTTCTTTTATTTCCCACTTGAAGGGAATGAAATTGTCACATGATAAATGAATCCTTCCCCATATGAAACAAAATTCTGTGCATTTACAGTTCCTGTTGCACTGTAGTCCTGGAACACCTTTTTACGCAACACCTCACAATATTCAGATAATCCAATAAGTAAAAGTTTATTCATGAACAAGTATAAAAGGAGAAAAACGAGTCAAAAAGGAAGCAGCAAACGTACAAAAATTAATTCCCTAATGATATCAAGAGTTCATCAGCTTTTGAATCAAGGCATCAAAAGGCAATCCACAGAGACTTGAATTAACACAAAGCAAAAGAATACTTAAGCAGGGTATTGTTCAAAAGTTATGTCCATAAGCATGAAAACAGGAACACCGGAAAGGCGAAACCCCAAGAATATGAAGTCATAAACAGGAATCAAACCAAGAATCTTGAAATACAGGAGCCTGGAACTAGGACTGAAAACTGAGAGCTGTTTCCCCCTTGTTATGTTGTTCCTACTAAAGGCCTGAGGTCCCAGAAACTACTTAAAGGCCCCAATTCCTCCCATGACATCACTTCACACACACCTGCTTTTTCTCTCCTTATCTCTAATCCTCTGAGAGAAACGGGTTTGTCTATGTTTAACATTCAGTCTCCTAATCTCTAAGCGATTTGACCTGGAAAAACCTTTGTCTCCCACATTCTCCTCTGAAGGTCACTGTTATGATTGAGCCTCATGGCTCTGTTTCTGACAGACGTGGGCGTAAGACTCCTCGAGAGTCAGATACTCTCGAGGAGCGAGAGAGAAAAAGACTGCGAGACATATTTGCAGCACCATCTGACGAAGAGTCTTTCGAAGGGTTTACGGAGAGAATGGAGGAGGGGCTGGTTAGCTCAGAGGAGGATGAGATGGATTGGACTCGGGTAAGGGAGGAATTGGGTGCCACTGGCCATGATGGGACAGAAGATGAATGGGGACCTTCAGGATTAGACCCATGGCTTAGCTGGAGGGATGGGACGGGATCCACAGCTGGAGATGCTGTTGGGCGTAGTCAGAGGTGTTCCAGCTCTGACGAGGAAAGTGATGAGGAAACGCCCGGGTTAAGGAGGACAGCTGACAGTGATGAGGATTTGTAACTGGCATAAAATGGGGCTTGGGAGCAATTGCAAATTGCGTCGGGCAAGGTAATCTGGGCAAACGCTTGGGATTCGTGTGTGTGTGTGGGACGCTTCCCTGAAGACTTGTGTGCTTTCCTGTGCTGAGACGTAAGTTGTTTGGAATCCAGGGTCAGACGGCGGGAGGGATTGTGTGGGCATTTGTTTGTGCAAACCTGTGCTTACTCTTATTAGCTTGACCTTCCGTCGTCTTCTTGACGGACGCCATCTCCTGCTTTGAGAACTCGGACTGAACTGACCACGGCTTGTCTTCCCCCCTTCTTGGACTTGGAAAAACTACAAACGTCTGCTTCTGGCTTTGATCTACGGAACGGAACTGGTCTACTCTACTGCTAAAATCCCTGGCTGATTTGTTCGTGTTGGAATCCTGTCTGCTGTGTGTGTGTGTGGGAGCGACGCAAGTTACTCTAAAAACAGTGTTGGCAGCAGAGAGGAATCTGCTGCCAATTAGTTGCATTCTTTGTATCTTTTGTTCCTTGGCTTTCGTTTTGTTTATACCCAGGCTGAAGAAAGCAGTTTGTTTTTACCCGGATTAAACTCCGGTTTAATCCGGTTTATCTTTTGAACATTTACTTTTGCCCCTTTTTGCTCCTAAAGGCAAAAATTGCCTGGCCCTTGTGTTTTACGGGCATTTTTGAGTTCTGTAATCTAATAAACTCTGTTACTTTGAATCTTGTGGCGTTCTGTCCTTGACAGATTGCCCGACGCCCATAAAAGGTTTATTGCAGCAATAAACCCGTCAGGAAGACGATGGATGAGTTAAGGGTCAAATTAGACCAATTGCAAACGGCTTTTACCGTTAGCCAAACAGCTCATGCCGTGAAAGGACATGTTTTGACTCCTGAACGCTTTGACGGAACCAGGTGCAAGTTGCCAACCTTTTTGGCACAAGTGGAGCTTTATTTTTCTCAGCTCAGTGCTCATGCTTTTCCTACAGACACTAGCAAGGTGGCCTTTATTTTGAGTTTGTTGACCGGTCCCGCAGGACAATGGGCCACTAATTTAATTTTGGGAAATGACCCAGTCAAGGACAATTTGAATAATTTCAAAAAGTTGTTAACTGATACTTTTGGGGATCCTCTCCGCACGGAGAACGCTGGGTGGGCTCTGTATCGGTTGAAACAGGGAAAGGGGACTGTTTTGGATTACTTAAATAAGTTTAACCTGTATCGCCACCAGCTGGATTGGGGGGAAAATGCATTCATGCTTTTATTTACTGCCGGGTTAAGTGATATGCTCCAGGATGAATTAGCACGCTTGGAGCCGGCTGAAAGCTGGGACGCCTTAGTAGCTAAGGTGCTGCGTTTAGACGCAAGGTTCGAGGCTCGTAAACACTCAAAAGCAATGTGTGCGCCACCCATGCATGTAACCAGGGCACCTGTGGTGATGGGGGAAGAGCCCATGGAGCTTGGGGTCTTTAAAAAGCTGTCTACAGAGGAAAAGAGCCGTAGGAGGCAGCTGGGCTTGTGTTTGTACTGTGGGAATGCTGGGCATTTTGCCAAAAATTGTAACGTGAAACCTTCCCAGCTTTCGGGAAAAAGGCCAGCCCTAGTGCGACGTGAGTCCAACGCACTAGGGCTCCTCAAGCAGTCAACTGAGGGGAGGAAGCATGTTTTCGTACCCATTACATTATCTGTTGGGGGAAGGGAACTTGTTTCTACTTTGGCACTATTGGACTCAGGGGCTACGGTCTCTTATGTAGATATTGAGTTTGCTAAGAAGCATGGCATTCCTAGAGTGCGCAAGGCATGCGACGTGTGGGTGGAAGGAGCAGATGGGAGACTGCTGGAGACTGGGGTGGTTAACCAGGAAACCTCAGCAGTAACGTGGGATGTGCAGGGAGTAACGGGAACGTTTGTGTGGGACATTACGAGCTTGCCTAGATATGATGTGATCCTGGGGATGGATTGGCTAGCTGTAGTAAACCCACAAGTAGATTGGGCAACACGTAAAGTGATCTTAAAGAGGCAGGATTGTTGCACTTTAAATGTTACTCATTCTGATATGGAGGGAGTGCCTGCTGAGTATGGGGAGTTCTCTGATGTATTTTGTAAAAGAGAAGCGGACAAATTACCACCGCACAGGCCATATGATTGCGCCATCAAGTTGGCAGAAGGTGCGAAACTGCCAGCAGGGAGGCTGTATGCCTTGACTGTACCGGAAAGGCAAGCTTTGCGGGAGTTTCTAGATGAAAATTTAGCCAAGGGGTTTATTCGCCCATCTAGTTCTCCAACTGCGGCACCAGTATTCTTTGTAGCCAAAAAGACTGGGGAACTTAGGCTGGTCTGCGACTATCGGATCCTAAACAAATACACCATTCGGGATAGGTACCCGCTCCCTTTAATCTCGGAACTGTTATCAAGGGTGCAAGGGGCTAAGGTCTTTACCAAGCTCGACCTGCGGGGGGCCTATAACTTAATCCGTATACGGGAAGGGGATGAATGGAAGACGGCATTTAACACGTGTTTCGGATGCCACGAGTTCCGAGTCATGCCTTTTGGGCTTTGTAATGCTCCTGCGGTCTTCCAGAGGTTCATGAACGATGTGTTCAGGGACCTAATTGACCAATTTTTAGTGATTTATTTGGATGATATCTTGATTTTTTCTAAGGACGAGAAAGAACATCGTCAACATGTCAAGCAGGTTCTGCACCGACTGCGGGCTAATGGGCTTTTCGCCAAGGCTTCCAAGTGCGTCTTTCATGTGCCTGAAGTGGAGTTCCTAGGTCATGTAGTGTCAGGTAGGGAACTTAAAATGGACCCACATAAGGTTGACGCCGTCAACTCATGGCAGGAGCTGAGGACTAAGAAGGATGTACAAAGGTTCTTAGGTTTCGCTAATTACTACCGGGAGTTTATTCCGAATTTTGCAAAGCTCACGGTACCTTTGACGCAGCTTCTGCGCAAGAAACAGCCATTTGTGTGGGGGCGGGAAGCTCACGAGGCGTTTCTACAACTTAAGTCTAGTTTTCAATCGGACAACATACTAACCCATCCTGATGTTGACAAACCGTTCGTGGTAGAAGCGGACGCTTCTAGCTACGCGTTGGGGGCTGTATTGTCTCAGAAGGATTCCTCAGGGACCTTGCGTCCCTGTGGATTTTACTCGCGGCAACTAACACCCTTCGAGCAGAACTATACCATATGGGAGAAGGAGTTGTTGGCGATTAAGGTGGCGTTTGAGGTGTGGCGGCACTGGCTTGAAGGGGCACGGCACCAGATCGTGGTCAGGTCTGATCATAAGAACTTAGAGCACTTGCAAACAGCAAAGAAGTTAAACCAGCGTCAAATCCGCTGGGCTTTGTTTTTCTCCAGGTTTAACTTCAAGGTGCAGTTCGTGGAGGGGAAGGCAAACTTGCGGGCCGATGCTTTATCCCGCAAGCCAGAATTTAAGACCAATGAGCAGGTAGTATGTCAGACCATCTTGCCTACTGCCTCGCTGTGTGTTGTAGATAATGAGCTCGGGTTACATGACCAGATCCTTGAGGCTCAGAAAGATGATGTGTGGACTCAGGAGCAACTGATGTTGCTCTCAGCAGGTAACCGTACCATACTGCCGCATCTCCAAGATCAAGACGGGGTATTGGTGCGTAGGGGGCAGGTTTACGTACCAGTGGGGGCCCTCAGGTTGGAGGTGATTAGAGCCCACCATGACGAACCCATGGCTGGGCACTTTGGCAGGTTCAAGACCGTACAGCTTATCACCAGGAGCTACTGGTGGCCAAAGATGCGGCAAGACATTCTGCGCTTTTGTGACAGCTGCGCCGTTTGCCAGCAGAGTAAGACGCCTGTTGGGCGCCCTAGAGGGTTGTTGTCGTCTTTACCTGTTCCGGAGAGGCCATGGCAAATCATTTCCATGGATTTCATTTCAGATTTGCCTAAGTCTGGGGGTTATACTTGTATTTGGGTGGTGGTGGATTTATTTAGTAAACTGGCTCATTTTATTCCTTGTTCGACCATTCCGGCGGCCCCTACGTTGGCCTTACTATTTACAAAGCACATCTATCGCTTGCACGGAGCACCCGAGGTGATTATTTCCGATAGGGCTCCGCAATTTGTGTCACGCTTTTGGAAACACTTCCATGAGTGCTTGGGGACTAAGTTAAACGTGTCGTCCGCCTTCCATCCGCAAACGGATGGACAGTCGGAACGGGTGAATGGGCTCTTAGAGCAGTATTTGCGTTGTTTTTGTTTAGATCAACCCACGGCTTGGGTGAAGTGGTTACCGGTGGCGGAATTTGCTTACAACAATGCGGTGCACACGTCTAGTCAGCATACGCCGTTTGAGCTTACTTATGGCTTTCACCCACGGGGAGGTGTGGCGCCGTCGACCAATGTGGTCTCTTCGGACCCTGTGTACCGCTCTACGGAAATGGCTGCGTTGCATGATGTTGCCCGTCGCTTACTGTTGGAAGCTAAGGCAACGCAGAAGACTCAGGCTGACCGCCACAGGCAGGCAGGGGAGGAGTTGGAAGAAGGGGATTTGGTGTGGTTGTCTTCCAAACATATTAAACAGGCTGGGGGAAAGTTTGCGCCTCGGTATTTGGGTCCCTTTCCTATCGTTAAAAAGATTTCTTCTGTTGCGTTTCGTTTGCGTTTACCGTCTAGTTTAAAGGTCCATCCAGTCTTTCATCGTTCGCTGTTGAAACTTGATACCTCTAGTCGTCGTGGTGCTATAGCGGAGGGTATCACTGCCACTTCTCCACCATCAGGGGAGGAGGCCTTTGTGAGAGGGGATAGTGTTATGATTGAGCCTCATGGCTCTGTTTCTGACAGACGTGGGCGTAAGACTCCTCGAGAGTCAGATACTCTCGAGGAGCGAGAGAGAAAAAGACTGCGAGACATATTTGCAGCACCATCTGACGAAGAGTCTTTCGAAGGGTTTACGGAGAGAATGGAGGAGGGGCTGGTTAGCTCAGAGGAGGATGAGATGGATTGGACTCGGGTAAGGGAGGAATTGGGTGCCACTGGCCATGATGGGACAGAAGATGAATGGGGACCTTCAGGATTAGACCCATGGCTTAGCTGGAGGGATGGGACGGGATCCACAGCTGGAGATGCTGTTGGGCGTAGTCAGAGGTGTTCCAGCTCTGACGAGGAAAGTGATGAGGAAACGCCCGGGTTAAGGAGGACAGCTGACAGTGATGAGGATTTGTAACTGGCATAAAATGGGGCTTGGGAGCAATTGCAAATTGCGTCGGGCAAGGTAATCTGGGCAAACGCTTGGGATTCGTGTGTGTGTGTGGGACGCTTCCCTGAAGACTTGTGTGCTTTCCTGTGCTGAGACGTAAGTTGTTTGGAATCCAGGGTCAGACGGCGGGAGGGATTGTGTGGGCATTTGTTTGTGCAAACCTGTGCTTACTCTTATTAGCTTGACCTTCCGTCGTCTTCTTGACGGACGCCATCTCCTGCTTTGAGAACTCGGACTGAACTGACCACGGCTTGTCTTCCCCCCTTCTTGGACTTGGAAAAACTACAAACGTCTGCTTCTGGCTTTGATCTACGGAACGGAACTGGTCTACTCTACTGCTAAAATCCCTGGCTGATTTGTTCGTGTTGGAATCCTGTCTGCTGTGTGTGTGTGTGGGAGCGACGCAAGTTACTCTAAAAACAGTGTTGGCAGCAGAGAGGAATCTGCTGCCAATTAGTTGCATTCTTTGTATCTTTTGTTCCTTGGCTTTCGTTTTGTTTATACCCAGGCTGAAGAAAGCAGTTTGTTTTTACCCGGATTAAACTCCGGTTTAATCCGGTTTATCTTTTGAACATTTACTTTTGCCCCTTTTTGCTCCTAAAGGCAAAAATTGCCTGGCCCTTGTGTTTTACGGGCATTTTTGAGTTCTGTAATCTAATAAACTCTGTTACTTTGAATCTTGTGGCGTTCTGTCCTTGACAGTCACTCTGGTCTATTCTCATGGGAAATGATATCACTTTCTCCCATTGCCTGGGAATGTCGTGGAGATTCCAAAACATCTCTCTGCAGGCCCCTGCTATCTTCCCCAGACTCCTCAGAAATTACAGGTTGCAAACTATCATCTCCTTCCTTATCCTCTGAGCTCTCAGAAAGCTCATCCAATGCTTGCCAGGCTACAACAGTTCCTGTGCATCCTAGGGGGTGAAAATAACTAAGCTGAAATACTTTCTCCTTACCTCTAGTTTCTTATATACTCCATAATATCATCTCCTGACCTACAACATAAAAGATAAGGATAAGTATTGCTATTCCACTTTGTTGCTGTATTCCTTCAAGTTGTTTTGGACTTATTGCAACCCTAAGGCAACCCTATCACCAGGTTTCCTGTTGATTGCTTAAAATAGATGTCAGATCAGCCTTCTCCTAGTTGAGATCCTTCTGATGTTGCTTGACTTTCAGCATTCATCAGCATCAGTCAGCATGGGCATATGTGAAAACATGAAGTGACTCTACTCACACAGTTTCTGTGATAGACTCATTTGACTACATTTTTGGATGTTGCTTTCAGGAGCTATAGGTCTGGTTTTTGTTGCAGAACCAGAAGCTTCCAGGTATCTCTTTGAGAGCAGTTAGCATCCTGTCCATGCTGATGACTAAGTCTGCTAACACTATACAAGACAGCTCTGATCTTTACTGTTTTTACCCTGAGACATCTCTGACCTGTCTGTCACCTTGCTAGAACTGTAGTTGTTGACTGCTTTCTGCCAAGAGAGAAATGTTCCTAAAATTGGTTGTTATCCTAGATATCACAGCAAGCTCTTTTGGAGTCATAGCAGGTATTTTATGTGTTTATAAAAGGAATCTTTTACTGATTTACCTAAAAAAATAAAACTCATATCTGTGAACTGTAGTCATCTGCTGATTCATTTTCTAATCTTGACTGTAAGGATGGTCTGGATCTATAGAACCATAGGATTGCCATTTCAAGTTTTAAATGATTGGACTGAAAAATATGCAAGCCTTGTAAGGTCACATAGAAATGAAAGAACCCAAAAAAGTATGTTTCCCAGACTCTAGAAATAGCTGTATGGTCTTTCAGGTATCTTCTACTGTGGCTCTATTCTGTAGGTCAAAAGCAAATATGCTTTTGACTCAGTTCTCTTCAACCCCACCTGCATTTTGCTGGGCAGGGATTTGTGCCATTGGCATGTTTATCCTAATAGTCTTATTTCATTGTTTGTGCTGATAGCCATTCATTGTGTAGAACTAATGAGACATAGATTGCTATACATCTTTGACCTTCTAGATTAGTGGTTCTCAACCTGTGGGTCCCCAGGTGTTTTGGCCTACAACTCCCAGAAATCCCAGCGGATTTACCAGCTGTTAGGATTTCTGGGAGTAGAAGGCCAAAACATCGGGGGACCCATAGGTTGGGAATCACTGTTCTAGATGCTTTGCCTGTAATACCAATTAGCTGCCTCAAGCATTGTCTGTGGGAAGGGATTTTGGGAATTGTAGTCTAAAAACATCGCAAACCAGGAGTTTCCTATTGTGTGTTTGTGTAGTGTAGTTGTTCCTCCTATATATGAAGCCTACATGGATGATAGCAACACACCCACTCTTTTTAGTAGTATTCCTGCTGAAATAGAGAAACCAATGATACCTCTAAACTGATCAATTATCGGTTCAGTGAAGATAATAGCAATTTTTAAAAAAATAAAATTTTGTTTATGGTATTCAGTATAAAGTACCGTGTTGTCAAATATCATTGTCATATCATCATGCAATACCATTATTCCATTGTCCCTATTCTCATTTTCTTCAAACTTTCCTTTGTTAAGTTGGCTTTTCTAGGAGCTCCCCATCGTCTGCAGAAAAAGACTAGAGATTATACAATTGGAAGCTGAGATTTTTTGATCTTTGATTTTAAATTATGACTTTTATTTTGTTTGTTTATTTTCCCATCCTGTCCCTTTGGGGACAGGCATGGCATGTACAGTTGATACAGGGCTCATGGATCCTTCAGATGAGACTCCAGAATGCTACCAAATGAAATAGGAAATTGAAAATGTGAAAATGAGAATTTTGTGAAATTGCCTTGAATTCAGGTGGTTCACGTCAAAATGGCAGTTTGCTTTACAGTTCCAGCTCCAGCCACATCGTTAGACTGGCAGATTCTATGAGCTCTTAACGTGCTGAAGAGGATTTATGCCAGAGCTGTCAGAATAGCTAAACTGATCAAAGGATTACAGGGCTTTGCAGTAAAAACAATGGTAGAAAACTCCAGTCATCTGCGTTTGTATCCTTGACAACTTATAGCTAGTTTTAAATAGGTCAAGTGAACCAGAGAATATGGAGGAGATTGCAGAGCCATAAAGCATTGAATCTTCCCCTTCTCTAGCATTTTTGGAGGATGTGAGTTTTCTGGGAAGGGCTGTGTGCCCATATTTCACAGAGAGACAATCCTTGAAATTTTTAGTTTATTTTTAGAGCACCACCGGAAAAAGGTGACAGCCTGTGTTAAAATGTTCTCTGAGAGAGTCTTATGAGCATACACACATATAAAAGGAGATACATGGATTCCCACTAGGGCTGAAGCACTGAAGGTTCACCACATCATCCTCCAGTGGGGATGAAGACACATTATTGAGCAAATAAACCCGTGGAAACTTGGAAATGGCTGAGGACTTCTAGTAGATGTTTTCACAGAGCCAGCTCTACCACGAGGCAGAGTGCGGTAACTACCCAAGGAGAGCACTCACAGTCTCCAGGCGGTTCCTTCTGAGGCTGCTGGATTTTCTTATCCTGAAGGACAGAGTTGTGTGTGCTACAGGATCTGTCCTGAAACCCCCTTCACACAAATGGCCTGTTGTCTTCTGGACTGGTAGAGAACCTTATCTCATTACCAACATTGAAAAAAGATTCAAGTTTTTCTTTCATAGGACAGGAATATATCTTGGGATAGCCCTATACTGTTAGGTTCAACCCCCTACTCCCAGTTTATAAGGTCCCCCAGGAACCTTATCAGACACAGTCTTCTCTGTGTCTTCTTACAGTTTTCAGGTGCTGGCAAAATGGAGTCCCATAGAGAACCTCCTACGACACACTGCCACTTCTGGTGGCTGCCCATGGGAATCGGTGTTGCCAGCGTATTAAAATGGAGAGAAGACTCTGTTTTCAGGAGTTGGTTGCTACCCGACACCTGATTGGAGAACACAGGGAGGAATCGGGGAAACAACAGGAAACAGCGTGGAATGGGAGGCCATCCCAGAAGACAGGGAAAGACAGTAGGGAACGAAGGGAGACAGTTCCTTCCGCTTTCCCCCTCTTTCCCCCGCCCATCTGGTGAGGTCCCAAGAGGTGGTAACAGACATTTACAGACTTCATACCCATTGGTATGTATTAATTATATCAAATATCTTCATGATTACATAAAACAGATGCAAAATTGTATGTATCACACTGGCAAATTTATGTGCAGCAACTGTCCATTGCAGTTACCATCATGCTTTTCATTTACTGCTAAAAAGGAAATGGTTGATGAGATGAAACTTCTAAACCTTTGAAATTGATCTAGATTTTAGGTTTTATAACTTATTGCTATGTTTCTGCCAGACCTTGAAAAATGATTCCATCATACATTACAGTCTTGAAAAAGTAATCTGTTCTTATGAATTATTACTAAGGATAGAAAGAATGTTCACAGATATTCAACAACAAATGAAATGATTTTTTTTAATTATGTGAGGAGAACCTGCAAAGTGAGAATCTTCACAGTTTGGACCTTAGCATCTATGGAAAGTCTATTTTTGTTTTTCCTGCAGAAAATAACATATACTGTGCAGCATTTAAGTTTCCTTATGCAGAAAACATAATTGTGCAGAAAAATACACTTCTGTTCAGGAAATGATGTTTTCAGTTTGCAGTAATTGAAGTAAGCTTAGGACAGAAAGGGAAAGTAGGAGGAGAAGAAAGAAAGGGAGACATTTTAAAGGAGCTGAAAAAGTGGGATAATAGTTGTGTTGTTGAAACCATAGCAGAGCACTTGATGAACCATTCTGGACGCAGCATATTATTTGAGAACACAGAAATGCTGGACCACTCTAACAACCACCATGTCAGGCTACACAGAGAAATCATTGGACAATTTCAACAGAAAGGAGGAAACAATGAAAATGAACAAAATTTGGCTACCAGTATCAGGGCCAGCTAACACCTCCCAACAAAGGATTTCCTCAGGCAGGAAGCAGCCAGGCTTTAAAACTGCAAGGCCATTCAATGCAAAGCAAGGTGCCCAATTGCAGCATTCACACTTGCCTCAAACAGACATGAGTTCTTTCTCCCTCCCTGGATATTTTACAGATATATAAACTTCACTTGCCTAGATTCCAGCAGACCTCACAACGTCTGGGGATGCCTGCCATAGATGTGGGTGAAATGACAGGATAGAATGCTTCTGGAACATGGCCATACAGCTTGGAAAACTCACAGCAACCCAGGGATTACAGTTCTTTCCAAATCAGGATAATTGGAGGGTGTGCTGCTTGGGAATAGCACTTTTTCCTTTAAGTTGAGATATATAGATTTTTAATATGCTAAAGTCAAATTGTAGCAATACACACACACACACACACACACACACACACACACACACACACACATATACATACACATACACATACACACACATACATACACACAGTGTGAAACCAGCAAATTGATGAGTTTAACTTTAGTGCAGTGGTTTTCAACCTCAGATCCTCAGTTGTTTCTGGCCTTCAACTCACAGAAATCCTAACAGCTGGCAAACAGCTGGTACAACTTTTTGGGAGTTGTAAGCCAAAAACATCTGACCTACAACATTGAGAACCACTACTCTAGTGCCACACAAAGCCCATATGCTCTGCTTTTAGTGTTTAAAGTGAAAAAGATTTTGCTACACAAGCCTAGCTAGATGTTGTCATGTTTCCCTGGAAAGAGACATCTTGTAGGTTGGGAGAAATTCCTTTCAGTATATATCAGCATGTTCCTTAAAATAGGAGTGACTGTCTGGAAAGAGTACTGGCAACACAGTGTTATCCTTTAAAAAGGGAGTGCCAAAGTAAATTAACATTAAAAAGGCCTGTGTTCTGGGCTAAACTTAGGTGGAAAAAAGGAGAGGTCATGAAGTACATTCCATGGTGTTGTGAACCAAAGCCAAACTTTACTAGGCTAGATTGCCCTTTCTCTTCCTAGAGGATTCCTACATCTTTACACAAAAACAAATTTCCTTTCAGTCATCTGTAGTTATATATATAAGGTGAGGTTATATATTTCTAGGCTTGTCTCTCGGATCTTATTGTCAGCATCCCTTCACTTATTTGGCATCAGGTTGAAATTGTGGGCGGGGGGTGTCAAATTTGCGTCTAAAATGCCACTCGATTGTACTCAGTCCCTAAGAAGATAAAGCTTTTCTTTTAAAACTCTGCAGGTTATAAGAGGCAAATCAGTTTTCCTTCTCTGCCTCATCCAGATGTTTTTAGATGGCCTCTTTCCAGCATCTGGAAAAGAAATGGAGATACATTGTAGTTTAATGATGTGGAGGAGCTGCAGCAGACAAGACAGCTGGTATTCTCTTCTCCCTCCTTGCCTTTTCAGTTGCTCATATTTCTGCCTGGAGCCTTTGAAACAACTCGTTAACAGGACAATGAATTCTCCCTAGACTATTACAGAATTAGCCAAACTAATCTTGCTGCCTTTAATAGGCCTGTTTAATCATAATCCACAGCCCAGTTCTTTCAGAAGCAAGAGAAAGCATGAAGGCTTATCATTAATGCATTTATGATTCTTTTGTCATAAGAAGTCTGATTTGCCTATTAAGTAAAGTTAAAAGACTATTACAGCCAGAACATAGTGAAAGTTGATTGGTAGATTCATTGTGAATTCCATCCATTTTTGTTAACCATACACTCATAGACAGAAAACACTATATAGATAACTTCATAGATATATGAGATAATGCCATTGATTTCGGACAGTATGGCTGAACCTCTGTCCTTTTGTTTATAATGCACTCCCAAATACTATACAGTAGAGTCTCACTTATCCAACACTCACTTATCCAACGTTCTGTATTATCCAACACATTTTTGTAGTCAATGTTTTCAATACATCATGATGTTTTGGTGCTAAATTCGTAAATACAGTAATTACTACATAGCATTACTGTGTATTGAACTACTTTTTCTGTCAAATTTGTTGTATAACATGATTTTTTGGTGCTTAATTTGTAAAATCATAACCTAATTTAATGTTTAATAGGCTTTTCCTTAATCTCTCCTTATTATCCAACATATTTGTTTATCCAACGTTCTGCTGGCCCGTTTACGTTGGATAAGCGAGACTCTACTGTACTTTGCTTTATTTATTTTATTTTTATCCCGCCTTTCTCTCCATAGGAACTCAAGGCAACTAAGAATAACATGGCACAATACAAAGGAATTTTAAAACAAAGGACCCATCAAGACAAGCCCTATATCCCAGGAACTGATCCCATGTTTTCTGTTATCCCAGATTATCTGGCAGTTCAGACCCATATAATCCAGTTTAGAGTTTAGCACTGAATGTTTGCCCTATATGTATATAATGTGATCTGCCCCGAGTCCCCTTTGGGGTGAGAAGGGTGGAATATAAATACTGTAAATAAATAAGACAGTGATTCTCAACCTGGGGTCCCCAGATTTTTTGGCTTACAACTCCCAGAAATCCCATCCAGTTTACAAGCTGTTAGGATTTCTGGGAGTTGAAGGCCAAAAACATCTGGGGACCCCAGGTTGAGAACCATTGCTCTCTTATTCTTGGTAGCTTGCTTATTGTGGTGAATTGGCAGCTGGGTGCCCATGAACGCTTGCAGATTTGCTCACCCGAGAATAGATTGTTGCCAAAATTCGCCTCTCAAGCAACATGTGGACCAAAATAATCTCCAGCAACACAATCAGCTCACTTGCTTCTTTCACAAGCTTCACATTCCTTTCATATGGGAGTTTGATGTGACAGGGACTAGCATGGTATTTGATTGTTTTTTTTCTTCCTGTCAATTTATCAGGAACCATTAGCCAATGATTCAGGAACCAGCCCTGTTTCAGGGCCCAATACTTTGAGAAGCACTTCTCTAGATCCTTCCTGAAAGACCCGCTTCCACAAAGGCATTGGTGTGCAGTTGTTTATTGTCCTAATCAACTGCAACTTTGTGCCATTTCCCTCTCAAAATATCCCTTCTTCATCTTTGTAACATCATCCAGGCAATTCAGCTGAACTGTATGCTGAGTCAAGCATGTCTGTTCAATAATGTTATTTATTCTGCCAAATCTGTTATAACGTGACAGTTACTAGAAACCACAAACAAGACCAAACAGACATGGTTCTTGAAGAGGCTCTTAGTGGAGAGTTGACACTGCTTGGAAATGTGAGTGGATATGATCCATCCAAATGCGTTGCTGGAAGGAAGACTCCTTGTTGAAACAACTGGCTGTAAACAATGGCTCCATTGAAAAGATGACTGAAAGAGGAATGCATGTTGAGGGGGGAGTCGTCTGTGAAATGCACCCCCGTTTAGATACATTATTTAATATTTTATTAAGCAACATTATTAATAACGTTTAGTCTTATACAGCATTTCAACCAAATACTGACTTAGATTTCTTCTACCTTGATTTGATATTTCCTTTTAGAATCGGTGATAACATCAGCATGCAAAATCCTCGTAAGGCTAACGTAGAGAAATGTGGTTTTTCTTTGTCTGACAGAAAGAATGACTGCTTTGTACGTGTGTGCTAAGAAAATTGTTCTGTACTCTGAGATTATTACAGTGACTGGTTTCCCCAAGGTTTATTTTGGTTTAACCAGACGTCTTTGGAGCAGACTTGCATCCTTTCTCACATTTGATTTTGTTAAGGTGTTGACATAATTTTGCTGGCATTTTCCTTTGGGTTGATTGTGTTTGTCACCCATTTTTCAAGGCTAACATATGGCTTCTCAACAAGAGCTTGTCAGCTGAAACAATTCCCTGCTGTAATATGGCAATAGTATCACAAGGGACCTATGTTTGCCATTCATTTTCTTTTGTGATGTTACTTCAGACTATTTTTGGCATTCCCTTATTGCTGCTACAAAGCAGCTGTGTGTGTGTGATGTCCTTAAAATCCCTGAGTCACTGGCTGATAGTCTTTAGTTCTTAAAGGACATCCAAAACCTTTAAAAATGCAGAAATGTTCCCATCAATTGCAGGACAGAGAATGGATTTGAATAATGATAAGAATGTAACTGTAAGCACTTGAAACTGCTTTTCTTCCCATACCATTTTGTAACTTTTCACAGGAATTGGATGACTGAAGGAAAAAAGCTGAAGGCCAGCACTATTCCTACATCTTTTTTGAGATGAGGCAAACTATATTCTTGGGTCTGATGATGAGTGTGAACATTGGTCCTTTCCACACAGCTGTATAAAACCCACATTGAACTGGAGTGTGGACTCAGATAAACCAGTTCAAAGCAGATGTTGTAGATTATCTGCCTTGATATTCTGGGTTATATGGCTGCGTGGAAGGGCCCGATGATGAAAGGCTCCAATAGGAAGCACAGTTAGAGTTAATCAGGATGGTCAAGTGAAGGATGTCCAATTTCTGCTTATTTGGAACCATCTTGTTCCAACAATAGTTTAGCATAGGACGTAAGAGTACAATCTGATGTGTGAAGCCCACTCTGAAAACTAAAGTGGGACTTTGGTATCTGCTGTGGTTGGGTTCCCCATGGATACTAAAATCCACGAATGCTCAATTCTCTCTATATGCGATGGTGTAGTAAAATGAAGCCCTTTATATAAAATGATCAAATCAAGATGTGCCTTTTGGACATTTTTTGGATTTTTTTTGGGAATCTATTGAGCAGTTAGACTCAAAATAACCCTCTCTTGGGGTGATTCCACCAAAAATATAGCAGAGTGCTAGAAACACACTTCACAACCAGCAGAAACTTCTGTGTGGTGAGCTGGGATAAGCTTCTGTTGCTTAGGATGGCACAAGATTGCAGAGTCAAAATATAAGTTCGAAAGTATTTATTGAAGTAAAAGAAATACATTCTGGACAGGAAAGTTCTTGGAGCTAACTTTCTAAATCTCATATTCAAAAGGAAGGCAAAAGGTAAAATATCAGAAAAATATGTGCATGCAGCTACATCTTGCCTGGAGAATAGCAAGATGCTTCCACACAGGAGAAGATAAAAGGCAGAAGAGAAGAAAAATGGCGACCGACCATGTGGTCAAAGCGTAGGTCCAAACAAGATGGCAATAGAGAGGAAGTTACCTCATACATCAAAGAGATCACATAAATATGTCAACAAATGGGGGAAGAGATAGTAGCAAACTGGAGGAGAGGAGTAGAGACAGTAAGCTCCTTCTAGGAAGGCATGCATAAGAATAGGGAATGGAATATTTCATTCTAATCCTGTTTTCCTATTCTAGCTACTCATTGGAGACTGGAGACTTGTGGAGTCCAGGATTACACCCAACATTTTTTTTCAGTCTGTGGATAGTTGAATCTGTAGGATGCAGATTCCAAGAATACGGACTTTCAGACACTTTACCTTCCCCTGGCTCCCGATGCCTCTGTGCTGTTATGGTCCTTCTCGCTAGTATAGCAAAAAGCTACACGGTTTACCAGAGCCTCTTTTCAAACTGGCTCAGGATTTTTCCATTCCCCAGACTAAGAAAACCTGGAAATTTCTCCACCTCCACAATCAAACTCAGAAAGTTTATCATCTGGAAGAGGTTTCAGTGACACATTTATGTAATTGCCATTCTTACTCTGCACTCCCATTACATCCCCTAGGCCATCTGTTTTCTGTATTCTTTAAACATCTGTATTCCAGCAAAATGTGTACACATTGTGGCCAAGGTGGTTTGGTGCACAATTTAACTTCATCCCATATTTATCACCTTTTGTATGAGGAACTTGAAGCAGACCATTTAGTTCAGGGGATATAGATGGTGTGCTTGCTTACCTGGACAACTGACTGTCTGCAAGTGTTTGGGATCATAGGCCCTATTATGCCTTGCTGTAGCCAATAGGATGTCTATGGCTTGGAACAACAAAAATCCAGCAGTAAATCTTAAGGTGTACATGAAGTCTTACTTATTTCTATTGCTGAATCTTTCTAATCAGCCAGACTATATTTATTTATTTATTTACAGTATTTATATTCCACCCTTCTCACCCCAAAGGGGACTCGGGGCAGATCACATTATATACATATAGGGCAAACATTCAGTGCTATACTGGAATAGACCCTTGGAATCCATTTGGCTCAAGTTTTTTTCACCAAACTATATAAATGAAATGGAAAGATTTGCCAAATGATCCCCAGTGAAATCAAAACAGAATTTTTAACAACACATCGTTTTCCCATTGGAATTCAGTGCCACAACAAATACACAAATAGGTCTAAGATTCACATTGAGTAGTGTTGGAAGTCATAAGTGGTGAGTTTATGGCTGTGGAGAAGGAAGGGAACGGTTTGTTGTTATACTGTAATTGTATGTTTTCTGTTAAATACTGTATATTTGTTCTTGCTTTTTGCTTGTCATTTACACACAATAAAATTCAAAAAATTACCATTAAAAAAGGAAGCAGCAGAGTCCAGTTTCCTCTTGAGCCATTTGAAAGCAGAGATGGCAAATCTGAAGGCTGCGTACAGACTACAGGGGCCTTTTGTGTGGCCACTGAGGACCACCCACCCACCCACTGGTGATCTGCCATTTTTTTCAACATGTAGAATCATGTTTTCAGAGGCCCCCAGTAATCAGATTCTCTATTGAAACACCTTTTTAAAAAGTCCCAAATTGCAAATTTGAGACACGCAAAGTGACTGAACCTAACTTTATATGTTATAAATACAAAGTTAGGTTTCTCCCCTCCTTAAACCATGTTACTTTTTTTTTACACTGTGATCTTACCAGGCAGAGTGACTACTATGTCCAAATCTTTAACAAAGCGGATTTCAGAACAAGCTTTATCTATGAAGCTTTATCATTGACAGATTTTCCCTTAAGACTTCAATAAATGGTACTCTAAGACCCAGAGATTTACAGAAAACTAAAGCCATGTAAGCCCAATGTCTGTAAAGGATTAGAATTGCATTTTAGATTTGTTGCAAATCGCATGGCCCTGAGGTTTGCTAGTATATAAAGCAATTTACTTTCCATTTCTGCGTCGTGACTGAATTTTGACAACAGTCTTGCTGGAGCCATCAGTTGACAACTAAGGGGAGGAAATCTCTAGATTTCATCAATGATGCAATGCGATTCCATCTGTCTCTTTCCACGTTATTTAGCTTGGATCAACACAGGAGTCTATGAATGATTCACAAACAATTGTAATTGCCAATTAGTTTCTTGCATGCTGCCCAGGTAATTGATGACACAATCTGTTTCTTGCAGCTTCTAAGTAGGAAAATGTTGAAGGATGTGAGGAACAGTCACCCAAACCCACAACAGTGGAAGCTTGAGATGTGACCGCCAACTGCTTCCAGGTCTCATGGGAAGGATTGGATTCTATCCGCACAAGGGAATATGCGTAGCTCTCTCCCTGGCCACCTCCTTACTTTTCTGCCACCAGATATGGATAGGGGATACCTCCTGATCGTAATTCATGATCTTCACTTATATGTCTTTCCCTCTTCATGTGGATGGATCCCCAGTGCTTTGAGCAAAACAGTAATGTCATAATCAAGCTAAAAATTGGATAGGTAAATATGTGGCTATCCTAATGTAGTTACATGCTTGTTTCCATTGTTCCTCCCCATTAGGTATCCTGGCTAGAGCTCATAGGAGTAGAAATCCACCAAAAGCTTGAAGGGTCACACATTCCTCATCCTGACCTACAGTTTTCAATGCTCATTTCTCCATGCCACTCCTTTCTCTTGCAGGACATCCGGAACAGTGCAATCATACATATTGTATTGATACTTTAATTTGAGTCTGACGCAAAAGGGAAATCAGGCATAGATGTCAAACCAGAATGCTCCAGCTAAACAGGGCCTCTTTTGTTATTGTTGGACCATCTAGTAGAATGGTTAGATTATTCCAGATGTTGTCATCTTCTGATGCAATATTTGCTCATGCTGGTCTTTCCACCTGCTGCTGTTCCCAAGCATTGTTTACTGGTTCTGAACCCAACCAGCTACCATTGTTCCTCCAAACTTGTTTACTGGATTCAGAGCAATAGACTGAATGCCAAATTACATGGCATCCATCAGGAGATTGCATCACAAAAGGTTGCAGCCAGGTGCCAAATTCTGATGAAGGGCAATTGTGGGACTATAGAGTGATGACCTAAAGAGCTTCGTATTGTGGAGCTTGGCATGAATGGACAATCTATCTTTCTTCTATAAGCAAGATGTACACATGTTTGCCAATATCCCCAGTAGAAAGCCCTTTATGCCACTATGACTGTTTTCCCATTCATAATATAGTTTTCTCTTTTAAAATGCGATAATTTTAGGAGAGATTTTAAAAAAAGACCTGCAGCAAGTGTAAGGCACATGGGTTGTAGTCATGGTGGTTGGGGGAATTCTAGAAGCTAAGCTGTTTAAAAATATATTAATACTTCTAATGCTTCAAATATTATATTTTACTTTGATTTTATTTGGTAAATGTTTTATTTGTTTTAGATTTTACATTATATTGGATTTTTGTTTGTCAGAGTTCTGACAGTTGGGCAGTACAGTACAGCCACTATGTATCCTTGTGGATTATATCTCTGGATTTTGCGTGGATATGCAAAACTGTGGATAATAGCAATCTTTATCAAAATGAAGAACTTCTGGCCCAAGTATGTCTAAGAATAATTCTGGAGAACTATAGAAAATGTCGAGAGATGACATATTTTGTCAGAGGTGGATAAATGAATGTGTGTATACCAGTTCCACGGGGTTCTACTGTTTAGAAATGTTGACAGCCAATTTTAAAAGGGAAGTGGGGGCACAGCTGATATTTTCCCATGAGATACAGATCTACTGATAATTTGCCATAATATCCCATACTTCAAATGGACATCACAGATCATAGAGATAGTTTTATCTGTTCAGTTTGGGGCAAAACTTGGGCGTAGCTAATTATAGACAACTAGCTACTTCTCTTAACTCCTTTTTTCGAACAACAAAATGTTATTAATACTGTAATACAGTGTAATTAGGGACTTCTTCTTTTGTGTTTTCTATGATTGTTTATAGTTATGGGGTTTCGCATGGTTAAAGTGTTGACTTCTGGTTTTGCCTCATTCTGCTGTCTGATATTTGGAGACAGAAGGATAAGGATGATGTCAACGGGAACAGCGTGCGTTTTTGTAGTATTTGGATTGTTTAAAAAGTAACTCAGTATATATATTAATTACTATTAGTTAATATATATCAATTACGATTAAGAAATGGAAAGTAAAGAGCAACAAGTTAAAACATTGTAACTAATTATTTACTTGGGGTGGGTTTTTTGGCTGCAGCTGTTACAAATTATTTTTTAGAAGTAACTTCCAAAGTGTTTTTTTGAAGGCTAATGGGATCTGTATAGCATTTGCCTTCTGTGGCTCCTAGGAAATTATTGCTCTCTGTCGCATATTCATAGGGTAACCTTTTCTACTGAGTTGCTGACAACATTCCCTCTACCAAAATTCCCACAGGTGTGCACATTTCAAATGGCCTCTTCAGAAGAAGAAGAAATGCATTAGTGGTTGTCATAACTTGAAAAGTTTAATTCTGTGGACTTGAACTCCCAAAAACAATTACCATGCCAACATGCAATGAGCCATGCTAGCTAAAGGGTACTGGGAGCTGCAGTTCAAAAATTAATTATGTCAAATTCAGGGTATTTGGAGCTCATAATGGGCACAGTGTATGCAGCCTCAATACTATTTGCCTTCTGTTTATATTGCCCATTTAAAGCAGTTTGATAGTTTTGATGATCACAACTTTGTCCTGGGGAATCTTGGGACTCGTAATTTGGTGTGGGCTTGAAATTCCAGACTAGAGTCCTCTCCTCCGACGTCCTGAACTATAATCACCAAAGTACTCTAAGAAAAGAGATTGAGAATTAAACTATGGCATTTTTGGGAATGGTACGCTAAGGGTGAAGATGAAAGCTTTCTTCCAGAGCATCCTGAGCTCCTTCCCAAAATACAAATCCCAGGATTCCAGAGAATGCAGCCATGACCATTCATATGGGATCCAAGTGATACCTACCATAAACCTGCCCGATCTCTCCGATCATCAGGGGAGGCCCTCTTGTCACCACTGCCTATATCTCAGGCCCGCCTTGTGGGAACAAGGGAGAGGGCCTTTTCTGCTGTGGCCCCTCGCTTGTGGAACTCGCTGCCCATTGAAATCAGGCAAGCCCCCACCCTTTTAGCCTTCAGGAAAGATTTAAAAACATGGCTCTTCCGGTGTGCTTTCGGAGAGTAACTGTTCCTTTGTTACTCCCCTCAACATTTATCCTCCAGACTGTTTCACTATCTGATGTCCCTGTCCCCCGAGGTTTTTATTCTTATCCCTTTCTCACCCCGAGTTTTAACTTAGTGTTCATGCGGCCCGCCCTTGTTATATTGCTTTCTTGACTTTGTATTGTACTGTATATTATTCTCTATTGTATTGTTTAATTGTATTATAATATGTTGTTTTTATATTTTGTTATATTGTATTGTCCTGGCCTTGGCCCCATGTAAGCCGCCCCGAGTCCCCGTTGGGGAGATGGTGGTGGGGTATAAATAAATTATTATTATTATTATTATTATTATTATTATTATTATTATTATTATTATTATTATATTGGTCCGGTTCAGACATACCCTTAGATCAGTGGTTCTCAGCCAGCAGTCCCCAGTTGTTTTTGGCCTTCAACTTCCAGAATTCCTAACAGCTTGGTAAACTGGCTGGGATTTCTGGGAGTTGTAGGCCAAAAACATTTGGGGACCCCAGGTTGAGAACCACTGTCTTAGATGCTTTCAGTGGCAGCAGTTCACCTTTTCAGTAGGTTAGAGTGTCTTCTATATTGTTTAACATTTACAAAACTTTGTTGATCAAAACCAGAAGTAGACTGCTGTCCACTGTCAAGTTTATTTGTTTCCAAGAGCTGTCCAAGAGTGTGGTGAGTCTCCTTCTTTGGAGGTATTTAAACAGAGGCTAGATAGCCATCTTTCAGAAGTATGTGTCAGAGGGATTGGAGTGGCAGGCCCTTATGGTCGCTTCCAACTGTATACATAAAATTTTGGCAGTCCGTGAGGTCTCTGGAAGGTCTTAACTGTTTGGCTGCTGTCTTGCTGCTGCAAACCAAAGAGGAAAAACTGTTCACTGGTCTGTCGGCCTTTACTGTGGATATTATCAGTAAATTCCAGAAGTGATGGGAAATGAGATCAGTTTTTCATCCCTTGTATGTATCCTATTTTTTTAAAAAAAAAACACAGACATTGAAATGGGAATGTGAGGAAGGCCAGAAGCATCTTAATATCTTAATAGATTTGTAATGATCTATATTAATGCCTGACTCTTTTGTCTTTCTGTGTTGTTTGTGATGTACGCTTAGGGGCAAGGGGACCTCTTGAAGAACGCCATGAACGAAGCCATTGAGAACATGAAGCAAGTTCACTTGGCTTGCTTGTCATGTGGACTGAGCAAAACGGGAGGTGGGAGTGTGGATGCTAAGTCCAAGCGAAGCCTCGAGGCCATAGAAGAGAAGGAGACCGGCGATGAGAACGGGAGGCTGTGAAAGAAGTCTGTGCTGCCTGGGGTGTCATATATTTCAATAGCCGGAAATTATTTTTTTAATGCATTTAAAAAAAAGAGGAGAAAAAAAGATTACACAAGAATGCCCTCTACAGGGTGTCAGAAGTATTAAGTCCTCACAATGCCAGTGTTTTCTTGCAGTTCATTTATCTAAGTTTGAACTTTCTTAGTAGTGACATTTCTAAACATTTCAAACACTGTATATGTGTCTGTCTGTGTGGGGAGATCCCAGTAAAACCTCTGCCATGAGTTACTTTATTAGCTCTGCTCCTTATTTATTTTGTTGACATTTCTGACCAGATTTTTATAAAACTTAGGTGGATAGAGAGAGTATATAACACATTGATTTTATGCCTGGTTTTACTGTGCTATTCTTTTAGTGGCAGCTTCTAATGCACTGTCTTACAGATTTTACCAGCAAAACAAAACAAAAGGCCAAAGAGAGAGAGAGGGGGGGGGGAATTCTTTTATTGGCATGGATTAATAATGGGTTTCTTAGTATAGCAGGAACACTAAATAATTAAACTACCCATTAAATTAAGCTGATGAAATATTAAGTAGTCAGAACATTTTTGACAGATCTCCATTGGATTTCTGATGAACATTCCACTGACTTTTTGCTAATCACAGTTTCAATGCATTCATAAAATGTTATTGGTAGAAATTGATCCGTATTTTTAATTCCAAAAAGATGTATCAAATTAATTTGAGCTCTGCAAAATGCTGTTGACTAAGGTCCCTTCTACGCTGCCATATAATTCAGATTATCAAAGCACATAATCTACATTATCTGCTTTGAACTGGATTATATGAGTCTGCGCTGCCATATAATCCAGTTCAAAGCACATAATCTGGATTTTATATGGCAGTGTCGAAGAGGCCTGAGTGATACCAGGCTTTGATTTTATGAAGTGTGAGGATTTGTTTAGATACCATATATTTAGCCAGGAGGCAAGTTGGTGCAGCGGGTTAAACAGCTAAGCTGTAGAACTTGCTGACCGGAAAGTTGGCAGTTCGATTTGGTGAGATGGCGCGAGCTCCTGCTGTTAGCCCCAACTTCTGCCAATCTAGCAGTTTGAAAACATGCAAATGTGAGTAGATCAATAGGTGCCGCTCCGGTGGGAAGGTAACGGTGCTCCATGCAGTCATGCCAGCCACATGACCTAGGAGGCATCTACGGACAACGTTGGCTCTTTGGCTTAGAAATGGAGATGAGCACCACCATCCAGAGTCAGACTCGACTAGACTTAATGTCAAGGAGAAACATTTACCTTTACTATATTTAACCATTTTTGGAGTTATCTTTCTTCATTCCAGAATGTTATTTTCCATTGCCTTTGTCTGAAAGGAGATTGTATAAACTGTGTGCCTGAGATTAAAACTCGGAGATACTCATTCTCTTCTCTACACTGATGTAAACAGTCCCAAGCAAGTCCCATTAGCAAGGGCTGCATCTTGTGGTATCTGCCAAAAACACTTAAGCACCCGTCTACAAATTTTTAGCCGTCTTTCTAATCTTAAATATGTGTACTGTTCTTTTGTCATTTGTAATCTGACTTCAGATAACAAATCTTTAAAATGTAAGAAGCCATGCTGAAACAAATACAAAACAGGCCTTATTTCGTTTGTGTCTGAGAACAAATTTGAACAACCAAACTAGGTCGGTACAAATATAAGATAAACTAGTCAGAGATTGGGATCTGAGTTACCGTTTAATAAATAACACATACATCTTGTTACCTTATATATTGTCATGTGACTTGCTGTTAGGTTAATTTTGTAACAAAGCTCTACCATCCAAAGCTGAAAATGAATTAGCTGAGTCACAAAAACTAACAAGCGTTGCAAGTTGTGCTTATGGTCATGGGTCTGTTCCTGAATAAATGAAGCTCTCCATGATCTACATGTAATCTATATTTTCACTGTGTTGTCGAAGGCTTTCATGGTCAGAATCACTGGGTTGCTGTGAGTTTTTCGGGCTGTGTGGCCATGTTCCAGAAGCATTCTCTCCTGACATTTCACCCTCACCTATGGTAGGCATCCTCAGAGGTTGTGAGGTTTTAAGCTGAAAGGCCATTCAATGCTAATCATTCAAGGTGATTAATTACAACATTCACACTTTTCTCCAACAGAAAAGAGTTCCTTCTCCCACCCTGGACCTTCCACAGATATATAAACCCCACTTGACTAGTTTCCAACAGACCTCACAACTTCTGAGGATGCCTGCCTTAGATGTGGGTGAAACGTCAGAAGCGAATGCTTCTGGAACATGGCCATACAGCCCAGAAAACTCACAGCAACCCAGTACATTCTCACTATACCAGTTTGATTCTAAGGACCTAAACACAATGTGCTAAAAATCTCAAGGCAGCCTGGCAGGCTCACTAAAGGATAATGGCAGAGATAAATAGCTTGAAAAACAAGATAGTTATCTTAATCTAATGTTCCATAGAAGCTTGTTGAAATTTTGAGAATAGATCAACTGTTCTGCTAGAGTTGTGTCTCATAGGGGTACACATAAACACAGAGTCTCTATTTCACCATCTGTAATTGTGTCTGGCTCAAATATTTTCAGTGATGTTCTTCTATTTCAATTTCTTAAGCGCTTTGAGTATGTATTTGCATTACCTCTATTAGAAATGGGTGTTCTATGGATGTAAGACACACTATTTACTTAAAGCATTTAAAATGCTTTTTAAAATTAATTGGTTAAACAAATGTGCCAATCTTTCTCAGTTTAACAAAAGGCCAATTGTTGAGAATTTGACAGACTGAAAATCCTAATGCACTAAGTTATTTTTTTCTTGATCTCTTAACAACACTATCATGTTCATGTTGCACATTTTTGCGAGAGTAAAACTATGGAAAAACATTGACTTATGTTTAAGGAAGTTCATTATTCTACGGAGCAGACCTCTCTGATTTCAAAGGGACAAAATAATTCACGAAACGGAATCTGTGCTAAGAGGTCACTTAAAAACACAGAGAGCAACATATTACAACTTTGAGTGTAACTGGAGCTGTATTTCTATCACTTCCAGCCACAACATTAAAAATAGAGAACTAGAGTGATTACTTGCAATTCTCATATTAATTCACAGGTTTAAATTCAGTGTTAATTGGGGAATTGGGAAAAATGTAGTAATTTAAATGTAGGCGGTTCTACATAGACACCGTAATGCAATTTGAACCTGGCTGGAGGGTAGGTTGGTCACCAGAAAGTACAGATAACACTGGCCGTGGCCAGCACACATTTTGGTGCCTCAAATGTTAACTAGGGCCCCTTCCACACAGCTGAATAAAATACAACAATATCTGCTTTGAACTGGAATATATAGCAGTGTGGATTCAGAAAACCCAGTTCAAAGCAGATATTGTGGGATTTTCTGCCTTGATATTCTGGGCTATACAGCTGTATGGAAAGGCCCTATGTTTCCTATATTTGATCTACTAATTTAAAAAATGGCACCAGTTTCTCCCATCAGTTTTACTTTTTGAGATACAGAACATATGTCATATACCAGTCTTCATCTGCTCACTCAGAAGAATCATGATAACCATGTCAAAGAAATTGGAGCTGATGCTGTCTATCCCATGCATTTTTCTGAATCAGTGCCCCAAAAAACCCCATGAACATGCTGAAAAAACCAATACCAGGAATATGTTTTTGTTGGGCTGTATCATGTGCTGCACTTGATCAAAGTATATCCCATGTGGGGCTTCAATCTGAGATATGCTCTGACCGCCTGCAGCACATTAGTGTATCTCAAAAAGAAACACATTTTCTGATGACTTAGACCCTTTCTACACGGCCTTATAATTCAGATTATCAAAATAGATAATCCACATGACCTGATTTGAACTGGATTATTTAAGGGACCTTCCACACAGCCATATAACCCAGAATATCAAGGCAGATAATCCACAATATCTGCTTTGGACTAAAATATCTGAGTCCACACTGCTACCGTGTTTCCCCGAAAATAAGACAGTGTCTTATATTAATTTTTGCTTCCAAAGATGTGCTAGGACTTATTTTCAGGGGATGTCTTATTTTTCCATGAAGAAGAATTCACTTTTATTGTTGAACAAAAATATGGACATGTTTTATATACTGTACAGTAGATATAATCACAAACCAGCATAACCAGACAAACTGTGAATCCTATCAAGAATTTCTTGTTACTACCATTATTTTCATGTACAGCAGTCTATGGTACGTACATTTACCAATCCTGCATGCTCTCGTGTTCTGTTTGCTAGGTCTTACTTTCAGGGGGGGCCTTATATTTAGCAATTCAGCAAAATCTTTACTAGGTCTTATTTTCTGGGGATGTCTTATTTTGGGGGAAACAGGGTATATAACACAGGCCTGAGTCTACAGTGCCACATAATCCAGTTTGAAGCAAATAATCTGGATTTTATATGACAGTGTAGAAGGGGTGCTTCTATCCCCAGATACTTGAGTTCCTGGGTCCAGTTCTGCTATCCAGTCAGTAGGTACTATGGTCACCATCTCAACCTCTTGGGGGGTTTGTGTAGGCACTGCACCGTGAAACCAGTTAGTTTTAATCCACCTCCAAACTGGATTTTGGGGTCTGTAGAACTGCCCTAGGTTGATCAATGTGTTCATGCTATGCTCCGATGATCACTTAAGTAAACATTCAAAGTTTTGAATCTAGAAGTACCACTTAACTTGAATTGAAGGCATCTCGAAAACCCAGTGTTTTCATAATGCACAGCTTGTACACATGCTGGAATGTGCATTAGAGGCCTTAACCCAGGATAAACAAATTTGCAGGATACTCTGAAATTGGGCCTGTAATGCACATTAAACACACAATTGTAAACCACATCTCATGGTGAAACTGATTAAAGGATGGGCGCTCCAGTGATCTACACATGTACATTGGAAACGGGGCATTGAAAAACACACACATCTGAATCCTACACGGTTGTGAAGCTGGGAATTCTATGAATCCTGGAACTGGTTTGGAGCTGAATTCTCTGGGACATTCAAGCATCACACATGCCTTGACCTGGTTCCTACGCTTGACGTGTGATCAGGTGCACATTTGATTTGCTTCCCGTTATGCCACTTTTATCTCATATTACAAAAGACCCCTTCTACACTGTCATATAAAATTAGGTTATATGCTTTGAACTGGATTATATGGCAGTGCAGACTGATATAATCCAGTTCAAAGCAGATAATGCAGATTATTTGATTTGATAATCTGGATTATATGGTAGTATAGATGTGTCTCTGTTCTATTTTGTATAGAAGGGTAGAGCCTTCTTTAGTTCAAATTACACAAAAATATTGTTCAAACCTATGCATTATCTACACATCAGAGAAATTACAAAGCAATGAGAAAGATGCAAACAGAACCACATTTCCAGGTATTTGTTCAAGCTTCAGGTTCAGGTGATTGAACATTCAGTATACCTAGTTCCCCTTTCGAGCTGACAGCTGAAGACAGACATCTGTATGGAAATGTCAAAGGTAAGCTGAGCCAAACACTTGGTTTTAGAAACTTAACTGGAGGCACAAAATATTCACAATTTGGGTAAACTCCTCGCCAAGTACCCAAAATCTTCCAGTTGGCCTGATGACTGCCAGGAAATGATTTTTGAAATGCCTAAATTCTTTACACGAGAAACTAGTTTATATTTCATTACCATTCAAAATATACCTGGATGTTTTATTGTCTAGTAAACACTAGCACCTTCGATTTATTATAATTAACTATTGGTACAATTGACAGATAATATTGGGAAAAGGGGCTGCGTGTGTTTTAACCTTTGGCAGAAACAGACGTAAGAAGTCTTTAGAATTAATTTCCCCTGGTTATCATGACCAGTGCCTTCATCAATCCTCTGGAACCATTTTTGTATTCTAGGTAGCATCTCATTGATTTTAGCAATTAGTTGCAGATTTTCAAAAAATCTGCCATTTCTTTTAGAAAAGTCTCCTATCTCTAAGAAAAGTGGATTATTTTATATGTTCTCTCTCCTTTCTGTGTGTCTATCTTTCATCTTCCTTAAAGGTGTTTCATACATTACTGGTAGCTGGCAGCTGGTAGAACTGCAATCTAAACCTAAGACCCCATTCAAAGGAGGTGGCCCAAGATATGCATGGAAACTTGACTCTATAACCCAGAGTGGACCAGAAGTTGCTCCTTGATGTCAAAATGATATCAGGGACTTTCAGTCCTTAATACAAGGTAAATTGGAGTTCCTTCTACACTGCCATATAAAATCCAGATTATCTGCTTTAACTTAATTATATGGCAGTGTGGAACGAATTCCAGTTTATCCTGTGTTAAGAACTGAAAATCCCTGATATCATTTGGACACAAAGAAGCAACTTCTGGTCAACTCTGGGTTATAGGGTCTCTCAAGTTTCCATGCATATCTTGGGCCACTTCCTTTGCCATATAAAAATCCAGATTATCTGCTTTAACTTAATTATATGACAGTGTAGACTCATACAATCCAGTTCATAGCATATAATGTTGATTGATAATCTGGATTATATGGTAGTGTAGAAGGGGCCAAAGTCTACATTGTGTAATGCTTTAAAAATTCAATTTCATTGCAACTCATCCCAAGTAATAATGTATAATAATTGTAATATGCATTTAGTAATATGCAAACAAAATCCATCCAGGAGATTACCAACAGAGACAGAAAGGAAATGAAAACACTTTGAGGCTGGATCTACACTGCTATCTAACCCAGATTATCTGCTATGAACTGGATTATATTGTTCTACACTGCCAGATAATCTGGATTTTATATGACAGTGTAGGAGGTGTCTCATCTTGTAAACAGGCTTATCTGACAAATCAGCAGTGCTTCTGTAAGTATTATGGAAATGGATGTAAACCAAATTTATGCACATTAGGTTTGGTAAAGTAGTGCACAGTGCGTTTTATTGGACTCTTGATTCCCAGCATCCTGTACCATTGATTGCAATGTTAATGCTTCTGGAAGTTATGGTCTGACAATATCTGGAGGGTCACAGTTTGTTTTTCAGAGTGACGTGGAAGCTATGAAGATGTTTGGTTACCAAAATAACAGAAGGGAAGTTTAAATAGTAAGAAAAGACGAAAGGAAAAGAAGAATGAATGCCCAGTCCCAAAAGGACAACATTGTTGTTTCTTCCAATAAAATATGTTGCTGCTTAATTCCTTCCTTGTATAGCAGGCATAATATTTCGTTGCTTTCTGGAAAGACAAAATCTGTCCCCCTCTCCCTTTTCTAGGAAGTTTAATACTGGAAACTATTTGTCTATCTGTTTTGAGAAAAGACGCTGCCTACACTTCAAACCCATCTGTCCATTGTTTTTGCTGCTGAAAGATGCCGTATTTAATGGAGACATATGTGCTATGTTTCATTTCAAGGCAGTTCCTGTGTGTGAGTAATCCATGCGCACAAAGGGCTCTGTGAGCATGTGAGCCAGTTGGATAACTATGGTTACTCCGATCTAGTCTGAACAAGAAAATGAAAACTGGATAGAGTTAGCCTGTCCATTGGCAAACAACCACTTTAGTGTGGATGCAGATAATTTGACAATGCTATGCTCCTGTGGCCTTGGCTTCAACTGGGGTTCAACGTCCAAAATATGGGGGATCAGGGCAGGGAAGGTGTGGTCACATTTTAAAGGTTGGACAGGAAGATCAACTGAACTCCAAAGGATCTGTTCTAAAGAAAACAAGCATTGGATCTGGTACAGGTGTCCCTTTACGACTTTTGCAGATTTGTTCTTTCAAGGAATCTCTAAGACCTCTTCCACACAACTGTATAAAATCCACATTGAACTGGATTATATGGTAGCGTGGAATCAGATAGCCCAGTTCAAAGCAGATATTGTGGGATTTTCAGCCTTGATATTCTGGGTTATATGGCTGTGTAAAAGGGCCCTAGGTCATCCAGTGTGGTTCTATGGTCAACTTCTTCTAGTCATGTTGGGGGATCAAGAGATTATCTGCTTCGAACTGGATTATATGAATCTAAACTGCCATATAAGTCAGTTTAACACAGATAATTTGGATTTTATATGGCAGTGTAGATGAATCCTGAAAGAGAGAGAGAGAGAATAAAATGATGCTTTCAGGTTTCATAGTATCCAAAAAAGGTTGTTCTTGCAGATAAAGTAGAAAATCCTACCAGTATCTTTTCTTAGTATCGAAAATGTAAAAATGTCTTTTGCCCTTTCATGACACCCAAACTCAATTACCTGAGTCAGCCACCTTATTCTGACTTATAGTAGTGCTGACTATGACATTATGATAAATGGGAGTTATCTGTCCAGAGTAAGTGAAAAATAAATGCTTCATTTGAAAGGCTGAACCACCTGCCCATAACGGTGAACAGCAGGACCCAGGAGGCTGTTTATGGGAAACTAAATGGTGTCAGAATGGATTTTCTCACATCTGGCGACTAGATAGCCTTGCCTCCGCTGTTATTTCTGTGGATTTCTTTGTGGATTCCTTTCTCAAAATACAGTAGAGTCTCATTTATCCAACATTCGCTTATCCAACGTTCTGTATTATCCAACACAGTTTGCCTCCTGCCCCGATCCACGGCTGTTTCTCTAGGCAGCAAAAATGGAACTTTTTATAGATTTAATGTCCAACAATGTTGCTTACTGTACGTTCATTTTATACAATTCTATCTTTTTTTGTAGTCAATTTGTTAGTTGCCAACGTTTTTTTAGTCAGTGTTTTCAATATATTGCAATGTTTTGGTGTTAAATTTATAAATACAGTATTTATTACATAACGTTACCGTGTATTGAACTGCTTTTTCTGTTGATTTGTTGCAAAACATGATGTTTTTCGTGCTTAATTTGTAAAATCATAACCTAATTGGATGTTTAATAGGCTTTTTCTTAATCCCTCCTTATTAACTAACATTTACTTATGCAACATTCTGCCGGCCCGTTTATGTTGGATAAGTGAGACTCTACTGTAGCATTAGTTTCTATGTTAAATACAATGCTTCATTCTTTTAAAAGATTATATTGTATATCACTACCTACGAGAATGAAAGCAGAGACAAACATACAATGAGGAAGAAGATGAATATTGGTCTTGTGGTCTCTACATTTATGTAAGAGCTCTTGAATGCTATTTTCCTCTTTTGATTCTTCGCTGAAGTTACTGTGCCAAGATGAGTAGGATGCTGAAGAAGAGAATGTGGATGAGGGAGAAAAGCTCATGTTAAACTACCATCCAAAACACATACGCTGCTACTTAACAGTATACAGTAGAGTCTCACTTATCCAACATAAACGGTCCGGCAGAACGTTGGATAAGCGAATATGTTGGATAATAAGGAGGGATTAAGGAAAAGCCTATTACACATCAAATTAGGTTATGATTTTACAAATTAAGCACCAAAACATCATGTTATACAACAAATTTGACAGAGAAAGTAGTTCAATATGCAGTAATGCTATGTAGTAATTACTATATTTACGAATTTAGCACCAAAATACCACGATATTTTGAAAACATTGACTACAAAAATGCATTGGATAATCCAGAACGTTGGATAAGCGAGTGTTGGATAAGTGAGACTCTACTGTACTTCTTTGCACCCTTGAAAGGGGCAGCTAGATCATCTCCTCTTGGTGCTGGGAGAGATGTACATACCTCACGACCTCTGAGGATGCCTGTCATAGATGTGGGTGAAACGTAGGAAAGAATACTTCTGGAACATGGCCATAAAGCCTGGAAAACATACAACAATACTGCAAGTTGCTTCTGGTGTGAGAGAATTGGCAGTCTACAGAGATGTTGCCCACGGGATGGCTGGATATATTACCATCCTGCTAGGAGGCTTCTCTCACGTCCCTGCAGCCCATCACATGATGTTTGCCTACTTCCAGCTGTCATCTGTTGCCCTTCATCCTTGAAATACATCTGAAGCATGCTGAAAGGAGGGAGTTCAGAACATGACTGAGTAATAGTGTTCTGAGCCCCTGGTGCACCCCAGAACCATCATTACTAATGCTGAAAAACACATGTGATAGGATCTGACAGATTCGCCCATGTTGAATCATTTCAGTGATGTGGAAGAATGGGCATTTCTCACCATTTCGCTTTCACTGCATTTTCTCCTTAGTAGTAATCTAGGCTCAAAATGTGCTCTTGCTAGTTTTTAAACTTAACACTAGTCTAACGGAAGGAAGATGACCACTCTGGGTCCCCCTGGGGGAGAAGAGCGGTATATAAATTAAATACATTAAATTAAAATAAATTATATAAATTAAATAAATAAGTAGATAAATAAATAAATAAAATGAGATGGCTGCACAGGGTTTTAAAGATGGGATGGTTGCACAGGATTTTGAATTACACAGGTATAAGAAGGGAAGGAAGGCATGGGAAAGACTTATCAAGCCAAAGAATTTTAAAATTACACTGGTGTGATGAAGGGAAGCACAGCCTTGCAAGGTGGGATGGTGGCAAAGGGTTTCAAATTACACTTATCTAATTTAGTTATTTATTTTGTGTCAAAAGCATTGCATAATAAATAAGTTTAAAACTGATAAAAAAGGGATCACAGCAACTAAATAGTTTTCGACCAAAAGCAGGCAGCAGCTATCACATTGTCTGCAGTTTTAAAGAGTTCTTCTTCTGTACATGAGGCAGGGCATTGTGGGCAAGCATACATATGTGGAGTTGTTTGTTCTGTTCTACAGTCACACAAGGTGGAGGATTCCTCCAGGTAGTGCCATCTTGTCAGGTTGTCTTGATCTGCCCACCCCGCTTCTGAGTCTGTTCAGGGACTTCCAAGTTGCCCATTCGTGTTTACCCCTGGAGGCAGACCCTCATGGTTTAGCTGCCCAGAGGGATACTCTTGTTGTCGCTGGAGGAACATTAAGTAGCATTCTCATGAAGCGTTTCCTTGATTTGAGTCTATTATTAGTCTAATCCCTTTGCCCCCGCTTAAACCTTACTTTAAGGGAACAATTAATTTTAATTTTAATCTTTTTATTCTGTATTTGCACAAATACCTAGGAGTGGGTTGGCAGGCTAGTAGGCCGGGATGCTTTGTATCTATACATGGTTTTACATGGTTTTACTGTATGTATGGGTAAGGGTGTACGTTTTGTATGTTTCATATGTTTTGATATGGTCAAAATTGACTAATCAATAAAGAGTTGTTGTTGTTGTTGTTGTTGTTGTTGTATTACTAGTCTAATGAAGGAAAGGAAGTCATGGGTAGGACTTATGGCAAAGGGGTTAAAAATTCCTCTGCTTTCCTATTCAAATGGGATGAGGTCCATAGTAATCTTGACTTTTGATATTGAAGTTTTCCCTGAGGATTCTCAATGTCATGGTTTGAGCATGGGCGACAATGGGGAAAAACTAGGGAAACACATGGGATGGGAAGATAGAACTTGAAATGGGACAATGGGGGATCAAAAGGTTTGATTCCCTTCGCTAGAGAGATGGTCCCCTGCAGGGCTGTAGCCAGAAAAAAAATTCGGGAGGGGTTTTGAAAATTTCGGGGGGGTGGGGGGTGGGGGGGGTTGAACCCCTGACCCACCCGCCCCCCGGGTTCAGACTTGTCAATATCTGCTTGAGATAGTGCCTGGAGGGACTCTTAATATTTTACGTCTCATAGACTTAGCATGGGGATTTGGTTAACCAGTTAAAATTCATGAGTAAACTAGGTTTTTTTTTTAACCTGAAAAATTTCGGGGGGGGGGGGGTTGAACCCCTAAACCCCCTCCCCTCGCTACAGGCCTGGTCCCCCGTGTTTCTCAAGGTCTAGGTGATGAAGTCGCAAGTCTTTTCTGCCATTAGTAAAAGGAGGCATAGGAGTGGGGCCATTTGTGAAGTTTCTGTGCACCTGTTTTTCCTAAAGGATACAGAAGCTGGAAACCTTAGATCACACATTCCCAAAGTAAGGACTGCTGGTCGAATGCAGCACTTTGAGGCCATTTACCCAGCCTCCTCCCTAAACTTGAGACTTGGGTTGCTCTAGGTCTGAAATGACTTGAAGGCACACAATAAGCACAATCCTCATTAACTTGACAATCTCATTATCCAAAAACAGGCCCTCACTTCCCACTGAAATACTGGTAAGTTTATGCTGTTTAAAATTGTTCTTCATTTTAAATATTGCATTGTTCTTTCTTGTCTGTTTTGCACAGGAATTTGCGTTTCTTTTCAAATTATTTTCCAGCTCTGTAACAGTTTGGGGGACCATGAACTGACCCTCAGTTTAAAAGGTTTGAGGACCCCTGCCTTAGATGAATTGAATAAATGTCTGCCTGCCTTTATAGGCAAGCAGACTTCACCAAACCTGTATCTCTTATATTTCAAAGCAAGAGGGTATTTCTTGAACGACATATGACACAGTATTTCTGCCACCTAGTGGTAAACAACATTCATTTTTACTTTTTTTAAATCTGTCCTCCCCATAGTAGCAGTTGGCTGCTATTTCTATCTTCTTCAAAAACCTCATTGCTCCTCAGTCGAATTGTCATGCGTTCTTTATTATACAGGGCATCTTTTATTTGAGGGCCAGAAAGTCTGTCACTTATAGGGATGCCCCTTATTTGACGGATGAATGCTTTTCTTTTTATACAAATACCTTAAAGGCAGAAATATGTTCAACCTGCAATTTCTAAATGTCAACGGGTGTGTTGATTTTACAGGGAAATACATGGCTGAGTTAACTGAAAGGAATCATTTCATTTGATATTTAGGTGGCACACAAACAGATAATTGCTATTTATTGTCAACTCTGTCTTGAATTTCAGCTTTCCCTTATTGCTGGTTTGAAAAAATGGCAACATTATTCAGCCCGGTGGCGAAGTGCGTTAAAGCACTGAGCTGCTGAGCTTGCAGACCGAAAGGTCCCAGGTTCAAACCTGGGGAGCGGCGTGAGCGGCCGTTGTTAGCTCCAGCTCCTGCCAACCTAGCATTTCGAAAACATGCCAATGTGAGTAGATCAATAGGTACCGCTCCGGCGGGAAGGTAACGGCACTCCATGCAGTCATGCTGGCCACATGACCTTGGAGGTGTCTACGGACAACGCCGGCTCTTCGGCTTAGAAATGGAGATGAGCACCAACCCCCAGAGTCAGACATGACTGGACTTAATGTCAGGGGAAACTTTTACCTCTACCTTTTAAGGAATCAGATGTAGAACAAAGCATTGTGCAAAGTGCACTACAAAAAGGTTAAGTTCCTGTGTTACCTGTATTGAGTTTTGATAGGACAGTTATTTTGGGTAAGGATACACCTCGAGAGAAAGTTGAGAAGAGTAATGAAATCCATGCATAAATATGTGATGGGAAGTCATAGGGAGGAGGAAGCAAGCTTGTTTTCTGCTGCCCTGGAGACTAGGATGTGGAACAATGGCTTCAAACTACAGGAAAGGAGATTCCACCTGAACATCAGGAAGAACTTCCTCATGAGAGCTGTTCAGCAGTGGAACTCTCTGCCCCGGACTGTGGTGGAAGCTCCTTCTTTGGAGGCTTTTAAGCAGAGGCTGGATTGCCATCTATCGGAGGTGATTTGAATGTTATTTTTCTGCTTCTTGGCAGGGGTTGAACTGGATGGCCCATGTGGTCTCTTCCAGCTCTTTGATTCTATGAGTCTATGATTCTATGTTGTCATTGTTAGGTGGGAAAACAACCATAACTATATTGAAAATATATAAATGCAACCTTTGCAGCGGTAAACCAGACAACAGTTAACTTGCTGCTATTGTGATGCATCTTCAAATCATTTCCAATATATGGCAATCCTAAGGCAACCCTGTCACAGGATTTTCTTGGTGAGATTTATTCATTGCATTCCTCTGAGAAAGTGTCATTTGGCCATGGTCACCCATGGGTTTCCATGGCAGAATGGGGATTTGAATGGTAGAATGGTTTGAGCACTTGACGATTTTCCAAAATCGTCAAGTGCTTAAACCATTATACCATTCTGTCTCTCAAGGTATACTCTTGCCCAAAATGAATGTCTTATCAGAACTCAACACACATAACACAGGGACACAAGAAGCAGAGAAAACATTCAGGGTCATTTGTACATGTTGAGCAGTCCTCGTTCTACCAAGGGTATGTGATGGTTGAATGTCGAAAAGGTGGAAGATTGGTATCTTAGATGAATGCATGAATTAGAGGAAACAAAAGGTTTTTTTGAAGCCCACCCAGCTTATATCCATCTCTCCCTATAGGTGTATGATAGAAACACATTGTTGGTACCTGTATATATGCTTTGAAGGGTTACTTTTTTTGGATGATGATTCCAGAAATGCTCCAGTCAGCATGGCCACTGCCAGTCTCTATGTGGATTGTAGACTTTGCCTCAATTTGGGTAGTCTCTGCTTTCAAGGTGATCCTGTGAGCTTCAAAGAAACATTAAAAGCACTGCACTGATGGCATCTGACTCCAATTAAGCCTCGTGAGAATCACTCAAACAGTACCTATGTAACTGGGCTAAGGAGTGGTGGAAACCTTTTTTCACATCGTGAATGACTTTGTCAAAGTCAAACAATTCTGAAATGAAGTTTATTTTTCCTTAATAGGGATCATCAACCAGGGACCATATAATCTGGTATCCCCTTACTGTTTTGTTCCATTTTCAGAGGATGAAATAAAATGATATCATCCAAGACTCTGCTGAAAATTTAATTGGGGGCAAAAAGAATGAAGATTTCATTTTGATGGAAGGACATGAAATATATTCTGCTGAGTCTGGGCCACGTCTGGAGAGTAGCTTCATGGGTAAAATTGACATGCAAAACAAGAATGCTGAAGAGAGAAAAAAAGAACACACATTTCTAGTGATTTGGTTTGCCTTTATTTCTTTGTGAGCATTAAATCAGGAGAGATTAGACCACACTCCTGAACTAAGAGTTGGAAAGAGAGAAAAAGAGGGGAAATGAAATAATAAAAAAGAAAGACAAGAAAGAAGACTATAACAGGATTATTCACTGTGTTGTCAAAGGTTTTCATGGCTGGAATCACTGGGTTGCTATGAGTTTTTCGGGCTGTATGGCCATGTTCCAGAGGCATTCTCTCTTGACATTTCACCCACATCTATGGCAGGCATCCTCAGAGGTTGTGAGGTCTGTTGGAAACTAGTCAAGTGAAGTTTTTATATCTGTGGAAGGTCTAGTATGAGGGAAAGAACTCTTGTCTGTTTGAGGAAAGTGTGAATATTGCAATTGGCCACCTTGATTAGTATTGGATGGCCTTGCAGTTTCAAAGCCTGGTTGCTTCCTGCCTATGTAGACTTGTTCCACTTGTAGACAGACCCACTAAGAAAAATCAAATAAATGCTACATTTAGCAAAGGACAAGAGGGATCATCTCATCTCTGCAGGAGTCTACTGTATATCATGCAGCCATGGACAAGTCTACATAGGGACCACCAAACATAGCATTGCCCAAAGACGAATCAAGGAACATGAAAGGCACTGCAGACTAACTGAACCAGAGAAGTCAGCCATAGAAGAGCACCTGATGAACCAATCTGGACACAAAAATGCTGGACCACTCTAACAACCACCATGTCAGACTACACAGAGAAGCCACTGAAATCTACAAGCATGTGGACAATTTCAACAGAAAGGAGGAAACCATGAAAATAAACAAAATCTGGATACCAGTATTTAAAAGCTCTAAAATCAGGTCAGTAAATAAAGAACAACACTCAAAAACAAGGGGAATTCCAGACAAGAAACAATCTGGGCCAGCTAACACCGCTGAACAAAGGATTCCCCCAGGCAGGAAGCAGCCAGGCTTTGAAGCTTCAAGGCCATTCAATGCTAATCAAGGTGGCCAATTTCAACATTCACACTTGCCTCCAACAGACAAGAGTTGGAGGAGATGTGGTACCATTGAGATATTTCAAAGGGGAAAGGCATCAATCATATGACCTCATAGTTAGGTCAAACACACCCACCCAGGCATTAAAACAGCATTCGCAGTATTACATCTCCGACCATTTGCTAATTTAGAAAGCTCTTTCTTTAATAGATATTAACCCGAAAGAACAATTTCTGCTGTATAAGGCATAATCAAAGTTCTATAGCCATTCTAGATGGAAATGCTAAAACCAATTGCCGTTGGTCCAACAGAACTGAATATTCCAATTCTCAGTTCCATTCTTGCTGCAAATGTTTCATGTCATGTTTCTTTATAAGTAACAGAAATTAATCTAAGTTCAACATCTCTTACATTTAATTCCAAAATATGAAATTATCCACATGGGTTCCTGGATAATGACATTTTGGCTACATAAATGTTGTTTCATACAAAAAATATTTAAAATATTCAGGCTATTATATAGTATGTATTTGAAAGATAAATGTTCTTTTGTGTTTGGACTTGGGCCCCATCTCTGAGATACCTTATTGCATACAAATGCAGGTATTCTATAATCTGAAAAAAAAAATCTAAAATCCAAAACACTTCTGGTTCCAAGCATTTTGGATAAGAAATGCTCCACAATCCAGAATTGGCCCTGCAACTTTCAGTCCATTTGAAGTTCTCTTAATATTGAAGACATTAATGGAGGACAATCAAGGACTTAATCCAAGAAATGAACTTCTGATGCCCATAAAGCTGCAGGACCAATTCTTGATGGTAAAAATGTTCCTGCTGTAAATATTCCCATTTAATTAATTGAGGTAGTTTAAACTGCTCCTAAAAAATTGAAAAATACAGAAACTCATCATAAACACAAAGTATTTCATTTAAGGAAGTGTCAATATATTTAACAGCAATTTAAAAGTGTGCTCCTTGAAAAGTAATGTACATAGATACAGGCAATGTAGAACATGTCTGCATTAAGGCTATGGCTTTAGTAGTAATTCACTCTATGATTTGTCTATGTCAAATCATAGAAAACTCACTTCTGTGGGTTTTTTTTGGAGGCCAGAGAGCTCAGTACCTGCATTATAGTTCACAAGGTTATATGGAGGAAACAGTGAGAAGCCACACTGCCATATAAAATCCAGATTATCTGCTTTGAACTGGATTATATAGCAGTGGAGGCTTGAATAATGTAATTCAATTAAATAATGTGGATTTAGAAACTGGGTTATATTGCAGTGGAGATCCAGCCTTGGCCCCCTCTTTTGCAATGTAAATATGAGATGCATCTATGTATAGAGAAGGTGGGATTGAAACAAATAATAATATATAATACATTTATTTTTATAACCCACCTCCATCTTTCTGAAGAAACTCGAGCGGCTCACATGGGGACCAAGCCCAAAAGTTAACAGAGATAAAAATTAAAAACACAACAACAATATAATTAAAACAGCTGAGCAATAAAATAAAACATCATAAAATACATCTGGGGTATCAAAACAAAAAGGCGGTGCGATTAAAATGACAAGGGAGGGGTTTTTCCTAGCTTTATTACAAATTGACAATCAGACAATCAGAACTATATTCTGATCCCTAGAGGACTAGGAATCCTATCCAATGTCCACCGTAAAACCCACTAAACTCAATTGGGCTTGCTTCTTAGCAGAGAGGCATAGGTTTGTACTGGAGAGATGTCAACCATCATTCTTTGAGTGGCCCTTGAAAACATTTGCATTTGAAAGCAGAAGCCCCTGCATGCAGATGTTGATCTATCCATCTTATGCCAAGAACATCGCTTTGAGTGATGATGATTCACACCATAATGAGATTAAAGGACTGAGTAAGTGACATATGGAAGGTGACACCATATGGAATGTTCAGGATTAAAGCACACTGGCCAGTTATGCTGGATTAGTCTGTAAACAAATGGCAGGATCAAGGCTGGAGGATAAGACACCCATCTCCATTCCCTAGGACAGAAATCAGCTCAGAATTGACTAATACAGATCTCAGATCTTCCTGGTTGGGAAAAAGAAAGAGGACTGACTATCTCTGATGAGAACCCAGTGAAGCCATTTTCAGCCATTTCCTTCAGCTGTACAGTCTTAATGTGCTGAACAGATTGATCTATCCATATTCCACATGACATTCTGATATTACAGAATGACTATCTTATCGATCTGAGTCCCTTCAGGGAGACAGGGTGGAATAGAAATAAAGTTTTATTATTATCCATGGTACCAGCACCCACAATTCCATTTTATTCACATGTGGCAAGATCTGATCTCACTAAGCATTTTCTAAGGCCTCCATTGTGGTTCTGCAGTATTCTTGTGTCAGAGGGCCTTCATTTCAACAGGGTTTGCTATTATTTGCAATTTCATTTATTCATGCATGCCATAGGTTCTCCACCAATCAGGGCCATAGCCAGAAAATTTTTTCGAGGGTTTTTTTTTTGAATTTTGGGGGGGGGGGGTTGAACCCCTAGCACCCCCCAGCCCCACTACAAACCTGTCAATATCTGCTTGAGATAGTGCCTGGAGGGACTCTTAATGCTTTGCGTCTCATAGATTTAGCATGGGGATTTGGTTAACCAGTTAAAATTCATGAGTAAACTAGTTTTTTTTTATAACCTGAAAAATTTCGGGGGGGGGGTGTTGAACCCCTACCCCCCCCCCCTTGCTACAGGCCTGCCACCAATGGACTATGCCATCACAACACATTTTTTTTAGTCATTGCTGAGTTTGGGGCGGGCTTAGCTCAGCAGGCTAAACCACTAGTTGTAGAAAATCCTGCCAATTGAAAGGTCAGCAGTTCAAGCTCGGACTGGAGTGAGTACCTGCCATCAGCTCCAGCTCTCTGCCCACTTGCAATAATAATAATAATAATAATAATAATAATAATAATAATAATAATAATAATAAGGCCACCTTACTGGGATCTGCACGCATTATTCGCCGATACATCACACAGCCTTAGACACTTGGGAAGTGTCCGGCGTGTGATCCAGTACAACAGCCAGCAGAGTGTCTGCTGTGGACTCATCTGGTTGTGTTTCAAATAATAATAATAATAATAATAATAATAATAATAATAATAATAATACATCTTTATTTATATCCCGCTTTTTTCGCTCATGGGATCCAAAGCGGCTTACAACATCTTCAAATCACATAAACAACACTTAGCAGATTGAAAGCAGAAATGTGAGTAGCAAGCTTGGGTCGGGGAGGGCACCTGCCATCAGCCCCAGCTCCCTGCCTACTTAGCAGATTGAAAGCAGAAACATGAGTAATAAAAGCAGAGAGGTTATAAAAAAGGCGCCCATAAGGCAATTCGATCTGGAGGACATCTAAGGATGACAAAGCTCCTCAGCATGGAAGATGGAGCAACAGCACCCCCTCCCCACCCCTGGCCAAAACCGAGCACAGCCTCCAGATGCCAGAAATGGAAAATATGGGGAAAGCCTTTACCTCTGTCTATGTATTGTCTGTCCTTGTTAACTGTATAACAGCATTGAATGTTTGTCGTATATGTGTTCTGTAATTTATTTATTTATTGACAACATTTTTACTCTGCCTTTCTCACCTGTAGGGACTCAAGGTGGCTTACAGGGTTGGCAAAATTCAATGCCCAGAAACAGAATTCAATAAGATCAAACAGCACAATTACATCAATTAAATACTTAATAAAAACATTATACAAAGGTTAAAACACATAAATAATTCAGTCCATTCATCCAAATACCTTGTACATAAACCTAAGTTCGGGCCATGTCAGATCATAATACTTATTCATTGAATGCTTGCGCACAGAGACACGTCTTTACATTTTTCCTAAAGCTCAAGAGGGTTGGGGCCTGCCGAATGTTAGGAAGGGCGTTCCACAGCCGAGGGGCCACCACCAAGAAGGCCCTGTCCTTCATCCCCACCAGCCGCGCCTGCGAGTCCCCTCAGGAAGATAGAACGGAATATAAATAAAGTATATTATTATCAACCTCATAATGACCAAAATCCCTTGCAAATACAGCAATTTTCTTGTGGGGGAGGCAGATAATGTAATTCTCTGGAAAACAGTTACATATTTGTCTGCAGCTCCCCCACTCTCCGCCAAACAAGAAATCACCAAGCTTGGGGAGGGGAGCTGAGGTTGAGAAAAAATTGAGTTTTGGGTATCATTGGACAGGAGATTGTCAGCAGTATTTTTATATTTGCATGATTGCAGTATTGCTTTTTCTAAGCACAGTTATGAACCTCTCTGCTTTTCCAATTGCTATTTTTGCACATGCGATAAATTGGTGCCTGTTTGCTCTTCCATTTAGCACTGAAAGGATCTTTATATCCCTGCTTCTACCTCATTCTACATCATTCTATGCAGTCTTCAAATATCAGCTTGCAAGCCCTGTGAATTTTAAATTCACAGAGCTGCCTTTACTTTTCTTTTCTTCTTTTGCCCCAAAGCTAGCCCAAGTCATTTGATGCTTGAGTTTTAAATAGCATTCCTCTTCCATCAATCCAGTGGTAAACATACAATAATTAAAAACAAATATATGATTCCCCCCACTCAATCCCAGTGTAGATACCTTATGAATAGGAATAGCCATTTTTGTCTTCTAAAGAGCAGTTTCTCAATTTTTGCCTGTCTGAAAAACACTCATCCACTTTCCGAAAGCCTCCAAATAAACACACTGGTCTAATTTTAGAAAAGAAAGGAAGAAAGGAATTTGTTTCCATGTTCTGCACTGTCATATGCACTTGCATAAAAAGAGTTGAAGTCTTGCTCCTGTTCTGTCAAAAGTGATGTAGAATCCAAGCTCCAAACACATGCCTGCCTGCCTCCTTGCCTGGCTGGATCTCCAAGTTTCTTGAAGCAGAGAAAGAATTAACATTTCAGACTAACAGTTGTCAATCTCCAAGGCCCCTTCTATACTGCCATATAAAATCCCAATTATCTGCTTTGAACTGGATTATATGGCATTGTAGAAGGGGCCCAATATAAAATGGATAGCAAACATGTTTAGCCATTGCAAACCCAACCCCACTCCATCCTCTGTAAAAATCTTTACATTTCCAAAAAACCACTTGAATGTCATTTTTGACATTATAGACAGCTAGCTAGCTTTGATTGGTTACATTAGAAAAAGATAACCACCTGAAACTACGAAGATAACCACCTGAAGCCTAACCCTGCCAAGACAAAAGTGTGAGCTTTCCACCCTTGGAACCATGAAGCAAACAGGAAATTGAAAGTTACCTGGGAAGGCCAAGAGCTTGAACATTGTTTCCACTCTAAATATCTTGATGTCACCATAGATCGAACACTGACATATAGGAAACACTGCATGAACACCAAGCACAAAGTAACTGCACACAATAACATTCTGCGGAAACTTACTGGCAGTGCATGGGGTGCAGACCCACAATTACTAAGAACATCAGCCCTGGCCTTGTCTTACTCAACTACAGAGTATGCCTGTCCTGTCTGGCACAAGTCTGTCCATGTGAAGCAGGTGGACATAGCACCGAACGAAACATGCAGAATAAGCACAGGATGTCTTAAACCTACACCTGTTGATAAATTCTACACGTCGACAGGAAGTTGCTGCTGAGAGAGAAATAAGGTTGAATACTGTGAAAGCCATCCACTGCAGGGCTATCAGCCTCTCCCCAGTAGACTCAAATCAAGAAAAAGCTTCATGAGGATCACCACTCCTCTTGACATTCCCCCAGCAACAGCAATGACATCCGTCTGGGCAGCTAAGGCAGAAATCCCAGTTGGATGGCCCCCACGAAGGTCTGCCTCCAGGGCAAACCCAGAATGGGCAACTTGGAAGTCCTTGAACAGACTCAGAAGTGGAGTGGGCAGATCAAAAGACAACCTGGCAAAATGGCACTACCTACCAGTAAAAGATTCCTCCACCTTGTACAACTGTGGAGCAGAGCAGACAACTCCGCATCTGTATGCTTGTCTGCAGAGTCCTGCCTCATGTGCAGAGGAAGAATTGTTTGAAGCTACAGACAATGCAATCACTGTTGCCCGTTTTTGGTCAAAATGTATTTGATCACTTGTGCTCCTTTTATTTTTTATCAGTTTTAAACTAATTTATGCAATGCTTTTGATACAAAATAAATAAATAAATAAATCAGAAAAAAGAAACTTGATCACTGTGAACCTTAAAATGGACTCATACTTTGGTTTGGAACCATACTTTGGAAACATTTGTTCTAAGTGTTGGAGGTTTCTGTCTGAAACAGTTATTTTATTTACAGGGTGGGGGAGACTTAACAGAGACCCAAACTTTCCTCTTGGCCCCATGAAGTTAAAAGTAGATGTTACAATGCTTACTGGCATTTCAATCTGCCTGTCCCATAACATTTGAGGAGGTGCATGTGAAACAGTATCTTGCCACTGATTTCCCTCTCTTCCGACAGATGCTTCCAGTGAAATGCAGTCGAGGCAGAGAAACTCACAGCCATAACATCATGTCACACATCAAACATCCAAGGATGTGACAGAGTAAAGACATGGAAAGGAACACGAGGCTACTCTTTTTCATCAGGCTTGTGGGATCTTCCTTCCAATATATGACCATTTGGAGTAAGCAAACCATAAGACTGGATTATCCTTGGGATCAGGAATGTTGACTTAGGGGAGACTGGGGATGTTTGTCACAGGTACGTATCTTCCTCAACTAATACCCTGAACAGTTGCTCCCCCGTCTAGTACGTTATCCAGTTTTAAATCTCAAATAGTGATTAGGTCACATAAAGTGGCTCTTATTTCATCCAACTTCAGGATTTCTCATCTGTACATACAGTATATCTGCAATACATATTCAAGCTCTTTAGTTTTAGCTTTCAGTAAAACTTCACCTACAGAGTTTAATGGCTTCCAAGCTCTATTCTGGAGTAAGCACCATTAAAAAAACAATACGAACAATACTAATAAATAGGTACAGGTGGATCCCTTATCCAGAATTCCCCAATCCAAAAGACTCCCAAATCCAAAACTGCCACCTAGTTGGCTGAGATACTGACACATTTGTTTTCTGATTGATCCATGTTCACAAACTTAGTTACATGTTCAACATGATTAAAAATATTGTGTATAAAATTAACTTCAAGGCTATATAAGGTACATGTGAAACATATATGAATTTTATGTTTAGACTTGGGTCCCACTTCCAAGACATCTCATCATGTCGATGCAGCCATTCAAAGTAAATAAATAAATCTGAAACCCAAAACACTTCTGGTCCAATAATTTGCATATAAGGGATATTCAAACTGTAATTGACTAGGACAGTGTGTGGTGTGTATCTGTAAAGGGACTGGGGAGATAAACAGAGTCCAGTAACCATATCAACCATGACTCTAGAATATTCATTGATGACATCACTGTGTTGTAAGTTGGATATTGCCTCAACTGACTAGGACTTTGACAGTTGTTTCCAGTCATCTCTTGAGTGGAGCAACTCCCCTTGCGGCTCTTAGAGCAGTGAGGTCCCAGCGCCTTTTATCGAGTTTGTCCAATTCAATATTTCGGAGCATATTTTTCAGTTGATATTATTGAGTTTCTATTCAACTCAATAATATTTGCTTTTGGAAAATCCAGATTCAGTCATCGTAAGGTCAGTAAACCCAGTTGTTGTTGAATTCTTTGTGATATGGCTTGGGTCCCTGAAATGTCCATACTGGAAAGGGACAGAATGGGAAATCTAATGAGTGGTTAATGTTAAGAATGTACAGTTGGCCCTCTGCATTTCTGGGCTTAACTCTTGTGGATTTTACTGGTCGATGAGGTCACAAAGAGTTGGAAATGACTATGTGAATGAAGATGAATAAGAATTTGATTGTTTAGTATTTTATGAAATTGTGTGGGTTCTCAAACACAACTCTACAGTCAACTTATGCCAGAATATGATCTTAAAGTCATGCTGGAGTTGCTAGGGATTCCCAAAGGGAAGACTTCTCCTGGCACTTTGAAGTCCTCCAGTGCAAGTCTAGGATCGGCTTCCAGTGGAGCGGATTCTGGAACTCGTGTTACTTTTGTATATGTATTTAGAGCAGTTGGCTTATTTAGACTTGATCACTGTACACGACTCGTGCCTCATTACACTAGAGCATGAATCTACTTTAAATTTGGTTTCTGCCTCCTGCAGAATTCTGGGGTTTGTAATTTGGTGAAGTCCAAGACCTGTCTGGCTGAGCAGTTTAAAGCCCCCTCCCTAAAGTGGATTTAAAGTGGATGCAAGCTCTAGTGTGACAACATCCTTAGGGGCGTCCAAATGATTTTTTTTGGTGGGGGGGGGGTAACATAATTAAGCCTGGTAGCTGTATCCTTGCCCTTGTTCTGTGTGCCAGCTGTACATGTGGCATCCGTGAGAAGGACCTTTCTGTACTGATTAGTGCCAATCCGTATTCCTCATTGTATGGAAAAGCTCTGTATGTGGATGCCTTTTGGGATTGAGGCCCCTTACCACATATACTGAACAAACAACTGATTGAGGTATCTGGTCTGTGAGTACATTGTTACATCAGTTGGTTGGCTTTTCAATACTTTCATATTTCCTTACATACAAAATTTAAGTGTGTGGAAGTTACGTTTAACCTTGGAAGCTTGGTGAAACTTGGGAAGTGGCTTTTAAGTTCTAATAGTTATGGTTAAATTGAAGGCTAAACATTCATTTGGGAAAAATGAATTATTTCTCATTTCTGAAATGTAACTAATACATTTATCTTTAAAAACCCAACCTCCTCTGAATATAGAAGCAGGAGGCAAAAATTAGCCAATGTTGAGATATGCCTCCTTCATCAAATTGCCATTCTGAAAAAAATAATAAAAAGTTAAATTTGAATTGAAAGAGGAGTGATATCATAGAATCATAATGTTGGTAGAGTCCCGAGGAGTAGCAATAAAAAGGCTTACTCCCTCCTCAATATGACATCCTTTTAAAAATTGAAACATGGCTATCATGTCCTCTCTTAACCTTCCCTTCTTCAGGCTAGATATATGCCCAGATCCCTGAGCTACTCCGCATAGAGCTTAGTTTCCAGACCTTTTAAACGATTTTGGCTTACCTTTTCTGAACACGTTCCAGTTTGTTAATTTTTAGTAAGTTGCAATAGCTAATAAACAAAGTCATATCTTCATTATTGGGGGAAATGAACAAATTATAAGACGTGATTTCCACCATGTTATTTGAAAGCTATGTTCAGTTCCTAAAATATGATCAACGTTCATTTGGCCCTCACCATTTATTGACTTGACCTTTGCGGATTTGACTATTCACAGATTGGAGGTCCTCAGATATGATTCTGTAGCCATCTTCCAGCAGAAGCTGACAATACAGTTATACTGGGTGATCTAAAAATCACTTTCTACCACCAAATACAATCTAAAAATTGGAGAAATATAAAAAACAGTGTTTTTCTCAATAGCGCTGGATATCTAGCTTCCTTCCTGCTTTTCTCTGCCTCCTGAGGGCATTTCTGCACAAGCATGCAATGCGGATTGGGACTGGCATGAAAAACACCGGGCCCAACAGGAGTCTTGTGAACTGCTTTGGGGGTGAACTCCATCCCCACGGCCCAGCCCTTCCAGAGGTAATATAAGTTTGGTGACTTATTTTAAGGTAGTCTGTAATTGGAGGAATTACAGTTAAGACTGATTCTCAGTTGGAGAATCAGGGTGGCTCAAAGGTTGGATCCTGAGTCAGTTTAAAATAGGTTTGTTGGCTTAGTTTAAGGTAGTCTGTTTCCAGATAAGGAACAAATAGTCTGTGATTGAAATTCACAGGGTGACTGCAGGTTAAAGCAGTGGAGAAAGAAGTGACATTTTAGGAAGTTTGAATCACGTCATTCTAGCTTTGCAACTGTCAAAGTGCCTCTAAGTGAGAATTGTAACTATTAAGCTTGTGCCTGAATAAACGTGTTATTGTTCCTTCAAACATCTCAGTCTCTGTCATGTACACATATTCATCAAGAATAAACAACAAGAAGAAAGAAAAACAAAATGTAAAAGTCTCCTCTCTAAGTAGCCAATGGCTAAATCTTCCAGTAGTGGTGGCAAGAATTGATGATCCCCTTGATATCTGGTGGCAGCATTATAAAACCTCTATAATTTGGTGGCAGCGTTTTAAAATAAACATTGTTATATTGGTGGCAGCTTTTAAATAAAACATCCTTAATAACTGGTGGCAGCGGATATAAAATATATAATAATATAAATTCCGACGTCGTTTCTTTACAATTTGGTGGCAGCGGTGGGATTTAAAAAGATTCCCCCCTGCCTGAGTTCTCCACAAACTGCCTGAAAGAACCTCAGTCGTTCTTAGCTCTTTACAGGAGGTACCTCAGATAAGTCATTACATTGTTTTCTGTAAAGCAGTACATTTGAGAACCAAATATATGGGGCTGATCAGGGTAAATTGTGATAAGGAAATATGATGTACTGTATATATTCTCTTTTATCATATTTATTTTCTGTATTGTTATGTATCTTATTTTAATGCATAGAGTGTAATCAAGACTTATCAAGCCTTGTGCTTTGTTTTGGTATTCACAAAAAAAGTTATGTTTGTAATGTTAGTTTAGACATTTGTACATTTAGACATTTATGGTTTTTTTTTAAATAAGAGCTGAAGTACAGCACTTACATTGATCTGTGAATAAATTGATTCGGGGTTTTTTAATCATTTTTTTTTTACTAAACCTTTTGGACATATACATAGAAGTTGGGTAGCGTCTGTGTTTCTCAAAGGGATGGTGAAGAGGACTGAGGTGACAGGGATGGAATCCTTTTGATCCCACCGGTGCCACCAATTGAAGAGAGCCCAATTTGTGGTACTCAACTCAGGCAGGGGGAAATCTTTGTCTAAATCCCACTACTGCCTCCAATTGAGGAGATGTGCGCGCGTGTGAGAGGGAGGGATGGAGGATGTGTGAATGTATGACAGGGATGATTTAGTGGATAAGGAAGGATAACGGAACTGATTGGGTTTAAATGAGTAAAGATGGTAACTTATATAGGAAAGTACGGTAACTTATATAGATAGGTACGGTAACTGCCACCAACGTGAGGTAACAGGCTTACAGAGAGGCAAGGAGACTTATCTTTATGAACAATAACAAAATTCAAGTTTATTTTTGGTACATAAGCGTATGGTTTCAATCAGTAAACGTTCCAGATCTTAAGTTACAATGTAGTCTTTCTGGAATGGATATTTCTTAAATAACTTCTCTTCAACACAGTATACTAAACTCCCCCGGTCAGCTTATATTCCCAGCCTTTCCCCTGAGTGACCATAAGCTGCCGTCCTTAGCTAATTTCCACAGCTCCTAATCTTTCCAAAACCTAACTGCAACTGTCCTTTTTTAAACCCTCACAGCAACTGAACTTTTAAAAGGGAATATCCTCCAACTGTCATCTTAGCCACACCCCTTTTCTCCCAAGGGAAGCTGTGTTACCATGGCAACCTACCAAATGCTGCTTCCAGCTAGTTTCCATGCTAGGCTTTTCCTTGCTAATATATAACTCTTTTTTTTTCTTTAACAAACAAATAAATAAAATCATATCAATGATCTCTGTTTTACACATAACTTCTCTACAGATGGCAATGACAAGTCATCAATCATATATCAGTCCACCTTCTTTGAGGCCCCTGGGCAAAATCCTCTTAGTAAAACCCTGCTGTTCCCGAGTCTAACGTGGCATCATCTCCCCCTTTCCTCTGCCTCCTCCTCCTCCCCTGGAAGATAGGAGGCAGGGCTGTGTCCTTTTTTGCTTCCACAACCACAAGTTGAGAGGATGGAGGAGTGTGGCCAAGCAGGTTGAAATGGTGAAGAGAGTGATACTAGAAGTCCTGCTCAGTGTTACATTGCTGCAGCAGGGCCCTCAGCACCCCCCCCCCTTTGTCTGCTGCACTTTGATCATGGAGCCATCATCAGAGACATGGTATCACACCAGAAGCGACTTGCAATTTATCAAGTCACTCCTGACATGGAAAAAATAAACAATTTCAAACTGCTGGATTGTCCATTTTACTTTGGTTGTGGTGTGCGTGTATAGGTTTTGAATGAAATCCTCCTGAAAAACCAACTCCTCATACCTGTGCTAGGAGAAGTGGAGCATCCCTCACCCAGAGAACTCCCAAATCCAAAACTGTCAATATGTTTTGACTGAGATAGGGCTGCCTTTGCTTTCTGATGAGTAGAGTGTACACAAGCTATTTCATGCATGAAATTATTAAAAATGAGTGAAGATTACTTTCAGATTGTGTGTATAAGGTGTACTTGAGCCATAAATGAATTTCCTGTTCATATTTGGGTCTCATTTCCAAGGTATCTCATTATGTACATATATGCAACACTCTGTAATCCAAAACACTTCTGGTCACAAGGATTTTGGATCAGGGATACTCCACCTGACCTGAACTTCCTTTTCAGAGCTTCGAAATGGTTGAACAGAAGCTCTCTGAAGCTTTAGATGCTCTTACTGCCTATTACAGGGAAAACCAGCTGATCCCTAATTCATCTAAAACGCAAATGTGTGCTTTTCACCTTAAGAACAGACAAACATCTCAAGCCTTTCCTGTAGTTTAAAGCCATTGTTCTGCATCCTAGTCTTCAGGGCAGAAAACAAGCTTGCTCCCTCCTCCCTATGAACTCCCCTCACGTATTTGTACATGGCCATCATGTCTCCTCTTTGCCTTCTCTTCTGCAGGATAAACATGTCCAGCTCTTTCAGCCATTTGTCGTAGGGCTTGTTCTCCAGATCCTTATTCATTTTAGTTGCCCTCTGGACAAATATCAGCTTGTAACATCTCTCTTCAATTGTGGCACCCAGAATTGGACACAGTGTGATTCCAGGTGTGGTCTGACCAAGGCAGAATAGAGAGGCAGGATTACTTCCCTGGGTCTAGACACTAGACTCCTATTGCTGCTGCTGCTCAGTCGTTTAGTCGCCTCCGACTCTTCGTGACCTCATGGACCAGTCCACGCCAGAGCTCCCTGTAGGCTGTCACCGCCCCCAGTTCCTTCAAGGTCAAGCCAGTCACTTCAAGGATACCGTCCATCCATCTTGCCCTTGGTCAGCCTCTCTTCCTTTTTCCTTCCATTTTCCCCAGCATCGTGATCTTTTACAAGCTTTCCTGTCTCCTCATGATGTGGCCAAAATACTTCAGCTTTGCCTCTAATATCCTTCAATCCAGTGAGCAGCCGGGCATCATTTCCTGGAGGATGGACTGGTTGGATCTTCTTGCGGTCCAAGGCACTCTCCAAGGCACTCTCCAGCACCAGAGTTCAAAAGCGTCTATCTTCCTTTGCTCAGCCTTCCTTATGGTCCAGCTCTCGCATCCATAGGTTACTATGAGGAATACCACTGCTATGACTATGCAGACCTTTGTTGCCAGTGTGATGTCTCTGCTCTTCACTATTTTGTTGAGGTTGGCCATTGCTCTCCTCCCAAGAAGTAAACGTCTTCTGATTTCCTGGCTGCAGTCTGCATCTGTAGTGATCACGCCTAGAAATATAAAGTCTGTCACTGCCTCCATGCCAAAATCCCATTGGTTTTTTTAGCTGCCGCATCACATTGTTGGCTCATTTTTAACCTGTTGTCCATGAGGACTCCAAGATCCTTTTCACACGTACTGTTGTCGAGCCAGGCGTCCCCCATTCCATATCTTTGCATTTCATTTTTTTCTGCCTAAGTGGAGTATCTTGCATTTGTCCCTGTTGAACTTCATTTTGTTAGTTTCATCCCATCTCTCTAATCTGTTAAGATCATTTTGGATTCTGCTCCTGTCTTCTGGAGTATTGGCTATCCCTCCCAATTTGGTGTCGTCTGCAAACCTGATGACCATGCCTTCTAGCACTTCATCTAAGTGGTTAATAAAGATGTTGAACAGAACCTGGCCCAGGACCGAACCCTGCGGCACTTGACTGCTAATGACTTGAGCAATTGTAAGCCTTCGTCATATGTCTCCGTTCTTAGGACATTGCCTCCCTAAAATACCAGGATATTTGTTGGAAATGCCCAAGTAAATCTCTGATTATTCATTATCAGCTTCTGGGATATGGGTGGTAATTCTCCCCTTTGTCTTAAACTCTCAGACGAGAGGTCTCTTAAAACAGTTATACCGTTTCCTTCATAAATGTTTACATAGTCTCTCCCCCCTCGCTCTATTACAAAGGAAACAAGAATGTTGTTTGGTTTCTCTGCTCCTCTCTGACCCACACTCCAATGAATTCTACCTTTATCTTGTATGTTTATCTCATATTTATTTTGCTTGAGCCATGATTGAAAAACATCTGCTAAACTGGCTATCGTTTGTGGTACCTGCTGATGTCAGACTCAGGCACAGGCATGATTAGCAAGAAAGGATCAGATCAATGTCCTCTTCTTGCTGGTCACTCTCTTCTGATGTCAGCGGACATGGCATGACAGCCAGATATTCACGTGGAAATCTGCAGCTGGTGGAGAGACATCCCCGTCCCCTGCTCAGATCAGATCCAGCTGTCTAGACAGCTTCAAAGCACCAGAACACTCGTGTTTTCTTCAAATGCTGAGTATCCCCTGACTTTCGATAGAGTGCAGTTAAGGCAACAAACCAGGGATACTCATCAGAAATCTGAGTGCAGTGTGTAAACAGCCAGCACTAGATTCAAGGTGAGGTCAGTTTTTCCATTCAGACAAGCCTTGGGATATCCTAAGTCAGTGGTTCTCAACCTGGGGAGAAAATTCAACTTCCAGAAATCGTAGCAGCTGGTAAAACTGGCTGGGATTTCTGGGAGTTGTAGACCAAAAACATCTGGGGACCCCAGGTTGAGAACCACTGTCCTAAGCTGTTTAGACAGTAACAAACCCTACTGCTTTGGTCAATGCAGTTGGGGGAAAGTGGTGGAGCATGTAGCAGACATCTTTTATTTGCTTTGAGGTTTTCCTGCACACTGGTTCCTCCCCTGAGGTTGTGTTTATGGTGGGATTGTGCCTTTAGCCCATCTTACAGGAAAGGACTCTTTTTCTTACTGTGAGCCAAGAGGGGCTTCTTGCCTTTACTACACACCCATCATGACCCTGGAGTTGCCCAAGGTTCCTCCAGTGAGGCATTGCTGGGGACGTAAGCGTGGAAGAACCTAACTCCCAACATACCACAGGACTTCTTCCCACTATTGGGGGGATGTGGGGGAATGGTCTTTTCATCTCTCTTTGTCTAAAAAGGAAACAGAGAATTTACTAATCCCCACCGCACATGTTCGCCTTCTCCTGCTTGTACTGCAATCATCTGTTTGTTTTGCCATCACTTATAATAATGCAGGCTCCTCCCACCATTTCACCCCGTCTTCTTTTTTAAAGGAAAATTTCACAATTACAGAAACCCTGTATCTATGCCTTCAAAAATAAAACTTTTCAATGGCTAATGAGTATAAATTTAATACTGTGCCGTTTTAGCATTAAAAGCCATTATTTTAAAAAAGGAATTGCCATAACACTTCAAATCTGCTGCTTTAACCTGTGTCTAAGTGCTGGAGTCAATTTCGAAGCATCTTTTAAATCATCGCGTTTCCAAATACTTTAGACACAGGCTCAAACGGGGAATCCACAGAAATATTTTGCATGGGCTCCATGTTTGACTTGAATAGAAACGCTTAGAAAAACACGGTGGGATGAAGTCCACATACATGTGGCAAAGCAACCGAGTGTGGTCAAGATGGCCAAAGTGTGGTCAAGGTGTTTGTAAAGTGTTCGTTGTTTTGTGTTCTGTTTCACTGTAAATTCTTAATGTATGTAAATAAAAATTATTTTAGAAAAGAAAAAAACATGGCCAAAGTTATTAATGCCAAAGAACCGATGAGTTAGGAGAAGTTGCAGCAGTTTGCTTTTGCCTGAACCGATTGCAAAGAGCAAGATTGCACCCTCCTCTCCTCTCCTCTCCTTTTCTCTTCAAAAAGGAAAAGGGTCAATGGGAGGAGGAGATAATCTGGGATATTTTAAAAGCAAAGGAAAAAGTGGGGTGACAAGAAGACGATTTGGGACTGTCTCTGCAAAATCAGGACAGCTGGCGGGAATGGAAAGGGAAGCAGAATAAAACCTTGAAGTTCTTTTGAGCGTACAAACCAGGTCTTTCTTTTTTAGGGTCTTCAAAAAGATCAGCAAAAAAAGCCATGTTTCTGCTGGTGAAAGAGTCTTAGAGTTAGATTGTGGCATGAACGACAGCATCCCTTGCTGCAGTAAGTGTATGTTTGCTGGACTTGGGATGAAGTTGCCCCTTCAACTTGCCCATTCAAATCTTCAGCAAGGTTTGCTTTTCTGTAATTGGCAGCTGGTGGGGTGGTAGATGGTGGCTCCTAGGTCACTCGGAGGGAGAACCCACTCTGGGTCTAACCCCAACTTTAAAAGATACACCGAATCTATTTGGCCTTTTAAATAATGTAGTTAATTTTATCTACTTAAAAAAGTCTTAATAATAACCATTGGTTTTCTATAAATCTAAAAATAAACAAATACACTTTTCCATGTATTTTTCCTGGACCTGCCAGATATGCACAAGGTTTGTGCTGAGAATGTGGTCTGTTGCCTCTAGGTAGAAGCTTGGTGGATCAAAGGCCCTTCTTCAGAGCTCCCCCTCTGGTGCCACGAAACATCACAATGTACAGGGCCCCACAACCACCTGTAATAGGTATGTTAGATTCCGAATGTTTTTTTCCAAAAAGTGGCAGAAATGACATCCAGCAACTTTGAAAGAAAGCACAAGAAAAATCCTATCCCAGGCAGAGTCAGAAACATGTTCTCAACAGTAGATGCTTCGCATGACAACTAGGGTTGATGGAGGTCTCAGAATTATGTTGTTTAGTTGGACCCCATCGTGGGATAGCAATGTGTGGTTTGGTTAGCAGGATGACAACATCCTCGATAACCCACCCACCCCATGAGACCTGCCTCTGAGCTCATCTGCCATCTCCATAGCAGTGTGGGGAGGTGGCTGGTAGGATTGGATATCCCCAGCACCAATAATGCCAAGTATTTTGTGGTGGTGTAGTCTTAAATGAGCAATCAAAATTCATTAACTTAACAAAAGATTTGTCCTTAGTTCAGATGCCAATTGGCTCTATTGGTTTGATAGTGTAGCTGAACACATCTGCTTGGGGTTTTCTTTTTTGCACCATTCTTAAGTTTGCAACTGTTGGGTACTCTCATGATAAGCCCCTTTATTTCTAATGTATCTCTAGACCTCTGTTTCTAAATTATTAAGCCTCTTGTGTGTCTTAGCAGGATTACCCGGAAATGCATGGCAGGAAGATAGGGATTCTCAAGTAGCAGAAAAAGGAGGGTATTAGGAAGCTTCCTGTTGAAATAGATTTTAGAAGGATGTTTGAGAAGCCTGGCTTTGGGTTCATTGCTAACAGAGGATGTTATTGGCTGATTCCCACTTTGTTTCTAAGCTCAGATCAAAGTGCTTTTGAAACCCTAAAATGCCAAAGATGCTGGGATAAAAAAGCCACATTTTCACATTGTGGACTCTCTGAATATCTGCCTCTTTCAGGTGTAATTTCAAAGTACAGTGACTAACAAATCTTTTGTTTTTGTAGCTCCCACTTGGACCGTACGAAGAAGACGCCCGATGAAGACTCTCTGGCTGGAGTTGATCTTCCTGACACTCTTTTTTGGGATTTTCTTACGTAAGTTCGATAAAGATCCAGTCTAAACATACATAGCCTTGTTTTATTTATTTAATCTTGAGAAGATTTATATTAAGATTTTCGCATGTCCACCACATTCCAAGATTTGCTCTGCATATTATTATAAAAAGATCCCAATTTATGTGTTGTGGTATACTATCTGAAGAACTTTTATATCAGTTCTCTTTTAGGTCTGATGCATAGGTAGATTTCAAATTCTGATTCCACCTATGTTCACACTCTTCAAATTTTATTGGATGGCCTATGTTTGCTGCCCATTTTATCACAGGGTCCTTTACTTGTTCCAGCTCAGTAAACCATTCCAATAATTTTTTTGTAAATCTTGATAATACCTTTTTTCCATTGAAATTAATTTGTCCCAGAAGGATTCTTTGTCTTCAAAGCCTATTCTCTTTTCCTTATTGTAATACTCTTTGAGTTGTATAATTGGTTAATTTTGTCTTGGGTTTTCAATAGGTACACTCCTTTCTGTTTTATCCAAATTTCTCGCTATGTCAGCTATTTTGTCCATCCTAGCAGCCTCCTCTGTCCTGCTTCCATGAATGAGAGCCAAAGCGGTGTTTTCGTATACAATCTTTGCTTATATCTTTCCCATATTTTAATTAAAATCGATCTTATAAAATGGTTTCCAAAATTTTTCTCAGTTTTAGTTTTCTTGTACCAAATGTAAGAGTGCCAGCCAATTCTTAAGTTGAATCCTTCCAGCATTATAATTTTCTCTCTTTTCAATGTAGTCCAATCTTTAATCCAAATTAGGCCACATGCTTCATAATACAATTTTAGGTTTGGGAAACCCAAACCCCCTCTCCTTTTCCCATCTGTCAAATTGACAAATTTAATTCTAGGTTTCTTTCCCTGCCATACAAATTAACTTTCTTAAGTTCATTATGAGTATTAATGGTCAGAGGCACACAATAATGATATTGCTACGATGCTGAAAACCTCAAGGTACTGCTGAACCTAGCTTGTGATCTGGATGCTCCATAGTCAGCCATGAAATAAACCCAGATTTGTCCAAATCAGTTGAACGCTGGGGATGTTGATGACTGTGCAGGAAGTGAGAGAGCAGCATGCTGTTCAGGACTGAGTGTTGGACTATGACCGGGAGACCAGAGTTCAATTCACTGAGTAGCCATGAAAATCTTTCGGGAGTGTTTGGGCAAGTCACATACTTTCAGCTCAGAAAACCCTGTGGTAGAGTTGCCTTAAGACCACTAAGGTCAGAAATGACTTTAAAGAAAATAACAACAATAACAGACAATAAATGTTATAAATATTATAAATGTTATAATATGGAGTAAACAAGTTTATCTTGTACAGCTAAGTAGCGACAGAGTGAGTTCTGCGGCCAAATATATTTCCAGGTCTTCAGGCTTCAGAAAACAAAAAGTATAACATTCTGCTGAATAGCCTTCATGAGAAATATATTCGAATCCATGGACATATGAATTCTGTGTCCATGGATTCAAACCACCCACAGCTTGAAAATATTGTTTTGAAATTTCAAAAGTAAATTTTACCATTGTATGTAAGGAACACCATTTTAATACACCATTGCATTAATGCAGCTTGTGCTGACATGGATTTTGGAATTCACAGGGAATGTACATTCTCTCTTCCTTTTTTTTTTTTTTTTAAAGAGTACACTTTTTCTTTGAATTTTCCTTCAAGAATAAATCAATGGGGCATCTTATTGATAGGCCCTCATGCTGCATGTAAAGCATGCCACTTGTCCAAAGGACCCACGCGGAGGATATATTTCATTCCACAGCCAACAGGGATGAGGTACATTTCCAGCAAATGGGGCTTTGTCAGCATTGAATTTGACAAAGCCCCATTTCTTGGAAATGTGGGTCTTTTGATGTCCAAGGAATTTTTACTTGTCTCTGGGCAGCACTTCGATAACATGTTCCTTGTTCTGCACCTTGGTACGTATGGACATGATGACCTGGCCAATGTGGGCATGAGCTACAGTTCCCTGAGGCATCCCAGTCTAGAGCCTATCAGATCCAGCACAGAACAACATCTTTCCTTAGCTGTTTACACACACACACACAGAGAAAGACAGACAGCTACTGGCTTCTAAATCAGAGGGACAGTTAATCCACTGCAGGTTTGAAATCAGCTCTACAAGGTGATGCATCAAGGGCCCACAGTATGTGTATTTCTGAGTAATTCATAGTCACTAACATGGTTCCTCTTTCCTTCTAGGATACATTCTTAGAGCCAGGATTTCTGCAGACCTTTCAAACAACAAAAACACAGAGACATTTTGTTGTGACCCAGCCACAGGCTGGGCAGAGTCATGATGAAGATGACGGGGATTCTGGTTTTGGGATTCAAGAGCTGTCTGAGGCAGAAGCCAGCTCAGAGGCTGGAGATTTGCAGTTTCAGTTTGAGCAGGATGAACTGCTGACCCCAGGAGAGATGGATAGCGGTCAGGCTGACATTCCCTTGAGAAATAATGAGGGAGAAACTTCAGCTTTGAGAAATAATGAGGGAGACGGTTTAGCTCCAGACCAGGTGCAAGATAACGGTAGCACAAGCAATGAGTTATCCAGAGAGGACCGTTTATCTTGGATGGGTTCCCAGTTTCATAGAAGTGAGCGCTTGGCGCGAAAAAGGGAGACTAGCTGTGGGAAAAGGAACGCCTTTCTAAGTTCCTATTAAAGTGTGCTTTTGCAGAGCACTCTTTGTCAGAGCAATTCCTCGCTTTATCTAGGTGGATGTTTTCTTCATCAGTGTTCTTGGATTTTTGGGCCTTGTTCTTTGGACTCTTTGGACTATTACCTTGCCTTGTGGATTATTGCTCTTGCCATGCTCTTTGACACACACATAGAGAGAAAGAGAGTGAAAAAGACAGATAGCTACTGGCTTCTAAATCAGAGGGACAGTGAATCCACTGCAGGTTTGAAATCAGCTCTACAAGGTGATGCTTCAAGGGCCCACAGTAGGTAGATGTTTGAGTAATTCATAGTCACTAACACAGTTCCTCTTTCCTTCTAGGATTCATTCTTAAAGCCAAGCTTGCTGCAGACAAGGAAAAGGGCAGTGCTGTTGAGACATTTGTAGATCCTCCAGTTCAGGAAAAAAGAGCACCTATGAGGTAAAGGGATTACCCAATTGATGCGTGGTCACTTTCGGGGGTTGCAGTGAGGAGACTTACTAAAATGGCATATTTAAATTGTTTGATCTCTCACAAGCTTCCCATTACTTAATCTTTGCATAATGTGAGCACTGGAGAAAATCAAGGGCTGTAATTGATGGGCCCCTAACACCCCCCCCCCCCCGCGGCTACAGGCCTGAAGGGACTATTAATTCTTTTGCGTCTCATAGACTTAACATGGGGATTTGGTTAACCAGTTAAAATTCATGAGTAAACCAGGATCGTTACCTTGACGGGGTGCTGGAGCTTGGGCACCTCGATGATGCCATGAGCTAAACCTTGAAGGGACACCCAAGACAGGAAGATCATGGCAGAGAGGTCAGAACAAGTATAATCCCTGGGGAAGGTAATGGCAACCCACCCCAGTATTCTTGCCATGAAAACTAAATGGATCAGTACAACCAGAGATATGTCGGTATACCATCGGAAGATAGGACTCCCAGGTTGGAAGAAGCAGAAGAGATCAAGACTATACTGAAGATTTGTATATGAAAGATAATAATATTGAGGATAGCTTTGACGGTGCGGTGAGTGAATTAGAACCAGACATCCTGAGGAGTGAGGTTGACTGGGCCTTAAAAAGTATTGCTAATAAAAAGGCAGCAGGAGACGACGGGATCCCTGTTGAACTGTTTAAAATCTTGGAAGATGATGCTGTCAAGTTGATGCATGCCATATGCCAGCAAATATGGAAAACACAAGAATGGCTATCAGATTGGAAGAAATCAATGTACATCCCCATATCAAAAACCAGAAATGCTAAAGAATGCTCAAATCTCAAACAGACCACAGAACAACAGACTGGTTCAAGATTGGGAAAGGAGTACGGCAGGACTGTATCCCCTCACCCTACCTTTTCAGCTTGTATGTAGAACACATCATGCAATGTGTGGGGCTTGATGAATCCAAAGCTGGAGTTAAAATTGCTGGAAGAAACATTAACAACCTTAGATATGCAGATGATACAATTTTGATGGCTGAAAGTGAGGAGGAGCCGAGGAGCCTTATCACCAAGGTGAAAGAAGAAAGTGCAAAAGCTGGGTTGCAGTTGAACATCAAGAAAACCCAAGATTATGGCAACCAGGCTGACTGATGAGGAGGAATTTCCCTAATTGTGAACATGCTTTTGTCTAGGTCTAAGGGTGGGATGTTGACTATTTTCATGGTCTATCATTTCTATCCAGGCAAGAAAACAAAGGGGTACAACAAAATCAGGAAAAGGAAATGGCTGCTTCCCTTTCACAAATGCCTGAGATTGACATTCCTCCCGAAGACACTGACAATATTAATGAAAATATAAGAGTAGGAATGGCAAGAACATAAAGTTGATGATGTGCCTTACTTTCTCTCTCTCTCCAATGTAAATGCATCTAGAAGGGATATTTTAGTGTCCACAGTCATATGTTTCTGTAGAAGCTATAGAGCGCCGACTCTATAATCTTGACAGTCTGTGGTTTCCCCACTTGGGCCCTTTCCCAATGCACAATGGTAGTGCTATGATCCCCCTTTGACTTCCATGGCAGCCACGTGGGAGTCCTGGGATTGAGGCTTTGGTCAGAGGCACCAGCGGAGCTCCCTGGCTGAGGATTGTAGGTGTCCCTCCCATAAACAATCAGGGATCACAAGATGAACACTTTGGAATGTATTTTATGCAACTTAACTTTTGCATCCATTTTGTTCTGGTTCCATTTACCCTACCCGGGCATGGGAGGATATAATGGAAGTTGATCTGCATTATGAAACTGCATTATATAACAGTGTAGATGGGGCTTTGGAAAACCTCTTTAAGATTCAGATTGAAACCTACTCCCTTTGGAACCTGCTGGTTAGTCTACACAGTTCAGTCCAAACTATATTGGCCCCAAGGATGGTCACTTCACCTTCTGTGATGCCATCATCATTGCCAGCCAGCGCCTGTCAATCACAGGTGCCCAGTCCTGGCATCAGCCCACACGACTGGAAGAAGGAAGGAGCTGATCCTCCTCCTCTTTCCTGATGGCATGGGCTCCTCTATGGATGCCAGATCCACTCCCTTTCCACTGTGCTGATCAGGGCAGGGAAAGGGTGACTGATGGTGATTGATGGTGGAGTGTCCTCTAGAGATAGTGCCATGGTCCAACTTAGACCTGATTCTACTTTCCTCACTGTCCCAAAGCTGTGGGATCCTCCCCCGACATTGGCTAATGCAGGTCAAAGCCAAATTAACCTGGTTTACTCTGCAATGCTCACTGGGAGTGGAGAAATGTCCTGAAAACAACCATGACTCAGCTCCCAGAATTCCCCAGCCAACCAAGACAAATGCGGGTGTGTGTTGCACAGAAGGGCGAGTGATGAGGCAGAGTTAAGGGAAAGAAGCATCCTTTCCATCCTCTCCCCATACCTGTCTGTTTAGCTTTGAAGTTGGGTGCAGCAAAGAGGAAAGAGAAATCTTATTATCCCTGTGCACAGTGTTTACTGGCATACACTCTCATTAGGACTTGCCTAACAGCAACTTTGTCTTTTGGCAATAGTGTTACATCGTGCAAGACTACAGAAAGGAAGATTTTCCTTTTAACTCTTTGGGTAAGTTGAGGAAGAATTTCATTTGAAATGAGTTCCATCTTCTTTCCTTTCTCTGTCTTAGGGGATATCCGTACAGCATGATTGCAGCAGTGTGATTCCCCTTTAATTGCCATGGCCCCATCCTATGGAATTACAGCATTTGTAGTTTGGGTCGGCACTTAGGACTCTGCAGTCTGTTCCTCTATCACAGACATGGGCAAATTTCCTAACAGCTGCTAGGAATTGTGGGAGTTGAAGCCCAAAACACCCGGAGGGCCGAAGTTTGCCCATGCCTGCTCTCGCAGGGAATTCGAGCCCTTTCTTGGATTCCAATTCCCAGGATGCCACAAGATGAAAACGATGACAGTTAGAATGATTGCCACATGCTATAATTCTGTAATATATTGAGACCCCTGATTTGCTTTGTGCAATGCAAGGCTTTACTGGCAGCGACTATGCAGACCTTCATTGCCAGTGTGATGTCTCTGCTCTTCACTATTTTGTCAAGGTTGGCCATTGCTCTCCTCCCAAGAAGTAAACGTCTTCTGATTTCCTGGCTGCAGTCTTCATCTGCAGTGATCTTCGCGCCTAGAAATATAAAGTCTGTCACTGCCTCCACGTTTTCTCCCTCTATTTGCCAGTTATCAATAGGTGTAGTTGCCATGATCTTGGTTTTCTTGACGTTTAACTGCAACCCAGCTTTTGCACTTTCTTCTTTCACCTTGGTGATAAGGCTCCTCAGCTCCTCCTTGCTTTCGGCCATCAGAGTGGTATTGTCTGCATACCTAAAGTTGTTAATGTTTCTTTCAGCAATTTTAACTCTGGCCTTGGATTCCTCAAGCCCTGCATGTCGCATGATGTGTTCTGCGTACAAGTTGAATAGGGAGGGTGAAAGTATGCAGCCCTGCCGTACTCCTTTCCCAATCTTGAACCAGTCTGTTGTTCCGTGATCTGTTCTTACTGTGGCTACTTGGTCTTTATACAGATTTCTCAGGAGACAGACAAGGTGACTTGGTATCCCCATACCACCAAGAACATGCCATAGTTTATTATGATCCACACAGTCGAAGGCTTTAGAATAGTCAATAAAGCAGAAGTAGATGTCTTTCTGAAACTCCCTGGCTTCCTCCATTATCAAGCAGATATTGGCAATTTGGTCTCTCGTTCCTCTGCCTTTTCTAAACCCAGCTTGGATGTCTGGCAACTCTTGCTCCATGTATTGCTGGAGTCTGCCTTGCAGGATCTTGAGCATTACCTTACTGCCATGGAAAATAAGTGCCACTGTACGGAAGTTTGAGCACTGTACGGAAGTTTGCGCCCCCCAACCTCTGCAGGGGTGGTGGACCTAAAATGGTCCGCTCCAGGAGGCTTATGGATCCAGATGGATTCCTGATGGCTCTTGGGGAATTTCCCGCCTCCTCGGCAGGTGATCCTGTTGATGCTCTGGTCTCTCTCTGGAATGGAGAGATGTCTAGGGCAATAGACACGATCGCTCCGGAGCATCCCCTCTCAAGTAACCAAGCTAAACCATCTCCTTGGTTCACTGAGGAGCTGGCAGCGATGAAGCGAAAGAAGAGGGGACTGGAGTGCGTGTGGCGTTTGGAGCCGAGCGAGCCAAACCGAACACGGCTGTGTTCCTATCTTAGGGCATATGCCGTGGCAATAGATGCTGCAAAGAACGTTTTCCTTGCAGCTAATATTGCGTCCGCAAAGAACCGTCCGACGGAGCTGTTCCGAGTTGTCAGAGGTTTGTTATATCCCGTCCCTCAAGACGGGATCCCTGACAATTCAGCAGCCCGCTGTGAAGCATTTGCTCGGTTCTTTGTGGAATAAGTCACTTTGATCCGTTCTGACTTTGATGCCATATTAACGGCAGTATCTGAGGATGTAGTAAGAACACCGTCCCGTTTTGATGGATTCATTTCAATTGGTTGAGCTCGAGGATGTGGACAAGATCCTTGGAGAAGTGAGACTGACCACATGCATCCTAGACCCCTGCCCACCCTGGCTGGTGAGAGAAGCCAGAGGGGGATTGGCCAAGTGGGTGAAGGTGGTGGTGAATGCCTCCCTTCAGGAAGGCATATTTCCAGTGAGCCTAAAGACGACTGTGATCAAACCGCTGTTGAAAAAGCCATCACTGGACCCCACTCAATTTGGAAACTTTCGGCCTATCTCCAATCTCCCCTACTTGGGCAAGGTTATGGAATGTCTGGTTGCCTCGCAACTCCAGGGATTCTTGGTTGACACTGATTTTCTAGATCCTGCACAGTCTGGTTTTAGGCCGGGGCATGGTACCGAGACAGCCTTGGTCACCTTAGTGGATGATCTACGCCGGGAACTGGACAGGGAGAGTGTATCCCTGCTGGTTCTGCTGGACCTCACAGCGGCCTTCGATACCATCGATCACGGTATCTTCTGGGATGCCTCGCGGGAATGGGACTTGGAGGTACTGTTCTGCAGTGGCTCCACTCATTCCTGGAGGGCCGGTCCCAGATGGTGTCACTGAGGGACACCTGCTCGGCCCCACAACCTTTGTTTTGTGGGGTCCCGCAGGGGTCTGTACTGTCCCCCTTGTTGTTCAACATATACAAGAAGCCGCCGGGAGAGATCATCCAGAGTTTCGGGGTGCGGTGTCATCTCTATGCAGATGATGTCCAGCTCTGTCACTCCTTCCCACCTGTCACTAAGGAGGCTGTCCAGATCCTGAACTGGTGTTTAGCCGCTATGTCGGACTGGATGAGGGCCAACAAATTGAAATTGAATCCAGACAAGACAAAGGTCCTCCTGGTCAGTTGGAAGTCCGAACAGGGTATAGGGTTGCAGCCTGTGCTGGACGGGGTCGCACTCCCCCTGAAGGCGCAGGTGCGCAGTCTGGGGGTGATCCTAGGCTCATCGTTGAGCCTGGAGCCCCAGGTCTCAGCGGTGGCTAGGGTAGCCTTTGCACAATTAAAACTTGTGCGCCAGCTGCGCCCGTACCTTGGGAAGCCGGACATGGCCAAGGTGGTCCACGGTCTTGTTACATCCCGACTAGATTACTGCAATGCATTCTATGTGGGGCTGCTTTTGAAGACTGTTCGGAAGCTTCAACTAGTCCAATGGGAGGCTGCCAGGCTGTTAACTGGAGCAATGTACAGGGAGCGTAGCACTCCTCTGTTACCTCAGCTCCATTGGCTGCCGATCAGCTACCGAGCACAATTCAAAGTGCTGGCTTTAGCCTATAAAGCGCTAAACGGTTCCGACCCAGCTTACTTGTCTGAACGTGTCTCCCGCTATGACCCATCACGGAATCTAAGATCTTCCAGGGAGGCCCTGCTCTCGGTCCCGCCAGCCTCACAGGTGCGGCTGGCAGGGACAGGGCCTTTTCAGTGGTGGCCCCCCGCCTATGGAACGCCCTCCAAAACGAAATTAGATAGGCTCCCTCCCTCTTGTCTTTCCGAAAGGGAACAAAAACGTGGTTATGGGAGCAGGCATTAGAGTATGAGTAGCAGCAGAATTGCAATATGAATATATGACTCATTGACAGACCCCCACCTGGACAAAAGCGCCTGAAATGTATATTTAAATGTACAACTACGCAGGTTTTTAACGTATATTTTAATTTTTTATTGTAATTTTTTAATCTTGGAAGACTTTTAATCTGATGTAAACTGTGTTTTTGATGTATATTGTAAGCCGCCCTGAGTCCCCTGATGGGTGAGAAGGGCGGGTAGAACCTGAGCATGATGCATCAGTATTGAGTCTAGGAGGAACCCCAGAGTGCGGACCTGTGTCTTCAGGAGGAATGCGACCCTGTCGAACACAGGTTGCCACCCTATACCCTGATCCGACAAATGACTGACCTGGAGGACCTCTTGTCTTGTTTGGATTAAGCTTCAGCTTGTTCTCCCTCATCCAGCCCATCACAGCGGCTAGACACTGGTCCAGTATCCGAGAGGCTTCCTTGGATTTCAGTGGAAAAGAGTAGTAGAGTTGGGTGTCATTTGCATAGAGGTGGCACCGAATTCCAAAACTCCGGATGACCTCTCCCAGCGGTTTCGTGTAGATGTTATAAAGCATGGGGGACAGAATGAAACCTTGTGGGACCCCACAGGACAATGGCCAGGGGTCTGAGGAGGTGTCCCCCAGCTTCACCAATTGGAAACGGTCCTCCAGGAAGGACCGGAGCCACAGCAAATCTGTGCCCCCAAGGCCAATCCCAGAGAGCCGACCCAGAAGGATACCATGATCGATGGTATCAAAAGCCGCTGAGATGTCCAAGAGAACCAGCAGGGTCACATTCCCCCTGTCCAATTCCCTGCGGAGGTCATCCACCAAGGCGACCAAAGCCATCTCGGTACTGTGCCCAGGTCTGAAGCCAGACTGTGATTGGTCTAAAAAATCGGTGTCATCTAGGAATCCCTGGAGCTGAGAAGCAACCACCCGCTCTAGCACCTTGCCCAGAAAAGGGAGGCTAGAGATTAGTCTGTAGTTGTTTAGAACAGTAGTCAAGGGAGGTCTTTTTCAATATTGGTCTTACTATCACCTGTTTAAGGCATGATGGAAATTTCCCTTGGACTAACAAAGTGTTTATGATAGTCACAAACCAATCAAGTAACCCACCTGTGGCCTCTTGGCATTGTGATTTAAACAAAGTATGGTATGCTCACATGTGTTAGGAATTTCCAAAGGTAACAGCCTTTTGGAGATTTTTTTTGAAGAAAATAGAAAAACTATTTAAAATATCATTTCAAGTGCACATGGATTTGATGCTAATGGGACTTTTAGGTAGCAACAAGGTTAATGTAAAAGATCAAGAATTCTTTAAAGTTACGATTTTAGCAGGATAGGCAGTGATAGAATGGATTGGAAAGATGAAAAAAATGGACAGCTTGATCTGATCTGAAAAGGTTTCTTGTATAAAAAATGGACTATGGAAAACTGGAATAACTACCTTAACGATCAAGTACAATCTGATATTATAGCGTGTCTAATTCAGGACGCTATGAGTAAATATAAAAACAAGAGAAATAAAAGATAAATGGATAGTTTATATAGAAGGGATACAAAGCAGCAAAGCCAATTCTGAGTATTGTACAGAAATTAAGCAAACTGAGCTCATGGATAAAGTTATAGAAGAAGTATGCATGATCTGGGTGATAAGTGGAGTAATTGCTCAGGTGGGGAAACTTCAGGGGCTCCTTTCTCTCTCATTTTTACAGTTATTGTGATGAATGTGCTACAATGGTAGAACACATTTACCTCTCCTAGCCCATCAAGTTTCAGAATATTTCACTTATCCACGGATTTTGGGGGAAATTTCAATGTTTTTATAAACAGCATTTTAAAAAAAACCTGCAAGAGCTATCTCCTTGAATTTTCTATACAATGACACATGATAACAGGGGCTCAATCCCTCAACTTCAGAAATATTCATACATTTACTGATTTTAGGGATTTTAAAAAATGTTTACAAACCCCTTTTTTAAAAACCACAATAGCTATCTCATTGAATGTCTCTCATATTAACCAACAGAACTTCCATTTAGGGATTTCTCCCCTGCCCAGCACAGAGAAGTATCAGTCTGTCCTCCTCTTTGCAAATTCAACAATTTATTAGAAAACTAGCTGGCTGCTGCTATGGAGGGACAAATCTCTCCCCTTTCCTGATTGGGGTTTTCTGATGCGAGCAGAATTCTGGGAAATGCATTTTATGGCAGGGCCTTTTGAATTCTCTGGCATAGGGCTCCTTGCCTTCCCAAATTACATATCCCAGAATTCTCAGTCTCTTTCCCAGTAAACTCTGCTTTCTCCCTGCTGCTTCCCTCTCCTCATGGCGATAGGCTATTAATTAGACAAAAATGACAGTGGCCTTTCTGAGTAATTTGTGATGCACTTTCAAATGCTCAGCACTACCACCAGCCATTTTTTATCCTTTTGAAAAGCATTTTGAATGCTTTGTGCTAAAAGACATTATCTTTTAAAGCTTCCTTAAAGACTACAGAACCTTTACTTTTTGAAGCCTATGTGACTCCACCAGTACAAGTGTCTACCATTTTAAAAAGTGAGTGGATTGATTAAAGACAGAGCTCCAAAGTAAATCAAAAGGCTGATAATAGGATTAGCAGCAACAGTAAAAATACGATCTTATTAATCTAAAGTGACAGGGATATGAATATTCAACCCTTTCTGCTTGGAGTAACTCAGTTCAGCATTGTAAAGGCAACACAGAAGAAAGTGAACTCTTTCAAAGATGGCTACTTCCCTTTCAAAAAAAAAAAAAAAAAAGGAACCAGAGCTATCAAGCCTACTGCAAAGATAGCTTTTCTACAAGATCAAGTAAAGGTACTGCAGACTAAATGCTCCAAAATGCTACAAGACCTTTTAGCCACCAAACAGAATATCTCCTTCAACAACAGGAAGAAATACTAGACTGCAAGAAAATATTGCAGCCGCAATACTTCGGATGGAAAATCCAGCTAAACTACATGATTTCTCTGTTAGGGCATATAAATACACCAGAAGCCCTAAATGCCAAGGCAGAGATGATAGAAGAGCGAACAAGAAGAGAACATGAATTTGTGTGCTTTATTCAACAAGATGCTAGAATGGGAGGTAGATCAGCAACCAGTGGTCCAATCCAAGCAGCAAGAGTACACCAAGGCAGTGGCAGACTCTACCGCCACGCTCAATAAGTATAAAGAGAGGACAGTCACCTTGTGTTACAAGAAAAGCTGTTGATGCTATGTCAAGTAGGTTAAGCTGTTCATCCATAGTCAGAACAAGATCTTCTTGGTTTCATACAGAACCAGAAGCACAAGATCAAGCTATGGATGTAGCATATCTTGATTTCAGTTAGGCCTTTGAGAAAGTCCCCCATGACCTTCTTGCAAACAAACTAGTCAGATGTGGGCTAGGCAGGCAATGCTACTATTAGGTGTATCTGTAATTGGTTAAGTGACTGAACCCAAATGGTGCTCCCCAATGATTCCTCTTCATCCTGGAAAAAAGTGACTAGTGGAATGCTGCAGGGTTGGGCCCAGGGCCCAGTATTGTTCAACGTCTTTATTAATGATTTGGATGAAGGTTTAGAGGGCATGCTTATCAAGTTTGCAAATGACATCAAATTAGGAGGGATAGCTATTACTCCAGAGAACAGCATCAGAATTCAAAATGACCTTAAACAGTTTGGAGAGCTGGACCAAAACTAACAAAATGAATTTCAACAAGGACAAATGTAAGATATGCCACTCAGGAAGAAAAAAATGAAATGCAAAGATACAAAATGGGTGATGCCTGGTCCAACAACAGTCCATGTGAGAAAGATCCTGTGGACAACAAGTTGAACATGAGTCAACAGTATGATGCAGCAGCTAAAAAAGCCAGTGGGATTTTGGGCTGCTTTTAAAGGAGTATAGTGTCTAGTTCAAGGGAAGTCACGGTGCCTTTGTATTCTGCTTTGGTTAGACCTCACCTGGAATACTGTGTCCAATTCTGGGCACCACAGTTCAAAAGAGATATTGAAAAGCTGGAGGGTGTCCAGAGGAGGGTGACTAGAATGATAAAAGGTCTGGAGACCATGCCCTATGAGGAGTATCTTAAAGAACTGGGTATGTTTAGCCTGCAAAAGAGAAGGTTGAGAGGAGAAATGTTAGCTATGTATAAATATGTGAAAGGGTGTCATAAGGAAAAGGGGCAGGCTTGTTTTTTGCTGCCCTTGAAACTAGGACTAGGAGGATTGGGTAAGGAAAGGAGATGCCGCCTGAACATTAGGAAGAACTCCCTGGCTGTACGAGCTGTTCAACAGTGGAATTCTCTGCCTCAAAGTGTGGTGGAAACTTCTTCCTTGGAAACTTTTTAACAGAGGCTGGATGGCCATCTGTCAGAGATACTTTGATGATGCTTTCCCAGCATTGCAGGGGGTTGGATTAGATGGCCCATGTGCTCTCTTCCAACTCAATTATTCTGTGATTCTATGAAATCACAGCACTACCTCTTGTCATTCCCAAAGAGTAGACATGAAATGAAGCTTCTGGAAGTTAAAGCAGATGCAAAACAAATAGATTGCTAAAAGAAAAAAAAACCCAGAAATCATCAAAGAGCAAGCCAAAACAGATGTTGCAGCAGTGGATGTAAAACAAGCCAAAGCAGTCACAGTTGCTGCTGCAGGACAGGCCTGCCAAACCAAAATAGAAGCCGCCTTGTCGAACTGGCACAAAGAACAAAGGCAGAAGAATTGTTAGTAAGATTTTGGAACAGGTTTTGGAAAAGGCCTTGAAAACCTCATAGCAAAGGTGTTATGTTATGTAAGAAATGATTTAATGTGTGTGTGTCAACTGCAAAATAAGATGCATGAAGCTGATTGGTTGTGCCATGTCTGGAGAGCTGTTAGGCCTGGGAGTTTTAGATACTGTTGCAATTTTGTTCAGGCTTGAGCTAAGCAGGTGCAGAGAGACAGTTTGAAGAAAGAAACAGAGAGACACACAAGAATTTGAAGTGTGCTCTTGCTTCATGAGCTGCTGTAAGGAATTTATCCACATGGACAAAGGAAAGACTATTTTAAATCTCTCATAAAAGGACATTATGTGAGTTGGTGCAACTGAGCACATTGTCCATATGTTGTTCAGGTTTTTAAGAAGAATAAATTATTGTTCACCAGCATGGCATATATTTTATTTCTCTGTCAAGGCAGTTCATGAACTACACATTTTGATTTTTCATTAGTCACAAAAGTTGACTTCTTAGAACCAGCAACATCAGTGGCTCAGGTGTCCAAAAGGCAACAACCACAGCACATTGACGTGATGCCAGAAGCGACAAACCAAGAGGCAGTCCCACTGAGCAGTTTGCCACAAGTCAGTGTGAAGCAAGATTGGCCTGCTCTTGGGAAGACTCAAAACATTCCCCACACTTACAATGAAGGAATCCGAGAAATTGTGGGATCTTGCAGGCGTACTTGTGGAATTAGAGTCAGCAAACCCATAGCTACCAGAACTTACGTGCCTAGATCAACATTTAACTCAGCGAGAGGTCATCGACAAGTTGCCTTTCCACTAAAAAAGTCACAGAGTAAAGAAATTTTTGCCTACAAAGAGTCACCAACAAAGATACCATATTCACAGCTGGTGAATTTTATAACAAAGATGGCTAAGAGAGAAATGATCCTCAAATAGGATTTCCTTTTCAAAATCAGAGAGGAGATGAATCTGAAGGTAAACCACAAGTTATGGTTAGAAAGACAGAAACTAATGTGAACATAGTTGAACATCATAAAAATATCCATTAGAAGTGATGTGTTCAGTGCACAAAAAGTTACATGACCTCAATGATTGCAAAGAGTTTAGAAAAAAAGCCTTATGAAGAAAACCTATCCCTTGTAAGGGAGAACATTTTTGCTTCAGGTGTCTTTCTTTCCAAAACCATATTTATTTTTTTTATTTCATTTATAGACTGCTTTTCTTACTCCTGGTGGGGGATCCAAAGCGGTTCACAACAAAGTAAATGGCAAAATTCAGTGCCTTACAAATTATAAGTGCGTCACATGATTAAAAGCATATACGATAGATTAAAACCAATAAACTATAAAACATAAAATATCGAACATAATCTACATAAAACTTTAAACATTCAACATTGGACCAATCCTGAAGATATCTTTACTACTTCATCTCACTCCCTGAATGCTTGCTTGAAGAGCCACGTTTTTAACATGTTTCCTAAACACCAGGATGTAGGGGGCTGATTTAATCTTGCTGGAGAGGGTGTTCCACAGCCAAGGGGCCATCACCGAGAAGGCCCTGTCTCTCGTCCCCACCAGTCACGCCTGAGAAGGCGGCGGGACCGAGAGCAGGACCTCCTCAGCCTAGGCTATCCTATCCTCATATGGCTAGAGAATGCAAAAGAAAAGTGTTGGGGTGTTCTAGTGAAAGACATTGTTCAGCATTGCAATGTACAGTGCTGAAACAGCCACAAAAGAGAAAGTCTGAAGAAGTAGAACACAGTTTTGTGAAACCACAGCAACCCAATGAGACCAAAGCTGCCACAGCAACTTGCACCACTTTGTAATGGAGCAAAAATTTGGACATGCCATCCTATTTGTCTTGTGGACATTTATCCAGAAGACTCACCAAATCAAGCCAAGGTCATGTACGTCACACTGGATTCTCACAGCAACACTTCATTGACTACACCTGTGTTTTTCAAGATGTTCTACATCCTGTCAAAGAGATTAGAATATGTCATGACTACATACAGGGAAGACCAGATCATAGCAGGGAAGTAGCTTTGGGCAATCTTTGCAAACCATCGATAGCACAAAGCAGTTTAAGTTACCAACATTAATCGAGTGTCAACACATACTCATAGATGACAGGCAAATTCCTTCCAGAAGGATTGCAATGCATCATGAACACCTAAAGCCTCTGCAGCACACGAATTACCAGAATTTGACCCCAATACCAAGATTTTCTTTACTCATCAGCACAGACTGTTCAGATCTGTTCACAGTCAAAGTACAGTAGAGTCTCACTTATCCAACACTCGCTTATCCAACGTTCTGGATTATCCAACACATTTTTGTAGTCAATCTTTTCAATACATCGTGATATTTTGGTGCTAAATTCGTAAATACAGTAATTACTACATAGCATTACTGCGTATTGAACTACTTTTTCTGTCAAATTTGTTGTTAGACATGATGTTCTGGTGCTTAATTTGTAAAATCATAACCTAATTTGATGTTTAATAGGCTTCTTCTTAATCTCTCCTTATTATCCAACATATTCGCTTATCCAACATTCTGCCGGCCTGCTTATGTTGGATAAGTGAGACTCTACTGTACAAGTAAAAGGTCAGCCAGGAGCACTGTTTGCTCATAACTTGGAACTAGGGTGGACTATCCTAGGTCCAGTCTATTTGAATAGCAAGAGAATACCTTCACACATTCATATCTTTCATATGAGTTTCATGCCAAATGGACTTCTCAATCAGATGTTAGATTGTCCAAATCACAGTCAGATGCACATCCAAAAAAATCGAAGTCTAGAATACATGTATGCAAAAGGGGATACATATCAAACCGAGGAGAAAAGGAAAGATGAGGGAGATGGTCTGACAGAGAGCGGACATTCTCAAAATGGAAAACAGGTTCAAAGGACCCCATATGAAGAAAAATTGTCCAGTCAACTAGAGAAGGTGAAAGAGATGTTTAAGAAGAAGTTTAAAGAGTTAACAGCCAAGAATACAGAATTTTTAAAATTACCTGTTTGAAGTACAGAAGTCCAACGAACACCTGAAATCCAGTTTAGGCGCATTAAAAGACAGCTTTGAATTTACAGAAGAGAAACATTAAAATGCTGTAGATCAGGAGAACATAATGCAGCTTCTTGAGAGACAGAAATCTAAGTGGACTTCTAAAATACAGGCTCTCCAAGAAGTACATGAAGCTGAAAAACAACAGCTTACATCACAAATTGAGAAGCATAACAATGAAAGAGGAACTATCCACACAGTTGCAGACACTCCTCAGATCCTTCTTGCAAAGTCTGTTAGCTCTCTTGTGTCTGAGAACAAATGCAAGAAACGTGCCAAGAAGCATCGTCCCTATGGTTCCTTCACAAAATGGCAAGGAACACGAGACACAATTCAAATCAAAGAAGTTACCAAAAATGTCTTTCAGAAGTAGAAAGGCAAGTCAAATTATTATATTGTGCTGGAGTCTCCTGAAGTGAAGCATGCCATAGGAGTTGCAAAGGCTCAGAGCAATACCCAGTACAAAAAAGATGCCAAGTCGAAGCTCCATTAAACAAGTGTAGCAGAGCAGCCAGATATTAGAAAGCGACCCAAGTCTCTCATTTAGTCAATGACTTTGATTATAAAGCCAAGGCTTGTGGGGAGGCTAGCATGAGAGTCGGCATGCTTGGCCATCCTGATATAGAAATTGCATGACTTCCCTAGATCTAGACGCTATACCCCTATTTATGCAGGCCAGAATCCCGTTGGCTTTTTTAGCTGCCTTTGTTGGCTCATGTTGGAGACAACTAGATTTAATGTCAGGACCTTTACACCTTTACCTTTTCTGTGGGGGGGGGGGAGGGGAACCTTAGTTAGAGCCTATCCCTTTAAGAACTCCCCCCTGCCCGCCAAAGGCAAAGATTGCAGTCCTCTAGTCCTCCTCCGCGGCTCCTTTGCAGCCATTTCAGTTAGTCAGAGGTGTCAGGAGTCTATAGGCTGCAACATGTTCCATGTTTAAGGTTTAGGAAATTCCAGTTTAAAGTTTAGGAAATTCAGTTTCAGAAGTCAAAGGTTAACAAGGAAACTACAAGTTAAGCTCTGAGATCCCACCTTTTCCTTAATTTTTTTTTGTTTATCAGTCAGAGCCTGGAAGGAATTATGGTGCTGATCTTTCTAACAGTTAAATTATTATTTTGTTTATTGTGACACCTTTTTAGTGTGAGTTTCTAACTCCGCTCTCACAGAGAGTTGGGCAGCCGAAAATTAGCTCGGTGGACAGAACAGTAACAGTACCTGCTGAGCGATGAGAAGGAAGTAGGGTTTTGGAAGCAAGGAAGGCAAGGGGGAAAGGGTCTGGGTGGTGAGGAATGCAGGGGGAAAGGGTTTTGGCAGTGAGGAGAAGAGTCTAGGAGGAAGGTGAGGGGGAAGGGTCTGGGTATCAAGGAGCCCCCGGTGGCACAGCAGATTAAACTGCTGAGCTGCTTAACTTGCTGACCAAAATGTTGGTGGTTTGAATCCAGGAAGTGGGGTGAGCTTCAGTTGTTAGCCACAGCTTCTGCCAACCTAGCAGTTCAAAAACATGCAAATGTGAGTAGATCAATAGGTACCGCTCCAGCAGGAAGGTAATGGCACTCCATGCAGTCATGCTGGCCACATGACCTTGGAGATGTCTACGAACAACACCAGATCTTAGAAATGGAGATGAACACCAACCCTTAGAGTCAGACACAACTAGACTTAATGTCAGGGGAAAACCTTTATCTTTATCTATCAAGGAAGCAGGGAAGGGTCCCAGGAGGACAATGCGGCTGCTGCTGACTGGAGCCAGAAGGAGGCCCTGCTGTGGAAACAGAGCCAGAGAGAGGCCCTGCTTTCCACCTCAGCAGGGCCTCCTTCCCTTCGTGTGATGCTTTCCTTTCTGGACCACATTCATTTCCTTCCTTCCCTCCCTCTTTCCCTGCGTCCCTAATGGTAGTGACAGGATAAGGGCTAGATGGTGTTGAGGAGGTGGCAGAAGAGGAGAGCAGAGCAAGAAGCCTGGCCACTTGATGCGTATGTGGAGCTCACCACTCTCTACACGCAAAAAGAGGGGGAGGGGGAGGAAGAGGAGAGTGGAGGCCCTGGAGAGAGAGAGAGAGAGAGAGAGAGAGAGAGAGAGAGAGAGAGAGAGAGAGAGAGAGAGAGAGGGAGGGCACGGCTTGGAGGAAAGAGCCCAGTAGGCTGCATTTGGCCCACAGGATGAAGTTTGCCCATGCCTGGGCTAGACATACCAAGATCGAGGAAGCGTTTTGCACACACAAAAATTCTTCACACACAAAAAAACAGTTTTCTGTGTTAAAAACCACCAGGGGTGGGTGAAAACCCCCCCTTTTGTACCAAAGGGGGGGGGGATTTTAAAATATACACATCTTTTGTGCAAACGTGACAGTTTGCCTTGCAGCGTGAACACAAAACATCGTGAACTAAACAGATTTCCTGGCTGGCAAGGGACGGCCTTCCCATGTCTTTCCATGCCCCCCTTTGTCAGGCCCTAAAGAGCACCCACCCACCTGGTGCCCCTGTTCATCACAGTGTGTGGGGACAAACAGTGGCACTCTTATGTCCAGTGTTCACCTAGGCAACCCATTGTTTTCCAGATTTGCCTGTGAAACCCAGTTGTTGACAGCTCTAGGCAACTTCTTGATTCAGACAATTGCCAACTGAAGGCAACAGGCCTGGATCTCACAGCGAACAATTTAGAGAGGGAAAGGAGGATCCGAGGGGGGAGAGAAAAATACCAATGTAAATATTGAAGGATCCTGTAACGATGCCACCAGTTGAAGGGACGATTTGTCAGGTTTTCCTACAATTTGTAATGAATCTACAAAATTGATAACACAGCCACTAGCCTGTAATATGATGTTTATCTTCCTTTGATGTGTAGCGCAGCTTGACTCGAAGGTATAAGAAACAGAGACTTGAATTTAAGAGGAACTGTAATAATTCTATACTTCAATAATTTATTGAAGTATAGAAGCTTAATGGTTTCAATGTTTCTTAACTCTTAGAGGTACATTTCTTTAGTGGTTACCTTTATAACCTTTCATAAAACAACTCTTAAGAAGATTGTTCTTTCCACTAGACAAATTTTATACTTATTTACTTCAGAATGTGTTCTTTCCTTTATAGATCACTCCAGGTTCTAGCCTATTTTTTCCCTCTGTTATTTCTGTTATAACAAAGACTCTTACTGGATTTTCTCTTCCCCTTTATACTCCAACCCTAACTACTAATCTAAATAAGTCAACTTGACTTATCTAAATCACACAGACTAAAAGCCTAAACCTTCTTGATTCTCAACACAGTAGAACCGACTTTTCCTACGGTTCTCTGACCACAGACTGCCTATTTTTAAAATGCCTCCCTTGCCAAGTGGCAGTTGGCTCCTCCCCCTTTCCATGGCAACCCATCTCAGAATGAGCTGAGCTGGCCACCATCCCCTAGTCATGCTATTTTAAGTACTTTAACCACCTACCTATAATTATACATGACTGTAGATTAAAATTCACACTTCGCCACACCTTCCAACCCATACAGATTATTTTTGACTTTTCTACCAGCCAGAATAGTCAAAAATAATATGAGTTGTATAAACATATAATATGGCCATATCTTATCACACTGTTATGATATCATCACTAGTTAATATATAAACTACAGATTTATTGGTCATCACTCAACGTTGCTCTCAATGCATTCTAGAGAGTGAGTCTGCTACAACATTGGTTTTACCTTTTACATGTTGAATGTCAAAAGAATAATCTTGTAATATTAAACTCCACCATAGAAGCTTGTTGTTAGTACCTTTTGTATTGTCTAACCACTTCAGTGGGGCATGATCTGTTTGAAGGGTGGACCTTCTTCCCCATAAGTAAGGTTGTAGCTTTTGAATGGACCACACTATGGCCAAACATTCCTTCTCAATGGTTGACAAACTGTATTCTCTGGGTAATAACTTCTTACTTAGGAAGAGGATGGGATGACTTTCCCCTCCGGGTCTACTTGGCTTAACACGGCCCCCAACTCAGTTTCTGATGCATCACAAGTTAGAATAAAAGGCTTATCAAAATCTGGGGCTCTTAATACTGATTGTGAAGTGATAGCTTGTTTTAGTTGATCCATTGACCTTTGGCATCCTGCATTCCAGATCACTTGATTAGGACAGCTGTTACGTGTAAGGTCAGTCAAAGGTGCTGCCAAGGTGCTGAAAGATGGAATGAATTTTCGATAATACCCTGCTAATCCAAGAAATGATCTCACTTGTTTCTTAGTTTTGGGTATGGGCCATTGCTGTATGGCTTCAACCTTAGTAGCTTCTGGCCCAATGATACCACAACCTACAATGTGTCCCAAGTATTTGGCAGTGCGGTTACCCATTTGGCATTTAGGGGCCTTAACTGTCAAACCTGCATCCTGTAACTGACTCAACACTTGATCAATGTGCCTTAAGTGATCTTCCCACGTGGTATTGAAGATTCCAATATCATCCATATATGCAACACAAAATTCCCCCATTCCACTAAGTACATTGTCTACCAACTGTTGGAATGTGGCTGGACTGTTCTGTAAACCAGAAGGTAAAACAGCAAACTCGTATAGACCTTTTTGGGTTTTAAATGCAATCTTTTCCTGATCTTGGGGATCCATAGGCACTTGCCAAAACCCTTTTGTTAAATCTAAACTACTAATATAACTGGCTCCCCATCTTCTCTAATAAATCATCCAATCGAGGCATCTGATAAGTATCTGGCTGGGTTACCTTATTTAAAAGCCTATAATCCACACAAAAACATATGGTGTTGTCTGGTTTCTGCACTAGGACAATTGGTGATGCCCGTGGGCTGGCTATTAGATGGTACTATAATGCCCATCTCTAGCATTTCCCTTATCTCCTTTTTGATATATTTGGTTAGCTTCCCTGTAACCCTGTATGGAGAGGATGCGATAGGTGGGGTGTCACCTGTAAGAATTCGATGGTGAATTCCTTTTCCCCTTCCTGGAAGGTTTGAAAATAATTTATCATACTTGCCGAGTAACTGTTAAATCTGAGTTTGTTGGTTTTGGGATAACTCTTCATCAATTTTTACTTGATCAATACTCCTATAAGCCTTCCTGTTTCCCTCCCAAAAGGAAAATGTCCCTGTTTCTTCCCCTGTAACCACCATGTATACATTAGCGGTTCTATTTACGTATGGTTTCAACATATTAATATGCACTAGTCTTTCAATATTAGTCTGTTCATCGAAGATCGTGTAGTTTACACTGCTGTACTTCTTGGTCACCTTCCATGGACCTGTCCAGTCTAATTGAAGTTTGTTGGACTTCGCTGGGGTGAGATATAGGACCTCATCTCCTACGTTGAAACTTCGACACCGTGATAATAAGTCATATCGCGATTTTATTTCAGCTGGGCTGCTGCTAGGTTGTCTGTGGCGATGTTCCGTGCCGTCTCGATCGTCACCTGAAGATCTTGGAGGGATCTGGTCACTGGAATCGGTTCACGTTCTGGATATGTCTCCCAGAACTCTCTCACTAGGTCGAGTGGTCCTCACACTCGTCTGCCATGTATCCTGTACTTCCTTGAGGAACCTCTCTGTACGCAAACAGAAGCTGCTGCAGTTTCACATCCCAGTCATTTGGATGTTGTTGACTGCATGCTTTGATCATTTTTATCAGGGTCTTGTTAAGATTTTCCTACAAGTTCATTGGTCTGTGCATGGTATGCTGAAGATGTTGAATGTTTGATACCACACAGCTCTAATAGTTTCTCCATCAATCTTGATGTGAACTGGGTTCCTAGGTCAGATATCAATTCTTTTGGATAACTTGTTCTTCCCCACATAGACAATAAGGCATTTGGTACAGTGGTTGTTTCTATGTTAGATAGTGCCACAGCCTCGGGGTATCGAGTGGCATAATCAATCATGGTAAGGATATATTTACAACTTCATCGGCTTGGTTTAGGTAAAGGGCCTATTATATCAATGCCTACTCTGAAGAATGGTTCTCCAATAATTGGCATTGGGATTAAGGGAACTTTTATCTGATCTCGCCCCACCATCCCCTAGTCATGCTATTTTAAGTACTTACCTCTTTAACCACCTACCTATAATTATACATGACAGTAGATTAAAATACATACTTCACCACAGATCCCTACCCGCAGAATTATAATCCTTGACCTTCTTCTATTGAAGCAGATCCATATCTTGCATTCATTGTAGGCTCCTGTAGATATTAGGGTACAACATTAGAGAAATTTTCCTCTCCAGAATTAGTAGGAGACAACCCAGGGTGAAAGGCTCCTAACTAAACACTTAACGAGTTTTGGTATTTTTGGGTCACCCTGCTCAAAGGGCCCTAAATAAGAGTTGGGCTTTTGACTCCTGCTCTAGATCTTTATAATGATCTCTATTCTGTTTAATACTGGAATGCTGAGTGCTCCAGCTTTTGCGTATTCCAGAGAGGAAATGTTTAGGGGTAATGTTAGGGTTGTCCCTGCATGTTTTTCAAAATCAGGTGGGATCTGGATCATTGCGCAAAGCAAACCAAGGATCTGTCTACATTGTGGAATTAGTGCATCTGACAATCGCTTTAGGTGCCATGGCTTCCATCACGTGTAATCCTGGGAATTGGGAGTCTCGCAAAGGGCTTGAATTCCCTGCTAGAGGGACAGGCTGCAGAGTCCTAAGTGCCTACCCAAACAACAAACTCTGTCATTCTATGGGACCATGGCAATTAAAGGGGAATCCCATTGCTGCAGTAATGCTATACGGACACCCCCTAAAACAGAGAAAGGAAAGAAGATGGAATTCATTCCAAATGAAATGCTTCCTCAAGTTACTTAAAGGAAAATCATTGTTGGCTTCTTTTGGTTGGAAGATGTCACTCTATTGCCCAAAGACAAAGTTGCTGTTAGTCAAGTCCTAGTGAGAGTATATGCCAGTAAACACTGTGCACGGGGAATATATGATTTCTCTTTCCTCTGTGCTGCACCCAACTTCAAAGCGAAACAGACAGAGGGAGGAAAGGATGCTACTGTCCCTGAACTCTACCCCTTCACTAGCCCTTCTGGACAACACACGTTGGCTGGGGAATTCTGTGAGCTCAATCATGGTTGTCCTCATAACATTTCTCCACTCCCAGTGAGCATTGCAGAGTAAATATTAATTTGGCTTTGACCTGCATTATTCAATGTTGGGGGAGGATCACACAGCTTCGGGACAGTGAAGAAAGTAGTATCAGGCCTTGTAAAGAAGTATGATGACAGGGATGGAATCTTTTTGGATCCCACCGCTGCCACCAAATTGCGAAGGATTCAACTTCTACCTCTATGTATCCCACTTTTCAATGTTGTCGCTGCCACCACCTTTGAAAGATGCTTTGCTCAAATAATAAGCAACAATTGAAGAAACAGTAACTTGTTTATTTATAGCACAAAGCTTGATGGTCGCAAGAATGTTATATCTTGAGTTGAACGATGTTACCTTCTGCACAGTAAGTGTTGCAAAATTTCTCAATAGTTTCTCTGAGCTTAGTATGGTATCAGCTTTATATGACTTGTTTCTTTCAGTTAGGAATACTGTCCTTCTTGAACTTAGTTGATCTGTACCCGATCAAACTTGGACTGGGGAGTTTAACTGGTTAACCCTAGTCCTCCTTGACTTAGGGATGTAGCCTCAGCTCTTTAGTTATCCCTACTAAAGGCTCAGCAACTTTAATTTTAGCCCTTCTCCGCTAAAACTCTCTAGCTGTTCAACTTCCTCCCACAATCCCTTCTCTCGATCTCACTCCTTTCCCACTGAACAGAACCAACTGCTCTGGTCAACCGTCAAACTCCAACTGCCCAATTCCAACTGCTAAATTTGAATTCTAAGGCTTCCACCAGCAAGGTGAAGCCACGCCCCTTTTCCTGGCCATGCCTTAGAGGCTCCCAACTTCTGTATAAGAATAGCTGAAATATATAACCTTAAACAGTCAACCTAAACATAGCAATCATGAATAAAACACAATGATCATGACATCTTTACATACCTTCCAACCCGGAAAGATTATTTTTGCTTTTTCTAAACCCAGAATAAGCAAAAATAATAGAGTAACACAAAATACATATCTATACATAAACATAACATCATACCTTAAACTCTAAATACAAACCTGTGAGTCTTCCGATCAAGGTGCTCTGGATAGAGCATCAGCTACTACATTACATTTGCCCTTTATATGTTTAATATCAAATGTAAAGTCCTGTAATGATAAACTCCATCTCAATAATTTGTTATTGGTCCCTTTTACATTATCCAACCATCTTAGGGGTGCGTGATCAGTTTGTAACGTAAACTTCCTTCCCCACAAGTATGGTTTTAGTTTCTTTATGGACCAGATTATCGAGTAACATTCCTTCTCGATTGTGGACATGCTAAGCTCATTAGAATGCCACTTCTTACTGAGGAATAGTATGGGCCTATCCTCCCCATCTTCATCAATTTGACTTAGGACTGCTCCTAGTCCAGTGTCTGAAGCGTCACAAGTTAAAATAAATGGGTCATCAAAATTTGGGGCTTTCAAGACCGAATCAGAAGTAAGGGCCCTTTTTAAATTGTCCATGGATTCCTGACACTCGGAAGACCAAATTACCTGGTTTGGGTGTTTCTTTTTTGTAAGGTCTGATAATGGGGCAGCCAAATTACTGAAAGACGGAATGAACTTTCGGTAATATCCGGCTAAACCAAGAAATGATCTAATTTGTTTTTTCGTTTTCGGGATTGGCCATTGGTGTATATCTTTGACCTTGGTGGGATCAGGTCTGATACACCCTCCACCTATAATATGTCCCAAATACTTAGACGTATGGTTTCCTAACTTGCATTTAGAAGCTTTAATAGTTAACCCAGCTTCTAATAACCTGCCCAACACAAAATCAAGATGCTTAAGATGGTCCTCCCAACAATCACTATAGATACCTATGTCATCCATGTAGGCTAAACAGAACTCACCTAAGCCATAGAGAACTTTGTCTACCAGCCGCTGAAATGTCGCAGGGCTATTTTTTAATCCAAACGGTAAAACTACAAACTCGTAGAGTCCTCCCTGAGTTCTAAAGGCCATTTTGGACTGGTCTTCAGGTGCCATAGGCACTTGCCAGAACCCCTTAGTCAAATCAATACTACTTATAAATTTGGCTTTTCCAATCCTTTCTAGTAAATCATCCAAACGGGGCATCGGATACATGTCGTTTTGGGTGATTTTATTTAACCGCCGGTAATCTATGCAAAACCTTACGGTTTTGTCTGGCTTCTTTACTAACACTATGGGCGAAGCCCAAGGGCTGTTAGATGGCACGATTATATCCAAATCTAACAACTCCCTGACCTCTTGCTCTATGCACTCGCTTATCTTACCCGTTACCCTATAGGGAGGGGATGCTATCTGTACGGCGTCACCGGTGCATATTTTATGTTGCACTCCCTGCACTCTCCCGGGTAAATCCGAAAACATGACTTTATACTTAGCCAAGATTCCTTTAACCTCTCTTTGTTGTGATGGAGATAAGTCTGAATTTATGGATACTTTTTCCAAGTTTCTATGCATCTCCCTATCACCTTCCCAAAATGAAAAAGGACCTGTATCTTCCTCTGATACTATACAGTAAACATTTGCCGACCTATTTACATACGGCTTAATCATGTTTACATGCACCCGTTTCTCAATCCCCAATCGTTCATCTAGGATGTCACAGTTCACATGGTTCTGCTTCCTGACGATCCTCCACGGTCCAGTCCAGTCCATCTGTAGTTTGTTGTTCTTGTTGGGTGTTAAAAACAGGACCTCATCTCCGACGTTGAAGTCTCGGGGTCTCGACGTTGCGTCGTACCGGGTCTTTTGTTGCTCCTGGGCCGTCATAAGATGTTCCTGGGCGATGTCCCTGGCCATCTTTAATGTTGACTGAAGATCTTTGATGTAGTTGTCGACAGGAACAGGATCTGGCGTAGGGCTTGCTTCCCAGTGCTCTCTGATCAAATCAAGGGGTCCACGAGCCTTCCTTCCGAATAACAATTCAAAAGGCGAGTAACCAGTGCTGTCCTGTGGGACTGATCGATATGCGAATAACAGCTGCTGCAACTTGGTGTCCCAGTCGTGGGGTCTCTTCTGGCTATAGGCCTTGATCATTTTCACTAGTGTTTTGTTCAAGTTTTCTACTAGGCCATTCGTTTGCGGATGATAAGGTGTGGATGTTAGGTGTTTAATTCCACACAACTCTAATAACTTCTTCATTAGCCGCGAGGTGAACTGAGTCCCCAGGTCTGACACAAGCTCTCTGGGAAATCCAGTCCTTCCCCAAATTGATAACAGCGCATTGGCTATGGTGAAAGTTTCAATATTGGTCAAAGCCACTGCATCTGGATACCTGGTTGCATAGTCTATTACCGTGAGGATATATTTGTATCCTCTCCGACTGGGCTTATACAAAGGACCAACTAGATCAATCCCTACTCGGAAAAAGGGTTCCCCAACAACCGGCATGGGAACTAAAGGTGCTTTGGTCTTATCTCTTCCCGTGCTAAACCTTTGGCAAGTATCGCACGACCGGCAAAACTCCTTGATATGTTGATACATGCCAGGCCAGAAAAAGTTCTTGCTGATTCTTTGGGCGGTTTTTCTAACCCCCAAATGCCCTCCTTGTGGATTGTCATGGGCCACATCTAACAGTTGTTTCCTGTAGTTTACAGGTACCACTCTTTGGGTACGTGTTTCTGGTTTATTCAAAGACTTATGGCTTGTACTTTTCCTGTACAAAACTCCCTCCTTAAGTACGAACTTAGGAGTTTTATTTTCTTCTGTTCCTGTGGCGCTCTGAGCTTGCAAGAACAGAGGTTGTAATGTTTCATCTGCTAGCTGCTCTCGCAGTATCTCTTGTTTTCCCTCTATTCCGCTGACCAACTCAGTGATGTTCGAACTAGACTCAGGAAGTTGCTCTGAGCCAGCTTGGATGGTCAAACACTTGGCTTTTGGAGTGTGGACCTCCATGTTGCTTTCATGTTTATCAGCTTCTTTCTGCCAATTCCTAACTTTTCCATTTAAATTATTCCCAATCAAACATTTGTATGGGATATCCGCGCAGACCGCGAAGTCCCATAATCCTTCCCAGCCTTTGTACTTGATGGGTAAGGATACTACAGGGGTTGGTATCGACGGACCTATCCCCTTTAAATTTATCTCTGAAGAGGGATGTTGGTATCTCTGTGGGACCGCTTCAGGACGTATAATACAGACATCCGACCCAGTGTCTCTCCATCCCTGCGTGTGTATCTCATCTATGACAATAGATTCTAAATAGTCTTCAGAGATTTCTCTTGAAAGGATAAATAAACATTGTTTTTCTTTTGGCCTTGCATCAGGGCTTCTAGACTTAACTTCAGGTTCCACTTCTTGTTCTATTGGAGCTCTATTTACAAAGAAAGTAGACCTGTCTTTCCTGATTAAGTTACATTGATATCTAAGATGCCCTGGCCTTCCACAATGGTAACATTTTATCTTTTCCTCAGGCTTGGCTTGGCCTGCAACTGCCTCATGCTTCCTATAGGCGGTGTTTTCTCCTGAACCTCCCCTTTGCATCTGTGTGCGTGAGTGAGGGTAAAACGTCGGCTTTAGAGTTTTTTTCTCTTTTGGTTCTTCCTCCTTCCTAAAGCCTTCTTTCAAGGTAATTAGCTGGTCAATCATAACTGCAGCTTCGTTGGCTGTCTTTGGGTTTCGGTCTTGAATTAGCCATCTGTATTCTGAGGGAACTAGGTGAAAGAGCTGTTCCAGCTTCAATAGTTCCTTAAGTTGCAGAAAGGAATCTACTTCAGAAGTCCTCACCCAGCTGTCAAAGTATTGAGCTTGCTTTGAAGCAACTTGCGCAAAACTTTGGTGTCTGTCCCTCTTTAAAGTTCTGAACTTTAATCTGTAAAATTCAGGCATCAACTGAAACTTTTGTTGTACCTGCAGTTTAAACATCTTATAATCTCTGTGAGTGTCTTCAGCCATATCACTATATATTTCCAGAAGCTTTCCACTAATTTGTGGCCTCAGATATAACATCCATTTGTCTTCACTCACTTCAAAATCTTTACAGCACCTTTCAAAGGATATAAGGAACTTTTCTATATCATCTTCCTTGTTATATCTGGGAAACCTTTTTAAAATTACATCAGGTGCTTCAGCTCTCAAATCCCCTTCTTGGGTATCAGCTTGAGGTTGAGAGTGTGTCAATCTTTGCTTCTCCAAATCTAATTCCATTCTCTTCAACTCTAATTCTGCCTATCTGGCTCTCTCCTTCTCTCTTTCCTCCATCTTTTTCATTTCCAATTCAGCCTGCCTCTCTCTCTCTCTCCTCAATCTCTAATTTCTTCATCTCTAATTGATACTTGAGAGACATTTCAGACAAGGTTACTTGTTCTGAATCTGAGGAGGAAAGCTCTTCCGCCTTCTCTGCCAACTTTTTCTGTTTCCTGGTGGCCATTTCCAGACAAGTTTTACTTCAGCCCTTTTACCTAAAGCTGATCTCCGGCACCAAACTAACCTTTGCCAAACGAATTTCAGGCACTGAATCAGTTTTTGTTACACGGATCCTAGGCACTGAATCAGTCTTTGTTACACGGATCCTAGGCACTGAATCAGTCTTTGTTACACGGATCCCACCGCTGCCACCAAATGTAAAGAAGTATGATGACAGGGATGGAATCTTTTTGGATCCCACCGCTGCCACCAAATTGCGAAGGATTCAACTTCTACCTCTATGTATCCCACTTTTCAATGTTGTCGCTGCCACCACCTTTGAAAGATGCTTTGCTCAAATAATAAGCAACAATTGAAGAAACAGTAACTTGTTTATTTATAGCACAAAGCTTGATGGTCGCAAGAATGTTATATCTTGAGTTGAACGATGTTACTTCTGCACAGTAAGTGTTGCAAGATTTCTCAATAGTTTCTCTGAGCTTAGTATGGTATCAGCTTTATATGACTTGTTTCTTTCAGTTAGGAATACTGTCCTTCTTGAACTTAGTTGATCTGTACCCGATCAAACTTGGACTGAGGAGTTTAACTGGTTAACCCTAGTCCTCCTTGACTTAGGGATGTAGCCTCAGCTCTTTAGTTATCCCTACTAAAGGCTCAGCAACTTTAATTTTAGCCCTTCTCCGCTAAAACTCTCTAGCTGTTCAACTTCCTCCCACAATCCCTTCTCTCGATCTCACTCCTTTCCCACTGAACAGAACCAACTGCTCTGGTCAACCGTCAAACTCCAACTGCCCAATTCCAACTGCTAAATTTGAATTCTAAGGCTTCCACCAGCAAGGTGAAGCCACGCCCCTTTTCCTGGCCATGCCTTAGAGGCTCCCAACTTCTGTATAAGAATAGCTGAAATATATAACCTTAAACAGTCAACCTAAACATAGCAATCATGAATAAAACACAATGATCATGACATCTTTACAGGCCTAAATTGGACCATGGCATTATCTCTAGAGAACACTCCACCATCAATCACCATCAGTCACCCTTTCCCTGCCCTGATCAGCACCGGAGGAAGGGGGTGGATCTGGCATCCATAGAGGGGCCCATGCCATCAGGAAAGAGGAGGAGGATCGGCTCCGTCCTTCTTCCAGTCATATGTGCAATGCTGCTGATGCCAGGATTGGGCACCTGTGATTGCCAGGTGCAGGCTGGGAGTGATGATGGCATCACAGAAGGTGAAATGACCATCCTTGGGGCCAATATAGTTTGGACTGAACTGTGTAGACTCTAATCAGCAGGTTCCAAAGGGAGTAGGTTTCAATCTGAATTTTAAAGAGGTTTTCCAAAGCCTCATCTACACTGTTATATAATGCAGTTTCATAATGCAGATCAACTTCCATTATATCCTCCCATGCCCGGGTGGAGTAAATGGAACTAGAACAAAATGGATGCAAAAGTTAAGTCACATAAAGTACATTCCAAAGTGTTCATCTTATGATCCCTGATTGTTTATGGTTCCTGATTGACTAGGAACACCAACGTAATCTGTGTAACAGATATGCATTGTCAAATAGATCTGAACATGCCCTGCTTTCTTATGAATTCCAAGGTGTGGAGAGGTGAGAGATGTGTGACAGAGATGGAATCCTTTTTGATCCCACCACACACACAGATACCACCAATTATAAAGATGTTTTATGAATGATGATTTTAATTAATTATTTATTTAATTATCTTCTTCGCTGCCACCATTTGAGGAGACGCCAGGCAGATGGCACTGGTTCTTTTTAATGATTTCTTTGTTTATTTTACCTCAGATGATGATGTCACTTAACTTAGTATATAATTGTGACAGAGACTTAGGTGGAATAAAATCAAAACAAGTTTATTGCTTGTACAGAGCTTGATGGTTTCTTGTAACTTTTTAAAGGCACTTAGCTTAATGGTTACAAACAGATATGAGGTGTTCAAACTTTCAAAATACTTCTTCCTCCAAACTAAACCAAAACCTGATCCTCCTGGATCCACTGGGATTAACTTTCCCTAATCCACAGCCTCTGTAACTGACCCTAAACAAGTCCCTAACTTGCCTAGTCTGGCCTAATAGAGGTCTGTCCCTCTGGCTTTCTTCAGTCTTGAAACCAGACTGCTCCCTGTGATTCAAAATCACAGACTATCTAAAATAAATCACTTTATTTTAGATCTGACTCAAATTCTTTTGTTTGAGCCACCCTGACCCTCCACATGAGGATCAGTCTTCTTCCTGCGACTAGAAATCACAGACTGAAACTGGGTTTTAAAACATTCCCCTTTTCCTTTCCAAATGGCGGTTGGCTCCGCCCCCGTTGTCATAGCAACCAGTTCTTCAATGCTGAGCTGGCTATCTCCTGGTATTATCAGCTCTAATACCATATTAAATTAACCAAACCTGACTGTTTAAACAAATCAAATAAACATGTCATCATTAAACAAAATAAAATCATACACTTCTTTACACAAGGCATTTTTATTCTTTTGATAAACATTTCTGTGCAAGCAAGATAAATATGCCTCAATAACATTATCCTTCTGTCACTTGGGCTGATGATAGTGGTGTCAAGGAGAAGTTCAGTAGTCCACTTTCAAAAACATTTTCTCAGCCATTTTTTGAAAGATTGGCAGTCTTTGAAAATAGTTATTATAGGGAAGCTTAGGAGTTCTTTCGCCCTCTTTTAGTGGTATGGTTCCACTTTAACTGCCATGGCAACATCCTTAGTATCCTGGGATCTGCAACTCAGGGAGGGACACCTGCAGTCCTCAGCCAGGGAGCTCCGCTGGTGCCTCTGACCAAAGTCTCAATCCCAGGACCCCGTAGGTGGCTGCCATGGCAGTCAAAGAGGGATCCTAGCACTACCGTTGTGCAATGAGAAAGGGTCCAAAGTGTCCAGATTATAGAGTTGGCGCTCTGTAGCTTCTACAGAAACATATGACTGTGGACACTAAAATAGCCCTTCTAGATGTGTTTACATTGGAAAGAGAGAGACAAAGTAAAGCACATCATTAACTTTATATTCTTACAATTCCTACTCTTATATTTTCATTTATATTTTCAGTGTTATCGAGTTCAGGCGACTGTGGAAAGGAAGCACCCATTTCCTTTTCCCTTCGTTGTCTTGCCTGGATCGAAATGATAGACAGTGAAAATAGTCAACATACCACCCTTAGGCCTAGACAAAAACATGTTCACAATTAGGGAAATTCCTCCTGGGCTTAGCAAAGGAGGGCTGGCATAACTGCCCAAACTAAATATTGCTATTAAAAAGCAACAGGGACATCATAGGGAATATTAAAAACCACATCACATGGAGGTCGAGAAGCCGAAGAAAAGCGGGGGAAACCGTGGGGCAGCGTAAGACTTTGTCCCCTTGCTGTCGGTGATTGTGGGATCTCATCCCATGACATTTCTGTGCTGTCCCCAGTTTCCTTCCCCTTCCTCCCCGGCTTCTATGAGCAGAGCAGAGTAAACCTGACTTCTCTGTAAACCCAACTCCAATGGAGCGCAATCGGAAGTAGCTCTGCATCATCTGAGAAGAGAGAAGATGCTTCTTGACTCCATGTGATGAGGTTGGAAGTTAGAATAGGAAGAAGAACTTCTGCTACAAACTGAAAGAAATATCTTTTTATCTCCTTTCCACAGAAAGGAGTTCTGTGTTAAAATATTCTTTCCAATCAGAACCTGACACAGGTAGCAGGCCCATCGATCCCTAGATTTTAGCAAGTGTGATTGCATACAGCATAGTACATCTCAGATCCCTTTTGCACTACCATATAAAATCCACATTATCAGCTTTGAATTGGATTATATGGTAGTGTGGACTCATATAATCCCATTCAGAGCAGATAATATGATAATGCGCTTTTGACAATCTAGATTGTATGGCAGTGTAGAAGGGCCCTCGTGTGTAGAAGGTAAACATCACTCATGTCTCTCTTTTAATGAAAATAGGTACATCTAGTGTCTAGCATGGTGGGATAGCTGCCGCCAAAAATTATCCTTTTCACTTAAAATTAATAAAATAAGACCCTTCAAAATTCACCCCTTAATATTTTGTTTATTCGTTCAGTCGCTTCTGACTTTTTGTGACCTCATTGATCAGCCCACACCAGAGCTCCCTGTAGGCCATCGCCACCGCCAGCTCCTTCAAGGACAAGCCAGTCACTTCAAGGCTACCATCCCACCCATCCATCTTACCCTTGGCCGACCCCTCTTCCGTTTTCCTTCCATTTTACCCAGCATCAATGCTTTTTCCAAGCTTTCCTGTCATCTCATGATGTGGCCAAAGTACTTCATCTTTGCCTTTAATATCCTTCCCTCCAGTGAGCAGTTGGGCATTATTTCCTGGAGTATGGACTGGTTAGATCTTCTTCCAGTTCAAGGCACTCTCAGAATTTTCTTCCAGCACCACAGTTCAAAAGCATCTATCTTCCTTCGCTCAGCCTTCCTTATGGTCCAGCTCTCACATCCATAGGTTACTACAGGGAATACCATTGCTTTAACTACGCGGACCTTCGTTGCCAGTGTGATGTCTCAACTCTTCACTTTTTTATCGAGGTTGGTCATTGCTCTCCTGCCAAGGAGTAAACGTCTTCTGATTTCCTGCGACTGCAGTAATCTTTGCACCTAGAAATACAAAGTCTGTCACTGCCTCTGCTTTTTCTCCCTCTATTTGCCAGTCATCAATCAGTCTGGTTGCCATAATCTTGGTTTTCTTTATGTTTAACTGCAACCCAGCTTTTGCACTTTCTTCCTTGACCTTGGTTAGAAGGCTCCTCAGCTCTTCTTCGCTTTCAGCCATCAAAATGTTATCATCTGCATATCTAAGGTTGTTAATGTTTCTTCCAGCAATTTTAACTCCAGCTTTGGATTCATCAAGCCCACACATTGCATGATGTGTTCTACATACAAGTTGAAAAGCTAGAGTGAAGGTATGCAGCCCTGCCGTACTCCTTTCCCAATCTTGAACCAGTCTGTTGTTCCGTGGTGTGTTCTGACTGTGGCTACTTGGCCGTTATACAGATTCCTCAGGAGACAGACAAGGTGACTTGGTATCCCCATACCACTAAGAACTTTCCACAATTTATGATTATCCACACAGTCAAAGACTTTACAAAAGTCAATAAAACAGAAAGAGGTGTTTTTCTGAAACTCCCTGCCTTCCTCCATTAATTATTTATTTATTAATTACATCATTTCTACCTCACCCTTCTCACCCATCAGGGGACTCATGGCGGCTTACAATATACATCAGAAACACAGTTTACATCAGATTAAAAGTCTTCCAAGATTAAAAAATTACAATAAAAATTAAAATATACATTAAAAACCTGCGTAATTGTACATTTAAATATACATTTCAGGCGCTTTTCATGTCCAGTGGGGGTCTGTCAATGAGTCATATATTCATATTGCAATTCTGCTGCTACTCATGCTCAAATGCCTGCTCCCATAACCACGTTTTTGTTCTCTTTCGGAAAGACAGGAGGGAGGGAGCCTGTCTAATTTCGTTTGGGAGGGCGTTCCATAGGCGGGGGGCCACCACTGAAAAGGCCCTGTCCCTCGTCCCCACCAGCCGCACCTGTGAGGCTGGCGGGACCGAGAGCATGGCCTCCCTGGAAGATCTTAGATTCCGTGATGGGTCATAGCGGGAGACACATTCGGACAAGTAAGCTGGGCCGGAACCGTTTAGCGCTTTATAGGCTAAAGCCAGCACTTTGAATTGTGCTCGGTAGCTGAACGGCAGCCAGTGGAGCTGACAGAGGAGTGGTATGCTCCCTATACGTTGCTCCAGTTAACAGCCTGGCAGCCTCCCGTTGGACTAGTTGAAGCTTCCGAACAGTCTTCAAAGGCAGCCCCACGTAGAGTGCATTGCAGTAATCTAGTCGGGATGTAACAAGAGCGTGGACCACTAGGGCCAGGTCCGGCTTCCCAAGGTACGGTCGCAGCTGGCGCACAAGTTTTAATTGTGCGAAGGCTCCCCTAGCCACCGCCGAGACCTGGGGCTCCAGGCTCAATGATGAGTCTAGGTCACCCCCAGACTGCGCACCTGCGCCTTCAGGGGGAGTGCGACCCCGTCCATCACAGGCTGTAACCCTATACCCTGTTCAGCCTTCCGACTGACCAGGAGGACCTCTGTCTTGTCTGGATTCAATTTCAATTTGTTGGCCCTCATCCAGTCCGACACAGCAGCTAAACACCGGTTCAGGACCTGGACAGCCTCCTTAGTGACAGGTGGGAAGGAGTGACAGAGCTGGACATCATCTGCATAGAGATTACACCGCACCCCAAAACTCTGGATGATCTCTCCCAGCGGCTTCATGTATATGTTGAACAACAAGGGGGACAGTACAGATCCCTGCGGGACCCCACAAAACAAAGGTTGTGGGGCCGAGCAGGTGTCCCCCAGTGACACCATCTGGGACCGACCCTCCAGGAATGAGCGGAGCCACTGCAGAACAGTACCTCCAAGTCCCATTCCCGCGAGGCGTCCCAGAAGGATACCGTGATCGACGGTATCGAAGGCCGCTGTGAGGTCCAGCAGAACCAGCAGGGATACACTCTCCCTGTCCAGTTCCTGGCGTAGATCATCCACTAAGGTGACCAAGGCTGTCTCGGTACCATGCCCCGGCCTAAAACCAGATTGGGCTGGATCTAGAAAATCAGTGTCAACCAAGAATCCCTGGAGTTGCGAGGCAACCAGACGTTCCATAACCTTGCCCAAGTAGGGGAGATTGGAGATAGGCCGAAAGTTTCCAAATTGAGTGGGGTCCAGTGATGGCTTTTTCAACAGCGGTTTGATCACAGCCGTCTTTAGGCTCACTGGAAATATGCCTTCCCGAAGGGAGGCATTCACCACCACCTTCACCCACTCGGCCAACCCCCCTCTGGCTTCTCTCACCAGCCAGGATGGGCAGGGGTCTAGGATGCATGTGGTCGGTCTCGCTTCTCCAAGGATCTTGTCCACATCCTCGAGCTCTACCAATTGAAATGAATCCATCAAAACGGGACAAGCAGGTGTTCTTGTTACATCCTCAATATCCAGCGGATATTGGCAATTTGGTCTCTCATTCATCTGCTTTTTCTAAACCCAGCTTGTACATCTGGCAACTCTCGCTCCATGTATTGCTGGAGTCTACCTTGCAGGATATTGAGCATCACATTGAGCATGTGAAATAAGTGCCACTGTATGAAAGTTGGAGCATTCTTTAGCATTTCCCTTTTTTGGTAGCAGGATATAAATTGATTTTTTCCAATCTGATGGCCATTCTTGTGTTTTCCATATTTTCTGGCATATGGCATGCATCACCTTGACGGCATCATCTTTCAAGATTTTAAACAACTTAGCTGGGATCACCCCATTTCCTGCTGCCTTGTTATTAGTAATGCTTCTTAAGGCCCATTCAACCTCACTCTTCAGGATGTCTGGTTCTAAATCACTCACATACTGTCAAAGCTATCTTCAATATTATTATTATCCTTCCTATACAGATCTTCTGTTTAGACTCGCCACCTTTTCTTGATCTCTTCAGCTTCTGTTAGGTCCTCGCCATCTTTGTTTTTGATCATGCCTATTTTTGCCTGAAATTTACCTCCTATGTTTCTAATTTTCTGGAAGAGGTCTCTTGTCCTTCCTATTCTATTGTCTTCTTCCACTTCCATGAATTGCTTGTTTAAAAATAGTTCCTTATCTCTTCTGGCTAACCTCTGGAATTGTGCATTTAATTGGGCATATCTCTGTTTCCTTTTGCTTTCCTTCTTTCTTGGGCTATTTCCAGTGTCTCAGCAGACAATCATCTTGTTTTCTTGGTTTTCTTTTTCTTTGGGACATACTTTGTTGCTGCCTCCTGAACAATGTGTTGTCGAAGGCTTTCTTGGCTGGGATCACAGGGTTGTTGTATGTCTTTTGGGCTGTGTGGCCATGTTCCAGAAGTATTCTCTCCTCTAGGAGAGAATACTTCTGGAACATGGCCACACAGCCCGAAAGACATACAACAACTCCTGAACAATGTTGTGTCCATAGTTCTTCTGGGACTCTATTTATTAAATCTAGTCCCTGAAATCTATTCTTCACCTCCACTGCATATTCACTAGGAATATTTGTGAGATCATATCTAACTGGTCTGTGTATTTTCCCTAATCTCTTTAGTCTGATTCTAAATTGTGCAATAAGAAGTTCGTGATCTGAACTACAGTCAGCTCCAGGTTTTGTTTTCACCGACTGTATAGATGTCCGCCACCTTTGGCTGCAAAGGATGTAGTCAATCTGATTTCGGTGTTGACCATCTGGTGAAGTCCATGCATAAAGCCGTCTTTTAGGTTGTTGGAAGAGAGTGTTTGTTATGCACAGTGAGTTTTCCTGGCAAAATTCTATCAGCCTATGTCTTGCTTCTTTTTGTTGTCCCAAACCATTCTTGCCTGTGATCCCGGCTGTCATTTGACTGCCCACCTTAGCATTCCAATCTCCTGCAATGAAAATAATGTCTCTTTTGGTGTATTTATTATGCAGTAGGTGCTGCAGATCCTCATAGAACTGATCTGCTTCTTCAGCAGCTGTGGTTAGGGCGTATATTTGGATCACTGTGATATTAAATGACTTATTTTGAACTTGAATTGAGATCATTCTATCCTTTTTGGGTTGTATCCAAGCACTCCTTTAGCAACTTAATTATTAATTATGAAGGGTGCTCCATTTCTTTGGTGTTCCTCTTGTACACAACAGCAGATCTGGTGGTTATTTGTTGTGAAGTGGCCCATTCCAGACCATTTCAGTTCACTGACTCCTAGAATATCTATCTCACCAATAACCACGTCAAATTTGCCCTAGCTCATAGATCTTATATTTTAGGTTCCTATAGTGTGTTGATCTTTAGAACATCGGATTCGTCGTTCACCTCCAGCATCATCGGCCGCTAGCCTTCCTTTCAACTTTGAGCTAACTACGTCATCACATCTGGGACTGGTTGAACTTATCCTCTGTTCCTCCCCAGTAGCATTTTGACCATTTTTCGACCTGGGAGTCCCATCTTCTGATGGTATACTGACATACCTCTGGTTGTACTGATCCATTTAGTTTTCATGGCAAATATACTGGGGTGGTTTGCCATTACCTTCCCCAGGGATCGTATTTAGTCTGATCTCTCTGACATGACCTTCCCATTTTGGGTGCCCCTTCACAGTTTAGCTCATGGCATCATTGAGGTGCCCAAGCTCCAGCACCACGTCAAGGTAACGATCCTTTGCAGGAGATGATGCAAGTATCCCCTAGTAATTTGTTTGTATATGATTTTGAATGTATTATATACAGTGTATAATACTTTGTTCCCAGAGCACATACAACTAAGTTGCAGAGTTTTCCCCCCTTCCCTCATGCCAGAAATAACACTGAAATATCTAATTCCTCTTGTTCATCTCTTTCTTGCTTTCTTACTTCCTCTTCTCTTTTAGGCAGCATCCCAGAAACTTTCTCTGCTCTCACGTTAATACAGAACGAAGCTGAGATTTCAAGGAGAGGAGGATTTCTTCCAACAAATAATGTGGGGGAGGAATGGTGGGTGGGACCTCAGATCTGTAATGTGGTGAGAAATTTACTCAAGGAATGCGGAGAACATACTTTTTTTTCGTGTCAGGAGCAACCGGAGTTGCTTCTGGAGTGAGAGAATTGGCCGTCTGCAAGGACGTTGCCCAGGGGACGCCCAGATGTTTTGATGTTTTACCATCCTTGTGGGAGGCTTCTCTCATGTCCCCGCATGGAGCTTGAGCTGATAGAGGGAGCTCATCTGCGCTCTCCCCGGGTGGTATTCGAACCTGGCAGCCCTCAGGTCAGCAACCCAACCTTCAAGTCACAAGGCTTTTATACCCTAGGCCACCGGAGAACATATTAAGTTGCATGGAAGTGTAGTGAAGATAAGGAATTCATCTGTTTAATAAAGTAATGGAACTCTACTGGGCTATACTGAGCAAAACATTTTCATCCATTTCATTGCCTTAATGTGATGAAGTCCTAAGACATTATATGGACGACCATGGTGCCCTGTTCCCATCGGAGGGAACCCAAGTCCATGCTGTTGGGGCAAACTTAAAGGGATAAACGGCAGACTGGCTGATGCAGATGTATAACACTCAAGCCCCTGAGTTACATCGGCTCCAAGTTTTTTTGGAATCCTTAAAAGCGAGATTTCAAGATCACTTGGCAGAAATAAAAGCTAAAGCGCAACTTAGAAAAGTATATTGTTCCGCAATGGACAAATCTGTAGATCTACTGACCTCTCCTCTTTTAATCCATCTCTATTGAATCCATCACATGCAACAACCATCTTTGTGTAGTGCTTCTGCCAGATACCTGCATCCCTCAGTCATGACAAGTACAGTTTCTGGAAATGTTATTTTTTATGCCAACGGCTGGGGAGTTCTGAGAGCTGTAGCCCCAAAAGTTAACTCTCCCAAGGCTTGACATGGATCAAGACAGGTAAAAAATTCTCCTCTGCATGTTTGTTGCATATAGGGGTGGGGAGGGCAGAGGCAGCTTTTTTAGTGCTCTGTGACATCACTGCTGAATACAACAGTATAGCCTCAATGTTCATAAGAATTGAGGGTAGATGTCTGCCTGAACACAGGGATAGCCCAAATCTTTCTGTAGGATTCGGATTTTCCTGTGTATTATTAACTTGAAATTCAGCTGTATTAAATGGCTTTCCCTAGATTAAATTGTATTATCTTGCATGTGTTGTGTGGATGCTCACCTGCTGATGAGACCCACCCTGACCTAAAAAGCCAGTGTAGATGCACCCTAAGTTTTCTTTATAAAGCTGTTAAATAGGCTCTGAAGTTTGTATGCACCATGCTGATTGGGATCTATCACATTTGCAGCTTCTTTGGAAGACTGAAGATGCAATGCCAGAGTGAGTGATTGGCTGCCCTCCAGCCTGGTTCATATCAAGAAACAGGTGTCAAGAGATACCTAAGATAATTAATTACTTTGATTTTTGCATGAATAACATTGAAGGTCTGGTTTTATTTTAATGTATGACAAATCTAACTGTAGATTTTGTTTTCCTCCATTTACTCACAAAAATGTTATTTTTGTAATGTTTGTTTAGACATTTGTACAACTTCAGTTCATGGGCGAAAGCAAATAAATCTTGCCAAACATTTGGGAAGGATTCTTTGCAAGGCATTGGATGGCAACTTTCCTTAGTCCCAGCCAGTACAACCATTGATGGGAAGTTTGATGGGATTTATACCCCAAAACAGCTGGAGGGCTACAAGTTGCCCATCCTGTTTTAGAGCATGTGGGAATCCATAAATCAGGACAGCTGAAGAGTATGGAGAGGGAAGCAGATGAAAACCTTGAGGTACTTTTGAGCATAACAGCTAGGATCTTCTTTGCTCAGGGTCTTTAAAAAAACCCACAGAAGACACCAGTTGTCTGCTGTAGCAACAACAGTCGTGGAAGAGAGTGACATGAAGTATAGCGGCTGAAATAACCTTCCTGTGGTAAGTGTGTGTTTGCTGGCCTTGGGGTGAACTTGCCTATTCAAATCTTCAGCATGGTTTGCTTTTCTGGTGGGTTATTAGTTGGTGGCTTTCCTTCTTTTCTTTCTCTGTCTTAGAGGGTATCCGTACAGCATTACTGCAGTAATGGGATTCCCCTTTAATCGCCATGGTCCCATCACATAGAATTACAGTGTTTGTTGTTTGGGTAGGCACTTAGGACTCTGCAGCCTGTTCCTCTAGCAGGGAATTCAAGCCTACACCCCCAATTCCCAGGATTACACGTGATGGAAACCATGGCAGCTAAAGCAATTGTCAAATGCTCTAATAATTTTTTAAATTTTTTAAAAATTATATTATTAGTGTTAAATACAGTGAAAGTGGGGAAAACATTGTTCAGGGATAGTGAGACAAGAGTGTAGGGAAAAAAGGTGAAAGAACAAGAGAGGGATAAGAAAAAAAAAGAAGAAAAAAATTACAAAAAACAAAAAAAGAAAAGAAAAAAAATTGTGTGGCTACCCATTGTCCTCTTGAGGGTTTAAAAGTCTTTATAATTACTATTGTCTGTTGTCTTTTCTGGTTTAACAGTCTTGATATTTTAAAATATTTTCATACGTCAGATAAGTCTATTGTTAGTGTATATCTGTCCTTTCAAATAAAATCTCTAAAGCCCGACTGTGCTGGTACGGCTGTACCAAAAGCTCCAACTTTATTTTCTTTCTGCTAATGTTTGCAGTCATAGGGCAGGCCGCCTGTCCATCAAGTTTGGTTCCGCCCCTTGTTCAGGGCTCTGGGAGGGAAGGAGCCATTTTTAAGTCAGTCTCACTTAAGGAAGCTAAGCTATAGGACGTAGACCAGCTCGTCCCGTAGAAAAGCTTCATATCTCAAGAACATCCGGGGATATAGAACATCAGAGAAAACAGAAACAGAAATTCCAGGGGAAAAGTCCCAAAAGCTCTGGCTGAGAGCTCACAGCCTCTCAGCCTCACAGCTCCTGAGGGAAACAGCCCTAAAGTTTTCAAAGAAACCTCAGAGAGAGAACAGCATCACAGATCCACGGAACCCCAGCTGAAACATCTGCAAGCCTTGGTTGGTAGGTCTACTCGATGCCCAGATGCATTTGGAATCGGTAGTAGGTCCCACATCAGCTAGGCCCATATGATAGACAGCCTGGGAGAGGTTATAAGGGGTTTTTCTTCTTACAGAGAAAGTACAGTTATCCAAAGCCAATTGCCCATCCCCTGGGGACAAGATTGAAAAGCCAACAGTTTATTAAGGAAACCTTGAAGTGTTATTTGACTCCTTGAAAATTTATTATTTGTTTAACAATAAAGACTTTGTTATTTCATTAAATACTCAAAAGACCATCCCTTTCAGGAAAATCCTCAAGAACCTCTCTATGAGGCGCCCTGGCTTCCCGCTGGGCATAAAGTATACGTCCTATAAAAAGACAATAGTTACAGGCCCAGCGCGTGACAGAACACCGACCAGTCCGTTTTTTCCTTTACATCTCTTAGTTTTTGAGTCTGATTGTCCATTTGGATTATGTCAAATAATTTTATAATCCAATCGTCGATGGTAGGTACGTTTTTTTTGTTTCCAGACCTTGGCTAGAACCAGTCTTGCTGCAGTCCCTATTAAAAAGAGCAGTTTGTCTTGATTTTTGTTCAGTTTTACATTTGATATGCCCAGCAGATATGTTTCAGGTAGTAGTGGGATTTTTTGTATTATTTTTTGTGTTGCTTTGTGTATATTATTCCAATATTCTTTAATTTTTTACATTTCCATCATTGGTGGGAGAAGGTTCCTAATTCCTTATTGCACTTCTAGCATTTGTTCGAAATATGTTTGCTAAAATTAGCTAATTTGATGGGGGTATATTACCATCTAAAAAACATCTTGAACCAGTTTTCTTGAATCTCTGTAGCTGTAGTGTATTTTAATTTTTTTGATCCAGATTTCATCCCATTGATTAGTATTTATGCTCTGTCCAATGTCCTTAGCCCACTTTACTTGGCAGTTTTTGATCTGTTCTTCTTCTGTTGACCATTGTAATATTAACTGATATAATGTCTTGGTAATTTTTTTCCTTTTTGCCTTATTATTTCCCAGGGGCCTTGATTTTGCTTTAATAATTTTTGAACAGAATAGAGAGATCATTATAAAGATCTAGAGCAGGAGTCACAAGCCCGACTCTTATTTAGGACTCTTTGAGCAGAGTAACCTAGATATACCAAAACTCCTTAAGTGTTTAGTTAGGAGCCTTTCACCCTGGGTTGTCTCTTACTAATTCTGGAGAGGAAAATTTCTCTAATGTCGTACCGTAATATCTACAGGAGCCTACAGGAGCAAAAAGAATCCAGATGATTGCAAAATATGGATCTGCTTCAACAGAAGAAAGTCAAGAAATATGATTCTGCAGGTAGGGATCCTTCAATATTTACATTGGTATTTTTATCTTCCCCCCTCGGATCCTCCTTTCCCTCTCTAAATTGTTTGCTGTGAGATCCAGGCCTGTTGCCTCCAGTTGGCAATTGTCCGAATCAAGAAGTTGCCTGGAGCTGTCAAAGACTGGGTTTCGCAGGCAAATCTGAAAAACTATGGGTTGCCCAGGTGAACATTTTACAGAAGTGCCACTGTTTGTCCCCACACGCTGTGATGAACAGGGGTACCAGGTGGGTGGGTGATCTCTTGGGCCTGACAAAGGGGGGCACGGAAAGATATGGGAAGGCCGTCCCTTGCCAGTCAGGAAATCTGTTTAGTTCACTATGTTCTGTGTTCACGCTGCAAAGCAAACTGTCACATTTGCACAAAAGATGTGTATATTTTAGAACCCCCCCCCCCTTTTGTACAAAACAGATGTTTTCACCCAACCCTGGTCTTTTTTTGTGTGTGCAGAATTTTTGTTTGCGCAACACCCTCCATTTTCCGGAGGGGGTGTGTGTTATTGGAAGAAAACCACACCTTTCATGCAAATCAACCACATTTGAGATGTACTTCTGTGCAGAGGAATGTCTCAAAATACATTGTGCCCATACTAAACATAATAATCCTTTTTTGTGTTGTCCTTCCATTTGGATTTTGCAGCCAATTTTGACTAGGAAAGGAGCACTGTCAGAAAGTTTGCACAACCTTTCCCTATCTTCCTTAGCACAATAGATCTTGATGAATCAGGTTTTGAGATTAACAAGTCATAGTCCATATCGAAACAGTGTTTTCTGAATTGCCCAGTCATGCTTCCCTTTTTAGTTACACAGTGTTTGTTTTTCAGACGGACAAGAGATTGCATGTCCCTGGACGCCTCGCAGGGATATCTGGTCATCAGAGTGACTTCCATGAAGAAGGTGGGTAGTGCTCCGCAGAGCTTCCTATATGTGAGGAACTCCCTTCTTTCCATTTGATTCTTATTTCTTCTTCTTATTTCATCTTCTATAATTATATAGACGGGATGATTTAACAAAACCCAAGTGCCTTGTGGAACAGTTTGGTCACTGCGATATTCATATTGGACTATCTGAGACCATTATCCATAAATCAATTGGCATGAAATGGAATTGGCGTGAAATGTTAAGCTCATCAGTCTGATGCAGAAAAGCTCTATGTGGATACATGCTGCATTTAATATCCATGATTCAGCTTCATTTTATTTCTTCTTATTTAAAATCACTATCTGTGAGTTGAGGGAATGTCACATTTTCTCCCCAGCTGTGCCTCTCCTAAATTCCCATCTTGATTTTTCCCCAAACCCCAATGGAGAGAGGACTGTTAGCTTCGAAGAGAAAAACAATAGTGGTAGCTATTCAAGTCACCACAGCCAAGCTGCTGTTTCCTTCTTGCTCAAAACAAAGTGTGCTGAATATGGACCTCTTCATCAAGCCTTCTCCAGCAATGTTTGTCTGTGATCTTCTTACTTACTGTTTCCTGTTTCTTGAATGTATGTTCTAGTGTGCGGCTTCCTTTATTTTATGGTTTCTAAGAAGTTATAAAATGGGGCTGCAGACCACATGCGCTCTCTCTCTCTCTCTCTCTCTCTCTCTCTCTCTCTCTCTCTCTCTCTCTCTCTCTCTCTCCTTTTGACTATGTGACCTGTTGATAGTTATTTTGTTACAAGAGAGATGCCCTGGCTGGCTGGCATAGGGAACCACCTCAAAGGTATCTGAAACTGCTGAACACATGAAAGTTGTGAGTCAACCAAATACGTCATTTCTATCAAAGTCTACTTCATTTTTGTCTCTTGAGTGCATGATATGAAACAAGTTGTTTTATGAGAGAGTATCTTTTTGGGCACTGATTGGGCACTCTCTCTTTTTATTTTCAGGAATCCGGTTTAAAATAACAAAAAACATTCAATTCCACATTAAAAGGGTCCGGAATGGAAAATTTAAGTGCGTCTGCACAATTGTTGTTTACGATTAGCTTTTGGTGCAGCTCGAGGATGTGGACAAAGTCTTGGAGAGGCCAGGCCCACCACATGCATCCTAGACCCCCGCCCATCCTGGCTGGTAAAGGAGGCCAGAGGGGGTTTGGCAAAGTGGTTGAAGGCAGTCTTTAATGCCTCCTTACACGAAAGCAAGTTTTCAGCAATCTTAAAAGAAGCTGTTATAAAACCTCTGTTGAAAAAACCATCACTGGATCCCACTCAGTTAGAGAAATTTTGGCCAGTATCCAATCTCCCCTATTTGGGCAAAGTCATGGAACGTGTGGTGGCCTCTCAACTCCAGGGGTTCTTGGTAGACACTGATTATCTAGATCCAGTGCAGTCTGGGTTTAGGCTGGGACACGAAACTGAAACAGCCTTGGTCTCCTTAGTGGATGATCTGTGTCGGGAACTGACAGGGGGAGTGTGTCCCTGTTGGTTCTGCTGGATCTCTCAGCTTTCGAAACTGTAAACCACAGTATCCTTCTGAGATGCCTGGCGGGAATGGGTCTTGAAGGTACTGTTCTGCAGTGACTCCAGTCCTTCCTGGAGGGCCATATCCAGAAGGTGTTGTTGGGGAACACCTGCTCGGCCCCTCAGCCATTGTCCTGTGGGGTCCCGCAAGGCTCAATACGTTTTCTCATGTTGTTTAACATCGACATGAAGCTGAAGGAGAGATCCTCTGGAGTTTTGGGGTTCGATGCCATCTGTACGCACGTTCAATTCTATCACCCCTTTCCACCTGCTACTAAGAAGGTGTTTTTCAAAAGTGAAATACTCAAGGGATTTCAAACAGTGCCAACCAAGAGAAAAAAATATGACAAGTGCAAAGACAGCAAAATGGATGTCCGAAGTACTTCTAATTGGGCTCAGACTCAAAAGAGATATGCACAAGAAGTGGAAAGGGGAGAAATCAACAAAGAAGAATTCAAACGAATAGCCAACTCCTGTAGGGAAAAGGTTCGCAAGGCTAAAGTGCAAAATGAGCTCAGGCTTGCCAGGGACATTAAAAACAATAAAAAGGGCTTTTTTTGCTTACATTGGTAGGAAAAGGAAGAACAAGGGGGCGATAGGGCCTCTGCAAGGAGAAGATGGGAAAATGGTGACTGGGGACAGAGAAAAGGCAGAACTACTTGTCTTCTCACAAAAAGAAAGCTGTCCTCAGCAACATGGATTGGATGAAGGATTAGGAGAAATCCAACCCCAAATAGGGAAAGAAATTGTCCAGGAATACCTGGCTGCTCTAAACAAATTCAAGTTCCCAGGATCAGATCAACTACATCCAAGGGTATTGAAGGAAACACTGGCAATAATCTTTAAGAGTTCTTGGAGAACGGGAGAAGTCCCAGCAGATCGGAGGAGGACAAATGTGGTCCCTATCTGCAAGAAGGGAAAAAGGATGATGCACATAATTCCTGTCTGGTCAGCCTCACATCGATACCAGGCAAGATTCTGGAAAAGACCATTAAGGAAGTGGTTTGCAAACACTTAGAAAGGTATACGGTCATTGCAAGTCATGGCAGACTAATCGGATACCTTTTTTCGATAGTTACAAACTGGGTAGATGCAGGGAATGCCGTGGATATAGCGTATTTGGATTTCAGGAAGGCCTTTAACAAAGTACCCCATGACTTTCTGGCGAACAAACTAGTCAAATGTGGGCTAGGCAAAACTATGGTTAGGTGGATCTGTAATTGGTTAAGCAAACGAACCCAAAGGGTGCTCAGCAATGCTTCGCCTCCATCCTGGAAAGAAGTGACAAGTGGAGTGCCATCAGCAGGGTTCTGTCTTGGGCCTGTTCTGTTCAACATCTTTATTTATGACTTAGATGAAGGGTTAGAAGGCATGATTATCAAGTTTGCATAAAACACCAAATTGGGAGGGATAGCCAATACTCCAGAAGACAGGAGCAGAATCCAAAACGATCTTAAGAAATTAGAGATTTTGTTACACCATTTATTCTCCAGATGTCTGGTTTTCCCTGTGAAGAAAATATAAACTAATATCATATCGATGTCTTCACTCTCTTCTTCTAACTATTCTAAATCCTTTGATCTGTAATCCCTTCAATAATATACTTTAATTGGTTTGCTATATAGTATAATTTTAAGTTTGGTATTCCCAGATCTCTCTTCTTTTGTATTTCATACCATTTGCTTTGTTTATTCTAACTCTTTTATTCCTATTACAGAAAGTGTTTATCATATTCTGCCAATTTATAATTTTTCCTGAGATCTTAATAGGTAGCATCCTAAAGAAAAAGTTTATTTTGGGTGGTATTTTCCTTTTTATTAATGCTATTCTACCAAACCATGATAATTTGAGCTTGGCAAATTTAGCCAGAGTATTTTTGACATTTTTCCTTAATCTGATTACATTATCTCCTTTTAGATTGCCAATTTCCTTAGATATATTGATTCCTAGATATTTTTGACTTCTTTATTTTTATTCCAAACAATCTCCCTTCTCTTAATCTATGTCTCTTCTTTAGTATAATTAAATAATAAGATTCTGTCAACCATGAATAAACATATATCTTTCCTCCCTCCCTATCCCTTTTATATTTATATGCTCTTGTATCATACAGTGTTCCCTCACTACTTCGCGGTTCATTTTTCGCGGATTCGCTGTTTCACGGTTTTTCAATAAACTCTAAAAGACTGTTATAGATCATAAAAAATTAAAATTTACAGCCTAAGGAAGGGAGGAAGGAGAAGCCAAAGGGAGAGAAAAGGAGTCCAAGTGGCAACGGGAGGAGAAGGGGGCGATTTATCAACACACTATTGGTTGATAAAGACGTAAAAGGGTGTATACTACTAAAATAATGTACTACTATTAAAATAAATATAGTGTCCCTACTTTGCAGATTTTCACTTATTGCAGGTGGTCCTGGAACCTAACCCCAGCAATAAGTGAGGGAACACTGTTTTTGCTAATATTTCTATAATTATTGTGAATAGGGTAGGTGAAAGGGGCATCCCTGTCATGTCCCTCGGGTTAGTTTTATTTTTCCTGTAAGGCCATCATTTACTTGTATTTCCGCAAAGTTAGTTGAATAAAGCTTCTTATTCAGTTCTCTAAATCTCTCTCCTAATCCAAATTTTTCTAGATTTTTTTAAAGTGCTGGCCATGAAACATAATCAAATGCCTTAAGTATATCTAGGGCCAGTATCCCTGGTTTTGTTTTTTTTCTTAATTGTGTGAATTCCATTTAGTACTCTTCCCACTAAATTTGACATTTGTCTTCCAGTTAGCTAGGAAACTCTTAGGGTGTATCTACGTTGCAGAATTAATGCAGTTTAACACCACCTTCTCTGCCATGGCTCAATGCTTGGGGATCCTGGATGTCCTACTTTAAAAAGGTCTTTAGTCTTTTCTGCCAAAAAGCTACAAATCTTTGAATGCGATTTCCTGTTTCTTAGCGAGGGGTTGGACTGGATGGCCCATGAGGTCTCTTCCAACTCTACTATTCTATGATTCTATGAAATCCCAGGGGTCCATAGCACCCAACCATGACAGTTGAAGAGGTGTTAAAATATATTCAGGCCTTAAACACTTTCCAGTCCTACAATCATATCTCATTTTCACTTATCTTTTATTTTAAAATTAAAGAATATTCACCCATATTCTTCATTTCCAGACTTACCTATGCCCAGCCCATCTTAAGGGCCAGCAACTGGATTAGGTACAGGAAGTCTGTTCAGGTTCTGCTCAGGGTGCAAGAAGGAGAATTGTTCCATTTTATCCTCCCACCAGCGAGTGAGGCTGTAACAAGGACTTGCAACAGGATCCCTGCTTCTGATTGTTGCAGCTACACTCACTAACAAGATTGGGGTGGAAACACCATCCTCATTGTGTCCCGTTTGCAGGGCCGGTGCAACGTAGAGGCCACTGAAGCGGCCGTGTCAGGCGCACGTCAAGGGGGAGCGCTGTCGAGGCCTTGACAGCGCCCCCGTGTAAATATACCGAGGAGGGAGGCAGTGGCGGGGACCATCGCCTTCCTCCTCGGCGAAGAGCTAGGCCTCAGATGAGGTGTTCGCCGAGGAGGGAGGCAATGGTCCCTGCCTCCACCCTCGGCGAACAGGGAAGGCCTATGGAGGCGTAGGTATTCTCGCGTGGTCTTGTGAGGTCTCGCGAGGACTCACAAGACTTCACGAGAATACCTAGGCCTCTGTAGGCCTTCCCAGTTCACCGAGGGCTGAGGCGGCGGCGGGGGCCATCGCCTCCCTCCTTGGCAAAGACCTCAACTTCCGCCAAGGAGGGAGGCGATGGTCCCGCCGCCGCCGCCTCCCTCCTTGGCGAACTGGGAAGGCCTACGGAGGCCTAGGTATTCTCGTGAATACCTAGGCCTCAGATAGGCCTTCTGCGTTCGCCAAGGAGGAAGGCGGCGGGGACCCCTGCCGCGTTTGGAAGCTGAAAAGCTACTCTTTACCTGATCCTGTTGCTGGCTCTTAAGGTGGGCAAGGCTGTCATTCACACACAAAGCAGTTCTGAATCTGTGACTCTAGTTTGCAAATGTCAGCCTTTATTTATTCTTGATATTGCTTTTCTTTTCATAATACTTTTTTCAGATTTATTGGACAGCATATAAGTGCAACTTATGTGTAAGTGAAGTAGCAGACCTTGCCAAAGAGATGCCTGAACTATCAAAGGAAATTGCAACAAATAAAATCAGGTCTCTTCCAGCGAAAATGCTTTCAGAGAATATGCTAAAAGCAAATGAAACAAATAAAATGAGAAATGTGCTGCTTGCAAATGCATTTTCAAAAGGTATACTTTATTTTGTTGCATTCACTGCATTATTTTGGGGTAGATTGTTTCACCAAATCTTGTAAAAATAGGAGTCTCTGTAGAATAAGACAAATGGTGAATCAGTACTTGAGAATGTCCTGTTAGTTTAATAGGCCTCCTCAAAATGGGACGAGTGATTACATTTGGGCCTATATATATAACATCTTTAGCCCACAGTCCCAAGCTTTCAACCAGGACCCTTGACAACTCTTTCTTCAGCAAGGTAAGAAGTATGTTTTATTATCTGAATAATTCAACTTTTTCAGGAGATTCAAAAGCAAATAATAGTTCATTTCCCATCAATGGATATGTGACAGAAAGGAAGAAACAAGAAACGCGGGATGCCTTTGCCATCAATTGTATCAATTAATTCTGACACAAAATCATCAGGAAAGCATGTTATGTTGTTTCACTGATAGAATCAGAGATACCAATTAGATATGTATGATAGAACCCAATGGCATTTCACATGGCGAATCATTTCTCCAAATTGTCTGGAATCATGTATGCAGTTGAAAAGCAGTAACTTAAATTTTCTGTGTCTTTCCCTTTTTATTTTCAGGGATCATGTTTGGAAGAATTCAGATACCTTCAACTCAAGATTTCAAATGATTGGAATAATCAAAATTCCATATGTATCTTTGAAGTGTATATATGTATATAATTTAAAACTAGCTTAGGGACCTTATTAGCTATTTTGTAATGCCATTTAGGTCCCTTTACATTTGGACACAAAGTTATAAAAATAATAAATTAGTTGTGCCTTGCAGTATTTTCTGACTTACATTTTTTCTGTTATTTTTTCTATTTTAAATTTTTTAAATTTTATTCTTTATTTTATTTTATTTTTTAAAAAAACATTATGGGTTCCAGGCTGAAAGGACTGGCTGCCAAGGGCTCTGTGTGTCTCTGCCTCTGCCCGCCTGTCAAACCAAGCCCTATGACGAATTGTTGAAGGAACTATATTATGTTTAGATTGGAGAAAAGATGTCACATTTAGGTGGGGACAAGGTTGTTTTTTGCTGCTCTGGCAACTAGAATGTGGAGCCAAAGATTCAAACGGCAGGAAAAAAGACTCAATTGAAACATAATGAAGGACTTCCTGATTCTAAGGGCTGTTTGACAGTGGAATATGTGGCCTTAGGTGGTGGGGTCTCCTTCCCTTGAGGTTTTGAAGCAGAGGCTGGATGGCCATCTGTTGTGAGTGCTTTGATTGAGTGTTTCTGCATGATAGTTGGCTGGATTGGATGACACTTGTGGTCTCTTCCGACTCTATGATTTTACAGAATCATGAGAATGTAATTTGGTGACGGGTTGCATTCTGCAGCTCTTTTTAGATGGTTTCAAAGACTTTAAGGTTTCAGCCAAATTCCTGACTTCTCCCCTCCCTTTTTCATTTCTTTCATGGATTGCAAATCTGATTCCCCCAAAACTCTGGAGCAGCATTAGGGAAGCTGCAGATGGAAGATATAGGTGCACGTGTGTTCCCTAATTCAGTCTGCAGCTTCCCTAATTCTTCTCCAAAAGAGGCAGGCACTACTGAATTACAACCCTGTGTGTGGCCTCTGTTTGAGCCCTTGATGGGTTTAGTTTCCTGGAATTCACCTTACAGAGGCCATGAAACTGTATTCTTACATCCATCCAATAAAATGACGCAATTTCAGACTGATGCTGAAAATGAACTTGGCAACAAAGTGTAGAAAAATAAACTGATTTGTAATATTTGAGATTTGTTATATTGTTATTTGAGATTTTACAAAGATGAGTGAACTGAAAAAAAAACTTAAATAGAATTCTAACAGTGGATGAATGACTAGAACATGTAATATCTACCCACAGTCACTAGAGTGCACCAAATCTCTACTGGAAATTATAGCTAGCTAGAAGACAGACAGAATAAGATAGAATAAACAGACAGATAGACCAAGAGAACTAGGAGAGATAGGATGGGGCTGGATATAGACAAACATATATGTAGTGTATGCATCTTCAAATTGCTTATTGACATAGGGTGACTATGAATTTCCTGTAGTTTTCTTAGTCAAGAAATACTGAGGTTTTCTTCTTCTTCTTCTTCTTCTTCTTCTTCTTCTTCTTCTCCTCCTCCTCCTCCTCCTCCTCCTCCTCCTCCTCCTCCTCCTCCTCCTCCTCCTCCTCCTATAATAGAGCCTACAGCCTGCTATTTATTAGTAGTCTTTCATTTACCAACGCTGTCTTAGGTAACAGAGGCAGAAGGCAGCCAATAGATTTTGGAAGAGTGAATAGTGAGACATGGATCCTAGCCTGCTGCCTTCATGAGCAAAGAAATTCAGTGTTCTAGCATTATGTGTGTCAGGGAAAGATTAAACTTGTGTGCCGATAGGTTTTTATTGACAGGATGGGATTGATTCAGCTCAAGCAGCAAAAGGTCTTGCCACGGACTGGGCAATATAGTCCGGAGGTCCCCAAACCAAGTCCTGCAGGATGGATGCATCCCTCCAAGGTCATTTACTCACCTTCTGCCCTAAACATTAGACCTAGGGTAGCCCTAAGTCTGAACGACTTGAAGACATGCAACAACAATAACAATCTTAATTAACTTGACTATCTCATTAGCTAAAAGCAGGCCCACACCTCCCATTGAAAGACTGGTAATTTTAATGATGGCAAGAATCTGTTGGGGACTTATGCTTTTGTAAATGGAAGAGCCAACCCAACTCATGCTGCCAAAAGAGGACATCTTCTAGTGATAGTGCTGAATGGAGGAACAGATGAACAGAGGTAGCTGCTTCATGTAGAGTCAGATACCCTTGGGTCACCCAATCAATGTTGTTGGCTTTGCCTGGCAGTAAAGGATCCCTGAGCATTCTGGCATGATTGTTTTTGGGCCTAACTGAAAGCCATTTTTTTTCCTTCTGGTGATCTACCATCCAAGTATTAACCAAGCTAAGTCTTTTCAATTTTCCAAATCAGACAATATTAACTGTGTTCAGGGTGGGTGGTATACTTTTAGTGTGGTATAATAGAAGCTCTACATCCTACCTTCTGTTACAAATACTTTAGTGTCTCAAGCACTTTGAGTTTTGATATATAGACCTGATACAGTAGAGTCCCGGTTATCCGAGATAAAGGGGCGGGCCCTATCTCAGATAACCGAACTGCTCGGATGGGGTGAGGACTCTCTGAGGGACATCTCCCCGGATCTACCTCGCCCAGGCCCTTGCTGGAGGCCTTTGCTGGAGCAAGGGCCTGTCCCTCCGAGAAACACGAAGCGCGCCCTGGATCTCCCTCAGCCAGGACCTTGCTGGAGGAAACTCTTTCCTCCAGCAAGGGCCTGGACGAGGGAGAGCTGAGGAGATGTCCCTTGGCGAGCCCTCGCCCCTTGGGAAGCAGCCCACGAGCGCTGCTGCCTAGCAGCGCTCGTGGGGTACTTCCCAAGGGGTGAGCTCTCAACCAAGAGAAGTAGCCCACGAGCGCTGCTGCAGCGATCGCGGGGTGCTTCCAGGGCACTTCCTCCTCCCTCTCCTTCTCTCGAGTTCCCTTCGCTCAAGAGGAGGACAGGGAGAGGGAGGGGCGCCTCCGGTGGAGCCTCAGATAATGCGGAGGCTCGGTTAACCAGAACTCGGTTAACCGGGACTCTACTGTACTCACTTTCCAGATTCTAAAACTTATATGCAAAGCTTTTACGGTTCCTGAATATTCAACTCTAGCGATATATGGGGTGACAGAGGTTGCAGTCAGATTGCCTCCACATCCAGTTCCTGAATATTGTAGTTCTCAGCAAAAACTATGCTCAAAATTCTTGGACCTTGAATTTTCTTGCACAGTTGAAAAAAGCAATGGATGGTTGCAGAAGCAAAAGGGCATAGGATGGAAGGAGTAGCCTTGGATGAACACAACTGAGCTGGACTATAAGCATAGCATTCCTTTACCTGTCTTGTTATTTGCCTTCAAGTTATTTCTGACTTACCATGACATTAAGGAGACCCTATCATGGAATTTTCTGAGGCTAACAGTTTGTGAGCTGCCCAATGTCACCCAGTGGAATATCATACTCAAATGGGAACCACAACCTGATCTTCGGAGTCATAGTCAGATGTTCAAACCATTATGCCATGCTGACAACCCAGAGTAAAATTGCACTGTGTTGAGAATTCCTGTCTTTGTCAAACTGGCTGGGGCTTCTAGGAATTGAAGTCTAAAACACCTGGAGGACCAAAATTTGGGAACCCTGCATTAGGGAAAACACTGTTGACTGAAGGACTAAAGTCTTCCAGGTAGCAGATAGCTGTTCATGGAGCCAACCCAAATGCCACTCTGGTGTGTGCCTACAAGTCATTTTCCCCCAATGGCTTCTCTAAGGTGACCCCACCATTTAGTGATCTTGGTTAGATTTGTTCCAAAAGGGTTCGCCATTAATCTCTTCTGAAACTGAGAGAGAGTGAAATGCCTAAGATCACCTACTGAGTCTTCAGACTGAACAGAGATTCAAACCCTGGTCTTCTGCTATGGTGGTCTAGTACTCAAACAATCACTCTCATTTCTTTTCATATGCCTTTAGGTTGTATGATGTCTAAGGCAAACCTATCATGTGGGTTTCTTGGTAATATTTGTTTACAACTAGTTTTCCTTTGCCTTCTTTTGAGGCTTACCGAGGTGGGTTTACATTGGTTGTGTGGATTCATATTCGGGTCTCCAAAGTCCTTGTCCAATGTTCAAAATATTACACACTCCATCTCTCTGCTTTACTTTACACTGCTCATAAATGCTGATATAGGGAATATAATTGGTCTAAGGATATGATTTGCTTGAATAACAACAAATGTTCTGATAAGGACATAAGGCCAAAGTTTGGAAAGGTTACATTTTGGGATTATAGCTCCTAGAATACCCCAACTAACACAGTTAACATATAGACTGGGAGATTTTAGGAACTGTATCTCTAAAAGTAACATTTGAAACTCTGCGAGAGCCTTATACAACAACTATGTTCTGCAGTGAAAAGAGTTATGCTTATACTTTTATTTTCCATAATGTAAAAATTACCTTTAGATGTAAGGTTAGTTTTCAGAAAACCAGAAGATGGCACCCTTGTAAAAGCAGAGGACAACAACATCTATAGTTAAAATAGTTACACTGGAAGAATGCCCAAAGTTGTTGCATTGCCAAAGTGAGTTCTTGTCCATGAAAACCTGTAGTAGATTTGTTATAACCTACTTCTGTGTATGTTTACTTGTAAGCAAGTCCCATTGTGTTTTCTGGCACACCATCTTGGTCTCAGCAGTGTCACAGAGCTATAAATTTTGTCATCCAGACTAACACGGCTATAGCTTTGGAATGTAATAGGAGCATTGAATGTTTGTGTCCTGTAGCAACAAATGTGTGCTACTCTCCTTTTATGAAACATTTCATTGAGTGTATCAATGCAAAGTCAGAAATGTATCCTGAGCAGAGTACACATGCATTCGTCCTGGATAATATTTGATGAGAGGAGACAGACTATTATTTTAAATGTTTGTGTCCAGAATGCATCTATGATGTAAATATGTATAAAAAAAGGTAAAGGTTTCCCCTGACGTTAAGTCCAGTCATGTCTGACTCTGGGGGTTGGTGCTCATCTCCATTTCTAAGTTGAAGGGCCGCCGTTGTCTGTAGACACCTCCAAAGTCATGTGGCTGGCATGACTGCATGGAGCGCCATTACCTTCCTGCCGGAACGGTACCTATTGATCTACTCACATTGGCATGTTTTCGAACTGCTAGGTTGGCAGAAGCTGGAGCTAACAGCGGCCGCTCCCGCCGCTCCAGGGGTTTAAACCTGGGACCTTTCGGTCTGCAAGTTCAGCAGCTCAGTGCTTTAACACACTTCGCCACTGGGGCTCCTCGTAAATATGTATACAAATCCACATTTATACATAATCTGTGAGAACCAGTGCTATGACAATAAGTTCACTGGAATTTAGCTCTGGAGTAAAATACATGCAATCTGTTTTTATTCAGAATTTTATTCAGAACCAGAATCCCCTTGACCATGGTGACTTTTGAATTTTTGGTTCTACTCTCTTGTTTATAAAGAAGTACATTGAAAGAAGTCAAAATTTTATATACCTTGTCTCAGTCATGAATCAGAAAGGAGTCAAGAAATCAGAAGAAAACTAGGAGATCTATGAAGGAACTAGACAACATCCTGAAGTGTAAAGATCTAAATTAAATACTGAAGATAACATTGTTCATGATATTGTAGTCCTTATTTTTATATATCGCTGTGAAAACACTACAGTAGAGAAAGCTGATTAGAAGAAAATAAATGCATTTGAGATGTGATTCTGGAAAACAATTCTATGGATGCCCTGGACTGCTATAAAGACAAATTAATGGATTTCAGGGCAAATCAAGCCTGAACTCTCTGTAGAAACAAAGATGATTAAACTAAGGCTGTTGTACTTTACTTACATTATGAAAGGGAGTAGCACACTAAAAAGGACACTAATGCTTGATAAGGTAGAAGGGAATAGAAAAGAGGAAAACCACATTCCAGGTGGACAGGGCCAATCTAGGAAGCAATAGTCATGAGCCTATAGGACATGAGCAAGGCTGTTGATGACAGGATGACAGAGCCCTTCTACACTGCCCAAAATGTGAATGGAATTGGCCTTTAAAAAACCAATTCCACACGCATTTTTCAGCCACATGGGGAGCTGAAACCCAATTCTTCTGGTGAGGGGTGTCCAAATACCCACTGATGATGCTATAGAGCCTTGGAGAGGGGAGGGAGAATTTCTCCTCCAAAGCTCCCGGTGTCATTTTGATGCACCTTAGCTCTGGAGAAGCCCCGTGCCTTTGTACTGAGGCTTGTATGGTATGCATGTATAAAATGACGGGAGGGTGTACTGTCATTTCTCCTCCCTGGGTTGCCTGAGCCCATGGAAGTGGGATGGTCATGAGGACTGTTCCTTGGGCTTGCTCATGGTGATCTCAAGAGGCATTCCCCCATAGGGACCATACAAGGAAAGATGCATGCCTTCCTGGAATTCAGGATTTTTCCAGGCATTATTTTAACTTGGAACAAACCTGGATTTCCAGGTTTATTCTGCTTTAAACTGCATTCGCCTAGTGCATTGTTTGGATGACCCAGACTAATGCACCCCCTGCAGCACATTAAATGGCAGTGTAGATGGAGCTTTGTTAATGGGACCATGTCCTAAGACAAATTCACAAGAGATGATTCTACATTCTAAAGTGGCATTTTTGTGGTGTTGATTCTAAAATCTTGCAGGCATATTTTGTGTAATTCCCTCAACTAAAGGGGAACTGAGAAATAATTAAGTAACGGTGTATCATGAATCATCCAATCATTTCCCCCTTCCTAAGTATGAGGATGAAGATGTCATGAGAAAGCATAAGGATGAATTATCTTCTCTAATTCAAATGAGGAATAATTTTATCCATTTGAGGGAGAGAAAAAGTATTTCAAAAAGAGCTTTCAATAAAATTCTGAGGTAAACATAGATTTGGCCACAGAAAATAGTTTAATAATATGCTTCCCAGATGCTTCTGCTTTGAAATGGGAAAGAGAAATCTATAAACAATACTTTGTCCTGACAAAAATGGCTACAACAAGAAAAAATATCATTAACAAAAAATAATTAACCCTAACCTAATATATGTTTTGCGTGCTCCATTTATTAATATATGAAATCAATACACCACTGGACAAGAAAATGCCTTTCAAGTGTTTTACAATTTTATGTTGTACACCTTCTCAACTTCTTCTACGTGGTCCCTGTCAAATGCACACATATGGGTTTTCCTTGCGCCTGCGCAAACAGTTCGGAATTCTCTAGAAGCTCTCAGAGATACATTTTTTGGCGGAGGCCCCGCCCCATCTCCCCTCGTTAGTATATATAGCCAGTGGGCGTGGCCGACGCCCCAGTTCCTTTTTTCCGCCGCGTTAGACAGCTCTCTAGTTCTCTAGCTCGACCTTTACACTATTTTCCTAAAGATTCCTTTGGTTTTGACCCGGACTTCTGACTATCCTATCGCGCGCCGTTTCTCCATTTTCGGTCAACGGACGGATTTAGCCTTCAATCAGGCCAGTCTCCTTCCTTGTCGTTGATATGGCTGCCCTTTTTAAGAAGTGCACTCAGTGCGCGGGGAAGCTCCCTGATACGGATGGACACTCAATGTGCCTCCTTTGTTTGGGGGAGGGCCATGCGGCCCGATCTTGTGCTATTTGCCAGGCCTTCACCCCACAGGCCCGGAAGAACCGCGAAACTCGCCTCAAGGCCCTTTTATATGAACAGGCCCTGCTGCCGCCCCAACCCCAGAAAAGGGCCTCCTCAGAACCCCCGAACCAGCTTCCGCCAGCAGGACGCGTGGCTACACCGGCCCCCTCCTTACCTGAGAATGTGCCCTTGGACGGGCCTTCTGGGGCTCAACCTCCGCCGCTGAAGAAGCCAAAACTTAAAAAGATCAGAGCTCCCCTAGGGGGAAAGGCAGTTAAAAAGAGCGCGAAACGCGACACTGGGCTGACTGCCGTTGCAACGTCGTCCTCTTCCTCCCTCGGATCCGTGGCACCGGATGACTACACCGTCCTCACCGATCGGACCTTACTGCAGGGTCTCCCACTCTTACCCCTGCAACCCGTGGGAGATAGCCCCTCCCTTCTGCCTTTGGAGCCCGCGCTGAGCGCACCCCTCCCCCCTTCGGGAGAAGATCGAGCGAGCGCGGAGCCAGGCCTGGTGGCCACGCCCCCTACTCCAACCCTGGATAGGGAGGATGCTGGGACCGAGCGCTCTACCCCAATGGCCTCAGCTGCTCCCCTGGATGCGATTCCAGGCCCGTCGGGTCAGGAGGAGGCTTCTCGGCGTCGGGGCCGTTCCTCCTCGAGGCGGAGTCATCCACGCAAGTACAGAGGAAGGCGATACCGCTCTCCCTCGTCCTCAGCTTCATGGAGCTCAGATTCGGAGGAAGGCAGGCAGGTCTCCCGGTCCCGTGGCTCGTCCCGGAGGAGTTTTTCGCGCGATTCAAGATCTCCTTCCCCTTATTATTTCCATGACCCAATTTATACTCGGGATTATTTTCGTTTCTTCTCGCGCCGCCACAGGCACCGACGTATTGCTACCAGGGACGTCCCACGCCTGCCAGTTGTTGCTGATCAGGCCTCAGCCGCCCCTCCGACTGCCCCTCCGACTGCCCCCGCGCCACCCGCCTCGGATCCGACGTCTCGATCCACGGGCCACCATGCTTCAACCCCAGCGATACCGGTGGCCTTACCGACCCAGCCATTACCCATTCAATCAGCCCCCGCCCCTCAGTCGTCGCAGGGATCGGGGGTCCCGGAGGAGGCTATTAACTCTGATGCTAGTTCGGTGGCTGAACCAGCGGATCCACAGCTCACCATAGGGGTGCCCGAGATAGACTGTGATTCCCCGGAGGAACTAAGAAGTTTCTCCTCTTTGGTCTTGCGCCTCGCTAAGGCGCTTAATCTACCTTCCCGTCAAGACCCTACAGTTGTAGATGATCCAGTTTTTCCACGGGAACAGCAGCAGGCCCCCGCCGCAACGCCATTACCACTACTACCGTATCTTCTTCGCCTTCTGAGGTCACCCGACCTGGCCCCCTCTTCGATACCGGCAATCTCCAGGAAAGCTGATAGTCTCTACCGCATCGACCTCGCATCTGCGGAATGGCTGGGAAAACAACTTAAGCCAAACTCCATAGTAGTTGATGTCTCCCAGTCGCGCCCAGCTCAAAGATCCCAGGCGACTCCAGGAGACAGAGAGGGAAAGAAGCTGGATGCCATGGGCCGCAAGACTTACACTTCTGCTGGTCTTTTTGCTCGTATGGCCCATTATGGGGCTTACATGGGAGCCTATCAAAATTATTTATGGAATAAAATTACCCCCCTTCTGGAACACCTACCTGTAGAGGAACTGCGTTTAGCGAAGGCTTTCAAGCAGGAAGCTTGTCAGCTTGCAGACCTACAGAAAGAACTAGCCAAGCATATGGCGGACTCAGCGGGTAAACTCTTCGCTAATGCTGTCGCCCTCCGTCGCCACGCATGGCTTCGCTCTTCTGGACTATCCTCCACGGCACGCACAGCAATTGAGGATCTACCGTTAGATGAGTCCGGTCTCTTCAACCCCAATACGGACTCCAACCTCGAGCGCACACACCAAATGCGCCAAACGGCGCACAGATTTGGCTTACCATCCCAATCGGCTACCTACCCTCGTCAACGTTGGCCCTCGTACTTACCGTTCCACCGCGGACGCACTAGTCCCGCTCCTCAGGGATCGAGGCCTCGCATCCCTACTCAGCCGGCCCCCGCTAGGAGATCAACTTCGTCATCACGACGCCGCCCACAGGGTAGGGCTAGGCAACCCTATGTGCCCAGGCGGCGCGTTTAGCCGCCACCGTGCTAAGATACTACCAAGTTCCCCATTGGGAAACCCCTGTTCTCCCCAGTTGTTAACCGATGAAGCTGACCGGGTCCACAGTGCCACACCTCTGGAACCGCCTTCGGTTCCAACCACTCCACAGCTCTTTTTTAGGGACCGCCTAGCTCCATTTATAAATGCATGGGCTAAAATTACCTCAGACAGATGGGTGTTGGACATCGTTCGTAGGGGTTACCTGATCGAATTTGAGACCTTGCCACCGACAGGTCAGATCCGAACGACACCCTCCTCCCCTCCGCTCTTACAAGAAATACGATCTCTCCTAGCGAAGGGTGCAGTTCAGCGCTTGAGGGATGACCTTCTCCATGAGTGCTTCTTTTCAAAGTACTTTTTGGTTGAGAAAAGGGGTGGGGGCCTTCGGCCCATCCTAGACCTGCGGGCATTGAATTTCTACATCAAACCCCGAAAATTCAGGATGGTTACGCTTCCCATCATTCTCTCACTGATACGGAAAGGGGCTTGGTTCGCCACTGTGGACCTAAAGGACGCCTACTTCCACATAGGAATTAGACGTTCCCACCGTCGCTTCCTTAGTTTTAAAGTTGGCTGTTTGTGTTACTGTTTTAACGTTCTCCCATTTGGCCTCTCGACCGCACCCAGGGTGTTTACCAAGTGCGTAGCGGTTGTAGCTGCATATCTCAGACAACAGGGCATAGTCATTTACCCTTATATAGACGATTGGCTTCTTGTGGCGCAGTCTAGGGCAGCGTTACTGGATAATATTCACTTCACGTTGTCTCTTCTGCAGGATCTCGGCCTGGCCATCAACCGAGAAAAGTCTTGTTTGCGGCCTTCCCAGTCCATTCTTTTTATTGGCGCCCTTATCGACTCCGTCAGCGGAAAGGCCTTTCTTCCAGACGATCGCTCCGCGACGTTAAGGTCAATCGTTCTCAAGGCTCTCACACCTCGCGACGTGAGCGCGCGCCTCGTCCAGACTGTTCTCGGCCACATGGCCTCAACAACTGCCGTAACTCCGTACGCAAGGCTTCACATGCGCCCCCTCCAGGGCTGGTTTCTGTCGGTCTTCGACCCCCTTCGCGACAGTCAAGATTCGCCCTTGTTCATTCCCAATCGGGTCCGCAGCTCCCTGCATTGGTGGATGTCCAGGTCCAACATCCAAAGGGGAATGCCCTTTCGACCTCCGACCCCGTCATTATCTCTCACAACGGACTCCTCGTTGCTGGGATGGGGCGCCCATCTCGGCACCCTCAGGATCCAGGGGTCGTGGTCTGCAACAGAGAGAAAACATCACATCAATTACCTGGAAATGCTGGCTGTTCTCAAGGCACTTCGGGCCTTCGAGCCGTCGCTTCGGGGTCAGGTGGTCCGGGTGCTAACGGACAACACGACCACACAGTTCTACATCAACAAGCAGGGAGGGACTCGCTCACGGAGACTCATCGATCTATCTCTACAGATTTGGCACTGGTGCCTTCGCCGCAACATCCACTTGCTGGCCGTCTACCTCCCAGGAGAGGAGAACGATCTAGCAGACTCCCTGAGTCGGACCCCAAATTCTTGCCACGAATGGAAAGTGAGACCCCAGACACTCTCACCAATCTTCGCTCGCTGGGGCCACCCAACGGTGGACCTATTCGCCACTTCGAACAACGCTCAGTGCACCCTGTTCTGTGCTCGCTCCCCCATGAACCTGGTAAAGGGGTGCCTGGGGGATGTGTTCCTGTACACCTGGAACCCCGGCCTGCTATACGCATTCCCTCCGATCCCACTCTTACCTCGAACTCTGTCCAAAATAATAGACGACAGGACCAACTGTATACTACTGACTCCCTGGTGGCCACGACAGCCATGGTTCGGGCCCCTCCTCCAGGTGTCGGAGGGCGAGTTCCAGCACCTCCGGTACACACCGGACATACTTACCACGCAGAACGGCCTTGTCCGGCACCCAGATGCGGAATCGCTCCGTCTGACAGCCTGGAGAATTCGTCCATCCCAAACATATCAGAACCTGTAAGAGCAATCATAGCTGCAGCCCACAAGGACTCCACGAAAAAGTCCTACGCTTACAAGTGGCAATGCTTCTCCAACTTCGCAAAACGAGCCGGTTCCGAGCCTACCTCAGCCCCTACCGCGTTACTGCTAGACTTCCTCCTCTCACTATCGGAGAAGGGTCTGACACTTTCTTCTCTCAAGTGTTACCTGGCGGCGATTTCGTGGTACCGTAGGAGGGCTGGGCAGCCATCTTGTTTTGCGGATCCCATGATTCGTCTCTTTCTCAAAGGCCACAATAATCTTCACCCACCTACCCGACCGCCTGCCCCGGCGTGGAGTTTAGAGTTGGTATTATCCCAATTATCGAGGGCGCCCTTCGAACCTATGGCCACTATTGATCTTCAACACCTCACGTGGAAAACGGCCTTTCTGGTTGCGATCACAACAGCGAGGCGGGCGAGTGAATTGTGTGCCCTACGGGTCGACCATCCCTATATACGATTCCACAAAGATAAAGTAGTCCTCCGTTCTGATATTTCGTTTCTTCCCAAGGTAGTGACTACCTTTCATCTGTCGCAAGACATAATCCTTCCTGCTTTTTTCCCCAATCCAACTACACCACTGGAGTCTTCCCTCCATGCCTTGGATGCGAGAAGGGCCCTCGCCTTTTACATCGATAGGACTCGCAGCCACCGGAAATCACCACGTCTTTTTGTTAAATACAGGAAGGATGCTTTGGGCCTACCTGTGACCTCTCAACGCCTGTCTGGTTGGATTGTAGCAACGATCAAACTAGCTTACCAGCTTGCTCGTCGGGATCCTCCGGCTATGGTAAAGGGACACTCCACCAGGGCAGTGTCGACGACCCACGCTTTTATGAGGGGTGTTCCCCTGGAGGATATATGCCGAGCAGCGACCTGGGCGACACCCATGACGTTCGTTTCGCATTACAAGCTGGACGCCTTTTCCAGACGTGACGCTGCCTTCGGAAGAGCCGTGCTGTCATCGTGCCTGGCATGACGCCCACCTAACCAGGTTGGTAGCTTGCTAGTCACCCATATGTGTGCATTTGACAGGGACCACGTAGAAGAAGTATGGGTTGCTTACCTGTAACCATGTTTCTTCGAGTGGTCACCTGTCAAATCCACACATCCCCGCCCTTCCTCCCCGCAGCACGTCATGCCTCAGTTCTGAGCTGCCTCTCGCGGCTGGGAACTGGGGCGTCGGCCACGCCCACTGGCTATATATACTAACGAGGGGAGATGGGGCGGGGCCTCCGCCAAAAAATGTATCTCTGAGAGCTTCTAGAGAATTCCGAACTGTTTGCGCAGGCGCAAGGAAAACCCATATGTGTGGATTTGACAGGTGACCACTCGAAGAAACATGGTTACAGGTAAGCAACCCATACTTATATTGGTAAATAAAAGCGACAAAGATGTCAATAGTGCCAAGTGTGATTTTTAAAATGCCAAACCCGATTTATTTGTACTGGCTTTACTCTCCCCTAAGCTAACACAGTATCATCCAAACCAGGATGACAATCCGGGAAGAAAGCAATGTCTGTACGTGTGTGTGTTGTGTGTGTATGTGTGCCTTCAAGTTGCCTCTTGACTTATGTTGGCCCCATTAATTTCATAGTATTTTCTTAGGCAAGAAAAATTCAGTGGTGGTTTTGCCTATTCCTTCCTCTGATATTTAGCCTACAGCAGCTGGTATCTATAGGTGGTCTGCCATCCATGTACCAATAAGGGCTGACCCTGTTTAACTTCCAATATCAGATGGGATCTGTACCGTTAGGGTATTTAGGTCCAAGAAAGCATGCCAAAATCTTCCCAGTTTTGCACAATGAATAATGATTTAAAACCAGTCTGGTTTTTTGGACAAAGTTAATAACTGAGACCAGACAACAAAGGCACAAGCCAGCAAAAGGGGTTGCTTTCAGCTCTCAAGACATTTAAAGTCTCAGTGAAATCTTTGCGACATAAAAATGCTAAACTTTAGCCAGATTATGGTATAACATTTTAAGATTTTAAAGTTGTGTAACCCTCTACACAGTCACCCATGGAGTAAGGCCAGGGCATCCCATGAGGTTTATGAGAACAGAGCTGTTTTGTAAATTTGTATTCCTGATTCTGCAGTGAGTGAAAGCAAACAGTGATTCTTTTATTTAATTGATTTCAAAAAGAGATAAATCCTGTGTGCTTGTGAATATTTGTTAATCATATTTAAATTATTTCATCTTCAAAGAGTGGTTCTATTAATCAACTAAACAGCATTTTTGTTTCTGTTTTTGACTTTTTGTGTGTGTATATATTTTATAAAATGGTAAATATACCCTGATTCAGCTTTCTGGGCTCTCATAATAACAGATAGACCGTGAGACTGTTTACTGTTCTTGGCCACAAATTTCCTGTTAGTAAACTCCTATATTATTTCTGAAACAGAAAAATTACAAAGGACTATCCCAACTGCTTACTGCTTAGTGATGTATGAATGCCACAGGAGCTCTTTATAAATAGCAGGCCTTCTAAGCTTGATCGCTACATTATATGGTCAAAGATTCCACAATGTACAAAATACAGGCTGGAAATGCTCAGCAGCGGTATGTTAAAAATAACCTTAGCTATAGGTTGCATTCAGGTCACAGGGAAAAAAATGGAAAAGGTGTTCCTGATACCTGAGGTGGAAAGCTGCATGGCACTCCTTTGCTGCTGTCTCTGACCCAGCCACTTTCTTTCCCTGGCTTTCATATCCTGCAAATCCCCTTCATTGTTCAGATAGCTCTCTGTGGCTTGCTTTGACTCTATAGTCTTTTAATCCACTGAAAAGAGGGAAAAAAGTTAACAAATCCCCCAGGGAGAGTGCTGGTGGGTACCATCTTCCTTCTTCTCTCTGACTTTTCGGCAGGAACTGGGAAAGGCTCAGTAAATACCAGAGCATCCTGAGTGTGCATGAGCTTACTGATACCCCTTGAAGTTAATAATAATAATAATAATAATAATAATAATAATAATAATAATAATAATAATTTATATTCCATTCTATCTCTCTGAGGGAACTCAGAGCGGATTACAGGTACATACATAGCAAACATTCTGTGCCGTTATACAGTTGACAAAGACAGACAGTACATAAACAGAGGCAAGGCTTCCCTCTTTTCATCTCTGGCACCTGGCTGTGCTTGACTTGGCCATGAAGAGCTGCTGTTGTTTAATTTTCAATGCCAAGTAGCCTGTTGTCCATGGACGCCTTCCTGGTTGGATTTTTCTGACATGTTTTTCAGAGTGTCTTTTACCTCCCCACCAAAGCGGTCCCTTATTTATCTACTTACATTGTTGTTTTTGAACTGCTAGGTAAGCAGAAGCTAAGCTGACATCAAGAGCTCACCCTGACCCATGGCTTGAACTGCCAACCTTCCTGTCGGCAGGATCTTCTATAACTGGTGGTTTAATCCGCTGTGCTAGCCATAGAAGCTATGCAGATTCACATAGAATACAAGACTATCAACCTATCTGTGAAACTGGTATCAACACTTTATCTATGGCCAACAAATATTCTAGAATAGACATATTCTAGACCAGTAGCTCTCAACCCGTAGGTTCTCAGGTGTTTTGGTCTGAAACTCCCTGAAATCCCAGCCAGTTTACCAGCTGTTAGGATTCCTAGGAGTTGAAGGCCAAAACATCTGGGGATCCACAGATTGAGGACCACTCTAAACCTTCATGCATGACTCTATGGTATTCTTCAGTCAGATGTTCTTCATTTCAATAGGATTTGCTTTATGTTTTGTGTTTCCACACGAAATTGAAGAATTTATGTCCTACGGGTATGGGGATTGTACTGTGTCACGATCCCCATATCCACAGAAGTTGGGGAAGTTGTTTTTTTGAATGACAACTTCCAAGATCTCCAAATAGCATATTGATTGATAGGATTCTGGAAGCTGTAATCCAAAAACAAATTATAACACTCCCACAATCTGAATATTTGATAACTATGCAAAGCAGTCCTTTATGTTAACCTAGATCATTCTGTCTGCATTATTTATACAGCTGTTAAAAAGGTTTTTTTTGGGGGGGGGAGGTTTCATTTGCTTTATTTTTGTTTTTATTTAGTACACATGGACTATAGGGAACTGAAAATAACCCAGCCAAATCCACAAAATTTAATCAGACCAGAAGCATTCATATTGAAGACCACCTGAAAACAGAGGCCTTCTACTTATTTGTTAACAGTTGAGTTAGGATTTGAACGTTCATTGGATCAAAAAAAGAATTCCAGGGGAATTTCAGCAGAGTCCTTCCATTAATCACACATAGCAATTTAGAAAAAAAATATTATATTTGAAGGTTTACAAAAAGCAGACTCCAGTATAACTGATGAAATCACAACATCAAAAATGTATATTTTGAAAATCATATTTGGGGAAACATAAACATGAAACACAGTACTGAGATGGGGTAATATTTGTAAAATAGTTGAGAAACGTGTTTCAAGTATAGAGAAATCCTGATGAAAAGTATCCTGGACTGATGAGTATCTTTTGTGATTCAAGACCTATTTCACACCAAATTTGCATGTAGCCATTTTGCACAGAAAACAGTCATTTTTCTGTAAAAAAATGTAGTTTCCTGCACAAAAATAACATTTTGTGGGGTTTTTTGGCAGAATAAATCTCAGACTGCAAAAGGCTTTTGAAAACTGAACAGTTTTGGAAAACTTTCTTGCAACAAAATGAAAATAACTAAAATTATTCATTATTTTCTTTTCAAAAAGTAATTGTATTTCAAAGAGAAATATATTCTGTGCAAGCAATGAGACTTGGATTCTTTTACAAATGTATTTATCTTTTAAAAGGTCCCTTAAGTTTCATCAAATAACATCAGTGGGTTGTGGGGTTACTGTACTGTGGGTGGTGGGTTGTCTATGTACATTGTGGAAATTTCATATATTTTTAATGTATCAATATATATTTTTTAAAGTGCTGTTTTATTTCAGCTGAGATTTAAAGTTCTGATGTGTATTCAGAAATGAATGACACAATCATTTCATCCTCTACAAGGTATATGGCTTTTTCTTAACAGTTTGCTTGAAATGTAGATGACATTTGTCCAGTGTGATAGAATACAGCGCGTTAGCAATGTGGTGTTATCAATTAACAGTCGACAGTTCTTTTGTGTGTGAAAGAAACCTGTTATGTACTGCAGACAGCACATCTTTTATATTGTCAGAAAGTCAGCACGATGTAGTGATTTGAATGCTGAAATAGAACTCCAGGAAGCCAGTATTCAACTTATGGTAACCAGTTGTTGTTGTTGTTGTTGTTGTTGTTGTTGTTATTATTATTATTATTATTATTTAAATAGTCTTTATTAAAGGTTTTTAATACATATAATAAAAAGAATATGTATGGGGTAAAAGTGGAAAAGGAGTGGGGAAGAAAAATGAGAAAAGAAAGACAGGAGGGAGGAGGAAGAAAGAAAGAGAAAAGAAAAAGAAAAAAGAAAAAAAGGGAAAAAAGGAGGATAGAGGGGAAAAAACAGGGATAGGGGAAGGGGGAGGCGTTCACTTCCGGGCCAACTCCAGGGAGGGATGTTCCTTCCTCCTAGTTTCTTTAATTATCTTATCTTCATTATCTTATTTTCTACATCTTCGAGGATTCTTCCTTTTTGAAAAATTATTCTTCTCTCCATGAGGAGACTCAATTGTATGTATGGCTCTGGGCAAGTCCCCCTCAGCCTCAGAAGAAGGAAATGGCAAACCCTTCTGAACAGATCTTACTGGAAAACCCTATGCTAGGTTCATGTTAAGGGCACCAAATGTCTGAAATGAACTGAAGGCACACGGCAACAGCACTGCTCTTGTGACTGCTCTGGTTTTCAGGAGGGAAGCATTTTCATTGATTTGTGGACAAAAGCTAGTTAGGGTAGGTAGCAATGTCTAACTAACAGGCCCTATTAACTCAGTCCACTTTGAATGCATTTCTCCTCGCCACCCTCAAATATGCTCCTCTAGACTCCAATGTGGTAGCATAAGAATCTCATATTATTAAGGGTAGATGAACAACTGCGAGATCCCCCGGTGCCTTCATTCACTGACAAGGAGCCGGCGACAGATGTTTCTGCGTTTTATGCAAATAGCAACTTCATGGATCAGTTTTCCCTTTACTCTATGGAATCGATGCAGCTGGAAAATAGAATTCCAGTATCACATTTGCAGGGGGAACAGAGGGACAGCTACTAACTCAGTGTGCAGGCACAGGACGAAAAGGAAACATACAGAAATGAGAACTATTATCCCCAAACTGTTAACCTTATCAGCATCCCTCATTGCCCTAATTCACAAACACATGCATTATATATGTGTCACTCCACAAGTAGTAGCATACAGTGGTTCATGCAAATCCTGCTCTGCTGTGGGGTAAAGGCTTGTGTTCTGTTTACTTGTCACATGAACAACTGGAACATGTTATTGACACATATGTGTGAAAAAATGAATAATGACTACTTTGCAGCGTATATATGTATACAGTAGAGTCTCAGTTATCCAAGAGTCGCTTACCCAAGGTTCTGGATTATCCAAGGCATTTTTTTAGTCAATGTTTTCACTATATCATGATATTTGGGTGCTAAATTTGTAAATAAAGTAATTACAACATAACATTACTGCGTATTGAACTACTTTTTCTGTCAAATTTGTTGTATAACATGACATTTTGGTGTTTAATTTGTAAAATCATAAGCTAATTTGATGTTTAATAGGCTTTTTCTTAATCCCTCCTTATTATCCAAGATATTTATTTATTTATTTATTTATTTATTACATCACTTCTACCCCACCCTTCTCACCCATAGGGGGACTCAGGGCGGCTTACAATATATACATACACATCAAAAACAGTTTTCATCAAATTCAAAAATCCATCAAGATTAAAAATTACAATAAAATTAAGAATATACATTAAAAATATACATAATTATACATTTAAATATACATTTAAGAAGCTTTCCATGTCCAGGTGGGGTCTGTCAGTAGGTCATAAAATCATATCTCATTTTTGCTGCTACTCATGCTCAAATGCCTGGTCCCATAACCATGTTTTTGTTCTATTGCTTATCCAAGGTTCTGCTGGCCCGTTTAGCTTGGATAAGTAAGACTCTACTGTATTTCCATATCTACATCACTAACTTATTCTCTCTATCACATTCTCTCTTCCTCACACACACATGTATATTCATGACTGCATGCATCTATGTAAGCACATCAGTTATATGCCTATTTTTTGATTTTGTTAAGGCTCAGTTTTCTAAGCCTGATTTCTCTCTTTAAAGTGTAGGCATGCTTCTTCTCAGTACTTGGTTGGTGTTCTGAGTAGCGATGTGCACGAAATTCATTCTTATTGTCCAATGCTTTTGGGGAATTTAGTTACTTGTGATTTTCCTTTCCCCCCCATCATTTTAAAATGTATCTGTTATGCAATGCTTTTGACACAAAATAAATAAATAATTCGTATCATTTCTTCCATGGCTTCCATGTCTTCCGTTTATTTGGAAGCATGAAATAGAAAGCCCCCTCCCCACACAAAACTCAGCTCGACATGAATGCCTGCTTTCGTGTGGAGCTGAAATTTCATGCATGTGCGCTTCTTCTCCTCCTCCCTCCCTCCCACCCACAATGCCCCGCATTCACTCACGGGAGTCACGGCCAGGTAGCCCCATATCCAGATCTCAGCATCAGGGTGAAAGGAACCACCTCACCTCCCTCCTTTCCAGGCATGGGTGTGTGGGTATGTGACTGTGCCGGCACTCGGCTGCAGGCAGGCACTGAGAGGTGAGTGTGTGCTTTCCAAGCCTGCCTGCATCCCGCCACACACACTCTTCCTTTCCAGGGAGATTTTGTGTGTGGAGTGGGGCATGCAGGCAGGCCTGGAAAGCTTGCCCGTGCCTCTCAGTGCCTGCTTGCAGCTGAGCACCTGCAGTCACACAAACCCTGTCGCCCACCACACTCTCCGAGTTGAAAGGAAGGAGGGGCAGTGGTTCCTTCCTGCTTGTTTGTTGTGGTCTGGATGTGGGTCTGCCTGGCCATGACTCCCGTGAGTTAATGCAGGGCATTGCGGCCATGAGAGAGGAAGGGAGGGAGGAGGAGGAAGAGAAGATGCTCAATGCCTACCAGGCAGATGAATGACTCAGGAAGGGCAGCCAGTGGGTGGGAAGCCCCCCCTCCCATAATGGGCCGATTTTTGGTCCCCCAAAACAGAAAAATTGAAAACAACCATCCCAATTTTGGAAGGCTTTCCGAAAACGGATTTGGCCCCGCAACGAAAGCCAGAAATGAAATGAAACAACCTTTTACCCGAACGCACACCACTAATTCTGAGAACCAGGGAAAGAGGTAATGCTAAGGACAGGATTTTTTAAAACTCAGACTTACAATAAATAATGGGCTCTTGAGGTCATTGCAAATTGACTTCTTTGTATCAAGAAGCAATAACTGATTGCATTTGTAATTTTCTTTTGTCTAAAAGTGTATTAAAAGCACTCATTTCACATATATTTGGGGAGATTGTGGAAACTGAACATTAGTCCTAACTGGAGCAGACCCTTTAAATCAATGGAATTCAAATGAGTTGTGGCCAATATAGCCTCATCATATACATTAAACAAGCATTTATCCCAGATGGAAGGCAGTCACAACAAGGGTTTGCTTGACATGCCTTCCTCTTGGCACCTGACCACCTGCCTTTCCCTTTGCATCTACAAGACTGGCTTCGGCTGGCAGCCAAGGCAAGCCCTGTAGCTAAGAGGGGAGAGGCGGGTGGGCGGGTTCCTCCTTTCACCCAGTATTTGGGCCTCTTCTAAATCCATAGCACTTTTGGTAACAGCTGAGCTCCAGTTATAATGCTCAAGTGCCAGGGCTTCCCAGTTCTTGGTGTCTATACCACATTTTTGAAGGTTAACTTTAAGTCTATCTTTACATCTTTTTTGTTGTTCACCGACATTCTGATTACTGTTCTTAAGTAGGAGCAGGTGGGAAATGTCATCTTCCTTACACCTTGATCAGCAGTTGTACATATGACTTTTGCTCAATGCAGCTGCTGTTAAGATGGGTTGTGTGATTCAGGCCAGGATACATTACAAAGATAGATACACTTCTGTTGCCAATTTAAAATTTCAGAAATGATTAGGAATTGAATTTTGAAATATGGTTATTCGATCAGAACAAACATGTTGTTACAATATTAAATTGAGATATGGGAGATCTATCATCAAGTCCCATGGAGCCATGAGACTCATGGGGACACTGATTATCTTTCAGGTTCTTGTACTACTACTACTACTACTACTACTACTACTAATAATAATAATAATAATAATACAATAATACACTTTATTCAGCCCTTCTCCCCTAGAGGACTGAGAGCGGATTACAGCATTCTTGCACACATAGGCAAACATTCAATGCCCTTACAATTACAGATACAGTGAAACACACAAACACAAACAAAGACAAGGCTACTCCTTTCATTTCCGGCTTCTGTAGGGTTATGGGAGCCTGTGTTGTTACCTCCCGATTGTGTGGCCTGCAAGATTGGTTGGAGTGTCTCTTGCCTTTTCCCACCAAAGCGGTACCTATTTATAAGTGTTGTTGAAGGCTTTCATGGCCAGAATCACTGGGTTGTTGTGTGTTTTCCCGGCTGGATGGCCATGTTCCAGAAGCATTCTCTCTTGACGTTTCGTCAACATCTATGGCAGGTATCCTCAGAGGTTGTGAGGTATGTGAGGTATCTGGAACATGGCCATACAGCCCAGAAAACTCACAACAACCCAGTATCTACTCATATTTGCATGTTTTTGAACTGTTAGGTTGGCAAGGAGCTAGGGCTGACAGATGGGAGCTCACTCCGTCTAGTGGATTCGTACTGCTAACCTTCAGATCAGCAGTTCAGCAGCGCAAGAGTTTAGCCCTACATGCTTGTTTCATGGATAAAATGAGGAGAGTATGGCTATACATGCTACCTGAATCTCATTAGCGGAAAGGTGAAGTATAAATACCAATAATAAACATATAATTCCACAGAACCACTTCAGGGAGATTTTACTGGGATAATAATTGCAGGTATAGTCTGCTCTTTCTTCATGAGAATTTAAAATGTTATGTCTCCTGTCAAGATATCATATGTCTTTATGAGCCTAATTTATTAATTTTACCATTAGGTGGTTAATAAATGCAAATGACTATAGGATTCATTGTTTGATTTAGTTATGATTAGCGTATGGTTGATTAATTAATCACAAGATTAAAGATTTTCACCCAAGAAGTACAGGCTGAGTATGCCTTATTTTGACATTCAGAATATCATACATACTTTGGCCTCATGTATAAGTCAAGAGCAAATTTGCCTGTCAAATTTATGGATTTTGATATGCGGATAAGTTGAGGTCATTCAGCAGAGACACGAAAACATCAGTTCTGCCTTAGGACGCCCTCCATCCCTGGATGCTCCTATTTCCCCCTTTCCACCCAGGCAATCAAAAAGCCCTTTCCCCACTTTATTCATAGAATGGGACTGCTCATTTTCAAATAGGAATTAAAATACATTGACCCATGCATAAGGCAACTGAATTTTGGAGTGTTTATACATGGGTATATGCAGTACTCCAAAATCATCCACATGGATCGCTAAGACAGTGACATATTTGGTTTCTGATGGTTCAATGCACACAAACTTCATTTGATGCACCAAATTATTAAAAAAATAACTGTATAAAATGACCTTCAGATGAGGTGAATAAGGTGTATATGGAGCATAAATTAATTTCATGTTCAGACTTGGGTCCTATGTCCAAGATATCTATATAGATATATGCAAATATAAGTATCCCAAAATCTGGAAAAAAATATTTGAAATCCAAAGCACTTCTGATCCTGAGCATTTCAGATAAAGGATGTTCTGCCTATAGAAAGGTCACCCTGGGAGGTGGTACTTTTTTGCGTCCAGATAACCGCCCTTTGGTTTTACATCAGGTACACAGCTGCATATCTGTTCCAGTAAAGTGAATGTTGTTAGCACTAGCTCAGTGTTCAAAAAGATTAGGCACTAGTAAGGTAAAGAAAGGATTGGAACAAGGAGATGTGATGGAGAACTCAAGAGATGGATTTTTAGTGGGATGGATATATCTTAGGATGTGTGTGTGGAAGAAGGAAACAGCTGCACGTCTTAAGATATAGATGTTTTGTGGGCGTATGAGAGTACATAATGGACATCACAGTTAAGGTTCATTTGAATTTTTCATGCAGACATGTAACTGAAATCTGAATGACAACAGAAATATAATAGTTAAAATCTCTTGCTAAGACCCAGAACCAGGAAACATAACTAGTACAATGATGGAGATCTATTGTTGTAGCTGCGTCTTCCAATGCTCTCCCTGAAAAGCCTTCTGCCCAATGAACAGACTTTTCCCTTTGTCTTAATAAACCTCCTCCCCTGAGAAGAATACATTCTACTTTCTCAGCAGATAATTTATCTGCTCTTTTTTCTCAAAGCCTGAGTAATGGAGGAGCTGGGAACTTTCTCTTTGTTTACAAAAGTCTCGCTTTTTCTCTTCCAGCTCATTAACCTCTCCAGCTGAATCTGTATCCAGGCCCAATATCAGACACAAGCCCAGGTCCAGAAGCCTCATTGACATCAGGCACTAACACTGGTAACACAGGTTGAACTACGTTATCACCACCCTAAAGCGATCTTATCATGGGGTTTTCTTGACAAGATTCGGTTTCATGGGGTTATCCTTGCCTTTTTCTGAGACTTGGACAAGGTCATCTGGGGGTTTCTCTGATTGGGGATTCACACCCTGGTCTCCAGAGCTGTAAGGGACTTTATCACATTAGACAGTGAACTTAAGGGGCAGTGAGGCAAATCTGTCACCCCACGTGCCTCACCCTTGTGGTGATGTGTCTCCCATTGCACGGGGGAAGTGTCGCCGAAGCAGCACAGATCTGTGCTGGCTCTATTGGAGCCAGTACAACAAGGGAAACCTCCCATGTTGTGAGGGAAGTGTCATACGATGCTTCCACTCCGGTTGTGAGCAAAGCTGCTGCCAGACATCCAGTGAAGTTGTGTGATGGGTCGCATGTTGGGAAAGTGTCCAGGGAAGCTAAAAAAAAACCCCATGTGATGAGATCATAACACTCAAACATATGAAATTGTTTATCTTTTTTATTAAATTGTTAAATATATGTTCCGTAAAAATTGCCTATGTTATCTTCTAAACTTCCTCATAAGGATAAGTGGTTATGTTATACTCTACTTGTTTGTGTCCCCCCCCCCCTCCCTAAAGAATACCCAAACTACTACATGATGCTGGTTGAGCACTATAAAAACTTTTTTTGGTGCCAAACTTGTGATGTGACACTGTATTAAAGACATTTTTAAAGTATGGTCTCATCAATCGGACATTAAGTAATTAGCTTTTTTCAAATGGAGAAAATGGCCAGGATTTTAAGAAATATTATCTTCTTTCAAAAACATTTTAAGTTGGTAAGGGTAAGCTGGTGTGGGTGGGTTGAAAATAAAACTGCTTCAAGCTTCAAGCCAGAAGCCCCAAATCATGTATTAATAGCATAAACTTAAATTTAGTTTCTCATAAGTACAGCTGTCTAGTCTATTTAATCATAGGGTTCCCACAGTAGTAATTTTTCCTTGACCTGCTCAATCTCAAAAAGTCAGAAAATTGCTTCTTTTTAAAGCTAACAATAGCACGGTATGTTTCCAAAGAAATTACAGAAAACCATTACTTTAGACATATTTAAATTGCATGGAAAAGAACCCTTCTAATTGAAAACTTTGCTAAAATGTGTAGCAAGTTAGAAATCTTGTCTCTTTCATTGACAGCTAAACTAGATGCGACCTTTTTGACATTGCTTTGCACTTCCTTTTCTTGGGGCAAAATCATAGTGGTCTCAATATCGTCAAAGCAAAACACTTTTACAATTACATTCATTTCATTTCAACTTGTGTGAGAGTCTTACAGGTCTGGACTTCAGTAGTAGTATTTGTAGATTAACATAATGCTGATTTCTTCCTTGAACTATGTTTAGTTGTAAGTTTTGGAAATACAACCCAGAGTATGTTTATGTAGCATTGTGTTCAATGGTGGTAATATAATAATAATAATAATAATAATAATAATAATAATAATAATAATAATAATAATAATAATAATAAATATTGCTTTCTATTTTTTTCCATGTTAAGGAAACTAGGCTACACAATAATGGCTTAGTTAAGTTTCCATAGGAGAGTTTTTCTCCTTTTGTTTTTCAATCATATTTCTAAACTTTGGATGAACAGAGATATAATTCTAAGATCTTTAATGTGTTTTTTTACAGCCGCGTGCATCTAAGTGAGAGTATGATATTTGAGAAGGAATTAGAAATTAATGTTATTCAAGAGTCTGTTGGAAAACTGACAAAATTGTTTTATATCTTAAACATATACTCATGAAAATACAACTTCATCAACTTTTTAAAATGTGAGGACACTATTTGGTTGAAGTTCACAGACTGATAGTGAAAACAGCTGCTGAACTGATTTTGCTCAATTGCTAAATGTCCCCTTTCGTCTTTGTCCTCTCTCCCTCTCTCCAACCTCAGTTTGTAATTTCTATAATTCCCAGTCATGTAGAGTGCAAACTAGTAGAGTTATTTTTGGGGCTTGGGTCTGTCCTGTCTAAGGTGGCGCAATTGGTTAAACCCTTGTGCTGGCTGAGCTACTGACCTGAAAGTTGGCAGTTCAAATTCGCAAGATGGGGTGAGCTCCTGTCTGTCAGCCCTAGCTTCGCTGCCAACCTGGCAGTTTGAAAGGATGCAAATGTGATAAATAGGTACCACTTCAGGCGGGAAAAGGCAAGAGATGCTCCCATCAATCTTGCCGGCCACACAATCTGGAAGTAACAACGCAGGCTCCTTGGCTTGAAAATGGAGAAAAGCACCTCCCAGAAGCCAGAGATGAACACTGCTTCTAGAAGCCAGAAATGAAAGGAGAAACCTTGCCTTCGTTTGTGTTTGTGTGTCTCACTGTATCTGTGATTGTAAGGGCATTGAATGTCTGCCTATGTATGTAAATACTGTAATTTGCTCTGAGTCCCCTAGAGGAGAAGGATGGATTATAAATAAAGTGAATAATAATAATAATAATAATAATAATAATAATAATAATAATAATTTAGTGATAATTAATTTTTATCTTGGAGTCACTGCACTTAACGTCTTATTCAGGAAAATTAACCGAAAACAATATACCCGTATATACTTGAGTATAAGCTGACCCGAATATAAGCTGAGGCACCTAATTTTACTACAAAAACGGGGAAAACTTATTGACTCGAGTATAAGATGAGGGTGGGAAATGCAGCAGCTATGGGTCAATTTCAAAAATAAAAATAGATATTAATAAAATTGCATTATTTGAGGCATCAGTAGGTTAAATGTTTTTGAATATTTATATAAAACTGTAATGTAAGATAATAATAAGACTTTAATAAGATAGGACTGTCCAACTCTGAATACCTATATACTCAAGTATAAGCTGACCTGAATAGAAGCCAGCCAGGACCCTCACTCGAGTATAAGCCCAGGGGAACTTTTTCAGCCCTAAAAAAGGGCAGAAAAACTAGGCTTATACTTGAGTATATGCAGTAATTGTTTAGAAACCAATTTTAAGCTGTAGTTTTACATTTCACTTTAACCATTTTAAATTAATAATAGATCAGAACTTGGAAAAATAATGCAGCTCCCAGTTTACCGTCTCTCTTTTTTTTTAAAATAAAAAATAAAAAATGAACACGGGCATTAAAATAAGAAACAAATAAAAATTATGATGCAAAATAATATTTTTACTCCCTACCTTTACCCCTGTACCTGGCAACTAAGGCTAATAACTAAATTATGTCCCCAACTTTTAAAAAAGAAAACTGAAAATAATAAAAACAATTTTTTTAAAAAAAAACATTAAAAACTTGACTTTCCCACTTCTCAACAAAGGCAACTGTCAAACTATTACACATATTCATGTCCTACTTAATTACATTTCATGTTGCAACTAGTCTATCTCTGCTGGGAATGTGAACTGTTAGCTACAATCTTTATTGTTCAGAAAGTCTTAGCTTTGGGATTGTCTAGAAGTGTCTTAGGACTTCATCACATGGATGTTTTCCTCTGATTTCTCTCCATTGTCACACATGGCAAAATAGAGTCCCAAGCATGTCATCCCATGATGCACAGCCACTTTTAGTGTCTGCCTATGGGATTCTGGCTTGCCTGGGTGCTAAAATGGAGAGAAGACTGTTTTTAGGAGTCGGGTGTTACACAACTGATTGAAGAAAGCATGGGGGGGGGGGGAGCGGGAAGAAGATGGGGAAAGTACGTGGGATGGCTGGCCATCCCCGAAGACGGAACTTGCCAGGAGAAATTGGGGTAAGACAAGTCTCCACTCTTCCCAACACTTCCCTCCCATTTGTCTGAAGAAGTCTTTAGTGTCCAATTACTAAGAAATTGTTTTTCAACTCACAGCTAAGTCAGCCTTCAATTGAGAAGGTTCCAAATATCCACTCTTCTTTTAAGGTCTTGAAGTTTGTTCAGCATAGAATCTATGGCAGATTCCACATACAGGTTTAGATGGCAGTGCAAGCTGCTGTCTTACCTGGGATTTCTACTCCCTTCTGGATTTGCAGATCACTCAGACAAATATTGGCTCATTGCAATAATTCTTTGTCTCTTTTTATAGTATTGTATTGTATTAAAAGATTGTACTGTATTCCTTTTATACCTTAAAGGAATAAACTGCTGATTCTGAAGCTCCCAAACCAGCTTTTCACTGTGAATTGCTTCTCTCCCACATTGAGGTGATGTGTGAGAGAATTTCACTCCAGGCCATGCTCCCAAAGTCACGTTTAACTTTATTAAATAAACCCACTGTTTTGTTGGAGCCCTTGGTGGCGCAGGGGGTTAAACCCTTGTACCAGCAGGACTGATGACATGAAGGCTGGGTTGCTGACCTGAAGGTTGCCGGTTCGAATCCAACCCGGGGAGAGCATGGATGAGCTCCCTATATTAACTCTCATAGGGACATGAGAGAAGCCTCCAAAAAAGATGGCAAAAACATCAAAACATCCGCACGTCCCCTGGGCAAGGTCTTTGCAGACGGCCAATTCTCTCACACCAGAAGCTACTTGCAGTTTCTCAAGTCGCTCCTCACATTGAAAGCCCTGTTTGGTTGCAACCATGCTGTTATTGATTGTTGATAGATATCAGGTTGAGCATATTATTATTATTATTATTATTATTATTATTATTATTATTATTATTATTATTATTATTATTTTATGACACAGCAAACAAGATAGATATGCTGGATTTCGTATCACGAAATCACAAGTCGAACACTTCCCAAGCATTTAGGACTGTATGATGTATTTTCGGATGATGAGCGCAGATCCCAGCAGGGTGACCTTTTGCAGTTGGTAGATCGTAATTTTGTCAATGTCTATTGTTTCCAAATGCCGGCTGAGATCTTTTGGCATGGAACCCAATGTGCTGACCACCACCGGGACCACCTGTACTGGTTTCTGCCAGAGTCTTTTAAGTTCAATCTTAAGGTTCTGATAGCGGCTGAGTTTCTCATTGCAGCAGTCAAGCCCCCTCCCCCCACCACCATGACAAGGTGGCACCTATGGGGGGGGGATTATTATTATTATTATTATTATTATTATTATTATTATTATTATTAACTGTTCTCTCATTCCCACCAACCAAGCTTGAGATGGAGGTGGGACCGAGAGAATGGCTCTCCTGAAGACTGCAGGGCTCAGGCAGGTTTGTACAAGAGGATGCGGTCAGCCAGATAGCCTGGACCTGAGCCGTCTAGGGCTTTAGGTCATAACCATCTTCAATATTGCATATCTCTACAATTTCACTGTGTTGACAATTCAAGGTCCTGCATATGAGGCATAACATAACAACAACAACAACAACAACAACAACAACAACAACAACTTTATTCTTATATCCCACCACCATTTCCCCGAAGGGACTTGGGGCGACTTACAAGGGGACCAAGCCTAGCATAGCATAAATAAGTATTACAGTTACATAATTGTAAACATATAATAAATAAACAATATAAGTAAAACAATTAAAACCGGAAAAGTCAAAACATCATAAAAATATATCAATTGACAAAAACAAACAGTAACCGGAAAAATTGGGCATGTTCAGATTCGAGAGGGCAGGGCAAGGCTAGTGCAAAATGCAGAACTATAAGGCCGGGGCTGGAAGTAAAGTGCTGGAATAACCAAAGCAATAAGATCGGGAGCTGAACTGTTACTCAAACGCACATTGAAAGTGGACAGGGTAGGAGCTAATCTAATCTGCCTGGGAAGAGAGTTCCAGAGCCAGGGGAGCCACCACCGAGAAGGCCCTTTCTTTCGCCCCCACCAACCGTGTTTGTGATGGAGGCAAGAGCGAGAGAAGCGCCTCCTCAGCAGGTCTTAGAGCTCACACCGGTTCGTAGAGGGGGATATGGTCACAAAGATAAGCAGTACCAAACAGTTTAGGGCTTTATAGGTAATAACATGCACTTTGAATTGGGATCAGAAACTTAGCAGCTAGTGGAGTTGCTTCAGTAGAGACGTTGTCCGTTCCCTGTAACCAGCTCCAGTTATCATCCTGCCTTCCCACACTATTGCTGTTTCATGATTTTTTCCATTAAATTTTTTTTAGAGACATTTTATAATTCCAGCTTTAAAAAACAAAACGAATACAAATTCTACTGCTGTGGCAGATGAATAATTCTCAACGTGCTATGAAACCCATTTTGGGATCTGGGACCAGGCCTGTAGCGGGGGGGGGGGGGGGGGGTTAGGGGTTCAAACACCCCCCGAAATTTTTCAGGTTATAAAAAAAACCTGGTTTACTCATGAATTTTAACTGGTTAACCAAATCCCCATGCTAAGTCTATGAGACACAAAACATTAAGAGTCCCTCCAGGCACTATCTCAAGCAGATATTGACAGGTTTGTAGCGGGGAGGGGTGTGTGCTAGGGATTAACCCCCCCACCCCAAAATTTTCAAAACCCCTCCCGAAATTTTTTTCTGGCTACGGCCCTGTCTGGGACTACTTCTTTTTCGGCATAATCTACATCATAGGACGGTTGGCAACAACATTGTGCTGATAGCCTTCTTAGAAAGTGCCTGAGGGGAAAGCCACCAACTATGCAGTGATGCCTAGCCCAGCCCCTTACACACCACACTTACTGTGCAGCAGTTGCTGTGGTTAATGTGGGATTGTTTCCCTCTCAATTGGGAAGTAGGTGACTTCTCTCATGAGTGATCTTAGGAGCAACAGACAGAAACAGGTTCTCTATTGCAATCCCGCCTTGCACAGGGGATTGCTTATATGAGAAGTTATAGGACTATCAGTCAGCTGCTTCCCGACTGACAGAGGAACCGACCCCTGCTAAACGTAGTTGCTGCTGCCTGGTAAATGTGGATTGGGGGACTTTCTCTTCAAACTCATTTCATTTCATGAATACAAAACAGTGATGAATGTTTAAGTGTAGGTGTACAAATATACACAAATGAAAGAACTTGGATTTATGGGGAAGACATTTCTTATGGATGAGGAAAAAGTTGAATTTGCATTTCTACATGAACATATCAATTTCTTCATTGCTGAAACTGGCATTGGAACATCTTACCAAAGTGCATCCCACTTCATAAATGCCATCTGTTCCAACCCCACTCTGCCATGCAGGAACACGCAGTCAAAGTGCTCTCAACAGCCTCTGCTCAATATACTCCAGAGAAGGAGACTCTACCACAGTCTGAAGTAGTATTTTCCACAGTTGAATAGCTCTTACTGTCAGGAAGTTCTTCATAATGTTTAGATGGAGTCTTCTTTCCTGCAGTTTGAATCCATTGCCATCCCCCATGCCCATAAATGTGACATCCTTTCAAATATTTAAACATGGCTATCATGTCACGCTCTCAGGATAAATCGCTGAGCTGCTGAACTTGCTGACTGAAAGGTTGGCGGTTCAAATCTGGGGAGTGGAGTGAGCTCCCGTTATTAACCCCAGCTTCTGCTAACTTAGCAATTAAAAAACATGCAAATGTGAGTAGATCAATAGGTACCACTTCTGCAGGTAGGTAACAGCTCTCCATGCAGCCATGCTGGCCACATGACCTTGGAGGCGTCCACGGACAACGCCGGCTCTTCAGCTTAGAAATGGAGATGAGCACCAACCCCCAGAGTTGGACACAACTAGACTTAATGTCAGGGGGAACCTTTACCTTTACCTTAAATATATTCAACTTCCTCAGTTGTTCCTCTTAGGGCTTAAGGAACTTTAATAATTTTTGTTGCGTGTTGCCCATAATACCATGCGAGATGGGTAAAAAGGCATGCTACCAAAACTGTCCCGATTTGAAATATCTGACTCAGTGTATTTCATTTAATGAGGAAAATGCATGGAAATGTGTACTTTGGGGAAAATGAATCCTTTTGGACAATTTTTGATAAAGTACATACCAATTTCCATGTGAGGGGGTTGACTGGAGAAATCTTGCGACTCAGTATAGACCTGAGATGAGCATGAGAATGCCAAGGGAATTTTGAAAAATTCAGTGAAAATGAAGCAAATACAATTTAACACCCTTTACTGTTTTATAGTCACTCTGTAAGAGTTCTGTTTGTCATTTTGAGTCACTATACTACGAGATTGTTTTTGTGTGTATTTCTGTTGGGGGAGGGCACAAAAGGCGCAGGTTCAAAAGGAAGAGGACTCTTCTAAGCAGCCAACTGAGCGCATTGAAAATGGCAACAACGAGGACGCTGCAGTTGGAACATGGTGAACCCAAGGTCTCTCTCATCTTGGCAGAAGTGCTAAAGTTTTCTTGAACAAATTCAACAGTGAATCCAATAAAGACTTGCTGTTCTTCAACAGTGAAGAAAAGTGCCCCCCTCCCCAATACCTTACTTTCTTGTCACTGGGGGGAAAAATATGATTTGATTATTGCAAGTAGACAATACAAAGAAAAAAAATGCTCCCTTTGTTTGTATCTTCTGTATTTCTCATATAGTATCCAAGGACAAAGTTAGCAAATCGGGAACCTCTCTTTCTCCCCACCCCCCTCCGGTCTCCTTGCTGTCCTTCAATACAGTAGTATTACAAGGCAAATCACAACCAAAGGAACTCCAGTGATAGCAAAAGCGAGATGCATGGCAGGAGAGACTGCAGCAGGGCCAAGCAATTGTCTTAAATGAATAGGAAACCAAATTAAACACATTCCTAAAGACAGTGGGAAGACCTATTCTTAGCATCTTCATTCTGGATGAGAGCGGCAGTGTATAAGAATGGGAGGCAGCTTGATGTCTGCTCTCAGGGACAACAGTGAAAAATTTAAACACTTGATGAGCGAGCATTACTTGAGTAATGAAAAGGAATGAGACCATAACCACATGAAAGGCCACGCACAGGCACTTTAAGGAAGGGGATTTTAAAACACAGGGAGCTGAAACAGAGTGTCAATGCAGAGATAAAAGCCCATTGTGGCAAACACTATAGCGTATTAGGGCATTTATCCACAAATGGTTGCAACTAGCTCCCTCCCTTCTCTCTGCTCCTCTTAAGGCATGCAGGCAAGACCCAGCAAACACCATGCATACTTGAAACACGTCAATATAGCAGTTCAAGGTGCAACATGATGGGGATTATAACCCTGCCTGATATTCAGTCCAGCTCTTGATCCTTCTAGCTTTGTAGTGCCCACACTTCTTGTTGTTCCTCTATGCCTTCATTTCTGACTTATGACAACCCTATCACAGGGTTTCTAAGTAAGATGTGTTCAGAGGTTTGCCTTTGTTTCCCTTTAAACTGAATTTCAGAAGATATTCAAGAAGCGAGGCCATGCTCCCAAAATTATCAAGATAACTAAACAGTTAGAGTTGGACTGCCATAAAGGAGCGGCACATACACCATCAGGGCTGAAGCCAAAGGGAGGTTTAGGGGTTCAACCCCCCTGAAATTTTCAGTTTTTTTAAAACTGGTTTATTCATGAATTTTAACTGATTAACCAAATCCTCATGAGTGTCCACTGAAGTTTATCTGTCTTGAGTGTCCATTGAAGTTTATCAATAGACCCCGATTTCTAAATTATTTTGCATTATGGAACTACTCTACATGATGCACTAAAAAAAAGTTTCAACCTCCCCCCCCCCCATTTTTTTTGGCTACAGCCCTGTACATCATTATGCTTCAATTGTAAGAGAACTTGGTTATAGCTTAATTAATGTCCCTCCCTTGCGACATTAGATCAGCTCCCTCCCTCCTAGCCTTCAGAAGGAAAGTAATAACCTGGCTTTAGGATCAGGATTTGGAGAATAACAAAGTGCAATAATAGATTTAGAAAATGTGCAATGACTACGGAACAGCCTTAGACTACGATTTTTGGATGGCGTGATTTTAATATTGAATGCAATTTTTAAATGTTTGCTGCCTCTCCAGTGCATCTGCCATATTACGCGAATGTAATGCACACCCCAATTTTTGCATTGTCATTTAGCAAAAAAAGAGGCGTGCCTTATATTCGCAAAAATAAATATGGTGCTTCCAAGCTTTTCACCCTATTCTGTATCACATTTACAAAGTCTGGGACCCAGGTCAGATTTCTTCTCTTTCAGAGTGCAAGAAAAAAAAAGGATTCTGTTATGTCAAATTACTCCATTTATCTTTTTTCATTGACGTATAACAATAGACTGTGCAAGGAAGCTGACAAAAGCATTGATCATATCCTCAGCTGCTGTAAGAAAATCGCACAGACAGACTACAAACAGAGGCACAACTATGTGGCCCAAATGATTCATTGGAACTTATGCCTCAAGTACCACCTCCCAGCAGCAAAAAACTGGTGGGATCACAAAAATGCAAAGGTAATGGAAAATGAACACGCAAAGATACTGTGGGACTTTCGAATCCAGACTGACAATGACATAATTATGCTCATCTGTTTCAGCATAAAAAGGTTTCATATGTTTTGTCTCATCACAGAGGCTTCTGATGCACTGGAGACCATTACAGTCTATGCTAGAAAATGTCGTCTTTCTCAGTTAATGTAGTGGTTCTTAACCTTCCTAATGTCGCAAGCCCTTAAAACAGTTCCTCATGTTGTGGTGACCCCCAACCATAAAATTATTTTCGTTGCTACTTCATAACTGTCATTTTGCTACTGTTATGAATCGTAATGTAAATATCTGATATGCAGGATGTATTTTCATTCACTGGACCAAATTTGGCACAAATACCTGATATGTCCAAATTTGAATAATGGTGGGGTTGGGCAGGAATTGATTTTGTCATTTGGGAGTTGTAGTTGTTGGGATTTATACTTAACCTACAATCAAAGAGCATTATGAGCTCCACCAACAATGGAATTGAACCAAACTTGGCACACAGAACTCCCATGACCAACAGAAAATACTGGAAGGGTCTGGTGGACATTGACCTTGAGTTTTGGAGTTGTAGTTCACTGAGAGCACTGTGGACTCAAACAATGATGGATCTGGACCAAATGTGGCACAAATACTCAATATGCCCAAATTTAAACACTGGTGGAGTTTGGGGAAATAGACCTTGACATTAGGGAGTTGTAGTTGCTGGGATGTATAGTTCCCCTACAATCAAGAAGCCCCTTGAACACCACCAATGATAGAATTGGGCCACACTTCCCATACAGAACCCCCATGACCAACAGAAAATACTGGAGGGATTTGGGTTCCTAAGACCACCAGAAATAAGTGTTTTCTGATTTGGAGACCTCTCTGAAACCCCCTCGCAACCCCCCAGGGGTCTCAATGCCCAGTGTGCTACAGGATTTATGTAGAAAAGAATTGTGAGATCTCATAGCCAACATTGAGAAAACAAGGATACAATTTTTTGCAATGAAACTTTCTCTTGATCTTTTCATACCAGGCTGATATACCACAATTATGGCACAATAATGGCTGTTTTGGATGGAACTTACTGCATGACACAATGTCTTTCCTGTAGTCACATTGCACTTGAATTGTGATTGGATCATCTCTCCTATCAAAGAATCCTATGTTATTAATGAGTGATAAATTAATCTGGATTGTGAAATTGAAACAGATAGTTTCTTTGGGCGTCTTGAACTCTTGCCTTGGATAGACTTACGATTTCTAAATTAAGGGTAACAATACAAAAGTAAAACTGTTTCCCCTGGTGACTCTATTTACCAAGATGGTTTCTCTTGGACATTTGGAAATATGCAAAGTTTAGCAAAAATTATGGTAAGAAAAGGGAAATAAAGAGATATTTTACCCTTCCAATAATCTGTTCAGTGAACAAGCTGCAAAAATAGTTTTGTATTTTTCCCCCATGTGATGTAGCAGACGGCAAATTTCCATTTAAAGGAATAAATGGAGTAGCTGCTGGCACAGAATCTGCTTTTCTTCGTTGAATCTCTTTACAAAGAGGAGGCAGGAAAACAGGTCTTTATTTCACGCAGGCAGAAATCAAGTGGGGGCGGGGGAGTGGCAAGAGGGGATGATAGGAGTTGGGTTCATGGCCACCAGTCTCTGTGATAACAGTTTATTTTTTTTAATTAAGAAAAGGAAATTGTAGTGCAAGATGTGTGCTGAGATGTTCTTTCCTCCTTTTCACCTCATCTTCTGCAATTAATCAAACAGCTATACTTTGTGCTCAAAAAAGCATCTTTCTGAGGGTTCAAAAGGACTTTGCAAACAATTAATTTCAAACAATTGTCCTTCTTTTCTCTGAGGGATGTAAATGTGTTCTCAATTTATTCTTGCAAGTGAAGACAAACATATTTGAGAATCTCATACACCCACAATTAGGAGAGATTCTTAGATTCTTTATGATTTTTTTTTACAATTCTTCACAAATTTGAGATTTTGTGAGGTTAAAATATTTTTTGTTGTTGTAAAGATCGGAAGGTTTTTGCCCAAAATGTTATGTTGTTGAGGACTTTTTAAAATTCCATTCGTTTTCTCAGAACAATGGCCACAATTTTGAACATATGGAAGTGACATCAAACCAAAAACTGGATGTGGTTTCTTAAAATATTTTTCTAAGTTGTTCTTATTGACAATTTTGCTCAAAACAGGGTTTTTAGAGGGGATGTCGGGTACTTTCAGTGGAAATCCAAAGGATGTTTCTGGATCCCTTCACCCCAGGGCTGAATGAAGCTCATAAACTGAAATGACAGAAACCATTTGCCAGCTGGTCAGACAATCTATCATCTACTTCATCTGTTTACTGATTTTTAATATTCAAAACTCTGAATGCTGTTCTCAGATATTAAGAGCAACAGAGGTAATAATGATGATTATGATGAAAATAACCATATCCTTATCCATATTTTAAAATAGAACAATTTAATATGTACTGAAATATCTCGAAGTAGTCCTGTTAAAAACTGACTGCAACATGACTTTAACATGGCCATAATGAAAAATTTATCTCGATAAAACAGCCAAAATTCTGCTCAGTACTTTTTGTTTCATTTCATTTCAATTGCCATACCCCTGCTCTGCCATATATGATTGTCATGTCAGCCAGAGGAACCTTGCTGCATAATGTTACGCTTGCATTTGGATTTGGGTTGTTCCTTTAAAAAAAAACCCAGATGATAAGGAGCGGATGCCGGCAAGGAGAGGCAAGCTAATGGTAAATTGTAAGGAAATATTTCCTTCCTGAAGACAACAATGTGGTGCAGTGGTTTGAGTTTTTTTTTTATGTCAAGAGCGACTTGAGAAATTGCAAGTTGCTTCTGGAGTGAGAGAATTGGCCGTCTACAAGGACATTGGCCAGGGGACGCCTGGATGTTTTTGATGTTTTACCATCCATGTAGGAGGTTCTCTCATGTCCCCGCATGGAGGTGGAGCTGATATAGAGAGCTCATCCGCACTCTCCCTGGCAACCCAACCTTTATGTCATCAGTCCTGCTGGCACAAAGGTTTAACCCGCTGCGCCACTGGGGGCTCCAGTGGTTTGAGTGTTGAACTGGGACCAGGGTTTGAATCCCTATTCAACCATGGAAACCCACTGGGTGACTTTGGGCAAGTCATATCCTGTCATACCCCAGCCACCTTTGGCTTCTGAACCTGATCCAGAAATGAACTATGACCAGGAGGAAGCTTATTCTGACTTTTTACCTAGTCCACAGAGCTCTTTCCAATTACAGCTGCCGGCTGTTGATAGCTCAGATGATTCCTTAATTGGGAGAGAAAGTGAAAATATTACTCCCATGGCGGAACCAGATGTTCTTAGTTCCCCAGAGAATGTGTCCTTCAACAAAAGAGTTTCTGCATCGCCAGAGATCTGAGAAACAAGAACTCTGCAGGAGTAACCGCTTGGCATCTCGAGGGGATAATGGATAGAAGGTTTTTCCCTTGAGAACCTTTAAGGAGTTTGGCTTTCCTTGTTTGTGATCAAATTTAAGTTCCATAAAAGTGCTTTGCACCGTCGACAATTCGCGGTTTCCTGAGAAAGGTTCATCGACTCTAGCTCCTGTTTCTTCCAAGCCAAGTTTCCAGATCCTGGGGGCCAAGCCGAGCCGCGACTCCCGAGTAGACCCAGTTTAAGTCTACTTCCTTGCCTAGCTCCTGAATCAAGTTTTGCCTCAGTTTCATCACGTTCCTGCCTGGATATCAAGGACTTCCTAGTGACTTTGGACCTTGTTATTTCAGCCTTGCTTCCTTGTTTTTCCCCGCTCAAGAACTTTCCAATAGTTTTGAGCGTGTTTCGGTTTTTGGACTTTGGACAATAATATTGGACATTTCCCTTCAATTCTTTGGACTAATTCATACCTTTTCATAAAGGACTATTATCTGCTCAACCTTTCCACCTATTCCTTCCTGGATTTATAATTGTTTTAATAAAGTTAATATATGTTTATTGGTCTCTGTTTGGTTTTCAGTGCTCACGCTGCCTTGGGGTGCAACATATCCTCTCAGCCATAGGGAAAGGCAATATAACTCACCTCTGAATCAATCTTTCCATGAATTCCTAAGCATATGGTTGTCATAAGTTGAAGTTGACTTGAAGACACAAAACTACACCAATAATATTGGTCACCCAGGGATTTTTTTGAATGAAAAAAATGTTATCTTCCCAGGTGCAATGAACAGGTGTTTTTTTTTTCTTTTTCATATTTGTGTGAAGCACTTATACAAATAAAAAGGCATCTGGGTACAGTAACTCCTATACTATAAATATCAAAATACCTTGCAGTTGTTCTTTATTCTGTTTATCCTCCTGTCTTCTCTCAGTCGCTCATATGAACTCTCCTTCTGGTTGATACTCTAGATCAGGGAACCCCAAACTAAGGCCCACGGGCTGCATGTGGCCCCCCAAGGTCATTCACCTGGCTCCTGCCCTAAACTTTAGACTTAGGGTCACCCTAAGTCTGAAACAACTTGAAGGCACACAGCAACAACAACAATTATATACTCGAGTATAAGCCGACCCGAATATAAGCCGAGGCACCTAATTTTACCACAAATAAACTGGGAAAACATTGACTCCAGTATAAGCTGAGGGTGGTAAATTTCAGAAATAAAAATAGATACCAATAAAATTACATTAATTGAGGCATCAGTAGGTTAAATGTTTTTGAATATTTACATAAAGCTCAAATTTAAGATAAGACTGTCCAACTCTGATCAAATCATTATTCTCATCTTCTTCAATGTAAATGTGCTTATGTCTCCTTTTAATAATAATAGAGTAAAATAATACATGTAATAATAATAATAATAATAATAATAATAATAATAATAAATATAGGAAAATAATACATGTAATAATAAATAGAGTAAAATAATAAATGCAATAATAACAATAACATCAGAGTGAAATAATAAATGTATTAATAATAATAAAAATAGAGTAAAACAAATGTAATAGTAGCAACAATAATAGAGAAAAATAATAAATGTTATAATACCAATAATAGAGAAAAATAATAAATGTACCATATATTCCTGAGTATAAGCTGACCCAAATATAAGCCAACCAGGACTCTTACCCGAGTATAAGCCGAGGAGGGTTTTTTCAGTCTTAAAAAGTGGGCTGAAAAACTAGGCTTATACATGAGTATATACAGTAACTTGTCTATCTCATCAGCGAAAAGCAGGCCCACACTTCCCATTGAAATACTGGTAAGAATATGTTGGTTAAAATTGTTCTTCATTTTAGATATTGTATTGTTGTTTCATGTTTTTTGCACTACAAATCAGATATGTGCAATGTGCATAGGAATTCATTCATGTTTTTTCTAACTATAGTCTGGCTCCCCAATAGTCTTAGGGAGTGTCAACTGGCCCTCTGCTTTGTCAATAGACACCTCCAATATATGTGGCCGGCATGACTGCATGGAGTGTGATTACATTCCTGCCGGAGCAGTACCTATTGATCTACTCACATTTTTTCGAATTGCTAGCTTGGCCAAAGCTGGGGCTAACAGTGGGAGCTCACCCCACTCCCCGAATTCAAACCACCGACCTTTCCATCAGGAAGTTCAGCAGTTCAGTGGTTTAACCTACTGCACCATCGGGGGCTCACTAGGAGATCAATGAAAAGCAAATGTCAATATCTGTTTATATCTTACAGGCATGTATCTGTTGGTTTATTTATCTATCATCTTGCACAATAGAAGAAATGCAATTGTAGCCTAACAACTGGATCAGAAATAAATTTCATTGTCTATCAGTGAACCATACTGATGGGTCAGCATAGATCAGATCCCAGCCTTAGTCTACAGTAATGAAATTCCTTGCAAATGCTGACATTTTTCAATATGAACATTGCACTAATGAGCAATGACTGCTCCTAAACCTTCTGAAGTGCTCTGCTTGATGATTCTTATTATTCATTTGCCTTTTGTGTGCTAAATAGTTAAACAAATGGCCTGCTTGTATTACCAGATTCATTTTATGGGAGTGGTTTTATGACCATACCTTAATTTTTTAATTTTCTAATTATTGTAGCCAATAGCAATTAATTCAAAATAATTAAGCCGAATCAACTCATCACTTTGCTAAGCACAACATTTTTCTCCTTCATTTATGACTTTAATAGACTTCACTTGCTATGTTCAGTCTTTACTAATTGCACAGTTGATAATTTTTTATGACTTTGTTTGAGGAGTTCAACATTTTCTATCTTTTCCTTTAATGGGCTCTATCATTTCTTTTTTGCATAATCATAGTCTTAATTTTGTTTAACTTATGCTGAGGCAAAATATGAATCCAATCCACAGGAGGGAAATAAAAGGCATCATTGTACAGTTCACTTCATTCAATAAAAGGCATTTCTTGCCATTTTGCAATTGGAATCACTCAACCATTCTGATCTGTGGAATAGTTGGGATCTAACCATGCTTTAAAGATGCTGTTTAAGCCTTTCCTACTACGAAGAGGAAAGCTGCATTTGGCAAGGACAGACTCCAAAGGGAGATGGCAGAACCACACTTTTGCAAACATTTGCATTCATAAACCCTTTGGTCAGATTGGCTAATTCTGTTTTATTTTCATTACGGCTGCTGACAGCACCATCACTTTGATCCATACACATGTTTAATTTCCAATGGTTTCTGGGACTGGTGTTGGATGGTAACCAAAAGCTGCCAGAGCTCAGCAGAAAGGATTCCCATTCTCTTCCATGGGATTAATCAGGCTGACTGCTAGCTATGAACCAGTCTGAGTTAAATCAAAATTAAAATAATTATTAAGAGTATGGATTCAATATAGGCAGTTAAATGACTTGTCCATCAAATTAATTGCATCCAGAGTAAAGACAGAAGATCAATACTAGCACAGTGGCCTCAGTTTAGTGATGCAAAATGGAACACACCCAAGACTTGGAAGAACACCAAATATTCCAATACAAATATTTTAGCAAGAAAATACTATTTCCTACAACCTCTGGTGGCACCGTGTGTTAAAGTGCTGAGCTGCTGAACTTGCGGACTGAAAGGTGCCAGGTTCAAATCCTGGGAGCAGAATGAGCGCCAGCTGTTAGCCCCAGCTCCTGCCAACCTAGCAGTTCGAAAATATGAAAATGTGAGTAGATCAATAGGTACCGCTCTGGCTAAAAACATGGCCTTGGGACCAAGCCTTTGACAAGTAAATTTGAACTGTGCAATAAGAAATTACGAATATACAGTGACGAATGGAATGGCCCTGGAGTATGATTTGGATCACGTGATTTTAATTTATCTATTAATTTATTATGTATTTACATCACTTCTATCCCACCTTTCTCACCCGAAAAGACTCAAGGTGGCTTAGAAGTCTGGCAAAAATTCAATGCCGATAAAAACAACAATACAATAAAACATAAATCAGTTAAGAAACAATTTACATTAAGCATTAAAGCACATGGAACAATATACAAAACTTAAAACACATAATTGATGTTTTAATGCTGCTATTTTTAAAACTGCTTTGTTTTTAATGTGTTGTTATTTACCGATGTGTATATGTGTGGCATCAAATCGTTGCCTTTGTAAGGCTGCTCTGAATCCCCCTTCGGGGTGAGAAGCGCGAAGTACAAGTGTGGTAAATAAATAAATAAATAAATAAAGAATTTAGGGATAATTTTTTCTGGATAATATTTCCGAATAAGTTTAATAATTTTTGCAAGGGTTGTAATAATTCTGAGACAGGTCTTTTATATTTGCTTATTTATTTATTATTTATTTATTTATTTACAGCATTTATATCCCGCCCTTCTCACCCCGAAGGGGACTCAGGGCGGATTACAATGAACACATATATGGCAAACATTCAATCCCAACAGACAAACAACATATATAGACAGACACAGAGGCATTTAGCATTTTTTCCAGCTTCACGATTCCGGCCACAGGGGGAGCTGTTGCTTCACTGTCCAGTAGTGGCTGTAATTCCTCATTCCATTCCTCGTATTTTGCTGGCAGTTTTATGATGTTGTAAATTAGTTAAATTAGCCTCCCGCATAAAGCGTACCTAAATTTCCCTAATTGACAGATGCAACTGTCTTTCGGGGCTGCATAGGTCAACAGCAAGCCGGGCTATTTAATGGTCGGGGGCTTAACCTGACCTGGGCTTCGAACTCATGACCTCTCGGTCAGTAGTGATTTATTGCAGCTGGTTACTAGCCAGCTGCGCCACAGCCCATTTAGTAAAGTTTAGTTTAGTAGAGTTTTGGCTATTGCTTTTCCTTTTCTAAAATGTCAAAGTTTCAACCTGCCAATGTACCAGGTTCAACCTGCCCTTTCCCCACTTTCTCCACCCAGACCATCTGGATCCCCTCTTAATTTGATGACATCACAAAATGAAAAAAGAGTTCATGCATTTTGTAAAATTACCCCAGCTTCAACAACAACAAAAGCAAATCAGAAGAACAGTGTCCCTTGTCTTAGATACGAGACCTTAATATAAACTGGCATAAGCGGCTGATTTGGCCAAGTGTCTTGCAAAGCCTGGCACTTCAAATTCATGAAAAGAAAAAAAAAAACACCCTGAAATCAGAGCCTCGATCATTGGACTCAGCATGATCTGGAGAAATCCTCCTCCTACACCAGTCATATAAGTTTTCATTCAATGGGGGAAGCAGGTGGCTTTTTAGATGCTTCACTTGAATACAATATGCAGGACTTCTGAAAATTCCTGGAGATATTTTTAGACTATGTTTTCCTCTAATGGTAATGGTACAATCATAACCAACAAACCTTTCCCACCAAACCCCCAGGGTACATTCATCACATTTTTCTTTTTTTGATACAGTAGAGTTTTGCTTTTCCAACCTTCGCTTATTCAACATTCTGGATTATCCAATGCAGTTTGCCTCCCACCCAGATCCATAGACGTTTCTCAAGGCAAGCAAGGATCTAAGATTTTTAAAAATCTTCACAGTGCTGAACTTTTTACAGATTTAACTTTTGACAATGTTGTTACTGTAAGTTCATCTTATGCAATTCTATCTTTATTTGTAGTCAATTTTTAGTAGTCAATGTTTTCAGTAAATTGCGATGTTTTGGTGCTAAATTTGTAAATACAGTAATTACTACATAACGTTACCATGTATTGAACTGCTTTTTCTGTCAATTTGTTGTAAAACATGATGTTTTGGTGCTTAATTTGTAAAATCATAACCTAATTTGACATTTAATAGGCTTTTCCTTAATCCTTCCTTATTATCCAACATTTTTGCTTATCCAACACTCTGCCGGCCCTTTTATGTTGGATAAGCGAGACTCTACTGTACTTCCAAACTACACAAATCACCCTTCAGCTATATCTCTGAAATCTGAGAGAAGATTCATAAGAACCAACTATTATTGCAATGTGCCTCTAATATCAATTTACCTCCATTACTAATTTACCTCTAGTAGCAAATATTATCTCGGAAATTTAGCTCGAATATTGTCATTTTTTAAAAAAGCTTATAAGCAATCTACACACACACACACACACACACACTTGGGAGGTATTGGGCTTAACAGTTGTCCCTCCGTATTTATGTAGTTTACCCACAGAACTTGAAAATATTGTTGAAACATCCAAACATTCAACCCTGATTATCCCATTTTATATAAGGGATGCAATTTAATCAAACCATTGTATCGAATGGACCAAGGACAAGATGGATGGTATCCTTGAAGTGACTGCCTTGAAGGAGCTGGGGGTGGCCATGGCTAACAGGGACATGGGCTGGTACATGAGGTGAACAAATAAATAACAACATTGTATCTAATGGGACTTGAAAAGCTGGAATTTATGGTATCAATTGGGGGAGGGGGGGCTGGAAGCAAACCCCAGCAGATACTAAAGGCCCACAGTACATTTATGGGAAATCCAATTTTCCGTGGCATATACTCAAAAAGTACATACTATATAATCATCTGATGTTCTTCCCAAGTTTGCAGACGACACCAAATTGGGAGGGATAAGCAAATACTCCAGGAGACAGGAGCAGAGTTCAAAATGATCGTAACAGATTAGAGAGATGGGATGAAACTAACAAAATGAACTTCAGCAGGGACAAATGCAAGATACTCCACTTAGGCCGAAAAAATGAAATACAAAGATACAGAATGGGGATAATACCTGGCTTGACAGCAGTAAGTGAAAAAAAAAATGATCTTGGAGTCTTGTGGTCAACAAGTTAAACATGAACCAACAATTTCATGCAGTGGCAAAAAAAACCCAATGGGATTTTGGCCTGTGTCAATAGGAGTTGAGTGTCTAGATCCAGGGAAGTCATTCTGCCCCTCCATTCTGCCTTGGTCAGACCACACCTGGAATCACACTGTATCCAATTCTGGGCACCTGAACTTGGGGAGTTGTTGACAAGCTGTAACGTGTCTAGAGGGGGGCAACTAAAATGATCAAGGACCTGGAGAACAAGCCCTATGAGGAGCGGCTTAAAGAGTTGGGCATGTTTAGCTTTCAGAAAAGAAGGTTGAGAGGTTTCAAAAGAGAAGGCTGATAGCCATGTATAAATATGTGAGGGGAAATCTTAGGGAAGAAGGAGCAAGCTTGTTTTCTGCTGCCCTGGAGACTAGGACAATAGCTTCAAACTACAGGAAAGGAGATTCCACCTGAACATTAGGAAGAATTTCCTAATGGTGAGAGCTGTTCAGCAGTGGAACTCTCTGCCCCAAAGTGTGGTGGATGTTCCTTCTTTGGAGGCTTTGTTTAAAAGAGTCTGGATGGCTATCTGTCAGGGCTGAGGTGAATGCAATTTTCCTGCTTCTTGGCAGAAAGGGGTTGGACTGGATGGCTCACGAGGTCTCTTCCAACTCTATGATTCTATGATTCCATATCCATACATTTAAAAGTATACAGCACAAAAAACTCAGCACCAAAATTTGTCAGGTACAGCCCCTTCTAAGCAATAACAATGTCTGCAAATCTCATCCAGTTCTGCCATAGAAAATATACTGGAACTTGAGCACCCATAGATTATGGTATCCACAGGGGCTCCATGAACCACATCCCAGTAGATACCAAGGGGCCACTGAAATTCTAATCTTTCCACTTGTGGAGAAGATGCTCAGTCTGTCAACCAAAGGATTTCTTGGGATATTGGACTCTTCTGCTTGCCTCATGCTATGTGATCATTTGAGTGCATTGCTCCTTCTTCCTTTATAGACTCAGAGTGATTTAAAAGCAAACCGATTCATTTCCAGTTCATGCCCAGCTCTAATATCCCAGACCTGTGCCTCCAAAGTGCCTATATTAGGACTTCATCATACTAGAGGTTGGATCCACTTTAGATCCACTTTAAATCCACTTTAGGGAGGGAACTTTAAACAGCTCAGCCAGACAGGTCCTGGGCCTCACCAAACTAAAACCCCCAGAATTTTGCAGGAGGCAGAAACTGTATTTAAAGTGGATTCATGCTCTAGTGTGATGATATTGTTAGTTTCCCAATTTGGACCCCTGGTTGTTCATTTTGGTGGACACTACTTATTTATTTCATACATTTATATCCCATCCTTGTCACCCCTGGGGTGGGGACTCAGGGCAGCCTCACAACTGGCAACCATTAGATGCCAAATACATATAATTATAATGACAATTACAGTTAAAAATAGTTAAAACATCAATTACAAAAACATCCATTAAAAATTATACAAGTTCAAAGTCATAATCCAAGGTGTGTCCATTGGCAGTCACATAAATCATTCTCATTATTATCGCTGAGTCTGATGCTCGAATGCTTGGTCCCACAACCATGTTTTAAGTTTTTCCCTAAAGGACGGGAGGGAAGGGGCCAACCTGATTTCATTAGGGAGGGAGTTCCACAGATGGGGGCCACCACTAAGAAAGCCCTGTCTCTCGTCCCCACCAAACATGTTTGCGGGGGTGGTGGGACCGAGAGCAGGGCCTCCCTCAATGATCTTAACCTCCCAGGTGGATCATAGAGGAAGATACATTCAGACAAGTAAACCGGGCCAGAGCTTACTTATACGTTATAGGTTAAAGCCAGCATTTTGAATTACACTTGGTAGCAGACTGGCAGCCAGTGGAGCTGACATAATGGGGGTGGTATGAGCCCCGGTGGCGGAGTGCATTAAAGCACTGAGCTGGAGACCGAAAGGTCCCAGGTTCAATCCCTGGCAGCGGCGTGAGTGGCCGCTGTTAGCTCCAGCTCCTGCCAACCTAGCAGTTCGAAAACATGCCAATGTGAGTAGATCAATAGGTACCGCTCCGGCGGGAAGGTAACGGCGCTCCATGCAGTCATGCCAGCCACATGACCTTGGAGGTGTCGCCAACGCCGGCTCTTCAGCTTAGAAATGGAGATGGGCACCAACCCCCAGAGTCAGACATGACTGGACTTAACGTCAGGGGAAACCTTTACCTTTTTATGCTCCCTGTATGCCATTTTGGTTAGCAATCTGGCTGACACCCGTTGGACCATTAGGAGCTTCCAAATAGTCTTCAAAGGCAGCCCCACGTAGAGCGTGTTGCAGTAATCTATTTGGGATGTAACCAGGGTGTGGACCACCATGGCCAAGTCAGACTTCCCAAAGTATGGGCCCAACTGGCGGACAAGTTTGATTGTGCAAAAGCTTCCCTAGCCACCGCTAAGACCTGGGGTTCCAGGCTGCTTCCAAAGCAGATGGGAAAAAGTAAACAAACAGAATGTTACAGAGGGAGAGAGATGCTGGAATACAGCACACATGAGGCAGATTACAAGAGATGTCTTTTAAGGAAGCCCCTTTTATTTTTCCTTTTTAAAAATTGTAATAGATGGACACAGGAGGCTGCTTTTTCTATCAGCCCTTGGTTTTCTTGTCTTTGTCTTTAAAAAATCTTTTTAAATAGTGTTTAACACTTGTACAATTTGATGTAATTATAGACAGGAGGGGACAGGAGGAGAAGGCAGTTTTTTTATTTAAAAAAGGCACATGATTACTTTGCTGAAGCTGTACTTTATAATTTATCTTCCAGAAGAGATAAAAGGAATAAATACTTAAGACCCGCCGGTGACGACAGTGAAGTAATCACTGCGTCGTTGGATACCTTTGTCTCTTAGAAGCACGTAGTAATTTTTACCCGCTTGCCACTGAGTGTCAAACCTTCCTTTTCTTCCCTATTCCATTTTGGATGGCCAAACTGATTAGCTAAAATAGAAAATTAGCACACAATAGGTTTACTTGGCGATACCCCTTATGCAACTAATGGGCAACGCTTGTTAATTGGTTGTAAATGCCAGCAGGTTGCCAAGATAATACTTCAGAAATAAGCGGGTATTCTGATAATTACAGCAATCTTCATCTATAAAAGCTTAAGTAGATGAAGAACTGGCTGGCTTAAAACCAAGATTTATCCTCCTGCTGCACTCACATTAAAAGGGAAAAAATAAGATGAAAACAATAATGTAACAAAACAATTATATAGCAGGAAGCATTGCCGGTTCTAGAGATTGTGAAAACTCCGAAAGTAAAACAGTGCTGTAATAACCAGTTATGGAAAAATGGGCCATTTACATTTGTGTATAATTAAATAGTAGGCTATGCAATTTCACTTTTTAAAGTAAACTGTCTTTTTCTTCCTTTTTTTATAGGGCAACGTGGCCATAATTGCAGCATTAAAGCTTTAATGAAAGAAGACGAAGAAAAAAAGCAGCAGATCAAGATGACATGTAACATCGACATTTCCACGGTGGCGTTTGGCTGGTTTAGTAATAAGAAGCTATTGAGAAGAAGAAAACGGCAGCATTTGTCATCTTTTCCCCTTAGAAGTGTGATAGGAAGGATCATTACAGGTTCAAATCTCACAAAATTAATTTTTTTAACCTGACCTTTACCCTGCAAATATTCAAAGACTTTCTGCACAGTTAAGATATTTTAAGGCATTTATTTTGCAGGTGCATTATTTGAAATTATCAAGAGCAAGTAGATGCAAAATGAATATATTTGAAATGCTGTATTTACATAGAATTTTCCTCTCCAACACTGGCAATTTTTCTGTGTACTGTTAACTACACCTCTAAATGTGTCCTGAGACTGGGCCATTCAATTACCATGAACTATTTTTTTTTCCAAAGTGAGATCCACTAATAAACCTGTTGGCAGTGTGTTCAAGGTGGCAACAATTATAATGAAGAATTCACAAACTAGTAGATTCTGCAACAGTTGGCATTTGCCTGAGACTTGAGACCAAACATCTTTTGAACTTTGATCTCAGTTTGCAGCAATTGAAGTAAGATGAGGGCTAAGTGGTGAGGTGGAAGGACAAGAAGGAAATTGGGACAGGGTTGTTGTGTGTTTTTCGGGCTGTATAGCCATGTTCCAGAATACACACACAACAACCCTGTGATTTCAGCCATGAAAGCCTTCGACAGCACATTGAAATTGGGACATTTTACAAGTAGCTGACAACGTCAGGTGGCCGGAGATTAGTTGGGACTATCTAAATTAGGAGAGTTAGAGGGCTGTACTTCTCACTTTTTGATACGCTGTTACTTCTGTGTATGGGATGAAAGTCAAACTCAGTGGTAAACAGATATAATTTTGTTTGCTTCATTGCTGTGCTGCAGCCTGCCTCATACCATTGCATTTAATTTTTGATTCTGTTTGATAACTGGCATGCAGTGGTTCTAACTATCTGACAAGTAGCTGACAGTGGCAAGTTGTTCATATTTGATAGCTGCCAAAACAAGAAAAACGTGTTGACAAGTCTTAAACGTTCAGATGTCACCTCAAGAATGTGAGTTGTGAAATTTGAAATTTCGGGTTCAAATGGTAAAAATAGAGGGGAAAAACCCACAAGCCCAGTATATTTCAAATGTTGGTGAAATATTAGTTTTAGCTGCATTCCATTAACTCCTAGAGAATGTGATGGGCCTCTAGTGGGACAGGGAAATCACTCTTCATCATTTCAACCTTCCATGTCCTCTTTAAACAATCTCTGTAAGTCTGGGAAACACTTTGGAATTGTTTTTGGGTATGCAGAAGAATTCAATGGGAAAAGAAAAGAGCAGGAGGAGAGGGAGGAAACTCTAAATTCTCCCAGTGAAAGGTTGGATTAACAACCTTATCAGATGGGCTGCTCTGATGAACCTGGTGTTGCCTGGGGGGGGGGGGATGGGGGATGTTACTCTACGTGCCGCATCACCCTACTCACCCGTTGCCCTATCCCATAGGGGGAAGCATCGGCTATCCGGATTCTGCTGCTGATTTCAATTCAACACGGAAAGCCCCTCGTGTTGCTGCCATGGTGGCATATGGTGGTTAACCTTCCCTTTCACAACAGAGCCCTGCTGAAAGTTGTTCTTTGCCATGTAATGGAAGCTGTCAGACTCCATCACAAAAGAAAAGGTAAAGTGGCGTATGCTGCCAAATATTACCCCGTTTGATGAGGTTGTTAGCCCTGAGGTATTTAGCCTGGGCAAGAGGCAATGTGGTGTAATGGATAGAGGATGGGATTAGGATAGGACTCTAGAGACAGGAGTTCGCATCCCTACTTAGTCAAGGAAACCCACTTGGTGATCTTAGGCAAGCCATTCTCTATCAGAGGGGTCCCCAAACTTTTTAAGCAGAGGGCCAGTTCATGGCCCCTCAGATTGTTGGGAAGCTGGACTGTTGTTGTTGTTGTTGTTGTTGTTGTTGTTGTTGTTGTTGTTGTTTCAGACTTAGAGCAACCCTGAGGCAACCCTATTACAGAGTTTTCTTGTCAAAATTTATTCAAAGGAAATCTGCCTCTGTCTTAATCTGTGGCTGACAGAGTGTGACTTGGTTACAGTCACCCAGTGGGTTAAGAGCCATAGTCTAAGGTCTAAGCCAGGGGTCCTCAAACTTTTGAAGCAGAGGGCCGGTCCACAATCCTTCAGACTGTTGTGGGGCCGAATTATCATTTGAAAAAAAAAACAAATTCCTATGCATTATTTATTTATTTATTTATTTATTTACAGCATTTATATTCCGCCCTTCTCACCCCAAAGGGGACTCAGGGCGGATCACATTACACATATAGGCAAGCATTCAATGCCTTTTAACATAGAACAAAGACAAACAAACATAGGCTCCAAGGGGCCTCGAACTCATGACCTCCTGGTCAGAGTGATTCATTGCAGTTAATTGCAGCTGGCTTGCTCTCCCGCCTGCGCCTGCACATGTCTTATTTGTAGTGAAACAACAACAACAACAACAACAACAACAACAAAAGAACAATACAATATTTAAAAATGAAAACAATTTTAACCGAAATAAACCTATCAGGATTTCAATGGAAAGTGTGGGCCTGCTACTGGCCAATGAGATAGTCAAGTTAATTAGAATTGTTGTTGTTGTTGTTGTTGTGTGCCTTCAAGTCATTTCAGACTTTGGCTGATCCTAAGTCTAAAATCAATTATTTATTTACTGCATTTATTTACTACATTTATATCCCATCCTTCTCACCCCGAAGGGGACTCCGAAGCAGGTATATGTACATACAATATATTATATTATTAGCATAGCACAATATTAGCATTATATAATTCTATATTGAACTATATCACTATACTATTATATGTTATGTAATATATAACATATAATTAATATTATTCTATGGTATTATTATTAGTCTTATATTGTAAAACATAGTATTATTATCAATATTATATGTATATACAATATATTATATTATTAAAACTAATACAAAAATATTATATTATAAAACTGAGGGCGGGGGCCAGATAAATGACCTTGGAGGGCCGCATCTGGCCCCCGGGCCTTAGTTTGGGGACCCCTGGTCTAAGCCTTACATTGTATGATAGGATCTGTCGGGCTCCATTGAAGAAGTGTCCTGGAAGCATCCTAGGAGGCTTCCCAAAGACCACATGACTAAGTGGAGATAGAGGAAAGGAACGGAGATTTAAGAAGCAAGGGGGTTGGGTGGAGAGGATTCCTTCTGTTTTGGAGGGAGATAGAGGAAAAGAAAGAAGATTTAAGAAGCAAGAGGGAGTGGGGAGCATCTCTCCATTTTGTAGGGAGATAGAGAGAGGACAGGAAAGAAAATGAGAGTTAAGGGGTATGAAGAGGTTCGTGGTAGTAGCAGGTCATGAATGGTAGTCTAAAATTTAGAGCAGGGCCTGGATAAACAACCTTGGGGGGGGGGAGATCTGGCCCGCGGGCCTTAGTTTGGGAACCCTTGCTCTATCCGCTTCATAGCAAGGCGAGGGAAATCTACTCTGAATGGCTCTGTCCAAAGAAAGCCCGTGATAGCATTGCCTTAGGGTTACCATAATTGAGAAATGACTTAAAGGCAAACAACGGCAAGAGCAACAGAAAAAATAAAACAACTCAGGCTAAGGAAATAGACTGGGGTGAGGTCTCTGATGTAGGCAAGATTGCCAAATCAGAACTAGCCAGACCTTGAGATTACGGCAGGGCTCTCCTAATCCTGAGACCTAATAACATCCCCCTTTAATGCCACAGGGAGTGACTCCTTGTTATGTTACAAGGGTGATGCTGTAAGGGGCAGCCCATGGCAATGCCACCAAGCCAAAACATTAAGCATCAACCACAGTTGTACAGAGTATGCCATTCAAGTAAAACACATCATCAAGTTTAAGAAATTAGGACTATATGTGTATCTGGAGACCTCATGGGCTATCCAGTCCAATCCCCTGCCAAGAAGCAGGAAAATCGCATTCAAAGCAACCCTGACAGATTGCCATCCAACCTCTGCTTAAAAGCCTCCAAAAAAGGAGCCTCCACCACAGTTCAGAGCAAAGAGTTCCAGTGCCGAACAGCTTGCACAGTGAGGAAGTTCAGGTAGAATCTTCTTTCTTGTAGTTTGAAGCCATTGTTCTGTGTCCTAGATTCCAGGGCAGCAGAAAACAAGCTTGCTCCCTCCTCCCTATGACTTCCCCTCACATATTTGTCCATGGCCCTCATCGGGTCTCCTCTTAGCCTTCTCTTCTACAAGCTAAACATGCCCATCTCTTTAAGCCGCTCCTCATAGGGCTTGTTCTCCAGGCCCTTGATCATTTTCGTCACCTTCCTCTGAACACATTCCAGCTTGTCAACATCTCCCTTCACTTATGGCGCCCAGAATTGGACACAGTGTGATTCCAGGTGTGGTCTGACCAAGGCGGAATAGAGGGGTAGCATGACTTCCCTGGATCTAGGCACTAGACTCCTATTTATGCAGGCCAAAATCCCATTGGCTTTTTTGTTGCCACATGACATTGTTGGCTCATTTTTAACTTGCTGTCCACAAGGACTCCAAGATACTTTTCACACATACTGGTGTCAAGCCAGGCATTTCCCATTCCGTATCTTTGCATTTCATTTTTTTCTGTCTAAGTGGAGTATCTTCCATTTGTCCCTGTTGAGCTTCATCGCAACGTAGATGAATTGGATCAGAGAAATGCAGCCAGTCTTGGTTTCAGCTGCTAAGGTATATGAGAGCTATGTGCACACTCCGATTCAGAGCTAGCTGAAGTGTGAGAAAAGTCTGTCTTAAAACAAAGTGGAAGGACAATGTGCACCTTTTAAAAGAAGACTCATTGAGTGGGCTTCAAAATGTATAAGGTAAAGATAAAGGTTTCCCCTGACGTTAAGTCCAGTCATTTCTGACTCTGGGGGTTGGTGCTCATCTCCATTTCTAAGCCGAAGAGCCGGCGTTGTCCGTAGACACCTCAAAGGTCATGTGGCCGGCATGACTGCAAGGAGCGCCGTTACCTTCCTGCCGGAGTGGTACCTATTGATCTACTCACATTGGCATGTTTTTGAACTGCTAGGTTGGCAGAAGCTGGAGCTAACAGCGGGTGCTCATTCCGCTCACGGAATTTGAACCTGGAACCTTTCGGTCTGCAAGTTCAACAGCTCAGTGCTTTAACACACTTTGCCACCGGGGCTTTAATTTATAGTGCTCCTTTAAAACAGAGCTCCCTGGGCACCTTCTTTGAAGGCAAAAAATGCATGTTAAAACTCCTAAAGTGACCATCTTCCCTCGGACTGCAGGACTGCACCAGTGATTTGACAAGTAAGAGCTGTGTGGTCTTCCATGAGCTCCAAAAAGAAAAGTGTGGGGTACCCATATGTTATTTATTCTGCTTTCAAGGCATGGGCCTTTGTCACACATCCTTTACTGACTCAAAGTGCAGCAATTCAGACCAAGATGAGGACAACATTTGAAAGAATCCATTAATGGCTTTGTCACTTGTCTTCTAGGAACAAAGGGAATAGAAGACCTTTCAACTGCCTTGTATTTCCATTTATACATTAAAAATGCATAAGCGTATGTTTCATATCACACTGGTGTTACTATGGTAATTGTTTATTAATCTGGTGGTATTTGATAATCATTGTTTTTTTAAAAAAAGGAAAGATGAAGTCGTGTTTAAGTAATATTGCCTTTTGCATTTATTTTTCCCATTCCGCCCTCTGATTTTCAAAGGGGATGCCTTTCCTAATTTTCCCTCCCAAATGTCACGAGCCTTTGAAGAACTGTCCTTTGAATTGCTCCCTGCTTTGATCGTATAAGAATTGGGATACACAATATCAGACTATGAGGCATCTGGGAAAGATTTATGGACTGTAAATAAAGTGCAAAGTACATTTGTTACACTATAATCAAATAGAATAAAGCAGATTATGTGGGTTATACTCTTTCCTTGGTCATATAGTCATGGATTCTAGAAACCTGTACAACCAAGAACACACAAGGTGGAGAAGGAACTGAATGGAGAATAAAGCTTCTTTTTGCCTGACACTGCCCTACAATCACTTCTGCTCTTAGGCCCTTCTGTCTCTGCAAGATGAAGTTGGGAACCCAAAAAGCTCATTTTGAAGACTCTAAAATTGAAAGGTGAGCTTTAGTTCACTTAGATTTTGAATGGATCCAATATTTGGCTGGAATTAAATGATCACCTCAGACAGGAAATGATGTGAATCATTAATGGCAGCAATGTCTAAAGCCACATTCTCAACCTTCTTACTCTGTTCCCTTTGCCTTAGATGGGTGGAGAAGAGGAAACACCTTGCCAAAAGGAGAAAAAAAGATGGCCTTTCACTTGCTCAAGTCCCTTCCATAAGGTAAAGGTAACGATTTCCCCCTGACATTAAGTCCAGTTGTGACCGACTCTGGGGATTGGTGCTCATCTCAATTTCTAAGCCGAAGAGCCGGCGTTGTCCGTAGACACCACCAAGGTCATGTGGCCGGCATGACTGCATGGAGCGCCGTTACCTTCCTGCCGGAGCGGTACCTATTGATCTACTCACATTTGCATGTTTTCGAACTGCTAGGTTGGCAGGAGCTGGGGCTAACAGCGGGCGCTCATTCCGCTCCTGGGATTTGAACCTGGGACCTTTGGGTCTGCAAGTTCAGCAGCTCAGCGCCTTAACACACTGTGCCACCAGGGGCCCCACATCCCTTCCACAGCTAGAGCTAAAAACAGTCATTTCTTTGCATTCACTGATTCAGAATCCATGGGTTCAATCACCTACAGCTTGAAAATGTTCAATCTATACACATAATAAAAGTGAACATCTATGTGTGTATGTGGTGGAGGTGTCCACTTACACAGACAGCCTCCTACTTCCACAAATTTCTACAATCCACAGTGCTAAGGAGCCATCCAAAGCACTCCCTCCAATGACATTGCAGGTTATAGCGAGCGTCATGAACATGTCGCCATAATAATAATAATAATAATCATAATAATAATAATAATCATAATAATAAAGACTCTGGCAGAAACCAGTGCAGGTGGTCCCGATGGTGATGGGCACATTGGGTGCCATGCCAAAAGATCTCAGCCGGCATTTGGAAACAATAGACATTGACAAAATTACGATCTGCCAACTGCAAAAGGCCACCCTACTGGGATCTGCATGCATCATCCGAAAATACATCACACAGTCCTAGACACTTGGGAAGTGTTCGACTTCTGATTTTGTGATACGAAATCCAGCATATCTATCTTGTTTGCTGTGACATAATAAAATAATAATAGTAATAATACCTTATTTATATTCTGTCCTGTCTCCCCAAAGGGACTCATGGTGGATCACAGTACACATACACGGCAAACATTCAATGGTGTTTGGACAGACAGGATAGAACAGACAGAAAGGAGGAATGTTGTTTCTAAGGCCATTGTCAATGTCTTGGAGGATGAGTTCGAATTCAGTCATAGGAGGATGCTTTTACTCCATTCTCTATTATGAAGAGCCATCAGGACTTCCTCCTTCCACTTTCCTTTTGGTCCTCGCATATCTGATCTTGTTCTTTATGGTTTCGTAAAATACCTCCCCTGCTAATTAGAAATACCTAATTTCTTTACTTACAGCACTTAGTTGTTTTCAAACTGCTTAGGTGAACAGTGAGCTGGGCTTGACAGTTGAGTGCTCATCCTGACTGGGCTTTGAACTGGCCACCTTTCGGTTGGTAGATATTATTACAGCTGGTGATTTACCCTCCCAATGTCCTCCCCAAACACTATGGCCCACCATCCAAGGAATGCTTTCATTCAGGGACAATTTCATCCTAGATTTTACATGTTTCCTCCACCTTAGGCACGCATCCTAGTGTTCCTTACTCTCTCAATGGGTGTGGAATTTGCATGACCCCGCCCACTGCCTCTCCCTTAACCCTTTCCTTGTTCTCCACGCCCTTGATCATTTTAGTCACCATCCTCTGGACACATTCCAACATGTCAACATCTCTCTTAAATTGCAGTGCCCAGAATTGGACATAGTATTCCAGGTGTGGTCTGACCAAGGCAGAATAGAGGGGTAGCATGACTTTTGGATGGCCCATGAGGTCTCTTTCAACTCTATGATTCTATGAAACTGATTCTATGATTCCTTGGATCTAGACACTAGACTCCTATTTATGCAGGCCAAAATCCCATTGGCTCTTTTAGTTGTCACATGACATAGTTGGCTTATGTTTAACGTGTTGTCCATGAGGACTCCAAGATCTTTTTCACATGTACTGCTGTCAAACCAGGTGTCCTCCATCCTGTATCTTTGTATTTCATTTTTCTGCCTTTTTTCTGCCTTTCAATTATATATACAGCAGGTTCACTGAAATCTTTGGGATTTAATTTAATCAAGGAAAGTTAAACCCTACTGATTTAATGGTTCTTCTTATAATTAAGTGTGGATTTAACCCACTACCTAATACAAGACATCCCTATGATATTTAACTCACATTTGCTTATATAGTTCATGGCACATCTGGCAAAAACTGTAGTGATTTCCAGCTGTGTAGTATTCAAATGTCATTGGCCATTGGTTGCACAGAAGTTACATAAATCCAGGATGCATCTCTTAAATATGTGCTGCTACTTTGGTGAATGTTTAGCATATCCATGATGATACCTATGATTCTGTTCTGATGGACTGAAAATATTTGGGGATTCACTGAAGAACAAGATTTCAATTTCAAAGTGCAGTGTTTTTTAAATGCTGTTTAGAAGTGACTCTTTGTCCACAACTGGTGTTTTACAAACTGTTTTTGAGAATTAAGATAGTTTATAAGAGAAGTTTATAAACTCATAAGTCGGCATTAATGATCTCTTTCCACTCTGGCCTCAGCTCAGAAATGGCTGTCCTATATACTCATCTTCTGCCTCTCTCAGCTTATTTTTGACTGCATGTTTTTAATTAGTCATAGAAATCTAATTTTTCTTCATGCCAATAATTGAATTAAGGATAATAGCAAATGTTTTTATATGAGTAATGGAAAATATGTTTTGAACTGGATGCATGCAGATTGTTTATCTCCCCATCCACATTAATAATGATCTTCTTAAAAAACATTTTAAAAAGTGAAATGTAGAAAGCTTTCCTTATCAGAATTTAATCAGGAGACATTCAAAAGAGGGTAAAATATCCATCTTACCATTTTATTGACTTTGATTTCTGATACTTTTTTATTTCACTTTTTAATAAGTAAATTTGAGGAACAAAATTAGATATGATGATTCCCCCCCCCCCCAAAAAAAAAAAGATTGTGGGGGCAATATTAACCTTTTATGGCTAGGTCCAACATTAGTCTGACTTTGAATGCAACTATCAGCAACCAGCAAGCCCTTATATAATTGTGATAAACTTCCAGACTCATTTATTTCAAGAGATTTAACTCTCTGTCATATACAGTATGACTTTCTAAACGTGAGACCAGTATCCATGTTTTCATTTATCTACAGCTAACAAAATATGCCCTCTCTGGGCATTTTCTGGGTTCTCTGGTTGATAGTAGCAGATTCTAGTAAAATGGATTTCTGGTCCTAAAAGACCAGAAGTCCTTCATTTCACTATAACCAGCTATTATTTGTGGTTTTTGCACATCCACACCAAGTCTGGGAGCATATCCTCCATGGATACAGGAATTATCTTTAACTAGGAAATTTACCCAGCACTCCCTATGTTGATTGACATTTCGGTGCCTCAAATGTTAGTCCTGATTCTGGGTATATTTGATCTGAGAATTCAAAAAAAAAAAAAAAAGGCACCAGTTTCTCCCTAACAGCTCTAGTTTTGGAGATACAGAACATATGCCATCTACTACTTTTTATCTACTTGTTCACAGAAAACCATATCTAAGAAACTAGAGTTGATGCTGTCTATTCAATGCAGTTTTCTGAACCAGCACCCCAAATAATCTCAGGAACAGAGCTAAAAACCAAGACACCAAGAAAATTTCTTGGTTGGGCTGTGCAATCCTTAAATTTTGTTTCACACAACAATTTTGTAAAAAAAAAAATCTGAAATTTTCCAATTGTATTCAAGCTTTTATAAATATGTTTCAAAATCATAAGATGTTGAAATTCCAAATGTTTTGTTTGTTGGGTACCCAAGGTAGGGATTTGTCCAAAGACTTACTATGATCTTCATTTCGGTCTCAGTGAATACTACACCAGACTCAGTTACTTTGTGATCAAGCATACGATGTAACAGGCAAATGGACAGACAAACTGATATATGCCAATTAATTTGATTAGTCCACCCACCCATGACAATAAGAGAAACTGATTTTGGTTGCTGGTTGATGCCTTTTTATATATTGTTATAATGTTGTTGTTTTATTCTGTCTACATTGTTAAACTGCATTTTTATGTAACTACATTTTAAACTGTGTTGTGTGGGCTTGGCCCCATGTAAGCTGCCCCGAGTCCCTTCGATGAGATGGAGGCGGGGTACAAAATTAAAACTGTTATTATTATTATTATTATTATTATTATTATTATTATTATTATTATTATTATATCAACATAAGAATTTCCTTTGCAACCCCTCCTCTTGGATCCATTTCTGCGAGTTCCATATTATTTATATGGGGGAAAGTGCAGGCTGACATTACTATACGCTTTCCTGCGTAAATTGCATGTGTTTATTATTCATTATAACATGAAAGATTTTCTGTTTCTGTGTCACTTGTCACTAATAAGTTATGCATCTGACATGCATATCCAGGACAGAATCAGCATCTTTCTTAGCACAGAAAACATAAGATATGCATGGGCGAGAGTTTACCCACCCAAATAACAACTTCTTGGTATATTTTTGAAAGGGAAAGCGAGACAAGAGCAAATGGGACTGTAGGTCAACGAATGGCATTAACTGCTATATCTGAGAAAAGACATGAGCTTTTCAATTGTGCTCATGTTTAGTATTTTATGAAGTAAACTTCTTAAGATGTAAAGGACTTTCTTCTGTATCTGTGAAAGGCAGGCCAATGCCTCCACCCTTGAATCACTTCAGTTCTAAAGTGCCTTTTCTCCTACGTAGACTTTTATGCAAGAATTTCTTCAAAAGCCTGGGTTCTAACCAGCTTAGATTTTGGAAAAACAGTTACAAAGAAGTGAAATGTACTCCTCCTTAAACCCCATGGCCATCTTAATCTGCTCCCTCTCATTCGGCCTCATCGCACGGGCCACCGGAATTGGCACACATCATGGCAAATTCAGCAACTGTCATCGAGGGACATGGGGAACTTGTCACTGTTCCCCCTTTTCTGGAGATCACTTGTGTTTGGGGATAGGATCCTCAACCAGCTGCTCCCTGATCAATAGTGGAACAGACCTCTGATGGTTGCAGTGGCTGCTGCCCAGCAAGTGGAGATTGGGGGATTGTGAATACAATTAGATTACACCTCATAACTGCCCAAAAAGATTTTGACCATTAGCTTTGTCCATACAAAAGTGTAGGGAGATGCTATGGGGTACTTAATGATAAAATAAAATAGTTTTGAAAAATCACACCATATAGATTTAATATTATGAAGAAAACAAGTATCAAATAGCCATTAGAAGAAAGGAAAAAACTTGGCTGTGGGATCAGGCTTTTAGTGAATAGGGCAATGCAATGACAGCTTTGGAATATAGGGAACGACTATGGAAGGGCCTGGTTTACGACTATGGATGCCGTGATTTTTATGTATTGTAATGTTTTTAAATGTTTAATATGTCTGATTTTAATCTAATTTAATTTTAATTTTTAAATTGTATATGTTTTAAGGCATGGAATAAGTGCCTTTGTATAAGCCGTCTTGAGTCCCCTACGGGGTAGAGAAACGCGGGGTATAAAGAAAGTCGATAAATAAATAAATAAATATCTAATTTTATTTCCATCTGTTGACTTTTTTGAGGTTTATAATCTATTGAAAGAATGGAAGATGCCACATTTCAGATATTTTGTTCACTGATGTATTTTATGATGCTTTCATTCTGTGGTTTGTTTTTAATTATATTGTTATGCGTTTTATTTTTATATCTTGCATAATTGTTTTCCGGGGTTGATCCCCATGTAAGCTGCCCTGAGTCCCTTCAGGGAGATGGAGGCAGGTTATAAGAATAAAGTTGTTGTTGTTGTTGTTGTTGTTGTTGTTGTTGTTGTTGTTTCTGCTGCTGCTGTTGTTGTTGTTAGTTGATTTTATGCATACAATCCCTATTCCACTTCTTCAATTGCTCATCAACTTATCCTCTTTTATTCAGATAAACTATACCTTTCCCATGTAGAGACAAGTAAACATTATAAACAGAAAAAATGAATGAAATTTACCATTATTACTACCTAGAGCTTCTCCCCTGAAATGAATGGGAATTGTTAATCAGGACTAATATAAATTATATTTATATGAATGAGTCTACTGTGGGTAGGGGCTGATGTCAGATTAAATCCTAAATGCATGTAAGTATATATTATACTTACTCTGTACTGTTAATATTTATGAAGTTGTGGGCCCCTTTTGTCATGGTCCAAATGGCATCTAATCTGTATACAATTGCAATATTTCACTGAGAGACTAAGCAGCCGCGGTGGCACAATGGGTTAAATCCTTGTGCCGGTTGGACAGCTGACCTGAAGGTTGGGTTGCTGACCTGAAGGTTGCTGGTTTGAATCCGCAAGATGGGGTGAGCTCCCGTCTGTCATCTCTAGTTTGCGGGGTCACGAGGGAAACCGTCTACAGGATAGCAACACATCTGAGCGTCCCCTGGGCAATGTATCTCACACCAGAAGCGACTTGCAGTATGTTCTCAAGTCACTTCTGACATAATAATTTAAAAAAAACCCGAGAGGCCAATCATTTTCTAGGGTTTGTAGTGTTTTTTAAAAGAAAAAAAATGCATGCACCAATTGTCACCAGATTACACTAAAATGAATACCAGGTGCTGTAGGCTAGATTTGGAGGAGGAAATTAGCAAAATCATTTCTGAGTATTCCTTGCCTAAGAAAACCCTCAAATGTAAGGGGTTACTGTGGATTGCCAGGCGACTTGAAGGAGGTAAACACACACAAGCAAAAATATACATTGGTCTTCATGTGGATTTAAATCTGTGGTTCCCAACCTTTTTTTGACCAGGGCCACTTGACCAGGGACCACTCTTCAACGTTAGTACCAAAAGGGTTACAAATCAGTTTTTGGTCAACTTTAGATTTGGTTAGTTATTTGGAGTGCTGATTCAGAAAATTGCATTCGCTAGACCACATCAGCTTTAGTTTCTGATGCAGAACATATCCCATCCAGTAGTCACAATCTGCTTGCCCACAGAAAACCATATTTAATAATCTAGAGCTGATGTGGTCTAGCCAATGCAATTTTCTGAATCAGTACTCTAAATAACCCCAGGAACAGGCCTAAACATGAAGACACCAAGGCGCCCCCACTTCCAGGCGCCACATGGAATGGCTCCATTCAGGGGGAGGGAGGAAGAGGAGAAATGGCAGTCAGGAGGCTTGTTGTTGCGTCTTTTGTGGGTAGTCAGCCTCTCCCCTCCTGACATCTCCATTGCCTTGGCACTATAGGAAGGTTTCGCGAGACCAGTCACTCTTGTTGCAACAGTTTCATAATGGGGAGGCTGTGGACCATTTTTTAGTTCTTGCGGACCACTGGTGGTCCACGGACCACAGGTTGGGAACACTGATCTAAATCCAATAGATAGTTCCAACAAGACAGAGCTATTATGCTATATAGACCCTTGGTAATGCAAAACTTACATAACTTTGATCAATTTAGTGCATCTACTTTTGCTGAGATTTAGGTAATAAAAGATACCCTGATATCATTTGCCATCTTTAAAATGTTCTGATGCTGTTGAGTCATATGCATCCCAGTTTTCATCTGAGAAATGTTGAAAGCCATAATTCTAGGAAACAATAATAGAAATAGTCACATTTTTTTTTTGTCTCATGCTCTGTATACAATACATAATTTATCATGTGCCACTTTTCTATTTTTTGCCTTTTTTTTTCAAAGTGAAAATATTGAGACGTTGCCACAAGCTACAACAGTTCTGTGTGGGGAAAACCCTGTCTACTCTAGCTTAGCCAAAAGATAGATGCCTGATTTTATTTTTATTTTATTTTGAAGAATCAGTGAAGTGATCATTTAACTCTGTGGCTCTGAAAGATTCATGGAAGCCGAATTGCACAAGGATTACACAAGCCTTTGAACATTTGAGGATTTATGTTATTTTAATATAGGGGTTTTTTTTTGCATTTAATAGAAAAGGGGCTTGTGGTTAATTCTTTATTATCCCAGACAGCAGTTCTTGCTTCATCTCTTTCTTTAAATGCCAAGCTAGCATTTTTTTTTTTTACTGTTTTATTGCTTAGTTCTTGGTGGTTTGCTTTGGAGGATTGCCACTTATCTTTTTCCATTAGGGCAAATATTGCAACAAACTCATACTTTTAAGCATTAGAGAATTGTGGGCTCAGTAACATGAAACTTTCATAGGAATATTTTGTGATGTTTAAATATTTTCTAACATTTGTCTTTCATTTCCTACTATTTTATGTACACAGAAACACACATGATAAATGAATAGACTGATAATTTCCTAAGCGAGGGGAAAAGAAAGAACACTACCCTTGAATAAGAATTGAATGCACAAGCAAGGATATTTTTTTTAAAGAAAAAGGATAATGTCTGTGAATTATATTTAGATAAACAATGATACCAGAAACTGAATTCAGTGTTTCATTGACTCTAAGGATGGAATACACTGCATATATTGAGGAACTATAGAATATTTGAAAATACAATTTGACTGCCGCATTCATAGTGAGATGTCTCCAGACCTTCTGTGGATACCTGAAACTATAGATAATAGTATAGTCAAAATAACAATACCTTGACTATACTTGGGCTGGAAATATACCACAGCATTACAATAGTGGGCCTTGGGAGGCCCACAAACACTTTTGAGAGCAGTGATATTTTGGGGGAGTATTGAATCCATGGATTATGGAGTCATACTGTCTATAGGTAAAGGTAAAGGTATCCTCTGACGTTAAGTCCAGTCATGTCTGACTCTGGGAGTTGGTGCTCATCTCCATTTCTAAGCTGAAGAGCCTGCGTTGTCCATAGACATCTCCAAGGTCATGTGGCTGGAATGACTGCATGGAACGCCGTATACTGTCTATACAGTGATTAAATTGATACGGGTCACAGTGACACTATATTAATATGATTGAAAGGAGAAGGAAGGAATCACTGGTCTTTTCAGAGTTTGTGTCATTTCTGTTGCCAAGCAGCCCAGTGACCATTACCTTATTCATGTCAACATATATGGAGCAGTGACTATGGTGAAACTGAAGTCAGCATATATACGTGGAAGTCCTCCATACTGTTCATTAGAATATTGTTTCCCATAATTCAAAGGAAGAGCAGTTCCCGTCACAACATTGTCTGCCTTAGTAGGTGACAGTAGGACCCCGGTGGCGAAGTGCATTAAAGCACTGAGCTGGAGACCGAAAGGTCCCAGGTTCAAACCCCGGGAGCGGCGTGAGCGGCTGCTGTTAGCTCCAGCTCCTGCCAACCTAGCAGTTCAAAAACATGCCAATGTGAGTAGATCAATAGGTACCGCTCCGGCGGGAAGGTAACGGCGCTCCATGCAGTCATGCCGGCCACATGAGGTGTCTACGGACCACGCCGGCTCTTCGGCTTAGAAATGGAGATGAGCACCAACCCCCAGAGTCAGACATGACTGGACTTAACGTCAGGGGAAACCTTTACCTTTACCTTAGGTGACAGTAACACTTGTGTGTTGGATGGGCCATGCACCTCTTTCAAAACCCTTAATCTCCTTATGCTGATCATGGACAGCTCTGGTTTTGTGAAAGTATCTATTCATACTAAAGTGGACATGGTTAGAAGCAACCTTTATTTTTTTCTAATTAACATGGAGAAATCAGGGACTTGAAAGTTTGGATCCAGTGTGCTCAAGAATATATATGTATGGTTTTATACCTTCAACATGTGTTCCTGTCTAGCAGGCATTGGCAAACTCAGGCCTGCGGGCCGGATGTGGCTCCTTGGGGTCATTATTCCGGCTCTGGCCCTTGGAGCCAGCCATGTGTCACATCCTTCTCTTGGCATGCAGATGCAGCAGTCCGGGCCAGGGCCAGGACCAGAGGAATGACCCCAAGGAGCCACATCTCCCAGTGCCGGCAACAGCAAGGCAAGGCAGGCAGGTAAGTCAGGCAGCAGAGTGGCCAATGGAGGGGAAGGGATGGGGAGGGGAGAAGGAGGCGGTCAGGAAGGAAGCAAACACCACAGCTACTGCAGAGCATACCTTTGTTCTCCTCCTCTCTCCCCTTCTGCTTCACATATTCTCCCTAACTCCCTTCTCTTCTGCCTTTTTTAAAAATTACATTTACAGTAGAGTCGCACTTATCCAACCTTCACTTATCCAACGCAGTCTGCCTCTTAGAAATTAATGTTTTTGTAGTCAATGTTTTCAATACATTGAAATGTTTTGGTGCTAAATTTGTAGATATAGTCATTACTACATAACATTACTGTGTATTGAACTGCTTTTTCTGTTGATTTGAACGTAAAACATGATGTTTTGGTGCTTAATTTGTAAAATCATAACATAAGTTGATGTTTAATAGGCTTTTCCTTAATCCCTCCTTATTATCCAATATTTTTGCTTATCCAAAGTTCTGCTGGCCCATTTATGTTGGAAAACAAGACTCTGCTGTATATGCTGCTTTTCTTACCCCTGGGGCACTCAAAGCTGTTCACAACACAATCCATGACAAAATTCAATGCCTTACATGTATCAAATATATATAACATATATAACAATAGATTAAAACCATTAAACCATAAAACTATTAATAACAATCACAAAGACAATATAAAAGATTTAAGTCTTGCATTGATCCCGAGGTTATCTTAACTATTTCCATATTTCAATATTCTTGTCATTCACCGAATGCTTTCTTAAACAACCAGGTCTTAAGCTATTTCCTAAATGTTAGGAGGGAGGGAGCTGATCTAATCTCAATTGGGAGGGAGTTCCACAGCCGAGGGGCCACCACCGAGAAAACTCTGACTCGTCCCTGACAACCGCACTTGCAAAGGCGGTGGGACTGAGAGCAGGGCCTCCCCAGCAGATCTTAGTGTTCTAACTGGCTCATAAAGGGAGATGCTTTCAGACAGGTAAGCTGGACCGGAACTGTTTAGGGATTTATAGGCTAAATCTAGTACTTTGAATTGTGCTCAGTAGCAGACTGGCAGCCAGTGGAGCTGACACAGCAGGGGGGTTGTATGCTTCCCGCACTTCACTCCGGTGAGCAACCTGACGGCTGCCCGTTGGATTACTTGAAGCTTCCTAATAGTCTTCAAAGGCAACCCCACATGAAAGGCAACCCCTTGCTCTCTCTCTTTCACCCCCTCCTTTCTGCCTCACACTCTCTCTTCTCCCCTTTAATTCTGGCTTCTCTCTCTCATCCCCTCATTTCTGGTTTTGTGCTCTCTCTGTTCTTCTCTTCTTATCCCCTTCTCTTTTCACTTGCACTTTCTCCCCCCCTTCCTACCCCCCCATGCCAACTACCCCCCCCCCCCCTGCCTGGCATGTAGCCCCCTCTTAAAATGTTTGCCCATGCCTGCTGTATAGTATTCTGATGTAACCTCCAGAATAGAGATTTAGATGTATAAGGCAGGTATTAAATGTTTTACTAATAGACAATTGCCTCTGTCTATTTTTCTGAGGCCTCATATGTATATCCCTGATCTACCAAGTACATTTGTTTATTCAATTTTATCACTTGGTATACTCTTCTGTTTTATGTCTTTTTAATTTTTTCAGTGAATTGTTTTTTTTTAAACTAACTGAAATAATAAAAAAACCAACATTCCATAGAAACTTTAACAAACAATCAGGGGAGACTAATTTCAATTCTCACGAATGAAAGAACTAGTTCAAAAAGGAACTCAAGAGTTGTAGGCAGCTGAGTTAATCATATCTCTTCAAGATGCACAATAATATGACAAAAATGGAACAGGAGGCCACTGTGTTTACATATCACCCATTTGTCATGCTCATTTGGAACTACAGTAGAGTCTCACTTATCCAACACTCGCTTATCCAACGTTCTGGATTATCCAACACATTTTTGTAGACAATGTTTTCAATACATCGTGATATTTTGGTGCTAAATTCGTAAATACAGTAATTACTACATAGCATTATTGCATATTGAACTACTTTTTCTGTCAAATTTGTTGTATAACATGATGTTTTGGTGCTTAATTTGCAAAATCATAACCTAATTTGATGTTTAATAGGCTTCTCCTTAATCTCTCCTTGTTATCCAACATATTCGCTTATCCAACGTTCTACCGGCCCGTTTATGTTGGATAAGTGAGACTCTACTGTACCACATTTCTCAGAGCCTTGTCCCCACCCAAGTCTCCCAGTTTTAAAGATGCTCCATCCTTCACCTTTTTCTTTCAAATTGGGTATGGCAATGGCCATTAAGACCAAAGTCTCAGATACACATCACAAAAAGCAATTTGTCAAAGTTGCGTTCATGTATTTCTATATTTCTGAAATCTTTTGGTTTACAGTAATGCCAAAATTATAACAGCTTTTTCCATTACACAGTAAACATGGCAATGAAAAAAAAATGAATTCTACCTCCATCCTTCTTCTTTGTTGTCACCCATGCAAAGGCTTTTCATTGGTTTTATCAAGGATGGTCATTTCTCTTTAGGACCACCTTTCTCTTTAAAGGGCTGTTATTAGCGGACACTTCGGCAGCCTGAAACCTTTTGATTCGTCTCTCAGAAAATGCATACATATATGCACACACAGATCTTTTGTTACTTTGTTGTTGTTCTTTTGCAATTGTAACAGGTCCTTAGACCTGAACAGATGCTTAGCACACAAGAGATCAAACGACTCTTTTGTTGTTCTTCCTCCCTGATTTACAGTTTAAATCTTGAATGTAATGGGGCATGATCTCTGAGATTAATTAGTTCTGCCTGAGCTGTGCAAAGTCTCACATGTATGAACACATTGCCAAACTCTGGATTTTGGCTGATTTTCAATGGTAAATAGAATATACATTTCTGATAGTGCCATATTCTCTCAGGTTCCAAGAGCAGACACTTCTGTTTAAACTCAGACTCAGTAAAGACTTAAAGTAGGTTGTTATCTGCTAGGATTTGATGAATATGTTTTCACTTGCTTCTAGGTTCATTTTTTATTTTCTTTCTGTTCCATTTATAAATAAATGTGCAAATTTTGGAACCTATTTATGAGGGTGGAAATTAAAGCAGGTATTTACCTGTCTAAAGGTAACGGTTTCCCCTGACGTTAAGTCCAGTCATGTCTGACTCTGGGGGTTGGTGCTCATCTCCATTTCTAAGCCGAAGAGCCGGCGTTGTCCATAGACACCTCCAAGGTCATGTGGCCGGCATGACTGTATGGAGCGCCGTTACCTTCCCGCCGGAGCGGTACCTATTGATATACTCACATTGGCATATTTTCGAACTGCTAGGTTGGCAGAAGCTGGAGCTAACAGTGGCTGCTCACGCCGCTCCCAGGGATTGAACCTGCAAGTTCAGCAGCTCAGTGCTTTAACACACTTCCCCACTGGGGCTCCTGTCTACATAGGCCTAAATACCTCAAAGCCACCAGTTTCTGTTTGATCTTGGAAACTAAGGGACTATTCCAGGTATGGACAAACTAAGGCCGGCAGCCGAATGCGGCCCCCTGGATGCTTACCTCAGGCCCTCCTCATTTTCCTTGTCTTCTTGGCATAAGGACACAGTGGCCTGCCATGTCCTCTTGCCAAAAGATGGGGGAGAAAGCCATGTATCAGCCGAGCGTCCTCTAGAGCGCTCTCAGTCACCAAGTATCTCACCCTCCTCCTGGCATGATGTGAGGGACCCCATACTTATGCTGGGAGGACAGCTGGAGGGAGGCATGCAGTGGCTGAGAGTACTTGAATGGGAGACCAACAATGAAAACCAGAGGCTGTAAGCTATATTTCAGAGGAAGGAACTGGCAACCACCTGAGTTTTTCTTGTCTAAGAAAACCTGATGAAATTCAAGGAGTCACCAGAAGTCAACAGGCAACTAGAAGGCACATGCCCATAGACATTTGACTAAAGATCACTAGTGACAACTTACGGTGTGCTTATTGCTTTGATACTCTGTCGATAGATGACTTGAAGACACACATACACACATAGGCCACATTCAAGAGGTACAACTACTCTAAGCACAAAAAAGTCCCAATTGTAGCTTTCTGCCATGTAAGAAGAATGTCCTTCTGTAGCCTATTTGTGAATCTACTTGATTGTGCATGGAATAATATGTTTAGAAACTTGAAGAGATTTCCTTCATGGACACGTGACTTTCCTGCTTCTTGGCAGAGGGTTAGACTGGATGGCCCATGAGGTCTTTTCCAACACTGTGATTCTATGATTCTGTGATTCTATTCAGTTTAGAAAGCACACCATGTGGATGAGTCAACTATCCCAGATGCTGCAATAATGGCCTCCAGATTTTTTTTAAAAATGAAAATCTTGCAATTTCAAGCTGCTGAGATGATTCCTTGTCTTAGGTTTCTGGGGAATCTGAGCATATACCTGTCCAAACATATCTCCTCCTATGAGCCAACAAGAACTTTAAGATCTTCTGGGGAGGCCCTGCTCTCTGTCCCAAGAAAGACAGGGCCTTCTCAGTGGTGACCCCTCGGCTGTGGAACATCCTCCCTAGCGATATCTGGCAGGCTCCATCTCTCCTGGGTTTTAGAAAAAAACTAAAGACTTGGCTATGTGCGCAAGTGTTTAATGAGTAAACTTTATGGCTTGACATGGTCTGGATTAACAAGGTTATTGGATGAACGGACTTAAGCAATATTATGTTTTAAATTTTGTATACTATTCTTATTTGATTATATTTAGGTGTTTAAACATTTATGTTTTATTTTATTACTGTGGTTTGTATTATCAGCATTGAATTTTGCCAGTTTTGTAAGCCTCCTTGAGTCCCCTCGGGTGAGAAAGGCGAGGTAGAAATGTTGTAAATAAATAAATAAAATATACACTCTTGTGGTAGTTGATTTTGTCTTCTTCAACTACTACTATCTTTGTCACTTCCCTTTCCTCCTCCATCCACTATCATGATTTCTCACTCAGGCTTTAGCACAAGTTTGTTCAATGTAAGTCAGTTGAGTAGGATGTATAATTGAGGGATTTGTTTCATGTAGAGAACGTAGGTGATTCCCTCCTATAGGGAAGTGGAAAAGCTGAAGGTTCCTTAACAAACAAAATAAGCACTCTAATAGTTCTGGGGACAAAACATATTAACTATTGACTCAGAGCTTTGCCTTAAGTGAATGTTTTGGGTAAACCATATCATTTCCAGAGAGTTGCTAGCATATTAAATAGCATATGAAAGTATTTGACAAGGAGAGTTAACTGCTTGTTGCTTTGGTTTCAACCAGCAGATAAAGATATTTGACAGGTTCTTGAAAAAGTCAAAGCAGCCAATTTACCTATCTCAGGGAAATTGTTATCGAAATCTCATTCCTTTTTTGCCAAATGAAAACATGTCATTTATGGCAAAGGCAATACTGAGAATGAGAAGTACATTTGTGTGATAAAACCTTAGCCTGTCTTTCATTTGACTGAAGATATGATTTCCCCCTGAAAACGGGGATGGTGGAATGAACACTTACACTTTGAGTTCCAGATTGTTCTTATAAGTGATGTAGGCAGGTCCACTCCTCCTTCCCCCTTGGAAATGTTGAAGTGAACAAAACAGGATGTAATATATGAGTATGTACTGAAAGCAGTACCCCTAAAAATGGTTTCAAAAGTCTGATGTAGGGGGAATGTGGAATACAGCAAGAAGTCCAAGGGGAAAATATACATGCAACGTCCAGTGGCAGTATAGTACATATTTTAAAAGCACTATCCTAGGTGCTGAACCTATTTTGGGCATAGGGGTTCGCATCTTGGATAGCTGTTTTAAAGTTCAGACTGAAATATATTCACTGCCCTACAGGAGCCCCGGTGGCAAAGTGTGTTAAAGCACTAAGCTGCTGAACTTGCGGACCAAAAGGTCCCAGGTTCAAATTCTGGGAGCGGAATGAGCACCCGCTGTTAGCTCCAGCTTCTGCCAACCTAGCAGTTCGAAAACATGCCAATGTGAGTAGATCAATAGGTACCATTCCGGCGGAAAGGTAACGGCACTCCATACAGTCCACATGACCTTGGAGGTGTCTATGGGCAACACCGGCTCTTCGACTTAGAAATGGAGATGAGCACCAACCCCCAGAGTCAGACATGACTGGACTTAACGTCAGGGGAAACCTTTACCTTTACCTACAAACAAAAAAGCCACAGGATGCCAATAGTCCCATCTGTCACATGTAAATATGTTCCTGAGCTTTCACAGCTTAGTAGGGACACTGTATATAATTATGTACATCTCCAATGACATCAAAATCCCAGTGTCAGGTGACTGCCAGTTGGGGGGTGTATTCTGCACAAAATTTGCATGTATTTGTTGTGCAGAAAATAGCATTTTCTGTGCAGAAAACTGCATTTTTTTCCACAGAAAATAACATTTATGTGCAGAAATAAAGAAAATATTATTTTCAGTGCATAACACACTGTTTTCTGTGGTAAAAACAGTCACATTAAAATTTGCCAAAACATGTCCTGAACTGCAAATAATCTTCAAAAACTGCAGAGTTTTCAAAGGCTTTCATACATGGAGTAGAACACTGTTAAACTAACTTACTGTTTCTTTCAAGAACAAAGTTCAGTGAATTGGATCCCTATTGCTGCTACATTTCAAGCAGTACCCCAAGCACCTTATGCGAATGCTGCTATTATTATTTAATTAATAAAAAATAACCTAGAAAAGATGTCTACAAAACAGGTTGTCTTCTGATAAATGTGTTATTGGTGCACTTGAAAGGATTTAAAAGTTTGTTATTGATGCACTTGAAAGGATTTAACAATGTCACAAGAATCCTTTGCATGCCTCTCTCAATATTTTGTAAAGGTACTGAAGTGAATTTGATCCTAGGGACATACACATTGCACCAACACAAATACATCCATTCGTCTAATATCCCCTGAAGTAAATAATGACACTTTTACCAGCTTTAGTAGAGCTATAATAATGAATCCTCTCCACATTCAATTTATATCAACTAGTTTCAACTGAGTAGCCAGAATGATTTAATTAGGAGTTCCCCAGGGTAAACACATGAAGGATGATAGTTCTGTTCCTTTTGCTCACTAAGAAAAACATGTAAAATTGTGTGATTATTAAGCAGTTACTTTCTGTACACATATACAAACACATCCATTTTAATAAATGTGGTTTAAGCATATGTAAATATTGGTAAAGTTAAACATTCAGTCCAAATGATGGGAGACACAGAGGGTATCAGTGAGGAGGACAAAGAAGAAATTCTGCTTGAGACTTGGGTTGCTAGATCAGAATTATCCTAGATCCTGACATTTCATGACTAGAACCTGGAAGCCAAGAATAACCTCTTGTGATGTTACAGAAGATGGCCCTGGAGATGTGACAAGTGGGATGTTACAAAGGGCAGGCTCTGGTGAAGTCATTAAACTTTATACCTAGAGCTTCACTCACAATGTTGCTGAGTAAACTATGAATGAAAACAAATGAACTGTGTGCACACACACATTTTACAGGGCAGTGCTGTCATCCTGAGATTTCTCCTCTTTATTCCAAGGCAGTGGTTCTCAATCTGTGGGTCCTAAGGTGTTTTGACTTACAACTCCCAGAAATCCCAGCCAATTTATCAGCTGTTAGGATTTCTGGGAATTGAAGGCCAAAACATCTGGGGACCCATAGATTGAGAACCACTTCTCTAAGGAACAGATGAAAGGGACCAAGCCCTAAGATCTAGGAGCACCAACTGTGTCTGCTTCCACAATGTTGGGTTTAATCCATTAATACCATAGTGCTGATGTGCTTATGTTTGCAGTGTAAATTGAAGGACCTAAAGATGGCAGTGCATGTGCTGGTAACCTCAAGGTTGGAATGCACTTTACATTGGGCTAGCTTTATTCCAAGTTCAGAAACTCCAATTAATTGAAAACTGGGAGTTGTAGGCCAAGAACATATGGGGTTGAGAACCACTGTCCTACATGGTTTGGGTTCAAGTTACTTAAGGATCACTGCCTCCTGCACAATACACCACTTAGGACACCAAAGTCCTCTGTGGGGCATCTACTCCAACCTGACTGGCAACTGAAACCCAGAGGACCTTTTTATCGGCTGTAGAACAACTTGCCAGAAGAGTTCTGATAGCTAAATGAGCTGACAGAATTGAAGAAGCTATTTGAGACCCAGCAGACCTACACAGTCAACCTTGAATAGTGAGTTTTTGGATTTGCAGTCTATTACTGCTGTATATTTATCTTTGTACCCTATATTTGATGCATGTTTTTAATAGCATGTTTTGTGTATGTATTTTATTATATGCATTTTATGTTGATATGTTTTGACTTCATTGTACCCTATCACTCTTGATCCTTAGATTCAAGGAAGAATTTATCAAAATTTCCTCTACATAGGACTAGAGGTTTATTCAAGGATTCCAACATCATCAATGTTGTTTTGGTCTCCATCATAGCCACCCAACATGTGGCTTCAGGGTTTTCAGAGATTATGAAAGCTGGAGGTAGAAAGCTAAAAGTTCTTAGTCTCATAGTATAGTGCAAAATAGGCAGATCTCTTTCTGCATTATTATCATGTTTCCTGGTAATTTTTAGGACTTTGTGCTAGTATTCTTGAAGAGAGAGTGCTCTTTCTTTAACATGGTGATGAAAGAGGCAAAATATAGAATATCAATAGGATTTTTTTTGGCCTTAAGTGTGATGTTCTCTTTGGAGGTATCATGAATCCTTCAGCCCTATAAGAGGATGACTGGTTTGTGTTATAGTTAAAAGTTATGCACCCTTAATTTCTGCAGAAACTCTCTTCTTTCGGTTTGAAAAAATGTAGTTATGTGTTCTTCCCTTTCTAAAGTAGATGGAAAAAATAATAATGAAACTGAGCCAAATTACACCGATGTTGGTTTGCAAGCCTCCAGAACAATATAGCACCAAGGTATGCACTTTATCATTTGAGAGTGACTGTAACCTTAGTAAGGCTGAAGAAATAGTAAATACTAGCTGTGCCCGGCCACGCGTTGCTGTGGCGAAGTATGGTGGTATGGGAAACTGGTGGTATGAGGAACTGGTGGTAGTTAAGGTAAAGGGTAAAGGTGTGGAGTCCAGATAATCCAGTTAAAGCAGATAATATATAAGATTATATGGGTTATATAGCTGTGTGGAAGGGCCTTGAGTCTACACTGCCACATAATCCAGTTAAAATCTCATAATCTGTATTTTATAGGCAGTGTGGAAGAGGCCTAAGTGAGGCCTAACTCTGCCTGTCCCCTGGGTGAGTGGGTTGCTAGGAGACCAAGTGGGCGGAGCTTAGCCTTCTAACTGGCAGCAATTGGATAAAAACAATTATTCCTCTCCCTCTAATTAGGACTGTATTTTTCTTTTCTTTTTGTTGTGTCAACCTAGAGGCATGGATGATGGGTTGTGTTGTCAATTTTTTAGGTTGTGGGGTGTTTAGTTTTGTTGTTTTGGCGGTTGCCAGGATTCCACCACTCTTTTATATATATAGATTATAAAGTGCATTTTTACTTGCAATTTTTGTCCTGTTATTCCCACTATCCATTCCTATGGCGCTAAACCCATGAACAGTTACCAGGATCCCCTAAGGCTTAGGAGGCCTTCGGTGCATTTACACTGTAGCATTAATGCAATTTGAGACAACTTTCATTACATTAGCATGACTCAATGATATTGAATCCTTGAGGTTGATATTTGGTGAGGAACCAGAGAAGCAGAGAAGGCCGAAGAACTTGTAAAGCTGTAGTTGACATGAAGTCATAGCATTGACCCATGACAGTTAAAGTGGTATCAAACTACTTTAATTCTACAGTGTATAATTCACTTGATTTCTTTCTATAGATAACCATGCCTTGGTGGTGGTAATGATGTTTTAAGAAATATTCATGCTGAAGCAGATCTCTCTTTTAATCTAAGTATTTTAGAGTAACAAGATTGCAGATTGAACTATTAAGATTTTTTTTCTCAATTCCTGTGTGCAAGTATAATAGTGTTTTATTAGCCCAGCAGCTGATTTGAATTTTAGCGTTGTTTTATACTCTATCTTTACTGTATAGTAGTGGTTATTTCTCCTACCAACTCTCTTGGATGTTTTGTCTATTTTATATCCCATTGACTTCCCATGAAACTGCACTGGTTTACAATAATTTTATTACTTTATTAATTAAACGTTCTCCAACAAGCTAGCTATGGCATTTCCTATCATCAAGGGTTCCATTAGTTTTTAATGGTGTGAGACCAAATTACCATTTACCCACATGCAATTTAAGAAGCATCATTAACGCAGAAAAAGCACCAGGTGGGATTTTCTAATAGTTACTGTTTCTCATTTTTGTTTTTATTTAAAAAGAATTGTCGGTACAGCTTTTCAGATTGTTTCTCGGGATTTTATCTTCTTTTTTTGGCTATCCAATTGTGAAGTTTTTGCTCTGCTGTTTTTCTTCCGGGACTAGAAAAATCTCTTCCTTCAGGCAATACTGAGCAATATTTGTGTTACCAATGCATATAGTTCAGTTTAGACACAGCAGCTCTAAGCCTATCTAAGTGTGCTGTCTTAATTGGCAAGAACAAAGAATAATCTTCATGGTCAGTAAAACAAGATATAGGGAGGAGGAATTAAAGGTTGCTTACTTAGAAGATCAGCAAACAACTGGCGTGGAAAGTAGAAAAGAATATAGGATTAGTTTTTTTGCTGGTATGGGGCAAGATCATTGACATCTGCATCTGCCACATGTCTTTGAATCTCTTAGGTTCTCTGAAGACTTCCTCTAGGTAGGATTACATGTCTCCCATTATGGTTTTGGAAAAGCCTCTTCTATGGCAGGTCTTTGCATTTCCAACTTTGCAATGTGACAGGTAACAATTTGCTGCACCTGACTTTCATCCTAGAGCTTCAACTCCCAGAATCCTAACAGCTGATAAACTGGCTGAGATTTCTGAGAGTTGTAAGCCAAAACACCTGGGGACCCACAGGTTGAGAACTACTGTCCTAGAGAGCACACTTTATTTATTTACGTAGAGTCTACCACATCCCACAACTCCAGATCTTATTTATTTATTTGTAATATTTCTATCCTGCCTTTCTTTACCCCGAAGGGGACTCAAGGTTGCTTTACATAAAAGACAGCTATTTGATACCTTGACCACAATACAGCATTAAAAGATATTAAAAAGTAATTGAATTCAAGTAAAACAATAAATATATTTAAAAGCATACAGTCATAGTTGATCACATAATCCACAAGCACAAACCAGGCCATTCCTATAGTCATAACATGTCAGTCCATATTTGTTTGTTTATTGCACAGGTTCTGTAAAGGCTTGGTCACAGAGCCACATTTTAACTTTCTTGCGGAAGATCAAAGGGGGGGCTGATCTAATATCTCTGGGGAGGGCGTTCCAAAGCTGAAGGGCCACCACTGAGAAGGCCCTATCTTTCATCCCCACCAGTCATACCTGTGAAGAAGATGGGACCGAGAGCAGGGCCTCCCCAGATGATCTTAAACTACGAGATGGTTCGTAGAGGGAGATACATTCAGACATGCAAGCTAGGCCAGAACCATTTAGGGCTTTATAGGCTAAAGACAGCACTTTGAATTGTGCTCGGTAGCAGATTGGCAGCTAGTGGATCGGACGCAATAGGGGGGGTTGTATGCTCCCTATATGCTGCTCTGGCAGAACTGTCCTTAGGTATTTTAATGTAGTAGGCAAAGGTAATTTTTGCCCCCCCCCCCCCCGTGGCACGGGGGACGGGGCCGCACGGCGCAGACCGAATAGCAGCAAGGCCCAGGCCACGGCGGGAAGGGCCAGGCTGCGTGGGAGGTGTGGCCAGGCCGCATGGGCTGGGAGGTGTGGCCAGGCCACGCGGGCCACATGGTGGGGGCAGGCCGAGTGAGCAATCTTCAAAGGCAACCCCACATAGAGCACATTGCAGTAATCTATTTGGGATGTAACCAGAGCGTGGATTACTGTGGCCAAGTCTGACTTCCCAAGGTATGGGCGCAACTGGAGTACAAGTTTGAATTGAGAGGCTAAATAAGTCTGGTCTTAGTTACTAGTTGGAAGGAAGACTACCATCATGTGTTGGGTTGTTTGTTACTCACAGGAGAGCACAAGCTGCATGCAGTTGTTGGAAGATTTAATTCTTGGTGTTTCCTTGGTTTTCTAGAAAGCCTGGAAAAAACACCTGCCTGAAATCTTTGAGAGCCACTGCCAATCAGAGTTGACAATACTGGACTAGAAGGTCCAAGGATATCTGATTCAGGACAGAACAGCTTTCTGTATTCATAGATGTCTGTATTCTCTTGGCTGTACTTGAGGCTCTTAAATTAAAAGGGCACTGCAATGAGCAAAAATGGAACTCAACTAAGCACAATTAGGACTGAGCAGAAAGACTGTAATATGATTTCTATTCCTGGGTTATGAATGTCATTTTCTAATTGGTTTTATCATAAAAACATGGAAAAGTTTATTAAACTGCAAAAGGTTTATTTTATTATTATTTTTTTGCGGGAGGGACATCCTGCAGCACATATTGCTCTAGCTTTTCAATGAATATCTCATAGTCTCAACCAATTCAACATAGTTTGTGGCAGCCACAAAAACGAAATTTCCAGAGAACAACTACTTTCAAAGTAAGCACTACACAATTAAACAGGAAATAACACTTTCAAACCAGGAACAGAAAACTTTTCAAATTTTGTTATATATATAACAAATCAGATCATAGAAAATCTGGATGTGTAATAAGCACAGGACTTCTTCTAACCCTCTTTTCCCCCACTACAGATAAATAGCTGGGATTATTGGGTGAAATAAAAGATAGCGCCCCTTTCCCTTTATTGATGGTTTAGAAGAGGGAATTTTGGTAGGCTTCACTAGTTGCACACGTCTTGAAATTCCTTCTACCCAACCGTTAAAAGGATAGAAGACTGGTTTCTTAGGTCACTTGGCAACTTAGATAACAATTACACACATAAACACTTAGACGCAGAGACAAGGGCTATTGTTCCCAACCCTGATCATTTCCTGCATCCAATAGTTCCCAAACTTTGGGTCTTCAGATTTTGAGAACTTCAGCTCTCAGAATTCCTGTTAAATGGACAAGCTGGATGTGGCTTTTCGGACTTGAATCCAAAAAATGGAGGACCATCGTTTGGGATTCATTGATTTAGACACTTCTATATTATCAAAAAGGAGAAATTGTATCACTAACAAAATGGGAGACAGTTTTGCATAAATTGGAAACAATGCTACAATTTAAATAAATACTTGGAACATAGGCCAGAATCCTGTATAAGTCAAGCATCCTTTATCCAGAAATCTAAAATACCCCTAAATTCAAAATTGTCCACAAGGGTGGCTGAGATAGTGTCACCTTTCTTTTCTGATGGTTCAGTATGAACACAAAATCTGTTTTATGCATAAAATTATTAAAATATTATATAAAATAACGTTCAGGCTGTGTGTATAAGTGTTATATTAACAATAAATTTAATATTTTGACTTGTGTTGTATCTCCAAGATATCTCATTATGCAACACATATGCAAATACAGGTAATCCAAACATTCCTGCTCCGAGGCATTTTGGACAAGGGATACTCCACATTTATCCATTACTGACGTTGTCGTTTCTGTTGTTGTGTGCTTTCAAGTTGTGTCCAACCAATGGTGACCATAAGGCAAAATTTAACTACAATTATAAAGTTAGTATGTCTCACTTATTACAAACAAGAATTCATTATAGGTTGCATTTTCTTTAATAAGTTAAAGGTTCGAAATTGACAATCCTTCCAGATGGGAAAGTTTGGGACTGGTGAACTCTTTGTTTTCTGCCCAGCTGATTGTGCCAGTGCTTCTTTTTGGTTTCCTCTAACCAATCCTTGGTTTCCTCTAATGGTGCTTTAAATTGAACTTGGCCTGGACAGTACTTCCAATAAAGAAGAAACGGGGGCCACTTAGCCTATATCAACACTATAAAACTAATGCAGTTTGACACCAATTTCAGTACCATGGCTCAAACGGAATCACAGGAGCTGTAGTTTTAACAGCTCTGTTCTGCCCCCACACTAGTTATTTATTTGGAAGGTGTTTGTGTAGCAGGGAACAGATCAAATGCCACACGTTTGGAATAAAAAATGATTTATTAAAGAACAGATCTCAAACTTATTCTCCTCAAGAGTTTTAACTGCCAGTCTTTGTAAGGGGAGTTAAAGTCCTTGAAGCACAACCATAGTTCTGACTGGATGTTACTTTAATATAGTTTCAATTGGATCTCAATCTGTTATATCTCGGATGTGGGTTCATTTGTGTCTTTACTTTTATATAGCTTTGATGTAACTTGTGCGGCTTCAACGTGATGTTCTATTTTGTGGTTCTTCCACCTTCTTTACTCTTCACCTTTCAATACCAGACTGACTGACTTCTCAAGGTGCTGGAAGGGCCTTGGCTAAGTCTCCACCCCTGAGAGGAGTCTTAAAGGGACAGAGCGAGAGAGGTTTCAAATACAAGAGGCTATCTAGACTAACCCCATAAACTATACATAAAATGCTAATCTCCTCCAACTATCTGAGGGCTTAACAGGAGTAAACAGTGAGAAATCTTGTGGAGGCATGGCAAGCTCTTTAGCCTTCTCTGTCAAAGAATGCTGCTGCCTTACCAAACTACAACTCCCATGATTACATAGCATTGAATTATGAAAGTTAAGGTGGTGTCAAACTGCATTCATTCTGAAGTGTAGAGGCATCATGTGCATTCCAGTAATTACACTATGTAACAAATTTTGAAAGATTTTCTGTTTTTGATTTGAACATGTTATTTCCTTTTTAATTGTGCAGTACTTAGTTTGAATGTAGTTGTTCTACTTCAGAAACTCCATTTTTGTGGCTGCCACAAGTTAGGTTGAATTGGTTGAAACTCTATGAGATACTCATTGAAAAACTAGAGCAAAATGTGCTACAAGATGTCCTGCAAAAACAAAGTTCATGCAGTTTAATAAACCTTTTCCATGTTTTTATGACAGGACCAATTAGGAAATGACATTTATAACCCAGGAACAAAAATCATGTTACAGAGTGTTATAGCTCTTGCTAGAAAATTGTGGTAAGGCAGGCTGGGAGTTGCAATCCACAAAATTCTTGTCTTTGGTTCTCATCCAAGTCCAGGACATTTTTGAGGTACTACATTTTTGGAACCCTCAATCATTTCAACCCCTTCCTTTTGCAAAAACATTTTAAAGAGGTAGTCTTGAATTAATCTATATATCTTGTCAAATTGGTTGCTGGATCTACCATGAACCCTGCTGATTGACTTTAGGCAAGTCATACTTGGCAATCTCTGAGGAACGCAATAGTAAGCCTCTTTTGAGTCACTATAGATTGGAAATTGATGTCCAAAATCTTGGGTCAGGTATTCTGCTTTTCCCAAATCTATTTCCAATGCTTTTTAATTGGCATGGCTGGCAAAGGGGAAGATTATTGTGGTACAATAGCATTTCCATCCTGATGGGTTGAAGGTCTCTAGGGAGAGGTTTATTGTGTTGGGAGATGGGAATGTATCGTTCTCAGAGCCTATTTGGCCAAAGGCTGAAGTTGTACTTTTGGTATTTATTAATTATTGGGAAAGCGATGAGGAGTTGTCAGTGGGATTAGTTGTGGGCCATTCTCTTTGTACTTTCATAGCCAAGCAGGGTAACTCTAGATTATTTTCAGTCCTCAGTGCCAGCATTTAGGAAAACAAAACCACTTACCCTGTTTCTCTAAAAATAAGACATCCCCTGAAAATAAGACCTAGTAGAGGTTTTGCTGAATTGCTAAATATAAGGCCTCCCCTGAAAGTAAGACCTAGCAAAGTTTTTGTTTGGAAGCATGCCAGCCGAACAGGACACCAGAGCATGCAGGATCAGTAAATGCCATATTTACCGGTGTGGGAGAAATATTGCACTATACTATATGGATCAAATGAAGAAACGGATAGAAAAGATTGGGAAGAAAATGCAGTCATTTCCATCAGTATCATAGACACACCACAATGGCTCCCGGTGACCGGCAGGGAGTTAAAAAGTCTGATATAATTGCTCAAAAATGGTAAGCCCTAGGGCCAGATCAAATAACCCCCGAATTTCTAAAAAATAACTTCTCATGGTGGACAGCATTCCTGGCCCCCCTCTTCACACATATTAACTGCACAGCCCTAATATCTGCCTCATGGTCAAAATCTATTCTAATCCCAATATTTAAAAAAGGGGACAAAAACGACCCAGCGAATTACCATCCTATCAGCTTACTCTCAGTGGTGGGCAAACTTTACGCTCGCCACTTATATAACAGGTTCCTAGACTGGTTGGACTCAGAAAATGTAATAGGTGAGGAACAGGCAGACTTTAAAAAAGGGAGGTCTACCATAGACCACTGTATCGTGTTAAACCACGTAGCTGAAAAATATCCCCCCCCCCCCCACAAGGGACTATTTACGGCTTTTGTCAATCTAAAAACTGCCATTGACTCAATACCAAGAACTTTGCTGTGGCAAAAACTGCAGAAGACCACAATTGACAAAAGGTTGCTCTGCCTAATCAAGAGCTTATACTCAGACACTTCAACACAAGTAAGTTGTGGCATACAAGGCAACCTCTCAAACCCAATAGAAGTCGATAGAGGGGTGCGTCAGGGGTGTATCCTAGTTCCTATTCTGTTTAATTTATACCTGAACGACTTGGCCGCCCATGTTTCACTATCAAATGGACATCCCCCAAAATCGCATCCACCAATATACCCCTACTGCTGTACGCTGCTGCTGCTGCTCTCATATCCTACACCATGGTAGGATTCAAGTGGGTTCTGAGGGCATTCCACCAATACTGTCCCCTTCGGGGTGAGAAGGGCGGAATATAAATACTGTAAATAAATAAATAAATAAATAAATAAATAAATAAATAATCCGCTTTTTTAACACAAAAGGTGGCCAGTATATCCCAGCTGCAATAAAAGTTTTCCAAGCAAAGGTAACGGCCCAACTATTATATGCAATTCCGGTTTGGATCACAGGCTTCTCATCTAAAGTAGAACAAGTTCAATCAGGGTTTCTCAGGAAACTATTTACTGTCCCCAATTGTGTTCCATCTGCTGTTTTAAGACTGGAATCAGGAACAGCCTCATTGGAATCAATACGTTGGAGAAGGGCCCTAGGATATTGGATTGAGAGGACATATAAAGGGCCTGAAGCAGGATGTACCTATTTGATTCAGAAAGGCCTCTTCAAATCCCACCAAATCAAAGCATTAAATGAGAAATTTAGGCAGATGGGGCTCTCAGAGAACATATTGAGGGGTTTTGAGTATAAAAAGACTATGAAGATCTTAGCAGAACGAATTAGTGACATAGACAAACAGGCGTCAATGACTCGGGCACGTTCCACATGCTCCTCATTGAGTCTAGGCCTAACATTTAATTCTTTGAGAGGTGCCAAATATTTAGAAAATCTAAACATCCCAAAATTTCGCCTTGCTTTCAGTTGGGCCAGATTTAATGCACTCAAATCAGCCATACTGGAGAGTAGATACAAGGGGACTGAATATAAACACAGAGCATGCCCTTGCGAGGAGGGTAAAGTTGAAACTGTGATACATGTGCTTTTCATCTGTACAATTTACAGGGATGACAGATTAAGGTTAATTTCCCCTCTACTGTCCAAGTGGCCAGGAAGAACCCTAAATTGGTACTGAATTTATTTACTGTCTGATCTTGACAGAAGTAATGGAGCAGGTGGCCAAATTTCTCTTTGCAGCAGCAAGAAGCCGCAAGTGCTTCACAAAAAAAATCTGTAAGTGCCAAGAGTGTTACAAAGAGTATGTCGAAGAGATAAACAAACACTATAAAGGTTGAACCTTTATAGTGTTTGTTTATCTCTTCGACATTGTCTAGTATAGACATTTGTGTGTATTTATCATTGTTACAAAGAGTACTCAAGAGATTTATTACTAATCGGTAATCAGTTCTTGCTTTAGAATTCAAAGATGGTCATCCAACTGATAGCGAAAGGAGACACTTGTTATCATTAATTGTAAATCATTTTTGATGTCATAATTTATTCAAATGTTGTATTCGATCATTCTACTTTTACTGGACTTCATGGTTTGTTGACCGAAATAAAGGCTACTGACTGACATCTTAAAGATAAGTAGGTTTTATTTGTTTTATTTTGTGGATCCAGCCCACTTCATCAGATACAGGAGTGGGCTGGAATCAATAAAATCTTACTTGTTACTTTTGCTGAAGGGAAAAATGCTTCTTAAATTACAAGTGTGAGAAAACTGTTCATTTCACTTTTATTGACAGCACATGTACATACAGAGAATCTGAACATACCATAGATTGTTTTACATGGAAATAATGGTAGTAGCAAGAAATTCTTGATAGGATTGACAGTTTGTCTGGTTATGCTGGTTTGTGATGACAACTACTCTACAGTATATAATAAATGTTCATTTTTTTGTTCAACAATAAATATGAATTCTTCATGGAAAAATAAGACATCCCCTGAAAATAAGATCTAGTGCATCTTTGAGAGCAAAAATTAATATAAGACACTGTCTTATTTTCGGGAAAACATGGTAGGACACACAAGAACATCTATATTTGGCAGACTGGGAGAAGTAGCTTGTAGAAGTAACTTTTTCCAACTGCACTGGTCTACTTGTGTACTTGGAAAGAACAAGAAGCCTAAGGCAAGACAGATGAAACTTATGGTTAAAAGAGAGAGAGAGAAGGGGGGGGGGGGAGAGCACAGAAATTGTTAGTATGTGAAAAGACTTTTAATGAGCCTCCATTTGGAATCAAATATGCTGGTCTGATTTGCATCGCTTAAAGAGATCTGTCAGCTCGGGAGGGTTGCCTTGGCGGAGGCGCTTGTTCAGTTAAGACACACACACTCTGGTATGACAGTTGGTTGGAACATGCACTTTTAAAGCTGCTAGGAAAGTTTGATTTCAAGCCTGTATCAATACATTTCTGTTCCATCCAGCCTCTGAAAAAAGAAAGCTTGGATAGAGTAAATATTTACCTTCAATTGGATGGGAACAATTAAATCAATGGAAGCTTAATTACTATAGTCGCTTCAGTTATAATGAGTGTTGACTAATTGCTGACTCAGTCTATTTACATGTTAATAAATGCCTGTGTTTGGGCTATCCCTTTGTTAATGTTCTGCAATTTACCATCCTCACTGTTTTTCTCCAGCCCTTTGTTGCTTGATGCTGTCTGAAGTGCAGGCGATGAAAGACACTTAATTGCCATCAGGAATCCCTAGCATCAAACTGTTTATGTTTTTCATATTCATTTAGCTTATTGACATAATAAATGCATGCAAGGAGCTCCTTAAGCCCTTTTTGCACAGCTGTAAGAAAAAAATGATAGCAAGTCAAAAATGTGCCTGTCTCCTTTCCCTTAAAATTTCTCATCAACTACAAAGGAGTCACAAGTAAAAAAAAAAAGAGAGAGAGAGGAAAGCCCTGCTCAATGTCACTGTCTTCCTCTTTTGGGCTTATTTGGAGGCAGTAAAGGTTTCCCCTTGACATTAAGTCTAGTCGAGTCTGACTGGGGGGGTGGTGCACATCTCCATTTCTAAGCCAAAGAGCCGGTGTTGTCCGTAGATATCTCATATGCCATGTGGCTGGCATGACAGCATGGAGCACTGTTACCATCCCAACTGAATGGTAACTATTGATCTACTTACATTTGCATGTTTTTGAACTGCTAGATTGGCAGAAGCTGGGGCTAACAGTGGGAGCTCACCCCACTCTGTAGATTTGAACCACCGACCTTTTGGTCAGCAAGTTTTGTGGCTCAACACTTTAACCTGGTGCATGACCGCGGTCCCTATTTTGAGGTGGTAGATCTTGGTAAATCATTTTTCTGTTGCAGTGGAGCCGCACAATTCCAATATTTAATATAATAATAATAATAATAATAATAATAATAATAATAATAATAATAGAGCAATAATATGAAAGAGAGAAACATGCACTTTGGCTTTACTTGGAGGTTTTCTCTGACTGTCAGCAAAGGTATGCTGCCAGGTGATTCCACAAGGAAGAATCAAACAGTAGGGAAACACCGCCTCCAAACACGGACATGTCATTTGCACAGGACACGTCATTGGCACAGCTGATGAAAACATACAGGAGTCCCAATCACATTTGAAAAGCCACACCCCTGAGGTACATCAAGAAAAAAGGGATGTGTGAAGATGAATTGCATACAAGTTCCTATGAGTTGCATACAAAACAGGCAGTGCGTCATGTGATCATACCCACAGGAACTCATAAGCAAGAGGTGTCACAGACGTTTTTTTTTCCATTTTGTGATAAGGTCCTCAGGTTGGGAACTTCATATGGCTTGTGGGCTGCTCTCAATACCTGTATGTCTGCTAGCATAGTGTTGGTACAAATAAGATGGATCTTCAGGGCTCTGTCTATCAAGCCTGTGCAACACTAGTAACAAGCACAGTAGAAGTGAAAGGAATATAAGTCATCGTTCTTTGCAAATAACATTGAAGTTTTTCTCAAATAATTATCATTGCATCACTGGGGAGAATAATCACTGTAGGGAATCTGAGTTGCTGCCAAATTTCTTTGACCACAAAATTCCTGAGTAACTTGGAAGACGGGTTTATTCAGAAAATCATTTTTGCTCCGAAAAGGTGATCATGTTGCCATTTATTTTCTTTTTGAGCGTCCTCCCATGAACCCTGTGGCTCTTGCATGTATAGGTAGTGTGGTGGAGAGGCACACACATTGAGATCCACATCTTTGTTTTTAAAATATCTATAAAAAATTAGTTGAAGCAATGAAAGGAAACTTTAAAAGGCTCACATGTTTATCCTTAGAAGGATGACCCCAAAGATAGTATCAAGGAACTTTGAGAGATGAAGAGAAAGAATGACAAAGTATTTTTAGCTTGGCCAGCCAGACAAATGGCTGCAGAACACATAATGGGCTGGCTATTACCTTAACATGGAATAAAGTCAAGCAAAAGACCACAAAGCTTCACACCTAAGTGCAACTCATTCTCTGTATCTGTCATGGTTTAGCTAGTGTAGCTATATGTAATTGTCCGCCTTCGCACTTTCTCAATTGCTTTGCTACTTTTAAGGCTGTGGTTCTCAACCTGGGGTCCCCAGATGTTTTTGGCCTTCAACACCCAGAAATCCTAACAGCTGGTAAACTGGCTGGGATTTCTGGGAGTTGTAGGCCAAAACACCTGTGGAATCACAGGTTGAGAACCATTGCTTTAAGGTGTCTTTCACTTCTAGGTGTATGCTGAATTGATGCAGTTTGACATCACTTTACCTGCCATGGCTCAATGCTATGGTAAAAGGCGAAAGATTTATACGATCTGAAGAGAAACCAGAGTGCTATGGAATTCTGAGTCTTGTAGTTTTGCAAGGTCTTCAGCAGTGGTTCTCAACCTGTGAGCTGCTGCCCAGCAGTGGGCCCTGAGAATGAAAATCCAGTCCGTGAACCTGGATGGCATACGTTTTGTAGAGTTGACGTGATCTAGCCAATGCAATTTTCTGAATCAGCACCCCAAACTGAATCTAAAGTTGACCAAAAACTGATTTGTAACTTTTTTTGTACTAATGTTGGAAAGTGGTCCCTGGTTTAAGTGGTCCCTGGTCAAAGTAGTCCCTGGTCAAGTGGTCCTTGGTCAAAGTGGTCCCTGGTCAAAAAAAAGTTGGGTATCACTTGTCTTCAGCCTTCTCTGCCAAAGAGAACTGATCTCTCACCAAAATACATCTTCCAGGATTCCATGGCAGTTAAAGTAATATAAAACTACATTAATTTTTCAATGTAGATGTATTTTCTCTTCCTCCTCCAATTGCATCAACTGTTGAAAACTCTGAGTTCAAATTAGGAAACAGCCCGAAGACAAGAATGAGCAAAATCTTGCACTTTTCAGTCACATCTAAGGCAAAAGTTGCAGAGATTGTGAAGTAGCCCTTGTTGTGTGATCTGTATTTCTTCCATTCTAAGACACATTCCCTCCCCATATATAAACATTTCTAAAACGGAGTGCATCTTAGAATCACTGGTGCTTTTGTGTCATCATCATCATCATCATCATCATCATCATCATCATCATCATCATCATCATCATCATCATCATCATCCTTATTTATACCCTGCCTTTCCCCCTGTGGGGACTCAAGGAGGCTAACAATCCACACTAAACAAATTTAAAAAGAGCAATACAAAAGTTTAAAAAAACAATTAAATAATAACAGTAAAAACAGAATTAAAACACAGTAAATACACAAAAATGGCCCTTAAAAATAAAACTTGTTTCTGAAACTACCCCACATCTTACAATTGATGGTGCCTTAGAATCAAAGAAATGCTGTATTGTAGCCAAAAGGAATACACGCTATTTGAAGAAAACAGAGGATCTTTAAGAGCCTTGATAACTAAAATATTCCCTTTTGGATCTTAAAATGAAAAGATCAGTTTTGAATCTTCATAAATCTCTCAGTCTCTCACACAGAGATGCAAGGATTTTCTATATTTGAGTAGATTTTAGATTCCTCCTTGATTTGCCTAAAATAAGATCAAGGTAGCAAAGAAATATTTTTGATCTGAAAATATTTTTCACTCCTTTCCAGCTTTGGTTTTTGTTTCCTTTTGTGATTTGCATAAACCTTATAATTTAAGGTTTAGTTTTACTGGAATTCTTCTCTCAACCCCAGTCCCTTTCCTCCTCATTTACTAATCTATTGTGTTGCTGGCGCTGCACAGTGATACAGTAAAGAAGCTATAAATTCTGGAGTGTGAACACCGGGGCATATTTTACTGTTTGCATACTTTGAGAGAGGTTTTCTTTGCAGAACATTTTTTTCATTTACATTTACAATGTGTTCATGCACATATCTACATATACATATCCTTAACCCAGTTAGTTAAGTGGGACTTATTCCTGTGTAAACCTCTACATGATTGTAACATAAAAAGCTATTGAAATGCATGTATTTCTTTGTGACAATCATGTTATTTGTCAAGTATTATCTCTCCCTTCTGTGAAAGAGGTTAGGCTGAGAGCATTATGGGATGTGACTTGGTGCATAATATATATCAGGTAGAGGGGATGAGTGTGATCACAGAATTAATGGTTCTCTAATTTTGTTGTCTGATAAAGTCCTCAATCTAACAATACTACACTATATTTAATGCAAATCATACTGTATATACACACAGAGAATATTGTATGTACTGATTTGATTTTGATTTTTTTTCAGTACATAAACAGCAAGTATTCATTGCTTAAAACAGTAGTTTTGTTTCTTCTATTTCATTTATAACTTTTGCTGCCTTGTTCCCTGCCTTGTGGCTTGGTTTCACATATTAGATTATGGTTGATCATACATGTCTTGTCAAATATTGAAGGGCATGTCACCTGTATTTTTAATTTGCAGTTTTGGTTGAGTATATCTTTTGAGCTTGAGTTTCCCTCATCTTTAAAATGCTGTCTTAATGCTAAATGATGTACAGGATTAACTGCTGAATGAAGGGGGGTGGGAACAGAGAAAAACCAACAGCCTAAATGTAATTGTAAATTCTAACTAGAATAATAGTTGTTTTACCAAATGTCCATTGATTTAATGGATTGACTATAGATGGGATTCACAAATGGATTTGGGACACAAAACCCATGAAACCGTATAAGTAACTACAGAAATGAATACCAAAACAATTTCAAGTGCAGCTCCCAACCTGCTCTTCTTACATTTGCTTGCTTTCCAAACAATTGGATTAATCATACTAGCTATGAAAGCCTATTCAGAGAGTAGAAATACTTTTTTTTTGGTTTTGTGACACGTTGAAGTTAAGAGTAACAGAAACAATAAAAAAATTAAAAATGTGGTGGGATCAGGCCCAAAATGAGCAATCCAAAATAATATTTCGACTGAGCATTGCTGTGAGACAAATTTGGCAGAAATACATCCTGCCAGATTTCCCTTTCAGTCACTATGGTAGTAATTGCTTGGAAGGAACTCTGACAGAAGGTTAATGCAAGAACAAAGCTGTGAAGTTGGTTTCCTACAAGTTTATTGTGCGGTGTGTGCTGTTGGCTTCGTGTCATTTTCGACGTATAAAATTTCATCTTTAATTTACATTACTTTTTAAACTATTCGACTCACGCAAAGACTTAAGAGACTAGTGCTAGGGTGATCAAGGCCCTTGTTGGCCTTCATGAATTGAGTAGAACACACTTAAACAATTGCTTTTCTCTAAATTGATTTGGACTAGACACCACATACCTCTCCCCCCATCAGATGAATATTCACAAAAGGAAGCCATTTACCACTGTTCTATAAATACTTACGTATAGGTAAGTCTTATTGACTTCACAAAGTTTGACTTCAAATAAATTGTGAACTTGGCATAACAAGTGTTAGGCTAGCATCTTATTGGTTAGTGCCCCCCAAAATGGACTGATTGAATTGTCAGATGGTAACTCAACAATTGTGTCAATGGCTTTTCTCTAGAATGACTAAAATAGGATTTAGAACAAAGTCTGCTTGACCATGTTATGAACTACTGGTGTCTCTCTGGCCTGTGTGAAATGGCAAATTTATTGTTCCCGGGAGTAACAGGGCCAGTCATATCATTAGGCAGAGTGAGGCAGTGGCTTCAGGTGACAGATGTCGGGGCAGCAAATACAGGACTCCTACCCCCAATACTGTTCCCCATTGCCAATATTGCAGGAAAATTCACCTTGGAGGTTGCTGCTGCTGCTGCTGCTGCTGCTGCTGCTGCTGTTGTTGTTGTTTTTATAATTTGCTTCTCAACAAGGAATGGGGGAGCAATGGCATTTGGTGACTTCCCCGTCAGTGGGATGGTGAATCCATTCTGCATTTATAGTTTGGATTCTAAAAAAAGCCATCCAAAGTTCTGAATGTATTTTGGGAATAGTCTTAGACATCCTGCACAGTTATTCTGAAGTTTAGATTAAAACCCAGAGTGGATGTGTTGCTTCATTGGCATGGTAGCCATCATCTGCCATGGGCGGGGGGAAAGTATCTGGTTTTTTTTCCCCTTGGAAAGCAAACTACTTGGGTAGATCCTGACGACAGACAGAATCCATCACCCACAGTAGGACATTCTGTTCACATCGAAGCCATAGGTTTTTGATTCTCATCTGCTGCTTCTAAGGCTAGATAAATAAAATCCAAATGGTCACCCAAGTTCAATGAGTAACTTCACTGAAAGCGCATCTTGAACCAAGCACTGCCCTCACAACCCAATAATGCAGTTTTATGGTTTAATGCATCTATTAAAAATGTAAACAAATTTTGCATTTCCTAAATGGGAAGGTAATTATTCTCCAATGAAGAGACAAAATACAAGGACAGTAATAGCCTCTGTCTTAAATGCAAGTGGAACTGAACTTCTGGCCATATAAATTTCTAATTAATTTGCATGTGCAAACTGTGGAACAGAAACTCTAATTATATATCAGAAACTAAGAGGTGAAAATACCTTCAGACATGCATTCTGGTGTGCAGAAAAGAACCTGAATTGCTGCTGCTCACAGGTAAGTGTTAAAATTCAGAGGGAGGTCTTATTTTATTTTTGGTGCTGAGATATCTAAGCTCAAAGCGGAAACTCAGAATTTATTCAGATGTGTAATTTCACATACTTCTTTTTAACGTGCATTTTTAACATCCTCACACTACCTTCCTAGAAATGTCTACACCAAAATAACTCTAGTTTCCCTCAATGAGACATGCCCAATTTTGTACAGACAACATGGGTGTCATATCTGTGGGACTGGTAGCTTCATTTAACCACATGTAATAAAATATGTCTTCTCTAGAAATTTTCCAGGTCCTCCAGCATGACTCTATGCTATTCCTGTGCCAGAAACCCTTTACTGCAAAATAGTTTGTTATCTGCTTTTGTATACATATCCATGCAAAATCCTGGACTGAATTCCCATAGATGCAGGGGTTGTACTGCATAGTACTGAAACCTAAAAATGTAAGAACAACAGAAGCACATGTTAAGAAATACATATTTAACTATTACCAGAGTGTTGCAGGTTCTTGTTGAATGCCCTTGGTTTGTAATGTGGAAAAGGTTCCTTAATTTTGTCTTCCAGTGTCATAGTCTGGGAACAGGAATTGTAAAGCCCAGGGGTGCAAATACAGGAGTGGAGAAAAATGCATTGCCCTCCTCAAAATAATTCTTTATTCCTTTATTTGCATTTTCTAAAGTAGCATGAGTATTTCACAATGAATAATCACATTTTCCTTCAGTTTCCCAATTTGTAGCACTACACAGAGAGAGATACTGAAAATCAGTCATACCTACTACTCCAGTTTGAATTGGATTGCCCCAGTCTCTGTTCAGCTCTACACTATTCAACTTGCTAGGACTTACTTCTGAATACATTCTTTAGGATAAGGGTTCTCAAACTTTTTCAGCTGTGGAGCCCTTTTTAAAGTAAAAGTTTTTTGTGGAGCATCAAGAAAGGTTTTTTTTTATATTGTATTGCATTGCATTGCGTTGCGTTGCATTGTATTGTTTGTATTGTATATTACAATATATATATCAGACATGGACAAACTTTTTGATCAATATAAACTTAACAGTATTTCAGTGGAATGCCCCGGGGACATATGTTCCAACTCCCTTCTGCCATGCAGGAAAAGCACAATCAAAGCACCCCCTGGGCGGTGGGAAATAGGATTTTGGAAGCAAGCAAGGTGACTCTGGGTGGCCAGAAAGACAAGGAAAAAAGGCTTTTAGAAGCAAGCAGGGTGAGGAATAAAGGCTTTTGGGGGTGAGGGAACTGAAGAAAATAGGCTTTTGGTGGCAAGCCGGACTTGGTCATGGTGGTCCACACTTTAGTTACATCCCATTTAGAATACTGTAACGGGCTACTCCTTAAGAGTGCCCGGAAACTTCAATTAGTTCAAAGAGCTGCAGCCAGGTTACTTAGAGATGCTGTACCCAGAGATTGGTCAACCTGTCCGCTACAGCACTTGCACTGGCTGCCAATTTGTTTCCGAGTCCAATTCATGGTGCTGGTTTTGACATTTAAACCCCTAAATGGTTCAGGTCCAACTTACTTATCTGACCGCATCTCTTCATATCAACCAGCCCACTCTTTAAGATCTTCAGGGGAGGCCCTATTCTCACTTTCACAACCGTCACAAATGAGACCGAAATCAATGAGGGAGAGGGCATTTTTGATGGCTGCTCTTACCCTATGGAACCCCCTCCCAAAAGAAATTGAAACAGCTCCCTCCCTTGTTTCTTTTAAGAACCAACTAAAAACCTTCCTGTTTAAACAGGCATTTAGCGAAGAAAATTAATCAGGAGTGACAGGAAATACCATGTGTTATGGACTGGAGGAAAGTGCAATATGTGTCTCGATATGATGCCACATGAATTTGAATGTATATTGTTTTTCTTAATTTGTTTATCCTATGATGCTTATGTTTACTATTAATGTACACTAAAGTGCACTGATTGTTGTTTATGTGATTTTAATATGTTTGGGTCCTGTGTGAGAGAAAAGCAGGATATTAATAAATAATAATAATAATAATAATAATAATAATAATAATAATAATAAGGGGAGCAAGGGAAATAGGCTTTTGGTGACAAGGGAGGCAGATTAAGAAGTAATTTGGTGGCAAGGGAGGGGAAAGGCCTTTGGTTCAAGGAGGTTGAGAGGAAAAGGCTTTTAGCAGCAAAGGGAGGTAGGGGGAGGAACAGGAAAGAGGAGGGAAAGCTTGGAGGGAGAGGGAGGAGGAGGAAACCTCAGAGGGCCTCAGTATGCTTCACAGAGCCCCAAAGGCTCCTCGGAGCACACTTTGAGGACCACTGCTTTAGAATATCTTTTTAAGAATTTCTGGGTCCTCCAATACAGCTTTATGATATACTGTGGCAGAAGAATGATAATTCATTGGTGTTTGTTTGTATATACGATTTTACATAACATTTGTCTTGCTGGGAACATCTCCCCAAAAGAGACAGTTGTGTGAAAATTGCCCTGATTTTTCATTTTGGTTAGCGCCATGGCTGCGTTTGCTTGAGAACAAAGACAAACAGATTGAAAGATTTGCTAGGCTTGTGGCTCACAGTGTCCAGGAGACAAATTAAATGTCTCTAAGTTCTTATTGAAGTTAACAACATCACCTTTGGCTAGGGGTAGATGGTCAATGCTGAAGTGCAGGTTCCAAAGCTGTTGATCCACACTGATGCACTTATTCTTATTTTTTTCATCAAGAGGAAATCTTTTGTAAAGTTAATGGAGTCTCAGACCAAGACCAAGCTCCACCCAAAACTTGGTCTCACAACAGAAACAGCTCATTGCACTTCTGGCTATCGGGAGATTTACAGCTACATGGAGCAGGGAAACCTGAGCGGTTGGCAGATGATATAATCATCCTTGATCCTCAACATTTTTCTCAACTTGGACCCAGTCCCAGCTACCACAGACTGTTTCACTTTTGATGTATCTAATCTCCAAGAATAGGGCAAGGGAATTTACTATGAGGATATGCTTTAGAAGGACCCTTCTTGAACAGGACTAAGGACTTTATTGCATAGGGCGGCAGACAGATCAGTACTGCACTTGAACTGTTACAATGATGCCATGTGCATCCTGCTGCCAGTCTGCTTCCTCCCCATGCTATTAAAGAGTAAAATTCAACAATAGCTTCCAATTTGTAGGCAGACCACATATTACCAAATCAGTGCTATTGCATCAGTGAAGAGAAATTCAATAATGCATCATGTATCCATTATCCATGATAAGGTCATTTTAGCAGAATGACTGCTTTGTGTAGTAATGTCCTAGGCTTTACTTGAGGATATACACCCCAGTCATCCATTACTAGCAAGAGCCTCTATCAGTGGTTCTCAACCTGTGGGTCCCCAGATGTTTTGGCCTTCAACTCCTTTTGTAAAAAACTTAAAACTTGGTTATGGGTCCAGGCATTTGAGCAGCAGACACAGCATTAATTGTAAAAACGAATCTATGATGGATAACGGACAGACCTGGATCGCGACTCAAAATATGCCTTCTAAATGTATGTTTATATGGTTATTTTAAATTAATGTTTCATTGTTTTAACTGTAATTGTTTTAAATATTATGTTGTCTAGCATTTAATGATTGCCAATTGCAAGGCCGCCCTGAGTCCGCTTTCAGGGGTGAGAAGGATGGGATATAAATGCTCGAAATAAATAAACAAACTTCCAGAAATCCTAACAACTGGTAAACTGGCTGGGATTTCTGAGAGTTGTAGGCCAAAACACCTGGGGACCCACAGGTTGAGAACCACTGCTCTATCTCTCTGCCCCATTTCTCTGGAAGGAGTGGATAGGTGAGTTTCGTGAGAGCTGATTCCACCCGCAAGCCTTAGCCAATTATAAAGAAGAGATAAAAGACAGAAATATCATTTTAAGTCTCAACAGTGAAAGACGGAAGGGAGGGATGTGTTGAATACACAGATGGAAAAAGAACACTCGACTGGTTATGGATAAGGAAGGCTGCCTATTCAGATGTGAAGAAGAACAAAGTGCATATTAAGGGCCCAGCCGTGCATCAGTTCTGTTTTCCAGCTCTACCCACGGTGCTCAAATCCTTCTGACTTGGAGGCTTCTTCCTGCCAGCCGAGACCATGCAAAGTGGAGAGAAGAAGGCTCACAGCTACACTATGGAACAGCAGATTCAGGAGAGAGACAGGTATATAGCAAAAGTGATACATGGCTGAGGCATCGGAAAAAAGCAGGCAGGTGAAGGAGGCTTTTCAGGCATGGCCCCTGCCTGTGTTTAGGATTGTGAGAGCTCAGCTAAAGTATATGGAAGGAAAAAGAACAAGCATATTTTCCCTTCCATATACCTTCCATAGATTACTTATCTTTACTTACTTTCTTTCTCACATCCACCTGCCTGGAATTAAGCAAAACATCTCTCAGATTTGTTGGGATGACTTCCTGGCAGATTGGCACCCCGAGGAATCTCAAATTATCAACAATGGAGGGGTGGGTGTATTCTCTTCTTTTCCTCTATTAGACTTCTGCCTTGTGTTTTAAATCTCTGGTACTCTTTGTTCCTCCTAAATTTCAGTGGAACATAAAGTAATAACCTCAACAAGAATGTTGCTGAATCAGATGGAAAGAACCCGGCATCCTGTTTCCCACAGTGGCTAAACCAGGAGAGACCGTTTGTGCACAATTTTAGAAAACAGCTCCGTACTCAGGGATCACTTTTGAGGTACATGCTTTCACTCTCTAATTGGACAGGCCTAATGACAATAAAATGGCTCCGCATTATTTGAATTCCAGCACTGTCTCACAGAAGCATCGGAGGGAATTAACATAGTTCAAGGGATTTCAAGGGAAGCTGCTTAATGAATTCATGTTCATTTCTCTGAAAACTGACATCAGCATCTGTCAGGAACCTGAAAGGAAGCACACCTCAGCTGGGTTAGTCTGGATCTAAAGTATTTGCCTAATCAGGTTGACACTCATTGGGTTCAAATCACTATTCTAATTAGAGGGATTCTGTGGACGCACTACTGAAAAAAAAAATCTTCCAGGTGATGGGCCCCTTCACAACAGTGTTTTGTTATATTTTTCCCTTTTGTGTAGTAATAGGACATAACCTTTAATAAAGCTCAGGACCAGTTTTGGGAGATCATGCTGACTGTAGACTCTGGGAATTGGAAAAATGCACACAGCCTCTGTAATTTTTCTTAACTCTGGTTTTTGGTTTGATAACTAGAAGCCTGGCAGGGTTCCTAATGACACAATAGTAGCTTTAAAACAGAGGTCCTCAAACTTTTTAAGCAGAGGTCGGTCCACAATCCCTTAGATGGTTGAGGGGTTATTTTTTTAAAATGAACAAATTCCTATGCACACTGCACATGTCTTATTTGTAGTGTAAAAAACTGAAACAACAACAACAATGAAAGAACAATACAATATTTAAAAACAAAAGCAATTTTAACCAACATAAACCTATCAGGAGTTCAATGGGAAGTGTGGGCTTGCTTCTGGCCAATGACATAGTGAAGTTAATTAGGATTGTTGTTGTTGTTGTTGTTGTGTGCCTTCAAGTCATTTCAGACTTTGTGCAAGCCTAAGTCTAAAACTGAGGACGGGGGCCAGGTAAAAGACCTTGGAGGGCTGCATCTGGTCCACGGGCCTTAGTTTGGGGACTTCTGCTTTAGAGTGAACATGATCTGCATTGTAGCTACTATGGATGGGATCTCCTCCTAATATAGCTGTGAGATAATAAAAAAAACCATTGATCACACCACATATAATCAAGTCTAGTAGACCTCTGAAACAATGGACATTAGGAATGTCATTCACTCAGTCCTTCAAGGAATTGCCAAACTTCCTTCTTCTGATCCACCTCTTTAGTACTGCTGACAGATTGCCTTGCTGATAAACTTGGAGATGGGTCATGAGGAAGGTTCTGCCAAGCAGAAGGATATTTTTTTACTGGACAAAGTTGGCTTGTGCTTAATCCTAACATCTCACACCTGGTTCATCTTTGCATTAAGGCTGTGCTGTTAGGTAGTAGATGTTGGATTGTCATGAGTGGGAAGTTAATTGTTATTTAATCTGTTTGTATTACTGTATATTTTTATTTGCAAACATGTGGAGGGGTATTTGTAGGTTGGGTTGTTGTGCATTTTCTGGGCTGTATGGCCATGTTCCAGAAGCATTCTCTCCTGATGTTTCGCTCACATCTATGGCAGGCATTCTCAGACGTTGTGAGGTATATTGGACAACTAAGCAAGGGAGGTTTATATATCTGTGGAAGGTCCAGGGTGGGAGAAAGAACTCTTGTCTGTTGGAGGCCAGTGTGAATGTTGTGATAAATCACCTTGATTAGCATTAATGGCCTTGCAAGATTATTTGTAGGTTCTTTCAGATTTTTGTGCTAAAACATCTTGATTGACTATCATGCATTTTAGGTTCAGGAGTGGGAATGAGGGTGATTCATGCAGAAATATGTCTTGAGCCAGTCTTGATGTTGGATGATATCTATGAAGTGATTCATATATTGCACATCTGGGTAAAATATACTTCCAGAGGTTGTTGGTCTGCAACACCTTGGACATCTTCCCTTTGGCTGCGCTGGCTGGTGCTGCTGGGAGATGCAGTCCAACAACTCCATGATTTCCAGACTGATATGAATCTTTGATGGGAGCTTTGGTTGCATTGACAGATCCCCTGCTGAGGCTAGAATAAGATGCAATCAAGTGTTATCACCCAGGCGCTGAACTTCATCCTACCAAGATATGTGTAGCAATTATTAATAGCTCTTTACATATTAAACTTCATGCATTTATTTAGCATAAAAATGGAACAGCCATCCTCTGCCTCTTAAAATCTTTTAGCTTTTCTTTCTCAAAGACGCAGGTGAATTCTCCAAGGACAGTGCTGTTGTGTCGTCTGCCTCTATTTGGGTGTAAAACAATCTCCTCTTCACGTATCTTCAGATGGGATGGATTGGCCGCTGATGCCTAAGGTGTTTTCTCCTGCCTGCCGGAGTGGAAGACATAGATATAGATATGGACACAAGAATGCTGCTTCCATTCCTTTCCTGGCAGTAGGAAAATGGAATCTTTGCATTCATTAAAGGAAAATTCTATCAGTTCAAAAGTGGCATTTTGCATTCCGCTCCAGTAGCTGAGAAAATCACTCCACTCATGAATGAAAGTGCTAGGTGGTGGACAGACATTAAAAGTGATGGAAAGCTAAAGTAAGACATCTATAGAGCAGAAATTATTCAAAAACAGAGTGAAGTTTTATTTGCAACTTGGCTATGATATTGTGTATGCGGGGGGTGGGGGTGGTGGTTTCCAACTGATATAGGCCTTATTAGGATCTTTATGTTTATTCATATGTACAAAGATTACTTACAATGGGTTGTGTCCATTAGCAGCTTTGCAGTATTTCTGTACATACGAGGAGGCACATATTATTTTTCACTGATCCTCACCCACATCCCAACATAGGACTTTACTGCATGAAGCTACAATCCTGTGGTATTCCTATGACTAGGGAGAGCAGCAACTTATTGATTTGATGACCCTCACTTTTTGCATGTGACAATCATTGTATTAGCATCCCAATGTTGCACTAGTGCCACACTATGCAGATCTATGGCTGTATTTCCAAGTAGCATCTAGTGTCGCACCTCAGGTTAGCTTCACCTTGCTAAATACACCAGGCTGCCAACAGGTTGAAGTCTTTTGTAGTTTATTAGGAAATAGGAAACAAATAGTTCTTAAAAAGCAAAAGTAAAGTCCCAAAAGATTGTTGCAAAATGAGGCTATAAAGAATAATCCAAGAAAACATTAGGCATAAAACAAGGTTCCATTAATGCATGACAAAATCCCATGAACATGAACACACAAAGGCTGTAAGATAATCCGGGAAAGCAAGAGCTTGCTTCTTGACTCGACTGAGAAGTTGCTTTGACAAAGGTTTCTCTCTCAGCACACTCTTTTAATACCCCTTGCATAGCATAAAAGCATTTCTTTGGCCTCTGACCTCCCTCTTGTTTGCTATTCTAACACTTCTGCGAACCCTGAATTTCAAACAACCAGCTCGATCTAAAGATTCCATTTTGTCAAGGCCAGACTCGTTAGCGTCTGTCTGCATGCTATCAGACTGGGAGCTGTCCTTCCTTCCTGAGTCAATTTGTACCTGGCTATCATCAACACCATTCCCTGCTGTGGGAAAGCCTCTCTTTTCCTCATCTTCCACAGCAGGAACACTCTGAACCTGAATCCCATAATTCCCATCAGAGTCATCTTGAACCTGAATCCCATAATCCCCATCAGAGTCACTCTGAGGCTCCAGCTGAGTCACAACATCTAGTAGAATCTATATCTATGGATCTCATCACATAAGGTGCCCTAACGTGGGTGACCGTGGGGGGATTCACCAGGCAGTGTGGTGAATCCAGTGGGCAGTGGGGGAATCCATTCACCTGCATCTCCCACAGTGCAGTCTTTCCCATCACACGGGGGAAAGTGTTGCTGCCTGCCCCCCCCCCCATGCTTGCCCATTGCTGACAAAGAGAACAGAGAAAGCCTCCCGTGTTCTTCTTGCTCTGTCATAGTTTGGGGATGGAGCCTCACCATAAGTAGCTCTATGTTATTTCATGGGATCCGGTGGGCTCCATCACTGAACTGTGCTGAAAGCATCCTACAGTGCCACAGTGCCTTTGGTTAAACAGTTCACTAATTTTGCCCCCAGCCATAATCCAATATTTGGCCCCTGCACTTTATCACTGTTCCCTACTCTATAGATATAGTGTTATAATGGATATTGCCCTTCTAACCCTAACCATCATCTAGCTCCTGCACTTTTTCCACCTGCCCTGTCCTTGTAACCACAATTGACCACCCGAGTTTAATATTTGATTACTATGTCAGTTTATGGGTTGATTGATGGTGCTATTTTATGTTGCTGTTATGTTATTTTATTATGTAGTTTTATAAATTTTACTGTGCTATGTTTTAATTCTCAGTTTGACCAGGCTTGTCCCCATGTAAGCCATCCTGAGACCCTTCAGAGAGATGGTGGCGGGATACAAAAATAAAGTTATTATATTATTATTATGACAAGTAAGTTTGCCTGTGTAATGAAGTGGTATATCTATATCATGTCTTTCTCCCCAAGCAAACTGCAAGTGCTTAAATGTGCTCCTTACTATTCTTTGAATTTTGAATTTCAGCAGTCACAGTAATTGGAGGTACAGTAGGGTCTCACTTACCCAACATAAACGGGCCGGCAGAACGTTGGATAAGCAAATATGTTGGATAATAAGGAGGGATTAAGAAAAAGCCTATAAACATCAAATTAGGTTATGATTTTACAAATTAAGCACCAAAACATCATGTTTAACAACAAATTTGACAGAAAAAGTATTTCAATATGCAGTAATGCTATGTAGTAATTACTGTATTTACGAATTTAGCACCAAAATATCACGATATATTGAAAACATTGACTACAAAAATGCACTGGATAATCCAGAAAGTTGGATAAGCGAGTGTTGGATAAGTGAGACTCTACTGTAGGTACATAATAAAATATAATATAAAAATGCATGTGTATGCTGTCTCAATAATTTGATCTGCACATATACAAGCCTGCAAGTATTTTTTAACGAATCATAGAATTGGAAGTGGCCAAATGGACTATCAATTCCAACCTCCTGCTCAATACAGGATCTCTATCCAGATCACCCCCCAGAAAGTAGTTGTCCAACCCATTTAAAAGACACCCAGAGAAGAAGACCCTACTGCTTCTCTAGGCAATTGGTTCCATTGTTAAAGAAGCCTTACTGTCAAGAGGTTCCTTCAAAATCTACCCTACTGTAAATATTGTGATATTTTAATGTCATATTGGCATTGAACCCTCGGATTCCAAATTATGAATTATTATCTGTGTTTCCATTAAGATATACAGCCAGCACATATTGGTATTTTTCTTTACGTGCAACTAACCTTTCATGAATTTCCTTTGGAATACTTATAATGTTTTCCACACACTTTAGCACCTTGGGGGAATGTCTTCATAGTTATCATACTCCTATCACAATATCCTGGAAAAATCCCAGGACACACAATGGGTTTTCTCATGAAGACACAAAAGTTCCCAACTTTTATGTGATTTTATCTAAAACCTTATCTTGAGAACAGTGCCTCATCTATTGCACCTATCTGAATCCCCTCTGTGAATCCTCCATTGTATGTAACTGTGCCTTAAATACCTTTTGTTCATCAGCTGGGACCTCCTTTGTCTAGCTGGCATTAGGCTGTCAAGACATATCAACCACCCATCAAACCGCATTCCACCCAGATGCTCTCAGGTTTTGAGAAGGACTCACAAACAGACACAAGACTTCAAATCCATGAATGACAGTTTGATAAATTTCCCACTTTGCCTCTGATTGGGGCAGAAGCAGACTTGCACTTCCTCCATTGGGACTGAGGACCCTAGCCAGCATCCTTCAGTACCAATGAGGAGCCAGTGCAGCAGCAATTTCCAGTTGCTCTATACTTCTCTGCCCTTCTGTCAAAGGTATTATAAATAAACCCATGCATTTGCAGTTTTAGATATGTCATAGAATCATAGAATCATAGAATAGTAGAGTTGGAAGAGACCTCATGGGCCATCCAGCCCAACCCCCTGCCAAGAAGCAGGAAATCACATTCATAGCACCCCCGACAGATGGCCATCCAGCCTCTGTTTAAAAGCCTCCAAAGAAGGAGCCTCCACCACAGTCCGGGGCAGAGAGTTCCACTGCCAAACAGCTCTCACTGTGAGGAAGTTCTTCCTGATGTTCAGGTGGAATCTCCTTTCCTGTAGTTTGAAGCCGTTGTTCCGTGTCCTAGTCTTCAGGGCAGCAGAAAACAAGCTTGCTCCCTCCTCCCTATGACTTCCCCTCACATATTTGTACATGGCTATCATGTCTCCTCTCAGCCTTCTCTTCTGCAGGCTAAACATGCCCAGTTCTTTAAGCCTCTCCTCATAGGGCTTGTTCTCCAGACCTTTGATCATTTTAGTTGCCCTCCTCTGGACGCTTTCCAGCTTGTCAATATCTCCCTTCAACTGTGGTGCCCAGAATTGGACACAGTATTCCAGGTGTGGTCTGACCAAGGCAGAATAGAGGGGGAGCATGACTTCCCTGGATCTAGACGCTATACCCCTATTGATGCAGGCCAGAATCCCGTTGGCTTTCTTAGCAGCCGCATCACATTGCTGGCTCATGTTTAACTTGTTGTCCACAAGGACTCCAAGATCTTTTTCACATGTACTGCTGTCTAGCCAGGTGTCCCCCATTCTGTATCTTTGCATTCCAGAATGTCACTATTTCTTCACTGACAACCTCTCTGGTAATTGAAAATAAACCTCTGATTTTACCTTCAATCCATCTATGTCTAATTCAATCCTTTGGAAACCAGGCACTCCGGACCCAGAACCCATGATTTAGCAGAGCTGAAATCACATAAGAATACTTGTAATTTGATCATCTATATATATATAATGGTAATGGAATCCCGGCACTGAGCAAAACAACAAAACTAAACACCCTCCAACCTAGCAAATTCAACCACACAATACAACATCCACGCCTTAAGGTTGAAACAATGAAAGATCACGTCACGCACCTCCACACGGACAGAAAATCACACAAACCCACAACGCACCATCTGCACATGCGCAAAAATGGCCAATTCGCGTTCCCCGCCATTCCACCCGATTCACTCACCCAACCCCTTTGACTACGGATGCCGTCATCTCCGCGACCGCAAAAAAGACCTCCTCGCTCTCCACCCAGATCACCCAGAAATAAAACTCTTATCTCCAGAATACTCCTCTTTCCACCTCTTTTCTCCACCCCCCCCCTCAAACCTCAAAGGAAAAAAAATCTCTTCAGAACACAACGCCTTTCAAAAACAAGGTATGGGGGACCCAGGGAACTAATCTAAAATAACGACATTAAAAAAACAAGGAAAACAAATACCCAACGACCCTCACCTCAACTTTACTATAACAGATTTCAACAACTACTACTAATTGTGAGCATAAAAGAGGTAGGAGGTCACAGCAAAAATGAAACCTAATGCAGATTGACCAACACCACTAAAAAAAGTCACAGCAACGCGTGGCCGGGCACAGCTAGTATAACATATATCCTAGTTGCATATGTAAGATCTCCTTGGAATCCAGTTTTTTAATGAGCAGGCGTAATGCATGGAAAGTTGGGGAGGATATGGTATCTGAATGACCGCCTGTGTATTTTTGTGCATATCTGTCTATCATCTGTCTATGTTTGTGGATGTATCATGTGTACTTATAGCTATGTGTGTGAAGATGGCTATATCTGAAGATGCATTGGTATAGCACAAACTCAGGACAATAATTTTCACATTACAGCAAAGACTCTCTCCTCCCTCCCCTTGTCACATCTCTTCATAATATAGCTTGAAATCCTTCAAAAAGTTTACTTGATGTCTAACCAAGCAATGCTGCATCTTCAAATCTGAAGAAACTCTAAAAGTTAGTTTTTTATTATTCTTCATTTAAGTATTATTTTTTAATTGCAGCGTATTAAACATAAAATCTGGTACAATCTTTAAAAATAAATAGGACCTAACTATAAATGGGCCCTGTTGTGTTTTTATCTTTGACAAGCAAGTAATTGCTTCTCAAATTTATCAGTTTGTTTATGCAAAAACCATTTACCAAGCCTAGCTCAAAAGCATCAATTTCATCATTATCATCTTATTAATTTAGCCAAGCTATAACACAGCTGATTATTCCTGAGTAATATCCTCTGCAGCACATCATGTGTGGCAAAACCATCTGTACAGTACCTATTTAATAAATAAACCCTCGGCTAAATGTCTCTGTTTATTGAGAACTAATGTTTATAGAAAATATAATGGAACTCAATAAATAACTCAGCTTCATCAACCTGCATATGAATCAGGATGAAGAACGCTGACATCATCACCTTTCAAGTACCAGAGAAAGCAAAATTACCCAAAAGAGCTATAGAGTCAATATTAAGGCATTAAAACTGCAATGAAGGCATATTAATGCTTAAAACTTCATTGTTGGCAGTGGAATTGCCACAACGGACATATTTTATAACTCCAAGACTACTTAGGCTTTATGACTGCTTCTTTGTTGAGTGCCTTGCACTTAATGTAGTTTTCCACTTTAAATAAAAAAAACCCAACAACCACAAGATCCTTAAAAAAAAGAAAAAAGAAAATGAAAATTGCTGATTCTCAGCATTCATTTTTAAAATAATGCAAACTGCTGATTCCAATTGTTTCTTGGGGGGCGGGTTGGGTGGAGGGGGCGGAGGACTAGCAATAGCAAACTTATTTAACTCCATGCTTTCTGAATACTGGTTGGCATTGAATTGATTTTCCAAAACAAAGGTTAAGAAACAGTTCAAAGCAATTCAGGAAAAAAAAATTAAGCCAAATGATGAATATCTAAATATTAAATTAGCTATCTATCAATTCATCATAATATCTGTGTGGACAAACATGTGAAAAATGGAACCATTATAGCTTGGTTCTGTACTTGATTATTTTGCCATAATCTTGAATACATCGCCTCATGTATCCTCCCCTTTTCTTTCTATTTTAAATAATAGTACAGTAACTGAAACAAAGCAGCATGCTTCCATTCAGTCAGCAAGTGATACCCTGTTTCCCTGAAAATAAGACATCCCCGGAAAATAAGATCTAGTAGTGGTTTTGCTGAATTGCTAAATATAAGGCCTCCCCTGAAAGTAAGACCTAGCAAAGTTTTTGTTTGGAAGCATGCCCGCCAAACAGAACATCAGAGCATGCAGGATTGGTAAATATATGTACCATAGACTGTTGTAAATAGAAATAATTGTAGTAACAAGAAATTCTTGATAGGATTCACAGTTTTTCTGGTTATGCTGGTTTGTGATGACAACTACTGAGTAGTATATAATAAATGTTCATTTTTTTGTTCAGTAATACATGTGAATTCTTCTTCATGGAAAAACAAGACATCCCCTGAAAATAAGACCTAGCACATCTTTGGGAGCAAAAAAATAATATAAGACACTGTCTTATTTTCGGGGAAACATGGTAGGTTTTGAAGAAAGAGCTTTCTAAGATCTACAGAGATTCTCGCAGGAACACTTCAGCAAGCAAGAGTCCAAAATGGCAGGCTAAAATCCAGGACCTCAATCAGTGGCTGAGACTGGATGAGAAATTGCCCCCTGGACACACAGAAGGCTGAGCAACTTGGAAGGCTTTGAGCAGACTGTATCTTAAAACATAGGGCTACAAGGTGGAGTCCCCGACATGTGAGTGTGGAGGAGAGCCAACCACAGACCACTTACTACAATACAGCCTGGTCCCTGCCACTTGCACTATGGAGGATCTTCTCACAGCTACACCAGAGGCACTCCAAGTGGCCAGCTTCTGGTCAACGGAACTTGAACATAATGCCAAGTTTTAAACTTTGTGGGTTTTTTTTACACATTATAACTCTCTTCTGACATGATAAGATAAAAATAAATAAAAGGTTTTCTTTTTAGAAGTTTTTTTTTAATGAGGTATGTGTGTTTGTGTATTTTTGTTATCACTTGTCAGCTTTTGATGATCCAATTAATGTTATAGGTTTTTTCTAAGGCAAGGAATTCTCAGAAGCATTTTTCTAGTTGCTTCCTGCTAAACAGGTACACAAAGGAAATACAGTTACAAGAAATAAATTATAAATAGCAAATGCAATATTAAAAGGGGGGAGTACACCCAGTTTTCAGTGTCTACAGAATCTCCTTCCAAGATGAAATAAAGCATATTTTTGTCCTTGGTTTTGATTACAAACACTGCCTATTGTTACGGTACCAACAATCAGAATTCCCAAAGAACGATGCATGATATTGCTGCTTCCTCTTCAGGCTTAGTCTTTGTTAAATACAAATAAAATAGAATGACACTGACAACAGGGGTTTTGCTCTGGAAAACCTGGGTAATTTTTTTCCATAAAGAACATGCGTTCTCTGGAAAGTATATAAAGGAGGGAAAACTCACCATTTCACACCTCATCCTCATCTTAATGTTTCATAGTTGTGAATGAATGGTGGAAGGGCATGATTGTGCCAGCCACATTTCTTCTTACCGTACTGCCATTGCCATATCATTGGCATATGTTCTGCTTTCCTCTTCCTTACAGAATGAACTATCTATCATGTGGTTATATTTCATCCTCCCACATATTTATTCTTGTTGTATGTCTTCAAGTCATTTCTGATTCATGACAAATGTAAGATGAACCTATCACTGGGTTTACTGGTTAAGTGTGTGTGACTCCTTCAAGGCCACCCAGCGACTTCTCCCATTTGAGTGAAGAATAGGACCCTGATCTCCAGAGTCATAGTCTAATGCTCAAATTATTATACCATGCTAACTCTATTTTAAGGTCCCATATATATTTGGGGTCCCTGGTGGCACAGTGAGTTAAAGCGCTGAGCTGCTGAACTTGCGGACCAAAAGGTCCCAGGTTCAAATCCCAGGAGCGGAATGAGTGCCTGCTGTTAGCCCCAGCTCCTGCCAACCTAGCAGTTTGAAAACATGCAAATGTGAATAGATCAATAGGTACTGCAGGAAGGTAACAGCGCTCCATGCAGTCATGCCGGCCACATGACCTGGAGATGTCTATGGACAACGCTAGCTCTTCAGCTTAGAAATGGAGATGAGCACCAACCCCCAGAGTCGGTCACGACTGGACTTAACATCAGGGGAAACCTTTACCTTTATATATTTGGGAGTCATGAGTAGATCAGGAACAAGAACTGTCATCCTCAGCTGGGATGTGTCTACATAGTGGAGCTCCATGGCTTTTTTTGGGCATTTTTTTCAGAAAGATGAAGGCTTTGAGAAATTTCCCTGTAGTAAATGATACAATTTTGGACATATCTTTCAATTATTTGAAATTACAAAAACGTATTACCTTGGAGCCTATTTGTTTCTTAAACCTTTGCCTTACAATATGAGTGGCACAATGGGTTAAACTGCTGAGCTGCTGAACTTGCTGACTGGAAGGTTGGTGGTTTTAATCCACGGGATGTGGTGAGGTCCCATTGTTAGCCCCAGTTTCTGCCAACCTAGCAGTTCCAAAACATGCCAATGTGAGTAAATCAATAGGTACCACCTTGGTGGAAAGGTAAACGGCGCTCCATGCAGTCATGCTGGCCACATGACTTAGGAGGCATCTACAGACAACACAAGTTCTTCGGCTTAGAAATGGAGATGAGCACCACTGCACAGAGCTGGAAGGGGAAACCTTTACCTTTATTTGTGCTTGTTGTTTCTAGGCATTGAACGCTTGCCTTGTGTCTCTGTTTGCTAGAATCATACTAGAAATTGATGCCAAATTGTATGAAAACTTTTACTGTGTCCATCATATTTTTTTACGGCTAGCACAACAGGTTAAATTGCCAGATATATAATATCTTGTTGATCTTGTTGAGCTTTTGCCTACCTAGCAGTTCGAAAACAGCAACATGGGTAGATAAATAGGTACCATTTTAGTGACGAGATAAAAGGTGCCCCTGAAAAACATGCCGGCAGTTCAATCAACAGGCTCCTCGGTGTGGAAGAATGAAGCAACACCTCACCATGGATGAGTTGTGCATAGTCTCCAGATGCCGGAAATGAAAGAGGGAAGCTTGCCTCTGTTTATGTATTGTCTGTCTCTGTCAATTGTATAATGGCATTAAACATTTGCCATATAAATGCACCTGTAATCTGCTCTGAGTCCCCTCGGGGAGATAGAGTGGAATATAAATAAAATATATTATATTACTTTGTCATTAATAATTTTGGCTTCTTGTTGCCTGGCCACAGCCTTTAAAAAATCAATGTAGTATAACACAATGTGCTCCAAGCAGTGATGCTGGCCACATGACCTTGGAGGTGTCTACAGACAATGCCGGCTCCTCGGCTTAGCAATGGATTGAGCACCAACCCCCAGAGTCGGACAAGACCTTTACCTATAACACATATAGAAAAAAAGCATGATCAGATAAGCAACAAAAAGTCTATATAAAGAGAAAGGAATTCCATATAGAATTCATATTTTCAGTGTTCTTCCTGTCATACTATAAAAATGTTATCGATAAAAGTTATTTGTTAATGTACCAGATCTTTCCATAAATTTACATAAGGAGTTGGTATATTCAATCCATCTGTATTGCTATCAGCATGTGAAACAAATGGATGCCAAATTGTGTGGAAATGTTTACTGCCTCCATCATCATTTTTTATGGAATAAGTATATTAAATGAATTCTTCTACATGTGTAAGGACCATAATTTGTTTGAAAGTGTAATCTGACCTCTTTGGCATTGTGCAATAATTAATCCTGGCCCTAAACAAACAAACCTGATCAGCTCTTTGATGCAATATAAATATATTAGCATCTGTAAAGAATGAAACAAAACCCAAAGCAGGGGACAATTCTTTGTTTCAACAATTCATACCAAGACAGGAACACTTGAAGGCAGTTACCATTTTCTGATGCTGTTTGGCTAATTATGCCACATATGTCCAAATTTTCATCTGTAAGATGTCAGAAGATGCACTTGGTTTATTTTTTTATTCTGTATTCACTCATACATATGTCTAGAAAAATTTAGTGAAAAAAATCACCCCAAAAAGCCTGGATGTAAGTAAGGTATTTTAATGTGTTGTCGAAGGCTTTCATGGCCGGGATCACAGGGTTGTTGTATGTCTTTCGGGCTGTGTGGCCATGTTCCAGAAGCATTCTCTCCTGACGTTTCGCCCACATCTATGGCAGGCATCCTCAGAGGTTGTGAGGTATGGAGAAAACTAAGCAAAGAGGTTAATATATATCTGTGGAAAGTCTAGGGTGAGAGAGGTCAGTATGAATGTAGTGTAGTTAATCACTTAAATTAGCATTGAAAAGCTTATCTGCTGTCTTCTTCCTGCCTCTGGGGCATCCTTTGTTTAGAGTCGTTAACTGCCCTTGGTTGATTCATGTCTGGAAACCCTCTGTTTTCAGAGTATTGCTTTTTATTTACTGTTCTGATTTTTGAGTTTTGTAATACTGGTAGCCAGATTTTGTTCATTTTCATGGTTTCTTCCTTTCTGTTGAAGTTGTCCACATGCTTGTGGATTTCAATGGCTTCTCTGTGTAGTCTGACATGATAGTTGTTAGAATGGTCCAGCATTTTTGTGTTCTCAAATAGTATTCTGTGTCCAGGCTGGTTCATCAAATGCTCTGCTATGGCTGATTTCTCTGGTTGAATTAGTCTGCAGTGCCTTTCATGTTCTTTGACTCTTGTTTGGGCGCTGCGTTTGGTGGTCCCTATGTATACTTGTCCACAGCTGCATGGTATCCGGTAGACTCCTGCAGAAGAGAGAGGATCCCTCTTGTCCTTCGCTGACCGTAGCATTTGTTGGATTTTCTTCGTGGGTCTGTAGATAGTTTGTAGGTTGTGCTTCTTCATCAGCTTCCCTATGCGGTCAGTAGTTCCCTTGATGTATGGTAAGGACACCTTTCCTCTGGGTGGATCTTTGTCTTGACTCTCATGGCTTGTTCTTGGCCTTGCAGCTCTTCTGATGTCTGTGGTGGAGTATCCATTGGCCTGTAGAGCCCAGTTTAGGTGGTTGAGTTCACCTTGGAGGAGGTGAGGTTCGCAGATTCTTTGTGCACGGTCTGTCAGGGCTTTGATTGTGCTCTTTTTTTGACTTGGGTGATGGTTGGAGTTTTTATGAAGGTATCTATCTGTGTGTGTAGGTTTTCTGTAAACTGTGTGGCCCAATTGTTGATTGGGTTTGCGGATGACCAGAACATCTAGAAATGGCAGTTTTCCTTCCTTTTCTTTTTCCATGGTGAATTGGATGTTTGGGTGGATGCTGTTAAGATGGTCCAGGAACTTGCTGAGTTCTTCCTCTCCATGGCCCCAAATTGTGAAGGTGTCATCTACGTATCTGAACCAAACAGTTGGCTTTTTTGGTGCTGTTTCTAGGGCCTGTTTTTCAAAGTATTCCATATAGAAATTTGCTACTACTGGGCTGAGAGGGCTCCCCATGGCCACTCCATCCTTCTGTTCATAGAATCCAGTGTCCCACTGAAAGTAGCTAGTGGTGAGGCAATGGTGAAACAGGGCTGTGATGTCTTCTGGGAAGTTTTGTTTGATTAGTGTGAGGGTGTCAGCTACTGGGACTTTGGTAAAAAGGGACACCACATCAAAGCTGATCAGGATGTCCTTGGTGCTTAGATTGAGGTTGCTGATCTTTTCTATAAAGTGTGTAGAGTCCTTGATATAATGTGCAGTGAGCCCAATGTGGGTTTGTAGCTGTGTAGCCAGAAATTTTGCCAGGTTGTAAGTCGGCGATCCAATGGCACTTACAATGGGTCTGAGTGGGATGGAGTCCTTGTGGATTTTGGGGAGTCCGTAAAGCCTGGGTGGGAGGGCTTCTGATTTGCACAGCTGTTGGCGTATGTCAAAGTTAATGGAGGAGTTCTTGATTAGAGTGTTCGTTTTTCTGGTGATTTTGTTAGTGGGGTCTTGTTTCAGTTTCTTGTAAATTGTGGGATCTAGAAGTTGTTTGATTTTTTCTTTGTATTGTTTTGTTTCCATGATTACTGTGGCATTCCCCTTGTCAGCTGGAAGAATGATGATTTCAGGATCTGAGTTGAGATCTTTGATGGCCTGTCTTTCTTTTCTCGTTATGTTGCTGGGGGGGAGTTTTGCATTTCTCAGGATCCTTGCTGTTTCCATTCTTACCTCCTCTGCTTCTTCCTCAGGGAGCTGGTAAATTGCTGATTCAACATTGGCAATGATGTTTTCTACTGGGATCCTGGTGGTGGTGACTGCAAAATTTCCTCCTTTTTCTAGAATGGATACTTGGTCTCACGGACCATCACGGACCATCACGGACCATCATCAACCTGACAGACAGACAACTCACTGAAGACCAAGTATCCATTCTAGAAAAAGGAGGAAATTTTGCAGTCACCACCACCAGGATCCCAGTAGAAAACATCATTGCCAATGTTGAATCAGCAATTTACCAGCTCCCTGAGGAAGAAGCAGAGGAGGTAAGAATGGAAACAGCAAGGATCCTGAGAAATGCAAAACTCCCCCCCAGCAACATAACGAGAAAAGAAAGACAGGCCATCAAAGATCTCAACTCAGATCCTGAAATCATCATTCTTCCAGCTGACAAGGGGAATGCCACAGTAATCATGGAAACAAAACAATACAAAGAAAAAATCAAACAACTTCTAGATCCCACAATTTACAAGAAACTGAAACAAGACCCCACTAACAAAATCACCAGAAAAACGAACACTCTAATCAAGAACTCCTCCATTAACTTTGACATACGCCAACAGCTGTGCAAATCAGAAGCCCTCCCACCCAGGCTTTACGGACTCCCCAAAATCCACAAGGACTCCATCCCACTCAGACCCATTGTAAGTGCCATTGGATCGCCGACTTACAACCTGGCAAAATTTCTGGCTACACAGCTACAAACCCACATTGGGCTCACTGCACATTATATCAAGGACTCTACACACTTTATAGAAAAGATCAGCAACCTCAATCTAAGCACCAAGGACATCCTGATCAGCTTTGATGTGGTGTCCCTTTTTACCAAAGTCCCAGTAGCTGACACCCTCACACTAATCAAACAAAACTTCCCAGAAGACATCACAGCCCTGTTTCACCATTGCCTCACCACTAGCTACTTTCAGTGGGACACTGGATTCTATGAACAGAAGGATGGAGTGGCCATGGGGAGCCCTCTCAGCCCAGTAGTAGCAAATTTCTATATGGAATACTTTGAAAAACAGGCCCTAGAAACAGCACCAAAAAAGCCAACTGTTTGGTTCAGATACGTAGATGACACCTTCACAATTTGGGGCCATGGAGAGGAAGAACTCAGCAAGTTCCTGGACCATCTTAACAGCATCCACCCAAACATCCAATTCACCATGGAAAAAGAAAAGGAAGGAAAACTGCCATTTCTAGATGTTCTGGTCATCCGCAAACCCAATCAACAATTGGGCCACACAGTTTACAGAAAACCTACACACACAGATAGATACCTTCATAAAAACTCCAACCATCACCCAAGTCAAAAAAAGAGCACAATCAAAGCCCTGACAGACCGTGCACAAAGAATCTGCGAACCTCACCTCCTCCAAGGTGAACTCAACCACCTAAACTGGGCTCTACAGGCCAATGGATACTCCACCACAGACATCAGAAGAGCTGCAAGGCCAAGAACAAGCCATGAGAGTCAAGACAAAGATCCACCCAGAGGAAAGGTGTCCTTACCATACATCAAGGGAACTACTGACCGCATAGGGAAGCTGATGAAGAAGCACAACCTACAAACTATCTACAGACCCACGAAGAAAATCCAACAAATGCTACGGTCAGCGAAGGACAAGAGGGATCCTCTCTCTTCTGCAGGAGTCTACCGGATACCATGCAGCTGTGGACAAGTATACATAGGGACCACCAAACGCAGCGCCCAAACAAGAGTCAAAGAACATGAAAGGCACTGCAGACTAATTCAACCAGAGAAATCAGCCATAGCAGAGCATTTGATGAACCAGCCTGGACACAGAATACTATTTGAGAACACAAAAATGCTGGACCATTCTAACAACTATCATGTCAGACTACACAGAGAAGCCATTGAAATCCACAAGCATGTGGACAACTTCAACAGAAAGGAAGAAACCATGAAAATGAACAAAATCTGGCTACCAGTATTACAAAACTCAAAAATCAGAACAGTAAATAAAAAGCAATACTCTGAAAACAGAGGGTTTCCAGACATGAATCAACCAAGGGCAGTTAACGACTCTAAACAAAGGATGCCCCAGAGGCAGGAAGAAGACAGCAGATAAGCTTTTCAATGCTAATTTAAGTGATTAACTACACTACATTCATACTGACCTCTCTCACCCTAGACTTTCCACAGATATATATTAACCTCTTTGCTTAGTTTTCTCCATACCTCACAACCTCTGAGGATGCCTGCCATAGATGTGGGCGAAACGTCAGGAGAGAATGCTTCTGGAACATGGCCACACAGCCCGAAAGACATACAACAACCCAAGGTATTTTAACTTTTATTTTAAAAATGAACCATCCTCTTCTGAGGTGCAAAAAGCCCTGGCCCACAAATTAGGAGTACATCTATATGTTTCCAGGCTTTCCAGGGGAGTAACTATTGCAGTAATAATAAAGAATTTGCCAATTACCTTTATAATTTTTTCTCCCCGTGATCACGAGGGAGTGCAGATAGCTGTCATTTCCAAGTTTTCCTTACAATACCTCTGTGTAGTAGCATTGGCTGAAAGTTAAGAGGATTTGCCTCCAGTAGGCTTGATGACTCCGAAGGGATCTTGCGTTGTTTAAGATCTTATTCTGTCATGGCAGAATGCCCCTTCCAAAATTCAAATTTATCCCTGCTTTTCTTTTTCCTGAAAGCTCTTTAGCAACTTTTTCCTGAGTCTTGATTTTAGTGTGGTGCTGGAATTGTAATGTTTGTATTGTAGAGACCATGTCTTCCAAAACACCGGTATCAGTAGCTATATATATTCTGTGACACTTAGTGTGATTTTGTATGTTTTTTTCTTGCACTTTTTTTTAAACAAGTCATAAAATATTACGATGAGTATTAGAAACAAATAAGCTTAATTACACTAGGTAACAAAATTGGAAAAATAATGTGTTCCTGGTTTGAAAGTGTTATTCCTGCTAAATTGTGCAGTACTTGTGAACAGTATTGTGAACACGCCTACTTGTATTTTATAATGTGTTTTATGAATACTGATGTAATGTTAATAATTTTTAAACTGATTTATATTGTACTGTATAATTTTTATATATGCGTTTTATTGTAAGCCGCCCTGAGTCCCCTGTTGGGTGAGAGGGGCGGGATATAAATATTGTAATAAATAAATAAATAAATAAATACTTACTTTGAAAGTAGTTATTATACTATATATTTTGTGGCTGCCTCAAACTATGTTGAAATGGTTGAGACTTGATGATATATTCATTGAAAAATTATAGCAAACGGTGCTGTAGTTTTTGCAGTTTAATAAACTTTCCCCATGTTTTTATGATAGAACCAAATAGGAAATGACATCTATAACCCAGGAACAAAAAATGTATAACATAGTGTTAATGTGCTAATAGCGTTAATCAGTATGTTTTACCAAACAATGCACTGAAGTTTTTTAATGTTTCTAAGGGAAATCTGCGAATCCTGATTTTCACACTCTAGCCCTATTGTATGTTTTTTGACCAGTCTGACCTGCTCTCCTAGAATAACTCATTTTTTTCTGTTCGGCTTAATTTATTTTTTTTCTGACATTTTATTTTTCATGAGCTTTAGGGGGCACTGCTGAGCCACTTCATGCCACTGAACATAACAGAACATTGCAATTGTTTTCTTAAGGCCATTACTGCAAACTTCCTGTTCATGATCAGCAAAGGGTTTTTTTTTTCTGATGAGGTTGAAAGGGATACACAAGCATGTTTGTAGTACTTTTCTAGCTATAGTAAATTTCCCAGTTTAATACCATGGGGAAATTTGGGTTGGAAAATACTTATCAGCACAATGAACTTTACTTACTTTCAATTGCCAGTTGTTGTTGTATTGGCTTGTTAGGAAAGATTTTGTTTACATAAGATCAAAAAAGAAATATAAAATCCAAATATAACTAAGAGCTACTGGTGTTGCAAAATAGAGGAACCTACCTTCATTTTCAAGAAATGGATAGTGTGGTCTAAAACTCAAAAGTAAATGCTGCTCCAGTTTAGTGATTTCTTAATTCAATTAATTATACAGAGACCAGTCTTGTGAATATATATCTCCTGCATCATGCCAATTTAGCCATTGGCATGATTTGAGATCCTGTAAAAAATTGAAGTGCACATTGTGAAAAATACTAATCTTTTGAGTCATGGCAAGACCTAACCCTACTGAGAGGCTAAGTGGTGACCTCAGGCAGAAAACAGAGTAGCATGTTACACCAGTGTGGTATTGGACAGAGTTATAGGAGCGACATGGATTTCTTCTGTATCTCTTCTGTTACCATCCTGTCCTCACAGAGTTTTAGTCAAAAACGTTCACCAAGCTAGATGAGGCCAAATTGCTCTTCCATTTCAAGTACAGTAGATTCTCACTTATCCAACACTCGCTTATCCAACATTCTGGATTATCCAACACATTTTTGTAGTCAATGTTTTCAATACATCGTGATATGTTGGTGCTAAATTCGTAAATACGATAATTACTACATAGCATTACTGCGTATTGAACTACTTTTTCTGTCAAATTTGTTTTATAACATAATGTTTTGGTGCTTAATTTGTAAAATCATAACCTAATTTGATGTTTAACAGGCTTTTCCTTAATCCCTCCTTATTATCCAAAATATTCGCTTATCCAACATTCTGCTGGCCCGTTTATGTTGGATAAGTGAGAGTCTACTGTACTGAAATAAGATGTAGCATTGGCACTGGCCAACTTTTTATTGGGAAAGAGAGCATTTCAGCCCTTTCCTTGGGTGGGAAATATATTTATTTAAATTACCATCAGGGTAGTATATTCCACTGTCAAACAGATTTTACTATCAGGAAGTTCTCCCTAAAGTTTAGATAAAACCTCCTTTCCCATAGAACTGCATTAATCTCTAGGGTTTATTTTGCTGTATTGACTGGTGATGAGAGTGTTTCCTCCCTCCCTCATTGGTCTGTCTCCCAAAGCTGCGTACTTGATGGAATAGGATGGCTATTTCAGATAGAAGGAGTGTGCATTCTTCAGTCAAGTGTACCTATATAATACTTGTATTCCTGAAGAACATTCTTTAAAAACTATTTTGTTTTGTTAAAAAGTGAAGCATCCTTTTTCTCAGAGATGGCTAGGTCTCAAAAAAACCAAAAAACAAACCCTACTTTATTGCTGCTTATGGAGATGGAAATGTATTTCCTGAATTTTATTGACTATGAAGCAAAAAGTGGGTGCTAGAAATAAAATACAAAAGCTGACTGGCACAACCTGGGGATCACAACCACAGTGAAGCCATCTGCCCTTGCACTTTGCTGCTCTGCTGCTGAATACACATGCCCAGTGTGGAATACATATCACCACATTAAAACAGTGGATGTGGCTCTTAATGAGACATGCCGCATTATCACAGGATGTCTACGCCCCACACCACTGGAGAAATTATACTGTTTAGCCACTATCGCACCACTTGACATTCATCGGGAAGTAGCAGCCTGTGATGAAAGGACCAAGGCAGTGACATCTCCAATCCATCCTCTGTTTGGATATCAGCCAGCAAGCCAATGATATACTTGTAGGAACACCTCAGCAAATAAGAGTCTAAAAGTGGCAGGTTAAAACCCAGACTCTCAATCTCTAGCTGATCATAGAATCATAGAATCATAGAGTTGGAAGAGACCTCATGGGCCATCCAGTCCAACCCCCTGCCAAGAAGCAGGAAAATCTCATTCAAAGCACCCCCGACAGATGTCCATCCAGCCTCTGCTTAAAAGCCTCCAAAGAAGGAGCCTCCACCACAGTCCGGGGGAGAGAGTTCCACTGCTGAACAGCCCTCACAGTGAGGAAGTTCTTCCTAATGTTCAGGTGGAATCTCCTTTCCTGAAGTTTAAAGCCATTGTTCCGTGTCCTAGTCTCCAGGGCAGCAGAAAACAAGCTTGCTCCCTCCTCCCTATGACTTCCCTTCACGTATTTGTACATGGCTATCATGTCTCCTCTCAGCCTTCTCTTCTGCAGGCTAAACATGCCCAGCTCTTTAAGCCACTCCTCATAGGGGTTGTTCTTCAGACCCTTAATCATTTTTGTTGCCCTCCTCTGGACACTTTCCAGCTTGTCAACATACCAGATGAGAAACTTCCCCCTGGGCACACAGAAGACTGGGCAACTCGGAAGGCACTGAACAGATTGCGCTCTGGCACCACAAGATGCAGAGTTAACCTTAAGAAATTGGGCTACAAGATGGAGTTCACGACATGTGAGTGTGGAGAAGAGCAAACCACAGGCCACTTACTGCAATGCAGTCTGAGCCCTGCCACATGCACAATGGAGGACCTTCTTACAGCAATGCCAGAGACAGTCCAAGTGGCTAGCTTCTAGTCAAAGTACATTTAGTATAATGCCAAGTTTTTAACCTTGTTTGTGGTTTTTCTATACATTATAACTGTATGCTCAAACTTTTGTACAATGGCACCTATTTCACATGCCAATAAGGTAATGCTCAAGATCCTGTAAAGCAGACTCCAGCAAAACATGGAGTGAGAGTTGCCAGATGTACAAGCTGGGTTTAGAAAAGACAGAGGAACGAGAGACCAAATTGCCAATATCCACTGGATAATGGAAGAAGGTAGAAAGTTTCAGAAAAACATCTATTTCTATTTTATTGACTATTCTAAAGCCTTTGACTATGTGGATCACAATAAATTGTGGCAAGTTCTTGGTGGTATGGGGATACCAAGTCTCCTTGTCTGTCTCCTGAGGAATCTGTATAACGACTAAGTAGCCACAGTAAGAACAGACCACAGAACAACCGACTGGTTCAAGATTGGGAAAGGAGTATGGCAGGGCTGTATACTTTCATCCTACCTATTCAACTTGTACGCAGAACACATCATATGACGTGCGGAGCTTGATGAATCCAAGGCTGGAGTTAAAATTGCTGGAAGAAACATTAACAACCTTAAGTATGCAGATGATACCACTTTGATAGCTGAAAGCTTTGAGGAACTCAGGAGCCTTATCACCAAGGTGAAAGAAGAAAAGGCAAAAGCTGGGTTGCGGATAAACATCAAGAAATCCAAGATTATGGCAACCAGATTGATTGATAACTGGCAAGCAGAGGGAGAAAGTAGAGTGCAGGCAGTGACAGACTTTGTATTTCTAGATGCGAAGATTACTGCAGATTGCAGCCAGGAAATCAGAAGATGTTTACTTCTTGGGAGGAGAACACTGATTAATCTTGATAAAATAGTGAAGAGTAGAGACATCACACTAGTAACAAAGGTCTGCATAGTTAAAGCAGTAGTATTTCCCATAGTAACCTATAAATGCAAGAGCTGGACCATAAGGAAAAATGAGCGAAGGAAGATATATGCTTTTGAACGGTGGTGTTGAAGGAAAATTCTGAGAGTGTCTTGGACCGCAAGAAGATCCAACCAGTCCATCCTCCAGGAAATAATGCCCAGCTGCTCACTGGAAGGAAGGGTATTAGAGGCAAAGTTGAAGTATTTTGGCCACATCATGAGAAGACAGGAAAGCTTGGAAAAGATCATGATGCTGGGGAAAATGGAAGGAAAAAGGAAGAGGGGTCGGCCAAAGGAAGATGGATGGAAGGTATCCTTGAAGTGACAGGCTTGACCTTGAAGGAGCTGAGGGTGGCAACAGCCGGCTGACAGGGAGCTCTGGTGTAGGCTGGTACATGAGGTCACATAGAGTCAGAAGTGACTGAACGAATAAACAACAACAAAAATAACAATATTTTCAATTCGCTTCTGACACGATAAGAAATTTTCTTTGTCTTTGTATGGTCAATAGATTTGGTGATTTTACCTGGATCAACTCTTCATTAAGAATTCATTGAAGTTCCCAAGACCTGAAAAATAAATGTGCAACCTTCTAGTCTAGACATAAAGTCCTGCTCAGAAGAACACTGATGAAAACCCAAAGTGTTGTGTTCTTACAGTATGTATACGTGTCCCTATATATGCATTCTCCAAACTGGTTTACAGGGAAAAGCCCAGAGATGTTTCTAACCTTTACAAACAAAACTCTGCCCTGCCACTCTTCTTCCTTGTTTCCAATGGCATGATTGCTTATAAGGCTTAAACCAAGGAATCTGAGCAATTTTTCAATGGGGTTGAAGAACTTATTGAAGCTTAGTGCTAGCTGACTAAATCACAGATGGCTCTTTAATATTTAGGACTTCAGGAGTTTTCTTGAGCAAGGGTCACATACTAGTCATCTCAAGTATCTTTGGGATTCTTGAAATACAGATAATTGAGAACCGAAATCTTTTTCTGTGAGGACTCCCATACATTCTTCTGGGTCAGTTCTTGCTTTCCAGAATATGAGTGAAGAAAGCCCTATGCAATAATAATAAAAATGTTGCAGATGTTGAAAAAACCTTTAAAAAAATAAAGCAATTTTCAACAAGAACAACAATCCCAGAAACCATCTGGCTCAAACTCTGCCCTGCTTTGAAGATTGTATACCAAAAGTTTACATAGTAGAAAATATACCTAGAAGATGTTGTTGGGTGAATTATTTTAACCAAGGATCAGTTTGAAATTCTGCCTTTCCCGTCTATGTCTTAAAAAGACAGGCCAGATGTTTTCTGTAATAAATAAATATAATACCAATATCATTGTTATTAGAGTTCTTCATTATTAATTCAGAGAGTCTGAGGGAGAATGCCATGAAACACCACTTAAAACAAAGTAACTGTTTGTGAAATCCTGTGGTTGTTGAGCAAAATGTTGTCATTCAATAGCTAAGAGATATTGCTATCATCTTTATTAATATTGCTGTCATTGTGTTGTAAGGACGAAAAAGATTCTATGGGGTATATTTCTATAGACCTGTTTTTTCTTTTGAAAAGGAAGACAATACAGTGAAAAGCACAGTAGTACTCGATAATACAAAAACCGATAGCGTGCAAACTTCCTTGCTTTCACGTTAACTGAATGATTACACAGATACAGATACACACACTTCTATATTGTGGGTGGCACAATAAATATCTGTTGTAACATATTTCATGCCTGGATTTCAAGGATTTGACATTGTGATAATTGTTATCTGAATAGTGAAATGAATTCTTCGCCAGAACTGTGCTTGACTCCTGGTGGAAAATGTCTTTTTTTAAGTGTTCCCAAAACATTTTGTTATTCTAGTAGGGAGTGAAGATTGTGAATTATCTAACACACTGTAGTGAAGAGGTGGGGGAAAATTACTTGTAAAATACAAACACAAAAGCCACCAAAGGTGTGGAAATAATTGAATTGTTGCCTCTAATACCTTGTGAAAAGAAAGGTTGCATTTTCAATCTGCTTGTAGTTTCTAAGAGGCGCAGAAGTTCTGAAGAATACTTGCAACTTCTATATAGAGCCAGCATTTGATTTTTTTAAAAAAAGTCTACCAAGTATAGACATAACAAAATAAAATATAGGCTACTTAAAACATCTTTTTTATTGACCTCCCTTTATTTTGATACACATATTTCACCTCACTACATAATGTACAATACATGTGTAATGAATGTACAGACAGGAACAAAGCTTAAATTGAAAAGTAACACCCACACAACACATGTTTAGGTATAATAGAGCCCCTTTTTTCAGAATTGCCTATCAAATGAAGCTGATATCAAATTGTGTAAAAACAAAAATGTGTCCGAAATATACAATTGTATAGCCTAAATATGTAACAGCTTGGTTTTCATAGCTTTGAATTGGGTATCTACCGTGTTATCTTGCATTTATAATGTGCCTTTCCTTCAAGAAGCTCTAAGTAATCTACATAAGTGCTAGTCACAATGCTGGTCCATGGAAATTCATAAGCCATCAGCTGCCAGTCCTTGGAAACAGGGTTGTTGTATGTTTTCCGGGCTGTATGGCCATGTTCCAGAAGTATTCTCTCCTGACGTTTCGCCCACATCTATGGCAGGCATCCTCAGAGGTTGTGAGGTATGGAGAAAACGAAGCAAAGAGGTTAATATATATCTGTGAAAAGTCCAGGGGGAGAGAGGCCAGTGTGAATGTTGTTAATCACCTTAATTAGTATTGAAAAGCTTATCTGCTGTCTTCTTCCTGCCTCCAGGGCATCCTTTGTTTAGAGTCGTTAACTGCCTTTGGTTGATTCATGTCTGGAAATCCTCTGTTTTCAGAGTGTTGCTTTTTATTTACTGTTCTGATTTTTGAGTTTTTTTTTAATATTGGTAGCCAGATTTTGTTCAGTTTCATGGCTTCCTCCTTTCTGTTGAAGTTGTCCACATGCTTGTGAATTTCAATGGCTTCTCTATGTAGTCTGACATGATAGTCCTTGGAAAGTTTTCCAGAAAGAAGGAAACAAATGCCGCCTTCATGGCCACCATGTCAGGTAAGTCAAGAGAATAGACCAAGAGAGAGCGAGAGCAAGAGACAGACAGACAGGGAGGGAGGGAGGGAGGGAGGGAAGAAAAAACTGGTCCAAGGTCATCCAGTGAGTTTCATGACCAGTGAAGACGGTACCCAACTCCCACCTCAATGTTCAAATAATGATATCATATTGGATTTAGCTAGCAGCACTTTCTTCCGGTTGCACTTCAGAGAAAGGACAGTGGACTTTCCCTCACTTATATAGACTAAAGGTGTAATTTTATAGTTGGAGGAAACCCAAGAAACTTGAGCTTCCTCCTTTACTGTTGGAGAGGGAGTGCTGTAAATAGGTCGTGTATTGACTAGTGATGGGACCTTGTCACAATGAGGTCCGAATCTGTGGGCAACAGGGGGAAAATATTGCCCCATATCGCCCGCTGCTTCCCTTGCCTCATCCCAGGGGGAAGTGTTACCACCCAGCTTCCCCCGGTTCTTCGCTATGGAACATGGGAACATCGGAAACCTCCTGTGTTCCCAGGGAAGCTTCACAGCATGCTGCTAGGGAGCTTTCCCTGAAGAGCCTCACTGGAAGTTCCCTTATGTTGTGTGATGGCATCTGGTGGGTTCCATGGAGGGAACGTTCTGGCAGCATTCTGGGACACTGAATTCTCCCTATGTGATGAGGTGGATGGAGAGACCTCTCACTGCAATTGCTCTTTATGGCAAACACCAGAGAATTGAGTTCATGATCACCTTCATCTGATGCAGCAACTTAACTTTGCTGTAATGCAGGCAGAGCACACAACAGGTACTACCAGCAAAAAAGATGCAAGTGCCATCAATTTGTCTGGAATTCAGGCACAAAATAGATTTCTAGTGAAGTCTTTTAGTGAAAGGGATATGCATATATGCTTATCAATCCTCAAAGTTATTCCTAATCCCAATGACCATGGCAAAGGAAAAGAGAAAAAAGAATAGCAAGAAAATCCTAATAAAGTTGTAGGAGGTTTGTACATTCTAGAAGGCAAAGGGTTATATTATTTTTTAAAAACTATTTGATTGCAAGAAAATAACCCAAACCAGTTTAGGTTAATTGGCAGTTTTCCATTTTTGTCAGGGAGATTAAAAAAATTCAGTGAATGAGTGTATATTAGAATCTTCGGTGCTCAAACCATTACACCGTGTTGGCTTCTCTGTGCTTTTGTTTTGTTTTAATTTTATGACAAATTAACACCTTTTTAATTTTTCTGTTCTGCAAATTTTATGTGTTTAAACCAGAATTTCTCAAACTGTGCTCTTTCAGATGTTTTGGACCTCAGCTACCACAATTCCTAATAGCTGGTAAGCTGGCTGGGATTTCTGGGAGCTGAAGTATAAAATACCTGGAGTTTGAGAAGCAGTGGCTTAAACTGTTGGGAACTGCCTGGGGTTTTAAACTGTTCCTGCACAGAAAGGAATGAAGGCTGCAGTGTTATATCCTTAAAGGATGAGAGGCAAATCTTAGGTGTAGTCAACTTTGCCTATTTTCAGTTTGTTTATATGTTCCATTATGTTTCTTTTTCTGTCTCTAATAATTTTGACCTACATCCTTCAAAGTTTCCAGAGCTAGATTATGAGTTCAGTCATAATTTGACAGGACCCTTGCCAAACTGAAAAGCCACAAATAAATTGCTTTTTAAATAAATAAATAAATAAATAAATAAATAAATAAAACTGAGAGAACACATCTCCAGAAATTTCCTAGTCTTCCAGAATGGCACTATGATTAACTTCTTCTGGAAGCTGACCACAGAATGGAGAACCTAGAGATTTTTTAAAGATATGTTGTCTCTAGAAATCTTTAGGTTCTCCAGCATGACTGGAAGAAGCTGATTATAGAGTCACACTGGAGGACCTAGAGCAGTGGTTCTCAACCTGTGGGTCCCCAGATGTTTTTGGCCTACAACTCCCTGCAATCTCAGCCAGTTTACTAGCTGTTTGGATTTCTGGGAGTTGAAGGCCAAAAACTTCTGGGGACTCCAGGTTGAGAACCACTGACCTAGAGATTCCTAGAGAGATCTTTAATCAAATTCATGACTAATCACATCCCCAAAAGTAAAAAAAAATACTAATTGAAGGATGACTGCAGATATATATGTGTATGTATACACACACACACTTACTCACTCACATGCATGTATGTGCATATATGCAGAATATATACATATGCATTCAGTATTTAATATATTTTCCTGCACTGCAATATGTATACATTGGAATCTGCTTCAAAGGTTTGGAAACCAAGCCCCATGAGGAATAACTTAGGAAATTGAGCATATTTAGATTGAAGAAGAAAGAGCTGAGAAGTGACATATCTGAAAGCAGGTCATGCAGGTGATAGAGTAAGCTCATTTTCTGATGCTCCAGAAACTAGAATGTGATGTAATGGATCCAAATAGCAAGAAAAGAGATTCCACCTAAACATTAGGAAGAATGTTTTTTTTTTATTGTAGAAAGTGTTCAGCAGCAGAATATGTTGCCTCAGTAGGGTATGGACTCTCCATCTTTAGAAGACTTTAAACAGAAGTCAGAGGGGCATCTTGCACGGATGTTGGTGGACCGAGATTAGGTGGCTCTTGCAGTCCCTTCCAACTCCAAGAGTCTTTTATTCTAAGATTCTACTTTAGGATTTCACACTAGGTCAGTGGTTCTCAACCTGGGGTCCCCAGATGTTTTTGGCCTTCAACTTCCAGAAATCCAAACAGCTGGTAAACTGGCTGGGGTTTCTGAGAGTTGTAGGCCAAAAACATCTGGGGACCCCAGATTTAGAACCTCTGCACCAGATCAACATACTTCAATGTGAATTATGTTGATCAGCCTGGAACTATGTTGCATTTCCCTATCTGGTGTTGCTTTTCCTCTACTCTATTTCAAAGACGGCAGCATTTATACATATCACACTCATTTCATGGTTTGCATAGATCTCTTGCGGACTTATTTTCAGACAATGGTCAAAGTCATGCTATTAATTTTGTTCAGAATTCATTTTGCATTTATTTAATTATTAAAATATGGCTGTCCTGTCCTGTATGTCACAAGATCTCATGGCAGCTTGCAAATAAAAGCAACACTGTAAAAGCAATTGAAAACTTTAAAACTAATTTAAATAGATTAAAAACATACAAAACATTAAACTGTCAGCCACAAACAACACTTGGATGCAGCTCAAATAGAAATATTTTGGACGTCCTGGATATGAATGACGAAGACACATGTGCTGCTCTTAATGACTATCTTTAAATTCATCACCCTCCACAAAACAATACTATTTAAGCAAGAATGCAAAGTTCAGTCTGAAGGGTGAAATTAACCGATTCTTCACCTCCCGCTTGGAGGAAACTTTCAAGGTTTGTAGGAATAAAGAGAAAGCCTCAAGGCCCTCCACCACCTGAGACCTGCAGATGACACCATCAGCATCACTGAAGCCAAAGTCCTTGAATCGAACAGGAGGGAACTCTGAAAAGATTAGAATGGAATGTGGATTCACTATCAGTTCACAAAAGACACCAATCCTATTCATTGCAAATGCAGGAGTGAAAGGAAAGGGAGTCAGCTAGAGGTAATTAAAAATTGTAAAGGAACAGACTTCTGTTTGTCATAAAATAAATAATCTTCCAAATCCTCCCTCAAAGATATATGAAATGGAGACACAAGGCAGAGCCTTTAGGGAATGAAGAAAACAGCTGACTCCTCCTGTGTCCACTGTTGTCCTCTGCAAATAATCTTGAAAATAAAAGATTCTCCAAAGGGGAAGGCAGAGCAGAGGTACTTGGAAAGCTTCTCCATGACTATAATGGCAGAGTGCTTGAAGAAGAGGGCTACAGCTAGGAGCTAGAAGGACCATCATTATGAAAAAGATTTTCAATTGATTTCACAGGTGAGTAAGATTAAAATTGAATTTTTTTTCTGAATATGGAAGAATTCATATTTCCTGTTTCTGTTTTCAAACACAGCCTTACTTTTTCATTTGGTACTATATTGTACTATATAAGGTAACGGCGCTCCATGCAGTCATGCCAGCCACATGACCTTGGAGGTGTCTACGGACAACGCCGGCTCTTCGGCTTAGAAATGGAGATGAACACCAACCCCCAGAGTCAGTCACGACTGGACTTAACGTCAGGGGAAACCTTTACTTTTACCTTTTACTATATTGTCCAGGTGACTCTCGATATCTGTGGGGGATTGGTTTCAGGGCCTCTGTAGTTGCCAAAATTCGCAGATGCTCAAATCCCATATATAGAAAATAAATAAAATGACTAGCAAACCAGGCAAGAGTTGCTTGTATCAGTGAGCTACGATCAACCCCCTGCACTGCATTGCAAAATTGAAGGCAAAGCTGCAAGATCCCATGGCACCACCTTTTTGGCTCTCCATCAGTGACACAATCCTTTCAATCCACAGCATTGGTGAGGAAGCAGAGGGAATAAATGGATCCGCAATTTGTTGAATCTATGGAGACAGAGGGCCAATGGTATCTGTGTATTCTTGAATATGTTACAGAAAGTATCAAGTTGGCCATGTGCCACAAAACTAGGAAGATTTTGTCCCTCCTCCCAAAAGTTTATCCAGAAGTCTTTACTTACATGTGATAGGTAGGTATGAGATATTGTTGCAGTTAATAAATTGACAATAAAGTTCATTCACAATATCCTCAAACCAAATTGATCAGAATTATACTAGTGCAGTTTGATTGATACATTACAGCACACTGGGATACCAACTGTCCTTCAGATATTGTGGAATTACATCTCCAGTTACCATTCCCAATTGACTAGGCTGTTGAGGGCTGGTGTTCAAGATAACTTAATTGGTTACTAGTTATTTTCTGGGTACAATTCAATGTGCTGGTTATGATTCATAAAGCCCTATAAGCATTAGGGGCTGTGGTGGCGCAATGGATTAAACCGCTGAGCTGATGAACTTGCTGACTGAAAGCCTGGTAGCTCAAATTTGTAGGACGGAGTGAGGTTCAGCTGTTAGCCCCAGCTTCTACCAACCTATCAGTTTGAAAACATGCAAATGTAAGTAGATCAATAGGTGCTACCTCAGCGGGAAGGTAAACAGCGCTCCAAGCAGTCATGCTGGCCACATGACCTAGGAAGTGTCTAAGGACAATGCAGGCTCTTTGGCTTAGAAATGGAGATGAGTACCATACCTCACAACTGGAAGGGGAAACCTTTACCTTGATCTGTGTTTGTTGTTTCTTTGGCATTGAAACAACAAACAATCCGCCCTGAGTCCCCTAGGGGAGATAAGGCGGAATACAAATAAAGTGTTGTTGTTGTTGTTGTTGTTGTTAGGTCCAGACTATGTGAAATACATGTTATCTTCCTATATGAACCTGTGCAAATTGAAAGTTCATTTGATGTTTGGTGAGAAACAAGAGAGAAGTTTTTTCATGGCTGCTCCCAAACTGTGTGGCTAGCCTGACTCCTTTCCCACTCCGTTTCCATGAATAACAGTAACCAAAAAATCTTTCAATTTCATCAAGCTTTCACGGACTTAGTGGCTATGCAGAAAGGTCTCTAACAGAATTGCTATCTTTGTGTTGACATGGTTTAAAACAAATTTACAGTCTGTCCACCACATTGGTGGGTTTGACTTTTGTGAAATCAACAGCATTTATGCCATGGGCACTGATCTGAAAGAGCAATGCAGTGTAATGGTAAAAATGAATAGAAATAAAGTATTATTATTATTATTATTATTATTATTATTATTATTATTATTTACTTGAATTCCTTATTGAGATGGAACTTTGTTTTTAAATAAAATAACTTTGATTGGCTATTGTAAAAATAGTCAGCTCAACACATTTGGGGATTTGACTTTTACTCATTTCATCATTCACGGAGTCATTCAGTCTGATTCTGGCCAGATCCTTCCAGAGGTTAACTATAAAGTCTCATTGGAGGGCCGAGAAAATCTCAGTGTGATGCTGAGATTTTGGTTAGTTTCCAATGGAAGTTGATCATAAAGTTGTGCTAGGGGACCTAGAAATTCCTAGAGAGGTGTTCTCTCAGCTAAAAAAAATAACAATTTTTCATAGGTTTTCACTTTCACAGAGGTCTTTTGTACTCAACCCAAGCAAATATGTGCATCTGACTATAGAAAGATAATGAATTTCATGCAAAATCAATCATTCCATGTCCAGTAAAAACAATGCTATCTGTATATTTTTTTTAAAAAAAAAGCAAAAAAGAAAGGTAAACAACAGTAGCAACAATGAAAACTGACTTTAATGCTATTTAGAAAAAATGTGTATGGTACTTAACAACAACAACAACAACTGATGGTAACTGAAGGAGCTCCATTAACTTCAGTTGCCCTTGGATCATGCCCACAGATTCCTAGCTGGCAGAATAACATTTAATTTGCTATATAAGAGAACAAACCAAATCAAATAGCTAATGGCAAGGGCCTTGAGTCCCTCTTCCTAATTTTTAAAGGACAATATCATTTAAAGCTTCAGAAACGGAGGGCAAAGATCACTGTCAAGAGTGGAATTAACAGACACTATTCTACTAAACTAATTACAGAAATAAAGGATTATGCAGAGAGCAACACCTGCTTCTTACGGTAATAGGAAATCTGTATAAATATATTTATATTTTCTTTACAGGGCAGGGAGTCCTACCATCAGCAGTAGTACTGGGCAGAAATAATCTGGGTAGAACATACATGTGATTTCAACAAGTATCCAAGAATATGTATGCTATTTGAAAAAAAATAAGCAATACAATTATTCTTTTGGTTTTGGGCCTGTGATGCTGAAGTTGAGCTGAAACATTGTGAAAAACAAATGTGGAGCTTTGATGTACACCTAGAATGCCATAGGATCAAAAACTGAATGCCCCATTTTTCACTGTCAGAGGGTGCATCTATACCATAGAATTAAAGCAGTTTGATACCACTTTAACTGCCATGGCTCAGTGCTATGAAATCATGGGAGTTGTAGTTTTACAAAGTCTTTAGCCTTCTCTGCAAGAGATTACTGTTAACTCAGCAAACTGCAACTCTCATGATTCTATAGCAATGGTTTTCAACCTGTGGGATGCAATCCAGCAGTGGGCCACGAGAACAAAAATCCAGTCCGCAAACCTCCTTCCTCTTTATTTTA